>NW_024429182.1:15111094-16462344 GCF_017639785.1 Mesocricetus auratus
ATCTGTTTGAGCTTTAAAATCAACAACTACTTATTTTAATTTTTCTGTTTTCTCAAGACAAGGTTTCTCTGTGTAGCCCTGGCTGTCCTTGAACTCAGATATCCACCTGCCTTTGCCTCCCTCGTGCTAGAATTAAAGGCATGTGCTATCGCTGCCCAGCAAACAACTATTTTGTTTATGTGTTTGCTTTTGCTTTTTAGATAGGGTCTCATGTAGCCCAGTCTGGCTTTGAACTCACTATATAATGAAGGATGATCTCAAATGTCTGAGTCTTCTGCCTCTACCTCCAAAGTGCTGGGATTACAGGTGTGTGCCACCATGTCCTGGCTATTACAATTTCTTTTATAAATAGGGAGGAAAAAATGTTTTTAAAAGCCAACTCTGTGGTGTCAGTATGTCAGTACCACAGACAGTTCAATTGGTCCCTTGCCCCAGTCTGACAGCACAGGAAAAGGTCCCTGCTGGAACTGGCATTGTCTTCCTATTTGAGTCTCAGCTGTCATGAGCTTGCACTAAGCAGCAGCAGGCAAAGGTGCTTGAACTTCCACTGGTTAATTACAAGGCTGGGGACCATGCTCTCTCGAACACTTGAGTGAAACAGGCCTGGGATTTCTGGTTACCACCCACCAATGGCTGAACTGAGGGCCGATGCCCTCCCCTGTGGAACTCTAAAGCACAGCTCAGGAACCGAGTCCTGCTGAGCAGTATGGGTGGGGGCTGCCTCCTCCTCATTAAACCCAGAGGGCAGGGCAGGAAGAGCTGTCACCAGCCATTTGAGAAGAAAGAAAAGCTGATCAAGAAGCTAGAAGTGAATGGGAAGGAAACGGGCTGCAAACTAGGGAAGACAGACGTTTAACTGTCTATTCACGAGTACTGGTATGCTTACCATGGTGGCGCACGCCTTTAATCCCAGCACTCGGGAGGCAGAGGCAGGCGGATCTCTGTGAGTTCGAGGCCAGCCTGGTCTACAGAGTGAGTTCCAGGACAGCCTCCAAAACAATACAGAGAAACCCTGTCTCAAAAAACCAAAACAAACAAACAAAAAAACTTTCTAAACATTCCAAAGGACTCTACCAGAGGCTAGATTTGGTTCTAAATCTACAGGAGCAGCTGAAATGACAGCTGCCCTGTCCTATGACTGGAACATTCTCTCCTTCCTTGTGATACTTTTTGCACTGTCCCAGGTTCCTTTGACCCCAGGATGGGAATGGAGCTTTTTGGATAAGAGTGATAGGCAATGTTCTGTCCATCTGCCTATTTCTTTCTGCCTTATTCTCTGTGTTGCTATAGCAAAATACCTGAGGCTGGATAACCTATAATGCACAGAGGTTCATTAGGCTCATGAGTCTGACAGCTGGAGGTTCCAAACTGCATGGTGTTCTATTTGGTGAGGGTTTCCAAGTTTTGTCACAAGTCTTTGATGCTCTTGAAAATGAATGTCCCCCCTGGCATCTGTGTTTAAATACTTAGTCCCCAGCTGGTAGTAGCTCGATGCTAGGAACAGACCTCTAAGGTTAAGGCAGCCTCTGAGTCTAGCCTACAGTTGTGGCTTCAGAACAAGACGTCACGTGTTCCTGTTCCGTCCTCCTGGCCACTTAAACCCCAGTGAGACCGTAAGCGGAAACAGATCATTCCTCTCTCAAGTTGCTTCTGTCAAGTGTTTTGTCACAGAAACAAGAAAAGTAACAGATACAATGGTGAAGAAGCAGAAAGGGAACTGGGCATGAGCAGGAGACCAATGTGCAGCCAGCCTTGCTTTGTAACAGCTTCTCCCCTGCCCAACAATGGCACAGAGGGTTCCAGTCTCTCCATGCTGCTACAATACAGACCCATTTTCAAAAGAAAAAGAAACTGATCATACTGTTTGTGAATCTGAGGTGTAATTAACAATGACCACTGTCTCTGGACTAGGAGTTGGTTTAAAAAGACAGGTCAAGTGCTGAGGAAGGCAGAGCAGAAGCCAGAGAGCAGATCCTCCGCCATGTTGTTGAATGGACGCCAAGCCTGGCAGGATTGGCTCCTCTTCCAGGTGACTCTGTACAAGGTGCCTCACCAGGCGCTCTAGTCAAGAGTGCTCCCTCACTTGTCAGGACATCCCATAAGACGCAAGGAGACAGAACAATAGGTGTCAGCTCCAACTACACCTCTTCTAACAACTGATTTCCCACAACACGACTACTGAGCTAAGAGATGTCTCTGCTGATCTATGAACAACTGATTCTGCCAGTCAGAGCCACGCCTACTTTCTCTGCCAATAGTTACCTTTTGGTTTAAGAGATCTCCTTGCCACTCTCGGCGGTTAGAAGTAAGGGTGAGGGGGACCTTATGTGTAGATCCTGGTGCTATACCTGGACCACTGCCACCAACAATGTGGTCAAATGACCCTAGCAGACCTGATCTGAATCCCTCCCCTGTACTGACACACAAGTGTTGAAAGAAAAAAATCTTCCACCTACTGGTCTGAAGACCAAGTACTTGGAGGTAGGATTAGTGTACTCATCATTTCTGGCTGATAAAGGCTATTCTGTAATACACACAGCACCACAGCCCAGCAGGGCACACAGATCAAACCACACCTGAAACCTTGCATGTCCCTGTTACCAGAGTCAAATAAAGTCAGGAAGGCTTAGCCATCTAGGGGCGATCCTTCCTTGGCCACTCTTGTTTCTGCTGCCATTTCTCTCTGGCTTAGCTTCCCACCTCACAGCAAATCTTCCAAAGGGTTGGCCAGAGACTGAGTTTAGGGCCCAACTAAGCTACTCCAGGCAAACTTCAGAGGCTGCCAACTGTGGTCTGATGGCCCATTGTGGACAACTGCTGCCTGCTACTTTACACCCACCAGAGTTCATTTCTCTTTCCTTTGCTTGCCACTGGCCTGGTACTAAAACTGCCTGGTATTTGGATCTGGAAGAGCAGGTCTCAACACTCATTTGACTATACTGCTCAGCATGTTCTCACATGCAGCTGGGTGGGGAAGAGAGGGTGGAGAGCTCTGTATGAAGTTAATGAGTTTAGAGTGGACAGCACAGAGAGGCAAGGCCCTCAGAGAGAATTCCAATGCCATTTACACATGTAGATGTGTTTATGTACATACCAAGCAAAGACTGCCCATGTTCTATATAATACAATCACGTGTAACCCGATAGAGTGTACCACACAGGGTTAGTGATGGCTACAAGCCACAAGGTAGGGTTCTATCAGCACCTGAGCATGTTCCCTTCAGAGAGCCTGGGCAGCCTAAACCCTATCTAAAGAGCAGTCAATCATACTATAGAGATTCTGCATCAAAGTTTACTATACAGCCCCACTAAACCATATTGACTAATGCATAGAGTAGAGCTTCCAAGGCAAGTACCAAATCAACTACATAAAATCAAGGAAGTCAAAGGTAATGGCACACATCTTTGATCCCAGCATCTGGGAAGCAGAGGCCGAGAAAGAAGCATAGGCAGAGGCAGGCAGATCTTGTGAGTTTGAGGCCAGCCTGGTCTACAGAGTTCCAGGACAGCCAGGGCTATATAGTATCTCAAAACAAACAAACAAACAAACAAACAAAAACAAAAGGAATCTCAGCAAAATCGGATCCAAGTTTGGTTTACAATGTGATATACAAATTAAGTAATTGTGTTTGTATCACTACTGCTGATTTTCTATATTAGGTCAAGATGAATCAAAAGTCCACTGTCTGTTGAGGCAGGCATATGCCAGAGGCACAGGCAAGACATTACCAAACAAACACACCACTAAAACCTGGCAAACCAGCTTGCTGATTCATAGTCTTTTTCTCTTTTGTTTATGTTTTGAGACAGGGTTTCTCTGTTTAGCCCTAGCTGTCCTGGAACTCGTTCTGTAGCCCAGGCTAGCCTCGAACTCACAGAGATCTGCCTGCCTCTCCCTCCTTGGTGCTGGGATTAAAGGTGTGCGCCCGCCACCACTGCCTGGTCCATACAGTCAGTCTAAGATCACAGGCTGGTAAGATCAAAAAGAAGCATGGTAGACAACAAAGGAAGAGGACAGAGTGCTGGAAAGTCAAGTGGGAAGAGCAGTGCGGAGACTCTTAGGTGACTCGGAGACTCTGGAGGACTAGCTTATGTCTGGACTTGAGTGTTGGCCATGGGGTCTGTTCGGTTAATTAAATTCATCACACTATACAGCCACACAATGCTTTATTTATTTATTTATTTATTTATTTATTTATTTATTTATTTATTTATTATGTGTATGGTATTCTGCTAGCAGGCCAGAAGAGGGCACCAGATCTCATTACAGATGGTCGTGAGCCACCAAGTGGTTGCTGGGAATTGAACTCAGGACCTTTGGAAGGGCAGTCAGTGCTCTTAACCTCTGAGCCATCTCTCTCCAGCCCCACATGTGCTTTGTACATAGACTTTTTCATGAATAAAAAGTTAGAAGAAAAGGGTGGATGTGGTGGCACACACTTGTGTGTGTGTGTGTGTGTGTGTGGACGGGGACAGACAGGCAGATCTCGGGTTTGCTGGCCGGGCAGTCTCTGTGAGGCACAAGCCAATGAGACGCTGATTCAAAAAATAAACTGGGGGCTGTAGAAACGGCTCAACAGTTACACTTACTTGCTATTCTTACATAGGACTCAGATTTGGTTTCTAGCACTGACACGGTGGCTTACAACAGCTTGTCACTTCAGTTCTAGGAAATCTGAAGGGACCAGGCACACATGTGGTTCACATACACACATGCAGACACACATACATATAAAATAAAAATAAGTCATCACATATGAATGACAGATAGTTTCTCTAACCTCCACTTACAGTGCACCCACACACATGCAGCTGCAGACAGACACTTTAAAAAATAAAAGATACATATTTACGGAGTTTTATGAATGCTTCTTTTTTAAACTTTGCTCCATTTCCCAAGAACTGCAGACAGAAGCCGGGCGTTGGTGGCGCACGCCTTTAATCCCAGCACTCGGGAGGCAGAGGCAAAGGCAGGCGGATCTCTGTGAGTTCGAGACCAGCCTGGACTAACAAGCGAGTTCCAGGACAGCCTCCAAAGCCACAGAGAAACCCTGTCTCAGGGAAAAAAAAAAAAAAAAAAAAAAAAGAACTGCAGACAGTCACCCTATTGAGAATCAGTGTTGTCTAACACTGAGTGAGTCTTCACAGCACAGGGTGGACATGTAAACCAGCAGCATTTATCCACATGGATGACTTTCAAATTTCTCATTGTACAGCCTGTGACACGGGTAGACCAGATGTCTGCAGAATTCCTGTCAACACAATACTGGGGTAAAGTGTATTTTATTCATTATTCAAATCCTGCCCTTACACCTGTGAGACCTGTGATCTTGAACATGTTACTAACCTTCTTGATGTTGTCTTCTGCAACTGTAAGGCTGATATGGCCCCGTGTTCCATCCCCAGTATGAAAAAGAAAAAAAAAGTTCTTAAACTGAGCTTAGTGGCCTAGCACTCAAGAAACTAATGCAGAAGAATGTCAAGTAGTCATCCTGGGTTACATAGAGAGATTTTTGTCTCTAAACACAAAATAAAACAAAACAAAAACCCAGAACCAGGTGCTACAGTTTGTATGGCAGAGGCTCACAAGGTACACTAATGACCCAGCTCAGTCCTCAGCATGGTTTAGGCTCAGCCTAAAATCAGGGACCATTGGCTTCTCATCACTTTCCTGTGTTTCAATAACTTTCTATTATTCTCTGTCAAGTTCCAAAAAAGAACTTAGAGTAGACTTGTTTAACTATTTATTTGGTTAGTTTTTTGGAGTTGTTTCATTTTGTTTTGAGGCAGAGTTTCACTATATAGCCCAATTTGGCCTTCAACTCAGGGTCTCCCTGCCTCTGTCTCCTCGGTGCCAGAATTAAAGGTGTGATCTATCATGACCCAATTTGTCCATTACTCAAATAGTACAATGGTATCATAGAAAATCTGGAAAATAGAAAGTTGGGTATTATACTTCAAGAGTGTGTTCACCCTGTTGTTCTGAAGTGCCTGTTCTGCGTGATCTAAGGAGAAGTTGTGAGAGGGAGGGCCACACAGGGAACTTGAGTTGCCAATACACACTTAGAAAGAGCCACAACGTTATATGAAAAAATCTCCAATCCTACAGGGAGGTTAGAAGGAGTAAATGAATATCCAGATACCCTGCCATCTCAATCACATTTCTCCCACATATCTTACTTTCTGCTGAATCATTTAGATTTTATCTATAAACATTTCAGCCTTTGTCTCTGAAGAACACAGACATTGTCTTAGATAGCCACAATACCACAACCACTCAAGGAACTTCACTATAGTGCAATCTAGTACCTAACATACAGTTCCCATTCACATTTTCCCAGCTGTCCTACTCACGACCCTTTTCTCCCAGGGCTGAGTCAAGGATCAAACACTGCATGTAAACCACCAAGTCTCCTTAAATTGGGTACAGTCCTAGCTGGGGTACAGGAATCCATGAAGCTGCACTGTAGAATGCCCCACAGTGTGGCCACAATTTGGCTGTATCTTACTTGGATCTAGGTTCAACCTTTTTGGAAAGTGCTACTCAGCTGTCTTCTCCTACTTGGCTTAGCATCATGTACAGAGACACAAAGAAACCCTTGGCTAGCAGGCTTTGGAACTTGGTCCTGGGCTAAGGAGACATCTGCTCGGACCTTCCTGTCAGGGTAGTCTCTCTTATATCTCTCTTATATCTCTCTTCCTCTCTCTCCTCTCTCTCTCTCTCTTATTTATTTTTGCTTTATGTGCATTAGTATTTTGCCTGCATGTTTATCTATACACCCATGAGTTCTCGAAGCCCATGGAGGCTAGAAAAGGGAGTTGGATCCCCCGGAACTTTGAGTTACAGGAGGTATGTGTGTGCTGGGAACTGGACTCAGGTCCTCTGGAAGAGCAGCCTCTCATCAATAAGTAAGTAATCTGTAGATTGATTTGTGCGACACCACTACCCAGCCAACTTTTTTTTTTAAACACTTTGTTCACTGAGAATGAAGGTGCATGCCACGGCACACATATAGAGGTCAGAGAACAGTTTGAGGGAGCTGGTTCTCTCCACCGTCTGGGCTCCAGGGATCAAACTCAGGCTTGGCAGCAAGCACTTTACCCCAGAGCCATCTTACCCACTCCCCAATCTTTTTTTTTAATTATACTTATTTGTGTATATACATGTGTGGGCACATGTGCCCTGGCATACATGTGGAGGTCAGAGGGCAACTTGAAGGAGTTGGTTCTCTCCTTCTATCACATGGGTCCCAGGAATCAAACTCAAGTGGTCAGGGTGGTAGCAAGCACCTTTACCTATTGAGCCATTTCCCCAGTCCCCCGACATCCTTTTAACCAGTTAAGAAGGATTCAGAGTTCAAGGACAGCTCGGGTTATGTATAAAGACTCTGTACCCCCTGCCTCCCAAAAAACGGCAAAATAAAATAGTCACTAGTAAGATTTATTCTGTATGTCAATGAGTTTCGCAAATTTGATTTGTATTATAATGTCAAAATCACTTCCCATTAGAAATTACTAGGTTTTTTTTTTTGTTTTTTTTTTTTTTGTTTTTCGAGACAGGGTTTCTCTGTATTGTTTTGGAGGCTGTCCTGGAACTCACTCTGTAGACCAGGCTGGCCTCGAACTCACAGAGATCCGCCTGCCTCTGCCTCCTGAGTGCTGGGATTAAAGGCGTGCACCACCAACGCCCGGCTTAATTACTAGTATTTTGTAACATTTATTTTACACTTCCCTTATCTATCTACCTAAGCAGGTACAAAATGAATACATTAACAAGCAGTGGAGTGCACCTCATCTGTAGAGCCCTCATTCCCATAGCAGATCAAATTCTACATCAAAGAAAAATCTATTTTCAAAGTTAGAACTGGTGGCTCAGGCCTGCAATAGGGCTAAAGTGTGAGTTCAAGGTTGGACAACTTTTTTTATTTTTGTCTTGTTTTGGAGACAGGTTTTCTCTGTGTAATAGTCCTGGTTGTCCTGGAACTCACTTTGTAGATCAGATTGGTCTTGAACTCACTGAAATCCACCAGTTTCTGACTCCCGAGTGCTGGGGTTAAAGGTGTATACCACCACCTCCCAGCTAGCTTGGACAACTTAATGAGACCCTGTCTCAAAATAAAAAAGAAAGTATGCTGGATATAGGTCAGTTTCTGAGCACTTGCCTTTATGTACAAGACCCCAGATTCAATCCCTATGTCATGCACTCTCCCCCTCCTCCCTCACCTAGGTGTAGGTGTGAACCTGTAATCCTGGCACTTGGAGGCTATGAAAAGTGGAGTTTCACACTGGTCAAGGCCATTATGTATAGTGAGGAAAGGATGGGGGGGGGAAGAAAGGGGGGGGGAAAGAGGCCACATACCAAATCTAAGATATAAAAATCTAGGTCACGCAAATACTTGGAACTCTCTGAACACTAGCCACAGAGAAATATTCCAGAGTTATGAAGCTTTCACAGGATGGAGGATGCTGGCAGAATGAGCTAAGAAAGTAAGAACAATATTCTCAGCACAAAGGCCTTACCCAAGATCCATTGCAGCAGTCCCTAGTGGGCACTAGGAGCAAAGGACAATCTCTTGGAAGGCATTTGAAAAATCTAACTCAGTTCTGATTTTAGCATCCCTCTATCCTGTGAGGGAAGGGAACCAGTTCTAGTCTGTTATTCTCCCAGGCTGAGCCAATATTAGCCTATGTGCTTGAGGCCTGGAAACACAGACAGCCTGGCCACTGGGAGCAGAGAACAGGCTAGACAGACAGCAACAAAGCCTTAGGGTATTGGGACACTGGCACAGTCTCTGCTAAGGTCCATAGTTTCCTACCCACAAAAAGATTCTGTAGATATCAAAATGCACCTGCAAGTTCCCAAAGCCCACCAGGCTGATGGCCACAAGACCAGCACACCAGCCAGCCTCTGGCCTATTACCTGACTGGAAGACATATCGAGCCAGGCCCTGCATCAGCTCCGCTGGCCATGTTGGTGGGGCAGACTCTCCAGTTTCTCTCTTCAGACGAAATGTCAACTCAAAGCCAAAACCGCTTGGTCCGTCTGTTCCTGTAAACCTGAAAGGAATCAAACATTTTCAATTTAACTATCATAGGACAAAGTCCTACCAAGTCTGTGAGTGGTGGGTTCCACAATACATCCTGGATTCAAAGGGAATGCCAGGATAAAGAAGTCTCCCAAAGCCTGCTTTACCCTCCAGTGAGCTGAGGGTGTACATGAATGAGGTCAGCCCAGGCAAACTCCTACACTGGTACTCTTGAGTTACAAGTTCCAGATTTTGTGGTTCTAGGACATTCCTTTTATATATTGAAGAAACGAAAATGTTCCTCACTTATTCAAACTGCTAATAAGTACCCACTCAATTGCTGAGGTTACATATGTCCTATGATCCGACAGTGTGGCTGTGTGCTCTGGGAAGACATGGCCTTCTTCCACACCCCCTCCAGAGACACCATTCCTAGCTGCAGACTGGCCTCCTGAGTTCTCACTGTAGACAGGTCCCAAGGCAGCCTGAAAATACTCTTCCTAAAGTCACCCACACATACTAGCAAGCTCCACCGTCTCTAACCCTCTGTGAGCATTCCTCAGTCACTGAACTCCAAAGGAGAACAGCGTGAGTCTCAGGGAAGTCCCTGAAACAGATTCCTACCAGAGAGGGTATTGAGGTCTATTCAAGAGCAGAACCTGGTGGTGGGGGTGGGGGTGCCACACCTATTCAGATGAGAGAGGTGTACAAGGAGGAGTCCCCAAAAGCTCCACAAAGCTTGTGAGAATGAGAAAGAAGGGTTAAGAGGTAAAATATGTTCATCATGTAATTTTCAGTAATTATATCTTGTACAAACATGAACCACAATGATTATACACATGTAAACTCCCCAGCATACAAACACAAACCATAAACTAAAATGACAGCCAACACCTTCCTTCTACCTTTTGAGAGCAAAGACACAGACAGTGTTCCTCCCTGGATTCCTCCAGCGTCTTCTTTTGTCATCACCTCAGGAGGCAAGGATGGGGGACTGGGCAGAAAGAAACGTGTATGCTTGGATAGGCCTGGCATGTCAGCCCCCAGGCACCACTCCAGGAGAGAGCACCTCTGAGAAGCTGCACTCGATTTCTTTCCGACTGAAAATGCACCCTTAGAAATCATCACATCAACTCCAACTGTATTTAAGGAAGTGCACATGGTTTGCTTATTTTTCTGGTTACCACGTGGGAAGCAGAATCTACTTAGAGGTATACATGGATTCTTGGAGACAAGGCTAAAAGCTGCTTAAAGTGACACTTTTTGTTTCCTTGATGATTGTCCTGGAGGGGTCAAGTCTGAACAGAGTCAGAGGCCTTGGGTTCGGAAGAGTGTTAAAATCCAGAGCTCTGTGAGACTGACTTGAAAGCTCTGTAAAAGGCTGCAGCATGGTAGTGAGCAGCCCTTAATCCTAGCACTGGAGAAGCAGAGGCAAGGAAGATGGAGGCCAGCTGGTTTACACAGTGAGTTCTAGGTTAACCAGGGCTACACAGAGAAACCCTGTCCCAAAAATCAACAACTGAACAAAACTCCACACAAGGAGATGGGTCACTAGGGCAAAAGGAAGATCTTAGGCAGCCTCCAATTAGAGACAGCTTTGTAAAGTGCATTAGACCATTATTCCAGAGCTTTCATCTTGGGCCAAGGAAAATACATGATTTCTAACCACAAAAACTTGAGAAACAGACTAAAAGGAATATATGCATTATAGGCTGCACAATGGTGAGAATTCATGGGTGCAGAGAGAAGCCACTGAACCATTTACACTCACACCACATCTCCTCAATGAGAGCTCTATGCACACACAAGCCTGAGTGTGCATTCATGCACACATACATGTGCACACCATCTGTCTCCACACAGGGTGCTTTCTAAGCCAGCTCTGTGGTGGGCAGGCCAGCTCGCACTTGGCTAAGGAGGAGGGGCAGAGTCAGCCAGATGGTTCCCACCTGGGTTTGATTACCACCCACCAGGATGGCTGGACACAACCTCAACACTCTGAAACATGAGTTTGGAATGGCCCAGCCTTAGGATAAACACAAGACCTGGGCCTGTCAGGGTTCTTTTTCAAAGCAGGCTATCCAGGCAATAACAGCCAAGCAACAAGATCGTTCTGTGTTTAAAGTTCCCCGAAGGGGCTTGGCTTGGCCTGGACCACTTTATACAAAGGCTTCTCTCCAAGCGAACAGCTGTCTTCCATGCCTTCTAAGATGACACGTGAGAACAATGAGACATGTATACACACACACACACACACACATTCATGTTCCCCAGCTCACAAACTTACACACCCACACTACATACATATGCCCCCCAAAAAGTGTATGAAGTAAAAATGTTATAGTGATTTAAGGTAAATTAATTATTGAAGAAAATGGTTTTTGGAAATTAAGTGTAGCCTATATGTTGGTGTTTACAAAGGCTAGGATAGTACATTGTAATGTCCTGTACACCGTAATGACCTGGGCCTTCACAGACTCAGCCAGGGCAAGCTCTAGTCCTGGAAGTGTCCTTCATAGAAAGTCCTGTCTAGGCATGACTTTTTTTTTTAAGATTTATTCACAAGCCGGGCGGTGGTGGTGCAGGTCTTTAATCACAGTACTTGAGGCAGAGACTGGTGGATTTCTATGAGTTCAAGGCCACCTGGTCTGCAGAGAAAGCTCCATAGTCAGAGCTACACAGAGAAACCCTGTCTGAAAAAACAATAAAAAAGATGTATTCACTATGTGTGTGCACCTGTGATGGGTGTGGGGACCTCATGCCCTGGACAAACGTGGCCATCACAGAACAAGCTGCCGGAGCCTGTTCTCTCCTTCCACCACGTAGATCCAGGAGAGCAAACTCGGGCTACCAGGCTTTCAAGTGCCCTGCTGAAAGTCTTTTGTGCCACATCAGCTATTACTTACAGTAGCAGTCCTAGTTCTGGGAGCTCGCCATAAAATAATCATCTTGTATTTGGGAAAAAATCCTTTGGCAAAAGCATAGACAGTAGTATTTATTTTAATTTTTTTCAAATCCCAATATTCTATAAGTAGGGGCTTATTGAAGTCTCTGGTGCCTCACTGGGATACCATGTGACTAAAAGCCAGGGCTGCAGGAAGCAGACTGGCCTGTGAGTTCTGAGAAGCAAAGGGCTCAGTGTGCCTCCACCTGGTAAGGTGGGACCAGGCTATACCAACCCCCACATGAGAGCCTCCACTGGTAATTATCAGATACGAATGTACATGGCGCCTCATCACGTCAAATGGTCATGAAATTGGAACTTTTGTACATGGCTGGTGGCAATGCAGCTGCTGTAGAAACAATTATGGTTGCTTTAAAAAAAAATGAAACAGAATTACTACAATGAGCCAGTAATTCCATGTCTGGGTATCTATACAAAAGCCTGAAAATAGGGCGTTGAACACCCTTGTTGACAGCAGTGTTATTTAGAATAATGCTGGCGCATTCACAAACAGCAGAGACGATCCAAGAGCCCACTGCCAGGTAAGTAAACAGAAAAATGTGCAGATACGAAACAGCCAACTATTAGGCTTTAAAAAAAGAAGAAGAAAAGAAAAGCAGGATGTAGTGGCATATTCCTGTATTCCCAGAATTTGGGAGGTAGGAATCTGAGAAGTTTAAGACTACCCTCAGCTACATAGTGATTTTTGAGGCCAGCCTGGTTGCATGAAACCTGTTTCTATCACAAGCATATACATACAGAGATTTGACAATATGAGTGAATCTTGAGGACATCATGCTAAATGAAATAAGCCTGACACCAAGGAGCAACCCTGCACAAACCCACTTAGACAGGGCACCTGCAATAGTCAGAATCAGAGATAAAATAGAAGTGTGGCTTTTAATGTTGCTTTAATCTCCAAACATATCACAAAACCAAAATAATTTAGCACGATAAATAAAGCAACATGTGACTCCAAAGAGAACCAGAGGAAAACTTAAGATACGCATTGGCTGGATTACCTTTCATCGACTCCCCCTGTTTTTTTCTGCAAACTGAACTCCAGTCACTTGAGAAAGACAGCACATGCAGGGTGCACCCTTGGTTAGGTGAAATATGAAATAAATGCAGTGAGTACAGTGAGATCAGGACACTTGTTCCTCTCACTTCCTGCAACTGGAGCTGTAGCAGGGAGGCTGGGATGCTCATCCTCCTGCACAGCTGGGGAGAATGCAGGAAATGATTCATGAGGAAGATGGTTTCAAATTGGAAGCGAGTGGCTCTTACAGATTTCATAATAAAAACTGATTTTTTTGTACTTTCCCCTCTGCAAAAAAAAAAAAAAAAAATAGAAGTGTGGCTTCTAGGCGTTGGGAGAGATGGAGACTGGGAAGCTATTATTTTGAATAGGTCTAGTTTCTTTTTCTTTTTCTTTTTTTGGTTTTTTTGAGACAGGGTTTTTCCCTGGCTTTGGAGGCTGTCCTGGAACTAGCTCTTGTAGATAAGGCTGGTCTCAAAGTCACAGAAATCCACCTGCCTCTACCCACTGAGTGTTGGGACTAAAGGCGTGTGTCACCACCACCCACCTGAATAGGTCTAGTTTCAACTTGGGAAGATTAAAAAGTTCAGAAATTGAAGGTGGCAATGGCTGTAAACTAATGTAAAAACTTAATTTCACTAAACTATACTAAACCTGGTGGCAATGGCAATTCATGTCACGAATATTTTACCAAAAGCAAATGGGCATTAAAGAAACAAAGCCTGCATGGTGGCTCACGGCTTTAACCCCACTCTTGAGTGCAACGCCAGCTTGGTCTACAAAGGGAGTTCTAGGACAGAGAAACCCAGTCTCAAAAAAACAACCAAACAAACAGTAAGCAAGATCAGTCATGGTGGTGCACATCTTTAACCCCGACACTCAGAAGGCAGAGACAGGTGGATTCCTTAGTTTGAGGTCAGATTGGTCTACAGAGAGAGTTCCAAGACAGTCGGGAAAGGCTGTTACTCAGAGAAACCTGGTCTCAAAACAAAACAAAACAAAACAAAACAAAACAACTCATGGAGCAAAAGCTAACAAAAGTTATCAAAAATACTTGTAGTTGGATGCAGAGTGTGTACCTTAGCTACTCAGAAGATTGATGCAGAAGATGAGTCTCAGAAAAATAAAGGCTGAGGGCAACAGTGTGCACCATACCCTAAACTCAGGAGGCTAAGGAGGGAGAATCTTGAGCTCAAGGCCATCGTGGGCTACATGATAGGATCCTACTTGAAAAATCAAAATAAGGGGTCAGTGAGATGACTATAGGCACTTGCCACCAAATTTGATGACCTGAGTTCCATCCCTGGACCCCATATGCTGCAGAGAACTGACTCCCATAAGATGTCTTGACTTCCATATATGTACTGTGATATGTGTATATACACGCGTGCACGCGCGCACTAAATAGATGTAACACAAATTAAAAATAGCTAATGGCTGAGGTAGAATGGCAAGTCTGCCAGTAGCAGCAGAGAATCTGGGCAGTGAGGGCGTCACCTGACGGCTCAGTGTCAGCTTCCTTGGCCAGGGTACCCCAGTGGACTACAAAGGGCACACCACTCCAGGGGCCCTGTAAGAAGCTAGAATAGAAAGAACGAAACAGCACAAATACAGGCTGCAAAGGCCAACTGAACTGATGCCGTCTCCAAGACCACCACCTGTCCTGGCTGATCCGTGGGCAAACCAGCCTTCACGTGCCCAGTTTCCCCTCTGCGCACTGGGGTGGGGATGTTCTCCACGCAGCGACAGCTTTTCAACCGCAGGCAGGAGAGCACGTTTGACTTATCCTCTTAGACGAAGCTCAGGACCACCTGTTCCCACCTCTCACTCCTCAAGTTTCCTGAACCCCTGGACTCCGGGGCTCTGTGGATACAGCCCTTCAAGGACTACTGGCTGGAGTCTACAGTAGATCCCTCCCAGAGCTCTTGAACTTGGCCTGAGACTTTTTTGTTTCTGAGACAGGCTTTCTCTGTGTAACCCTGGCTGTCCTGGAACTCACTCTGATACGCCATCTCCCAAGTGCTGGGATGAAATGCACGCACCACCCAGCTGTCCTGAGACTTTCCTGATTGCTACTGTGCTCAGTGGTGGAATTCTGTAAATAACTACTGAATGAACATAAGCAGAGGAGATGCTTTCATTTTAAATGATTCAAAATTACTGATAACATTATCAGTTATTTGGAAGCAGGTTTGGTGACAACAGTATTATACTGGGTAGTAAAACAGCAAAAAAACACTTTTTTTTAAAAATTTGGTTATATGGCAATATTCTTCTAGAATTAAGATTTCTTTATAACACTGAGTTATAGCAAACCATTTTCTACAGCCTTTATAAAAAGAGAGAGGGGAGCTAGATATGACAATGTGAACTTGTAATTCTAGCATTTGGGGAGGTGGGGGAAGGAAGACCAGGAGTTCAAGGTCATCCTCAGTTACATACCCAATTCAAGGCCAGCCTGGGCTACATGAGACCCTTTCTCAAAAAATAAAAAAGGGGGAAGGTAGGACAAAGAGAAGTCGGGAAGGAAAGAAAGAAAAAGAAACTTCATCCTAGGGCCAGGGGTCCTGGGTTCAGGTCCCAGCAAAGGAAGAGAAGGAATTGGGGAGGACCACAGAGACCATGCTCACTCTGAGAGCTGAAAGCGTGAGCTCTGCGTTTTCACATGCGTGCTTTCTGCTATACTCTGTCAATCAGATTCATGGCACATATCCGCCTCACTGCAGTAGCCCTTTCCTGAGATGCCTTGCCAGAGGCCAAGGACCACATTCCCACAGCATTCCTCAGGTTTAAAAACAGTAGCTCCCAGGACAGATTCAGCTAAGAATCCAGCCAGACAAAC
This sequence comes from Mesocricetus auratus, assembly GCF_017639785.1. Lineage (NCBI taxonomy): Eukaryota > Metazoa > Chordata > Mammalia > Rodentia > Cricetidae > Mesocricetus > Mesocricetus auratus. Next base: position 15,126,945 of record NW_024429182.1, read on the forward strand.
TTTCCTGCTCCTGATATTTGAGGAGCTTAACTCTGTCCTGGGCTTTCAGGGAGCAGAGAGCTTCCCACACCAAGACGTGGAATTTAAGAAAAGTAAAGGCCAGGATTGGCAGACCTTTGCCACAGAGCAGTGGAGTCTCAGTCAGCCCTTCCCTGTGGGAAGATCTGCTAGACCGTGTTCCCTGTATTCACAACCACCTCCAAAGGACAGCACTCAAACCCAGGGAAATCCCAAGCCACCTGGGTAAGCTATGAAGAACTTTGACATTGCCAGGCAGTGGTGGCGCACACCTTTAACCTCAGCACTCAGGAGGCAGAGGCAGGTAGGTCTCTGTGAGTTCCAGGCCAGTCTGGTCTACAGAGCAAGTTCCAGGACAGGCTCCAAAGCAATACAGAGAAACCCTGTCTCAAAAAAGAACTACAATGTGGGCCGGGTGGTGTGGTGGTGGTATACACCTTTAATCACAGCCCTTGGGAGTCAGAGACAGGAGGATCTCTGGGAGTCTTGAGACCTGCCTGGACTACAGAGCGAGTTCCAGGACAGCTAGGGATACACAGAGAAATCCTGTCTCAAAAAACAAAGGCAAAACAAAACAAAAAAAGACAAGCTAAGCCAACGATGGCAAGCCACAATCTGGTCTAGGAAGTGTTCCTCTCACCACACAGGTGTATAGCCCAAGGGCTTCTTGCTGCCCCTGGAGCCAGAAGATCTAACCCAAGGCCCTTTGTCCTCCTGCCATCTCCTGAGGCTTTGTGCAGCCAGGTGCCTTACAAGACCAGGACACTTGAAGCAGGGTCACTCAAAGACACAATCTTCGCATCTCAGTCCCCCAAGGGCAGGGACTGTACTTTTTGTGTGTGCTGTACACAGGGTACATCGTGTCCACGTTGAGTGCTAATGCACCGCCATCATTTCAAGGAGACAACGAGACCTGGACATTATACAGCAATCAAGATAAGCAGGGTTAAAGAGCCGTGAGCTTTCCTCTCACGTCTGTGTCAAACATTTTCATGACGCTGCCCTGTAGCCGCTCCTGCAGCCTCCAGGTAACTGGGTTCTGTGGCCACAACTAGAGCGGAGCCCAGGCTCTGGTCAAGCCCCTAGAACCCACTCCTGCTCCCATACAGCATGCCTGTGTCCTGCTCAGTCAACCACGGGTTTACCGACTGCTGCAGTTTTTCAAAATGAAACATTTAATTTTAATTCTATTTGTTACACTTTATTTTTTAATGTCTGTGGCTATGCACATACACCACATGTGCCTGGTGCTGCAGGAGGGCAGAAGAGGGCACTGGATCCTCTGGGACTGGAGTTTTGAATGGTTGTGAGCCACCTTGTGGGTGCTAGGATCTGAAATTCCATTTTCTGTAAAAGCAACAAGTGTTCTTACTTGTTGAGCCATCTTTCCAGTCCTGGCTATCTCATTCTTTTTGTAGCTTTTATTTATCTTTATTTTACAAGCTTTTGTTTTTTGGGTTTTTTTTCCCCCTGAATGTATGTGCACTATGTACATGCTGGTACCCAAGGAGGCCAGAGGAGGGTGTCAGAGCCTCTGGAACTGGAGGAGGTTGTGGGCTGCCATGTGAATGCTAAGAACCAAATTCCAGCGTTCTTAATCACTGAAGCATCTCTCCAGCACTATCACATGTCTTACAGCATCTCTCCAGCGCTATCACATGTCTTACATGGCCTTCAGACTCTGCAGGCTCATTCTGTCCCACTGGCCTCCCCACTGTTCCTAGAATGCCTCAAGGTCACACCTGCTCTGCTATGCAGTGGCAGTTTTTACTGTCTAGGTTTGTCACATGGTTGGATGATCAGGGCTCTAAGCACCCTACCTCCCAGGGAGCACCAACTGCAGAACAGTCTGACCAGTGTCCCTACAAGGCAGCCTTGGCTGTTATCTTGTCACCAAGGTCTCAAAGCTTCACACAAACCAATATTGGTCTCACTGTAAAATATGCCCCCTCCATCTCCTTTTATTAAGGGGATTTTGAGATAATATATACATCTTAGAGAAATGCCCCCTCTCCTTTTACACTCACCTTAATCTCAGTCTCTTAACACCATCCTCAACTCTATTTTCAACTCAGCATCTGCACTAAAACTGTAAACACATTTACTTATGTCTTCCTCTGAGAATCTAAGACTCAGGAGAGCAGGAGCCCTGCCTGCCTTACAGCATTGAACAGAGCACAAGACCTTTCCATGATGCACCCTAAAAATGCATGGGCTCAGACCTACAGCTGCCCACATATTGAGTACAGTGCTGGCTGAGTTCCTCACTTAAGTTTAAGTCCCTAAGCCAAGTTTAGGCCTCTTTACCCACATCCACATCACCCCCAGGGAAAGACTTGACCTGGCCCTGGAGTGCTCTGGTCTCCAGAGTTGGAGTCTGAATAAAGCTGCGCTCTGCTGAACTCAGAGCTTGGACATGGTGCCAGACTACAGTCTCTCTGGAGCTGAGAACTTTCCCACAAGAGCAGAACAAATGGAGTGAAACCACCTCCAATGCACACGTTCAACATCCAATAAATACTGGATTTATCAAGGAAATATCAATGCATGAAGTAGATACATATGTATTTACTAACATGCTAAGGAAGAGAGAGACAATGAGAAACCTAAGTTAGATGGCAATGACTATGGGTTTTAAATTAGGCAAGAAAAGGAAGACAGTGCTTCATGTACAAGGTGCACGGTTCCCATATTAAACAGAGGCCATGCTGGGCAGTGTGGTGTATGCCTGGTAATTCCAGCATCTGAGACAGAGAAAGGTGGCTCTCTGTGAGTTTGAGGAAATGCCTACGGAGGTGAGGGGGTCAGGGATGAGACTCTCCAAGGGCAGGCCCATGTGGAGGCCTGAGACAGAGGAGTGTAGAGAATGGGAGCAGGATGAGGGAGGGCAAGAGTGGCAGGAGAGGATTACAGCGAAGTAAGGTGCCGGGCCTTGCATGCTATGCATGGCCAATGGCTTTGACTTGAGGAAGTCACTGGATGGTTCTGAGCATGACTATATGGCATGCTGTGCATACTGTCCCTGTAAAAGAGCTAGTACAAAACTAACAGGCCCACATTGCCAACACTTCTAGAAATCTAACTCCAAAGGCAGGGCTGCTGCCTTCCTTCTAGGCCTTTTCTCTATGTAAAACCCCTGGTTACAAGAATGAAAATTTTCCAGACTGGAGCCAGGAGGGTGGGGATCTTGGAAATGCTAGAGCAGAAAGGAGACTGAATTTGGGCACACCATAGTGTCGCCTGACACTTTTCACTGTTTCCCCCTCTACCAGCCAAACTTGCGGGGTGCTTAGGGCCTCTCTGTAACCAGCAGAAAGCGGAGCCAGCCAGCCAGACTGGGACCTGAAGACTGAGCAGACTTGGTTCTCCAGTGTTCTTTCGTCTCACAGCCATGACCCCTGAGCTTCCGCCCTGACGCTAGAAGGCAAGAGGCTCCCAGCAGCACCAAGTATTGCATGAAGTCTGTTCTAGAAATCACGGAACCGCTCTTGGATTTGAGTGGTCTTGTCGAGGCCAGGCTGGTTCTAAGACCAGGGACTGTGGGCCCTAAACAACTGTAGAAAAGAGGGGTCTTGGAGGGACACACTAAAAGCCTGGAAGCTGCTATGGATACAAGTCCTCACAGTCAAGTAGCCAACTCGTCTCTCCTCAGATGTAGGCTGACATACTTCTAAGCCTCTGATCTCTTTTCCACATGGCCTAAGGCATGAACTCTATAAGAGACAGTTAGACACCATGAGGACCTAAGGTTCTGAAGTGGTATCAAGTCCACCTCCCTACAGGGACACTCAGTCAAAAGACAGGCAGTGAAGAACAGGACCAGGTGTGTTGCTCATTATCACAAACCTAAGGCTCAGAACCTGTCCCAACGGTGGCACTCTATGCAATGAAAAAATGCCTAGCCTTCCAGTGATGTCCCAGGATGCATGCTGGGTGGAAACCAGTTGGGCTTAGGCATGCAACACCTGGTAGACCTGTGTCAGAAAGGGCAGTGAATCACCTTTTTTCTAAGCCCAAATACCAAGTATCGCACTGCTTGATTTTCTGTGTACTACAGAAAGTCTCACAAAACTGGCCTAAAATGTAGGCCAGTTATTTCAGCAACTAGAGGGACTTAGCTACATTGGAACGTGTGCCCAAGTTCGTGAACACCATGTCTGAATATTTTCTGTATCCTGGGCACAAGGACCCCAAGAGATACCTCAACAGTTGAAAGCAATTGCTGTTCTTACAGAGGATCGGTGCCCATGTCAGGCAGTGGCTCACAACAGCCTGTAACTCCAGTCCCTCTTCTGGCCTCTGTGGGTACCCACACACATGTGCACATACATACATGAGACAAACATATTTATAAGTTTCTAATTTAAAAATAGGTTCTTGCTGGTTACAAACATGTGACCTTTGTGTCTGTACTTCCCAAGTGCTGGTTATAGTCATGCACCACTGTGTCCAGCCTAATACTGACTTCTTAAAGGGAAAAATGACACAATCAGCATATCATCAAGATTGCTTCAACCACACATGAAAATATGTTTATGTTTTTATTTAAAGATTCCAGGAGCCAGAAGACCATGCTTGTAATACTAGCACTCAGGAGTCTGATGCAAGAGGACTTCTAATGGTCAAGGACTGCCTGGGTTCGCTAGAGGAACAAGACTGATAGAATGTATGCATGTATGCAAATATGTATGTATATATTCATGCATGCATGTATACATGTATGTGTGTGTGGCTTTACTATGCTATAGTTCAATTAGTTCAACAATGGCTGTCTACCAACAAAGTTCAAGAATCCAGTAGTTGTTCACTCCAAGAGGCTAGATGTCTCAGCTGGTCTTCAGTACACACTAGGATCCTAAAGAAGAGGGTTCTAGGGAACTACTAGAGAGATGGCTCAGTACTTAAGAGCATGGGCTGCTCTTCCAGAAGACCTGGGTGAAGGCTCTAATGCCAGCGGAGGAATGAACTTGCCACTGAGAGCAAGCTCCCTTCTTCTATGCCCTTTACACAGGCAGTCTGCCAGCAGAAGGTGTGGCCCAGATTAAGGTGGATCTTCCCACATGAAAAGATCCAGATGAAAGGTGGGTGTTCCCACTTCAGATGATTTAGTTAGGAAAAATCCCTCACAGGTGTGCCCAGCACTTGGGTTTTAGTTAATTTCAGATGTGGTCTCCTTGACAACCAAGAATAGCCATCACACCTGGGTATATAACCAAGACCTTACCTTAAGAAAAAAAAAAAGGAAATAATAATAAAAGTCAGGCATGGTAGCTCAAATCTTTAACACCATCACTCATGGACATGAAGGCAAAAGGAACTGGAGTTCAGGGATAGCCATGGTTTCATAGTAATCGGAAGCCAGCCTGGGCTACATAAGAGCTTGTTTCAAAAAAATGAATTATAATTGAGTTAAAGACGTATTAGCTGAGAAGTGGGCAGCAATGTGCTCTCTAGCACCCTGCACTAAGAGCCACTGGGGAAAGACGAACGTACCAAGGTGACGTGGCAATGGGCAGAAAGAAGCTGGATTTCCCCAAACAAAACGAAAAGCTGTATTCACACAAAAACCTACATTTAAAAAGTGTTCATATCAGATTCATTCAAAACTACCAAAACCTAAAAACGAGATGTCTTTAAGAAATAGGAACTACAACTGGGTCACCTTTAACCCCAGCAACATGGTGGCAGAGGCAGACAGGCAGATCTCTGTGAGTTCAAGGCCAGCCAAAGCTTCACAGTGAGACACTGTTGTGGGGGGAGGGGAGAAAGGAGGATAGATGGACAGACAGAGAGACAGACAGACATACTGGCTGACTGGCTGGCTGACTAGGTCAGTGAGGTGGCTCAGCATTTGGCAAAGACACTTGCATAAAATTGGTGATCCAGGCTCAATCCCAGAAACTGTATGTTTAGTTTTCTGTTGCTGTAATAAACACCATTGACCAAAGGGCTTATTGTGTCTGACAGCTCCCAGTCCATTATGAAGGGCGTCAGGGCAGGGACTCAAGTGGAACCTCAATGCAGAACTGAAGAGGAGACATCATGAAGGAATTCTTATTGGCTTCTCTTCCTGACTTGTTTAGTTTTCTTTCTCTCCCTCCCCCCTCTCCCTCCCCTCCCTACTCTCTCTCTCTCCGTGTTTTTGAGACAGGGTTTCTCTGTGTAGCCCTAGCTGTGTTGGAACTCGCTCTGTAGACCAGGCTGGCTCACACTCACAGAGATTCGCTTGCCTCTGACTCCCGAGTGCTGGGATTAAAGATGTGCGCCGCCACCACCACCTAGAGTTAGTTTGCTTTCTTAGACCATCCAGAACCACCTGTCCAGGGCTCACTCACATCAATAATTAAATCAAGAAAAGCCCCATACCCTTTCATATAAGACAATCTGATGGAGGTGTTTTCTCAATTGAGGTTTTCTCTTCCCAAGTGACCCTAGTTTATATCAAGATTACAAAAAAAGAGAGAACCAACTCCATAAAGTTGTTCTCTGACTGTCGTACACATGCTGAGGTTCTCTCTCTCCTTTCTCTCTCTCTCTACCCCCCCTTCTAAAAGCAAGATAAAAAAATTTTTAGCCAGGTGTTGGTGGCACATATCTTTAGTCCCACCCAGCACACAGGAGGCAAAGGCAGGCAGATATCTGTGAGTTCGAGGCCAGCCTGGTCTACAAAGTATGTTCCAGGACAGGCTCCAAAGCTACAGGGAAACCCAGTTTCTGTGAGAGAGAGAGAGAGAGAGAGAGAGAGAGAGAGAGAGAGAGAGAGAGGGAGGGAGGAGGGAGGGAGGGAGGGAGGGAGGGAGGGAGGGAGAGAGAGAGAGAGAGAGAGAGAGAGAGAGAGAGAGAGAGAGAGAGAAGAGAATGTACTTCATTTGCAGAGGACCCATGTTCATTTTCCAGCATCCTCCTCCAGTGCTTCCAATAGAACCATCTATAACACCCAATGGCTTACAACACAACCATCTATAACTCTTGATAACCTGAGTTTGAGCCTTGGAACCCATATAAAGGTGGAAGGAGAGTATTGACTCTGTGAAACTGTCTTTACACACACACACACACACACACACACACACACACACACACACACACACACACGCAATTATATTAATAAAAAATTAGGTTCTGTGGCCCTGCCCTTAACTGTCCACAGTGGAGCTGAGCTCCTATCTCACTGGGTTACTTTACAGAAACTCCATGAATGAGGAAGAACGTGTTCAGAATCCAGGTCTGTTAAGTGATTAGAGCAGTGGTTCTCAATCTGTGGGTCATGACCTCTTTGGGGGTCAAACAACCTTTTCACAGGGGTCACATACAGATGTCCTGAGTATCAGATAGTTACATTGTGATTCATAACAGTAGCAAAATTGCAGTTATGAAGTAGTAACAAAAATAACTATGGTTGGGGGCAGCACTATTACAGCGTCAGGAAGGTTGAGAAGCACTGGCTCTATTAGAGGCTGGATGACAAAAAGGGAAGCTGTGTTCTCAACCTAATTACTCCCTACTGAGTCAAGCAGCAGCTGTTTTAAGCGGTGCATTACCCTGGTTGACTCCATGCTACCAAGTGACATTTGGTTCCATTTTTTTCTAGATTTTTTAAAAATTTAATTTAAAAACAAACTTATTTTACGTATCAACCCCAGTTCCCTCAGGCCTCCCATCCTCCCATGTCCCCCAACAACTTCCCCATCCCATCCCCCTTCTGCTCCCCAGGGAGGTTGAGGCCTTCCATGGGGGATCATCAAAGTCTGTCACATCATTTGGGGCAAGGTCTAGACCCTCCCCCGTGTGTCTAGGCTGAGAGAGCATCCCTCTATGGGGAATGGGCTCCCAAAGTCCATTCATACACTAGGGATAAATACTGTTCCACTACCAGAGGCCCCATAGACTGCCCAGGTCTCCTTGGCCCATTTTTAAGTGCAGGAGCAGAGGCATGGTGGCTCTGCATCTCATGCATGTAGACACCATCACCTGTCCCGCACCATCATGAGGGTTAGACTGATAACTTCTAAAACTATAGAAGATACCACCAAGATAAATAAATAAAATTGTGCATCTAAGTTCAGAGGTATCTTTTTTGTTTTGTTTTGTTTTTAGTTTTTTTATACAAGGCTTCTCTGTGTAGCCCTAGCTGTGCTGGAACTCACTCTGTAGACCAAGCTGGTCTTGAACTCACAGAGATATGTTAGCCTCTTCCTCCCAAGTGCTGGGATTAAAGGCGTGCTCCATCACCACCCAGATGAAGTATATTCTCTTAACCACTGAGCCATCTCTTAAGCCCCCAATGTTGTAAATTTAGCATTTTTTATTTATGTGTATGTATGTATTTATGTGAATGTACACCCTGAGTGTGTGTGTACACATGGAGGCCAGAAGAGGGTGTTGGATCCCCTGGAGTTAGAGTTGTGAGCGGTTGTGAGCTGCCCAACGTGAGGGTTAGGAACCAAACTCAGGTCCTCTGGGAAAGCAGCAAGTACTCTTAACTGCTAAGCCATCCCTCCAGGTCCTAAGTTGTCATTTTAAAGAGGGTTCAATGTTGCTTTGAACGTGGTGAGGAGGCTGAAGACGTAAGTTGGTAAAGTGCAAACATCGAATACATGAAGCCATGTGTTTGATTCCCAGCATTACAGAAACCAGGAGGGGTTCAGGAAACACCTGTAATTCCAGCACCTGGGAAGTGGAAGGAGGAGGGTTAGGCATTAGACCACGAAGGTTAGATCATCCTCGAGGATATGTTTTCTTCCTTCTTCTGTTCTTTTCTTCTTCCTCCTCCTCTTCCTCTTCCTCCTCCTCTTCCTCTTCTTCTTCTTCTTCTTCCTTCTTCCTTTTCTTCTCCTTTTCTTTCTTTTTGTTTGTTTGTTCAACACAGGGTTCCTCTGTATAGCCCCAGCTGTCTGGAACTTGCTCTGTAGAACAAACTGATCTTGAACTTGGATTCACCTGCCTCTGCCTCCCTAATGCTGGGGTTAAAGGCGTGTGTCACAACCACCTGACAAGGTATAGCTCCAAGGCCAGCCTGGACTACATGAGATCCTGTCTCAGAAAAAATATATAGATGTATAGCTGTGGAGATAGCTCAGTGGGTAAAGACAGCTGTGCAACCATGAGACCCTGACATCATATTCTCCTCACCCATGTAAAAGCTGAGCATAGTGGTATGTTTATAGACCCGCTGGGAGTGAGGGGCAGCAACAGGTGCAATCTTGAGGGCTTAATGGCCAGCCAGTGTAGCTGAAATAGCAAACTCCAGGTTCAGCGAGTGTCCTGGCCAGTTTTTATGTCAACTTGAGTTGTAGCCATCTGAGAAGAGGGAGCCTCAATTCAGAAAATGCCTCCATAAGATCTGAGGATAGGCAAGCCTATGGGGCATATTCTTTTTTTTTTTTTTTTTGGTTTTTCGAGACAGGGTTTCTCTGTATTGTTTTGGAGGCTGTGCTGGAACTCACTCTGTAGACCAGGCTGGCCTCGAACTCACAGAGATCCGCCTGCCTCTGCCTCCCGAGTGCTGGGATTAAAGGCGTGCGCCACCAACGCCCGGCTTATGGGGCATATTCTTAACTGGTGATTGATGTAGAAGGGTTCAAACCATGATGGGTGTTTCCACCCCTGGGCTGGGATCCTGGCTTCTATAAGAAAACTACTGAGAAGGGTTGGAGAGATGGCTCAGTCATTAAGAGCACTGGCTGCACTTCCAGATGACCTGGATTTAATTCCTAGCACCCACATGACAGCTTACAACTGTCTGTAACTCCAGGATTCACTGCCCTCATATAGACTTACATGCAGGCAAAACAGCAGTGCATACAAAATAAAAATAATTAGAAAAACAAAACAAAACTGCCGAGCAAGCTGTAAGGGGCAAGGCAGTAACCAGCACTCCTCTAAGGCTTCAACATCACCCTGCCTCCAGGTCCCTGCCCTGAATTCCTTTGATGAACAGTGATGGGGGTGTAAGCAAAATAAACCCTTTCCTCCCCAAGATGCTTTTGGTCATGGTGTTCATCACAGCGATGGTAACCCTAAGTAAGACAGTGAGAGACCCTGCCTCAAAAAAGTAAGGTGGAGAGCGACAGAGGAAGATAACTAAAGCCAAGTCCCAGCCTCCGTGAGCACACAGGCAAGTGTACACCCCCATCCCCACCCCCTCAATAGCCACACACACACAGAGGAGAGGGAGAGAGGGAGAGAGAGAGAGAGAGAGAGAGAGAGAGAGAGAGAGAGAGAGAGAGAGAGAGAGAGAGAGAGAGAGAGAGAGAGAGAGGCATTCACACACACAGCACCACAGTGCTTGGGCCTGGGTTTCTAGAGAGCCTGCCACATGCACAAAGCCCTGAGTCTGATATCCAGTCCCACAGTCATTACAAAAAGAGGTCCATGCTGCTGCTGAGAAAGATGCTTGCTGTCAAGCCTGACCACCTAAGTTTGGTCCTGGGGACCCACATGTGAAGAGAGCCAATTCGTGCAAACTGTCCTCTAATCTACACATGTACCGGGACATGCATCTACACTGCCCCCCAAATAGATGTCATAAAAAGGAGGTCTAAGCCCTTCCTTGATTTCTACCCTCCATTCAGCCCAAGTCAAAGGGCCCCCCACTTTTCCCAGGTGGTCTGAATCCCTGGCCTTGGTAGAGGCTGTCCCAATTTCAGTCACAATGAAACCAAACATCTCTGGGGCTTCAGAGTGGCCTGCCCTCTGCTGAGCCCACAAGGCACTTCCCTCAGCTGGCTGAGCTCAGCCAGGTATCCTGGGGACCTGGCTGTCCTGGGGACTGTCATCTGCAGGTGGTCTTGTGAGGCACTCTAGGAAGGGAGAGAAGTTCAGGTCCATGGGGAGGCAAGGCCAAGACATGCACCCAAAGCAAAGGCAGGGTTTCTACTGGAGACCCCAGCAGATAAAGGGGCATGTTACAGAGTTCTTGCAAGGCAAGCTTTGGGAAAGGAAGTTAACCTTTCTCCCCTGCAGGGACTGAGTCCCCACTATACAACAAGCGGACAAGTTAATCTGTGTCCAGGGTTCCAATAAATAACTCGGTGGTGTGGAGTCCAGTGAAGAACAGGAAAGAAGGCTCTCCACCTCCTTCATCAAGGCAGCTACAAGAAGCCTGCCAGCCACACCTCCAGCCCTCAGACGAGGCCGCAACAGCCCCAACCTCACTTGGACATGCCATGTCTGTCAACCAGACAGCATTGTGGGCACAGCCTAGCTCTCCCATGGTGGTGGACATTTGGGTCAATGCCACATGAAGACAGTCTTTGGAACCAGTCCAGTACATCTAGCAGATGACTGCCCCACAGACTCTCCAGGAAGTCTGCCTTCATTCATGAATACACTCTCCAGCTTTGCAGACCTTCCTCAGGCCTCAGCAACTTTTTGTCTAGTGAGAGCTTCTGGAGGTCCCAGGAGCTGCCGTTCAGAGAAAGGCACTGACGGTACCGCTTTCACAGCCCCACACATCTCCCCACTGAGCGCACAGCTGCCTGGCCACAGGAAAGGGCCAGGGCTGCAGAGCTGCAGGCTTCGACAAGCGCTTGGCAGCTCAGGCTCAGATGTCTGACGCCTCGCAAGTGTGGGGACTGGAAAAGGGCGGTCTCTTCTACTGAAGGCATTGTGGGTAGCCTCTCATGTTCTAGAAAACTCTCCTGTTCTCCCCTGTTGCAGCTACAAATTACCATCTATGTCATCTCTCAACTTCAGAAACAGCTTCTTCAAAACCTTTTGGCTAGGGGTGTGGCTCATTTGGTAGTGTCTGCCTGGCATGCACAAATCCGGACGGGGCTCCAGGCCCAGCACCACACAAACTGTTGTGTAACCTACTGTCCCAGCACACAGTTGTGACCCCAGCAGGGACGTGGGGCAAGCAGGAGGATCAGAAGCGCCCAGGGTTGAAGCAAGTACAGGAGACCCTATTTCAAAAACCCAAGCCAAGGGCTGGAGAGGTGGCCAGTTAAGAGCACTGGCTGTTCTTCCAGAAGAGGCAAAACACCCATACACATAAAATAAAAATAGTCAAGAACAAAAACACCCATACACATAAAATAAAAATAAAAATAGTCAAGAACAAAAACAAGCCAGCACTTGGGAGGCAGCAGCAGGTAGATCTCTGTGAGTTTGAGGTCAGCCGGGTCTACAGAGGGGGTTCCAGGACAGCCAGGGCTACACAGAGCAACCCTGTCAAAAGAAAAGAAGGAAGGAAGGGAGGGAGGAAGGGAGGGAGGGAGGGAGGGAGGGAGGGAGGGAGGGAGGGAGGGAGGGAGGGAGGGAGGAAGGACGAACCCCTTTGATACACTCACAGAAATGGGAGTGGAACTGTGGTTAACCAGGCCACAGAGAGTACAAGCAGAATGGAGAGAACCTGATCAAGCGACTAAGGGGACTAAGTTCAAGAAACACAGAGCACCTATGTACAACAGGAGCGCACTGCCCTTTTCAGAAAGTTTAAAAAAAAAAAAGGATTTGGAGTTTTTTTGTTTTTTTGTTTTTTTCTTTTTCGAGACAGGGTTTCTCTGTGGCTTTGGAGGCCCTGGAACTAGCTCTTGTAGACCAGGCTGGTCTCAAACTCACAGAGATCCACCTGCCTCTGCCTCCTGAGTGCCAGGATTAAAGGCGTGCACCACCAACGCCTGGCTGGTATGTTTTAACCATTAAAAATTACAAATATATGAAATGAAGTTGTATAAGTACTACATGATTTATATACGTGTCAAAATACCAAGAGATCCCACGACAAAACTTTTATGTTTTTAGTCTTTTAATATGTAGTTCAGTAGTAGGGTGTGCACCCAGCAAGGCGGGGGCTGAGTACAATTCTCAGCATCCAAATAGCAATACACCTTTGTGTGTGTGGTATGTGTGTATGTACATGTTCATTAGGTATGCACACGTGTGGAGACTACAAGCTGATGTTAAGAGTCTTCCTTCATTGCTCCTCACCTTATTTTTTGAGACAAGGTCTCTCACTGACAGTAAGAGTAACTAGTCAGTGAGCTCCACGCATCTTCCTGTCTCCACCTGCCCAGTGCTAAGATTATAAGTGTGCACCTCTATGCCCAGCTTTTTTGTGGATGCTGGGGAGCACATTCAGCTCCCCACACTTGTATGGCAAGCAGTCTTGGTGCAAACAATTGTTGTCATCCTGCTCCCACTGGTGAATGTGAGGTGGGAAAGCACGTGAGTGGAAATGGTCATGCCAATCACTTGTGCTTCACCTTGGAATTTGCAAACAAGATCCCCCCCCCCCCCACGCAGCACAGGAAATGCCTATCTCCATCCTCCACAAGCTGTGAGGGAAAAAGATGCCACTAGAAGGAGACATGGTAGGAACAAATAGAAAATAGGACAACACCATGGCAAAGAACAGATTTTGGTGCCACCAGATATGGCTTTTATTTTACCACCTCCATAGCAAATACCTCTGAATTTCTGTGTCTATAATTAAAAGGCAATAATTCCTCATGGTGGGGAGAGGACCTGGAGAGAGGCTCAGTGGGTAAGAGTGATTGCTGCTCTCTCAGAAGATTCAGTTCAGCTCCCACCACTCATATCAGATGGCTCACAAACGCCTGTAATGCCATGCCTAGGGGATCCAACTCCACCTTCTAGCCTCCATGGATGGGTACCTGCATACACATGTGCCCACACACACACACACACACTCTACATAGCCTTGGCTGTCCAGGAATCATCAGGTAGACCAGGCTGGCCTCTTGAGTGCTGGGATTAAAGGTGTATGGCACCACATATAAGGCAGTTTCTTAATGTGTTATTAACCTGGGAGGGCCCAGCACTTCATGGGTGGCACTGCCCTGGTTGGGACCTGGGTGCTGCCATACGGAGCAAGCACTCCTCTGAGGCCTTTGCATCAGCTCCTGTCTCCAAGCTCCTGCCTGGTTTGAATTCTCTCTTTGGCTTCCCTCAGTATACTATGATTCAGGATATGTAAGCCAAATAAACCCTTTCCATCCCCAAGTTATTTTTGGTCACGGAGTTTCATCACATAACCCTAACCAAGACTGTATGAGGATGGATGTGCACACGTGTGCCTCATCAAGAGTGTGGAGGTCTGAGAACAACTGTGGAGTCGGGTCTCTCCCTTCACCTTTATATGGGTTCAGGTTATACACTTTATTCCAGGAATAAACTCGGGCTATCATCAGGCTGGGCAACAAGTGGCTTTATCTACCAACCCACCTCACTGGCACTCTCTGAAGGTTGTAGAACACTTCCTACTCCTCCAGAGAAACTGAGTTAGGGTTCAACACCCACATCAGGTGGCTCACAATCACCTGTAACTCTAGCTCAAGGGGATACAGGTCAGCCTTGACTATAGTGAGTTCTAGGACAGCCTGAGCTACAAAGTGAGAGCCTGTCTTCCCAAATATATTATCATGGTTTCTTTACTTTCTCATTTTTTTAATTATTCTAGATCCACTATAAATACTATAAAACAGGGTCCCCAGGGCTGGGGAGATGGCACTGGCTGCTCTTCCAAAGGACACAGATGCAATTCCCAGCACCCACATGGCAGCTCACAACATCCAGAGGATGCTACACCGTCACACAGATATACATGCAGGCAAAACACCAATGCACATGAAAATAAATAACAAAAAAACAGCCCACACTCAGGCAGGATTAAGTCTATTTCCCAAGGTTTCTGCTGATCCAATTTTGAAGGCTATGAAGACAGGCACAGACACTGACTGCCATGTGCTAAGAGAGGAGACCTGGCTTCTGAGCCTAACAAAACATAGAGAAGCCAGCCTGGGCCTGTGGGTGAGGAGTTGGTATGTTACAGTACAATAATGTAAGAGTTCAAACTCTGGACTCAGTCTAAATCAAATTCCAGTTCTTTTATAACCTAGATGTGAGGCCTGCGCAGTTCAGAAAATCTGTAAGACAGCAATACCAAGAGAAGCTACCAACAAGGGAGCCCTCTTCCACCACCGTTCTTCTGTCTGGGTTAGGGGACTTAGCACAGGCCAGTTGAAAAGCAGCAAGGCTCCTCTTGTCCTGACTCAGTAGAGACCAACTCTGGAGATGATGTGCTGTGGGATAATCCTCTACACTGTGTAAATTATGCTGTGATTGGTTTAGTAAAGAAGCTGGCTGGCCAGTAGCTGGACAGGATAAGGATAGATGTGAAAACCAGACTAAGGACTCTGGGAAAAAGGGCAGAGTCAGGGGAGTTCACCAGGAGGCAAAAAGGGAGCAAGATTTGCTAGAGGAGAGGTAAAGCCATGAGTCACATGGCAATACATAGATTAATAGAAATGGGTTAATTAAAGTTGTAAGAGTTAGCTAGTAATAAGCCTGAGCTAACCTATGAGCATTTATAACGCATATTATAGACTGTTTGAACTGAAGATGTAGTTCCATGATACAACACTTAGCTACTACACCTGAGGACCTGGATTTGATCCTGAAGGAGTCTGACCTGTGGAGCCAGGCTATCAACATCTAAACCCAGGCTCTGAATCAATCACCCAATCAATCAATCAATATTGGCCCTCACACTGCAAAGAAATGATATTACGTTATAGCAGCTCTGTTTCCATTTCCTCATTACTAAGTGGGGCACATATTATCATCTTCCAGTTTTACAGCGTTATGCTGAAAATTAAATTCATTAGTGACACACATGTATAAAATAACTAGAAGAGTACCTGGCATATAATCAGTGATTTAAAAAAAATGTTAGCTTTTATAATTATTCTAATTGTAATTTTGGAAGATTAAATACAAAGTTAATTATATTTTGCTTGGTATTAAAATATATTTTAGAATTAAAACATATATTAGGTGATTATAAAGAGAAATCAGGGAAAAGAATAAGAAAAATTTTTAATTATTCTATTATTTTAAGTGTATGGGTATTTTGGTTGCAGGTACATCTGTGTACTCATTATGTATGTGCCTATTGTCACAGAGGCCAGAAGACACTGAATCTGCTGGAATTGGAGTTAAGACAGTTGTGAGCTGCCCTGTGATTGCTGGGAATTGAACCTGGGTCCTCTGAAGAGCAGCCAGTGCTCTTGACCACTGAGCCGTGGCTGAGCCATCTCTCCAGCCTCAAAAAGGTAAGATTTTAAGAGGCACAGGGCAGAGAATAGAAGCAGGTCAGTGCAGTGGACAATCCAAGCACAGATGGATGAAGTTTGGTTGTACATGTCTACAAGCCCTGCCACTCAGGAGGCTGAAGTGGGAGGATGGAGAGGTCCAAGACCAACCTAAGCGATTCTACGAGCCCAAGTTCAAGACCAGCTTGGTCTACATAGCAAGGTCCAGGCTAGCCAGCACAAGCGGAAGGTAGAAACAGAGGTGACACTGAAAAGTGTCACCCTCATAGAACCAACATGTTCATAGAACATCACACATGTTCAATAAAACCTCAGAAATAGACTTAGGGTCAAGGAAAGACAGGTGGCATACACTCACTCATGGACTCTGCTGTCACCATAGAGATCGCTCAGGCCAAAGCTGATGTAGTGCCAGTGCTCAGGGATGTTGGCAGAAGGACTCCCCATATTCCTGTACATGCTAACATAATCCAGTGGGTCTGGACCACCCAACCTGCAAAAGACAAAACACAAGGGGTCAATTTAAACCTGGATACCAGAAAATACCAAGGAAGAGACTCTGCTCTACAAACCCAAAAGCCCCATCCTAGAGGAACCTAAAGCAAAAGATAACTAAAGGGTGGCAAAAATCTCTTTAGCAATGAGCCAAGGGAAAAGCAGCTGAGGCTATGTGACCCCCCACATGACCAAGACGCTCTCTTCTCTTCCCTCTGAAGCAGACTTGCTGGTTGCACATCTTGCTTGCACCCATTTCAAGTTGCTGACTCCAACTGGAGTCTTCTGTGGTGCCTGACAGTATGCAAGGCTTCAAGGTAAGAGATGACAAAGTTTAAACATCAGCTAGCCCAGCTGTGCGTAGAGCACCGAAGCAATGAACCAGGCTGACCCTGTGAGCACCTGCATGCTAAGGAGCATCCCAGGAGGCTTTTGTCTCAAAGAAGAGCTGGGGCAGTTCAAAATTTGATGCTCCCAAGGCTCACATTAAATTTCCCCACAAATCCAACAGAGAAGCAGTTGAAGAAGATATTCCGTCATTACCTCACTGAAGATTTAATTCAATAAAAGTTCTTTTAGTAATTAGTGCTTAAGCAAAACAAAACAAGCAAATGGACAGGAAAGCATAGTAGACTTGAGAAGTATACTAAATGGAGACCATCAGTAGAACGAAGTGTGCACTGAGCCCATGAACTCCACTTGTGAGCTGCCGCACATGGACCACTCCACAGACTGGAGAATCTTTGCCTGGCCCTGGCCCATCAGCAGGAGTGCGCTTTGCACGTGGGGTAAACTTCTGAGGGACCCTAACAACCAAATAAAAGACAGGGTACAGGAGATCCCAGCAAGTGTGCCAGGACCATGCAATTCAAACCCTATTTTAAAACCAGTAAGTCCGGTTGGTTTCATCCTCTTTGCCAGGATGTTATCAGCCTTTGCAGAAATCCTTATTCTCTGGGGAAAAAGAAAAGGCTAAGTTATTTATAGAACTCATAAGAAAGTCACTACAAATAACTTAGATCTTACCTGAGTGAGTTAGGTAAAGGGACAAGTCTCTATGTCTGCCTTTTGTTTGTTTGTTTTGCAAGACAAGGTTTTCCTGTGTAGCCTGGCTGTCCTGGAACTAGCTCTGTAGATCAGACTAGCCTGGAACTTGCAGAGATCCCCCTGCCTCTGTCTCCAAAGTGCTGGGATTAAAGGTATACACCATCACCAAATCACTTGACCATAGTTGTATTTAGAAGCATTTCAGGGAGGGATAGAAGAAAGAAAAGGACCCCATTATGGCTGCAAAACCCTAAAAAGACGGGCTCCATATTCCTTCCAGCTTCCTGCTGCAAATCCCCAGGAGCCTTTGCTGCACCTAAGTCCACTGAGCTTCGAGTAGTGACACTGCTGGATGTCCTGCCTCACCTGGCAGCACACTATAGCTCCTTCAGACAGTCTCCCAGGAGAGGGCACATCAAGAAGAGGCCTTAAGAGGAGTTGAGGAATGGCAATAACCAAACAGCCTCATACCCAAGCTCGAGAGTGCTGTTCTATCATCCACACTCAGATGGATGCTGGAAATGGTGTCTGACACTTAGGGAAAGATGTGCTCTATTGGCCTAACTCATCCTTTACCGCCTGACTTCCCTATAGGGCAGCTGCAGGACTAGAGTGGACCAGGGCACCAGGCTCTGCCTCCCTGCTTTGATCCTTGACTTGCTTGTGAAAAGTCCCAACTGTTGGTTGGAGTAGCCCTGCCAGCCAGTGACCGCTAACTAAAAAGCCACCCCTCAAACCCAAGAGAAATCCTATAGCCAGACCCAAGAAGTTTAGTACCCTGCTATGAGACCTGGAGGGGCTGGTAAGATGCTAAAGGGAAGGTTATGCATAAACTTCAGTATCTCCATTCTGCAAATCCCTCTGAGTTTCAGAAGAAAAAAAAAAAAAAACAGCCCCTAAGTTGTTTCCTCTTATATTCCTGCATCTAGGTGGCATTTCTTATTTCACAAAATGCTGTACATGCTTTCCCAATTGTTACCACATGCTGATCTACCTCTGAGGATATAGCTTCACTACAAGCTTGTGGTAGAAAGAAGTAAAAAAAAAAAAAAATGCTGTAACTACTTTGGTCCTTTGCACAATGCTTCCATACCTTGAATGCACAACTCTCGTGATAGCTATGTAGGTAACAAAGCCATTTGCCCTATTCTTCAAGGGACTTAAACAAGATCAGAGCAAACACACATCATGGAAAGTCAGTCTCGTTTCTCTTGTAGCATGGGACAAGTTCACAACATAGCTATAAAGGTGCAATTAAAATGATTGATTAAGTTAGCAAGAGCTACTGGTTGTAGTGGTGTCTGCCTTTAATCCCAGCACTCCAGAGACAGAGGCAGGGGAATCTCTGTGAGTCTGCCCGGTCAATAAAGTGTGTTCCAGGACAGCCAGAGCTACATAGTGAGACCCTGCCTCAAATAAACAAATAAACAAACAAAAAAGATTAGCAAGAGCTGTTTTCTACTCAGAAGGACTCTTGGAACCTTGTTCAGCCTGGGAACAGCATGCCTGCCCCAGATGCACCGCTGGCTTACCCCCTGGCCTCCAGGGCAGAGGCTGGTCCCTAGGCCCTGCAGGCTGTCAGTTTTCTTTGCATCATCCTCTCACTGACACGGGCAGTTAGTCTCATCCCTGGACAGCCTTCCCTAGAGGCAGTAAGGGGATGTCGCACAGGAAAAAGACAGCCTTAAAAGGGGTGCAGCCAGCAGCAGCATCCACACCCCCTTCAGGTCTACTTTTGCTAGTGCCCCAAGCAGTTGCCCCGGGAGTCTTCCAGGATCCACTGAAAAGGATCATCTAATACACTGAGTTCCTGTAAGAATGTGGCCACCTCCTAGTCTATTTTTGGTCCAGAAAGACAATGAGAACTCATCCCCATTCAAATCAACACCTGTTTTGTCTGAATGCTAACTAAAGAAACAGGTTGCTAACAAGAACGGGAAATCAGAAAGGGTAGTTTCTACCCCCAAGGACAGCCCATTTGGAAACTGATCCTTTACTGAGCAACTTTAAACTTATCCTGGGCTTCCTAGAGAAACTTCGGCTGAAATTCCAAAGACGGAACAGGAAGCGCTTCTTCAGGCGGCACTTCATTGCTCCTGACCAGGACTCAGGTCACCATCATGCAATCCCCACCTTAAGTGGCAAGCTACTATCCCCTTCAATCCCGAGCCAAAGCATGGCTCACTGAGCCTGTTCTTAACTAAGGTCCTAAAGCAAAAGCAGCTGCAACGCCAGAAGCGAGCTCTGCAGAGAGAGAACTGTGCAGAGTAAGCAAAAAGTTTATCTGGAAGAGTTGCTCTGTCAAACTTCAAGAGCAACAGCTTCGTACTGAATGACAGAAGCTCCAGAGCTCGCTCGGGAAGGCCGTCTTCACAACTCTTCACTCACCAAAGGCACAAAGCCCTCATCTTGCTCCCTCCAAGCCCACAGGGGCGTCCTGGTCCCCAGACCGCCCTAGACTATGCGGTCTCGTGCCCTCCGAAGCCCTCTCAAATGTTCTCCAGGCCCCGCCTCACCTCCCCCATTCCACTCCAGCCGCCCCTGGCTTCCCCAAGCCCACCAGTGACCCACTACAGGCGCCCCCTCCTTTCTCCACGTTTGCAGTTCCCTCTCTCAGCCCCCCTCCGCTCCTGCATACACCCCCCGTTCTCAGTGCCCTCAATCCCGGTTAACCCCTCACTACTCCAGGGATCCGTTAACCCTTTGTCCCCACTCCCAACTTCTGTCTTAACTCCCTCCCCAGCATCAGGAAGCTCCTGGTTCCCAAGAACTTTAACCGTTTTCTTCCTCCCCCTCCTGCAAACTACTTCGTCCCCGGCGCGGCGCTCGAAGCTTTCCCGGCCGGCCCCCGTCCTCCCGAGGCCCAGAGCATACCAGTACTTGACGATAGCGGTGACCTGGAGCGGGTTCGGCTGGTCAGGGTAAAGGCGGCGGCACTCTCCGTAGATGGCGTGCAGTCCCGGGGGAAAGAGTGAGGCGAAGGCCGGAGGGGCACTAGGGCCAGGGGCCGGGGGCGCGGCGGGGCCGGGGGCGACGCTAGGCCGCAGCTCCGCCATCGGGGCGCGTAGGGCGCGCGGGAAACCCGGGGGGGTAGGAGAGGGAAAGCGCCCCGATGGGCCAGCGGACCCACTGTGGATGAGACTCCCCGAGGCGATGGGGGCTATGGCGAGGTCTAACTCGGCGCCTGCGCACGGTGCTCCGTCCGCCCAAGCCCTAGCCTTGGCAGAGTCGGCCAGAGGGTGCTGCGGGACCGCGGGGAGCTCCAGGGGGCGGGGCGTCGGCGTGCCCTTGGCTGCCACCCATTGGTTAGTGCCATTGCCAGTCACAAATGGGGAGGGCGTGACTTGACAATAGGCCCCGCCTCCGGGCCTCTGTGCTGGGAGCGTCCCAAGGATCTTGGCCTCCCCCTAGTGTTAGGAGGATCCCAGTTTTAAACAGACGCGGAACCTAGAGGTGCTAGGAATAGTGAAAACTCTAAGAAGCTCCTAAGAAACGCTTAATAATGTTTTGCTGATACACTATTTTAAGATAAGCCTGACTACTGACCAATTCATTCGTCTGTGAGTCATTATTAATACATTACAACTCTTTAATATGTCTTGGTGTTTAGTGACTAAAAGAAACTTGAAGAGGCAGAGAAATAAATATTCCAAGGGAAAGCATTTACGCATACTTTCTCTTCACCTGAATATTCTCATCTATCAAGGTTTTTAAGCTCAAGGAAAAAGACACTAACGCAGTTTCTAAGCCTTTAGATAATATTTTAGGCTACAGGTATTTTTTGATAACCTTTGTTAGTTTTGGCTTCGTGGGTTTTTGTTTTTCGAGACAGGGTTTCTCTGTGTAGCCCTGGCTGTCCTAGAAACGCTGCGGACCAGGCTGTCGTAGAAACAGTGATCCGCCTGCCTCTGCCTCCCGAGTGCTGGGAGTAAAGGCGTGCGCCACCTACTGGCGCTGCTGCGGATCTTTGTACACGCTGGAAAAGCACTCTGCCGTTGAGCGACATTCCAGCCTCAGAAATGTTTATTAATGGTTTATTTTGCCCAAGTGAAGGAATGGCTGAGTGATGGGACTAACATGTAAAACTCAACCGCCCCTGAACCACTGACAAACATAACCCCAACTAAGTACAAGTACTCCAGACTCGGGAACTTAAGCGTGTACCGGGAAACGCTTCGAAGGGACTACAAATCCAGGCATGCACTATCACCATCCACCTGTGGCGCTTCAATCTACCGAGACTACAAACCCCATGGCACCCTTTATCGGAAACACCGTCCAATTTTCTAAACCCGGCGGGACTCGGGCCCTGTTTGGAGCGCTAGCCCTGGGGCAAAGGATGCTGGGGATTGTAGTTCTTCGGAGACGCGGTCGGGCCGCTCCCTGGACGCCCAGAACCGGCGACTAAACTGCGCATGCGTGTCAGAGGCGTTTGCAGCGGACCGGGCTTGGCAGTTCCTTCCTCGGAAGGAAAGATTCCTCTGCCATGGAGTCCTACGATGTGATCGCCAACCAGCCTGTTGTGATCGACAACGTGAGTAGCGCCTCTCCTATCCCTCAAGAGACCGCGCTGTCCTCCAGAGAGGCTCGTTTCCGAGCTTTCAGCCTGGGCCGCCTGCTCTTTGTCACTGGCCCGGCCTGTCAGGCGGGTTCAGCTGCCGCCGCCCCCGTCCTCCCCACAGCCATAGTTCGCAGGCAGGGCGGCCAGCAGCACCGGTGTGAGGGAGAATTTGAGGGCAGAAAAAGAGAAGAGTTGTAGTCCGAGAAGGGTCCTTGGACCCTCGGCTCAAGGGGCCTTAACCGTTCTCTGAGACCCCAGCACCCGCCTTCTCCCTGGTTTCCCATCACTCAATTGGCTGCTCTTGCTGTCCGTCTTAGGCTGTTGGTCCCGCCTTTGGGCCTTGCCGGATTAGAACAGCACTCTGCGGTCATTGGCTAGCCAGCCTGTCGCTCTCCTGGCCGCCATAGTGTTTCCTTTCTGTAAGGGGTGGGGCAGTCCACTAGGGCGGTAGGGATTGGCTTGGCGCACTCGGGGAGCGGAAGGTGATGGCTGGTCCAGCGGTGAAGAAGGGCAGTTTCCTTGGGTGTGAGCCGGCCGGGCGGCTTAGAAAACGGTATCTGGGTGGGGCCGGGTGCGGTGGGGCCAGAAATGGCTACGGGATCTGAACTATTTTTTGTGATGATAAATTATAGTTGGTAAACAGAAAGGAAGAGTGACAGCAGGCGAGGTGATTTCCTCTTGCAGTGCCCAGCTGAGAGGCAGGGCATGATCAGACGTAGTGTGTGTTGTCAGGCGCGCCAGCGTTTTCCCAGGGCGCTCGCGCCAGCCTGTCAGTTGAAGCCTCCCAGAAAGTGGATGGCTAAGGAGAAAGTTTGCTTCTCCTTTCACAGAACGAACACCGAAGGTGGAAGCGATCAAGGTCATATTCCGCAGCAGCGGTGCCCTATATAGTTCATTGCCTTTGCTAAATGTCCTTCCTTTGCTAACCACCTTTCCACGAATGCACCAATGATGATAAATAGAAAGAGCCTAAATATCACTTTTATGAGGCGGGCAGTTGGCTTCGGTTTCTGTATTTCACCCAAAGGTTGGTCCTGTGCTGTTTCAACACCCTCCTTTGAGGAACCGCTGTGGAGTAACCCCTCTGTCCTAGGCTGACCTTATCAGAGTTCTGACCTGGCTCTGCCACTTTTACTTGCATAGTAGGTAGATGGAGATTGCTTCCCCCGGTTTATGCAGGAACACGAGGCTTGGGGAGGTTTTTCAGACGGCCCGAGAGATCCAAGACTAACAATGAAATCGTCTGGTTCCAAGTTCTTCAAGGAAGGCTGTTTTATTTGTTGTAAACTGCCTTTTTACAAGGTGAGCCTGACCCAGCAGTGGTGGCCCACACCTTTGATTCCAGCACTCTGGAGGCGGGCGCAGATGGAGCTCTGTGCGTTCAAGGCCAGCCTGGTCTACAGAGCAAGTTCCAGGACAGCCAGGACTGTTATATAGAGAAACAAAAAACAAATAAAAAAATGAAGCTGAGACAGGGTGGGGATGGGTTGGAGGTGTGTGGCCCAGCTGGTAGCATTGCCTGATATTTGTGAAATCCTGGGCTCCGTCCCAGACAGCATAGACCTGGTGTAGAGACCGGATGTGGTCCATGCTTGTAACCCCAGCACTAGAGAGGTGGAGACTGGGAGATCAGAGATTCAAGGTCATTGTTTGAGGCCAGCCACTAAGACCCTGTCTGTTTGTTTGTTTATTGGGGATAGGAGGTGAAGCAAAGTTAATTAAATGAGGCACCTTGTTCTGAAGTGTTTGTTTTTGTCTTCACTTAGACTAGATAGACTTTTTAAATCTTGTGGGGAGAGTGAGAGCCTTCATTTTTCATTAGTTCCTTTACCTACATCCCATGCTATCTCCCCCCTCCCCCCTCTATCTCTATCTCTCTCTCTGTGTGTGTGTGTGTGTGTGTCTGTGTGTCTCTCTCGTGTGTGTGTGTGTGTGTGTGTGTGTGTCTGTGTGTGTGTGTGTGTCTGTGTGTGTATGTGTGTGTGTCCCCGTGTGCATGACACACACATGCACATGAATGAGAGAGCTGGTGCCTTTGGGGGCCAGAGAGGGCTTAAATGTCCTGGAGCTAGCGCTGCAGGCAGTTATGAGCTGTCCTACATAGATGGGGTGCAGGGAGGGATCCAAACTCTGGTTCTCTCCCAGGACAGCAGCTGGTGCTCGTAACTACTGGGCCACCTCTCCCGCTCACCACTGCTCTCCTTCCACCCAACGCTATAAGGCATTGAGGGCCCAGTGCCACCATGTACACAATAAAGCCTTTCCATTGGCTAGGTGGATGAATAGGTGAATAACTAATGATCTCTATCATGATAACAGAAAATGGGGGGGGACCAATCAAGGTGAGGGGTTCAGATATGTTGTAATACTGCAAATGATAGGGTGACACTCCTTTCGTTTGTTTGAGATAGTATCTCGAGTAGCTTCTTGTCCTCAGTGTTGATATCCAGAGAACACTACTACTTATGTCTTTAGCTAGTTTCTGTGTGTTAGAGCTATGTCTTTCTTAGTTGTTAAAAGAAAAAACCGAGCCTAGAGAGGTGGCTCAGAGGTTAAGAGCACTGGCCGCTCTTCCAGAGGTTCTGAATTCAATTCCCAGCAACCACATGGTGGCTCACAACAATCTGTAATGAGATCTGGTGCTCCTTTCTCACATAAAGTTGCATATGCAGATAGAGTACTCATATACATAAAATAGATAAATAAATCTTTGAAAGAAAAAACTGTGTAGAAGTGATCAGACTAGAGAAATGACTCTGCAGTTAAGAGCACTTGGTCCTCTCGTAGAGGACCACAGTTCCATTCCTAGCCCCATGTAGGCAGGTGACAAGTGTAACTCAACTCCAGAGGATCAGACACCCTCTTTGGTCTCTGAGGGTACTTGCACTTCACCTACACAGACCCACATACAAGACATATACATATACACATAATTAAGTCTTTTTTAAAAAAGAATTATCAGTTTTTGCTTTGACATTAACACTGCAAGAACCATCTGTACATCCCTCCTGCCCCTTTGCCTTGGATCCCTGGAGCCGAAGGTACAGGTAGTTGTGAACCACTCAGTATGGATTCTGGGAACCAGACTTCAGTCCTCTGGGAGAACAGCGAGTGCACTTAACTGATGAGCTATTTCTTTAGCTTCCTTATTTCTTTTATTTTTTTGAGATCTAAATACACCAGAAATTTTGTGTGCTATCTGCATGCAGTGCCCTGGGAATCCAGAAGAGGGCATCCGATGCCTGGAACTGGAATTGCAGACAGTTATGAGCTGCGCAGTTGGTGCTTGGGAGTCAAACCTGTGTTCTATGGAAGAGTAGCCAGTGCTCCTAGCTGATGAGCACGCCTCAGCCTTTGTTCCTTTTCTTACAAAAACCTCACTACCCAGCAGATTCATTAGACAGACAAAGCCAGCTTCAAACTTACTTTCGAGGTCCTTCCCCCACCCCCCACCCCTCCACCCCCCCCACCCCCGCTCTTAGCATCCTGCTCTTACTTGCGAGATGGGGACCATGACCCTCTTCCCCAGCACATCAAGCCACCTGAAGTGTTTAAGATAAAATCTGCTCAAGCCGCAAGCCTGCAGCCAGTTGGTGATGGGAGAGCCTGCATCAGGAAGGTGGTCATTGGTGGCTAGGAGTTTACGTTAGTCCTCATAAACCAAGCATTTCTTGAGATGGCATTTTCAAAAAAAAAAAACAGGCGGTGGCACACGCCTTTAATCCCAGCACTCGGGAGGCAGAGGCAGGAGGATCTCTGTGAGTTGGAGGCTAACCTGGTCTACAGAGCGAGTTCCAGGACAGCCTCCAAAACAATACAGAGAAACCCTGTCTCAAAAAACCAAAAAAAAAAAAAAAAAGAGAGAGAGAGAGAGAGAGACGACATTTTCAAGAAGCCTGCCTCTACAGGGTGTTTGTTCATTTCCTTTGTTGAAGTGAGTAGCTCATTGCCAGGCACACCGTTCCTGTGTAAATTCTGTTAAAGAGGTAGACGTGACCTTTTTGTATGCTCTGAGGTACAGCTTGCAGAATAGAGCACTTCATCTCACCTCCTGCCCTCTGCTGGTCCAGCCCTTGTCCTGGCGGGCCTGCTGGGGCCCTAGGGACAGGCTGGGTGTGGCTCTGCCCTGTGTGTCACTCCTGAGTCTCCTTCTGCCTTCCCTATACCACCTCTGCCCGAGGCTGCTTTGCTGGCGCTCTGGATGCTTGTTCAGATACATAATTTAGGGTTCACCTATCAATTCTTTTTTAATTTCTAAAGTTTTCTTTGGTTTTGTTTGTTTGCTTGCTTTTGAGACAGGGTCTCACTCTGTAGACCACACTGGCCTCAAATTCACAGAGATCTACTCCTGCCTCTGACTCCTGAGTGCTGGGATCAAAGGCGTCCGTCACTACTATGCCTCGCAACTATCTGCCAATCTTTTGCTGGTGGTTTTTAATTTTCATCAGCTAGTCTCTTTTGAGTGTCTACCAAACGACTGCCATGTGACTGCTCTGATCTTGAGGAACTGGAGATGAAGTAGAGGAAAATAGGAAGCACACATTCTAACGCAGGCAGTGAGACTCGTGTTGTGTCGGCTGTGCAGTAATGGTGGTGAGCTGTGAGACACAGAGGACAATCGCGTGGTTACCCTTCAAAAAGGCACAGAATTGCAACTGGGCCTGTTATACCCTTGCTAGAAAGACAGACAAATGAATGGGTCTGGACTTGCTTCACTTGGCTTTGGGGTTTGGTTAAGTTTGTTTGTTTTGTTTTTTGAAATCTATTTATATTTTATGTAAATAGGTATTTTGCGGACAAGTCATCAGACTACAACTATGCAGTGCCCAAGAAGGCCAGAAGAGGGCATCAGATCCCCTTGAAACTGGAGTTGTGAGCCGGCTGTGAGCCACAATGTGGTTGTTGGGAATTTGACTTGGGTCCTCTGACATCGGTGCTCTTAACCACTGAGCCATCTCTCTAGAACCTCACTTGGTTTTTTGAGACAAATTGTTGCTCTGCAGCTTCTGTAAACTCTGGTTCTTTCCGCTCACCTTCAACTAGGAGTGTTTACAGTCATGTGCTACCATGCATGGTTGAATCTGGCATCTTAGTCTGCCTTGTTACCCAGACACCTGTCCTTGTACTCGTAAACTCAAAGCAGACAACTTGGAAATTAACTCTTAAAAATATTCACTATGTGGGCTGGAGAGATGACTTAGTGGCTAAGAGCACTGGCTGCTCTTCCAGAGGATCCAGGTTCAATTCCCAGCACCCACATGGCAGCTCACAACCGTCTGTAACTCCAGTCCCGGGGATCTGACACCTTCACACCAGTGCACATTAAATAATATTAGTAATTTTTTTAAATATTCCAATCTAAGGGGCACTGATGGTACACACCTTTAATCCCAGTACTCAGGAGGCAGATACAGGTGGATTTCTGTGAGTTCAAGGCCAGCCTGGACTATAGAGTGAGTTCCAGGATAGCTAAGGCTACACAGTGAAACCCTGACTCCAAAAAAAGAAGAAGAAAAAACAATAAATAGAATATTCAAATGTAATGGGCGGTGGTGGTACACACGGTAATCCCAGCTCTTGAGAGGCAGTGGATCTCTGTAAATTAGAGCGAGTTCCAGGACAACCAAGGGTCTACAAAGAAATCCTGTCTCAAAAAACAAGAAGAAGAAGAAGAGAAGAGAGGAAGGAAGGGAGTTCAGATCTGAAGCATGTATGGAGGCGCATGCCTATAATCCCAGCACTCAGGAGGTGGAGGCAGGGAGATCAGAAGTTCCGGGTCACCCTCAGCTACAGAACAAGTTTGAGGCCAGCCTGGGATGTGTGAAATCCTGTCTCAGGGCTCACCTTCACTTCTCTTGTCTGGACCCCTGCCAGGAGATCCAATTAGTCTGTAGGCGGTACATACCCCATGAAGACAATGAACAATTATTAGAAGCTTGAACCAACAAGTTCCTTTGCACAGTGCTGTCCCATCCATCCGTACCAGTGTCCAAGCCCTGGGGTTTGCTGCCAGAATTCCCCCTCCCTCCTAGGCGTTGAGCTCAGTTCACACTGCAGCTTCCCCGGCTCCTTGCAACACTGCCCAGGCCAATGAGTTTGCACATCGTCTCCTCTTTGCTCTTCTGCCGCCAGAGGTCGCTGCCCTCCCCTCTGCGTGGCTTCCCCTCCTTCCACCACTTCTTACCACACAAACCCCTATCCTCAGACTTGCCAGACAGACACCAACATGACTGTTCTCATCACCTCCATCTTCTCCATCTTGCCTCCACACCTCTGCAGAGTGTGGCGTGGGAGCCAGAGAGCCAGGGATGTGCCAGAAAGTGTATTAACTGTATGCAGTGTGGAGGTATGCTCTGCCCCAGGAGAAGTCGTTGACTGAAGACCAGGTTAGCTAGGAGGACATGGGACTCTGATATGGTAGTAGCTAGGGTTAAAAGGAAGAGAATGGGATGTTGCAGGGAAGATGTCGAGACTTGCTGCTATTTGCAAATACACCCCATTCGATGTATCAAGCGAAAGCCTGGAGATTTAAATAAAAGATGAGATGTCTGGCCTTTTGTGCTAAGAGAATACGTACGCGTGTCTAGTGCAAGGAGGGAGCAGGCTTATATACAGACTTACAGCACAGTGGAAAAGCCCCAGGTGTAAGAGTCCATGTTTTCCTTGTACTATATGTTGATGTCAGTGGGGCAAGGCCAGGGCTGTAAACCAGGACTAGAGAACAGGATGCACCTGTGATTATCAGCTGACAAGCAATGCCCAGAGATCCTTGGGGGCTTGGACCCAACAATTAGGTCTTTGCTGTCTTCCCTGCACATGGTTGGTATCAGTGCCTGGAGTCAGTGTTCACATTGGTTGGGCCCTGGAAGGTATGATGCTTGTTAGAAAACGGTTTCTTGCTGGGTGGTGGGCAGTGGTGGTGCGCACCTTTAATCTCAGCACTCGGGAGGCAGAGGCAGGAGAATCTCTGTGAGTTCCGGGACAGCCTGGTCTACAGAGCAAGTTCGAGGATAGCCAGTGCTATAGAGAAGCCCTGTCTCAGACACTGCACCACACAACATGGCAAGTATTGAGCAGGAATTTGATTCCTGTCTTCTCTCCTCCGACAAGTCATTGAGGCCTCCCCGCTCTTCACTTCTCTGTCAGGAGGCTAAGGAGTAACACACTGGTTTGTAAAAAGTAACGAACTACAAAGTATAGTGCTTCTGTCTCTTCTGTAAGAGCCAGAGAACATGCATTCAGTCAGAATTAATGCAAGATACTTGTAGTGAGGTGTGTCCTAGAGACTGAGGACACAGAGGTTGAAGCTTAAGAAAATGCAGGTTGAAATCCTCCCATGCTAGTAGAACAGAAAAATACACATGCTTTCCCTGCCACCTTATTGTGTACGAGAACTTGTGGCTTCTAGCTAATTACTAATTCTCTTGTTTTCTGTTTTATTTCCTCTTCCCTTTATTAGTATTTTTAGGTCTCATTTTGTTTTTGTAGTGTACGCACATAAACAATGCAGGTGCGTACATACCACAGCACACCTGTGGAAGCAGAGAACAAGTTTGTGGCGTCGTTCTCTCCTTCCGCCAGACTTGTGTGACAAGTGCTTTATCTGATAAGCCATCTCCTCAGCCCCATTAATATCATTTGTTATGCTCAAAGTAAAGTGTGTTCCATGTAATAAAGAGAACTACAGAAAATTCCAGCAGTTCATTGAGTATGCAGTGGAAGTCCTGGTCCCTTCTCTTCCTACATGTGCATTTACCTTTTCTGGGTCCCTGCCAACATGACTGTCATAGGCACAGAACCGAGCTCTCTCTCTCTGAATGGAGACGGAACCATACCATAACTGCTGGGTTTATTGGTGGTTCTCACATGTCTTTGTCCTCTCTCCACAGGGATCCGGTGTGATTAAAGCTGGTTTTGCTGGTGATCAGATCCCCAAATACTGCTTTCCAAACTAGTAAGTCATTTTGAGGCTTGGTTGTGACTGTGGGGATCTTGTCTACTTTGTCCTGTGGCCAGCCCTGCCTCATTGAGGAGGAAGAACCCTATCTCAAGTTAGCCTTGGTACCCAAGACAATAACCAAACGATGGGAACTGGGTCTGGGATAAGCAAAGGAATTTGTTACTACCTGGCATATTTTGAGAGGTACAGCAAAAGGGACTCTATTTTTTTTAAGTAAGTGTGCATGTGTGCGCATGCGCCCTTATGACTATGTGGGTTGGAGGAGGTAGGAGCTACAGCGTGTGTTTGTGCTGGTCAGAGCACAACGGTGTGCAGTCAGTTTACTCTCCCGCCTTTATGTGGTTCCGGGATCAAACTCAGGCCGCCAGCTTTTACATCAAGAGCCATCTTGCTGGCCCTCTTTTTAAAAATCTGATTCTAAGGCTGAGTATGGTGGCCCATGCCTTTAAGTTCAACACTTGGGAGGTCAACCAGGTCTACATAGTGAGTTCTAGAACAATCAGGACTACAGAGAAAGCCTGTCTCAAAAAAAAAAAAAAAACAAACAAACAAAATAAAAAAGAAATAAAAATTAGAGGGCTCTGTGGTTCTCTGAGCCACCAAGGATAAAATTTATGGCATTAGATAGAATCAGAGTTTTGGGTTTTCCAGCTCTGGATGTCCTGGAACTAGCTCTGTAAACCAGGCTGGCCCTGAACTCACAGAAATCTGATCACCTCTGTCTCCCAAGTGCTGAGATTAAAAGTGCACCACCAACGTCCAGCCATTTAGAATTCTTTATTTATATACATACTGGAAAAATGCAAAAACTAGAAATATTATTTGTAAAACAATATAATAAAAGTAGATAATATGAAAGTAACTTCAAATAGTACATGTTCTTTACATAAAAGACAGAAAAGGACAGGACAGGAAAGGAAACTCAGAGATGGGCACAGCAGGATAGGAGTCATTGAGCATCTGGGCTGTGTCCTTCATTGTGCTCTCTCTTCTAGTGTGGGCAGACCCAAACATGTTCGTGTCATGGCAGGAGCCCTCGAAGGTGACATCTTCATTGGCCCCAAAGCTGAGGTAATCCCCAGTCCAGCAAAAGGAGCCCCAGGCTTGCAGAGGACCTGCCTTAGCCACCATAATGGAAGTGTTTGCCACTGGGCGGAGCAATGAGTGAAGGGCTCAGGTTTCTCCCAGGAGCAGACTCCAGCCTTAGATAAGATGTATCTGGAACCCCACTTTGTGAAACAGAGGCCAGTCTGGAAAATGGGACTTTACTGTCTTTCTGTACCCTGTCACTGCCTGATTAGATTGATTGGCTTGGTTATATTTTTGGCAAGAGGGATTCAGAGGGGAGATCCAGTCTAGCCTGCCCTCAGTATGAGTTAATTACCCTAGCTTGGCAGAGCCCCCAGACAGGCTCTAGGAAGCATAACTGCAGAGTCATTGCTGCCAACTTTTGGTTCCAAGTGCTGAGGTGGGGGCCACAGGGTACCGGGGGGCCATGGAAATACGGAAGTCATCTGCTTTGCAGCTGCTCAAAGAGCAGGCAGCTTACAGCATAACTCTCCAACTTAGGATGAGTGCCTCCCCTCAGCATGGATGAGGACTGCAGGCTGGGCCCTAGGAAGCTGAGGCTCCTTCGGAAGTGATTGTGCCCATTCAGCTCAGGCCTGGGAGGGCAGGGAGCCAGTAGACCCCTACTGCCGCTACAGATGGTGCCTTCTGCTTACAGGAGCACCGAGGGCTGCTGTCAATCCGCTATCCCATGGAACATGGCATCGTCAAGGACTGGAATGACATGGAACGCATTTGGCAATATGTCTATTCTAAGGACCAGCTGCAGACTTTCTCAGAGGAGGTGAGGGGCCAGTGTGCAGGACACTCCTGGGCAGGACGCCAAGCTGGGTGGAACTATACTCCAGAAATAACGAGCCTGCGAAAGACAAGGATAACTGCCAAGAGCTTGAGTTTAAATATGTGCCGGCACTGGGCTGTATATCTTCTTGATAATATCCTAAATTTACCTTCTTATCATTCCATTAATATAGTAGAACTGCCAGGTATGGTGGTGCACACCTTTAATCTCAGCACTTAGGAGGCAAAGGCAAGTGGACCTCTGTGAGTGCAAGGCCAGCCTGGTCTCTAGAGTGAATTCCAGGACAGGCTCCAAAGCTACAGAGAATCCTTGTCTTGAAAAAACAAAAAAACAAAATCAGAAATAGGGACTGGAGAGATGACTCAACGATTAAGAGCACTGGCTGATCTTCCAGAGATCCTGAGTTCAATTTCGTACACCCACAAGGTGACTCACAGCTATCTATAGTGGTATCTGATGCCCTCTCCTGGTACACAGGCATATATGCAGATAGAACACTCATAAACATAAAATAAGAATTCTAAAAACAAAACAAAAAAAAGCACTGACTCTGCTTGCAGAGGACCCAGGTTGAATTCCCAGCACCCACATGGCAGCTCACCGCTGTCTGTAACTCTAGCTTCAGGCAGATCTGATGCCTTCTTCTGGTAGCTGAGAGTACGTGTCATCTGTGCATGTGCACACACACACGTAAATAAACATGAGATCTAGGTAGAATTATCTCTGTCTTACAAACAAGAAAGTAGAACAGTAGACAGGGCATGGTGGCACATAATGGTAATACCAGCCTTGGGAGGTAGAGATAGGAGGACAGGGATTCAAGGCCATCCTCATCAGCACAGCCTCATTGAGGCCAACATGGGCTACATGTCTCAAAGAAGTAAAAAAAAAGTAATTATGGCAGCATGATGGCTGAGTAAGAGGAGAGAGCTGATTCTACAAAGTGACATTGACCTTCACGTATGTGCGTGTGTGTACCAAAATAAAGAAATGTAGAAAAATAAAAATCGAAAGAAAATCCAAGTATTTCCAAATTCATTTAATGAATAAAGGAGTCGAGCCAGGATTGAGACCCCCGTCTTTCAGAGCCCAGGCTCATTAGCTCCCAAGGATGTGACTCTCGGAGATAAAAGGAACATGTCAGTTTTCAGGGACAGGAAATGTCCAGGCTTTTCAAAATGTTCAGTATGTGCTGGAGGGACAGCTCAGCAGTTAAGAGTGAGTTCTGCTCTTCCAGAGGACCTGAGCTCTGTTTCCAGCACCCATGCGGGATAGGTCCATAACCTCCTGTAACTGCAGCTCCAGTGAGATCTGATACACAGGTACCCGCACTTACATACACAGATACACATACATAAAATAATTTAAAATACACTGGGCGGTGGTGGCGCACGCCTTTAATCCCAGCACTTGGGAAGCAGGAGCGAGTGGATCACTTAAATCTGAGGCTAGCCTGGTGTACATGGCAAGTTCTAAGCCAGCCAGGGCAATATATATCTTTTTAAAAAATAATAAAAATAAGGGGCTGGAGAGATGGCTCAGCAGTTAAGAGCACTAGCTGCTCTTGCAGAGGATTCAAGTTCAATTCTCAACTCACACCTGACTAACTCTAGTTCCAGGGAATCCAACATTCCCACAGACATACATGCAAGCAAAACACCAATGAATATAAAATTTTAAAAAATAAATAGATAAATAAAGGACTGGAAATGTATCTCTGTAGGACAGTGCTTGTGTAGTGCATGAAACAGTCTGCAGTACCACAAAAGCAAAATCTTACCAAGAAAATATTAAATTTTAATTTTCTACTTTGAAATATGTTTACAGTATCATAATTCAGAGTTTAACAAAATCTTCTAGTAGGCAGTGCACAGCAGACACAGGGACCTAGCGATGAGTTTTGGACTCAGAGGGTAAGGACAGAATGGGACTTTAGGGTGTGAATGCGGAGAGCAGAGGAGACTTGGGCATGCATGTGACAGTCTCAGCTTGCCTTTTTTCCGAGGGAGGCTGACGGGGGGGTGGGGGCGTGGACCAGCGAACTGTCGAGGCAGAGTCATGAGGGTGCACAGCTGGCTCACACTGCCTGTCTCCTGACCTCTTTCCCAGCATCCTGTGCTCCTGACTGAGGCTCCTTTAAACCCTCGGAAAAACCGGGAGCGAGCTGCAGAAGTTTTCTTTGAGACCTTCAACGTGCCAGCTCTCTTCATCTCCATGCAAGCTGTGCTTAGCCTGTGAGTAGCTCGTGGGGCCTTCCCCGGTAACCTGAACCTCTGCAGTGCTCACCCCATTGAGGAAGAGCTAAGCGAGTGAGAAAAAGAACTTACTGAAACTAGACATCGAAGCTCAAAGGAAACCAAAAGCAAAGGTGTGGCTGGGACTGAGACCACCCACCCCAGTGTAGGACTGGGTTTGGTGTCCAGGTCCATGACTCTGTTGCCACCACCCTTCTTGAAGGCTCAGTGTGACCAGCAGTGGTTGACTGTGCTGGGTTGTCTGCTAGGCTGCTGGAGTATCTGTGTCACGAATCTTGTTCTGTCCTGCCAGCCAGCTCCCAAATAACCATATAGAGACTCCTTGTTAATTATGGAAGCTCGGTTTATAGCTTAAGCTTCTTCCTAACCAGCTCTTATAACTTAAATTAACCCAATCTAAGTTCTATTGAGTGTCATCATCTCTCTTCCATTTTGCACCTCCTGTTTTCTCTCCGTGTCTCCTGGCTTCTCTGAGCTCCTAGACTTTCCTCCTCTTCCTTTCTCTCCCTGAAAACCCCACCTACACTTCCTGCCTAGCAATTGGTCATTCAGCTTTTATTCCACCAATCACAGCAAGTATATCTTCACAGTGTACAAGTTTCCCACAGCATATCTGTGATCCAGACAGCGCCACCCTGTGGAATTCCTCATGCTGCCACGCCCCCCATCTGTCTGCCCTATGGCCTTCACAGAGGGTTTATTGGACCCCATTAAGAAATCATGAGCCAGCATTTGCAGGCTGGGAGATTTCCTGGCCTAAGGATGAGACTTAATGGTAGGGCACTTGCCTAGCTTATACAGGGGCCTAGGGTTTGACCCTTACAACCCTCAAAACAAAAATAAATTGAAGGATTTCATATCCAAATATAAATTTGTGACCTCTGAAAAAATGGAAAAACTCTCATATTTGGGAGCCTGCATTCCTATAGGACAAAATTCAGCCTCATCTGGCAGCAGCTGCCATAAACACAGGGTGTGTAAGCTGACTTTACCTGTTGACCTCTGAACACTGAGGCTGAGTAGGGGTTTGCCCCCATCCCGAAGTCACTTATCCCTGTCATTTAGAGATAGAAAACTATAGGCAGACCCCAGAGGCTGCAAGGGGAAGACCTAGCTCTCCAGGAAAGTGAAAAGCAGTCGTGTTTTCCTTCCTCTTCTCTCGGCGTTGAGACTGACCTTCAGGTCAGGTCTCCAGGATAGTTAACGGCCAGCTGTCCTCTCAGACAGGGAGGCCTGCTCTTCAGGAGGCTGGAGAAGCTTTCCTCCTCCCCCAGGGAGTCCCTAGTACTCCGCCCACCAGAAGGGCCCAGGAGAGACATAGCAAGTTACTTCCACTGCCTCTGAGCTGTGACAGGTGGATTTCTTTCCATAGTGTGACACTCAGTGATTGTCCCTTTTGCCTCAGCTATGCCACAGGCAGGACCACAGGTGTGGTGCTGGACTCTGGGGATGGCGTCACCCACGCAGTCCCCATCTACGAAGGCTTCGCCATGCCGCACTCTATCATGCGCATCGACATCGCTGGCCGAGATGTCTCTCGCTTCCTTCGCCTCTACCTCCGCAAGGAGGGCTATGATTTCCACTCCTCCTCCGAGTTTGAGATTGTCAAGGCCATAAAGGAAGTGAGTGCTGTCCTGTGGGCCTAGGGGTGGGATGGGGAGTGGTGACCCTAAGAAGGAAGAGGGCTGGTGCTCCTTGGGTCCTGGACCAGGCTGTCTTCCCTTCTGGCACCGTGTGTGACTCTTTCCTCCACCTTCCTGGACGCTGCCATCTTGTGGGAAAGGAGCCA
Source organism: Mesocricetus auratus (assembly GCF_017639785.1). Lineage (NCBI taxonomy): Eukaryota > Metazoa > Chordata > Mammalia > Rodentia > Cricetidae > Mesocricetus > Mesocricetus auratus. The sequence goes on from NW_024429182.1 coordinate 15,163,019, forward strand.
TTTCCAGTCCCTAAGCTGGGCCTGTGCAAGGTGCACACAACTCCAGGTTGTGCAGGTTCAGGTCCTTGGAGAAGTTGAAAGGGCTCTTTTCTTAAGTGGGTCAAACCTCTGAGCTGCTCATGGGAACCAGAACCTCTCAGAGGTGGGAGGAGGAGAGTATCTGAGCCTGGCTAACTTTGGGTAACCTCAGGCCCAGGAGCTACAGAGCCAAGTGGCCAGGTTTGCCTACCAGGAAGGTGGAGCAAGAACTCAGGGCAGTGAGACAGACCTCTGCCCCTGCTTCTGGACAAGACTCAGGGCAGTGGGACAGACCTCTGCCCCCGCTTCTGGACAAGACTGAGGGCAGTGGGACAGACCTCTGCCCCTGCTTCTGGACAAGACTCAGGGCAGTGGGACAGACCTCTGCCCCCGCTTCTGGACAAGACTCAGGGCAGTGGGACAGACCTCTGCCCCTGCTTCTGGACAAGACTCAGGGCAGTGGGACAGACCTCTGCCCCTGCTTCTGGACAAGAACTTTTAGGGAGTCACTGCAAACAAGCAGATCTTTGTGATGCCACTTCTGTGGGACTTCCTGGGTTGCACTGGGTTTTCCTGCCACCCTGACTGTCAAACTTGACTCTGCAGAGAGCCTGCTACCTGTCCATCAACCCCCAGAAGGATGAGACACTAGAGACGGAGAAGGCCCAGTACTACCTGCCCGATGGCAGCACCATTGAGGTAGTGCCCTGGCCTTTCCCTTTTCCCCTCACACCCACCATTAAGCTTGGACTCCAGTGGGGTGCCCTGAGAGGCGCTGAGCAGCAGGACTCCCAAGAGCAGAGCAGCCCAGTGCCTTTCTATAGAAAGGGGAGGAGCTCACAGGGACTGCCCCTAGGTCAGGGTGCATAGGGAGGTGGGTGTTCCTGCTGTCTTTAACCACTCCTGGGTACAGATTGGTGAAGTTGCTGCTCTTGGGAACTTCTGCAGATGAGCTGTTTCCAAGAGAGTTAATGCCAGAGATCTATCTCTTAGCTAAAGATGCCAGAGCTAAGTAACCTGCTTCCCCTCCCTGGTTTCCAGAAGCCATTTCTTTCTAGGAACCCCATCTTTGCTCCTTGAGGTCCTTGTCATAAAGGTTTGTCGTCAGTCTAGGCTTCACATACACCTGGTTCCTAAGAGACGGGCAGAAAGGCCTCTCCTGTTCCCAGTTCCAAGGGGCCTCAGTCCCAGGCCAATCCCTTACGCCAGCTCTTTACCTTCCAGATCGGCCCTTCCAGGTTCCGGGCCCCTGAGCTGCTGTTCAGGCCAGACTTGATTGGTGAGGAGAGTGAGGGTATCCATGAGGTCCTGGTGTTTGCCATCCAGAAGTCTGACATGGACCTACGGCGTACACTTTTTTCCAACATCGTCCTCTCAGGAGGTTCTACCTTGTTCAAAGGTTGGTCTTTGCTCATGAGACACTTGTTGGACAAGATCCTGTCCTGCCTGGATTGGGTACCCAGAGAATTCATTTGGGGTCTTTTTTTTTTCTGCCCATTTAGGTTTTGGTGACAGGCTACTGAGTGAAGTGAAGAAACTAGCTCCAAAAGATGTGAAGATCAGGGTAGGCGACGTTGCAGGTCGGGCTGGGTAGAGCTGGCCTCCAAGGACTTGGAGCACATGCTGTGTCCCCTTCCAGATCCCTCCAAGCTCTTCAGGCAACCACAGCACTGTAGGCAGTGTCAGAGACTCCCAGAATGACCCCATGGTATACATTTGCCTCAAAGGAGGCCCATTCTTAGTCGGGTGGTGGTGCACATCTTTAATCCCAGCACTTGGGAGGCAGAGGCAGGTGGATCTCTGTGAGTTCGAGGCCAGCCTGGTCTACAGAGGGAGTTCCAGGACAGGCTCTAAAGCTACGGAGAGACCCTGTCTCAAAAAACCAAAACAAAAAGAGAACCCTTTCTCACTCTCTTCACTATGGAACAGCAGCTAGATGTGTACACATGTAATCCTAGCACTTTGGAGGCCGAGGCAGGAGTTCAAGGCTAGCCTGGACCTATGTAGAGAGACCCTGCCTAAGAACAGTCACGTTTTAATGTGATAGAGTACTTAGCTAGGACCCCACTGTGGTCCTTGGGGAACACTAAACTGACAGTTTGTTGTCATGCCCCTTCATCCCCCAAGGCAGAGCCCTGAAATGCAGTTTGCCTTCTGAGTATCTGCTGAAGGGAATCTTGTCATGTGGAGAGTAAGGGCCCCAAATGAAGGGGCCCAGCTCCTGCCCTAGGTGTATTTCGCTGCTGAGTGTCAGGCTGACCACAGCTCCTGAAGGAAGTCACAGGTCCGGCAAGGAGCCTCTTGCAAGGGTGCATACACTGAACTTGGCAGCAAGACAGAGTGAACAGTTGGCAGGAGTGGGGGGGACTGGGAAGATGACTCAGTGGACAGAGCACTTGTTATGCAAGCATGAGGACGAGAGTTCAGGTCCCCAGAGTTCTCATAAAAGCCAGGTAGGTATGACGGCCACTTATAATTGCAGCATTTGGGAGGTGTAGACAAGATCCCCAAGGATAAGCCATCTAGGTAGACTAGCCAGAACTGACAAGATCGGGGTTCAGCAAGAGTCTCTTGCTTCAGTAATTAGAGAATGGTTGGAGAAGACTCCAGATGTAGTATTGGTCTCTCTGCATATACACATGTGCACACACCCACATACACACATGCACACACACATGCTCCCATATACCTGGGAACACATACATGCAAAAGAGGAATGAGTAGTTCGGGTGTTTTAGATTCCTCTTTCCATCCCCCCTGCAGATATCTGCACCCCAGGAGAGACTGTATTCCACGTGGATTGGGTGAGTAACCCCTAGAATAAGCAGAATGGGAAGCAAGAGCTTTGACCATTCCACCATCCTCCCTGTCCCTTTAAGAAAGGCCCCTAAGGGATTGGCTGGCTGCAGTTTCACTCACTCGCTCACGCTGCTCCTTTGGGCTTTCCCCACTCCAGAGGCTCCATCCTTGCTTCCCTGGACACCTTTAAGAAGATGTGGGTCTCCAAGAAGGAATACGAAGAAGATGGTGCCCGGTCCATCCACAGGAAAACCTTCTAATGTTGAGACAGCACCTTCACCTCTCTGAAGTTAACTCCACTTGAAAACTCACTTTCTTGACTTGGGGTATTGGAGAGGAACTGCCTGTGTGTGTGAGTGAGTGTGTGGGTATGAGTGTGTGCACATGGCGAGTGTGTGTGGCCCAGGTTTCCCGGGCCCGGAAAGGACATTGAACTACCCACGGTGGTGATGGCCGGAGGCCTGGGGTTGACTACTAACTGGCCCCTTCCAGGGAAGAGCCCTGGCAGAGACCCACTCCTTTCTCAGCCAGGCCTTTGGCTGGCTGTGTGGAACTATGGTCACTACCATAGAGAGACCTTGCTGCTGCCAATCTAGGCTGGGCTGGCCCCACCCCACCCCAGAGTGCCCTGAGGCTGGAGGCAGCTGCCTCCCCTCTCTTCGTTCTGCTGTCCATGCTGTGGATCAGACTGAGAACTGAGGCTGGGGTTAGGTTCCGTCTGGCTCTGTTTCGCTTGGTGTTTGGGAGACTGACAGAGCACTCTGGCAGTGGCTGTAGACTGGGCTCAGGAGAGAGCAGGGTGCACTCATGTCTACCTGGGAACCAGGACCACACTGGGCACGGGAAGACAGGCGACAGCTGCAGGCTTAATTTACAGCCCCGACCACATCCGGGGCTCTTGGGAGACTGGGGCTCCAGGGCCTGTCATTCTCATCCATCCTTGTTTCGATGCCATCTTCAGTTTTAGTTATGGAAGTGTTTGTTCAGTAAAGGGACTGCAGAGAGGGCTCAGTGTCCCCTGCCCACTGGTCACCTTGCTCACACTAATGTTTACACACCTAGGCTTTGCATAGCGTCCAGGGTGTCACCCTCCTGATGGCAGACTGACAGTATTCGGGACGGGAGGCTGCACTCAAGGCACCCCAGCCTCCTCTCTCCTCCTTCCTCCATTTGCTCACTGCCCCAGAACCACCAGGCTGGCTGCGGTTAGATGTCCCAAAACAGGAAGTAGATCACTCTTTGGCAGAGGCCCCTTGCGAGGGAGGTATGTTGGAGACCTTTAAAACTAAGAAAGCTGCAGTTAACCATGGTGCCTTCCACCACTCCAGCTGACCAGGGAGACTAAGGTAAATGGCAGGGAGGCCCCTTGTGGGTTGGTCAAAGTCTCTCCTGACTTTGGACCTGTGGGGATGGAGAGAAGGGGCCAGACCAAGTGCCAAGAAGTGATGGGCTTAAGCCTGGCTCTCAGAAGCGGTCCAAGGGCCTGTGGACCCAGAGAGTACAAAGCTAGGGTGAGCCTGTCTTCACCGGCACGCTCACCAGTGATACCCAGTCCCACCTCAGTTCCAGATTCCAGACAGTATTCTCTCCCGCCATCCTATGACCAAAGGCCCCTGCCAGATGTAAGCTGCAGCTGGCGTGTGTGAGATCAGTGTGGCAACCCATGGACTGCAGTGTGCTTAATCAGCTCATCTCTCTTAGCCCAAGCCTGTCCCTTACACAGCCTCGAAAAGCCGCGTTGCCTGGTGGGGCCCAGTGTACTTAAATAAAGTCGTTCCAATAGATACATCATTTTGACCTCTTCCTGTGGCCAGTGCTTGGTGGGAAACAGGGGAAGCTACAGATCAGACCTCAGCCTGTGAGGGTCCAGTTCCTGTGTACACTCAAGTCCATGGGTGAAGCCTGACTTCAACTAATGAACATCTGGACACCCCTGAAATCAGCATTCTTATAACGTGTTGGTCTCAGACACTTAGACCAGGCCTGTAATGCTAGCCACTCAGGGAACCAGGAGAATCACACTTAAGAATACCTTGGGTTAAAGAGTGAGTTCAGAGCCAGCCTCCATGCTTAGTGAGACCCTGTCTCACAGAGAGCTGGGGTTCACAGGTCTACGAGAACACTTTCCTAACATGCACGAACCCGTGCCTTCAGCCCTCAATACCCCTCACCCATACACAAACCATTTGGGAATGTTTTAAGGTGAGAGCCTAAACTGTTGAGATGAATGCAGATAGGACACTTACCAACCATCCTGTCCACCTGGATTTGATTCCCAGGTCCCCATAGAAGTGACTCCATGCAGCAAACTGAGCTCTGACCTTCACGTGCTCACATAAACAAATACAAGCATTTCCTCATTAAAAAACTGGATGTGAGGTGGTGGTGCACGATTTTAATTCCAGCACTCGGGAGGCAGAGGCAGGCGGATCTCTGTGAGTTCGAGGCTAGCCTGGTCTACAGAGCGAGTTCCAGGACAACCAGGGCTGCACTGAAAAACCTGGTCTCAAAAAATAACGTAAACCTGAATCTAAAGGAAATTGCCAGATGCCTTACAAATGTTTACTCTCCCACAACAGCGATAAAGTATGGGTGTTTTATGATCCATATCAGAAAGACCGTCAGAACCACAGAGATATAAGGGACTTTCAGAGAGCAACTGCTTGCTGGCTGGGCCGTGTGCCTACCGTTCAACCCCTGTGCAGACCCTCTGAGCACTGGCCTAGAGCAGGTTCCCACTGAGGTCAGTCTGCCTGTAGACACATCTAGTGCCATGGCAAAACAGTATATGACCATCCAACAGTGAGGGAAAAACCCACATGCACAGGTTTGCATCACATAAAGGTTCACACTACTGTTCCAGACACAGTCAGAAACTGGGTGAGAACTCAGGCATTCGTGTTTTGGAAGCACCTCAGGTGATTCTGGACAGAGAGCCCTGGCTCCTCCCCCTACTGGGGTTTCTCAGCTATGGAGCCAGTTCAGGAACTCTGTAGACCAAACTCACTGGGCTTAAAGGTGTTCCCCACCACTGCCTGGCCCAGAGAATTTTTTCCCCCAAGACAGGGCTTCTCTGTAGCCTGAGTCAGGCTCCTTTTTGAGGCCTGTGTCCAGCACCAGCATGTGGGAAGTCACAGAGGTAACTGGCTCCATGCCTGATCACTGAAAGGTTCAGGCATCACGCTGGCCTGCCCTCAGGATGCACTCAGGCAGCACTCTGGCCAGCCCAGAGTTCTGTGAGAACCACGCAGGTGCAAAGGACCCCTTTAAAGGACTGATACCCATACCCCTGCCCGCTTACGCTCTCTTTACTCTCGTCTTCCTCTCCATCTCATCTTCTCTTACTCTTGTCTCTCTCTTATAATCCTCTCTTACTCTTCTCTTACTCTCATCATCTCATCCTCTCTCTCTCTCTCTTACTTTTCTCTGTCTCTTGTATCTTAACCTCTCTCTTTCAGCTCTGCATGGGTTGGTTACCTCTCATTCCCCTGTCCTTCCCTGTCCACATGGGATCGTTAATCATGGTTTGTGTCTTAACAACAATCACCCCGCAGTCTGCTGGACTGATTTGGTGGTTATGGTGGTTTTGTTTGTTTTGGTTTGTTTTTTTCAGGCTACCTTTGAACATGAGGCAGTCTTACCTCAGCCTTCCAAATAACTGGGATTATAGGCCCACCTTGCAATGTGCATTTCTGTCCTCATATCTCTAGGAAAAATGCTCTTGGGGTGCTGATGGGGAAGTCCTGTGTTAGGTCAATAAAGCACTGTTGGTCGATAGGGAAGTAAGATAGGTGGGACTAGGAGTCGAGGATGATTCTGGGAAAGAGAAACACGATGTAGCTGCCATAGGGGTAAGAAGTCCAGATCCTTTCTCCGGTAAGAGAATATACTTAGATTAACAATTATGGAGTAAATACTTAAGTCAGAGCTAGCCAGTAAGAAACAAGCAAACGGCCGACAGCTTCATAATTAATACAGCGTCCTGCGAGTTCTCTGGGGGTTCAGACAACGCGGCAGGGCCCAGGCGGATGGTGGGGAAGACTTCACCCTACAGGGTGCTTTTCCTGCTCCCTGCCCCCTCACACACACACACAGGGCACAGACCCAAGGAATAGGAATGACTGGCTTTACTTCTGCAGTGAGATGAGCCTCTTGAATCTCAAGGCCTGCTGGGCCTAGAGCATGGAGGGCATGCTGCTTCAAGTTGAAGCAGAGATGCCTGAGGGAAACTTCTAGGAGGAGGGGCAAGTGGCACTTTCAGTCAGCTTCACCTGACTTGGGCGAAAGGAGTCACAGTGTGCAAACTTCCCAAACCTCAGTGTCGAGCCCCAGCTACAGGACCCCAGCAGCTCCCTGTGTACCACACCAGCCGGGCCCTTCCTGGTCCCCCTTCCTTCTTGCCCCACAGAGTCACAGTTCCTGAGCACATACGGCCTCGCCCTCGCCCAGGCTGAGTCGGCCAGCTAAAGAAGGGGAGACCTCAGTGAGGTACCCGGTACCGCCCGAGCAGCTGCCCCACGCCATCTGCTCTCTCTCTGGGCGGCACCCAGGGGTGAAGAAGCCGGATGCTGGCCAGCAAGGGAGGGCCCTGCCGGGACGAGGACAGTGAGGTCAGCAGAGAGGCTTTGCACACTTCTCACACTGTCTTAATGTCCAGCGTATGCGTCTGAGCCAGGTTCTGTCGCTGGGCTTTGACCACACGTAGGCGTCTCCCGTGCAGCGTGAACCGGGACCAGGTGAAGAGCTGCAGCAACGCACAGGTGACAGGCACCAGCACCAGCAGGTAGAAGCAGCCCTGGCGGAGTGTTGGAGCCTGCGCTGGGGCCGGGGCCGGCGGCTCCGGCCATGGCGGGACACTCCCCACTGACATCATCGGGGGCTGCTGAAAAAGGTCATGACCTAAGGAAACAGCGTGAGGAAGGACCATGGTCAGCCCCGCTGCCTCTGCACAGTGCACAAAACAGCATCTCAGACAGTACATACAAGTGTCCTAAACCAACCGCACAAACTTTAAACCAAGCCTGGCGGTGGTGGCACAAGCCTTTAACCCCAGCGTCTGAGAGGGAGAGGCAGAGCTCTGTGAGTTCAAGACCGGTTCAACTGGTCTATAGATTGTCCAGGACAACCAGGGCAAAACAAAGAAACCATGTATCGAAAAGAAATTAAAGCAGTCTGTTAGCTGGCCTCAATCTTATAGTTTCCTACCTCAGGGTTAACAAGTAACTGAGATTATAGGTATATGCCACCGCCCCTAACCACCTATATCTATCTATATTTTATTTTATTTTTTTGAAACAGGGTCTAAGTAATCCTGGCTGTTCTGGAACTTACTATGTAGACAGAATTCACAGTCTTTGAAGTGCTGGGATTAAAGGCAAGTGCCACCATGCCTGCTTCTTCCTCCCTTCCTCTGTGGTCTAGGAAATGAGCTTCTGGTCCCTCCGCCTCTACTTCCCGAGTTCACCAGCTCAGCTACCCTCCCCGGCACTGTTTTATTTCCTGAGACAGTCTCATGCACCCTAAGTTGTTCTGGGTAAGGTACAGCTGAAGGCAACCTTGGACTCCACCTCCTGCCTGTGTCCTGAATGCAGCAGTTACGGCTGCACACCATCTTGCCTGGCTCCTTCATAGCCTTTTCTGTTTGTTTGCTTTGCTTTTGAGACAAGGTTTCTCTGTGTAGCCCTGGCTGACCTGGAACTCACTAGGCAGACAAAGCTGGCCTCAAACCGTATCTCTGACATCAGTCCCAAACCCATTTCTCACACTCTCCCTTTCTCATGAGTGACAGGGCCATATCTCAAGCATCTGTGGATCCTCAGCTGTCCCTCCCCACACCCATCCTTAGGTGTCACCCCAGTTCTAAAGTGTATCCCACCTGCTGCCTCCCTACTCCAAGCCTCCGTAGCCTCCACCAGTCTCCTGAACGTCTCACGCTGATGACCCGTGGTCTGCGTGACTCCTCAGGGCAGCTACAGAGAACTTCAACACGTCACTTCCCAGGCTGGGAGTCTCCCAGCAGCCTCCCTGGGCACTGAAATCCAACTACTACGCCACCCTGTCCACCTTTCTCCCTGCCTAGGTTTCTTTTTCCAAGACAGGGTCTCTCTATGTAGCCCAGGCTGTCCTGGAACTCACTCTGTAGACCAGGCTCGCCTCAAACTCAGAATCTCCCTGCCTCTGCCTCCTGAGTGCTGGGATTAAAGGCTTAACCACCCTGCCTGCCCCTGTCTAAAATCTAAGCTCCACAACAGCTAAGATTTCTGCCTGTCTTGCCACTGCTACCTCCCTTACACACCGGGCCCAGTCTATACAGAGGCCTATGGCGACTTGTTGAACGAGTCAACGAACTTACAAAGAAATGGAGGAGTGAGCCAACCAGGGTTATTATCCCAGGGCAGCCCAGGCCTCGGCACAGCCCTTCTGCCTCCCTCACTAGACCAGAGCAGGTAGGGCAAGGAGCCTCACCTGTGTAGAAGCAGAGAAGCCAGGTGCCCAGCAGCGGGGCAAAGGTCTGGCCAGGTTTGGTCACCAGGGCAACCATACCGAAGAGAAGCGCCGAGGCCGCCTGCTTCCGATGGTTCAGCACCAGGTCCTCATCCACCAGGTCAGTGACCACCAGGGTCAGCAGCTTACAGGTGCCCTCGGTGAAGACACGGTTGCTGCCGGTGGGGAGAGGGGCGGGGTGAACGGGGGGGGACGCAGAGTGTGGGGGCAGGGGCGGGCAGGGCATACCTGGCAATGAAGAAGCAAAGCAGGCCAGGGCGGTCTGGGCCAGCCAAGAGCATGAGGAGGCTGAGCCCCAGCTTGAGCAGGAAGAGCCCCCGCACCACGGCATAGACGCCCCAGCGCCGGCACAGGGGCAGGAAGTACAGGTTGTTCAGATGAGGAGCAACATAGGAGACGCCTGAGGAGGGAAGAGGGCCCCACTTCTTCAGGGGCGACGCCACAGCCTCAGCAGTGGTTGGCAACTGACATGGTGACCAGAGTCTCAGTTTGCATTAACTGTACACCAGCAATGTCTCGCACTGCTAACACTTTATGATCCCATCTCAATTTTCATTTTATGTGTATGCATGTTTTGACTGCATGGACATCTGTGCAGAGGCCAGAAGCAGGCATTGGATCCCCAGGAATTGGAGTTACAGACAGTTGTGAGCCACCCTGTGGATAAATGGAAACCAAACCCAGTCCTCTGGAAGAGCAGCCAGGGCTCTTAACTGCTGAGCCACCTCTCTGGCCTGATTTTCACACCTTAATTTTCACAAGCCCTTCATTGGTATTTTCAGGAGTTGACTCTATAGTACCCTTCATGCATAGCAAAATCTGTGAACTTTCCGACCTTTATATACAATGTCATGTATCTGCATAGGACTTACATACACACCCTATACTTTCTTTTATTTGATTTTTTAATTTAGTGTCATGCAGCTCTAGATGGTCTTGAACTCTTGATCCTCCTGCCTCCTCTGCATGTGGGAAATACAGTCCCTACCCCAAAACAAACCCAGCTTTATTTTGTATTTTTACTTTATTTATTTATTTTTGAGGCAGGGTCTCTCTGTGTAGCCCTGACTGACCTGGAACTCTCTATGTAGAGCAGGCTGGCCTCAAACTCACAGAGACCCACCTGCCTCTGCCACCCAAGTGCTAGCATTAAAGGCGCTCACCATTATTCCCAACTTTTGTGTGTGTGTGTGTGTGTGTGTGTTTTGTTTTTTTGAACACCCAACTATTTTTGTTTTACTTTATTTTTGTTTTGAGACAGGATCTCACTATGTAGCCCAGGCTGGCCTGAAACTCAGAGATCAGTCTGTCTCCTTCTCCTGAGTGCTGGGATTAAAGGCGTGCACTGCCATCCTCAACCTTTTAATTTTCATTTTAATTATTTGACACAGGGTCCCATGTAGCCCAGGATAGCATCTCTCTTGCTGGGAAGCTTACACTGACCTTGAACTTCTGGTACTCCTAACCACCTCCCTATATCAGTTACGGACATCTATCACCACGCCATGTTTATGCGGTGCCGGGTAACCTAGGCCAGCAGAGCCTCACACCCATTCTACCAACAAGGCTACATCCCAACCCCTCTCGTATACTTTAAATTACCTCTTTTTTCTACTTTAAAAAAGTCCTTGTTTTCTGTCTGTATATTTTTATTGTTGTTACTGTTGGTTGTTTTTGAGACCCAGGATGGTAACAAAGTCTCATAAATCCTTAGTTCCCATAGTGCTGAGTGAGATTACAAATGTGTGCCATCAAGCCTGGCATAAGTGATGTTGATTATTTATAATATTCAGTACCATGCCAATGTTATGCAAATAGCTGTCATACTGTATCATTTAAGAGACAACAGGAAGGAAATAAAAAGGCTGGAGGGTCTGTGAGATGACTCTGCATGCAATGGGCTTGCCACTATGTCAACAGCCTGAGTTTGATCCCTGGGTCCCAAATAGTGAAAGGAGGGAATTGATTCCAGGAAGTTGCCCTCTGGCCTCCACATGTGCACCATGGCATGCATGCACCCACACTCTCACCACATAAACAGTAAATAATAAACATGTAAAAAAAAAAAAAAGACTGGCCGAGTGTTGGTTAATCCCAGCACTGAGGAAGCAGAGGCAGGCGGATCTCTGTGAGTTCAAGGCCAGCCTGGTCTACAGAGTGAGTTCTAGGACAGGCTCCAAAGCTACAGAGAAACCCTGCCTCAAAAAACAAACAACCAAGACCATACATGTTTAATGGAGACACTTTTTTCCTCCTGATACTTTAGATCTATGGTCGGCTGGATCCGTGAATATGGATCACACCACTCTGGGGAGGAGGGGGCGCACTCTATTCTGTTATTATCCTCCGCTCACAAGTAAGGCTGGGGAAAAAGAAAAGGCCAGGCAGTGGTGGCGCACGCCTTTAATCCCAGCACTCTGGGAAGCAGAGGCAGGTGGATCTCTGTGAGTCTGGGGACCAGCCTCATCTACAGAGTGAGTTTCAGGACAGCCATGGCAACACAGAGAAACCCTGTCTCAAAAAACCAACAAAAATGAAAGCAGCTCAGAAAGACTGAATAACACATCCAAGTCCACTCAGCACACTGGCCGCTGCACTGCATCATGTTGCCTGTGGTGTCACTGTCACCGTGAGGACTGAGGTGGGGACCACTAGACCTCCATTCAAGGAAGCTGGACTGGGGGCCACTGGCGGAGGTGCCACTTACCCAGCAGGAAAGAGCCTGTGGAGAGGGAGATGCGGTCCGACAGCAGGTGCTCCAGGAAGAGGGGGAAGAAGTTGCTGTTGAAGTGACAGTGAAACACCTGCAGGGCACAGGGCGGGTCCTCAGGGCCACGGGCAGCAGGTGAGCAGCAGCCTGGGCCAGCCCAGGTGTGAGCGCTGGCCCTCCCCGTGCCACCAAGCATGGGACATGCCAGGACAAACCTAAACCACGCTCCTTGTGGCCTACCTAATTTTACTTAAAGTCGGAAGGCATGGCAAAACAGCAACCAGAACAATTTTTAAGTTTTCATGACTAAAAACAATGAATGTATTTAAAATGTATTTAAAAAATACAAGTTTGGCTAACTTGTATACTACCTATGCTTTAGATGGGGCACTAGATGTCTTAAAAAAGATTGCTAGAGGGGCTGAAGAGATAGCTCAGTGGTTAAGAACATTGGCTGCTCTCCCAGAGGACCCAGGTTCAATTCCCGGCACCCACATAGTGGCTCACAGTCTTCTTAGCTCCAGTTCCAGGGAACCTGATATCTTCTTCTGAGTTTCTGGGGTACCAGGCACCCACTTGTGCATGGACAGACATGTGGCCAAAAAAACCCAATATACATGAAATAAAATTAAAAGAAGAAAAAAGATCATCAGAGAGTCCCCATAAAGGGAATTTCAACACTTGGGACGCAGAGGCAGGTGGATCTCTGTGAGTTCAAAACAGAGCGAGTTCCGGGTCAGGGCTACATAGAGAAACCTGATGGGGGAAGTCCTTCTGTGTATATGTTTGTCTGATTGGTTGATAAATAAAGCTCTGTTGGCCAATAGGGAAGCAGGATAGGTGGGACTAAGGGTCGAGGAGGATTCTGGGAAATGTAGTCAAGAGTGGACAGTCACCATGTGATCCCGGGAGGGGAGGACACAAGTATGGTGTTCTCAGTAAGATAAGACCTTAAAAAAATATATATTAGTAATTATGGGTTAATAATTAAGTCAGAGCTAGCCATTAAGAAACCATAGCAAACGCCAACAGCTTTATAATTAATATAGTGTCTCGTGTGTTATTTGGGGGCTGAGACAGCATCAGGACCCAGGCAGCTGGCAGGAAGAGTAGACGTTACAGAAACCTGTCTTGAAAAAACAAAAACGAAAAACGGAAAAAAAAAAAAAAAGGGAATCTCTCAGCCTTCGCATATGGATGAGACAGGACTGGCCTTGGAGGCTGAGACCAGCCTAAAACCACATAGGGAGAGGCAGGGCGTAGCTCAAAGGCAGAGTCGTCCCCTAACAATATACAAGGCCCTGGGGTCAAGGACATGCAGCACTATGGGAATGGGGGGACAATCACACAAGGGAGTAAGAGCACAGAAAGTGCTAGAACCTAGGTCTCCTAACTTCCCAACCTTCCTACCATCAAACCTCAGGGAGGCCTCCTACATTCCCAGCTCGTGAAGTACCCTTGAAGGAGGGGTGAGGGAACGGCTCCCCATACCTGTACCAGGTCCATGCCCACGAACCACAGGAAGTTTTGGTGTCGTGCCAGCTGCCGGAGGTACTGGCCCAAGCTGATGCTGCCCGCTTCCTCACCACCCACCAGCAGCTCGTCTTCACAGGCTCTGTGGGGAGAGGGCAGGAGACTACAGGGGTTAGACCAGAGTGGGCCTGGGGACCGACTGAGTGTTAAAATTAGACTCTGACCCTAGGGAGCCAAGGCTAGTCACTCACCCACCGTCCACGACCGGGTCTGAGCAGCCCCTTTCCCTCCTGGTTACCTCAATCCGTTGCCTCAACAATCGTGTGGCCCCCAGAAAGCCCAGCCCAGAGCCAGCAGCTAGTACCACGCAGAAGGCACGGAAGGAGGAGAAGTCCTCCTTGTTCCAAAAGGCGTAGGAGGCAAAGACGGACATGGAGCCAGCTGCACTGAAGAGGGAGCAGTAGAAGTTGAGGTGTGTGCGGCCGTGGGCTGAGAGAGCCAGGTCAGCCAGCAGGGCATGGTGGTGGAGGTCCACAAGTGTCAAGAAGCCGTCATAAAGGCACAGGCACAGTAGGAACTGCACGCCAGCTGGGGCCCAGGGCACCCAGAATGCCAGGAAGGACAGCGCCAGCAGTGGCCCATGCCAGCTCAGAGCCCGCACCCGTGCCAGCACCACATCTCTGGAGGAGAGCCCAGCCTCTGACCTGTCAGAGAGAAAAAGGTGTTAGGAGGTAACCATCCGGCCTGAGCAGGCCCTAGTTCCCATCGCCGGGCCCAGGAGATGGGATGAGGGAAGATACACCCCACGTCTCCAGCCCCTGATTTCAGACTTATGGGGCACAGCTTGCCAGTCATCCACTCTATCCTCAGCCCATTGAGCTTGTCAGGGATGATGGCCAAAGGGCTGTGGGATGCTGATTCTAAGGGTTGGGTATAGTAATGAGCAACAATAGGTAAGGGGTAAGGGCGTGCATTAGAGACAACAGGGTAAATGTGTGGTACAGAGTCATGACCCATGCCACACTAGGGTCAACCCCTCCCGCCACTTGGGCCACCCTCATACCACAGCTGGCATCCCTTCCTTTTCCCACCCCAAATATGAGCAGTGGTCCCGTCAGGGTGAGATACTGGCAGTGAAGACACACCGGGGCTGGGAGCTGAGAAACTGGCGGTCACTGAACCAGCCGAAGAGGGGGTCGTTGAAGCTGTTCCAGAGGAGAAATACAGTCTGCAAGAAGAAAGATGGGAAGGTGGGCTGCACGGGGCTCCCCAGCTCTAGTCTATGCACTTTCCCCAAAGATGGTGTGTAGGAGGAAGCCTGTATGCCGCCATTAACCATGTGACTTAGTAGAGGCGCATACAGATGAGGTAATAAAAGAGCGGTTTACCACACTGCTAACCACATCCACTTTAAGCATGACTAAAGACGTATACGTCCTGTATGCGCCTCTAGTAAGTCACATGGTTAATGGCGGCATACAGGCTTCCTCCTACAATGGTGGCAGCTTCTGGCTGGCAAGCTTTCGTTTGTGTCGGTTCTGTCAAAGCCCCTTTCCTGGCCAGTACACGCATCAAACCCCAGTGACCCAGGGCAGCTGGTAAGTGTATCCAGCAGATTAAAGCATGCGGCTAAGTGCACTACATTACAGACGAACATACAGCAGTGGACACCTAAGGCAATGATCAGGAGTGCTACTAGGATCCTCCTGAAGAATCATTAAGACACCCCCAGCCCCCAGCCCCTCACCCTCTCCAGCTTTTCTGGCTGAGTCTTGCTAAGCACAGCCTGCCCGAAGCACCTAACACTGGCACAGAACCCAGCCCCTTCTGTCCGCCTGGAAACCTGATGCCCTAGTCTCCCACCTGCCCCATGCTTGGCCTACCTCTCCAATCCAGAAGGACACTTTGTTGATCTTATACACCGAGACAAAGGTGTCCACGTAATACAGCAGGAACACATTGTGCAGGATGGAAGTGAAGAGGGCCAAGGAGCCGTACACCACAGCTGTGGGCAGGCCCAACAGCCAGGCTTGAGGCCAGTCTAGCCCCATGGCTGCTGGCCAAGCCTCAGCCCCAGGAACACTGAGGTGGGCTCACAGATGCTGGCAATCTGACCATTCTCGTCTCTGGGGAAGAAGAAGCCAGTTAGCAACAAGGATCAGCTCTCTCTCTCTCTCTCTCTCTCTCTCTCTCTCTCTCTCTCTCTCTCTCTCTCTCTCTCTCTCTCTCTCTCTCTATCTCTCTGTCTCTGAGACCTTTGACAACCCATAAGATAAAATAACTCGTTCCGGGCTGGAGTCTGTAGCTTGTCGGGTGCCTGCTAGTCTAGCTCCTAGGTTTAATCCCTGGTACTGAATTTTTTTTTCTTAACCTCGTTTCCCTTGGGGAGGAATTTGCATGTGAAACGACACTGGGGAATTACCAACGCAGTAGGGCAGAAAGAATCCAAGTTAGAAGCCACCACTCTGGAGTTGTTCCAGGAAACTGAGGTGGCCCATGGGAGAAGAAAACAGGCACCCAGGTCCTGGGCCAGCTCACATTATAGGGCTGGCTGCTCAGCGCACTGTACAACCTCAGCTGTCTAGACATGACCACAGTGGGGTCAGGCAGTGTGCTTATAGCAGCAGTCAAGGTAGTTTCTCTTCTCAGAAAGGCCAAAGGGGATCACGCCGTGAAAGAACAGCTGGATTACGTGAAAAAGCCCGTAGAAATGTTCCGTAAGCCAGGCATGACGGCACACGCCTCTAACCCAGGGAGGCAGGCTGACACAGGGAGACTAATTCAATGTCCGTCTGGGCTCCACAGTTCAGGCCAGCTTTGGTTACGTGCTGAAGCCCTCCTGAGCCAGGAGCAGTGTGTTCAGTAAACACATGTTGGTATGATTATTATCTTTATAAAATCCCAAGAAGCACTATTATGGTTTTATAGAACAATCCAGAATAAACTCCAGAGATGAATCCCCATCACAGACCTCAGGTGGAGACAGAGCTTTCCATACGGTGAGCCAGCCCTGCAGAGGCAGGAGGAAGACGGTGTGTCGGTGCCTCCCAGCCTGTGTTTCTCTCCAGATTCCACCCCTCCATCAGCAAACAGCCTTGCTCCTCCGGTCTTCCTACCTGCCACCCACTTCACAAGAGAACAGAGGCCCCACCAAGGATGGCGTGGAGCCCACATTGTTCTAGCTGCATATCATATATCCTGTAACCTGCAACCAGGCTCGCCAGCCCCTCACAGACCTCACCTTGCACAAGAGCTGGTGGCCTGTCCTGGGAATAGCCCAGTTGGTGGCCCTGGGCCAGCTACTCCCTCTTCCCAGTGGGAAAGTTAAGACCAACTCTCTTAAGGTGGAGCTTAAATGCAAAAGGAATAGAAAGCTTCAAGCAGAAAGCCCGGGACATTGAGGACTCTCCATAAGCAATAGCTCTTACCGGGTTTCATGGCCTTTAAAAATTGGCTGGGAGTTGGGGATAAGGCTTAGCGTGTAAAAGCATTTGCTGTGCAAGTGCCAAGACCTGCACTCGATCCAGGTAACCCACACAAAAATGCAAGCTGAGGTACTAGAGGGATGGCTCAGTGGCTAGGAGCATTATTGTTCTTATGTAAGAGCACCCACATGGCAGCTCACAACCACCAGTAATTCCAGATGAGGGGATCGACGGCCTTAGGACCTGCATGGGTTCCTACATGCAGATGGTGCACACGCATACACTCAGGCAACACACATACAGGTAAAGTTAAATAAATACTTGGGGGGGTTGCGGTTTAAGTCAGGATTTTTCTCTGTGTAACAGCCATGGCTATCCTGGGACTCACTGGTAGATCAAGCTGTCCTCAAACTCACAGAGATCCACCTACTTCTGCCTCCCAAGTGCTGGGATTAAAGGCGTGTACCACCACCGCCTGGCTAAATAAATCTTACCAACAACAAAAAGTGTTCTCGGGTGACCTTTTTGTTGTTTTGTTTTTTTTTTGAGACAGGGTTTCTCTGTGGCTTTGGAGGCTGTCCTGGAACTCACTTTGTAGACCAGGCTGGCCTCGAATTCACAGAGATCCGACTGCCTCTGCCTCCCGAGTGCTGGGATTAAAGGTGTGCGACACCAACGCCCGGCTGTGACATATATCTTTAATACCAGCATTCAGTAGACAGTTCAGGTAGATTTCTGATCTGCATAGTAAGTCCCAGGCCAGGCAGCATTACATAGTGAGATCTTGTCTTTAAAAATAAGGTTTTTTTTAAAGAATGAAAGGCAACACCTGAGGTCATTCTCTGACTTCCACACATTCATTGTGATTCACAAATGCAAACATGTACACATACACAGATATCACATGTGTAGCATATATATGTTTTCTTTTTAACCAGTTAGGGACCCCTAACAAATGCATTACTAAAGTCTTTTTTTGTTGTTTGTTTATTTGATGTAAGGTTTCACTATGTATCATGTGCTAACCTAAAACTCCCTAGGTAGACCAGGCTGGCCTCAAACTTGTAACAATCCTCCTGCCTCAGCGTCCGCCGGGCTAGCATTAGAGGTGTGAGCCTCCACACCTAGCTGGTCGTCACTGCAGTATTCAGTGTGGGTGCCTCCCGCAGCGTCCCCTCTTTCCCACGCGTCACTCTCCAAACCCTTCCTTAAATGCCACCCCCACAAAGCCCCGGGTGTGACTATGTGCTGGCTCTTAGGCATTCAGGACAGGCCTGGCCCCCACATCCACAACTGTGAGTCCTGCACAGTGCAGTTACTATTCCCATCTACATTTTACAGGAGCAACCAAGGCTCTGAAGGGTTTTGTTTTGTTTTTTGTTTTTCCAAGACAGGGTTTCTCTGTATTGTTTTGGAAGCTGTCCTGGAGCTCGCTCTGTAGACCAGGCTGGTCTTGAACTCACAGAGATCCACCTGCCTCTGCCTCCCGAGTCAGCAAACACCCTCTTCCATGGTCTTATGGAATCCTGTTCAGTCCGTGCACAGGCTCAGTCGTATTGTTTACTTTTGAAGTACCTGTTTCCTTCCCTCCAGCCCACAAGCTGTGGAAGAGCAAGGCTGGGCCAGTCCCACCTCTGTCCTCCCAAGCTCCTGTACACAGGGCAAGTGCTCAATTAACACCTGCTTAGCCTATTGTCCCTAAAAGGCCAATACGGGTGTCCTCTGCCTTAGAAAGGGCAGTCATTGGAAAACTCCCGGAGACCACATCAGGTGTTCTGATCAACTATGGGAGTTGGAAAAATAGCAGCCTGGAAACTGTACTGTCCTCTGAGTGAATGTGTGGAAAAAGGCTGCAGATGGACAGACAACAGAGGGGAGCGCTGAAAACAGCCAAGGGTAACGTTTATTACACTTTCTCCAAGTTCACAGCACCATGCAGAAAAAGCAATGTCGGCAGAGCATGGCCCAGGCAGTGAAAGCAGCGGGACCAGGAGGCGGAAGCCTCCAGCAAGAGTCTAGCAGGATGAGGGCACCAACTGAATAAGGGAAACGTTTCTCGGTTTTAGGAGCCCTCTGGAAACTTGCAAAGTCTCTCACCTAGCTCTCCAGGAGAGACTAGAAATTCCCTGCAGCCCCTGTGAATCTAGGTACGGACGGGTTGCTGATGGAACCGGGGGAGGAAACCAGGGGTGCAGGGTTGGAACGATGACCCTCACAAGGAGGGTGGGCGTGGCTTCCCACTGCCTTCAGAAGGCCCAGTCAGCAGAGACCCAGGGGGGTAAGCTACTAAGTAAGTGTGAGGTGCCAACTAGCCATCGGAGTTCATTCCCACTTCTGTGGAGAAAGCAAATCTACTTCCTGCGAGGGAGGTCCAGGGGGCAGTAGTCCATGAACAGGTGGAGGCATAAAAGCAAAGCAAGTATGAGGCGTGCCATTTTCTCAGTAAGCAGCTGACTGGATTGTGGTTCTAGATCCTTGTTTCACACCGGTTTTTTCTGGTATCTTCACAGCCCGGCCAGTGTAGCCCTAGGAGAGCTGCTTCAGTGCCCGTTCTCTGGCACTCCTCGGGTGAGAGGGACTTTCCCCCTCCTTCACAGAATTCTTGGGTGGCACGAAAAGGGTCACCGATTCCCCTCAGAATCACAAAATCACTTAAGTCCCCGAGGAACTGAAAATCAACCCAGGAGATTTTTACTCAGAAACACGTGTAGTGGTTGCACATTAATTCTCCAGCACCAAGGCTCAGGCCTCACCCAGACCACTAAATTGGGGTTTCTGGATGTGATGACCAGCATAATTTTTTCAAGCTTTCCAAGTGTGCCCCCAGGGTTAGGGCCGTTAGGTCAGTAAGTGGACCCTGGCCTGAACCATCGCATCCTCGGACTCAGATTCCTCTAGGGACAACCTAAACACAGCATCCCTTTCCTTACCTCAACAGAGCCCTTCTGCGGGGATTCTGCGCTTGAACCCAGCTCCTCCTGACACCAGAATTTTCCAGTCCACAACATGACACCGCAAGGAACCCCGCAAACTGTCCCAATGACTCTCACACCTCAATGCATTCCCGCCCCACCTTCAGGTTTATCATTTGTGCCAGATCGGCTCCCTCGCCCGTCCGCCCGCCCGGGTCGCGGGGCCAGCAGCTCACCGCAATCCTGGCAGGGGATGCCTGATTCCGTGGTTGCGGGGAGCCAGGTGCCAGCCAGTGCGCCTGCGCGCTACCAGCCTCGGGCTTCCCGGGTCTCTCCCTCCGCCCCTTCCCAGCGATTGGCTCCGCGCCGCTCTCCCGACCGCAGCTCGGGCAGGTGACCGCGCCTGAGGCTGTCGCTGCCATGTTTGTCATGGGCTCTTGCCCTTAGGGACCCAAAAGAAAATGGACATCAGCAAACAGGTTGCCTGGACTCCTGACCGACTTATCCCCTCTCTTTTACCTCCACGAAAACTGTCGTTTCAGCTCGAATCAAATTTCCCTTTGGGACGCGCTCCTCCCCTTCCCTGTTCCTAATTCAGAGGATGAGCATTTAGCACGGCCTTAAGGCAGATATTCACGACAAGGGACCATCGAAGTCTGGATTGTGAGCCCGGTGAGGCCGGAGTCCTGCTGGAGGAATCGTTCCACAGGGGGAGCCAGGGGCTGGGCCATCTACCCACAACCACGTAGGCGGACCCTTCACAGGGGTAGTAATGAGAACCAGAGAAGCAATCCCAGCGACAGCCACAGCGACAAGCCACAGCTTCTCCCAGGTCTCCTCCAGGAGCGCGGTCCAGGGAGCCACGCTGGAGTTTGCTGCGGCCCCCGGAGCCGCTCCAATTGCTTCTTCACACCGGGGACCTGTACTAACCAGATCCAAGCAGCCTTCAGGGGGCCACAGCTTGAGTGGCGGCTGATCCCGGGGCTGACCACCAGCCCTCACAGAGGCGGCTTATGTCAACCTGCCCACTCTGTAACAGACTCTCCTCTGCGCTCTCTGGGCATTACCGTCCCAGGCAACAAGGGAGCTCACTCTGCATCTGATGCGGGGGATGCTGCCCGCCGCATGCGTGGCACTATCATCTCCCGTGAGCGCCCATGGGAGGTTAAGCCTGATCTTAACGTCTACGGAGACCAGAGGAGACTGAGACGGAGGAGCAGGCTGCTGCTGTGAGCATGAGGGACTCCAGGGAACAGACGCTCCAGCTCCTGAGGTCATTGATGCTCAGCCAGAGGGGGCAGACGGCCAGAGGAAGCGCAGGAGCCCTCCACGCCCATCCAGCGGTTCCCTGCTGAAGACCGGAGGGCTCAGCCAGCCACTGAGGACTGGTCAGCAGCACCCACAGTGAAGGCCACCAAGGGGGTTGGAGCCACCATTGAGTGACCCTGAGCTGCTCTGCAGACACACCTGAGCAGAGGGGGATAAAAGGTGGAAGGAAAATAAAGTTCTGAAAAATGAAAATGAGGAAGAGAAAGCCATGCCTGGTGGTGCTGGCTTGTAATTCTTTTTTTTTTTTTTTTTTTTTTTTTTTTTTTTGGTTTTTCGAGACAGGGTTTCTCTGTGGCTTTGGAGGCTGTCCTGGAACTCGCTCGGTAGACCAGGCTGGTCTCGAACTCACAGTGATCTGCCTGCCTCTGCCTCCCAAGTGCTGGGATTAAAGGCGTGCGCCACCAACGCCCGGCTGTAATTCTTTTTGTTGTTGCTTTGTTTTATGAGACAGTTTTTCTCTATGTAGCTCCAGTGTCCTGGAACGCGCTATGCAGACCAGGCTGTCCTCGAACTCACAGAGATCTTCCAATCTCTGCCTGTAGAGTGCTGAGATTAAAGATGCCATCTGTAATTCTTGCCACTCAGAAGGCTGAGGGAAAAAAAGTTCAAGGCTAGCCTGTGCTGAATACAGGGTGAATTAATGTCAATCCAAGAAATTTAGGCCCTGTCCCAAACTAAACAAAAACAAAAACAAAAACAGGGCTAGGGATACACATAAATAAAATATAAGGAAAACTGAGGCCCTCACTATGTACTGTGCAAAATATGTACACTGTTCTGAATGCATTCTCCTCAAATTATACATGGGAAGTAGATGCTATTATTTCCATTTGCAGCTTAAAATAACCACCGGGTGGTCATTGACCTACTCCTTTAATCTCAGCACTGGGGAGGCAGAGAAAGGTGGATCTCTGAGTTCAAGGTCAGACTGGTCTACAGAGTGAGTTTCAGGGCAGCCAAGTCAGTGGATTTTTCTGTCCCACCTGCCAGCTCCCAAATAACTACATGGAAACTTAACACTAATTATGAAAGCTCAGCTGATAGCTTAGGCTGTTCCTAACTATGCCCTATAACTTAAATTAACCCATATCTTTTAGTGTACATTCTTTTACACGGCTTGGCTACCTTTCCTTTGTAATGTCCATGCTGCTTGTCCTGTGACCCTGGTGTTCAGCTTTTTATTAAAGCTTTGTATCTTCACAGTATACAAAGAGATTATTCCATGTTTCCCCATTTTTGTCTAAATAAAACGGAAAGGCTTTGCTGGGTGGTGGTGGTGCATGCTTTTAGTCTCAGCACTTGGGAGGCAGAGGCAGATGGATCTCTATGAGTTTGAGGCCAGGAAATTTAGGCCCAATCCCAAACTAAAAAACAAACAAACAAACAAACAAAAACAGGGCTAGGGATACACACAAATAAAATATAAGGACTACTGAGCCTCTCACTATGTACCTTGCAAAACACACACACAGTTCCAGGACTGCTACACAGAAAAATCCCTGTCACTGTACATGATTGATTAAAATATAAGCACCATTCTGGATAGACTGAAGGGTAGGATAGTCTGAGCTATCTGTTGGAAATCCTGGACGAATTGTGATGAAAGCCTACGGTACAGACTTAGGGAAGTGGTCAGTCCTGCTGCTCCAGCGGCTATACCCGTAGTTATGCCCAGGGCTTCCAGAGCGGTGTGACCTGAATTGCTGTGCTGCTGTAAATTCAGTGATGGGAACTGGCTAGGGATCTTCACCAGGTACCACCCCTAATTTAGGGAAAAGGAACACCAGGGCATGGGTCCCTGACCACCCAGCAGGTGGGCAGTGGTATACTTGTGTGACACAGAGAGTTGAAAAGCGCTGTGAATGTTTGGACATAGGGGCTGTGTGGTAGTACTAAGCGTTGTGGTATTATTGCAGTCTGCAGAATCCAGAGTGCCCACAAGGTATGTTCCTGAGGAGTTAAAGCAGTCTGCAATACTGGAGAGAGAGATGTGGTAAATGATGTTTGGCTCAGAGCAGTTTACAAGTAAGTGGCAAGGTAGGAAAGTCTCATAAGACAATGGATGAGGCCACAAATGGTGATTGTGAGTTTGGCCTAGGAGGGACGCACAACCAGCATTTTTCGAAGCGGTCAGGCAAGGCATTATTCAACAGCTGATATGCAGAGATTAAGCTTTGAAACAAGAGATGGTATGAGAGGGAGGTGGAATCAGTATCATCAAAAAGGGAAGAACTTTGAGGGGCTTTGGACACTTCTACTGTGTCTATACCTAAGGTTTGAGAGAGTGAGATGTGTACCCTCTGTATTTTGAGCGTGCCTGATGGGCGGCTGTAATAATTGCTATAGTAAAGTTTACCAGTGACCCCTGTCTCCCATCTGGGGTGCCATGGGTCTTTAATGAGAATATAAAAAATTCCCCATTCTGCATAAAAGGTAGAGTGTGTTCCTGAATATGTGTTGTGTCTCTTACAGGACCGATAGGGGCAACCACCATAAGTTTCTGGCCAGCATTGATGGTAATCTCTAGTCTGACCATAGAGGAAACAATCATAGGGAGCAGGTGTTTCAGAAATGGATTTAGGTGTTATAGGGATAAATACCTCCTTTTTGCAACCAGCTAGTGTGCAGTCTCCAGACCCCACCATGTGAGTGGTCTGGTTGGACCACTGGGTATAGGTTTCCTGAGCCTCAGATCGCATATCTAGAGTTCGCTACTGATGGATGTGAGCAAAGGGAGTAGAAGAGAAAGCATGACCCAATAGGGTCAGCCTTGGGTCTTGGCAGATGTGTGATGTCTCATTCTTCTGAGACCGGAGGCAGGCTGGTGGACCTTGGTATCTTCTGAAACTTAAGAGAACAAGGTCCTGTTGGGGTTGAAATGCAAGAAGGATTGGGCTGATGATATAAAGGGTTTGAGATGAGAAAGATGAATCCCATGAGGGAATCCCTTGAGCTTAGCAGCAGTTGGGGTGGTAAGGATGACCCTGGAAGGGCCTGTCCATTTTGGAGAAAGAGGAGGGGGGTGTGACCTGGAGGAGAGAGGAGGCCTAAGTCTCCAGTGTTGATTGGAGAGGGGCAGAGATTAGGATGGGGCTGAGGCAGATGACGGCGGTGAAGTTCCAAAGAAGAGTGCAGAGTAGTGTTACAGAGGGGGTGAGAAAAGAAGGGGGTGATCGGGGAGAGGCGATGGCTGAGATGTAAGGCCAGGAACAAAGCTGACCGTCCACACAGAGCTCAGAAATGGGATGAGGAGGGGCTTCTTTGAAAGGGCTCTTAGTCCCAAGAGGGCCAATGGCAGGAGTTTTATCCAATCTGTGTGAAATTCTTGGGAGCGTTTGGTAAGGATATTTTTGAGAGAAGGATTGGTTTGCTTAACTTTGCCTGAAGACTGGGGGTGCTAGGGGATATGGAAATGCCATGGGATGTTAAGGGTTCTGGTTAAGTTTTCAGAATTTGAAAGGTAAATTTAAAGTCATTATCTGATTGAAGGAAGGTTGGAACTCTGAAACAGGGGGTGATCTCCCCCAAAAGGAGATCAGAAACCATCTGTGATCCTTTATTAGTGGCCAGAAAAGCTTCTACCCATCCTGAGAAGGTATCCACTAGGAAAAAGGTATCTGAAGCATTAAACTGTAGGTGTGGGAGGAATCGAGTTGAGCTGCCAGTCTGATCCCAGGGGGATCCCCCGGCTTGATGAGTGGGGAAAGGGAGACTCTGAAGGCCAGAGGTAGGATTAGAACTGATAAATTTTACAAGAAACAGTGATAGTCTTTAGATAGGATAGATCCTCAGATGTAGGCTGTAAATAGTTTTTAAATAAAATGGGACAAAGCCTGACTATTATGGTGAAAGGTCTGGTGCAGACAGGATAAAGTTTGTTGAGTATCTGGAGATGGTGATGGCGGTGTGGGCTGTAAAATGACAGTGCCGTGTGACATGTGATGAGGACCCAGGCCCTAGAGTCGCAGCTCTCGCTGCCTCATCAGTTCAGTTATTTCCCTTGGAAATAGGACTATCCAGGTGAGTTGGGTAGAAATGTGAGTGTCTGGGTCAGTCCAAGTAAAGGCAAAGATATTCTGTGACTGGGGTCCAGAGGAATAGAAAATAAGGCTTCCTTGAGGTCACTGACAGAGAAGTGAGGTTTCTGAGGGGATGGTGGAGAGGAGAGTTTAAGGATTGGGTACTACAGGACAAAGGGGAATGACTGCTGACTTGGTAAGTTGGCTATCCTGAGCCAGGTGGTAGACTCCATCGGGATTTTTAACTAACGGGGGAAGAGGTGGGGCTCAGAAGATTCTTAGGAGGTTAAAGATGAGAGGTTTAAGTCCCCTGAGACTTTGGAGTGAAAATGGGTATTGAGCCTTGGCTATATATTTGGCAGGGTTTTGTAGTCAAATGATGTGATATTTGGTGAGTGTTGGGGAAGTCCTGTTATTTGCCTGTGCGTTTGTCAATAAAGTACTGTCTGGCCAATAGAAAACCTAGATAGGAGGGACTAGGAGTCGAGGAGGATTCTGGGAAGGGGAAACACAAGAGAGTCAACATGTGACGCCATGGGGGTAGGACGCCGGGAACTATTCTCCGGTAAGAAACAGACTTATATTAACAATTATGGGGTAATTACTTAAAGCAGAGCTAGCCAGTAAGAGACAAACAAGGCCAACAGCTTCATAATTAATATAGCCTCCTGTGTGTTTATTTGGGACTCATGCGAATCTAGAACCAGGCTGGCGCGGCAGAGCCCAGGCGACTGGCAGGGGATAAACCAAAGCGGCTAGCAAAAGAAAAAAGCTTCTCTTAACAGAAAGCGGGATTGGAATCGGGACCCAGGGCTTCTCTCGGCCCGACCAGGCACACGTGGACTCTCCTTTCGCTAAGTTCCTCACTACTTCGCTCGGCAAGGCACGATTCCTGCCGCCAGGAACCAGCACCTTCTACCTGCCGGTAAGGTTAGGTATTCCAAGGTTTCTCAAGCGGCCACGTGCTGTTTTACTGGCGGCCAGCTGACTCCGGCCACGTGCTCTTTCGCTGGCAGCCTGTTGATTTCGGCCTGAGTTACTCCATTGGTAACAAACTTAACTGCTTTATACAATGTCAACAGCTAACACTATGATGCAGGATGTTAAGAATTTTCTTGGTTTTTGTATGGATGGGATTTTAGAAAGGGTTGAGGACCTACCTGAAAGGTGCTTCCTACCCATGATGGTGATTATTAGCTTCATAATCAATATAATTTTGTTAATGAAATGGCTCAAAAATAGGAATAAACTTATACAGGTCATGCAGTCATCGCAGGATAGTTTTGAAATCTTAATACAAAGGATTCAGGAAATGCAAAATTCATTGCAGGAGAGTAAGAAAGGGTTGGTAGAAAATATTCAGGATATTAAAAATGATAATGTAGGTCTGACGAACAGGTTTAAAGAGACGGAACACAAAATTGAATTATTTTCAGGAAAAATGTGTTCCATAGATAGAATTGAAAAATTGGAACATAATGTGGAAACATTTAACGACAAACACGGTTCCATGTTTGATGATTTCACTAGCAAATTACAAAGACTGGAACATAAAATTGAAATGCTAGCAGAAAAGAATTGTTCCATGTCTGAGAGCAATGGTAAACTAACTGATAGAATATCATTTGTAGAAGGCAGTTTACATGCTATTGAGGTACTTGCTAAGGATGAGAATATTAGAAATTTGGAATCACATGTAAATGATGAATGTAAAAAAATGAAAGATTCCATGACATCCTTAGAAAATCATTTGTCCCAAGAACTTCAAGAGCTCAGAGAAACAATGATGAATAGACTGCAGGATTTAGAAGACGCTCAATCTGATACTTCAGAATCAGAAATACAGGCAACAGGTCAGGACAGGAGTTTCCCAAAGCTTCTCAAATGCCGGAATGATTTCCCTAAGGTTGCTATGCATTCCCCTATGGTTTTTCCAGTATCTGTATCAGAAAAACCAGCAACGAAAAAACAATCAAATGGTCCCATTGCTTATCACTGGGAGCCTATACAGATGAAGGATCTAAAAAATATTAAGGAGGCCATTGTCATGTATGGTCTTCATTCTCCCTTTGTCAGAGAGCTCCTAACCTCATGGGCTACTGTAAATAAAGTAACCCCAAAAGACTGGGCCCAATTAGCCTCTGCAGTGCTCGAAAATTCTTGCCAAATTCAATGGAGAGCTTTGTGGAGGCAAGAAGCAAAAGCAATTGAGATTCAGGAATTGCAGAACGGTCATGAAGTACCCCAAGACAAGATTCTTGGGGAGGGTCCTTACGCTGACACGCAGGTTCAATCTGCATATGACGAGCACATGTTGTCTTTGTGCCGTACAGCTGCTTTAAATGCCTTGGATAAGGTTTGTGAAACAGGAGAGATAATGCAACCCTACACCAAGGTATTACAGGGCCCAAGGGAAAGGTTCACTGAATTTTTAGAGAGATTATCCAGAGCAGTAGAGGTACAGGTAGCGAACCCAGAATCCAGGCGTCTTCTTATAGAATCTTTGGCGTATGAGAACGCGAATCCTCAATGCAGGCAGGTAATTTGGCCATTAAAAATAAGATCAGCGCCATTGGAGGAATGGGTTCTGCATACAGCGAACCTGGAATGTAAAAGTCAGGATACAGGAGCTTGGGTAGGTGAAGCTATTTCTACAGGTTTGAGGAGGCACCAGGATGCCAAATACCCTACCTGTGATGATATAGAGGCATGGGTAGGGAAGGCAATCTCAAAGAATTTAAATAGGCGTAAAGATGCAAAATGCTTTAACTGTGGTAGAATAGGACATCTTAGTAGGAACTGTAGACAACGCATTCCTAGAAATAATGCTTTTACCAGGAATGTATCAAACAGAAGGCCTAAGCCTCCTGGTCTATGCAGGAGGTGTGGGAAGGGGCGCCATTGGACTGATGAATGCTTTTCCACAATAGACAGACAAGGTAGATCTTTACAGCAGGGAAACGGGCTTCCGGGGCTCCATGGAGCCCCGAAGAGAAAGATTATCCGGTCATTCCCAGTGACAGTGGAGGACAGCCTCTCCCAGGACAATTAGAAGATCCACTGCCCATTGTAAATAATACAGCACTGGATAATACATTAGCTCCAGAGGATGAATCAATTACCTCAGGAGGAGGAAGATAACAGCCCATCTACGAATTCATAGTCCACCATGGGTAAAGTGACCTCCTAAAAGGAAAGAGAAGTGTTTTGTTTTTGTCCTCACAGGTAAACTCAGCAAAGAATACTGGACATATGGATTCCTGTAGAAGAATGAATAGCTACCCTGAGGACCATCAAACACACACTGTGTGGTATCAAAGTCTAAATCTCTCTATATTGCTTTTTCATAGTACACTTTTATCTTTATTTCTTCACATACCTCAGTTCCCATTCATCAAACTGAAGCTGGCTTTGGAGTTGGATTGGCTCTCCTACTCTACACCCAAGCATATTATTTAAATACAATTCAGAATTTCTGTATTATATCAAAGAGCCATTGATATAAGACAGAAGAAATAAAATAAGGGACTGTTATCTATGGATTTCTTTTTCTGAACAGTCTAATTTCCTCCAGGTTTTCCATCTTCCCTATTGTCACCTCTTCTGTATGCTTACATATGAAAGTTAAAATATTTCTTTGTTAACAGTAATGTTTGAGTTTTCCAGAGAACAAGGGATTTCCTGACAGCAATCTTCAACTGCTTCCGAAAGAGAATGAGGATCCACTTCCTTGACTTCACCTGATTCGACTGGAGGCATCTGAATTGCCCCACATCATTGACTCCACCTGACAAGCACTATCCTGAAACTGGCTTGAAACTACATCACTCGACACAACTCCAGACCAAGGAACGGAAATAGCACATCTTCTACAATCTGACCAGAGCTTCAAGATAAGAGCTTCAATCAACACTAGAACCCCAGTCAGGAACTTCAATCAAGCAGCTCCTGCCATACTGAGACTGTCTGATCTACTCAGATTTTGTTATACTAACATTTTCTTTTCACAGGTCCCCATGAGATTATCATCGTCCCATCTCAGCAGGAAGTAGTTTTGAGAATTCCACGCCCCCTCTCCCTACTATTGATATTATAAGTTTACACCTGTTAGTGTTAGTTTTCCATTATTTTAGAGTTGGGATTGGAAGGAGGTGTTCATATTTGGGTGTTTCTTTAAGATAAGTTTAGGTTTAGATAGAATAGATGTTTGATACATTTTGTTCATGGACACAAGTTAGTTGTCCTTTTTTAGACTAAAAGGGGAATTGTAGGAGGAAGTCTATGCCGCCATGAAACATGTGACTTACTAGAGGCGCATACAGATGAGGTAATAAAAGGGCGGTTTACCACACCGCTAACCACACCCACTTTAGGCAGGACTAAAGACGTATACGGCTGGACATAAAGACGTATACGTATGTAGGCAGAACTACGTCACTAGCCAAGCCCACTTTTGGGCATGGCTAGGGGCGTTACTGGGGAAGGCATAAAAGACAGCGCACAGGAAGTCTCGCTCTCTTTTCCTGGAGTTCGGCTTCCGGTCCAGTCGCTAGCTGAGATCTGCTGGGCTTCTCGGGGTTTGGTATCTTGTGAGTAATTTTCTATATAAAATACTTAGCCTTATTTTCAGTAATTGTGTGTTGCGTATCGTTACAGCGTCCGTAAAGCCAACAGGTGTCAGGAGTGGGATCATGAATTTCCACGCAAAATAACAAAAGCTTTAAAGGAATTTTAGAAACAGAAGAACAGAGAGAAGCACAGATTATTGGTAGCAGCATTTTTCTCAGGTGTGCTC
The DNA here is from genome assembly GCF_017639785.1 of Mesocricetus auratus. Classification (NCBI taxonomy): domain Eukaryota; kingdom Metazoa; phylum Chordata; class Mammalia; order Rodentia; family Cricetidae; genus Mesocricetus; species Mesocricetus auratus. Next base: position 15,193,003 of record NW_024429182.1, read on the forward strand.
TGTTTTGCTATCAACAAGCCAAGATTCACGTGGCTCGTTTACCGGAGTCTTCCTGACTCAGCATAAAAAGAAAAAAAAAAAAAAAAAACAGCAAGGTTGTTTTAAGAGACTCTGCTACCGATTGAAAGGGGTGTACGTACAGCTGGAAGTGGCAGCTTTTGCTGGAGGTCAGCATGGACTGAGGCGGTAAGCTGGAGTCACGCTTACGCCCGCCATCTTGAAACGGCAGTTTAAAACAGCTGCGGTTTTACAGATAAGACACGTGGCCAGAAAAACATAAAGATTTACTGTAAAGTCAGACTTGGATAAAGAAAAACCTCTAAAGGTTTACAGTGTGTTTAAAAATATATGTGAGATTGAGAGAGAAAATGAAACGACAAAGTGGTAAATAAATAAAAAAGCCGGCTGTGGTGGCGCACGCTGGTAGGAATTGCTCCAGAGGCAGAGGCAGGCGGATTTCCAAAGAGAAACCCTGTCTCAGAGAAAAATAAATAAAAGTGAAAGAAATTGAGTAATAATAATAGTAGATTAATAAATAAACCACGTAAAGATGGAAAATACACAGAGAGTCTGGATACTGTATGCTATTATGTTTTTCAGTTTTTTCATTGCTAAGGAACAGCTACTGAAGTACACTTATGAATGCTGCTGAATTAATCCAACTTATATCGATTGAAAATGCCTTGACCTCAAAATTTAAGTATAAGGATATGTTACTCGGAAAAGGAGTTTTAATTTATGTTTCCACAGAACATAAAAAGCTGAGGATTTTTTCCAGGCTTCTGTGGTTTGACGAAACAAGACCCCCGGAAGCAGTGGACCAGGTGTTCCAACAATTGAGACAGCTAAGATGATGGAGCTTTATAGACCCCGAAAATACGGACTTATACAGGTTTCTGAGTTTTGTCATGATCCCCATGGTATGAACAGCACCCCCTTCCAGCAGGAAGCAGTTTGGAATGAGCGACGTCCTGATTCCCATCTTGTTTATAAATCTTTGTTTTCATTTAAATGGGATTGTTTATAATTGGTTAATGATCACAACCAATCTCTTTTTAATGGTAAAAAAGGGAATTATGTTATGGGTATTGTTTTTCATTTATTGATACAAATTCAAGGTCAATTTTGTGATATGTATATTTCTCCTCTTGATTAAGTATTGTGCTTATACTGATCTTTTAAAACGTAATGCATAATTGAATACAGACTATAGTTACTTATAACAGAATTTATAGTTAGGTAAGTTAGGTTTTCTAGATATACAAAAATATATTTGAGATGGACAGTCTTCAAACCTCTCAAAGACCTTCAGAACATGGCATTTAAAATGGTTTAGGGTTTTTCTTGACAATGAGAAATGTCTGCTCCTGGCAGCACCAATTACGTCTGAGAGGAAGATGGGCATCGAAGAAACTCGTTATGGAGTTTGCTTTCAACATGGCAAGATTAGCCATTTGGGCAAGAAACTGCTCTTGCCTGTACTGCGTGACTGTTGTATAAACTGAACATGTAGGACCCACAGGAAAGTGACTGCTGAACTCAGTCTTACAGGGTTCCTGCTTCATGGAAGAGTCTACAAGACTTTCTACAGGACACAGAAAAATGACTGACAGACTGCTGATGCAGATGGACAGTTTGAAATTTCCTGCTTTGCTGAGAAGTGTTCCAGACACATTGTGGCCTATGGGCTGAAAATGGATGCCCGGACAATACAGAGGAACTTCGGGTGACTGTCCAGGCAGTAAGATGTCTCTATCAATCCTAGTGTTTATATATTATCCTTCTGTGGTCTTTGATAGAGTTGAAGACAGATAGCTATAATTATAGTTTACCTTAGTTATGATAAGAGATAAGCTACATGTAGGACTTTGGATTCACAAGAAAGAGGTAGATGATATTTTCTTTAAATCTTGCTAAAATATTGTAACTATGTTCTTACTTGATAACTGTTCTGTCATATACAATTTGACTATGTTAAAATTAAGACCTTTCTTTTGTTTAAACAGAAAAGAGGAGATGTTGGGGAAGTCCTGTTATTTGCCTGTGCATTTGTCAATAAAGTACTGTCTGGCCAATAGAAAACCTAGATAGGAGGGACTAGGAGTCGAGGAGGATTCTGGGAAGGGGAAACACAAGAGAGTCAACATGTGACGCCATGGGGGTAGGACGCCGGGAACTACTCTCCGGTAAGAAACAGACTTAGATTAACAATTATGGGGTAATTACTTAAGGCAGAGCTAGCCAGTAAGAGACAAACAAGGCCAACAGCTTCATAATTAATATAGCCTCCTGTGTGTTTATTTGGGACTCATGCGGATCTAGAACCAGGCTGGCGCGGCAGAACCCAGGCGACTGGCGGGGGATAAACCAAAGCGGCTAGCAAAAGAAAAAGCTTCTCTTAACAGGTGAGCAGGGGTTTTCAGTGTCCCATAGCTGAGAATCTACCTGAGAGGTTAGCAAGGGTAGAAGTGTGTCAGATTGTGTGGTTTGGAGAAGCGGAATGGCTGGCCAGCCTGGGGCCAAGTGGATGGGGGGAGCAAAGGAAATAAGGGCTCCCATTTCGGCTGGAAGGTCCCTTCCCAGCAGTGGGATGGGACAGGTTGGTATCTCTAGGAAGGAAAGGGCAAAGGGGATACCCTTAAAGACAGAGCTATGTGGCCAGGCCTTTGATCCCAGCACTCCGGAGGCAGAGGCAGGCGGGTCTCTGTGAGTTCAAGGCCAGCCTGGTCTACAGAGTGAGTTCCAGGACAGCCTCCAAAACAATACAGAGAAACCCTGTCTCGAAAAACAAAAAAAATAAATAAATAAAAAATAGAACTAAGTGGGGTTTAGCGAGCCTGATAAGGCTGTCCCCCTATTCCGACAATAGGGGAGCAAGGAGTGATGGGTCCCCAGAACTTCATCAGGACTGAGAAAGTGGCTCTGGTGTCCAGAAGGAAAGAGATGAGTTGTCCCAATACTGTGATAACTACCTGAGGCTCCCTGTCAGAGATGGTGGGGGTCAGGCCAAGGGAGCCCAGCCATTCATGGCCAGGCCAAGGAGGTCAGATGAGAGGTGATCTGGCGTTGATGTCCTCATGCCACAAGGGTCATAGGGGTAACCAGCACTCCAGTGCCCTTCTTAAGGCACCTTGGACATGGTCTGGGTGGTTTATGAGGGTTCTGACAGGCCTGGACCCAGTGACCCTCCCGACCACATTTGAAACAGGGACACAGAAGTTCCTGGGCTTTAGGAGACCAGGGAGCCTAGGCTTTTGCCTTGGCCAGTTGATGGCCTTAGCCATCATCAGGTATTTTTGTTTTGGGGATTTTTCATCAGTCCCATGGTATACCTTGAAGGCCACAGCTAAGACTTCTGCCTGTGGAGTTAGGGGCTCCTTTTCTAGATGTTTAAGTTTGGCCCTAATATTAGGGTAACTTTGGGGAAAAAGTAAGTCATAAGGAGTTATTGTAAGAGGGCCTTTGTAAGGCAGTCTAGAAACTGAGATGGGTTTTCATACTTATCCTGGGTGACCCCTGGGGTATTGTATTTCCATTCAGGGTCCTGGTTAGGGACTGCCATAGCCCCAACTGGATAGGTGTTGTCAGTTTGGTGGATTTCATCTACATGGACCATAGCCTGGTTCCAAATTCATCTGCACTCCTCCAGGAAGAGACTGTTGGCAAGAATCATATAATCATGGAAGGTGAAGTTATGTGATTGGGTAATCTATTGGATACCCAATTGATATTCAGAGAGCAAGGCCTTATAGGTGATAGTGGAGTACTCTGCTTTAATGCCATAGATTCAGCCCTGACTGAGTGGGCAGCCTGTTGCTAAGGAGGGAGAAAGGGAAACCAGAAAGGCTGGAGAGAAAGAGAAGGGACTGCTGGTTGAGGCTGATTGGGGGGGGGGTTCACTAGTGTGATAGAAAATAGTGGAGGAATTGTCTGGTTTGGGCTTCATAGCTAGGAGTTGTTTCCTTTTTAGAAAAAATGACATCATACCACATGGTTCCTTTAAGATACCTTAGTGAAAGGTTACAGAACAAAGCCAAAATGAGATGAGTGAGTGCCAACAGTCCCCGTTGGGAACAGTCTGTCCTTTCGTTTTGTTTTGGTCTCCTTTTTGTCACATAGCAGGTGACTAGCCTGATATGGGACAAAGATTTTTGGAGGAAATCTTTTAAGATTTATTTATTTATTATGTATACAGTGTTCTACCTGCATATTAGAAGAGGGCACCAGATCTCATTACAGATGGTTGTGAACCACCATGTGGTTGCTGGGAATTGAACTCAGGACCTCTGGAAGAGCAGCCAGCTCTTAACCTCTGAGCCGTCTCTCTAGCCCTGGAGGAAATCTTTTAAAGAAGTATGCTTGGATCTAGAGGAGGGGGAACCCGAGCCAGCTTTTAATTGAGGTGGGACAGCATAAAACAATGGTCCAATGCCACTCATACCTAGAGGAAACCTGAAACCCAATAAAACTGAATCCAGTAAGCTTACCAAAGATGGCTTAAGATAGGAACTTTGAACCCTAGACGGAGGGCACTGCAGGAAGAGCTGAGAGGCACCAGCCAGGGAGGAGTGTATCCTGCAGCTGGTCTACTCCTTTGCTTTCCTCCCTACCAGATCCAGCTTCCAGCTCCCACTTAGCAACACGCTTACAGATCCATCAATAGTTACTTAAAAGACAGGACATTTACACAGTATTTGTGTGTGGAAAGACCAGACAAAAAACTGGGCTTGGAGTGGAGAAAAGAGAAAGTTTGAATGTAGGGAAAGGGGAATCTCCTTCCATTTTGCTGATGGCCCTGAGTAGTTATAAAGGTCCCGAATAATATTGGGATCTAGCGTGCCATTACGTGGTCATTTGGACTGATTATCTAAGGGGTATTTAGGCTAAATTGGGTTGCAAAATCAAGTAAGTTTAGGGCCCTTCAGTTTAGGTGTCAGGTGTAAAGGCTGGAGGTTTTCTAAGAGGCATCCCAAGGGGGAATGAGAGGGTATAGATGACACCATTCCCATGGATGAGAAGGAAAAGGTCACTGCAGCCTGTAGTCAAGGGTGTCCTCAGGACTCAGGGAGGACCACCGAAAGAGGACCAAGCCATTCAGAGAGTCATCACCCAACTCAATTGGGGTCCGGCTAAGCCAGAGGAGACCCAGCACCTGGTACCAGGGCTTTCATAGAAGCCAGAAGGCATAGATGGAAACTGAGCTCTAAGAGGGATCTTATCCACAGGAAAGGGTCGGGAATGGAGTTGCAATAGCCACAGGGGTCTAGAGGAGCTGTGGGAGATAGGAAAGAGAGTCAGGAGGGGGCGCAATGACCCAGTTGGGCCTAATGAAACTTCAGGATTGCAATTCCCAAGGGTGGTGTGATGGGGTCAGGTGAAGAGGGCCAGCCATAACGTTAAGGACTGTGACTTGGGGGACCTGGGCCTCTAATGGTACCAGAGGGGTGCCAGAAAATCAACGATCGCTTCCTCGGACTCACAGACATGTTTACGGGGACTGAAGGGGAAACTCACGCAATTGCTGGTGGTAGATGGAGGGCTGAGCGGTTGGTGAGCTGGAAGGCGAGCCTGTTGCAAGTGGACTGGAGATGAGGGATAGGGTCCCAGTGAGGCTCAGACCACGATGGTGAGCACTGGCACCAGGAGAGCCTATCCGAGTCACGACACCAAATGTAAGCATTTCTTTTTTTTTTTTAGAAAGTCACTTTTTCTTTTTAAAGATTTATTTATTTATTATGTATACAGTATTCTGTCTGCATATATGTCCACAGGCCAGAAGAGGGCACCAGATCTGATTACAGATGGTTGTGAGCCACCATGTGGTTGCTGGGAATTGAACTCAGGACCTCTGGAAGAGCAGTCAGTGCTCTTAACCTCTGAGCCATCTCTCCAGCCCCAAATGTAAGCATTTCCATGGATCAGATGGGATGGCTTATGGTACTTGGGAGCTAAAAAATACTGAGTGTTACAGCTTGATGGAAAGGCATCCTGACAGTCGGGAGCCAAGGAATACCACAGGTCACAGTAAGCATAGCAGCTTACAGCCCTACTTTAGGGAAAGGCTTCCCCGGTATATCTGCTCTGCTCCAGCAGGAGAGGGTTTACCCAGCAAAGTTGTTACAGTTTGGCCCCAGGCCCCTGCGGATGGAGTTTAACAACTTTCCTTCACCAGGGAAGGGTTCCCCAGCAAAAAGTGTTACAGCCCAGCTCCGCTCAGCTCCGCCCAGGGACATCTCTGCTCCTGCAAAAGAAGGTCTTGCCCAAACCTCTTTCAAGAGATTTATTGGGAAGGAAGAATCCAGGAGAGTGGCTGTTCTCTGCCAGAGGACTGCTGGGCAGCCACAAGCAGAACAGACACAGGGTTTATTTAAGGTTTCCTAGGGGGTGGAGTTTTTCCAGGGAGATTTCCAGGGTGGGGATTGGTCAGATTTCAATCCCTGAGTTTAGGATGGCTAGATCTCCTACTCAGGGATTGGTTAGTTTCTGTAGAGGCTTAGGGTCAGATTTGGCTCTGGTTTCAGGGCCAAAGTATGTTTCTTTCACTGGTCCTTTTTAACCTTTTGGCTCTAATGTTAGGGCCAGGGTGCATTTCTTTCACTGGCTCTGATTCCAGAGACAAAGTGTGTTTCTTTGGCACTGGTTTCAGGATCAGAGTGCATTTCTTTGGTTCTGGTTGCAGGGCCAAAGTGTGTTTCTTTGGCTCTGCTCAGGTGTGTTTCTTTGGCTGGCCCTTTTTCCTTACAAAAATTATATACAGTAAGAACAATTATCAAATTAAGAATTACATTTATGTCGGTTGTGGTGGTACATGCCAGTAGTATTTGCTGTAGAATTACATTTACAATGTCCAGTCCATTTGTATTCTGCATATTTGAAGAAAATACTCCATTATTTAATTCTATCCAAAACTCTGTACCTAATTTACCTTCTGTCATAACTAAGGAAAACTGTAACTATAACTACCTAGTCTTTACCTCTATCAAAGACTCCAGAAAGACAGTATTATCTGAGTAAACAGGAAGTGCAGTGCACACTACTTCCAAACCTGCAGAAATGACAGAGACATCTGGCTGCCTTGACAGTCACCCAAGGTTCCTCCACAACAATGGGGCTTCCACTTTCAGCCTACCGGCCTAGAATATCTGATGGATGTTTTTATGAAGCAGGAATTTTGAAGGACCGTCTTAGTTGGTAAAGTTCAGCAGTCTTTTTCCTATATGTCCTGCTTGTACAGCATACTGTGGGCAGTCAAGCCAAGAACAGTTTCTTGCCCAAATGGCTGGCTTTGCCACATTGAAAGTAAACTCTCTGAAGCAAATTGGTGCTGTCTGTCATGAAAAGCCTTATGTTAGCTAAACATTTTAAGTGCCGTATTCTGTAGGTCTTTGAAGTTTTTTGCTATGGATTATGCTCATTGTTAATAAAAAATGGATTGTCCAATGGCAGGGCAAGAAGAGATTGGGCAAGACAGCCTAACACAGAGAGGATGATGGGAGAAGGGGGGATCAAGAGAGATGTCAGTCAGTTGCCAAGCAAGCAGGATGTGTGAAAAATGAGGTAACAAGCTGTGAGCCATGCGGCAAAGCATACATAGAAATATAGTTACTTTAAGTGTAAGAGTTAGCTAGTAACAAGCTGAGCTGTTGGCTGAGCATAGTTCATGGTCAGCCTCTGCGTTGCTTATTTGGGGCCAGGTGGTTAGGACAGGAAGCACCCATGTACAGTGTGTGAAAACCATCTATCTGTCTAAAATAGATCTGTTTGACACTGAAAACAAGTTTGACTGTTATAGATGACTATTAACCTGCATTTCTTTATTATAGTAAAGAGTTTTTAATAATGACTTTCAAGGACAAGTGCAACGTGTAGTCTTCCTGCCAGCCACCTAGGTCCTGCTGCTGTCTCAGCCCCCAAATAACACACAAGACACCATATCAATTATGAAGCTGCTGGCCGTTTGCTTTGATTTCTTATCAGCTAGCTCTGACTTAATTTTTAACCCATAACTGCTAATCTAAGTATTTCCATGTGATCTTCTCTTACCGGAGAAAGGGTCCGGACCTCTTACTTCCCCTGCATCCTACATCCTGAGTGACTGTGCCTCTGTTTCCCAGAATCCTCCTCAACTCCTAGTCCCACCTATCTTGCTTTCCTATTGGCCAACAGTGTTTTATTCAATCAACCAATCAGACAAACATAGAAGGACTTCCCCTATCAGACAAGAAATTTGCATTACATTATTAAATGAGCTGTATAGGTACGTATTGTACCTTAAACAAAAGTAGAATGGATGTATAGTATATTCTAACAAAAATAACCTTAAATTGGTATCAATAGACAAAAATGCAAACCAGTGTAAGATATTTAAGACTGGTGGTTGTTCAAAAGTATACTCAGCAACCCACTCTTTTATCTTATCATTTTTATACTATATTCCCCGTTTCTCTTCAGAAAGAGATCCCTGAACCTACCTGCTTTGTTCAGCTTTCTCTCTGACCATGGCCAATAACAATTTGTTATCAACCCCCTTAAATGATGACAAATATCCATAACTCACCAAATGACCAAAAACCTTAGGATAATGATCAAGTCCTGGCTGGCGTAGTCTGAACTATCTCGGCCAGAAGCCTTGAAGCTGTTGTGGATGCAGAACTCTGCGGAAACTGTAACAGGCATTCTGAGAGGCTGGATCACCTGGGACACCGGTTTTCATTGGTGTTTGGTCCCCTTGCTCTGAAAACACATAAACTTTCAAAGGTAACATTCATATCTGCATTAACACAAGTGCACAAGTCAACCAAAGATGAATTTTTTTGTGCTATGATTGAGCAGCTAAAATATATGCCACCTATCTTGTAGTTTTTCTAGGTTTGTTTCTTTATGTCTGTAGCCAGGGTTTTCAGGGGGGATCCCCCAATCAAACCTGATCCTCGAGACAGGGTTTCTCTGTGGCTTTGGAGGCTGTCCTGGAACTCACTCGGTAGACCAGGCTGGTCTCGAACTCACTGTGATCCGCCTGCCTCTGCCTCCCGAGTGCTGGGATTAAAGGCGTGCACCACCAACGCCCAGCCCAAACCTGATCCTTTTAACATTGAACAAATCTACAACCTTCCCTTTTCCATGGAAACAGAAGCATAACCTCTTCTCCAACACAACATATTTTTTACTTCGATTTTGTTAAGACATTTTAAAAACATATAGGTGGTTTAACTTAGCAGTTTCCATAAACCAATGTCTCTCAGGAGCTATTGTTTATTCATCAGCAATCAGAACATTTAAAGACAGCACAATAGCACACAGGATGCAGATTCCCTGTACTTTCCATCTCTACGTGACTTATTCTTTTTTATTATTACTTTACTTTTTCTTTAAAGACTTTACTTGCCAGGTAGTAGTGGCACACGCCTTTAATCCCAGAACTTGGGAGACAGAGGCAGGTGGATCTCATAAATTCGAGGCCAGCCTGGTCTACAGAGTGAGTTCCAGGACAGCCAGGACTGTTATACAGAGAAACCCTTTCTTGGAAAACAAACAAAAGGACTATTATTTTTAAACAATCTTTTTTTTTTTACTTTTATGACTGTCCATATTCTGTTTTTTTTAAGCATACTCGCATTGTTAAACACACTGTAGCCTACTTAGATATTTTATTTTTCCATCTGAACCTGCTTTACTGCATATCTGTAACCTCTTCTGTCCGAATGAGCAAAATCTTAAGTTGCATGCAGTGGCGTGCTGGTGGGTCAAGCCTGAAGGCTGTAGATGGGAGACACATCTCTGCACCACGGCCTGCATGAGACTGTGGGACTAGGAAGTTGTGTTTGGCTCCTTTTTTTGTGTTTGGGACATTTTTAAAATTTTTCTCAGGTCTTGCCCAGCGGTAGTGGCTGCATACCTTTAGTCCCAGCACTTGGAAGGCAGAGGCAGGTGGATTTCTGTGATTCAAGGCCAGCCTAGTCTACAGAGTGAGTCCAAACCTCACAGGACAGGCTCCAAAGCTACACAAGAGGAAACCCTGTCTCAAGAAACCAAAACCAAACCAAACCAGAAAACTTTCTCAGGTCTTATGTCCCCCTTTGCTTTTGTGACAACAGCAAAGGGCTCACCCATAGCAAATGGTCCTACAGGAGCCTGGTCAACCCAGGCCTGGAGAGCCCTCAGGGATCCCAGACATCATTCCAGAACCTGTATTCCATTACCCTTTCTTCCTTTCTCTCCTCCCTCAGACTCTTATCTAACCTGTGCCCCCATTCTAGAAAATGCCATCCAAGAATATAAGGTCATGATCCAAGGTGCTGTCAGATGGAAGAAAGACACACAGACACAAGATTTCAGGGTGAAATTCATTCCAGGACTTACTGACACAGGGGTGACACCAAAACGGCTGGGTCCTCCAATGTGAGTCAGAGGGAGGTATGAATATTAGGAGAAAAGACACTTCATCTTAGTCAGAATGTCCCTTGTTGTTTTTTATTACTCTTTTGGGGGCCCACCACCCAGATCCCAAATAAATCACACAGTGTTTTATTTTTATTTATGAATGCATGGCCTTAGCTTGGCTTGTTTCTTGGTCAGCTTTTAGACACTAATTAACCTGTCTACCTTTTACCTCTGGGCTTCTTCCTTTTCCTGTTTCTGTACATCTCACTTTCACTCTCACTCCATGGGTGTCTGGGTGTCTATATGGCTGAGTATCTGGGTATCTGGGTGGCTGGGCAGCTGTGTGGCTGGGTATCTGTGTGGCTGCGTATCTGGGTGGCTGTGTGGCTGGGTATCTGGGTGTCTAGGTATCTGGGTGGCTGAGTGGCTGGGTATCTGGGTATCTGGGTAACTGGGTATCTAGGTATCTGGGTGGCTGAGTGGCTGGGTATCTGGGTAGCTGAGTGGCTGGGCATCTGGGTATCTGGATGGCTGAGTGGCTGGGTGGCTGGGTATCTGGGTGGCTGAGTGGCTGGGTATCTGGGTATCTGGGTGGCTGAGTGGCTGGGTATCTGGGTGTCTGGGTATCTGGGTGTCTGAGTGGCTGTGTGGCTGGGTATCTGGGTGGCTGAGTGGCTGGGTATCTGGGTGTCTGAGTGGCTGTGTGGCTGGGTATCTGGGTGGCTGAGTGTCTGGGCATCTGGGTATCTGGGTGTCTGAGTGTCTGGGCATCTGGGTATCTGGGTGTCTGGGAGGCTAGGTGTCTGGGCAGCTGGGTGGCTGGGTATCTGGGTGTCTGAGTGGCTGTGTGGCTGGGTATCTGGGTGACTGAGTGGCTGGGTATCTGGGTGGCTGAGTGGCTGGGCATCTGGGTATCTGGGTGTCTGAGTGTCTGGGTATCTGGGTGTCTGAGTGGGTGTCTGGGTGTCTGAGTGGCTGTGTGGCTGTGTGGCTGGGTATCTGGGTGGCTGAGTAGCTGGGTATCTGGGTGTCTGAGTGGCTGTGTGGCTGGGTATCTGGGTGGCTGAGTGGCTGGGCATCTGGGTATCTGGGTGTCTGAGTGTCTGGGCATCTGGGTGTCTGAGTGGGTGTCTGGGTGTCTGGGCATCTGGGTGTCTGAGTGGGTGTCTGGGTGTCTGGGAGGCTAGGTGTCTGGGCAGCTGGGTGGCTGGATATCTGGGTGTCTCGGTGTCTGGGCAGCTGGCCCCTAGCATCCTCCTCTCCTTGTTGTCTTTCTCCTTCCTCTGCTCCTTTGTTCTCCTCCTCCTTTCTCCTTCAATTTATTCTCTCTGCCTGCCAACCCTGCCTATCCTTTCTCCTGCCTTCCTATTGACCGTTAAGATCTTTGTTAGACCATCAGGGGTTTTAGACAAAGAATCACAGCTTCACAGAGTTAAATACAGTATAAACAAAAGCAACACATCTTTACATCATTAAGCAAATATCCCAGAGCATAAAGAAATGTAACACACCTTAAAATAATATTCTACAACAGTCCCTGCTTTATATCACCCCCCTTTTTTCTTTGAGACAGGGTTTCTCTGTGTAGCCCTAGCTGTCCTGGAACTTCCTCTGTAGACTTGGTTGGTCTTGAACTCAAGAGACCTGTCTGCCTCTGCCTCCAGAGTGCTGGGGTTAAAGGCGTGTGCCACCATGCCCAGCTCTGTCTTTAAAAATAATTTTTTCCATTTATTATTGTATGTATGTTTTGCTTGCATGTATGTTTGTGTACTATATTCATGCCTAATGCCCATAGAAGACAAAATGGGTGTCAGATCTGGGACTGCATTTACAGACAGTTGTGAGCCACCATGTTGTTGGTGCTAGACGTTGAACTTGGGTCCTCTACAAGAACAAATGTTTTTTAAACCACTGAACCAATTCTCCAGCAGCACCCCCACCCCACACACTTTATCTTCAGCTAGTGTCAGAGTCCAGTACACGCTTGCACCAAGGTATGTTTGTAAAGTTCAACACACCGTTCTAATGGTTCATCTGTTTCTAATGTGCTGCTGTGGTGATATACTGTTTAAGGTTGAATAAAGCTTGCCTGGAGATCAGAACGCAAAGCTAATCACAGCCATAGAGGCCAGGCAGTAGTGGTTAATACCTTTAATCCCAGCAGCCATACTAGTTAGCCATAGAAGCTGGGGGGTGGTGGCGGTGGCGGTGGCGGTGGTGGTGGCACACGCCTTTAATTCCAGTACTCAGGAGACAGAAAAGTCACCGTGGCCTATATGAGAATGAATCAGTCTAAAAAGAGAAACAGCTCACACAAAGGTGATCTCAGCACTTGGGATCCCATGCCTTTAATCCCAGCACTGGAAAGTTATATGAGACAGGAGCACGGTGCACTGCCGCCCTCCCTGTCTGGTCCTGGTTTGCTCCTGTGGCCTTGGACCCTTGTGTTGTCATGGCAAACAGCTCAGCTCCTTATTGTTTCCTCTAGGTATGTGCTGTTGACCAATGAGAGAAACTTCTTTATCACTTCAAGGGTCCTGAAGGAGAAGAGTTTTTAGAACAGAAGCTAGAAGAAGCATGGAGAAGCTAGAAGTAGGACAGGATTATTATGGTAGAAACAGAACAGTAAAGAGCATAGGAAATAAAGAGCATGACCCTCAGATTGTGTGAGAAGTTACTATAGAAAAATTTTACCGCCTCCTTCGCTCCTGAGAAGCATTTCACCTTTGGAACCTGGATAGGGGCTGGAGCAGGTCTCTTAGCCCCTACAGGAAGTGGGGACTGGAGAGAGGGCTCAGTGGTTAAGAGCACTGACTGCTCTCCCGGAGGACCCGGATTCAATCCCCAGCACCCACATGGCAGCTCACAGCCGTCTGTAACTCCAGTTCCAGGGGATCTGATGCCACACATCAGCGCACATGAAATAAAAGGAAGAGGGAGGGGGTGCTGAGGAGTGTGTCTGTGAGCTGAGGCCCTTGCTGCTAGCTTGGGGTCACTAGGCCCTGGTTTCTACTCGGCCTACAGACTGGCTGGCTCCTAGCCAGCTAAAGGTGTTTCTCTTTGCCTAGTAACAGGGAGGTGTGGCTGCGGCAGGCATGGAAAGGAAAACACAACGAGAAGCGGCGGAAAGAAGCCCGTTCTGAACTGTTCTGGAGAATCATCCCACCAGGCTGAAAGAGGCAAGTGAATGGACAGTTAAAGGGAAAAGCATAGCAGGGGCTGAGGACTCGGCAAGCCTGGATACCAGAGGGGTTGTTTGTTTTGACAGGGGGTCTCCCGTAGCCCAGGCTGCTCTCAAACACTATGACCCTGAATTCCTGGTATTCCTGAGTCTATTCCAGGAGTCCCGGGATTACAGGCAGGATCCGCCACACCGGGTTTACGTGTGTGGTGGGATCCAACCCTGGGCTTTGTGTGGTGATATCCATTCTCTAACCCCCAGACAGGCTTTATTTGTACAAGCAAGATATCGCCACAGCTTTGTGCACGTAAAGTGCTCTATTAACAGACCTATGCCCAGCCCTGGAATAACACATGAGGAGGTGGGGAGCTGAGCCTGACTCAGGAAAGTTTTCTCAAAGCCATCAGACAGTCATGCAAGACCCAGGCCATGAACCAGAGCCAGGGGCGCAGCGACGTGTGGTGGTTAAGAATTAAGTATCTATCCACCTATCCACCACAGGTCTGGATCCAGTAAAAATGCTCGCCGCCTGAGGTTCAGGCCATGTACTCCTACGTCTGCCTGCCACCAGGGGAGGGCATGTGGCCTCGGCTGCAGACCCTCACCTACACCTACCTGCCCGCCCCTCTGCTGCTGCCACCCATCCAGACCCACAACTTCTGCAGCCGGCCAGCCGAGCTGAGAGAGGCCCCGCGTGAATTCCACTTCTTCCACGGTGCGGGCGCGGCCCTGGCCTCCACGCCGCCCTGGTGGTCCTTCCGGCCGCCGGGTGCCGCGACCCTTGGCTCCTCGTCGTTCGCCGCGGCCGGCGCGCCCGCACCATCCCAGCCCGCGCCCGACGCCGAACGCTGGGCACAGTGGCCCGAGGACAGCAGCCTGGAGCTGCAGCTGCGCTGGGGACGCGTGGAGCGAACGCGGGGACCGCCCCTGCCGCTGCCAGACGCCGTGCGCCGCGAGCTGCGGCGCGTGTACGGCACCTACCCGCGCACCGACGTGCGCGTCACCCAGCGCGGCGGCCAGTTCCTGGTGCGGGCCGCGCCGCGCGTGGGCGAGCCCGAATACCGGGTGGCGCGGCGCGTAGTGCGCCCGCCGGCCCGCGGTGAGGACGGGAACAGCGGGGACAGCCGGGAGGCTCCGGAGGCGGTGCAGCGAGGTCGCCCTAAGAAAAAGCAAGGTCTGCGCTGAGCTCCTCACCGCGCCTGCGTCTCTGCCGGCCTTCCCTCTTCCGTCCCGGCACCATGGTTTCTCTAGAGTTATTGCTAGACGGTGCGTGCGGGAAAGGAGAGAAGGGGGTTACTGTCCAGAGGGTCTTGCGGTGAAAGCAGCACCTGGCTGCTTCTGCTGTCCCTCCTTAGCCAGCTGTGGTCCCCACTTGCCTTCCTCTCCCTTGCACCACAGTACCCCTCTCGGAGAAACGGGGGGGAGGGAGCCACAGCAGTCCCCAGCTTGGAAAGGGAAGTGAGTGAGCGAGCACTTCAGCAGCACCCCCGCAGTGTGCAGTCTGCAGTCTTACTAGACTTGTCTGCCAGGACTCACTATCCAGACCGTCTGAAGACCTAGGGTGGTTTTGGAGTGTGGGAGTAACTGGGAAATGTCACCTGGTTCTGACATTTTCCTAGCCATGTGTCGCCTCTCTGAGCCCCTCAACCAACTGTCACATCTGTAAAACGCATAAAATTAGCCCTACCTAGATGTTCAGAGGAATGTCATTCTTTTCTCCTTTTTGTTTTTGTTTTTCGAGACAGGGTTTCTTTGTATAACAGCCCCTAGCTGTCCTGGAACTCACTTTGTAGACCAGGCTGGCCTCGAACTCACAGAGATCTAGCTTCTGAATACTGGATTAGAGGCTTGTGTCACCACAGCTGGCTCAAACCACAAGCCATGCTTTGAAACAAATGAAATTTACCAATACATAGTGAGCCCCGCAGCAACACAACTTGCTGTCTGTATTCTGCTCCTTTTCCCTCTTCTTGGGTCCAAACACGAAGTTTTTCAAACAACACTCCCCTCCCAACCGAGCCCCCAAGCCCCCTTGCCGATGCTCTGCCTCCCTGTAGCTTCCACCCTGTAATTGCTCCTTCACAGTTTTCCCCACCCTCTCCCCAGCATACAGAAGGAAGAAAAGCCCTGCTACAGGGTTTTGGAGATAGACGTTGTCGTCCCCATACCCCCGTACCCCACCCTCCGCAGAGCCCAGCACCACCATGCTCCACTCCCAGCCCTGCAGAGCTGAATGCTTCCTTGCATGATCTCTTTGAACTGAGTTTTTAAAGAACAGGACTCATAAAACACCCAGACTGCCCGAGACCTGAGGGCTCACTTGCTCTTCAAGGCTCCCTGCCTCAGTTTATATACTGTCAGGACCGGGGATAACAAGAGGATGTTCATGCAAAGTCACATGGTAGGGGGAAATACAGAGCTCCCAGCTCCTGGAAGACCTGAGCAAACGAGCCCTGATCCTCGCAGCTGCGCTCTCCTGACCTTGCCCTGGCACCACGCAACCCAGGGATCACGTGTGGAGCCATCTCGAAGCAAAGCATGACGGGTAAATTTCAAGCCCCACTTCATTTGGCAACTGCCCTTACCGTTGAATAATGCCCATTCTACCTAAAAAAAAAAAATTGAGGGGCTGGAGAAATCGCTCAGTGGTCAAGAGCACTAACTGCTCTTCCAGACGTCCTGAGTTCAATTCCCAGCAACCACATGGTGGCTCACAACCATCTGTAATGAGATCTGGTGCCCTCTTCTGGCACGCAGGCAGACATGCAGACAGAACACTATACATAATTTTTTGTTTTTGTTTTTTGAGACAGGGTTTCTCTGTATTGTTTTGGAGGCTGTGCTGGAACTCACTCTGTAAACCAGGCTGTCCTTTAACTCACAGAGATCTGCCTGTCTCTGCCTCCCGAGTGCTGGGATTAAAGGTGTGCGCCACCAACACCTGGCCATAATAAATAATTTTTTCTGGGTTTGAATTGACTTTATTATTCTGTAAATGTGAATTTTACAAAGCACTTTACAATTAAGGATGACATCCTTTTGTTTGTCATGGACTTCCACCTCTGAAACAGCTCTGAGCACAGTCTCATACATAGCTCTTGGGTTTCCCTGGTCAGGGGGCCCACAATTGGTGTAGTTTCAGTTATTGATACAATGTTGTCAGCCATGACTACAAAATAACAGTATTGTCATGGGGGTCACAGCACAGAAAGAGAGAGGAGGTAGCTGGAGGGAAAAAATAAAGGCCTTCTCCTCAAAACAAAAGAAAACCAAAGCCAGGCGGTAGTGGCGCATGCCTTTAATCCCAGCACTCGGGAGGCAGAGGCAGGCAGATCTCTGTGAGTTCGAGGCTGGGCTGGACCAACAGCCTCCAAAACAATACAGGGAAACCCTGTCTCGTAAAAACCAAAAAATAGGAACCATAGTCTCCCACCCTTCTGAGGGCTTGCTCTGCCAGGTGCCATGCTAACCCTGTGCAGACATCTACCCACTCACTAAAGTTTATGCTAAAGCCCTGTGCAGACATCTATCCACTCACTAAAGTTTATGCTAAAACCCTGTGCAGACATCTACCCACTCACTAAAGTTTATGCTAAAGCCCTGTGCAGACATCTATCCACTCACTAAAGTTTATGCTCACAGATCTTTGATGTGAATATCATTATTATTTCCAATTATATGCAAAGAAACGGATTCAGTTCTATATAGGTTACAAAATGAGACTGTAGCCAGGCAGTGGTGGTGCATACCTTTAATCCTGGCACTTGAGAGGCAGAAGTAGGTGGAGCTCAGTGAGTTTGAAGCCAGCCTGGTCTACAGAGTAAGTTCCAGGGCAGGCAAAGATACACAGAGAAACCGTGTCTCGAAAATAAAAAAAATAAAAAAAATGAGAAGGTAATTTGATTGACTTTAATCTCTAAGTCAAGCTTCCTTTCCATACATGAGACACATGCAAAAAAGTGAAAGGATGTTTATTGAGGGAACTACGACGTGCAAAACACTGGGTTAGATACTAACGGGTAGGGTTTATGAATCTACCCCCACTGGGAGGATGAAAGAGGCCTCAGAGGACAAACAGACTCTGATAGACAGTGACAGGGAAGTGGGGACCCAAGAGCTGAGCGGGAGACAGCCGTAGAGAAAGCATGGGAGCAACAGGAGGGAGCAGCAGGGCCGGTCCACGAGACAGCCGTGGAGATGGGTGCCGAGAGCTAAGTGGACGTCGTCATCCTGGAGGACTGACCGCACAGACACGGGCCAGATAGAGTGGAGCATGTCTGTAAACACTTGGGAGGTGGAGGCAGGAAGGTTAGGAGTTCACGGTTATCCTTGGCTATGTGGGTATCCTGAGCTATAGGGGACCCTATCTCAGAGAGGAGGGGGAGGGGAGGGTAGATTCGGTTGGGAAGCCTCTGAAGTCTTTGAGCAGAAGAGTACCCCAGGCCGGTGTTATGAAAGGGTCTGGCCAAGGAGCCTTCAGGAGCATCTTCTAGGCAGCTGTCAGTGAGTACCCTATAGCTTTGGTACTGACGGATTAGCACAGCCGGGCACCAGAACTGAGTCCCTAGGGCATTTGCCAGAGCTCACAGCCTATGGAATTCAGTTCTCAGAGCCAGGTGGCCAATGTTCTCTCAGCTGGGATGCCGCCGTCCACAGCTCTCTTCTGTGAAATGTTTTTACATTTATTGCGCATGCGTGTGTGCGTGTGCGTGCGTGCGTGCGTGCGTGTGTGTGTGTGTGCATTCCACCCTATGGGTTTCAGGGACACCAGGTTTTGTGGTAAGTACCTTGAGCCATTTCATTGGTCCCCTTCTGTAAGTTTTCCCCCAATCCCAACATAGACAAATTGAGATTCAGGATGTAGCTTGGGATCTCAGAATACTTCCTACCCTTTCAGTGGGGCGCTAAGCTTGGAGCTGAAAATGGGATCCCACAGCTAGAGAAGTGGACAAGAACTGGACGGGAGAGGCTCAGGGTATGGCAGGGATGGGTATTGGCTGTGGGTTCTTTTATTGCTGTCCAGATGTGTTCTTGGTGGGCTAGAGGGTGAAAGTCAGGGAAAAGCCAAAATTGGCGCCTGACAGGGGCATGTGTCTGTAGTTGGAGGCGTTTTCTCCCCTGAGGGGGATCTTCAAGACAGCCATTCAGGAGTATTAGCTCTAGAAAATCGGCCACTTGAATGAAGGTCTTGAGTGTTTAGGATAGCTGAGTGGAGGAGGAAGGCTTCCCTGAAATGCACTTCCAATTTCTGGATTGTTAAATGACAGCTGGGCGCTAGCCTCACACGTCCCTGGAGAGGGAAAGCCAACCAGCAGACTCAGGACTCACCCTCCCCACAGCCCTGCTGAACCCTGGGAAAGCAGCAGCACTTACCCACAGAGCCTCTTCTCTGGTATCCACGGGGCTGGATCTGCAACAGCCAACTGTGTGGCGCTCCTTAAATAGGCCCTCGCCCTGCCCAGATCCCCACCCACCCATGCATGCTCTTCTGAGAAAGGAGGGCTGTGTGGGAGGACCAGGCTGTTTGCTGCCCAGAGCCCTTTCTGACCTCAAGCCAGAGCGGGGACAACCCTGCTCCAACCCATTCTTCCCAGTGTCCTCTTCCTTATTTCAGTGCCCGAGGGCTCCTCCCACTCCAGGAGACCAGCCCTTTGGTTCTTTTGCTGTTCTTGATGCCAGGAACCCTGGCCCTGATGCTGAACTCAAACCTAATTCCCACTTCTGAGGCATAGGCTGGGCAATTTCGAGCATAGCATACAGCATAGTCTCCTAGTCTTTTCTGTCAACTGAGGAGACCCTGCAGCCCATATACAACACCCAAGGGAACAGAAAGGAGCGACAGTTGGCCTCCCCACCCCTGTGCCAGGGGCTTCAAGCAGCACGCAGGGGAGTTGGCTCCCATCTTGCGGGAGGGAAAAGTAAGAACTTAGGGGACACCGAGCGTTGGTGGCGCACGCCTTTAATCCCAGCACTTGAGAGGCAGAGGCAGGCGGATCTCTGTGAGTTCGAGGCCAGCCTGGTCTACAAGAGCTAGTTCCAGGACAGCCTCCAAAGCCACAGAGAAACCCTGTCTCGAAAAACAAAAACAAAAACAAAAAAAAGAACTTAGGGGACATAAAACCAGGAACAACGGGCAAGGTCGGGTTAGCTGTGGAATCTCTAGCAAATCTAGCAAATCTCTAGCAGCAGTTCTCAACCTGTGGGTCATGACCCCTTTGAGGGTCAAATGACCCTCCTTTCAAATGACAGGGGTCACCTAAGAGCATTGGAAAACACAGATATTTACATTGCAATTCATAACAGTTTCAAAATCACAGTTATGAAATAGCAGAGAAAATAACTTTATGGCTGGGGGTCACCACAGCATGAGGAACTGTATTAAAGGGTCACAGCATAGGAAGGCTGAGAGCCGCTGTTGTAGAGATTCATGGAAACACCACCTGACTTTCTGTCTGTGGTAGTCACTTCTCTCCTCCCCAGCCTTCCGTCCTGGGGCCCCAGAACCTGACGCAGTCTCCCCAGAGTCTGAGTTAGGAATAGAGGGGCTCCCCCTAGAAACCTTCGGCGTCACTCTCCCTGAGAATTCAGGATGGTCTTTCCGGTGTCTGGTTACACCCAATA
Organism: Mesocricetus auratus; assembly: GCF_017639785.1. Taxonomy (NCBI): domain Eukaryota; kingdom Metazoa; phylum Chordata; class Mammalia; order Rodentia; family Cricetidae; genus Mesocricetus; species Mesocricetus auratus. The sequence continues at coordinate 15,213,185 of NW_024429182.1, forward strand.
GCCAATCAAGCACGGGAGTCGGGAGGAGCAGGCACCACCTCGGGGGCTGCAGGGGTCTTGGGTCAGGACTCTAGGCAGGCCTGCTGTGGAGACCTCTAAATTCCGGGAATGGGGGCGGGGAGGGATGAAGTCATCAGTGTTGTGCAATGGGTGAAGGGGAGGTGGAAAGGGCCCCCAAAAGGGAGGGCTGGCAGGGCCTGGGGCTAGTGGGGGAGACCACCGGTCCCTTTCTGGAGGCCTGCTTGGCTAGCGTTCAAAGTGACTGTCACCCCTCCTCTTATTAACCCTGGTGGCGCCAGCCTGGCAGCAGTAGTGCTTTTATAGGAGAAGCCAAGCTGGTTTCTCTCTCTTTCCTTCCCCCTTCCCAGCAGCCACCCACCCGAGGGGCAGGGAGCCCGCGGTGAGGGACACAGGGGAAGGAAGGAGGGGAGGGCAGAAATCTCTCAGATCTTGGCACTGCTCCAGTCTCTAGGGGATAGGTTGGGGCTTTCTCTCTGGGACGGAGTTTCTAGAGGCTAGCGACAGCTCCTGGGTCCCTGGCACCCTCCTGGGGCTGAAGGGGGGGCCCCTCCTTGCGGATTGGGATGGGAAGGCGACCACTGAAGGGAATTCTTGGCACCCATTTTGAGTTCAAACGAAGGCATGCTTGAGGGCTTCCCTCGGCAGTAGGGAAGCTGAGGTAGCCCGAACAGAAAGGGGAAGCTGAGGCCTTACTTACTAGGTCCTGGTGTGTAGCTGTCCTGTCTCTTCTAGATTATTAGCCCTGCCAATGCAGGCAAGAGGGTTCTGGGTGTGGAGGAGGTCTGCAAGCCATCTTGGATCTGGGTTCGGGTCTATCCTCACTCCACGCATTTAATGTTCATCACTTTCCGAAGACCCTGTAATCCACCTTACTCTTGGGAAGACATCAATAAGGGACAAAGGGGAGAGACACATAAGGTCCTGGGATCCAGGCCCTAGAGCTGGCTGAGAGACAGGGCTTGAAGCCAGACGGAACATGAAGGGGGAGATATGGAATTTGCAATGGAAGACACCACATCCCCAGTGGGGGAGCCGCAGAGATTGAAGGAGGGCAGGAGAGGCTAGGAAGAGGAAAGGGAGATCTATAGAATTCCCAGGGGAGGGTCCTTGGGGGCCAGGAAATAAGGCAGACAGGGAAATTCTGCATTCTTTCAGAAATAAATACCGAGGGGTTCGGGACCTCTAGCGGACAAAAGAGAACAAGTCAGTCGCGCCTCTCTACCCAAAACAAAAATGGCCGCCGGGGAAGCGGGTCCAAAACGCTGAGACATTTGAGAATGGGGAAATAAAGCCCCGCCCTGGTATGGGCAAATTGCCGTTTCAAAAATGGCCACCGCGGCGTCCTCCAAAGAGAACAGCTCTGGGCCCCGCCTTTCATCTCGTTGGTGGGGCTAGGGGATAAGAACCGCATCGCGTGGGACAAGTCGGCGGCGGCGCCTGACGGAGCAGGTGATTTCCCCTCCAGCCCCGGGTCTAGGGCTAAGAGAGTCGCGGAGAGCATTGACACAGGGCACCCCTCCTAGCGTTCCCTTATGGAACCCCCGGGAGGGGGGGTCGGCCGGACCCCTTTCTCTAATTGTCTCGTGTGGCCTGTACCGAGGAACATCTAGCTTGTTGAGGCCTATCTCGTCATGTGACTCACCTCCCCCCCCCCCCCCCCAGGCGGCTACTGCATCCCTGTGTCCTCAGGCCCCCTATTCTGGACGCTTATGTTGCTCTGCTAACGGCTATAAAAAGCTCTTGCCTCAAGGGTCGGCCATCTGAGATCCCTCTTGCTGCGTGCTTACCTGCGCACCTGCCTGACCTTAGATGGTGAGATCCCTTGTTCCCACAGTGCCCTTGGCGCCGGGCCTGCAGTATGCTGCATCATGACTTTAGGAGGGCCTGGAGAAGTAGAGAGGACCCTTGGGCTAGACCCCCTGCTGCTCCTCAGCTCCCCAGGGCTCCTTTCCTGAGACGTGGCTTCCCAGGGATTCTGCGTGCACATGGCCTGCTTCGATGCCCACTCAGTGCCTGTTCTCTCCAGGGGAGTAGCAAACACTCCCTACCTCATCCGACTTCCCCAGAGTATCCGGCTAGCCCTGCAGCCTCTGATAGTGTCTGGAGGTGCAGGCCTTTGGGAGTCTCTCAAGCCGTTCAGGGCGGCGAGGCGCTAGCTGTACAGGGCAAGTGAGCCCTGCAGAACGGTGTTTGCAGAGGAAAAGGAAGATGTCTTGAGCAGGGGAGGGGCAAGCAGAGATTCTGGTGTAGGTAAGACTGTGGCGAGGCAGGAGAGGCCTCTAGAACAGGCCACACCATCGGCATCATGAGAGGGGACGTTTCGAGGCCGCCTGTGTGTGACTCTGCTGTTAATCTACCCTGTGACCTTGGGAAAGTTTCTCACATCTAGTGCTTTCATTTACTTTCAGGTGATGGGCACCATAGTATTATCCACATTTCAGCTGTTATGAGGGTTAGGAAATTAATGCTTTATATTGCAGTCAGTAGACACTGTTTTTAACCATCATTAGAAGGGTGTTTTCATGTTTTTAGATTTATTTAATTTCATATATTACAATTTTGCTTGCATGTATGCCTATGTACCATGTGCATGCCTGGTACCCTTGGAGGTGGAAAGGGTGTTGTATCCCTAGAGGCTGGAGTTGTGGACAGTTGTGAGCTATGTGAGTGCTGGGAATCAAACCACCGGTGCTCTTAACTGCTGATCCATCTCCAGCTCCCATCAGAGGTGTTTTAGCAGGACTCATGGCAAATGATTGTCACATTTCATAGGTACCACCAGACAGCGATCTCTGATCTAGTTGGGTTCCGTGGGCTGTATCTGGAATTTGAAGCGTCTTATGGAAATCATAGGATGACACTCAGGTTGACTTAGGGAGCCAGTTTAGTAGCTCAGGTCAGGTCGTCCCCAGCTCAGGAACTATGGGAGAGAATATTAGGAGGTGCTCCCAAGCAGGAAGGACGTGTCAGGGAAAGCTGGGCGTAGAGAGAAGGGTGGGAAGAGAGGTGGCAAGCTCTGACGTCTGGACCATGTCTGTTCAGTCCAAAGACAGGAGGAGAGATGATGGTCCCCTTGGCAGAACAGCTAGCCACAGAACCTCAAAGGAGGAAGGGAAGGCTTTCCCTTTGAAGACAGCGAGGAATTTCCCAGAAACAACTTTGTAGCCCCTATGCCTTGGTTAGAAGCCCAGAGGCATCACATATATCCCCCAAGAAAACTCCCTGGAACCTGGGCTTTCATAGAGCAGCCAAGTGTCTGTCTTTCTCCCTACAATGGTTCCCAGGCCACTATCAACAGTCAAGTTGGCTGGCCAAAAAACAAAGAACACACCTTTAATCCCAGCACTTGGGAGGCAGAGGCAGGAGGATCTCTGTGAGTTTAAGACCATTCTGGTCTGCATAGAGTGTTCCAGGACACAGGACTATAGAGACACTGTAAAACAAAGAATGTAAAGAAGTGATCAGAGCAGACAGCCTGATGTCAGCCTCTGGCTCCATACACACACTGAAGTAGCAAGATATCCACGCACCCACACCACACACAAAAAGTAGGTGTGTTAAAGAATAATCAGGATTTAGTAACTACTTGGCTGATGCAAAGCAAGGGGTATATGGGGGGGTCATGGTTAATTCCTAGACTGGTAGCTGGAATAGCTGTGTCTGGATATTCATTTAGGGAGGATGGTCCTGGAGGATGAAATACTTGAAAGGGCATCGCTCTGGGCCATGTGAGGTGAGAGATGGCTGCAAGAGTTCCTATGGTGCCGGGCGGTGGTGGTGCACGCCTTTAATCCCAGCGTTCCTATGGCGTGTCAGTGAGGTAGAGGGACCAGTTGGCTGTTCAGAGGCTGAACCAGAGAACTGAGCATTTGAGAACTGGGGGACATCCAGTTGTGGGGCACAAGGATGGGCCAGATGAGTCACTGCAGAGAGAAAGTGACAGGCAAGGAGAGCAGTGGCCTGGAGTCAGAGGGCAGTAGAGAAGGAAATGGTGGTGCGGCCAGGGAAGAAATACCTGCATGCACAGGGCACCAGGGGAGGGCACCGGCGGCTGTGAACTCGGGACACAAAGGCGGTGACGCAAAACTATACATAAAGTATTCTAAACGGAACTGGGGAGTTATGTGGTCCAACCTCAGTAGACCAAAACCTAAAAAGCAACTGGTAACCTTAGCCTGAAAAATTAAGCTTAACCTTAGCTGGAGAAGACTTAGCTATTAGAGACATTGGACAGGCTATACTGGAGGGAGATGTTAACAGGAGGGAAAATATGTCTTATTCAGTAGGACTTGGTTTGACTGATTCCAGGGAAGGTTGAGAGAGGGCGAAATCAAGTTTCAGATTTAGTAGCTCAAGGAGTGGTATGTGTTTGCAGGGGGATGTGAGCGGGGTTGCTGGGTTCTGAGATCTCTCTGGAGCCTTCCAAATGAGAGGGTTGACTGACATTTGGTTCTCCGAGTCTTGAGCCATTCTTACCATCTGTGCCTTCCTGACTCCAGACAGTTTGAGGGAGTCAAAAGCATGAAGATGGGGGCTGAAGATCTGGCTTGACAGTAAAGAGCACTTGCTGCCTTTGCAAAGGACACATGTTCAGTTCCCAGCACCCAGATGGTGGCTTATAACCTTTGAAACTCCAGTTTTAGTGGATCTGGCGCCCCCTTCTGACCTCCATGAGAACCAGACATGCACCTTTGTGCTCATACATACATACATGCAGGCAGACACTCATGCACAGAAATAAAAATAATCTTTTTAAAAGGCATGTAGATGAATTAAGCCAGAAAGTATTTGCCTAGCACTTACTGAATGCAGACATTTTCCTAGGCACTGGGACCCACCAAAGAGTAAGACAGCCAGCAGGTTCCAGGCACAGCAAGGGCAGTGGGGTGGAGCTAGAGAGGAGGGAGGGACAGAGAGAAGTGGACAAGGGCCAGACTGTGGTGCTCTGTAGGCTGAAGGATGACAAAGGTCTCCTGTGGTCCAGACTGCTGGAAAGGCAGAGATTGGACCGGAGGACAGAAGCCATGTAGGACTTCCCCTCTGTATAGACTGCCGAACCAGAAAAAAAAAGTTCTTTTGTATAAAGGGTGGGTGGCCTATCATGGGTGGGGGAAGGGCTGTACTTGGTCCTGAGACCTCCTTCCTTATGTGGCTAGACAATTGGGCCCCTTGTGATTGGAGCTGGGGGCCAAATAGCCCCTCAGTGATGAGATTCCTCAGCCAGGAAGCATGTGACCCTTCTTGCCACGGGGGATGGGGGAAGGGGCACAAGTCCCTTTGGAAGCCTTTTAGAGATAGTGCTGTACCCTGTCTGGGACTGGAGGAGGTAGGAGTGGGTGACCAAGGGAGTGACCCTGCTTGCCAGGAGCTGGGAGGGCAGCATCAACAGCTGATTCAACCTCAGAAGGGAGAGAGAGGAGGGGTTGCTTTCCCTTGGCCCAGTGAGGGGAAGCAGGCCAGAGACCTGACAATCCTGTCTCGTGTACCTTTAGAAGAGCCAGCATGGAGCTGGAGAGGATCGTCAGCTCAGCCCTCCTTGGCTTTGTCCAGACACACCTCCCAGAGGCGGACCTCAGGTAAGGCTGTTCCTTCTGAAGGGGCAGGCCAAGTTCAGAGGGGGTGTTGCCGACTACAACTCCGGGCACTGGCCCGCGAAAAGGTGGTTACAAAGTATTTAATCCTTTTCCAGGTGAGAGTAGAATCGTCATCTGCTAGAATAGTAAACACTCCCTGGGTGGTAGCAGCGCTCTCCTTTAATCCCAGCATTAGGGAGGCAAAGGCAGGTGGATCTCTGAGTTCAAGACCAGCCTGGTCTACAGAGTGAGTTCCAGGACAGTCATGGATACACAAAGACACACTGTCTTGAAAAACAAAAAGAATAGCAAGTACTCTTAGCTACTAAGCCATCTCTCTAACCCCAACTTTTGCTTCCAAGATTGTGTGTGTGTGTGTGTGTGTGTGTGTGTGTGTGTGTGTGTGTGTGTGCATGAACATGCAGCTGCCCATGAGGCCAAAAGAGGCTGTCACATACCAGGGAGCTGGAAGTACAGGCATCTGTGAGCTATTTCATGTGAGTTCTGGGAATTGAACTTGGGTCCTGTAAAGAGCAGCAAGTGCTCTAACTACTGAGCCATTTCTCCCTCCTGGGGAGAGCTGGTTTTTATTTGTATAGATGGCCTTCTCTTTCATACTGTGTCTATCACCTGTACTGGACTGATTGAAAACCAAAGCCAAGGAGATGGGAGAGATACTCTGGTCTCAAGGACCAAGCTGACCCGGGCACCATGAAATGGAGGACTGGATGGAGTCTGGCGGGGATGCTGGAAATCAGGGTCCTAGTGAATGCACTTGTTCCTTCCTACAGCGGCTTGGATGAGGTCATCTTCTCCTATGTACTTGGGGTCCTAGAGGACCTGGGCCCCTCAGGCCCTTCAGAGGAGAACTTTGATATGGATGCCTTCACAGAGATGATGGAGGCTTACGTGCCTGGCTTTGGCCACATCCCCAGGTAGGGCCTGGCTGGGGCGAAAAGGCAGTGGGGGTTAGCTGGCTGGCTGGGGTTGGGGTAGAGTGGTCCCCTCACTACCTCCCTTGCCTTTCAGGGGCATGATAGGGGACATGATGCAGAAGCTGTCAGTGCAGCTGAGTGACGCTAGGAACAAAGGTGAGTTTGGGGGTCTGGCATTTGGAGGATTCGCACCCACCCCAAGCCCTGGCAAATCCGATGCCCTCTCTGCCTCTTGAAGAAAACCTGCACCCACAGAGTTCCTGTGTCCAAGGTCAGGTGCCCATTTTTCCAGAGACCCTGAGGCAATCTCAAAAGCTCAAAGAAGAGACCAGGTCTCCGGCTGCCTCTGGGAACACCCAGGATGAGGTACTGGGAGAAGGGTACCCATGAAGGACCTTGGGACAGGAAAGGAAGGCGTGTAGCCCATGGTGAACCTCTGTGCCCACAGGCAGCTGGTGCTGAGGAACAGCTTCTGCAGGGAGTCGATGTGCTCTTGGAGGTATTCCCCACCTGCTCTGTGGAGCAGGCCCAGGGGGCGTTGGCCAAAGCTCGGGGGGACTTGGAAGAAGCAGTGCAGATGCTGGTGGAAAGCAAGGAAGAGGGGCCTGCAGGCTGGGATGACCCGCATCAGGTACCCGCCCTCTTCAGCCCTGCCCAGGAACCTCGCCCTCTTCAGCCCCGCCCAGGAACCTCGGCTCCCTTATACCTTCTTGTTAAGACCCACCCCCTGTCCTCATCTGTTCCCATGTCTGCAGGACTTGCCCAGGCGCCTCAGAGGCCCCCAAAAGGATGAACTGAAGTCCTTCATCCTTCAGAAGTAAGTCTGGGCTGGGCTGGACCCTGCGGGGCTTCCCCGGTGGCAGGCGCCCCATGCAGCCACTCTTGGCAGGTACATGATGGTGGACAGTGCGGAGGACCAGAAGGTTCACCGACCCATGGCTCCCAAGGAGGTAAGAGGGTTGCGAGCATTGAGGGTGTGGAGTGAGGGGTACTGACTCCGATTTCAGTCATTCATTTCCTAATTGCCTGACAGGCCCCTAAGAAGCTGATCCGATACATCGATAACCAAGTTGTGAGCACCAAAGGGGAGCGATTCAAAGACATCCGGAACCCCGAGGCTGAGGAGATGAAGGCCACATACATCAACCTCAAGCCAGCCAGAAAGTACCGCTTCCACTGAGGCCCCGGGCTGGACTCTGCTGAGCCTTCCAGATCCTAGAGGGGTGCACAAACCACCCCTGTCCACCCCTCTGTCCGTCTATGTCCTTGCTCTAGTTAATCTATTTTTGGAGCTGCCTTCGTGAACACAGTAAAGGCGGTCCAGGGAAGGCGAATGTTCATTCTGGTCGTTTCTGCCACTGGGGCAAGAAGAGTTCCAGTGTCTGTCTGTCCTTCCGATCCCAGCTTCATGTCCCCTATGCGCCAGGCAAGAAGGGGTAAAAAGCTCTTTATTTGAAATTCCAGGGTGGGGCAGGACACGCCCCAGGCCTTTCAACCACACGAGCCCCCACAGTTCGATTTCCCCACAGCTCAGTGTCGGGCCCGGCTACACAGTCCAGCTGTGCTCCCACCCACCGGAAATGCAGTCAGACCTGCAGGTTGACGAAGGGTACGAAGCCTGCCATGTCCTGGAGTAGCACCAGGGCCTGGTGCAGAGGTGGCTCCACGTCGATGTCCACACCACGCTTCCGCAAGCGGCTCAGGCTGGGTTCGGCCACATGGTGGCAGTGCCTCACCCTCAGCGAGCGCAGCGCCGGGCAGTACTCCGCCAGTGTCCTGGGGGAGGAGCAGGGTGAAGCTAAGTGCAGGAGGCTTTCTCCTGTCTGCAGGGCCAGCCCACTAAAGCTGCAGCCGGCTCCAGCAAATTCTAGGTTTCCCTCTAGCTCAGGATCTGAGTTTTTCCTACAGTACCCGGGGGGGCCGGAATGGAATTACAGACCCCAGGTCCCCAGCTCATTGGGGGCTTCTGGCTCTGGGTGTCCCCAGCGTTTCGGGATACCCTTTGTTGCAGATCAACTTTATGTCACATTTTTGTGTGTCAATTTTGACTCCGAAGTTGTTTTTTGCTTTTAAATCATAGGCTTTCTAGCCTAAAAAATCCCAGAGGTCTTTCTGATGGGTCTTTGACAACCTGCCCCCCCCCATCCCTAGAGGGATTCCTTCACCTCCCACCATACCGACCCCATGCCCAGGCACCTGACACCATCGCTTCCGACCCGGAGGCAGCCTGTGAGGTCGAGGTGTTCGAGTTGCGGGCAGTTTCGAGCCAACTCTTGGACCGCGGTGTCCCCCACATTGGCGTTGACAGCCAACGAGAGGCTGCGGAGGCCTGCGCCTCGTCTCTGCGCCAGGTACACGATGGCCTCGTCCTTGAGTTGGCGACAGGCGGTTAGGTCTAGCTCCTCCAGAGCCGGGCAGCGGTCGGCGAGGCCGCGTAGTGCCAGCCCGTCCACCCAGTCACAGTGAGCGAGCGAGAGGCGCTGCAGACGCGGGCAGCCCTCCGTCAGCGCCCCCAGCGCTCGGCGACTCAGCTGGCCGCAGCCGGCCAGCGCTACGCTCCGTAGCTGCGGATTCCGTGCCAGTACTGGTACCAGGTCCTCGTCCGACAGCCATTCGTGACACGGAGCCAGCGCCAGCTCCTGCAGTCCCTCGGCATCCCGCAGTAGCCGGGCTAACGCGGCCCGGGGAATCTGTGGCCCCACCTGCGGGCAGGAGGTACCGAGACCGTCTGTCCCTGGGGCGGGACGCTGCCTGGCAGCCGCCTCCCCTCGGGGCTTGCCGCCTGCCCTCCCAGGAGAGACACCATGCTCCCTCCGGGCCGCTGCCCAGTGCTCGCCCTCCGGAGTCCTCCACGTCGCACCCGGGGTCAGAAAGGGTCTCCCGCGCAGGCGGGGCTGGACTGGAGGCGGGGCGAGGGTGGGGCCCCCGCGGGGGCGGGGGCGGGGCGCGGTTCCAGTCCCCGGCTCACCGGCTCACCTGTGCGGCGTCGAAGCGGCGCAGCCCCGCCAGGTGCAGCTGCACGAGCGCCCGGAAGGCGCGGCTGACGCGCTGCAGCCGGAGCAGCTGGCGCAGCGGGACCCAGGTCAGGACGTGCGGGAGCAGCACGTCTTCCCAGGGCAGGTCCAGGAGCCTGGGAGTAAAGCGGCGTTGACGTCCCCGGGACGCTGTTACGTGCGTGTCCGTCTGTCGTACCCCGGAGTCCCGGCTGGCAAGAGGGGTCCAGGTCCGGCCAGGACTCAGCTGCCCTCCCGCCGCGCTTTTCCCTCCCTCGGCCCCTGCAGTGCTCGGTACCTGACAGCTCCCGGTTCTTGCTCCCCTCCGGACTGCTCCATTGGTGGCTCCATCGCTGGCTACTGCGCGTGCGCAGTAAGCTCCTCTAGCCTCGGCCTTGAAGCGGCTGCGGCGAGCCCGCCTCCTTGGTCTGAAGAGACAGACCGATTTAATCGAGTGCGGGCTCACTGAGAAGCCTTATCGGAAAGCTTTCCGGATGGCCCCCGAGACTGAGGCAGAACAGAGCAGTGATGTACCATTAGATGTCTTCCCCGCTACAGGGCTTGAAGCCCGAGACTGAGCTTTCGGTCTTCGATGCGGGCCAGTAGCCGCCTCTGAGTGGTGATGGGAGGAGCAGACCAGGCCAAAGGCAGAAGGGGCGGAGCCAGGACTCCTAGGTTACCGAGTGCCTCCCCCTGCCCTCTGGTCGCGTTCAAGCGACTTTGAAAAAAGAAAAAGGGGGGAGAGACTGCCCAGGCTCTAAGTAACTGGCATGTAGTAGGTGCTCAGTAAGTAACTGCCCAAAGAATGGATTAAATGGCGACGCTAAGGCTTTTCTTATCAAGCCAACTTGTTCACACCTGCTCTTCCTTGTGAATTGTGAAGTGCACGCTCATGACATCCATCTCTTTCCGCTTCAGGACAGCGCGGGCCAGCTTTTTGCCTAAGGAGGAAGAGCTATATAGGATTAGCCGGGGCTCTTTGCCGCGGTCCAGCGCAGCCTACTAGCCCTACTGCTTCTTGGGTAGCCCTGGGCTAATTGTAGGGAGAGTGACGCCCCAAAGCTCGCAGCTCAGTCATTAGGCTTCCCTTTCACTGTGCCCCGAGATACTAATCCCAAGCCCCACTCTGGAGAACCCCTGGCGTAATAATTTCCTCCAGTATTCACGGTTGGTGTGGGAGCATGTGACCGACCGTAGGTAGGGCCGCTGCATGCTACATGGTTGCGTGCCCCGTGCAAACATTTCCGTCACTTCTTCATAAAGAAAGCTTCTTCTCATCCGTTATCACACCAGGGCTTTGGGCACCTTTGCAAAGGTAGGCAGGTCTGTCCATTTTAAAGATGGGCACACGGAGGCTCTAGGGAGGAAGCTCCTTAACCAGCAAGGATAAAGGTCCCAGATATCCTGGTTTTCCCAGAATCCCTTCCACACTACCTCATTACTCAATGTAGCATGAAGGGAGAAGCCAGCCAGCACCGGGAAGAGCAGAAGAGAGTGAAGATGGGTGAGGGGGTTGCTTCCTCTCCTTCTCAGCCTGCTTGGGGAAGGGGTAGCCTGGAAGGATCTCTGCAAAGATACGTGTGGGCGCGCACCACCTCCGGCCGCGCGCCTCCTCCCCCGCCCCTTTGTTCGCGCCTCTGCGCTTGCGCATTACGACAAATCTGGCGCTGTCCCCTTCAGCACCTCGCGGAACCCGCGCCACCCCTCCCCGCGGTGAGCCCCGCGAACCCCCCCGCCTCGAACGTCCCCGCACCCTCTGACCACCCGAACCGACCCTCTCTTCCTCCCGAGGTCATAACCTGCCAGCCCTGGCCTTCCAAAGGAGAATAGTTGCCATAGTAACTCGTGTGGCGTTTTCCTAAAATAGCCAGACCCTCTTCCACCCTGGCCAAGGGCACAAGGTTTGCTTGTGCTTCTCTTCCCCGTCTTCGGGTCATCCCTTCTAAACTCTCGCTCCTGAAAAGGCGGGACGGTAACCTAGGCAGCAAGGAAGTTCTTCCTGGAGTCTGACTTATCCTTCCTCTGCACTCCGGGTGGGTGGTCAGGACAGGACTCTGGGGTCTGAGGTTGGGGATACCGAAGTGCTTAAGATTGCGTTCCCTTGATGTCCCTTCCGTAGTTGGTCTCCTGGCTTCAGGGGGCGGGTCCGGTCTACTCCCGTACAGTGTGGTTTGCGTGGGCGCGTGCTTGTGGGGGCGGGAGCGCGTGTGGCATGTAACAGGTCATGTGGCAGCCTCCGAGGGACACGCGTGGGGTCTGGATCAGGACAGGCGTGTGCAGCTGGACCCTACGTGTGGTTCAGGAGATGATGGACGAGAGAGAACTCAACACGAGTGGGGTGGGGCATCTGAGGGTTTAGGGAACAGAACCGGGGGTTCTTACAGTCTCGCCTTCCTCCGGCGTGAGTCTTAGGTGGTGGCTAGGGGGTTGGCACTCTTTGGGACTCAGGGCCCTGGGGAAGGAGGGAGGTGTGTGGGGGGGATTAGCGTTGCTTGAGCAGAGCGTGGGGAGGGGTGGAGGAGGGACTGGGAGGCGGGCGGGCCTGGAGCAAGCGGGAGCCGTGCTGCTTTCACAGCTGAGCGGGGCCCAGCCTCTCTGCTTCTCTTCCGTTCCAGCTCCGAACGAGCAGCGGTGAGTATTGGGGTGCCTTGGAGGAGGGGTGCGCAGGGGAGGTCCAGGCCCCTGTTGAGCTTCAAGAACCTGTCTGGCAGGGCTGCTGCTTCTGACAGCTTTCCCTACCCTGCTCTGCCACCAGAGGCCCTGTTTTCCTTTATGGCCCCTCCTGGACTGGACAAGAAATGTCATCATACCCCTGGAGCTGGGGGAGAGGAATGTGGTGCAGCCCCCCCATACCCAGACCTGGTTCCTGGTGGGGGGGAGGAGAGGATTTATGTCTCTGATTATGTGCATCTGTGTTTATGATTGTGACGAGGCGGCCTCTGTCTGATACACCTGTCTCTGTGTGCATCAGATGAGAGCCTGTCTATGTATTTGGTACCCCTTTGTGTGTTCCTGTTTGGTGATCTGTGTGTAAAACAATCATGTGCTTTTCTTCCCATTATACACATATTTGTTATGACTGAGTGTATGAGGGTGTGTCTATGAGCAGCACTGCGTGTGTCTGTGTGTACTGGAGGGTGTTGTCTATGAATGTGGTAACTGTATACTCATGTCCTTCTGCATGTGTGTATGAGTTCATATGTGTGCAGGTGCATGTGTGTTCGCATGTACTGAAGTTAGGGGCCGCTTTCCCTCTCACCTCTCCGCTGTCTTCAACACTTGCCCGTCCCTAGGTAACCCCTCTTTTTCCTCCCTCTCCTTCCAAGAAGGCTGGTTTTTCTTTTCTTAAGTGAGCCCCCATAAGCGGGACTATAGGGATCCAGAGCCCTATGATCCAGAAGATGAGGTGCCATGCCCCCACAAGAAAGAGTTCCCAACTGCGCCAGAACTGGACTCAAGGAACTTCTGGATTAGCTTGCTCTTCCTAAAGTGTTGCTCGGGGCTGCCAGAGAGGAGAGGAACTGGAGGCCCACTGGGTGGACAGTCTTTTTCCCCAAGGTTTCCATGGAAGGAGCCCTCAGGGTTAGGATGGGTGATCCCATATTTCCAGGCCTGGCTAGGTCCCTGGACCTTAGAAAGCCCAACCCACCTACCCCTCTCTGTCTATGCCGCCTGGCCTGTTCAACTCCCATACGCCTCCCCCGTGCTCCCCTTCCTCTCTTGCAGGCCTGTCTGAAGAGCATGCAGCCCCCTCACTCCCTGCGTGGCCTGGCCATCCCTGCCCCACCAGCCTGACCCCCGGCCCCAGCATGGCCCAAGGTGCCATGCGCTTCTGTTCAGAAGGCGACTGTGCCATCTCCCCACCACGATGCCCTCGCCGATGGCTCCCCGAAGGCCCAGTGCCCCAAAGCCCCCCAGCCAGCATGTATGGCAGCACAGGATCCCTAATACGAAGAGTGGCAGGAGCAGGTCCTCGAGGCCGGGATCTGGGACGTGTGACAGCACCTTGCACCCCTCTGCGAGGCCCCCCGTCACCCCGTATGGCTCCCTCACGCTGGGGACCCTCTTCACCCACTGGGCAGCCCCCACCGGGGGCACAGAGTTCCGTGGTCATCTTCCGTTTTGTGGAGAAGGCCAGTGTGAGGCCGCTGAATGGCCTACCTGCTTCCGGAGGCCTGAGTCGGAGCTGGGACCTGGGTGGGGTTTCTCCTCCCAGGCCCTCCCCAGTCCTTGGACCTGGCTGCAACCGGAAGTTGCGGCTAGAGGCATCCACATCAGACCCACTCCCAGCTGGAGGAGGCTCTGCTCTTCCTGGCAGCCAGGACCCCTCACGTGGGCCATTGGTCCCATCCCAGATTGGGGCGGATGGTCTTTACTCCTCTCTCCCCAATGGGCTGGGGGGGACCCCTGAGCACCTGACCATGCACTTCCGAGGACCTGCAGATACTGGATTCCTAACCCAGGTACGCAATCTGCCTTGGGCTCCCTGGGGCCCTAGTGCCCCAGTTAAGGGACAAAGCTCAGACCCTGTTGGACTGAGGCTTGTCTCACATTCTCCCAAATCCTTCAATGGCCTAAATCAGCCTTCTTGCCCTCTGTCTCTGTCCCTGCACCTTCATGTCCCATGTGGGTTTCTTTCTGCCACTCCATATTCTTGTGTCCTTGTATGTCTGCCTTTCATTTTGGGGTCCTGTGCCTTTCACTTCCTCTTTGACTCAGGGGGACACCTGGTCCTCCCCCCGGGAAGTCTCCTCTCATGCGCAGAGAATTGCTCGAGCCAAATGGGAGTTCTTCTATGGCTCCCTGGACGCCCCCAGCTCAGGTAAGTCTTGGATTTAGCCCAGGGGAAAAGGGTAGGTAGGGTCTTCTCCACAGCATCCTAGGACTGGCAACGAGGCAGCCTTCAAACCTCCCTCAGGGCTTCCTTGGGTTCCGAGTCAGCACAGTCTCTGCGGGCTTCAGCCTTTCATCTGTGCCATGAGGCTTGGGCTGGGCTCTGGAGGAAGCTGGGTGGCAGAGGGAGGGGATGCTGGACAGCAAGGGTTGTCCCTAGTTGTCCCTAGTCTGCTCTCCTTCATTGGAGATGAAGTCCCACAGACATTTGGAAGAAGTGAAGGGTGGGGCAAACACATGGCGGTTAGATGACGAAAGACTCCAGCCTGTGTGAGGCTGTGGGAAAGCTGCCCATCATAAATGACCTCCTGACCTGGACGTCTGTGCATACAGGTGCTAAACCCCCAGAGCAAGTCCTCCCATCACATGGGGCGGGCTCCAAGCAAGGCTCTGGGGTGGCTGTGGGGCGAGCAGCCAAGTACTCTGAAACAGACCTGGACACGGTACCCCTGAGGTGCTACCGGGAGACCAACATCGACGAGGTGTTGGCGGAGCGGGAGGAGGCTGACTCGGCCATCGAGAGTCAGCCCAGCTCGGAAGGCCCTGCCGGCACTGCCCGCCCCCCTGCCCCACGACCCAGCCCATGCCCTGGCCCTCCTTCCAGCTTGGGCAGTGGCAATGAAGATGAGGCTGGAGGTGACGAGGACGTGGAGGATGAGGTGTTTGAGGCCTCAGAGGGGCCCCGGTGAGTGGGAGGAGCGGGGAGAGGAAAGCAGCTCTGTGTCCTGTCTACTCCAGCAAGAACCTGGGGTAGAGAAGGCAGGCCTGCGAGGACCAGGGCATGGGCAGTATGGGAAGATTCCAGGCAGAGGTCTGAGGTCTGGGAGATTATTAGGAATGTGTGGGCATTGGGCAAACCCAGGAGTCGGGGCAGCCACACGGATGAGGCAGGGTTCTAGATTATCAGTGGCCAGAAGCCAGAGTCAGCCAGCCCGAGGACATGGGAGCCAGCCTGAGGACATGGGAGCCAGCCTGAGGACATGGGAGCCAGCCTGAGGACATGGGAGCCAGCCTGAGGACATGGGAGCATGGGTTAGATCCCGGGTCCTGGCAAGGGAGTGTCAAAGTGTGGGGCTTTTCCTTTCTGTCTCACGCCCTACTGCAGCTTGGAGCCACATCTTCTCCTAAGATGCTGCCAGAAATAGAACAGGGATGGCAGGAGGGAAGCGGATCAGGGGAAAGGAGGAGAAAGGGAGATTAGCAGGGAGAGGGAAGGAGGGACGGGGTAAGCATGGGCAGGACCGGGACACCACAGGCACTGGATTTCATGGGCCCTCTCCCCTCCTGGCTTTCTCTTAGGGGTCTTGGGCCTATGGCAAGGGTATGATAGTCCCTGTGTCAGTCAGCAAGAGTTTATGAAATCCTGCCAAGGCCGGGTTCTGGGAAGCTGATGAGACATTCTCCCTGCCTCTGCAGACCAGGGGACCACATGCCATTCTCTGGGCCTCTCAAGTCACCAGTGCCCTTCCTACCTGGGACCAGCCCTTCAGCGGATGGGCCTGACTCTTTCAGTTGTGTGTTTGAAGCCATCTTGGAGTCACACCGGGCCAAGGGCACCTCCTATAGCAGCCTTGCCTCCCTGGAGGCCCTGGCCTCACCTGGCCCAACCAAGAGCCCCTTCTTCACCTTTGAGATACCTCCCCAGCCCCCAGCTCCCCGGCCTGACCCACCGGCACCTGCCCCACTTGCCCCTCTTGAACCAGATTCTGGTACCAGCTCTGCTGCTGAAGGTCTGCGGACCCAAAGAGGGGTGACAGAAGAGTCAGATGCTGGGACCAAGCTGGCCCCAAGGAGGGAGCTTCCTAGTCCCTCCCACTCTGAGGATAGCCTTGGGCTGGGGGCAGCACCCCTTGGCAGGTGAGTATTTTCTTTTATTGGTCAGCCCTAATCCCAGGCTCCCAAGAATTGCTGATTAAGGGACAGAGCCCCAGAATGAGGAAGTAGTTAATATTCCTGACCAAGAGCGGGTGGTTACCAGATGTCTGTCTTCCTGTTTGGAGGCCTCCTGCCATTGGCCCCCTGCAGCTCCCTCCCTGGGCTCAGATCCAGTGACTGGAGAAGCCATGATTCAGGATGGAAGAATCCCCAGAGAACATCCTCTTTCTCTCCTGGAGGGCTCTCTCCTCCCCAGATAGAGCCTCTCATCCCCACCCAGCCAGACCCACAGGCAAAAGCCCCTCCCTTCCCCTCCCACCACCCGCTCCTCCAGGAGGCTGCTCTAGGAATGTCCTTTCATAGCCTAACCTTTGTGCTCTCCCCTCTGCTGCTACCCTCTCAGTCATGGACGCCATGGCAACAGGAGGAGGTGGCCAGGGAGACTGAGTTGCCTAGCAACCAGGAGTTTCCGGCCTCTGTCTCTGGGGTGACAGGTGGCTTTGCTAGTAGAGCAGCTGGGTGGGGAAGGAAGGAGAGGAAAAGGATGAGGGGTGCACTCTGACCCCCAAAACTGTAACCCCAGGAACTGCTTCTCTGTGGGTAGAAGGGAGCACCGGGGAAGAGTCCTCTGAAAGGCCGGAAATGAAAGGAACAGGAGGGATCCCTCCTGCTCCCAGGTCTTTGCATGACCTCACTGCGCTTCCCATCCATACCTGAGCACCAGTGCACAGGAGTGTGTGTGTGCAGACAGAGGCTGCCTTGAGGGGAAGGGCAGGTGTGGAGATGGGGGACTCTATATCAAAGAACAAACTTGGGTCCCCGGGAGCTTTGGGGAGCAGCCAGGACTCCCATAGCACTGATATGGGTTAGATTTGAGGTAGAACTTCCATTGACAGAAGACAAAGTAGGCAGATTGAGAGGAAGCTATAACCAATCTCCTCCCCTGGAAAAAAGAAAATGACCTTTCCATGTCCCTCCAGCCATTCCCCAACTTCCGGGTCTAGAGCAAAGGGGGGCTCTGGATGATCCCCAGGCTCTGCCCCAGCCCTCAGTTGCTGCTCTACTCTGGCAGTGAACCACCCCTAAGCCAGCTGGTGTCCGACTCAGACTCAGAGCTGGACAGCACAGAGCGGCTGGCCCTGGGAAGCACAGATACCTTGTCCAATGGGCAGAAAGCAGACCTGGAGGCTGCACAGCGCCTGGCCAAGAGGCTGTACCGACTTGATGGCTTCAGGAAGGCCGATGTGGCCCGGCATCTGGGCAAGAAGTAATGCCCCCGGGCTGGGACTGAGGCTGGGGTCAAGGAATGCATCCTCTCCAGTTAATGCCCAAGGCCTCTAGGCAATGCCCAGCTGGCCCCTTCATCCTTCCCCTTGTGACGCCTACCTGTCTGCCCTGCCCACAGCAACGACTTCAGCAAATTGGTGGCTGGCGAGTATCTCAAGTTCTTTGTCTTCACGGGCATGACTCTGGATCAAGCTCTCAGGTGGGTGTCTAACCTCTGCGGATAGTCCTCCCCACCAGACTGTGTGCTTCTAAGTTGTCTGGATATCACTCTTCAGAGACCACGACTTCCCGGTAAGGAGTCTTGAGTGGGGGGTGACATCGTCTTCTTCCCCTAGGGTGTTTCTAAAGGAGCTGGCCTTAATGGGTGAGACCCAGGAGCGGGAGCGTGTACTGGCCCACTTCTCCCAGCGGTACTTCCAGTGCAATCCTGAAGCCCTGTCCTCAGAGGGTGAGCAGCCTGGGAGCAGGATTGTCCCAGCTGGCCACGGGGGCCACACATACACAGGAGCAAGTGCTTGTGCAAGAGGGAATGCATGTACATGTTTGCAGGCGTGTGCACATGCGTCAGGATAAATACAGCTGCATGCATATGGCGCTGTCCACGTGGCAGGCGTGCTGCCAGGTCAAGTGTGTGTTGAGGGGCAGGTGGAGGTGTGTTCGCATGAAGCTGTTCCAGATCTGGCCTCAGTGCTGACTGGCTCTACATATGTGTGTTTGCTTTTGTTTTGAGCATGTTGAGTGTTGGGGGCAGGCAGGGAGCAACCACCCCAGCCACTTGGGGAACGAGGGAGGGGAAACCAGAGATCCGAGGCGGGGCCCTTGCTGAGGAAATGGGCTGCGGGAGAGATGGAATGGGTTCAGAGTTCAGACAGCAAGAAAGTGGAGGCCAGAAGGGCGCAAAAAGGGGTGGGTGATGGACTGAGTGCTGTGGGGAAAACCCCGGGAGGTGGCTAAAGCTGGCAATTTCCTCCTAGACGGTGCTCACACGCTGACCTGTGCCCTCATGCTCCTCAACACAGATCTCCACGGCCACGTGAGTGGGGGCACGGCAAGTGGGCGCCAGAAAACAAAAGAGACTTAAAAGCGTTGGGAAGCTAAGCACCTCCCAACCTCACAGATCTCTGCTTTCCTCCCTTAGAACATTGGGAAGCGCATGACATGTGGGGACTTCATCGGAAACCTGGAGGGCCTCAATGATGGCGGCGACTTCCCCAGGGAGCTGCTCAAGGTTGCGGGGAGGGGAAACTTAGCCTGTAGATATTGCTAGAAGGGACGAACAGGGCGCCTGCCCAGCAGCAGGCTTGCAAGGAAGGGAGGACTGGGACTTGGGACTTGGGTGGCTCTGGCGGCAGGAACCTGGGCTCTAGTGACTCAGCTTGGGGCCCGCCCCCTCGCCCAGCCCCCACAGGCAGGCTCTCACCGCACATGCGCACGCGCATGCAATCCTGAGGCAGGGGAAAGGGGGGCCGGCTCTGGAAAACACGTGAGCAGGCTGTCCTGGACTCTGCGTTTACTCTTTTCGGTCCCTTTCCAGTGTTCACGGAGGGCGGGGGGGGGGGAGGTCTCTGCTAGTGTGTGGGGGTGGGGTGTGCAGGGGACACAAAGACCCTCCTGGCACCACTGCCCAGGAGGGAGCCTAAGGTAGAGGCAAGGGCGCAAAGGTTTCCCCAGGTTCTTGCATCCAGGGCACAACGCTGGGACTAGACACTGCTCTTGTTTGGAAGCAGGTCCTACACCCAGGTGCCAGGAGTGAGACAGGTGCCACGGGGAGGGGCCGTCCCACCCTGTCTCGCAGCTCCCTCCTCCCCATGAGGGAGAAGGCCTGGGCTAACTTGAAGAAGGGGGTTTCTGGGCCACTCTATACATGTGACCACACGGGACAGGTCCGGGATTGGGTATATTGGGCACCTGAATTTGAGCATGTATCTGAGTGTGCGCGTCTGCTGTGAGCTGAGATGCCGATGAATTGGGGTGTTTACCAGAGTTGTGTGTGTTTGACAACTGTGCTTGAATCAAGGGACCTGTGTGACTTGGGGTGTTTGTGCTTTGGGTGTAGTTTGGGCATTTGTGTGTGATGCAGCATGGCATGCATCTTCCAGTTGGCTGTCTGATTTGACAGTAGAGGGTGTTTATAGCTGTAGACGGTTCCTTTTGAGGTGTACATCTGTAACTTTGGGTGAATGGGAATCAATGCATCTGGCAAGTTGCTATGTCTGACTTCGTGGCATATGGACTTGGCTTGGACATTGGGGTATCGGCTTATGGGTTGGACGAGGTCGCGGCTGTTCGAAGGCCGCCCCGCAAGTCTCATTGGAGGGTAGAGGGTAGGGGAACGGGCCGACCGGTCCCCTCAGTCCTCAAATCCTGACAAGCTGAAGGGTGCTCCGGACGCCGCTCGCAGCCGCCTCTCGTGCGCGCGGGCTCGGCCCCCTGGCGAGCCCCCACGCATGCGCCCCCGCTCGCCGCCGGCCCTCCCCACGGCGCCGGGCTCGCGCCGTGCTGCTCCGTAGCGCGACGTCCCCGCCCCAGCTCGCGCCCTCCCCTCCCGCCGGCGCCCCCTCCTTCTGCGGAGCTGCGGAGCCCACAGCGCCGCCGCCGAGCACTAGGTGCGTCGGTGGGAGCCGGCGGGCTCGGGCCGGGCGCTCGCGCCGGCAATCGGGGAGCCGTCCGCGGCCGTCCGGGCGAGCCGGGGCCGAGGACGGGCGGGGGCATGGCCGGGGGCCGCGGCGCGGCGGCCGGGCCAGCATGATCGGCGTCAACAGCATCCACAGCAGCGCCGGGCGGCTGCGCTCGCGCTCGCTCTGCTCGGTGCGCTACGGGCGCACCCACCGCGGCGCGGAGACCCTGTGCTACGGCTGGCCGCAGCGCTCGCGCAGTCTCAAGCCCGTGCTCTACACCGACCTGGTGGTCAGCCGCCTGCAGAGCCGCAAGAAGAAAAAGGCGGTGAGGGCGTGGGGCCCGCGGCCCACGCCAGGCCGGGCGGCGAGTGAGGGGGCGGCTTGAGGGAGGTGCTGAGGGCAGGAGAGCGAGCATGGGTGGGGGCGAAGGAGTTCAGGGAGCCCAACAGGGATAGAATTCCTGGGCATGGGTTGTGGGGGTGGGCCAAGGTGGACCTTCCTCACCAGCCACAGAATTCTGGGTGAGCAGGGTTTTCTAGATGGGAGTCTACATAGGACTCTGTGACGGGGTTCGGGACCTTCAGAGGAAGGAAGGTGTGGTTGTGGGCCCAGGTAGTCTTGAGGGGGACAAGATGAAGACCTAGAAGGCTGGAGACAAGGTTGCGGCTTGCATCTTGGTGGTTACTCCAGCCTCCTGGCTGCATAGTTGAGGAGTGAAGGGTCCAAGGTCTGAGCCCTGCTGGGTTTGGCCCAGGTGTGTTGAGAGCTGTGTGTTGATTAGCCTCGGTTGTGTCATGCGAGGTGGAGGCTTTGGGGTTCACCTACCTGCGGACAGGATGTGCAGGCATGGAGTGCCTGGATAGCCTGTGGCTGGGCATGGCTATGAGAATCTCGGAATGGAGCCTGTGGTGTCTTGGGAGAATGAGGGGGTGCTGTGTCCCAGCACCAGGAAGGCACCGACGTCACCGCTGCACCCAACTCACGCGCAGGCAGCATCACAGCCCCACAGCAAAACACGCACATGCTGGGGACACACCCACTCACAGAAGGCTGGCAGAAGCACCCCCACAGTTGGAATCGCTGGTATATTCTGAGCCGTCCTCAAGGACAGGGGTCTTGTACACGACTTCTGAAGGCCATTCTGTCTTTTGACACTGCACAACCCTCAGATGCTCCCAGGGCAACTGTACAGAGGGGAAGTTACTGACTCAGGACCCACAGTTTGGGGTAGACAGTGACTGGAAGCTGAGACTCTACAATTGTATGAAATATGGCTGTGGGTAGAGAGAGCACTGAGCTCCTTGGTATCTGGTTCGATGGTGCTATTGGAGTTGGGTGAAGGCTCACACTTTGTTCGGCAGTTGGGATCCAAAGAGGGGGAACACTCTATCACAGAGCCTTAGTTTCCCCATTTGCTTTGTGTGGGTTTACGCTGTGGAATCGGACCAGAGCACATGGTTGGAGGAAGGAGGATTTCTTTGGCTGGTCTCTGATTCCATTTAGGGCTGTGCGTCCCCTACCGGGCTCTGAGCAGGAGAACCCCTTAATAACAGATAATAATAGCCACCAGCAGTTACTATGCACCAGCAGTGGGCCAGGGTTTCCCGTGCTGACTAGCCAGTTGCCCCCACGTGTTGCTATGCGTGCTCTCCCTCTGGAAACCATGGAGACAGCCCCGGTCTCGGTGCTGTGTCCCACAGCCCGGGTGTGGTCATCATGTCCCTCCTCGTAGTTCTGTCTTCTCTCCCAAGCTAGGAGGAAAGGTTCTGAGCTCTGACATGGGGTACTTGTTGTACCTCCCCACAGGATTAAAACACCCCTTGATTTGTTTCTCTCCAGGCCTTGTACAGCTCCATCAAGAATGAAAAATTGCAGTGGGCCATGTGAGTAGTGGGGCTGTTTGGTAAGGGTTAGGATTAGCGTTGGGGTTAGAGGAAGGGGGAGCCCAGGGGCACCAGAGAACTGGGGTGTGGGTACAGGGAGCGGGTGGAAGCTAAGAAGCAGGAAGGCTACCTCACTTCCTTCTTTGGAAATGCTTGCCTAGACTTGGGGTCTGTCTTGTGTCTAGCTCTGTTGTTATGACAAGCTGGGTTGGCACAGTGGGGTGTGTGTGTGTGTGCTGAAATGGAGGAGGCCCCTGGCAGCCAACGAGGAAGCGGGCCAGCTCTGGGAGTGCTAGAGTTACCTTGGAATGTCAAGAACAAGGATACTGTTTTCGTCCTTGTCTTGGAAGTGTTCTGTCTTTGGGGCCCCAGGCTGAGAGAGCCCTTGCTTTAACGCCAGTGGACACCACACTTGCTGCTCTCTGGGAGTCCAGTCATGGCTCAGCTTACACAGAAGCTTCTGGTTGTAGGGACAGCTCTGAAGAGCAGGGCTTGGGACCAGTGTGCAGGAAGGGAGGAGGACGCCAAGGAAGCCTCTGTGGAGGCGAGCCTTGAAGTCCGCAGGGCCCTGTAGGATACGAAGGGGGGCTGGTATTGGGAAGACAGAGGTGTGACTGAAGTCATTGTGGAAGTGGGGGTCAAGGCCGGTGGCCTGGCCAGGATGGTTGGAAAGGAGAGTGGGGGAGCGAATTAATGACATGCAGGAGGCAATGGGGCGTTTGGAAATTCTTGAGCAAGTCAACAAGAGAGTCCGATTTTTCTGACGGGACTTATGAGCAAAGACGTTGAGGGCACTAAGAGGTCACCTTTTCCCTTTGGATTCTGAGACAGGGCCTCACACCACGTCTCAGGCTGGCTTGACAGCCCTGTCTTAACCTCCCCAGTGGTGGGATTACAGGCATGGGCTACCAGGCTCTGCCCATCTCTGCCTTCCGGCAGCAGTAACCAGAAACTGTGAGCAGTCTGCTGTTAGGTGTGGTTGGGACAGAGCTGAGTCACACGTGTCTGTCCAGAAGAAAAGTGTCAGAATTGAGTGTGTGCGGACCCAGACGATGGGAGGGGGAGGAGGGTCCAGGCGTGGTTCTTCCGGAAGGAGGACATCCGAGGGAGGGGCCAGACCTGCAGCCTGGGGAAGCCCTACTGAGAGACAGTAGAGACTTCAGTTGAGGGGAGTCCCTGGCAGCCTCTCATCACTAAAGAGGAGCATTCTAGGCCAGAAGCTTGGGCTGAAGGTGTGTGGCTGTGTGTAGGGCTGAAGGTGTGTGGCTGCAAGCCAGTGCTTTGAAGTAATCACACCTGCAGAGACGAGGAGGAGCTGAGACGGTCGCTGTCTGAGTTGGCCGACCCTAACCCCAAGGTCATCAAGAGGGTCAGCGGGGGCAGTGGCAGCAGCTCCAGCCCTTTCCTGGACCTGACTCCTGAGCCTGGGGCTGCTGTCTACAAGCACGGAGCCCTGGTTCGAAAGGTGCACGCGGACCCTGACTGCAGAAAGAGTACGTGGCTGTGCAGGGGACTGGGGGCTGGGGGGTGGCCTTCCTCAGGCCATGCTGACCTGCCTTTCCTCCCTAGCACCTCGAGGGAAGCGTGGCTGGAAGAGCTTCCACGGGGTTCTCAAGGGCATGATCCTCTATCTGCAGAAGGTGCGGGGCCAGGAGTGGGGTGGCGGGGCTGGCTTGGCCAAGGGGAGTAGGTGGCTGAGATGGCCAGGCCTGGCCGGGGCAGGACAAGATGGGCACCCCCGTAGGAGGAGTACCAGCCTGGGAAGGCTCTTTCCGAGGCAGAGCTGAAGAATGCCATCAGCATCCACCATGCCCTGGCCACACGAGCCAGTGATTACAGCAAGAGGCCACACGTCTTCTACCTGCGCACTGCTGACTGGCGGGTCTTCCTCTTCCAGGCCCCGTGAGTGTCCTCCTCTTACCCACTCTAGACCCTGTCCCTTGGTTCCCTTTTCCTTCTGAGACCACACTCCACAGCTCGGTTAGTTGTGCAGTATGCAGAAGGTCCTGGGTTCAGATCCCAGCCCTGTGGATGCCAGACCTGGTAATGCATGCTTATAATCCCAGCACTGAGGAGGTGGAGGCAAAAAGGTCAGAAGTTCAAGGTCATCCTTGACAACACAGCCAGTTTGAGCCTAGCCTGGGATACTTGAGACTGTCTCGATGAATGAATAAACTAATAAATAAGACCACACTCCGGGTTGGGACTGGCACTCCTGGACAGGAACCTGGGGTCCCTGTGCTGTCTCCCTAGGAGCCTGGAGCAGATGCAGTCCTGGATCACTCGCATCAATGTGGTGGCTGCCATGTTCTCTGCACCCCCCTTCCCAGCTGCCGTTAGTTCCCAGAAGAAATTCAGCCGTCCTCTGCTTCCCAGTGCCGCCACCCGCCTATCCCAGGTAGTCCCAAATCCCTCGGCCGCCTGTTGACGGTGGGATGGAACAGGTCAGGGTGTTAAGCTGTACTCCAGGCTGCATGTGATTAGCTGTGTAGCACAGCCCTACATGGGTCATAGGAGGGGGGGCATAGTGGTGATGGACATGTAGCCCCTTGTTAGTTTGCACCAAGGGCCTGTAGACTGGTGACTCTGACCGGGCATCGCTGGCTGTTAGGAGGAGCAGGTGAGGACCCATGAGGCCAAGATGAAGGCCATGGCAAGCGAACTCCGCGAGCACCGGGCTGCACACCTGGGAAAGAAGGCCCGAGGCAAGGAGGCTGATGAGCAGCGGCAGAAGGAGGCTTACCTGGAGTTCGAGGTGAGCCTCCCTGCCTCATGTCTTGGTGACCCCCACGTAGGACACCAGGCATGGGCTAAGAGCATGGCATCAAAGCATGAGACCCAGCCAGGTAACTGGCAGATTGCCTAGTCTGCAAGTAATTTTCTCTTCTGGGGATCAAGTCTAAGTCCCATACCCACTAGGGTCAAGTGACATGTCTGTTACATATTCCATGCTGCCAGCCCTGTAAAGGCTACAGAAAGGCTGTCATTACAGGTGGTTCTAAGAGTCTGGGGAGGGTCATCAAGACCTCTCAAAGATGTCTTGTAGGACCCAGCATCTCTTGGATGGTAGGTGGGTGGGGTGGGTCAGAAGAGGGGGCAGGCTTTGATCACTTCTGGTCTTCTGCCTCAGAAATCCCGCTATGGCACCTATGCGGCGCTGCTTCGAGTCAAGATGAAGGCAGCCAGCGAGGAGCTGGATGCCGTAGAGGCAGCACTGGCCCAGGCCGGGAGCACGGAGGACGGATGCCCTCCACCTCACTCCAGTCCTTCCCTGCAGCCCAACCCCAACCCCACCAGCCAGACCCGGGCTCAGCGTTCTGGCTCGGAAGCCCGGGCTGGGGCAGGCAGTTCAAGGCCAAAGCCCTGAGCAGGGAACAGGAGCAATGGGGGCGGTGCCCGCTGGGCACCTGCATGATGACACAGCCCTGCCCGAGCTCAGCTAGCCTCGGGCCACCCACGAGGGCCTCCTGGCCCAGGGCCCGACCGCGCCGGACGCGGTGTCCGGGGCAGGGCAGGGCTGAGCCGGGCCTCAGAGCCCAGGCTAAGGGCCTCTCAGAGACCCCCTTTTTTGTGATAATGTTTTGCACTTTTTCGTACAGGAAGGGTGGGTAGGGTGGGAGGGGCCCATGCCCCTCATTTTTGATTGGGGTTTTCTTTTGTTTTCCTTTCATGGGGGGAGGCCTGATAAAGTTTCCGCTCTCTGCTGAGACCGCCCACCCTGACACCAGCAGTACCCTTCATCCTGGGGCCTGGCTCAGACAGAGGCCAGGAGTTGGGGCTGAGCTGGTCCCCGTCTTTCTCCCCAAGGGCTCACCTCTCTCTTCAGAGACAGGAAGGGCGTCCACATTGAGGTCCCATCCACAGGTGGGGCTCCCCTCCTTTGGTGGGCCCCGCCCTTTGTATAGCCTCCACCCTCATTAAAACTGCTCTGAATTGCTGGCTGGGTATCCTCTCCTCGCACTCAGGGGCAGGGATGGGCATCACATTGGGGTTGCCGTACCGTAAGCTGGGAATGGGCCTTCCCCTTCCCAAAGGAATCCTTTATTTGGCCCACTGAGGTGTGGGCTCGAGGTGTTAAATAAGATATAGGCGAGGCAGGGTGCTGTACAGAGGGGTCCAGGTGGGAGAGGATGGCACCATTCAGTGCACCTGAGGCTGGGGGTGCCCATGGCAGAGCCCTCCTGGCGGCTCAGGGGGTGGACACAGCTTCTCTGCCTCCTGCTCCACAGACTGGCTCCCGTAGGCACTGTCTTCTTTGGCCTCTGCTGGGGAAACAGGAGGGAGTTGAGCCTCGGCCTCCCACCCTCAGCCCAGATGCCCCTTCCAAGCCAGCCCTTACCTGTGCTGGGCAGCTTGTCCCGGGTCTCAGGACCTTTCAGCAACTTCACTCCCTCGTGTAGACCCATGTCCTTCAAGGCCTCCAGCAGACCCACCAAGTCCCCACCAGCCAGCTGATGAGAAAGGAGAGGAGGCCCCAGTGATGTCTAGGGTGTGGGTAGGAAGTCCTGTGGGAAGACTCTGAGATGGGTCTCTGGAAGCTAAGCGGGGTTCCGAGTGCCCACCTTGTAACTGCGCAGGAGGCTGCCACTGGGTGAGGGGGTCTTCCTGTATGTGTCCACCAGACTCCTCAGCCCCAGCCGCTCTGCCAGCTCTGCCCAGCTGCCCTGGGCTTCTGGCCCATCGAGCAGCTGCTCCAGGTCCTGCAGGGCTGCATCCCCCAGGGACAGCCCTGGCCCTGAGGAGACAAACAGATCATCTGTGAGGTAGCTGCAGGGCTGGGCAGGGAGACATACCTGGACACAGCTTTTGTCCCTGGTGACATGACAGACAAGGCAGACGTTGATGGGATGCAGAGGGTAGAGAAAGGGAGTCCTAAGGAGATCACCTCTGGGACGAGGCGCCTGAGACTGCAGACGCCTGCCTATCTCACCTGCAGGGCTGGGAGGTGCCAGGGGCGGCTCCATGGTGCTCTGAGCAGCATTTAGCAGCAGAGTCTTCACCTGGGGGACAGTGTTGCCTTTCATCCCAGACCTTAAGCCAGCTCTCCTCAAGTCTGTGATCAGGCCCACATCCCCCAGCCCAGGAGGTTAGGGTTAGGGTTAGGGTTAGGGTTAGTCCAGTGGCCACCTCCGTATTTCTATTGCTAGGACGGCCTCACCTTGGTGCTGCGCGTGAGGTCAAGAGGTGTGTGTCCCCGGAAACTTCTCTGGGTATCCCTCTCAGGTTCCTCAGAGTCAGAGTCGCTCCCAGAGGTGGGGGGTGAGGGCAGAGGGCACAGAGGCTCCTCGTTCTCTGCGTGGATGTCAGCACCTGCAGGAGGGAGCCAGGCCGTCAGAAGAGACCAGTGGAGGGTTCCACACTGAGGACTGCACAGTGGCTGGGAGGCCCCTTTCTCTTTCCTGCCCCCTTCATACGTAAGGGTGAAACTCACCAGCCTTTAGGAGGAGGCGAGTGAGGGTTGGGGATCCCAGCCCAGCTGCCAGGTGGAGGGGCGTGTTTCCAGCAAACGTCCGTGCATTCACGTTAGCATGGAGCTGCGGGCGGCAAGTCGTGACCAGCATGGCCCAAGTAGCGGAGCCTTTCCATACACCTCTTCACCACTCCCGTTCCTGCCACAACCCTCCCCGCCCCTTCCAGTCTCCACTCCCACCTTGGTAATCAGATGGGTGACCAGCCCCAGCTCCTCCATCTCCGTGGCTAGATGCAGGGGTGTTCGGCCCCCTTGTCTCTCGGCCGCCTCCACCTCAGCTCCTCTGTCAACGAGCAGATCCAGGCACTCGGGGCTCCGGGCATGAACTGCCAGGTGTACTGGGTATAGTCCTAGAGAGACAGCACACCCGACCTGCAGCGGTGACCCCAAGGTGGCCTCCGAACAAACCCTGACCCGGCAACCCATGTCTACTAACCCTCTATCCTTCTTGGTCTCCACCCTTGTCTCAGGCCTGGAGGAGGTGGGAAACTTACCTGCAAAATCAGGCATGTGCAATATTTGGGGCACGGCATGGGTCCCGCTATGCAACAGTGCCCGCAGCAGGCCTGGGGCTTCAGCACCCGCCCGCAGAGCCAGGTGCACAGCGGAGTCTCCATGGCGATCCAGCAGTGTGGGGTCCGCACCCACCTGCAGCAGGAAGCTCACTACCCTTGTCTGGCCAGTGATTACTGCCAGGTGCAGAGGTGTCTGGAGGGGAAGGCAGAGACAGCCAGGCTCAATGCAGCTTAGGACTCCCTGCCTTCAAACCCTGCCCCTCACCCTCACCCTTACCTGGTGCAGGTGGTTAGTGATGTTGATGACCCCAAGGTACTGGGCATGATAGATGACATGGACTATCTGCTCAATGACACCAGTCTGCCCATGGATAATGGCCAGGTGCAACGGTCTGGGGGTTGGAGAGTGAGACTCAGCCACCCAGAGCATCAGCTGCCCTCAAAACTCAACACCTTCATGGTCACCTTCACTGGTGAACCCTGAACGTCAACATCTTTATCCTCTGTCACACCTTGCTACTGTGCCCCTTTCACAGCTAACAAAATTGAAGGTTGGGGAAGAATAAATTTCTTGAACACAACTAGAAAATAACGAGGATCCGAGACCAGACATGTTAGACTCTAGGATTCGGCTCTTTCCAGTTTCTTCTACTGCCAACCTCTAGACCTGGTGGTACCAGGAGACCCCCTGGATGTCCCCAGGCTGCTGGCCCTCGGGCGGCTTACGTGTCTCCGTTCTCATCCTGGGCCGTCAGCAGGTGGCGCTGTCCCGCCAGCAGAGCGCGCGCGTCCGCGGTGATGCCGTAGTCCAGCAACGCTCGGGCGCTGCGCTGCGCCAGACCGAACAGGCGCGCGTTGTACTCGCGAGCTGGAGGCGACAGGGCGCGTGGGTGCGGGCCAGGTCCCCAGTCCGGAGCGCGCCCGCCTGCCAGCACTCCTGAGACATACCTCGCTGCAGCGCGTCGTGGGCCGGCGGTTCGCCCTGGGGGACCTCCGGGGGCGCGCTCGGATCTTTCGCCTCCTCCCCAGCATCCACGCCCCGCCCAGAGCCGGCCATCTGCGCTCCGCCCCCTCCACCCTGGTAGCAGCCCATTGGGGCGGCGCCGGACTGGTAGGGGCTGTAGGTCAAGGAGGGGAAAAAGCCGAGGCTGCCACCTGTGGGCATGGGCAAGGCTGTGAGGTGCCAGCCAGGACTCTCCCAGACTTCTCTTCTAACTTTCCCTCATCTCCTCCACCCCTCTCCCGGCCACTGGGCCCGCTCACCTCCTCCAGCGCCTCCATAACCCCCAGCAGAGCCCCCAGAGCCCCCACCCATGTGGGATCCGCCCCCGAAGGGTTGGGAGAAGGTGGGCAAGGCCTTCCTCCGCTTCCGCTGCACTTCCTCCTTGTCTAGGGGAACAAGAAACAGGGTGTTAAATTCCAACACACGGGAGTCTCCAAGCCCGGCACCAGCAGCCACCTCTAGGGTGCCATCGAGGCCACCTTGCCCCCTCCTGCCCCTGGGAATCCTGAAGCCTGGCCCCACCTTCCACCAGAGGGTAATAGGTGAACTGTTTGGAGTCGGAGACATCCCCCCCCACGCTTGCGCTTCAGCTGCAGGAACACCGTTACAGGCCTCTCTATCTTCATCTTGTGATAAGGCGGTGTCCGGAACACAATGGCATACTGGGGTGGAGGGTGGGAGAAAGACCTTTGGTGTCAGTGAGATCTTTGCCCAGTTCTGCCTCCAGGTCAGGCCCTAGCCCCTCAGTACCTGTTTATGAACGTCTGTGGGAGAGAAGTCCCCAAAGGCTTGCCATCCGTTCTCGTCATCCTCATAGAACCGAACCTCAATGTCATCTACCGAGAAAAGCGAAGCTTAGCCACAGGGAGAATCTGCACGTCCAGGGCGGTCATTCTGAGGTTGCCCCGCCCCCGCCCCGCCCCCCAACAACCAGTGTTTTTAATTCCCAGAGGGCCCTCACCTTTCTGCACCTTATCACAAAGCAAATAGACTTCGTCTCCACCACGCACAGAGCCTGCTGTTTTGTCCATTCGGGAAATCTTCAGGTTTGAGGCTCCTGGAGACTCTAGGAGGGAGATGGGTTAGGGCTACATTGGCTTTGTGGTCATTTTCTCACGTCAGGAAAAGACAGAAGCAGCACTCGGACCAGCTTAAGCCCACTCACGGCACACGTGTCGGCAGCTCACGCCCCCACGGACTGAAGGCACCCCAATGCTCGTGTGGGTGCTCCCACCCCAGGGTACTCACTGCTGTCGTGGATGGGCTGCGAGATAACCGGCTTCAGGGGCAACGAGAAGGAGCCGTCGCTCGCTCGAAGGAAAGCGGAGAAGCGCAGGCGAACAATGCTCAGGTCCATTACTTTCTTCAGCTCCTTGGCCTCCTGCTCTAGCTCCCTCCGCTCAGCCTCTGACGGACAGCCAGGCTGGGGTGAGCGCTGGGCCACACTACCCTGCCCCTCGACACCCGGCAACCCTTAGCGGCCATACCTGTAAGGCCCTGGGGACTGGAACGCAGCCGCTGCCTTTGAAGCTTTTGAATCATAATCTCCATCATGTTCTTCTTGGTTACATGCAGAACACCCAGATTATTAAACCTGGGGAGGAGGAGGAGGAGTCTGAGCGCTTTGTCCACGGAGCTCTTCCCCCCCCCCCCCCCCAAACAGCCTCCCCACTGCTCAGCCTGGCTTTGTCCTCCAAGGAAGCTGTGCTTTATACTTGAGCCCTGGGGTTCTGGGCCAAAGTAAAAGTCTCTCCCCTTTGTGTGCCGGGACCCAAGACTGGCAGGCCATGCGCATCCCTTTGGGGGCCAGGAACGGGGGCACCTACTGAGCTGTCATGTCCTTGGGTCCTACGGACACGGCACAGACCCCCAGCTCTGAGCACTGCTTGCCCACCAGACTGTGAGCGTGCGCACGAGGTGGGTCGCTGTGAGTTACCAGGTCCACCTCGATCTTGGCTGGTCCCTCATAGTTACAGATCTGAGAAGGGCAAAGGGCTGTCAGTAGTGGCACTCTGGACACACTGCCCCCCCCCCCCTGCCCCCAGCGTCACAAGCTCACCTTGACAGTAGGGTAGGTCTTCCGGCCCTTCTCACTGGAGGCACCTGGAAGGCCCCCGTGGGAGGGGCCCTCACAGCCATATCGAAATCTGAAGCCTCGCTGAGGGTTCCATGACAGAGACATTGCGGTCAGGAGAGACAAGCGCCCCCACCCCCACTGACCACAATGACCAACAGTGTGTCTCCTGAACACCTCCCCGCAACAGACCAACAGCCCTATCCAATCGCAGCGGCTTCCCGTCGTTCATAGTTACCCCACTTGTCCCCAAGGTGGACGCTAGGAACACCTCCGCGTCTCACTCACCTGCTTGGGCTGCTCCACAATCACCAGATAGGGGCCGTCGGCTGCAAACAGAGGCCCTTGCTTAGCCAGGATCTGCAAGCCCATCCCTCGGGCAGCGGGCACACGCTCACGCCCCTCCACGCGGGGACACCTGAGGCTGTGGGCTCACTGACCTGTCTCTGGGGCTGGAACCTTGGGCTCCACAATGGAGGGGCTGAACTCAAAATCATCATAATCGGGGATGCCATCCAGACCCTGGTTTTCAGACAGAAGGTGGCAGCTGAATCTGAGCCCTCCTCCTCCCGGGACCAAACCCTCAGCAGTCACTGGGCTCCTCCTCAAGCCACGAGGAGGCTCTGTCTGGGCAAAGTTTGCAGACGGGACAGACGGACAGACTGAGACCATCGGAAGACATGCAGAAGCAGGGGAGTGGAGAGCCTTCGCTAGACGAGCGAGCAGACAGACACGGGGGCACAAGCCGGCTTCAGGGCCAGGCAGCGTGACTCACTGGGTCGTAGCATCTGTCCATGTCTCTGGGCTAGGCCCGACTGTGTCTGGCGGCTTCGGGCCCTCGTCCGGCTTCCCAGAGATTCTCAGACGCCCGCCTAAAGTGAAGAGAGGCGCGGGATGGGGGAGGGGAGGCGGGGAGAGGGGTGGGCGGGAGAGGGGGCCCGGGTTCGGGGGGAGGGTCTGGTCTCCCCCGGCCGCCCGTCCGGGCGTGGCGGGTGAGATCGGGTGGAGGTCGAGATCCGGAGCGGGGCCGGACAGGGGAAGGGGCAGAAAGTTAGCGCAGCTTAGGAAAGTCCCGAAAATACCAGGGGGAGGCGGAGCCGGAGGGGGCGGGCCTGGAAATGACGCTGGGGCCCCGCCCCCGCGGCGGGAGGGGCGCGAGGCCTGGGCTGTTCCTGGTTCCCCCGCAGCGGCTGCAGCCCCCCGGGGCTCGGTCGGGGCCTAGGCCGCCTGCCCCCACTCCGCGGCCTGGAGCAACCTTGGGATTTTCGGCCGGCGTGGCGGACACGGCTGATTCACCCGGGGGCTTTTGTGGGGACATTCCTGCCGTCGGAGGCCTCTTTCCGAACGGCCCGTAGGCGGGGGCTCTTCCAGTGGGGCCCCCGGGGTGCTGCCCAGAGACTGCGACAGAGCCTGGGGTGGGGAAAGGAGTGCCCCCCTCCCCGGGCTCTAGCGACCCCGGAGCATCTCAGTTTCCCGGAGTCCCCCGCTGCACCTGCTCCGGGCGACCGGCCCTGGAGACCCCAATGCCACAACCATCCCTAACACGCGTGCCCGCGACAGGAGTGTGCGTTTCGGCCCTAGAGTCTAGAGTGCGTGGGGAGTGCGAGCGCTGGCCGCTTGCACGTGCGAGTGAGCGTCGGTCCGCACAGGTGAGTCCTGGAGCCGCTCGGGGCGGGCAGGCGTCGCGCGCGCGCACCGGCTGACACCCGCGGGGCCGGCGGACCTGTCGGCGCGGGCCAGGGTGTCGTGCTCGCCGGCGTGCGCTCTGGAGGTGGTGTCCAGCCCCGGACTGTCACCCGGAGGCCCTGCCCCTCCCTCTCCACTCCCCGGCCACTCACCGCGGCGGCGGCTCTGGTTCCGCTTCTTCCCGAGCCCTGCCCTGGACGGGTCGCTGCTGCTCTCCGGCCACCGGGCTCCAGCCGGGAAAGCCCCTTTCGGCCCCCCGAGGGGGGGAATTCCCGTGACGTTCCCGTGCGTCACTCCTCATGCCCTTTTCTTATTGGCTGAAAGTTTAACTCCCGGACTCTTGTAGCCAACCCGGAGCGACGCCGGCGCGCCCCTTGCGGGGAAGGCTTGCCCGGGGGCTGGTCACCGGGTGTCACCCCGCGCCGGTTCTGCTGCGGACGGGCGAGGAGGGACGGCCAAGCCAGCGCAGTGCGGGGCTCGGATCTCTGCACCCTCCCAGGCTTGCCCCGGAGGGCTAGGGAGCGCAGGGCCCCCCCTGCTCTTGCTGCGCTTAGCACTTGGCTGTCTCTGAAACGGGGGAAACCCAGGGGAAACGGGCCAGCCCCGACACTCGGGTCCCTCCGGGACAGGGACCTCGATGCTGGGAAATTAAGGGAAGAGGAAGGAGGCTGATCTTGCGGTCAGCTCCAGATCGCCACCTAGTGGCCTTTCTGGATCCGCAAGGAAACGCTGGGGTCATCAACTGTCTCAGCTTTGATGGCTTCTGGAGGAGACTGAGAATTTTATTCTGTAAGTGGCGGGTTCACAGGGGTCCAGGCTTTCAGGATGACCTGTTGGAGGAGCAGTGCGCTGGGAGAAAAAAAAAAAAAAAGAAATGCTTGACTGGGAGTATCAGGCCTTGTTCATCCACCACAGATGTCTGGACTATTAGAATTGACGGGCGACCAGCCAGATGTGCTAATACATACAGACCTGCAGTCCTAGCTTTCGTGAGACTGAGGATCCCCAGTTGGACGTCACCCTATCTCAACACACATGCACACAAAGTATAGTGTTTCAAACTTCCTCCAGTGTAGAAAATGGCTGTTGCTCAGCGGTGTGCCTTGCATGTCTGAGGTGCAGCTACCGTCTGAGGCTGGGGAGGCAGCTCAGTGGGTAAGCCCTCCAGTACTGTTTTTCCAGCAGACAGCTCACGGGTGTGTGAAACTGCAACAGCAGAGGATGCCACTGTCTCCCCCCAGCCTCTGAGAGTGCTGAATTCATGCACACTTTCCTCTGTTCCCACCCACTCCCAAAAATTCATCTATTTTAGGGCTCAGCATTTAAGAGCACTGGCTGCTCTTCCAGAGGCCCTGAGTTCAAGTCCCAGCAACCACATGGTGGCTCACAACCATCTCTAGGGAGGTCTGATGCCATCTTCTGGCATAAATATGTACATCCAGATAGAACACTCATACATAAAATATCTTTTAAAAAACGATTTTAAAAGCCACCCTGAGCTGGGCAGTGGTGTTGCACACCTTTAATTCCAGCACTTGGGAGGTAGAGGCAGGCGGATCTTGTGAGTTCAAGCCCAGCCTGGTGTACAGAGCAAGTTCCAGGACAGTCAGAGCTGTTATACAGAGAAACCCTGTTAAAAAAAAAAAAGAACCCCAAATAAATAAAAAGGCACCCTGGAAATGAATGACCTTTCACACTCTATGAACTCTGCTGAACACGTATACTGACAAGGTCAAGACAAGGATTCATAGCATGGACTAGAAATGAATGGCCTTTCGCACTCTGTGACCTCTGCTGAACATGTCTACTGACAAGGTCAAGACAAGGATTCCTAGCATGGACTGGTGTCTGACTGTCAGCTTTCCCTGTAAGAGCTATGTGTGCAGTCCATCTCCACTCCGGAGCACAGCTCTTTCAGGGCTCTTCCGAGGCTGCCCTGATCTGCAGGACATGATTATAGACTTGAACTAGTACCAGGAAGGGAGCGGTATTAATTCTTATCTGCCCCACCCTTAGAGTAAATGCTTGAGACAAGAAGCATTTCAGTTTTTTTTTTTTTATTCTTAGGGTGTTTGCATAGGCTACAGGTTGGGCTTCACTAATCTTAAGAGATGAAACTTTCAGACTACAGGTGCCAACTGTATCTATTTACGCTGTTGATGAAACTAAGGCATATGGAGGAAAGAGAGAGAATAGACTGCCCCCCCCAGGACAGGGTTTCTCTCTGTAGCTTTGACTGTCCTGGAACTCACCCTGTAGACTGGTCTTGAACTCAAGAGATCCCGCCTGCCTCTGCCTCCCAAGTGCTGGGATTAAGGTGTGCTCCACCACTGCTGATTGGCGTTCTACTTACTTTCAATGCAGGGGCATCTACAAGAACATAGTGCTCTTAGCCATCAAGCAGGCTCTCGAACCTTAAATCAGAGTTCTGTTTTGGGAGGAGTTGGAGACAGGGTCCCACTATGTAGCCCTGGCTAGCCTGGCACTTGCTGTGTGGATCACATTGGCCTCAAACTCAGGGCAGTCCTCTGGTTCTCACGTCTTTCCCACGTGCTGAGACTGGAGGCGCGTGCCACTCGGCAGATTCTGAACTCTAAGTGGACAGAGGTGCACCCGTGCTAGCTGCTGTAGCTCACCAGTGTCCTGCAGCCTCCACGGCATTCCAAACCGCACCTCTAGGAACCGAACTCCTTTAGTTTCAAAATTCTGATAGGTTCTAAACTGAAAATAAATCCTTTACAGACCTATTTTTGTTATTTCTATTGATGCACTCGTGTGTGTGTGTGTGTGTGTGTGTGTGTGTGTGTGCGCGTGCGCGCGCACGTACGCGCATTCATCAGCAGAGGCCAGGAGACGGCCTCTGCTGGGTCCCTTGGGGTTGGAGTTACAGAAGGTTGTGGGTGTTGGAAGCAAAATTCAGGTCCTTTTTAAAGAGCAGTGAGCACCCTTAGCTATTGGGCCATCTCTTGAGCCCCTAAACCTTCTAGTATAGAAATTTTCAGAGACTAAGTGTAACAAGAATGCATACGCACACATCTGTAACAAAGCCTTCAGCACTTCCCAGGGCACATGGCCCAGAGATGTCAGCTAACTCTAAATAGTTGCCCATTGCTGTCATCTCTCTGGACTTAAGAAGTGCCTTTACCCCTTCAACCTCCCTGTATCCTCTAGACAGGTTTATCTGTATAGCCTTGGATGTCCTGTGTAGACCAGGGAAACTCACAGAGACCCGCCTGCCCCTGCCTGCTGAGTGCTGGGATTAAAGGTGTGTGCACCACTGTCTGGCTGTTGCTCCACTTTCAACATAAAGATGTAAGGGGAGACTTTCTCCATCTGTCTCCGTCCCACTTACCGGACCCCCGCCCCCAGCCACAATGAAATAACCACTCCAAGGCTTATTATTACAATTGTTTGGCTGATGGCTCATGCTTCTAATTACGTAGCTCTCTCTTAATTATCAACCCATTTCTATTAATCTGTGAATCCCCATGTGACCTTGGCTTACCTAGATGATGCCCTGGTATCTTGTTTCCCTAGTGGCTACATGGTGTCTAGTCACTCTGTCTTCCTTCTCCCTGCCTCTTGGTTCAAAACTTCCACCTAGCCAAATTCTGCCTGTCCATTTGCCAAAACAACTTTATTCATCAACCAATGAAAACAATACACATAGTCATGACATGCCAAAGGACATCCCCATCGTAAGGATTTCTGCTTCTGCACAGAGAAGATGCATCAGAAATCTGCCCCATTCATTTGCCAATAAACAATGAGGACATCTATGGAAAAACAATGTCCTAGCTTGCAGATGGAAATCAAGTAGACGTATGTCATTTCTAAGTTCTGCTGAGGAATGTTAAGTAGGCAGGAAAATGAGCATGAGTAGGGATTTCAGATAGCAGTCAGGGAGAGCTGCTTTGAAGAGGTAATGTTTACACAGTGTTTTAATCCCAGCACTCAGAAGGCATGTGGATCTCTGTGAGTTCGAGGCAAGCTAGGATTTTATAGATTCTTTCTCAAAAAACAAAAAACCCCAAACAAACAGAAAGACCGTGACTTGGAATAAACTAGGGAGTGTGAATTGTGTCATATCCAGAGAGAGACCATTTGTGTGGAGGGCTGATCACTGCAAAGGTCCCACATGAGTGTGTCTGTCATATCTGAGGGAGAGTAAGCCAGTGTAAATTGAAGAAAGAACTTTGGGGTGGGGCTATAGATTAGAAATAGAGCATTTATCTAGCATGAACAAGGCTCTGAGTTCAATTTCCAGGACTCTGTCTCCAAAAGGGGCAGGGAATTTGGGTGCATTTTGTTTGAATAGGATAGACAGTGGAATAAAAGTGCCATAGGTTCTAAAAGAGTGCATGGTATACCAAGCAAAAACAAAGGAGGGAGGCCAGGGTCCCATAAATGGAGCGTATACACATAAAATTAAACATATCTTGTGAAAAAGGAACTTCTGCCTTAATGTTGGTAATTTAGAAAGCCTGTGAGTCCAGACACCCACAGTTAAACACTGAACTGAACTCCTGGAAACAAGTTATAGAGGAGGAGGAGGAGGAGGAGGAGGAGGAGTGATGAGCAAAGGGGTCAAGACCAGGCTGGTGAAACCCACAAAAACATCTGACCTGAACAAGGGGAAGCTCATGGACCCCAAACTGATAGCTCAGAGGCCAGCATGGGACCCAGACCCCGTGAATGTGGGTGTCAGTGAGGAGGAGACCTCGGCATTCTTTGGGGCAATAGATCAGTGTTTATCCCTGGCATCCACATGGACTTTGGGAGTCCATACCACGCGGAGGGATGCTCTCTCAGCCTGAACACATGGGGGAGGACCTAGGTCCTGCCCCAGGGATGATATGACAGACTTTGGAGATCCCCCATGAAGGGCCTCACCCTCCCTGGAGAGTGGAGTGGGGATTGGGGAGGGGGTTGGGGGGGATGGGAAGGAGGGGTGGGAGAGGGAGCTGGGATTGACATGTGAAGCAAGCTTGTTTCTAATTTAAATTAAACAATAATAAAGAAAGAAAGACTGAGTCAGTTCCTCAAGTGAAGTGTTGAAGGGTAGGAGGGTGATTCCAAGTTAGGAGTCAGCACTGGAAAGCTGGAGCAGGGCACGGAGTCAATGCGATGGATGGTGTTCAATGGTTTGCCAGAGGATGACATCACCTGCTGTGTTTCTTTTTTTTAATTGCAGCTGCCTCTTAAACTAGGCTATCCTATTCAGCAACTGCCCTAGACCTCAAGAGCGCTGCCTGAGAGAATTCTGGTCCCTCAGGTACCAACTCTTCCAAAGCTACTAAGAAAACTTATTCAAATCTCTGTCCTGTTAAAGAACTCAAGAGTCAAAGGTTGAGGTAGAGTCCTGCTTCCCAGAGAGGCTGAACAGCAAGCAGCTCACCCCCTTATGTCTCCCAGAAGTCCTCGTGCTTTTTCTTGCCCCCCTTACAAACCCTTCTCCACCTGGCTCCTCCCTATAACTTCCTGTCAGCCTGTTGCTGACCCAGCCTCCTGACCGCAGGCGAATTTTATGTAATCCAACACATCTCTGCATCATTAAACAAACGTTCCAGAGCATAAACAAAAGTAGCTCACCTTAAATACTATTCTGCAACAATCACCCCGAGAAAACAGAGAGCTGTGGATGCTCAAATATTCAGAGACTGTGGGTGGGGACAGCCAAGGATACACAGAGAAACCCTGAAGTTTGAAATCACAATTACATCTTTCCCTCTTTCCTCTTCTCTATCCAATCCCTCCCATGTGCCCTCTTGCTCCCTCTCACATTCGTGGTCTCTTTTTCTTTGTTGTAGAGGAGGACCAGCTGGGAGGCTCTTCCCTGAGGAGCAGCCTGCTTTCTTGCTGGCGCGTTGCTCAGTTGCCCCTAGCCCTT
Source organism: Mesocricetus auratus (assembly GCF_017639785.1). Lineage (NCBI taxonomy): Eukaryota > Metazoa > Chordata > Mammalia > Rodentia > Cricetidae > Mesocricetus > Mesocricetus auratus. The sequence goes on from NW_024429182.1 coordinate 15,251,901, forward strand.
CGCCTAGGGTTGAGGATTTTTGGAATTCCCCTTCCATGTTAGTGTGTCCACTGGTGTTGTTCAGGTCGGGCAGCCATGCTGGTGAGACTGCAGGGGTGTCTGATCAGAGCTCAAAGGGAGACAGGCGTTTTCCTCCAGAGCAGGCTGTGGCCTCCCCAAGGATTCGATCACTTCCACATCACCAACGTGTGGCCCCTGTTGGTCAGACCTGAAGCCTTCTCTCATGGCCATCTTTGCTTTCTAAGAAGAGATATTGTTGTCATGATTCAGCTGTTCTTCTTTGTAATAGAAGGAATTCTGGTGAGTGATTTTCCTTTTCTTCTTCTTTTGAATTTTTGAGACAGGGATTCTCTGTGTAGCCCTGGCTGTCCTGGAATTCGCTCTGTAGACTAGGCTGGCCTTGAACTTACAGAGATCCGCCTGCCTCTGCCTCCCAAGTGCTGGGATTAAAGGTGTGAGCCACCACTGCCCTGCTTTTTCTTTTTAAGAAATGCATTTATTTTTAGTTGTGTCTGTCTGTCTGTGGGTATGTGCGAGGGAATGTAAAGGCTGTAAGAGGGAGCTGGAGTTACCGGCGGTTAGGAGCCGCTCAACATGGGTGCTGGGGCCCAGACTCAGATCTCTCTGCTTCCCAGCAGGGGTTAGCCTGTAATCCTCCAGTGTCTTCTCTACTTGGCGAGACTAACTGAGAGACACACAGTTGTCCTTCCCCTTTCTTCACAGGATGGCCTAGTGCAGGTCTGTCCCCAAGCTGGAGATGACCAGTGCTATCTTGGAGTCAGAGTAGCTTGATAGGGAACACTCAGGCCTGTGTGCCTCCCTCACAGAGGGGAGTGAGGGATAGAAAGCCTCACCTGTGGGCTCAACTACCACTTCCCATCTACCCTGCCCCAGCTACTCATGGTCTAGGAATGGGGTAGAAGGTTGACGGGGTTGGGACCCCAGTGATGAAGCTTTCATGACCCATCACCCATGCTGGGGTGGGCTTCTCAGGTGATGCAGGTGCCTCAGTGCTGTGGAATATTACTTTACATTTGTTTGACTATAGAGATGTGTTACATTTGTTTATGCTGCATTTGTCTAACTATGTAAAGACTGACATTTGTTTCCCCTTGCCTGCCTACGGCACCTGGTTGGTCTAATACAAAAGCCGAACAGCCAATAGCTAGGCAGTGGAGGGGTAGGTGGGGCTGGCAGACAGAGAGAATAAGTAAGAGGAAGAATTTGGACTCGAAAGGAAGAGACAATGAGAGACAGAGAGAGAGAGAGAGAGACGAGAGAGAGAGAGAGAGAGAGAGAGAGAGAGAGAGAGAGAGAGAGAGAGAGAGAGAGAGAGATGCCAGCCAACCAGAGACGCAGTAGGACGTACAGAATGAAAAAAGACCCCAGACAAAATGTAGATGACGAGAAACAGGTTAAAGTAAGTATAAGAGATATCGAGAAACGAGCCTAAGATACGGTCAAGCATTCATGACTCTACCTTGTATTCTTTCCCGCCAGCTGCCTGGGTCCCGCCACTGTCTCAGCCCCCAAATAACGCGAGACACTATATTAATTATGAAGCGGTTGGCCGTTTGTTATGGTTTCTTATCGGCTACCTCTGACTTAATTATTAACCCATAATTACTAATATATATTTTTATAAGGTCTTATCTTACCGAGGACGCAGCCTCATGCGTCCTCTCTTTCCGGGATCACATGGTGGCTCTCTACTCTTGACTACATTTCCCAGAATCCTCCTTGACTCCTAGTCCCACCTATCTTGCTTCCCTATTGGTCAACAGTGCTTTATTTACAACCAATAGGACAACATATACACAGAAGGACTTCTCCCATCATGTAACTAATATTAAGTCCCTGTGTCATGAGTTGGGAGTTCATTGGTGATCTAAAAGAAAAGCTTGTTATACCCGAGTCACCCCAACAAACTCATTTGTTTACCAGGCTACACTGGGTGGAATAATTTCTTTGGTGGATCAGTGAATAGATGCTCCTGTATACTGATCTAGGAAAACACAGCAGATGGCCTCTGGGTTCCACCGTGTCCCTGTCCCCGCATCCCCTCCACCCCCAGAGATGTGCGGTGCTTTCAGAGCAGAACCTGTGCGGCTCGTATGGGAGAAGAGACGGCTGTGGCAGGGCCCTGGTGCCCAGCTGGCGGTAGACTGGCTTCTCTACATCACCCACGCGCTACCGTGTACCTGATTTCCCCAGGCACAGGGCTGGGCAAGGCTTCTGACTCTCGTGGAAACTCGTCCTGGTCTGGACCTGGGTGGGAAGGAAAAAGGAGAAACTAGCTCATGTTCTGAGACCATTTCCTCATATCAGGTGCTTTGCGTTTCTTGGGTGCTCTTACCTACACCTGAGTAGACACTTATAGAGGCCTCAACTTCTGGCCAGTGCAAAGGGAAGCGTAGGTTAGAAAAGCTGTCTAGACTGCCAGGCATCAGTGTGAGGGGGTCCCCAGTGCTACAAGGGAAGCACCTGGGAAAGTGAAACCCAGAACTGCCTTTGTTTTGGCTTGGCAGCAGCGCTGGGGTGGCACCCAGCAGCCAGGTCAGCCCGGGCTCTGCCATCCCCAGAGTCCCGGCTGTGTCTTGGTCCTGGTGTGCCTGCCCCATGCAGTCTTGTCTGCCTTACCATGATGCAAAGGTCAAGGAGAGAGGTCCTTCAATCACATTTCAGTGACTAGGGTAGATGGAGCTGTGGGGCAGGGAACAGGACATACTGCAGTTTGGAGTCAGCCTGATAGCCTGTGGCTGGAAACACATGCCTGTCACAGTGGGCAAGATGGCCGACTACCTGTCCAGACTCATGGCCTCCTTGTACTCTCAGGTCATGAGGCACATGCAAGAGTTCTGGACGGCTACAACTGCTCTGAGTTACCTGCCCCACGGTCCTGCCAGGCTTTCTTAAGGTTGTGAAACTGCATAAGCCCTTGACATAGCAACTTCTTGGTGGAGCCTCTGGCTGGTAGCTGGGGGTCAGGTGGATCAGGCCTCATTGGTGGTAAGTTCAGCTTCCTTTTACCTGTTTATCCAAGGCCCAAGCAAGTCTTGGACAGGACATCCCAATAACACAGTGCCCTGACACAAACACAAAAGAAAACCAGAGCAATAGGAAATGTGTTGGTACTAACATTTATTACATCATAAAAAGTCCATTGGTGTTATTTTCCATATATACATGCTCCTATGGGCAGGCCCCCATCAAGTCCTACCAGCCCACCCTCCATGGTGCCAAGCAACTCCAAACTGACCAACTATCTAATGAAGGAAGAGGAATTGGAGGAGGTGGCCCAGGGCTGGTGGGACTGGATGGAGAGAGGAACAAAGTGCAGAGTGTTTGGGCTGGGCTCTTCGTGCCTAACCTGGAGGGGGCACATGGCAGGCACCACAGGGTTGGCACAGCAGGGTTGGCTCCATGCCTCCCCAGGGCCCAGGCTGAAGGCAGAGGCTACAGGTTATGCCTGTGTCCACTCTCGGCTTGGAAGCTAGGAATGGGCAGCAGTGGAAGAGTCTCCCAGCCTGACGTGGATCCCAGCAGGGACTCGTAAGTTCTCATTCCCCCATCAAGTAGTAGCAACAGCAGCTCGCTTTGGGCCTGGAAGGCCTGGTGGGAAGAAACGGTCTGGATCTCCGAGGGACCGGCCTTAGTTGACTTCAGAGGTGGGGATAGGGTCTGTAGGACGGGGAGTGGACAGGAGAGGCACCGGAGAGGTGGCCTCGATGAGTGCAGGGTTGAGGATAATGGGCAGGGTCATGGGTGGCACACCCACCTGCAGTGGGGAAGTCAAGGGCTGTAGGATTAGTGGGGGCTGGGCCAGAGGGGGAGGTCCCTCCGGGGAGGGGCTCAGTCTGCTGGGGCTGGAGGCCACGGGTGATCCGGGAGAGCTGCTGCTGGTGGCTCGGGTCCCCTCAGGCTTCTCTGAGTCTGCAAGGAAAGCAAAGGTGCTTCCGTCAGACCTTCTGGTAGGCACGAGACAACTCTCAAGCTCCTAGTGGTCTTCTCAAACCTCTGCCCCTCCCAACCCCTCTCTCAGGTGAAGTTGTTAGAAACCTCCTTCTAAAACTCATAGCATACAACACAAAATATACTAAAACATAAAAATAAAACTCGAGTTTCAGTTTTGAGTTTATAGGATTGGTTACTAAATGATAGAAGGTGTAACAAAATGCATTCATCTGTCAATATAAAAAAACCCCACAACTCATTTCGGGACACAGTTACCCGTCTCCATATTTAACTCCTTCAGTGTACTCCTCTATCAGGTCAGTTGTGGTCTGGATGTTACCTGCATCCCTGACAGGCCTTTGGATATTGACGTAGCCCTCTCCTCCCAGCCTAGAAAGCTTAAGCGGGCACCTCATCATGGGGTAGCTGGTCCTGCTGTTTCGCATAGGACGAGCAGGCAAACAGCCTTCTCTCCCTGACTTCTCCCCAGCCCCCTAGCCCCATCACAGCAGTGATCCTAAACTACCCTGGGCATCTTTGTAGGTTTTCTCCAACTGACCATTTCGGCCGAACTCACCACAGAACCCCCCTTCTGAGGGTATCTCTGGGGAAGGTGGATGGCCGGGTGTCCTGGGGTCACCGGCAGCAGGGGTCAGGTGGGTGGAGGCCAGAGGCTTTTGGCTATGAGGCTCCATGGGCATGGGGTCTGGAATAAAGAATCCAGATGGCAACTTTCAGAGCTTTCTTTCCTGCAGGATCCTGGCTAGTCCCCCACCAGCCCCCCCCCCCCCGGCAACACCCACCGGGACAGGGTCTCAGGTAACCAAGGCTGGCTTCATATGTACCCAAAGATGGCCTGCCTTCAGTTCCTAAGTACTAGGCACTATAGGCATGTACTACCATGACCAGTGGGAAGCCATTAATCTGTCCACCCTCCGGTGAGCAGAGAATTCGAGGATCCCTTGTAAGACCCTACCCTGGATGACAGTCTGCTTGAAGAGCTCGTCACGTAAGTGTGGCAAAAAGCAATCGATGCGCTCCCAGGTAATCTCCCAGAGGGCGGAGGGGCCGCCGCCCCTCACATCTGCACTGTGGAAGATCTCAGCCGTGTCCATCACCAGGAGCATGTTTTTCAGGGACTCAGGGATTGCTTCTGACTGAGGCGGCAGTGAGAGTATGAACAGCAGTGAGAGGTAAGCGGGAGGCAGCCACGAAGGGCAAACAGCAGGTTGTCTCAGCATGGGAAGAGGAAGTGGTCGAGGCCGAACATACCAGCAAATCACTGGAGCCCGCATGCATGTACTTGTCCATGAAGTCCAGGATGGTGAGCCACAGGGCAGCGAAGGTGGACAGCGACAGCAGTGGAGACAGGTGCTGCAGGAAAACCTAGAGCCCACAGCCAGCCTCTTTTAGCCAACAGCAGTGGAGGTGCCTCCTGTGGCCCTCTCCAAAGCTGAGGGAAGCTGGCCCCAGCTAATAAGTATTCAGTCAGAGGTTTCTCTGAAATCCAGACCTCCCTGAGTCCCTGGGCAGCCCTGAGCACTTACACGTCATCTCTGAGCCCTATGAGAAGACCTGGCTTCTCTGTGGGAAAAGCAGGGACAGGGACAGCAGGGTGGTGAGCAGTACCTTTGATAGCAGCGTGGAAGCCCTCATCCGGGTCTCCTCCATCCCACCCACATCTGCAGGGCTGATATTTTCTAACAGCTTGGTCAGCAGAGGAAACAGCACCTGGTAGGTAAACACCCAATGTCACCTTAGCACAGTCGACTGGACACCTTCCCTGGAAGGCTGAGCCTGGTGGACTGACATAGACCAGCAGAGACCCTCTGATGGCGGTGGATGGCAGGAGCTCTTTAGGTTGGATGGCTCTTCCTGTCTTATGATTTGAGCTTCCTCTTAAGACCAGCAAGAGTCCTACCTTGTTAAAGCAGGACTCCCATTCCAGGGCGTCCAGCTTTTGTAGGTCATGCACCAGAAGTGCTCGCTGCAGGTACGTCAGAGCCTGCATCCGCACCTGGCGCCGGGCGTCACAGCACAGGCAGGCGATACCTGAGAGTGAGAGCAGGATCAGGGTCTTCCAGGCACTGACCTGCTGCTCCACAAGCTTCGAGTCGCCTGTCTACCTTGTACCCTTCCCCAGGTTTACCTTGTAACAAAGGGCACCAGCAGTGGGCCCAGAGGGTGCGTGAGTCAGCATCAATCCTCCGGCCACCTGACTCCAGGTGGCGCTGCTCCTCTGCCCATGAGCTGTAGATAGAGGCTGCCCGGGTGTGCAGGGTGTGCATCAGGTCCAGCAGCTGGGATGAGGAGAGTGTAGGATGCGACCAGAGTTGTTCTGCTGGGTCCTCCCCACCCTCCCCACTATCCCTGACTGAGTCTTCAAGGGACCCGCAGCACAAGCTATGCGGCACCCCACTCCTCTTACAGCTCTTTGCTTCAGCCTGGGCTCACTGCTCTAGTCCTGGCAGTGTTCCTCCGAGTAAGGAAGTCAAGAGCTATCACAGGAGAGAGACTTTAGAAGACATGCACACTGAATCTATGCCACAAGATTTCAGGGAGAATGAAAAATCTTCCTGTCTTAATTTAAAATTTATTTTATGGGTGTTTTGCTTGTACACATGTTTTGTTTGTTTGTCATGTGCGTGCTGTGTCCATGGAGGAGAGAAGAGGGGACCCTATGTACATCGATCGTCTGGGACTGGAGTTAAATTGCTGTGTGCTGCCATGTGGGTGGGGGAATGAAACCCAGATCCTCTTCCTAACTGCTGAGCCATCTCTCTGGCTCCAAGAAAGACACTGTCAATCGTATTCCATACCTACTGATAGAGTGGTTTTATTAATCTTATTATAATAAAAAAGTACTTGTGTGTGTGTGTGTGTGTGTGTGTGTGTGACAACGTGTGGAGGACAATTTGTAGGAACTGGTCCTGTCTCCCATCATGTGGGTTCTGGGGCTGTCTCAGGTCACCAGGCCTGGCAGCAAGCACCTTTATGCACTTGAGTCATCTCTCGAGTCAGGTCAGTTGCCCTTGTTGGGCTGGTGAGATGGTCAGCAGGTAGAGGTGCTTGGCATCAAGCCTGGCAGCCTGAGCTGAGCCCTGACCTGAGCATAGGGAGAAGGAGAAGCAGCTCACAAAGGTGCCCTCCAACCTCACTCTCACGCTATGCGCATGTGCTTACACTCAATGGTAAACGAATGGAGACAGTAACCTCAGGCTCAAAGGCCAGACTTAACACGGATTTGTTTTCACCAGTTTTCTTTAAAAAAAAAAAATCAACCTCCCCCACCCCCACAGGGTTTCTCTGTGTAGTCCCGGCTGTCCTGGAACTCACTCTGTAGACAAAGACGGCCCTGAACTCAGAGACTGCCTGCTTCTGCCTCCCAAATGTATTTATTCTGTTTTTTTTTTTTTGGTTTTTCGAGACAGGGTTTCTCTGTATTGTCTTGGAGGCTGTCCTGGAACTCGCTTTGTAGACCAGGCTGACCTCGAACTCACAGAGATCCGCCTGCCTCTGCCTCCCGAGTGCTGGGATTAAAGGCATGCACCACCAACGCCCGGCTATTTATTCTGTTTTAAAAAAGGATTTAATCATTTTTATTTTATACTGTATGGGTATTCTGCCTGTAGTATGTCTGTATACCATGTATGTGCAGTGCCTACAGAGGCAGAAGAAGGCATCAGAGTCCCCTCAACCTGTAGTTACAGATGTTGTGAGTTGCCAGGTAGGTATTGAGAACTGAACCTGGGTTCTTTGGAGGAGCAATTAGTGCCCTTAACTGCAGAGATACCTTTCCAACCTCCAAATTAAGTTATTCTTAGAAGTGTGTGTGTGTGTGTGTGTGTGTGTGCACGCGCGCGCATGTGTCCATGTGACTTCAGTACACCATGTGTGCACAGGTACCTGCAGAGGCCAGAGTGTTAGATTCCCTGACACTGGAGTTAGTCACCTGATATAGGTACTAGGATCTGAAGCTGGGTTATCTGTCCTCTGCTGAGCTATCTCTCCTGCCTCCTACCCACTGTGTAGCCCTGGCTATCCTGGAAATACCTTTATAGACCAGGCTGGCCTGGAACTTGCAGAGATTTGCCTGCCTCTGCCTCCTGAGTGCTGGGATTAAAGGCATGCGCCACCATGCCCGGCTTTTCATCATCTTTCTAAGGCTATTCTGAAGGCAACTGTTTCTCTATTTAGTCAGACACTTAATAACTATGGGAGGACAGACAAAATGCTAGAGATATAGTGCCTCTAGGGGAACTCTGGCTGATACAGGAATGAATGGAAACTCAATCTTATCAGTCTATGCTTTTATATCTTCTGAACCTTCTATCATGTGCATATGTTACGTATTAAATAAGGGAAGTCTTTAAATATATAAACTGAACTAAGGATCTTACACATGCTAGGCTGAGATAAATTCCCAGCTCAAAAAATATGAATTTAATTTAGTGCGATGTGTACACTTGACCCCAGTACACAGGAAGCAGAGGCAAGTAGATCTGTGAGTTTGAGGCCAGCCTGGTCTACACAGCATGCACTGTAAGCAAAGCCTTACAGGTGGCTTTGGATAAGAGAAACACTGTGACAGAGAGGGGGGGGGCAGTACACAATGATATTTCTTCTGAGTTCTGACTTTCCCTGGTCCCACCCAAGTCCTGAGTCTCAGTGAAGGAGAAGAAGTAAAGGGTGCCATACTTACGTCCTGACTGACCTGTAAAGACACCGTATGGTAGCTGGCAGGCACTCCTTCATCCTCTTCCTCATCACTATGCCCACCCCGAGTAGCATGCTGGTTGGAGGTTCGGGGCCGCCGAAGCACTGAGCCCTCCTTCGTTTTTTTCTTGAAGCGGTTCCCTTTGCTGTCATATTTGTGACTCTTGGCACGTTTGTCCTGGGACTTGCACCCTGAGCAGAGCCAGACTTGTGTCACATTCCCATAGCCTCAGGTCGAAGATGCCCCACCCTTCCCCTTCTCCACCTGACCCACTGCCCAACTGTCCCTTCAACAGGTGACTTACCACCATTCAGACTGGCCTCCACAAAGATGCGGAGAGTTTTGACGCAGAGTTCAAAGTTGTCAGGGGTGATGTGAGCAGCATCACGAACAATGAAGGACAGTGATTCCACACACTTGAGCAGGGACTTAGTGTCATGGGGCCCCAGGTCTAGGCCCACTGTGAGGCTGTATTGATTAACCAGGGGTGAAGGGCTGGGCCTGCTGAGCCCTGCTCCTGCTTTGGAGTTATCGATGTCATCCTTCCCCACCTGTAAAATATACGGGGCGCAAGCTGGAGCCCCTGTTCCCTATAAGGGACTTCAGGTGTCTCTCTGAGGACCCAGAATCTTTCTTATATCTCAGGATGGTAGTATACTCACCACTAACCAACCACTGTTGACCATATCAGCATCTGTGGCAGATCGGTGTATCTTGCCAGGCCTGCCATGGTCAGTGTAGACTTCTGAGTCGGAAGTGTACCCTCGGTCTAGGCTGACATCATTTTGATGGTAGGATGGGAGCTCACTGTCTGACTGTGCTCCTAAGCCAGGCAGGGAAAAGGCAGAGTAAGAGCAGAGATGGGACATGGAACAGGATAACAGATCCTGAAGAAAAGTGCTAGGCCTGGCATCTTCTCTCATGCCTGGCTTACTTTTGGTCCAGCTACTAAAGGGCTGAGGCCTGAACAATGTCTCTCTTGACCAAGCAGGGCAGCAAGCTAATATAGGCTTCTGATTGTAGCTAATAGCAGCTGTTAAGGAAAGGGCTGGCATAGGACATAGGTTTCTGTAAAATGGTCTTCAGGGCAGTAGAAACTTGGCTTGATAGCCTTCTGCACTGCCTACCTGCCTTTATGCTATATAGCCTGTGGGTAGCCAAGCGCACAAGAGTATCTGGAAGCAGATGGCAGGAATCAGGTGTTTTCAATCTGAACATAATAGCCTGTGTAACCTGTGTTTTGGTTTCCCACTGCAGCTCCGGGGTCCTAACTGCTTATCTGCCAGTGAGCATCTTCCTGGGGAGGGGCATACCAGCATCAGGAGCATCAGCCCTGGCTGTGGCCTGTAGAGCATCTGGAGGCTTCACCCCTGAGCCAATGCACTCCAGCAACGTGAAGAGGGTGGCCCAGTCGTCACCAGAGTGGATGTTGGCTGCATTGGTCTTGAGGAGTTCATGGAGCCCGTAGGCAACCTGGTGGCTGACCCTGGACAGCACGCTGGGCTTCATCAGTAACAAGATGCGCAGGGACAGCAGGACCTGGGATGGGACAAACACAGATACAGTCTTCCCCATTAGTCACTTAGGTAGTAAGGAGAGTTGGCTGAGCTAGCCTTGTCTTCTTTTCTTTTGGAGTACTGGGATTGAACCCTGGGCCTTACACCCTTGACCATGCATCATTTTTTTATATTGGTATTCTTATTAATTATATGTTCACATATAGTTATAACAACACATAAAGAGTTTCCTTATGGTTGGGTGGTGGTGATGTACACTTTTAATCCCAGCACTTGGCAGGCAGAGAGAGGCAAGTGGATATCTGAATTTGAGGTCAGCCTGGTCTAAAGAGCGAGTTCCAGTGCAGGCTCCAAAGCAATACAGAGAAACCCTGTCTTAAAAAAAAAAAATCAAAAAAGAAGAAAAAAGAAAAAAAGAAAAAGAGCTTCCTTGCATTACGTTGTCTAGTCTATCCCAAAAACAATGATGTAGAACTAACCATAACATGTCAATAAGGACAGAATTAGGAATAATCTACTGGTTTCCACTGGCTTTCCCATGTGTACTATGATGTGCTTAGTCCTACATGAAGGGACCCACGCTGCTGCTGGAGAGCTACATTTCTAATCCTTGTCTCCTGTCCCATCCCTAATCCTCAGCAATCTGTCCTCAACTTCTAAAATTCTGTGAATTCCAAATGTTATCTAGATAGAATTATCGCTTACCCCTGGTCTCCCCGACCTGGAGATCCACCTACATCTTTACACATCAGGTTTGCTGCTCTAAGTAGCTGAATAGCATTTCACCGTATGTTCGTACCACAGTTTATTCCCTTACGGCAAGTCGTCAGGCTGACTCCAGCTTTTGGCTTTAACTACTACAGCTTCAGTGAACATTTATACATATATTTAAGTTAAAATAAGCCTTCATTTTTTTCTGGGATAAATGCCCAAAAGTGTATTTTCTGGGTTGTATGGTAAGTGAATATTCAGTTTCATAATAAACTGCCATTAGAGTAGCTACATTATTTTTTATTCCCATAAGAAATGTATGAATAATCTAGTTTCTCTGTGTCCTTGCCAGCATTTGGTATTATCACTTTTAATTTTAGCTGTTCTGGTAAGTACATAGTGGTGTGTGTTATTTTTTGCATTTTTCTAATGGCAAATGTTATTTCACAGGCTTATTGGCCATTTGTATATCATCTGTGAAATATTTCTTTTTTTCCATGTTTGCATTTTGATACTAGGCTTTTCTCAAGTACATGATTTATAAACATTTTATATCGCTTTATAATTTTTCATTTTTCTCAACTAAGTTGTCATAGATTGAAAATTTTGAGCATGAGTAAAGTCTAATTTATCAATTCTCCATCTTATGGATTGTGCTTTTAATATCCTTACTGGGCTGGGCATGGTGGATGGTGGCACACTTCTTTAATGCCAGCCTGGTCTATACAGTGAGTTCCAGGCAAGCCAGGGCTATACAGTGATACTCTATTTCAAATAAATTAAAAATTAAAAACTATCTAACTAACTAACCATTTGGTTAGTTACAGTCCTATCTGTAGGGACACACAAGTTACAACAAGCAGGAACAGCCTCTTGCTGGGTAGGTACCCAGCCCTTCAGTCGGAGTTCTTTGCTTCCTGTTACTATGGAGGCTTTTGTCACTTCAGATGCTTGGACAGGAACAAGAGCAGGAAGGGTCTCTTTATTTTTCTATACCTTTCCCAGCTCCACTTTGTAGTCAGAGTGTAGACACTTGAGGGGAAGGAAGAATTTAGGGTTATGCACAGAGGCAAAATAAGCTTGTTTTAGACTGTGACCAGGTCTACAAGGAGAGATGTGAGCGTGAGTCCCTCCCTGATGTAGTGATGTTTGTGTTCAGGCTTTTGACTAAAAAAAAAAGGTATGTAATAAACTAATAAACCACATTAGAAATACTTAGTTTAGATCATAAAGTTTTCTCCTATGTGACTAAAGGTTTACAATATATACATTTGATTTTTTAGATCTATTATTTTATGTGTATGAGTGTTTTGCCTACACGTATGCTATGTGTACCATGTACATGTCTGCTGCCCAAGGAGGTCACAAAAGGGCACTGTATCTTCTGGAACTGGAGTTACAGATGGTTGTGAGTCACTGTGTGGTGCTGGGAACCCATCCCAAGGCATTTTGCAAGAGCAGCCAGTGCTCTTCACTAATGAGCCATCTCTCCAGCCCCTCCATTATGGCTTTCAAATTATCATCTGTTTAATTTTTCTGCAAAATAAAGGTTTAAGCCAAAGCTCACTTGGGAGATCAAGACAAGAATATGGCCAACTTAGGCTACATAAAAAGACCTTGTCTCAAAATCAAAACCAACCAACCAAACAAACAAACAAAAACCCCCAAAGCAAAACAGTCCAAAACCATTTAGTTGAACATATTTCTGGGTCATCTATTTGTTTAATAGCTTTATCTGTCTATTTCTTCATCTACATGATTTAAAGTTTATTTATTGTTTATGTGTATGGATGATTTGCTTGTATGTATTGACTGTATGTGACTGCACCAATGCAGTATTTACAGAGGCCAGAAGAGGGCATCAGATGCCTGGATTGGAGCTCCATAGGGTTGTTGGCTACTGTGTGGGTGCTGGAGATTCAACTGGGGTCCATTGGTAGAGGAGCCAGTGTTCTTAACCTTGGAAGTACTCCAGCCTACATAATTGTTGCTATAATAAAGTTTAATGTTGGCTAGAGTGGCAGAGTATGGGGTACACAACTGAAATCCCAGTTTTGGGAGGCAGAGGCAGGAAGACTGTGAAGTCTTACAGAGATACACATTAGACCCTAAGTCAAAATAACCAATCAGGCCTACACAGTAAGACTGTTTCAAAAACAATAACAAACCTAACCAAAAACAAAAACCCAGGCCGTTGAGCTGGGTAAGTGGGTAAAGGCACTTGCTACCATGCCAAGACTGATAATTGAGTTATATCCGAGGAATACAAGATGTCTTCTGCCTTCCACATGTACACCTGTGTCACACACATGTGCACACACCTACTTATCCATGCAAATAAATTAAAATATAACACAACAACAACAAACTAGGTATAATATTCCTCCCATTTCATTCTTTGTCAAAATGTTTGGCTATTGCAGGGACCTAGAGAATAAGCTTCTCTAGATCCACAAAAATCTTTGATGGGATATTATAGAAAGCTGCATTAGTCAGGCAGCGGTGGCTCACGCCTTTAATCCCAGCACTCGGGAGGCAGAGGCAGGTGTATCTCTGTGAGTTCAAGGACAGCCTCTAAAGCAATACAGAGAAACCCTGTCTCGAAAAACAAAAAATCCCCCAATGTAATACAGCCAGCCAGCTGCTTTACATATCATATGTACACATTGGTGTAGGAAGGGCTGGCATCTTAGCTGTTGAGTTCTCTAACCCATGGTATGGCCTCTTGATGTATTCAGGGGTCTCTGCTTAGCATTTTTGTAATTTTTTTTTAAGACAGGGCCTCACTACATAGCTCTAGTTGGCCCGGAACTTGCTATGTAGACAGGCTGGCCTTGAATTTACAGAGATCTGCCTGCCTCTGCTTCCTGAGTGCTGAGATTAAAGGCACCCAGCTGCATTTTCTAGTTTTTAGCATATAAATGTTGTAATTCACTTGTAAGTGGTATTGCTTTTATGTTTGTTCTTTTGAGACAGGATCTTTTTTTTTCTTCAATTTTTAAAAATAATTCACTTATTTGTTATGTACACAGGTGTTTTGCCTGCAGGCATGTCTGTATGTGGGCATCAGATTCCCCTGGAACAGGAGTTACAGACAGCTGTGAACTCCCATGTAGGTGCTGGGAATTAAACCTGGATCCTCTGGAAGAGCAGCCAGTGCTCTTAACCACTGAGGAACTCCTATTTGCCTCTGCCTTCACTTCCCAAGTGCAAGGATTAAAATCCTGTCCTGCTGTGATTCCTGTGAGTTTGCGTTCAAGTCTAGCTTGGTCTACATACTGAGTTCCAAGACAGCTAGAGCTAGATAGTGAAATCCTATCTTGTAAATAAACAAACAACAAAAATCTGTGCTGCCAAAGCCCTGCCCCCTATTTTGAGATAGGGTCCCACTCTGAAACTCATGATGTAGTCCAGGTTGGCCATGATTTCTTGGTGATCTGTCTGTCTCTATCTCCTGGATGCTGGTATCATACAGGTGAGTGACCATGCCATATATCTGAGGCAGAGTCTCTTACTATATTGGCTTCAAACTCAAAAAGATCTGCCTGCCTCTGCCTCCCAAGTGCTAGGATTAAAGTCATATACCACCATGACAGGCTGGAATTGCTGTTTTAAAAGACAGGATCTTTGTGACTCTAGCTGCCTTCAAATTCACAGACATCTGGCTGTGGCTGTTTCTGCCCACTGGGATTAAGGGCAGGTAACCACCATGTCTATCTGTGTTGGGAGGAAGTCCTGTGCATTTTTCAATAAAGCACTGCTGGCCAATAGGAATCTAGATAGGTGGGACTAGGAGTTCAGGAGAACTCTGGGAAGGAGAAACACAGAGAGTCAAGATGTAACGCCATGGGGTAGGAAGCCCGGAACTATTCTCTGGTAAGAGAAATACTTAGATTAACAATTATGGGGTAATTACTTAAGTCAGAGCTAGCCAGTAAGAAACAAGCAAGGCCAACAGCTTCATAATTAATATAGCCTCCTGTGTGTTTATTTGGGACTGATGCGGCACTAGAACCAGGCTGGCAGGAAGGCTTCTCTCAAAGAAAAAGCTTCTCTTTATATATCTGAAACTGTATTCTTCTTCTCCTCCTCTTCTAAGTGTTTTGCCTACATGTATGTATATGCACATGTGTGCCTTGAATCTGCAGAAGTCAGAAGAGGGCATTGGATCCTTTGGAATAAGAGTGTGGAGCCATCATGTGGGTGCTGGGAACTGAATCCAGGTTCTTTGCAAGAGCAGCAAATGCTCTTAATGGCTGAGTCACCTCTTCAGCCCTGCAATTACATTTCTTAACTTCAACTTCCATATGTTCATATTATCATGTGGAAGTATGGCTTTGCTTGTGACTGTTAAACCTAATTGTTGTTCAGTACTAATTTTTTATATTTGAACCATGGGATCTTACCCTTAGAGTTCTAAATGTAAGAATAAGAAACTTCAATACCTCTGCCCCCAGAACAAGAAACCAGATACAGAAACTAGAAAACAGCAGCAGCCCAACCCTAAAGCAGACTTAATGTCTAAGACCATTCCAGGATCACCCTCAATGCCACTGTTAAACTGCACCAGCCCTGTTAGTCACTGGGTTAGAGTTACAGGACACTAAATGTACTTTCTACCTTAGGCCATTCCCATAGCTGATACTGTGGCCTTAGTCCCTTGCATACTTGCCCACCCTCCTACATGCACTTGCTTACCTGGCCACTGATCTCTTCTCTCCGGAGCAGCCGAATAGCTAGGCGTAGCAGCCCTACCACTGCCCGCTCCACAAGGAAGCAGAAATCTTGTGCCTGAACACACAAGTGGTACAGATGATCTCGAACAGTCTGCCATACACAGCCCACACGGTCCCTAAAAATCATAAAGGGTAAGGACAGTCTCAACTGGACAGATCACTGGGTAATAAACTCGTAGGCCTTTCATAGTTCACTGGCATTGTGCCCTAAGCTGTCAAGCTTAAGATCGCCCCTTCTGCTCAGAGTTTCGTGTGTTTCTTGCACCCAGGGGCTACTCAGCAAGACAGCTTCCAGCCTTTCAGCACATGCTCAGTGCAGGGTTCGCCTAGAGATGGCCCCTCCTACCTGTTCTCCAACACGATCCTCAGCAGCATCTCCAGACAGAAAGCAGCATCCTCTTCATCGTATGTCTCTTCATCTGCTGTCACTGAGACCAGAGCCTAGAGGGCAGGAGCAGGCAAAGTAGGGATGGACTACAAGCCAGCCACTGGCTCTGTTCCAACAGAAGTCGAGGCACACACCACTACCCTGTTGCCTCTCAGACTTCTTCATCTTTACCTTCATGAGCTCCTGCAGTGATTCCAGCTGGAGGAACTTGCTTTCTGTGATCATTTTTTCTGGGTCACATTGCTAGAGGGGACACAAGAAAGGGGATTTATAACAAAGACTATAGGAAGAGAATCTCCAAAAGCCAGGGGAAGAAGGCAGAGCTGTCGTTGTTACAAGCCCTAGATGATCCTACTTTTTGGTTCACAGTATCACATCTTTCTAGAAGGAATGAGTCTAGACTTCTCATGAGGGACAGATAGGCCATTACCTTGATACAGTCCAAGGCCACTCTCTTGGCCTCCTGGTTCTCTGTGGAGGGGCCCCGTACACTAGACTGCTCAGGACCACTCAATGTCAGCCAGCTCACAAAGCTAAGTACTGATGACTCTCCTCTGTAGGAAAAGGATACTGGTGAGTGCCAACATTCTGACCCCCCTCCTTTCCCAAGGACCACAACCGATGGGTCTGTCCTTACCGGTTTGATGGCATCTCCTCCCGTTGTAGAGAGATCTTGCCATTGGGATCCACAAAATCTTCTACCTGAAAAATGGATCACGAGTAATTTATTTCTAGGGTTCTGGAGAGATGGCTCAGAGGTTAAGAGCACTGGGTGCTATTACAGAGGACATGGGCAAATTCCCAGCACCCACATGGTGGATTATAATCATGTAACTCCAGTTCCAGGGAATCTGATGCCCTCCTCTGGCCTTCATTGGCATTAGGTATGCACATGGTGCATATAATATATTCAGGCAAAATGCCTATACAATAAATCTAAAAAATAATTTAAAAAATGATTTGGGTATAGTGGGACAGGCCTGTAACCTCAGTCCTGAGGAGGCTGAGGCAGAAGCTACACAGAAGTTCAAGATTAACCTAGTCAACCTAGTGAAACCTTGTCTCAAAAAAAATTCTTTCTGTACATCATTCACATTCATTGTGCTCCCTGGCCCAAGCAAAGTTCTTTGGATTTCTTCCTGTGGACAGTCCATGTACTATTGTGTTCCTTCTAAGAGGTGACTGAAAATGACTTCTACCAGCCTTCCTTTACAGCTTCTCTTCATTCCTAGTGAGTTTTGGCAAGCATCAGGTCTAGTGCTATTCTATTCAGAGCACAGAAGGCTAGGTGATGCCTAGTTAATGCTGAACATTCTATCAAGAATTACCCCTACGGAGCTGTCTCCATTTCTCATCTGTCCAGGCCCAGAACCAGGGCTATGACTTGGCCCTCCCCAACATCCACCCTGATGGAATCTGCTGGGCCACATGAAGGAAGCTGGACCACAGACTCGAAGCTGCAGCATCTCCACCACACACGGCAGCAACAGGATACCCAGGAAGAGTCCCAGTGAGGGCCCAGCATCGACGGTGTAGTAGAAACCAGAGGCCTCAAACCAAACCAATGACTCTTTGCAATGAACATGTGTAAGGAAAGATGTATGGACAAAAGGGCTTATGGTGTGACTCACTGTGTTACACTGCAACTTCCATAACTAGATTTAAAATTTTTTTCCTTTAAAATTTTTTTTCCCAGGCCGGGCGTTGGTGGCCCACGCCTTTAATCCCAGCACTTGGGAGGCAGAGGCAGGCGGATCTCTGTGAGTTTGAGGCCAGGCTGGTCTACAGAGCGAGTTCCAGGACAGCCTCGAAAACAATACAGAGAAACCCTGTCTCGAAAAATCAAAAAAAAGTTTTTCCCCTTTTTTCTCTTAAAAAATTTTGTTTTATTTTGGGGTGTGTGTGCAGGGGTGGAGGGTAGATACAAAGGGATCAAGATAATATAAAAGACACACAGAATAAATAAAGAAAAAGCAAATACATAAATAAGTACCTCCACCATAGCCTTGGGTAAAAGTTGAGCACGGAAGAGTTGCAGCATAGCCTCCATGATATTCTTCCAGCCCTCCCGAAGGATGTCACCATGACGATGGGCCAAATGGAACACTGTCTTGGCTGCAATGTGAGCTTTAGGGTTGCTTCCAAATACAGTGGGAAGGTTCTCAATAGACTGAAAAGGCGATGTAATGAGGCTTAGGGTTGGTTCATGTCTGGAAAGGAGGTTCTTTCAGGTCTCACTGCCAATGGTTCCCTGACAGTCTTTCTGCTAAATTTGTTTCACATCCCTATAATATTAGTGGGAAAGGCCAACCTGACGAAGATCTTTCCTATGGCATCTCCTCCCCAATCCCATTACATGAGGTGACACTATTCTCATTCCAGAACTTGCAAGCTGGACATGGCCTAGGCTTGTTCAGGAGGGTACATATGATGGGTGCAGCCTCCATGGCTGAGGCTTGCTCTCCTCTGGAACTCTAATCATAGTTCCTGCTCCAACTCACCTCGCTACTCAGAGCTGTGAACTTGCACAAAGAGATGATGAGATTGTCAAACACATCGCTGAGGCCATAGTGGGCGGAGATCATGGCACACTTCCTGTAATGTCACCCCCATGACAGAAACAGTCACTGGAAGGCCACTCAGCCCTCCCAAGTTCCTAAGCTGCTTTCCATTGGTTCTTCCTCAATGGGTCACAGAAAGAAACATTAAACTCCAGTCTGTTTAAGACTGAGATTTCCAAGGCTCCAGCCTCCCTCCAGAAAATCAGGAGAAATCCCATTCTGAGGAAGTAATACCAGGAGTCAAAGAGGCATGGGGGCAACCCGTCTTAACTTAGTAAGATGGAAGGATATGAAGATCAAGGCCAAAGTTGAGCTACCTGAAGCCTGAGATGGCTTTCTGGATGATGGTCTCCTCAAGGCTTTTATCAAAGACATAAGAAAGAGCAGCAATAGTGGGACCCCAGGTCATAGTGAAGAGGTCAAGATCATAGCTGCCAGGAGGTACACGGAGGAATATGCCCTCAGGGGTAGCACCCCGATGAAGCAGCACACTCCACACATAGTTCTCACGAACCAGGCCTGTCTGTTCCTCGGGCATCACGATTTCCTCATTCCTGTCAGAAGGAAAAGGAAGGAAGAACTATATGCACTCTTGTGAGCATGCTGCCGCCAAACTAAGGAAAGGGTTTCACCTGTACTCGTGTCTTCCATTTTATGAGGGGATCACAACCGCAGATAAGGGATCTGCTGCTACCCACCACTTGGGCGAGGGAGGGAGAGTGAATGCATTCATAATCTCACTGTCCTGTCTCTAAGTCTTCAGAATTCACATTCTTTCTGAGTGAGGGGCAAAAACTTCCACTTTTCTGATTTATTATAAGGAACTAACCATATAGATATGGTGGCACATATCTATAATTCTAGCACTTGGTAGGATCAGACAAAAAATCAGTTCAAAGACCAGACTCAGCTACCTAGCAAGTTTGAGGCAATCTTGAGCTATATGAGACTCTGTCTCAAAACAATAGAAAGACAACTAAGTATCCCGTCTCTGACTCAAGCCTTACCCTCTAGTGCTGGTCTTTTACTTCTTTTTTTTCTCTAAGATTTATTTATTATGCATACAACATTCTGTCTGCATATATGCTTGCAGGCCAGAAGGGGGTGCCAGATCTCATTACAGATGGCTGTGAGCCACCTTGTGGTTGCTGGGAATTGAACTCAGGACCCACTGGAAGAGCAGTCTGTGTTCTTAACCTCTGAGCCATCTCTCCAGCCCCTAGTGCTGGTCTTAATGTCTCTACAAACCAGAAAATGCATTTTGTGAGCTCTCCAGGAAAACCAGGTAATTTGGGATCAGGAAAAAGGGTCATGATACCTCACTTAGGAGGAATAATTTGAACTGGAGATGTAGTTCTGCAAAGAAACAAATTTTTAGTGCCTATGTAAGGTCCTGGGTTCAATCCCTGGTACCGGGCACATCTGTAAACACACATACACACAAGAGAGACAATTTGTATGGACCCTAAGTTTGGAATATTGGAGTCCTCATTATCATTCAAGCTTCTTTAAATAAGAATTGAGTTGTCACAGAGGAGGCTGCCCAGGTAAGACTCAAAGCTAAATCGAGGGTATGTGAGTCACTAGGGTCTGATGTGACTCTAAAAATAGGAAAAGGAAGCAATGTCTCTCAGTAACAGAGATGCTACTCCTCTCTCCATGTATACTCACTTGATGGCATGGTACATGTCCTCCAGGATGTCTTGCTCGAAGTCTTTGCCTCCATTCACACCTTTTAGGTTTTTTCGAAACTCCTAGAGATAGGCCAGTATGTTTTCCCTTGTGTCAATGCTGTATAGCACCCAAGGAACTCCTTAAGTCTGTGATAAATAGGACTTCCGGAAACAATTAAGTGAAAGAACCCATTTTCCTTCCAAGTCCCTCTTCTGAATTGGTCAGCCCTCCCTGAGTTCCTTGACAGAACTCTGTCCCCCATACAAACTGGAAACCCCCTTTATCTTTCTTGCTATTTTGAAGCTGTACTGATCTCCTCTGTCTTGGCTGGAGTCCAAGCTTACCTCCAGAGTCATGGGTACATTCTGTTTTCGGACGTTGTGGTTATGCTGGTCAGTGTTAAGCATGATGACAGCATAGGCCAGGGCAAAGCAGGCATCGCTATTGGCAAATGGGGAGCCATTACAACTCTGAAAAAGCAAAGACTCCATCTGTGACAGTGTCCTTTTCTGGCCAATTAAATCCTCACTACGACCAATCTTCTAGCTAGACCTACCCTCCAGTGCTCTGTGAAGGCCTCTAGCAACCTGTGAATAACTGGTGCTTCTCCAGGCAAACGGAAGGCTTCCAGGTAGAGTCGGAGAGCTTCATCAAGCCTTAGGCCCTGAAAGCTGAAGGTGCTACAGAAAGAAGAAACAGAATGAAGAGGCTGGAGGCATGGGAGCTACACAGGTCAAGCTGTTAGTTTTCATAACCTTCTCTTACTGGAACAGAGAGGCTGATGGCTCTAGCAAAGGCGTGGTACAGCCTGGCCATTCCTAACAAAATCCCTAACCTAGCACTTATACCTTAGCAAAACTCTTGTCCAGACACTCATCTCTCTATGCCACTATGCAATTTTCCATTAGAACACTGGGGAGGGGCTCCAAGAGCCCGTATCCCTTCCAGGTTCAACAGATGTGCATCATAGGAAGAGGTAAGGGTGTTATGTGAGCTGGTCACCAGCAGGTACTGGCAGACTTCCTCTGAGAGAAGAACGCCCTGTCCCTCAGACAGCTCCTTCCTTTCTTCCTTTTTTTTTTTTTTTTTTTTTTTTTTTAACGAGACAGGGTTTCTCTGTATTATTTTGGAGGCTGTCGGTCCAGCCCAGCCTCGAACTCACAGAGATCCGCCTGCCTCTGCCTCCCGAAAGCTGGGATTAAAGGCGTGCGCCACCACCGCCTGGCTCTTCTTCTTTCCTCTGCACTTTCCCCATATCTCCCTCTTCTTTGTGTGAAATGCAGGACTGCTAAAGGAGCACACCATCACTGAGCGAGACGTCCCAATCCCACAGGGCTTATTTCTTCCTCACCTCACAAAACTCTCCAACAGGTCCATGTTTTTGCGGTCACTGACAAACTCCCCAATCATTTTCTTGTCTAACCGAGGGTTCTCTCGGAGCCACTGGGCCACCTCTGCGTTATCCATTGGGATGGTGAGGAGACCTTTTTCCTGTAGAAACTGGATGCCCTTCTTTGGTTTCTGATTGAACTGCTCTGTGCCAGTGATCAGCAGCTAGAAGACAAAGAGTAGAGGCATCAGAAGTTGCTGTGCCCTCAAGTCAGACAGGAGGCCAGATTCTATTAGAGCCTACAGCTGTACGCCTAATGAATTCTTCAACATGGTTCTAAACGATCCCACAGCTGAGACTGGGTTGCATTTGTCTGGAGAGCTCCTTCCCACCCCTCTCTGAGTGCCCCAGGTGGTCAGGGAGATGGAGAGGAGGCAGATTAGTGAGGGCTTCTCCTCAGTGCTGTGGCCATCTCTGGCATCTATGGACAGCCAGCATCATGTTAGAGTCGGGGTAGAGTCCCCTTCCTTTTCTGACTGCCTGGGTTTGAAAGACGAGGCAGACTGTGATCTCTTTGCTCCCTGTATGTTTAGTTACAGACCTGCAATCAAATGCATTTATCTGACAATATGAGAAAGAAAGGATTAGCTAGAAGTTTTTATGTTAAGAAAACCAAAAACATCCAACCCTAATCAAGAAGCTATTTACAATTGATAGCTGCTGCTGTTGCTGGGAAAGGGAAAATAAACAAAAGAAAAGAAAAGTAATCAGGGCAATAAATGATTAGAATTTCCTTTTCAAAGGAAGAAAAAAACACAAACAATTATTTGTATATTACTAAAGTACCAGAATAAATATCAATTCCCTATTATTACCAATCACCATGCTGGACCTAGAGATGCTCAATAACCTTTGCTGACCCAAATGACAGTAGTTTCCAGAGTTTGTCACCACCACTAGGATTATCTGGCTGTTGGCTGGAGAAGCTTTGCTCAGGGGCCAACAACAGCACAACTTAGGTGTAAGGAAAGGAGCAGGAAAAGTTGCTGCAGTCCCAGAAAAACTAGGGACTAGTCTTGGAAGGCATTTAGTGAGTGGCTAAGCTCATTGCCATCCTTGTCCTCCGAGACAGAAACCAATTCTCTAGAGGACCCCATACAAGGGTGCGCACAAGCTGAACACAATGTGATGCAAATGTATGTATGTACCTTCTTTTTGTTCTTAATTTCAATTAGTTCCCTTGGATCTGGCAGAAGACAGGAAAATCGAGGTGGCTTCCTGGTAAACTTTTTGTCAGCTAGGAATGGAAGGAGAAGGCAAATCCATAAGTTCTTTTGCAAACTTACTAATACTCTCCCCAGGAAAAACAGCAGTCTCAGAAATTTTATTCTCCCCAGTCTCCTACCTTCTGGGGCTCCGCTTTTTTCCTTTCTCTAGGGTTTAAAGCAAGGTCAACTGCTAGGGCTCTTTCAGGTGTGACCTTAGGGTACTCGGTTTCCCCATACCTCCCACTCCTGTCTCTAAGTCTCTAGTTGATGCGCGTAGAGCCATGGACGAGAGCACCCACCCCCAGAGGCACCAGCTTCCTCCACATCGTTGCATCCTGGCTTCCCATGCTCTGATGACAACCATCCTCCACTTGGAAGATGAAGGCCTAGGGTATCTGAGGCCACGCCTGTGGTTTTCCCATCACTGGCGGCTCTTTCAGCTGGTAACAGGAAAAGATATGAAGACTTATGGGTAGAAAGTCAAGCAGTATTGAAGAAGAGGAAAATGAGCTGTGTATTCTTATATTGGGCACCATCCCTGACAGGGCAAACTCAAGACAAAGTAAGGAGGGCAAGGGAGGAGAGGGGAGAAAGGAAAGGGAAAAAAAGGGGGGACAATAAGAGATGCTTCTAACTGTTGTTCACTTCTTGGGTGCCATCTACTGCCTCGTAGCCAGGTCTGGATGTCTCCTTCTTCTCCTGCTGGGTGAGTGTATTGAGGACTTTGGCCTGACAGTGAGCCTCAGTGCTGTCAATAACCGTCAAGAGGGCATCAAGGGACAGTAGGTGTGTTGTATAAAGCTGACCAGACACAGGAAAGGCATTCTGGAAAATAAACAGATCCATCAAACTTGAGGTTAGAATATTCTTTACCTGATTATTTTTCCAAAAATCCAAAAACTATGACTTCTCCATTGCCCTTACAAAATTCCCTTCTTCCTATTCCCTATCTCTGAAGTGCCCCTCTCTGTACCATCAGGGAAATTTCCTCAGTAGTTTCTAGAGGCCAATAATAGTGCTCAGCACCTTGGACAGCAGCTTAGTGAGGTCTTCAAAGAGGTTGGCGCAGTAGTAGTCACAATCGTAGTTGATGTAGAGCTCAGTGACGAAGCTGGGGATGCGCCAGAGCTGCACAATGGCCTCCAGCGCCATCTCCTTCATCTCATAAGGCATCTTGGGGTTTTCAACAGTGATGATCTCCATGAGTTTTTTGATGTACATCTGTCAACAACCCAGTGCCAACCATTTGGGTGGGGCAAAGATAGGAAGAGAAAATTGGACAGGAACAACATTAAACAGGAGGTAGAAGCCCACTCACGCATTCAGAGACACCAAAAGGTCCTCTATCCCTTCTTTGTCTCCATGATGGGGATAAGGCTCTTATTCCTCCTATTCCCTGTCCCAAAGAAGTTGTCTTTTGTCCTTTTTTATGTGCTATCTTTATGAGCTTACCCTAGTCTTATTTTGGCAATTTAGCAGCAATGCTGGTTTGACTTAAAAGAACTCCCAGGTAGAAAATCTGTTACCTGTCAGTCCTCATATTTGGATTCTTGCACTTTTTTTTTTAAGGACAGTTTTTCTCTGTAGCCCAAACTGGTCTTCAACGCACAGCAATCCTCCTAAGTGCTTGGATTACCGGCAAGAGCCACCATATCCAGCTGAGAGTTTTCCTACATTATCGTCAACCAGTATTTTCTGGGATCCTCTCAGTTCTACCACAAAGTATGGAGGCCAAAATATTCTCTATAGTAAGTTCATAAAAATCTATCTCTAGAGACAGGCCTCCTGTCTTCGGACTTCCTCTACCGTCTTGGTGTCCCTGACACACTCTCCCCAACCTCCCATAGACATATCCCAGCCATGAACTTGGACAGAGACCCTGCTCTGCCAGGGGCCATGCCAGGGGCAGAAATCCAGGTAGACCCCTGTCAGTGAACCTTTCCCACTTTCTTGGTACCCCCTACTCTATCCCCAGTCCCCTCTACCTTCTTGTCATCATGTCCCAGCCCACGAATATAAAGGAAACATTACTAAAGCTTAAATCACACATTGACCCTCACATATAGATAGTGAGAGACTTCAATTCCTCATTGTCACCAATGGAAGGTCATGCAGCCAAAAACTAAACAAATACTGGAGCTAACAGACATTATAAATCAAATGAACCTAACAGATATCTATAAACCATTTTACCCAAACATTAAAGGATATACCATCTTCTCAGCACCTCAATGAACTTTGTCTACAATTGACCATATACTCAGTCACAAAGCAAGTCACAACAGATGCAAGAAAATTGGAATAACCCCCTACAGCCATGGATTAAGGCTGGATTTCAACAGAAACAACAGAAAGCCTACAAACTCATGGAAACTGAGCAACTCTCTACTGAATGAATACTAGGTCAAGACAGAAATAAAAAAGAAATGAAAGACTTTCTATAATTCAAAGAAAATGAACATACAACATACCCAAACTTATGGGACATGATGAAAGCAATGTTAAGAGGAAAGTTAATAGCACTAAGTGCCTACATTAAAAAAAAATTGGAGTGATCTCATACTAGCAACTTAACAACACACCTGAAAGGTTCTAGAACAAAAAGAAGTAAGTACACAGAAAGAGGAAGAGATGCCAGGAAAAAAAATCAAACCAAGGACTGAAATCAATGAAATAGAAACAGAAAACAATACAAAGAATAAATGAAACAAAGAGTTGGTTCCTTGAGAAAAGTCAACAAGATAGACAAAACCGTATTCAAACTAACTAAAAGACAAAGAGAGAATATTGACAAAATCAGTCATGAAAATGGGCACATAACAACAGACACTGAAGAAATCCAAAGAATAATTAGGTCATGCTTTAAAAACCTGTACTCCACAAGCCTGGGAAATCTAAAAGAAATGGATAACTTTCACAATAGATACATACCACTTAACCAAAGTTAAATCAAGATCAGATAACAATTTCAACAGACCTCTAATCCCCAAGGAAATAGAAGCAGTCATTAAAAGTCTCCCCACCAAAAAAAGTCTTCCCAGGGCCAGACAGTTTCAGTGAAGAATTCTACCAGACTTTCAAAGAAGAGCTATTACCAATACTCCTCAAATTGTTTCACAAAATAGAAATAGAAGGAACATTGCCAAATTTATTTTACGAGGCAGTCACCCTGATACTCAAACCACACAAAAGATTCAACAAAGAGAATTACAGACCAATTTCCCTCATGAATATTGATTAAAAATACTCAATAAAATACTTGCAAATGGAATCCAAGAACGCATTAAAAAGATCATCCACCATGACTAAGTAGGCTTCATCCCAGTGATGCAGGGATGGTTCAGCATATGAAAATCAATGTAATTCATCATATAAACAAATTGAAAGACAAAAAAGCACATGATCATCTCATCAGATGTTGGAAAAGACTTTAATAAAATCCAATACCCCTTCAGGGATACCAGGGACATACCTAAACAACAAAGGCAATTTACAGCAAACCTAAAGCCAATATCAAATTAAATGGAGAGAAACAAATCAATTCCACTAAAATCAGAAACAAGACAAGGCTGTTCCCTCTCTCTATATCTATTAAATATAGTACTTGAAGTTCTAGCTAGAGTAATAAGACAACTGAAGGAGATCAAGGGGATATAAATTGGAAAGGAAAAAGTCAGATTATTATTTGCAGATAATATAAGAGCATACATAAGTGACCCCAAAATTCTACCAGAGAACTCCTATAGCTGATAAATACCTTCATCGAAGTGGTTGGATATATGATTAACTGAAAAAAAAATCAGTAGCCCTCCTATATGCAAATGACAAATGGACTGAGAAAGAAATCAGAGAAACATCACCATTTACAATAGCCACATATAATGTAAAATATCTTGGGTTAACTCTAGCCAAGCAAATGAAAGACTTGCATAACAAAAACTAGATTTTGTGGATGGACTGGGGGTGGGTAGCAATGAGAACAGGAGGGATCGGGTGGTGGGGGTGGAGGGAGCGAGTATAAGGGGAGTTGTCTAGAATTGGAGGGCCATTTGGGGAGCAAGTGGAAACTTAGTGTAGTAGAAACTCCCTGGAATCTACGAGGGTGACCCTAGTGAGGATTCCTAGAAAAGGAGGCTATGGAAGCTGAACCGGCCATCTTCTGACCAGGCAAGGCTTCCAGTGCTGGGAATGGGACACCAATCCAGCCACAAAACCTTTGACCTACAATCTGTCCTGCTTACAAAATGTGCTGGGGCAATGGTGGAGCAGAACTTGTGGGAGGGGCCAACCAATGACTGGTTTAATTTGAGGTCCAAGCCATGAGAAAGAGTCCATGCTGGACACTGCCTGGATGATCAGGAACTGGAAGCTGGATAGCCCGGACAGAACTAAACAGGACTGGAAAAAAAAAATCAATGAAATGATTCCTAATGAGGTTCTGTGGTGACATACTGTTTATGATTTAATAAAGCTTGCCTGGGGATCAGAATGCAAAGCTAGCCACACTAGCTAGCCACAGATGCCAGGCAGTGGTGGTGCACACCTTTAATCCCAAGATTTAGGAGACAGAGGCAGATGGATCCCTGTGAGTCCAAGACTACCCTGGGCTACACAAGAGTAAATCAGTCTAAAAGAGTAACAGAGCTCATGCCTTTAATCCCAGCACTAGAGAGGTCTATAAGGAAGAAGCAAAGGGTTTCATGGGAGATTCAGTTTCCAGTCACAGGGAAGACAGGATCTCCATTTCAGCCTTGGTAGAGGTAAGGGCTGCTTTGTTTTTCTGATCTTCAGCTTGAACCCCAATATCTGTCCCTGGGTTTTTATTATTTATGACATAGGGTTCTGCTATATTCATAGATCAGAGTCTAGTCCAGTTGTCATAGAGGCTGCCACTAGCATCTGATGGATGTGGATGCAGAGACCCACAGCCAAACATTAGGCAGAGAGAGAGCCCAGGTTGAAGGTCTCTATCCAGTGCCTCCCCTTGGAGCTTGGAGAACCCCAAGGAAGAAAGGGAGTAGGAATTGTGGGAGGCTGACAGAGACTGAAGAAGCAAACTTGGGTCTGTATTAGGCGCTCTGCACATTCATTATGGCTGTTGGCTTGGTGTTTTGAGGAAACTCCTGACAATTAGGAGTGGGGATGTCTCTGACTCTTTCTTCTGCTCTTGGGACCCTTTTCCTCCTCCTGGGTTGCCTCCCCCAGTCTTGCTGTGAGGTCTGTGCCTGGCCTTACTGTATCTTGTTATGCTGTGTTCAGCTGATGTCTCTGGGAGACCTACTGTTTTCTTTGGGGAGACAGAGGGAGGGTGGACCTGAGGGAGAGATGAGATATGGGAAAAACTGGGAAGGGTGGAGGGAGGGGAAGTTGTAATCTGGATGTATTGTATGAGGGAAGAATAAAAAAATACTTTAAATCTATCTCTACAACATGACTGATTAAGCAGGCCCCACTGATAATGTCATACAGTTCCCTGTTTTTGCTTTACTTTCAAGTAAGTAAAACTTACCTCTAATTGGAACTTGAGGTGCTCCCGCATGCTCTCAAAGAGTAAGAAGCATACCCGTAGGGAAGCAGCATACAGGTTCAGTCGCTCTGCACTGAGTAGCTGGAGATCAGAGTGAGAAGCCATGAGGTTTCTGAGGTTGAGTATAACTGAACCAAAAAAGATATAGCAGAGCAGACTAGTGAAGCTGCCACAGAGTTCTAAGGAAACTCTTTTGTTATTGTTTGCTTTAAAAATGGTGTTCCACATTGATTTATTTGTGTGTACCCATGGTCCTCTCTGTCTACCTTCTAGGTCCCAGGAATCATGTCAGGCTTGATTGTACATGCTTTTACCCTGAGCCATCACGCTGGCCTGTTTGTTTTCTTAGACAGGGTCTCTTTCATGTGGCTCAGGCTGGTCTTGAACTTACTATGTAGCTGAGAATGATCTTGAATTCCTTAGTCTCCTGCCCCTCCCTCTTAAGTGCTGGATTTTAGATACCTACCACCACACTTGGGTTTCTGACAGAGCTCTTAATTTAGTTGTTACTTCCTATACTTCTTGGAGAGCTACTGGAACTCTTTTATTGTGACTTCTGGCCAACAGAAAGGGAGGTGGTTTCTTAGGATTAGTAATCATAGGGTTCTCTGGCTTCTCAATTTCAAAAGTAACTAAGGTTTCTGAGCTACCTAGTCTTTTTTTTTTTCACCAGCATCTTTTTAAATGATTTATTTATTTTTATTTTATGTGCATTGGTGTTTTGCATGCATGTATGTCTGTGTGTGAGGGTGTTGGATTCCCTGGACCTGGAGTTACAGACAACTCTGAATCACCATGTGGGTGCTGGGAATCAAACCCAGGTCCTCTGAAAGAACAGCCAGTGTTCTTAACCCTTGAGCCATCTCTCCAACTCTGAGAATCAAGTCTTACCTGGAATAAGTGGCGACACATCTCGTCCTTGATGAGACCCAAAAGGGTCTGGCATTGGGCCACAGGGGCTGACTCAAGAGCCACTGTCAGCAAATGCAATCCCATGTGGATCATACCCTCTGAGTTGTGGCGGTCATGTGGGTTTGTGAGGGAGATAAGGAAGCGGAAGAGCTCACGGATGCAAGGAAGACCATAAGGAACCAAAGCTGTGCCTGGGGAGAATAGGAACACTAAGATATAACCCAGTTGTTCGATAATACTTGGATCTGTGTTATTCATGAGAACAACTCTGTGTATATGTGTGTGGGGTGCATGGGAGGGTGAATGGGTGTTATGTATGTGTGTGTGGTACATGTATGTGTGGTGTGCAGAGTATGTGACTGAATATGGAATTTATTGCTCTGTTTCATTGCCTTAAACAAGGTCTCTTGTTGAACTGGAAATTCACTGTTTCAGCAAACTCTTTTTTTAAAAAAAACTTTTATTTATTTTTATTTTTATTTTATCTTCATTGGTCTTTTTCAGGCATGTATGTCTGAGGGTATCAGACTTGTTACAGACAGCTGCCATGTGGGTGCCAGGAATTGAACCCAGGTCCTCTGGAAGAACAGTCAGTGCTCTTAACCACTGAGCCATCGTTCCACCCTCTTCAGCAAACTCTTGGGACCCACATGTCTGCATATCCAATGCTGGGGTTACAGGCATATGCAGCCATGCCTAGCTCTTTACATGGATGCCAGGGATTTGAACTCAAGTTCTCATGCTTGCAGAAAAGTAATCTTACCCCACTGAGACATCTTCTAGCCCCTATCTGTGGCAATTTCAGAAATTAATTTCCTTCAAAGAGAAGGATCCACTACACATCTCTTATTGGATGAAATCAGCATCAGAATTTTTGTCAAAAGTCCCAAGCTTTATGTTGTTCCTTCTCTCTTTCATCTCCTAAAGTCCTTCTCTAAATGACTTAGGGAAAGGTTCCAAACACACCAATAGTTTTATAGATTGATTCCATTTCCTTCTAGAAAATGGGACTCAGAGGTGGTAGTCACCTTCATCTAAGCTGGTCTAGGCTCAGAAAGTTGAATGGGCAGAGCCGTCCAGAGAGGACCTACCTTCCTTCTGGGAGGACTGGGTAAAGCGCACACCCCGGGGGTTGACATAATCCATGTCGTGGACAGAGGCAGAGTGGTCAGTAGGAGATGAGCACTCTTCCAACACTTCAGGGATAGATTCCACCGATGCTGACTGGGCCTTTTCCACATGGGTCCCCTCCTGCTATGACCAGCAGCAGTCGGATATAGGAACAGAGATGAGGCAAGATTACAACTTAGAATTTATTTCTCCGAAGTATATGTCTGCCAAGCTGTCTTCAATGGACCATAGCTCATTGAGTTATGAATCAATGGAAGATGGCCCAAAGCCATCCATGGTAGGGTGACAGTACTCCACAGGTGGAAAAGTTCTCATATGCTCAGGATTTAGGTGATTACCTTCCTGTAAAAGCCTACTCCGTCCCAGTGCTGGGATTAAAGACATGCATTACCATGCTCGGTCCAACCTTTTAAGACAAGGCTTGGGTACAAAACCCCAAAGAACAAGCCAGCTCCTACAGTAAGAAACTGATGAGGGCCTTAGGGGTCAGTCGTCATACCTGAGGGTCAAGCTGATCGGAAACTCCTGTCTCATTGCTCCCAGACTCTGTGGCTGTGCTTTCCCTTGGGGAGACAGCTTGCTCTAGGTCAGTGAGGTCCTCCTTGGAGGTGGTCTGGGAGGATAATTCCAGGCCACTGTCTGTACAGGGGCTGACCACTGCTGAGGCAGCTTCTGAACTTGCAGAGGAGATGGATGTGGGCACATCAATGAAAGGCATGCCACCTGACAAGGAAAAAGTGGAACTTGAAGGTGAAGAAAGGTTCTGTGAGTAAAGCATCCTCTACAGTACCGGGGTCTGCTTCTCAGACTGAATGCTCCTCTATAAATGTCTATGGAATAGTGAGAATCTCTCTGCAAAGGGAATGGCCTGAAGTCATGCAGGGTTGTTAAATGGTTTGGAGAGGCCCTTTCTGTTCTCTGCAGAAAGACAAAAGCTTCTCAGTTGACTGGCTTTCCACTTCAAATCCCCTCCCTGAGACAGAAAGGATCTTTTCTATCTGTTTTCATCGGAAGCAACCCAGCACACTCACTAGTAAGGTTAGAGGATAAGGTGGCTCCATTTGGGGTGGGCAACTCTGAACCTGGTATGACTTTGGTTGTATGACGTGGAGGCCGAGGGGATCTTTTTTGCTTCTTCCACTTGGATGAGTCACTCATGCCTCCTGCTCTCATTTTCAGCTGGAAAATCATACATCGTTAGTATCCAGACTAAAAGAGTAATTTAAACAAAGATGTTATTCCTAGAATATCTCAGCACTTAGTCCTTCTGGTCTCTAGAAAACAGCTTATATCACATATCACTGTTAGGAGATCTAGACCAGCAGACTACACACCTGTGCCTCTACATTTGCAGCTTTTTAGAGGCACAGTGGCCTCCACATGGAAGGTAACATTCTGCTTTTGGACTAGTTATGAACATAGTCAGCTGTCACACACGTCACTGCTGCCTGGGTCTCAGGTGCTGTATATGATGCACGGGCCTCTTGCTGAACAGGTAAGGGCAAGCTTTGCCTACAGGCCTGTGGACCGACTTTATTCCATAGTCACTCTGCAGAGCAGCGCCTAGTTCTAGTTCTTGTCCAACTATGAGCACCCATCCCTTCCCATCCAGATTCAAAGTATTCTCACTAGAGCATGGACTGGGACCTACACCATAAGGACAACTCTTATTCTGGAATTTTTGCATTAAAATGGATGGTCAAAAGTTAATTTTTTAGGGATGGGAGTGATACTCCCATTTATCTGTGGTGTTAAGAATGGAGGACCATGCCATGCTACTGCTCCCAGTTGTGATATAGCAATCAAGTCTCCTGTCCTTCTTTTAGTTGTTCTTCCTAGACACCATTTGTTTGTTTTATTATGTTATTTACTGGGCAGATCTCACATTCACTATGTAGCCAAGGGTGACCTTGAACTTTGGGTTCTGTTTCTATCTCCCAAATGCTAGATGTGTGCTACCACACTCCACTTACGTGGTGCTGGGGCCCAAACCCAGTGATTTGTAAATGTGAGCAAAGACTCTTCTGAATGAACTACATCTCCAATGCCACTAGATGCAATTTTAAAGGATCTGTTCATTTCTTCAGATATTTGGAGATAAAATGTTTTCTCCAAGGTCCCTCACTCTCAAAGCTTTGATAGTCTCTGATCACATACTAAGAAACCTGATAAACAATTCTTCCTTCCTTCCTTCCTTCCTTCCTTCCTTCCTTCCTTCCTTCCTTCCTTCCCTTCCCTTCCCTTCCCTTCCCCAAATTTCCTCCCAATGAAGGAGAGAGATCCCTGAACTGAACCCTATCTCCAAGTTCTAACACAGTACCAGCTTCTCATTGGATTCATATTCTTGCCCCTCCACCTCCAAAACACCTGCAGTCATATGCATAAAACTCAGCTGCTGTGACTACACAGGAGCCAGAACAGAAGGATGCTCCTCCCAGGAACCTTGAAGTTCAGATGGATCACACTCTTGGTAAAAACTGATCTGGGGCAAGAATAAGACAAAAATAGAGAACAAATCCAAAGGATCAATGAAAGAAGAATCATCTGGCCTTACTGGTCATCATCACTGAGCTCCAAAAAGTCCAAACAACGGAAGGTTTATGAGATAACGCTCCTTCCTTTCCAGGAGGCTCCTCTGTATCAGTTCCACTTCTACCGAGAATGACAGTTAGTGATGGACATCTTTTACACACAACAATCGGTATTTCCTAACTTCCACTCTGTATTATGCAAAGCTAGCTCCAAGCAGGTTATTTCAGTGAGTGTCCTTGGCTTCCTGACTGGTACAGGAGCCTGAAGGCTGGTGGTTTTCAAAGACCTCACTGTTGCTGTTCCCTGTCCTCAGGCTCTAAGGCACATGGCAGGCAGCAGGAACCCTATGCCACCTTATCTGTACAATTCTATATTCCAAAGGTCAGCAGTAGCTTTGTAAAAATAGTACAGGCACTAGGCAAATAATCTTGGCAACATGCAGACTAGCTACTGAAGAGAGCTGAAAATTTTAAATATGCAAACACAAAATGAGACAACACATCCAAATAGGATAGAGACACACCCGTAGCTCGAGAACATTCACACACACTGTTATTTTATCTTCAATGACAGGAATGCTTACAATCACACCTCTGGCACGTACACTCCTGGATGGACAACCTAGATGTCCCTATCCTTTTCTCATCTTCTTTCAAAGGCAAGGATATTTCAAGGGCTCAGGTAATCTTTAGCTTACACTTCCCTACCAAACTCACCTACATCCTGAATTTTAAAGGACAGAGGGTATCTTTGCAGATATTAGAAAATTCCCAGTACCATGGTCCCTAGTTCCTGTCTATCAACTTAGAGACCTAAGTCTTGCAATGATTCCTCCTTTTATGTAACCAAGAAATAAAAGACCCTCACAGGATGTACCACCTTTCTCCTCCAACACAGCCAGGTATCCAGATATACTCAAGGACTATGCTTAAACTCTCTACATCAGCTCTGAGACACAGGAGGGGAGAAGGAAGGATCTTGGTCCCTGTAGTTTCCCTAGATGGTCTTGGTCCCTTAAGCTTCCCCACAAGATGAAAGCAGGAACCAGGCTCTCTAGGCTCACTATGTGATGTTCAAGACTTAATTGTGCTTCCAGGCAACTAGAAATACCAGGATAATTCCCAGTACTGCAAAGCTACAAACACATGCAACTCTTCAAAAGCCAAGCTGTGTTACTACAGTGGGTAAGTTGTGCTCTGAACAACAGAAATGGGACCCAGGACCCAGTGTTACATATAAAAAAAACAAACAAATAAATAAACAAACAAATAAATAAAGGGGGGGAGGAGAGGGAGTGGGAGAGAGACCTTGAGGTTCTTAAAGAGTAGTACCCTCTCTAACTGGTTCAGGGCTTTGGTCTGCTCCCCACTACTTAGCTCCAGTTTGTTGAGGAGACATGGAGAAATCTGTGAAAGACAGGCAAACGCACGATTTTAAACAGAGTGAAATAAATTCAGACAGGGCACAGGGCAGGAATGGGGATGAATGGGAGGGGTCAGGGGCAGGTCAGGTGCATGCACCAAGTAGCCAAGGGTCATTTCCATATGCAGAAACTCATCTGAGGCCTGAGAAACCCAGAGCTTCAGTTCAACACACAAAAAGGCCATCCTGATCACCATTTTTTCCTAGCAGTTTGAGAACCCTTGATTTGGAGTACAGTTTGATTTGAGAGACTAGAGCAAGCAAGGCCCATCTTATTCAGCATTAGGAAGGAGCAGGGGCACAGTCTCTCCAGGACTCTTACTTGCTGACAAGAATGAGACACAAGGGGATGACCAGACTTTCATCTTTGTTAACACGCATCTTTAGCTCAGCTTGGTAAGCCTCGTCCAGTTTCCTTAAGAACTGGCTCATCAGCATACATAGGTCAACAAACACAGGTCAGAAAGGAACGCCTGAGGAAGGAGAGGTACATGGGGGTATGTTTCTGACTATAGGAGTGACAGCTATTTGCAGATTTCTAGTAGGCGCATCTAGACAAAAGCATGTCTTTGCTACTGAGCAATAGTATTCCATAGCACTGAAGTCTGGAAGTTAAGGAGGTTTGGACAGGAGACAGCAGATGAACTTTCAGATCAGACCCCACCTTCTTCATGTTGGTTCCCACATAGCTCTTGGGTTCTTCTTTAAACTGAGGTAACCTATAAGAGAGAATGGCATGACTGTCTTTGAGGGTAATGACAATGTCCTCCTGTATACCAGTCATAGCAAAGGTGCATTGGCCCACAGTATCCTTGTCTCTTAGTTTAGTCTCATGAAAATCTAGTTAAAGCTAATCTCATCCCTTTTAGAGGTTCAGAGCCATAGAAATTGGGGTATGTAAGACAAAGCTGAAGTAGACTGGGAGTGGCTGACTCAGCACCCTCGGGAGTTCAGGGGTTCTTTGCATCCTTTGGAGAGGATGCTGAAAGCCAAGATAGGGAGTTAGGAACAAAGAAAGTAGTAAAAGCAGGCTGGTGTTTTAAAGGCAGTAAATCCATGGGGTAAGACACTTGGCAGCAGAGTCCAAGGGCAACCTAACATGCAGATAGTAGGGATTAAGCCTGAAAGCAAAAAGAAACCCCACTGGGAGGTTTAAAAGTCATTGCTTCAATTCTTCTCTAGTGAGTCTTGGAGAGGAGATATAGAATAGGCAATTAGATTTAGGACAAAAGGCTTCTTGGGCTCTAGAATGAAGGAGTCCTTCCTAGGGAAATCAAAGATCATGGTTTCCCTGGGATTAAGGTGTCTGCCAGGATATAGAACTTCAAGTGCTGAAATCGGGAAGTCCCAGGCAAGCCAAGATAAGGGCCAATAAATCAGCTTGTACAACTGCTGGTTGCCCTAGCCTTGGCCTTCTTTTGCAGAAATCAGGCTGAGCTCTGGAAGCTCAGCAACCTGTTCCAGGCTGCTTAAATTTGGCATCTTCTCTAGGCTCCCTTTCCCAGATGTTACCTGCACAGAAACAGACACAAGTTTGGGAAGCAGAGATTAAATAACCCTCTGTCTCCCCGAGGCCACAGCCTTCTCCCTTGCTCAGTAACCCTGGGCCTGGAGAACTACTGCTATCTATAATCCCAGTGGCCTCTGATGTGGTTG
Organism: Mesocricetus auratus; assembly: GCF_017639785.1. Taxonomy (NCBI): domain Eukaryota; kingdom Metazoa; phylum Chordata; class Mammalia; order Rodentia; family Cricetidae; genus Mesocricetus; species Mesocricetus auratus. Next base: position 15,287,937 of record NW_024429182.1, read on the forward strand.
TGGGGTTGGCCAGGTCCCTAAAGTGGCTGTGTGGAAGCAGGCAGACTCAAGAGGCCTGGGCAGCCGGGCAGAAGCAAACAGCAGCAGGTTTACCTTGTGAAGAGCAGCTGCACCATGTCTACGAGAGTGTGCTCTGCGGATTTTCTCAATAACTCTGCACAGGCAAAAACAAATAACACAGGTGTCATTACTTGCTGTGCTATTATCAGGAGACTTCTCAGCGCAGACTCCCCTCCAAACTGTGTTTACCAAGGATTATGCCAAACTTATTAAAACCAGCTCCAGCTCAGCTCAGTAGCTGTAACTTTGCCAGACCACTAGGTGGTACTACTGAGTCAGGAAAAGGGAGACAACTAGATGGGTTTTCTTGGGTTATCAAATGGTGTCAATCCCAGAAACCCTACGGGAGAAGATTTGGTTCTGGAACCAAGTCAGCCTAAGATTCATCCCTACTTCTGCCTGGGAACAATGGGTTGAGATCTCTATTTTAGCTTCATAACAAAACCCCTAAGGTTACCCAAGGCAGACAATAGAGAAATCCTGTTTGTTTGGGGTTCAGAGATAGCATCCTGGATACATTCTCAGACACCAGAAACCAGCCCCAGGAGGGTGAAAGAGCTAGTATTCAGGCACCTACCACTAAGCCTCATTTCAAAGCAAATCCGGAAGCAAGACTGCATAATCTCACATACAGATTCATTTGTTAAGTGGGTACCCACTGGGGTTAGCAACAGAGTTCGAAGAACCTACAAAGAAGAAAGAGAAGACATTGTGATGAACAAAGTAGGCTGCTGAATAAAGCTTGCCTGAAGGTCAAAAAGTCACCTATTGGGTAAATTTACTAATATTCTTATTAGTGCTTGTGTTGTTTATGGGCATGGCATAACATGGGTATCAACCTTAAAAATGTGGTCCAACTTTTTTCTTTTCTTTTCTTTTTTTTTTTTGGTATTTGAGACAGGGTTCTCTGTGTAGCCCTGACTGTCCTGGAACTTGTTCTATAGATCAGGCTAACTTGGAGCTCAGAGATCTGTGTACCTCTGTTTCCTGAGTGCTGAGGTTAAAGGTGTGTGCCACCACGCCTGCCTCCCCAACTTCTCACCGACCTGGAGCTCACCCATTAGGCTAGACTGGCTGACCAGCAAGGACCCAGGGTCCTTCTGTCTTTGCTTCTCTGGGATTACAAGTGTACTCACTGCCATGCCTGGCTTTTTACATGAGTGTTGGGGAATCTAACACAGGTCTTCATGTTTACAAGGCACACTGTTTACTAACTGAGCTACCGATAATCCCAGCACTCAGGAAAAGGGAAGAATAGATAGATCTCTGAGTTCCAAGTCAGCCAGGTCTATAGAATAAGTTCTAAGACAGCCAGGGCTACACAGAGAAACCCTGCCTTAAAAATCAAAACTAAACTAAAAACAAAAAAATTAAGTGCTGACCTTATTTCATTCAACCTGATAGACTTCCACGAGTTTGACTTGGGAGTCCTTTCTTAATTCAGCACGGTCATAACACAAGTTCATAACTCACTCTAGCTAGCTCTAGCCCACACACCTAACAGATGGATGACAAAGATACAGTCTAACAGAGGCACAAATGTATTAAGGGCTTCTGGTATTTGATACCAATTCATTTAAAGCTCTTAATTATTTTCCTTAGAAAAGCTTTTACTTTGGGTACCTGAGCTCCTTGTTTGGAAACAGTGAGTCTCTAAGCCTCAGCAGAGTCAAAACACAGCTCCATTCGGCCTGCAGCCCCGGGTAAGGGGAGCTGGCAACCCCGGGTAAGGGGAGCTGGCAGCACCAGCCTTTGGCCATTAGCCTAATTGTTCTTCCTCCCACCTACCTGGAGGATTTTCATCAGGACAACTTCATCGCTGGCAGGATCTGTACCCACAAAACGGGCGTGAGTGACAGCATCTGCCATGTTCTCCATGCCCTCTGCTGTGCCCTCATGAGTTGGATCTGTTCCAGCAAAAAGGAACAGATTAAATCGTGTCAGGAAGACAGGGGAAAAGGAAGATGACCTATCTATAAGTTGTTTGGAGACAGACTGGCTTTCTCACCAGTTCCCTAACATACTGACTTTTCGAGCTACATAAGAATTTTACCCCTAACTGGCTTTAACAAGCCCCTCTGCACACCTTTACTGAGTCAAAAAGTATGTCTTGTGTATCAAAATTACCCGTAGCCTTTGTTAAACATACACACAGCCTCCAGCTCATTTCTAGCTTTTTTTTGTAGGGTTTGTGTGTGTGTGATATGTGAATAGGTATATGTACCTGTGTAGGCCAGAGGTCAATGTCAGGTGTTTTCCTCAATTACACTCCACTTTATTTAATTCTGGGGGCAGTCTCCTCTGTGCCTAGAGCTCAGCGGTTCAGCTAGACGGAGGCAATCGAGCATGTCTCAGGGATCTTCCTGTGTCCACCTCTCCAGAGTTGGAATCACAGTGGTGCTAGGGCTCCAAAATCAGATCCTCATGCTTGTGTGGCAAATACTTTACTAAGTGAGCCCATGGAAGCTTTGATTTTTGTAAATATACAGTGGGATCTAAGAAACCTAAATTTCTAAGATCTCAAGTAAAGTTAATCACTGGTGGTAAACTACTCATTTTATAGCGGAAGGACCTAGAAATAGGAAGAAAAAGCAAGTGGAGTCAGAGTTTTGAATGACAAAGTTGTAGTTTTTCTCTTTTGTCTTTTTACCCTCTTCCAGTTTTCTGAGCAGGGTTTCTCTGTGTAGCCCTGTCTGTCCTGTAACTCACTTTGTAGACTAGGCTGGCCTCGAACTCACGGAGATCCACTTGCCTCTGCCTCCCTATCTATGGGAACAAAGATGTGTGCCATCACCACCCAGTTCTCTTTTCATCTTTTAACATAACTTCTCTTTGGTTGTTTTTTGAGTTGTATGTTCGGATACAATGGGATTAAGGGAATGAGGCAGAAAAATAGATGGTTAGTGCCACTAGCACGTCTATCTGGGCACCATATTACACCAGATCAAAGACCCTTTGAGTTAATTTTTATTTTAAATTTTTATTTATTTATATTTTATGTACGAGTGCTCTGTTTGCCAGAAGAGGGCATCAGATTCTATTATAGATGGTTGTGAGCTACCATGTGGTTGTTGGGAATCGAACTTAGGACCTCTGAAAGAGCAGCCAATGCTCTTAACTGCTGAACCATCTCTCCAGCTCCTCATTCTTATTGAAAATTATATTGAGCAAGAATCTTGATACCGCCGGGCGTTGGTGGCGCACGCCTTTAATCCCAGCACTCGGGAGGCAGAGGCAGGCCGATCTCTGTGAGGTCGAGGCCAGCCTGGTCTACAGAGCGAGTGCCAGGACAGCCTCCAAAACTACACAGAGAAACCCTGTCTCGAAAAAACCAAAAAAAAAAAAAAAAAAAAAAAAAAAAAAAGAATCTTGATACCAAGGCCAGGTATGGTGTCACATTTGACAGGCTGAGGCAGTAGAGTGATGAGTTTGGAACCAACCAGAATTATATAGAGATCCTGCCACCTACTCCAAATAACCTGTTTTCATTTATTTAGTTAGTTTTGTTTTTTGAGATAGGGTATTGTTTAGCCTAACAGAGGTAAGTGTGGCCTTGAGTTCCTTACTCTCCTTCTGCTAACTCTCAGGTGCTGAAATGTACCAACCACACCCAGCTCTTTGAGAAAAAGAAAAACTGAATAGGACCTAAGGTTGGGGAGTTGGAGGCAGGTGGGATTTCAGCTATGACTGCGGTGAAAGGCTGGCAGTCAAGGGATAGACTCTGCTTCTACTCTTGTGTCAGAGTCACAGGGCACAGGCTAAGAGCTGCCTCCAGCAATGCCTCCAGAGTCCTGCAGAACTGCCTGGACTGCTAGCTACAGTGCTAGCCTGCTTCTGGAGAGTCCACTTTGCTGTTTAGTTCGGGAAAGTGAGCTTACAGAGATAAGCAGGGAAGGCAGGCAGGCAGGCCGAGGTAAAGCTCAGGCGGTGTTGAAGCCGAGGCAGCATGGAGAGTAAGAGCCCCTCCTGACCGAAGTGGAAGAGTCAGGAGACAAATCTTGCTACTCCTTCTCTCCTTTTTCTCCATTTTTTTGAGAAAAGGTCTCGTTATGTAGCCCTGGCTTGCCTGAAACTCACTTTGTAGACCAGGCTGGCCTTGAACTCACAGATTCTCTGACTCTGCTTCCAAAGTACTCTGCTTAACCATGTGTGCCACACATGGCAGTTTTCCCTGTTTTGATACCTGAAATTAATGGAGTTCCTGAGCCTAAAGCCTGGGGTGGGGGGTGGAGGGTGCCAAGAAACCTGAGCATTTCTCTTGTAACAATGAGCCAGAAATCTTTCTTTAAGTGAGTACTTTTGGTTTTCTTTTCTCTCCTATCTTTGTTGGAGTAGTCTCTGACATGTTCAAGACTCTGTCCGGCTTACAGCATTCCTCTTCTAAGTGCGAGCGGCTTCTTTAGAGACATGCAGAGGGAGCCAGGTTCAGAACTCAGAGCACATGCAGTGCCCACCTTCTCCTCTTGTGTGTCTCAATCAGCACAGAAAATCCCATTTTGTTTTTTCAAATAGGGGTTTCTACATTACAGTGCTGGCTGTCCTGGAACTTGCTTTAAAGACCAGGCTGGCCTCGAACTCCTGAGTGCTGGAATTAAAGGTGTGTGCCACCGCTGCCCGGCCGGGTGTTTCTTGAATGAATCGTCAGAGTTAGTGAACAGCAGTCTTGCTCACATCTCAAGGCTCCTTCCTGGGTGTCTGTTTCTTCCTCTCTTCTAGTAATCTCTTGATAAGTGATTTAAATTGTTTTGATCTTTTTATATTCTCACTCCTTCAGCTAGAACAAAGTAGCAAAATCTATTTTCCAAGAAGGGAGTTAACAGTGACAGGTTCTTAGAATCACAGGTAGAGCCTGCCAGCAAGCTAGACAACCAGTGGTACAAATCATAGTTTAGCAGATGTGAGGGATCAAATTAAGGGCCAGGCCTTGGAGTAGGACAGAAAATAATCTCAGAAGCCTTGGGCTGCAGGATTCAGGGGCAGTGGGTGGGTTTCTGCTAGGAGGTGACCAACACAAAGGGTAACTAGAGTTCAATTAGTAGACCTTGTATTCTTTGGACTCCAGAACATCTTCCTTTTCTAGTCAGTTGGAAGTCGGCTTCAGAGACAGCGTTGCTTTTGCTCTCTGGATTTAGTACACTCCTTCCTGCTCCTTTCCTCATGCCTACAGCAATCACCACCTCCCAGCATTTTCCTTTCCCACCACAGGAAGCTCCATTGACCATCTGGCCCCAGGTCTCCAATGACCAGCCTGTTTGCCAAGTCCAGGAAGGGGACAGAGGGAGGAGAAAAGATCAAAGGGAAAGACTCAGAAGGGCAGCTGCTGCGGGCTGTGAAGAGACATGACCTGCAGGTGGTGCTCAGGTCAAGGCTGGCAGCAACTGGGCCTCATTTCCTGTAGGGAAAGTATGAAGCTGAGTCTAGTGGGCCTGGAGACCTTACCAGCGCAGAACCTGGCTGACACCAAAGACTCATGCTCAGAATCCTGGATGCTTTAGCTAAGCAAATCAAATTTTCTAGAAAAGAGTTTTCTCTCCTTGAACTTAAAGGTCATCCATTTGCTTCTGGCTAGCTAGAACCCGGGCCTCCTCTTTCCTCATCTCTCCACTTTGGAACAAAACAGCTGCCCACCTGTTTTCTTTGCTCCTCACTCTTTTCTTTCTTTTCGAGACAGGGTTTCTCTGTGTAAGCCCTGTCTGTCCTGGAACTCAATTTACAGGCCAGACTGGCCTCGAACTCACAGACATCCGCCCACCTCTGCCTCTGCCTCCCGAGTGCTGGGATTAAAGGCTGCGTCACCACAGGCTTCACTTCTCACTCTTTCACATGGTTTTTAATAGGGGGGAAAGAATTAAGATTCCAAGTGACAAGACCAACTGAAAAAAAAAAAAAGCAAATGCACATCTTACATAAACTGACTGAAGGGGACACAACTCAGCAGTGGGGTGCTTGCCTAGCAAGTATGCGGCCCTGGGTTCAAGTCCTACTATTGAAAAAAATCAGAGATCCATTGTAGATTGGATGAAATAATAGGTCCAGACCGAGAGCAAAACTTTATAATACAATGATAGATAATAGGTTGTTATTCCTACTATACAAAGAGCTTATACCAACTGTTTAAATCCAAAAGAGACACAAAAGAAATTCAAAGGTTCAACCTCAAATAAAAGCAACATACATATTTTTGCCCACCAAAGTGACTGACACATAAAAATGAAAACTGGTAATATTCAGAGTTGAAGATAAAGAGCAATGGAAACCCTCAAACATTGCTGGTGGGAATATAAATGCTGCAACCTATTGGGGAAGTAATCTGTAAAATGTAGCACTTACAAAAAGGTGATATACACAAACTTTACATCAAAATTCCAAGTTCAGAAATATTTCACACAGAAATAATACTAGTAAATAAGGCCATAGAAACCAGTATGTTTATTCTAGCATTATTTACAATGGTTTCAAACAGGGAATAATGTTAATATTACATAAAAGGGGTGGATGGGAAGAAGAAATAGGGAGTTATTATTTCATAGTTAAAGTTTCTGTTTGGGCAATGAAAAAGTTTGAGAAGTAGATGGTTGAAATAATTGTACAATGCTGTGGATATAACTAAAACTATTGTATATTTAAATCTGATTAAAGAGGGCTGGGGATACATGTCTAGCATGCATGAAGCCACTGGTTTAATCCTAATACTTCATAGCAGGATGTGGTGGCATAAGGCTTATTATCATGCCAGTATGGGAAAGTGAAGCCATGAAGTCCTGAAGTTCATATTCATTCTTCCTACATAGTGAATCTAAGGTCAGCTTGGGCTACATGAGACTCTGTCTTCAAAAAAAAAAAAAGGGTTAAAAGGGAAAACTATATGTATATGTTTTACTATAATGAAAATAATAAATCAGCTATGTAATTATATTGTATATATCAAAATTAACACTATTAAGTGACACACAGAAAATACATAGCACAAATTCCCTTTCTCCCCACCCCTTTTAAAAAAGGATAACAGGCTGGAGAGATGGCCCATCAGTTAAGAATACTGTGCTCTTCCAGAAAGCTCAGGTTCAGTTTCCAGCATCTAGACCTGACTACTCATAAATGTCTCCCTCCAAGTACAACTCAGTCAGTTAGCATGATGAATAATAATGAAGCCTATTTCTCTACTAGGAAAGGGACAGCTGGTATGGCTAGCTGGTCAAAGGCCTGAGTAACTGAAGAGAAGCAGGAAACACTGTCGGAGATGTCGGACAGAGCCTAAGGCTTACCTATGAGTGCGTAGGACAGGAACTTGTTGACAGAGGTGAGCGCCAGGCCGGTGATAGGACCAGTGGTATCTTCAGAGCGAATAACTTCCAGAAATGGACGAAGGAATACATTTGGCTCAATCTCTGAGAGTTCTGCAAGTAAAGCAAACAAACACAAATCAAAAATGAAAAGATACTAACAAAAGTTAACGCTGGCAAAGGTCACTTTTGTCTGTTGGATGAAGCTAGAGGTCTTCATGGCTGGGTCAACCCCTGCCCCCCAATACTTTGAATTAAGTTCCTAACACTACCATTTTATCTGTAAAAGTTTTAGTATGTGGCTCTACAAGATTAATAATTTTTAAAGCATATTTTAAAAATTAACAGTAAAATTCTTAAAAAGGGTAGTTTTTGTCACATATAGACTATCAGAGGGTTTTTTTTTAAAGAGTTACAATACTTATTTTATGTATATGAGTGCCTTATCTGAATGTGAAACTTTATGCCAGAAGAGGACATCAGATCCCAATAGAGATGGCTGTAAGCTACCATGTGATTGCTGGGACTCAAACTCAGGACTGCTGAAAGAGCAGCCAGTGCTCATAGCTGCTGAGCCATCTCTCCATTTCATTACTGTTGTGCTGTTATGCTGGAGATCAAGCCCAGGACACTGCATATGCTACGCAACTGCTCTTCCACTGAACTACATTCCCAGGCATTGATCACAATCAAGAAATTAATAGCTGGGCATGAGGCATGACAGTTCATACCTATAATACCAGTTTTCAGGAGGCAAAAGTAGGAAAATCACTACACATTCGAAGCAAGTCTGGTCTACACAGCAAGTAAAGGACAGCCAGAGTAGCAGGTTTTACAACACAAACAAAAAGAAAACAGAAACCAGTGATACAATTTTCCTTGCTTATTTCATTTAATCATCTTCTTTAGTGATACACTGGTAAGGGTGACCTTGGGTACAGAGACGATGACTAGAGAAATTCTGGGTGAGAGAAAACCTGGCTCATAGTCCCTTGCTTGCTTGCCTGCCCGCTCTCTTCCCAAAGAACACATTCCTCTAGCTGCCCTGAGATGAAGAAGCAGCACAGTCTTTGAGAAAAATAAGGTTGTTAATGACTGGCCTCAAATCAAAATAAGCAGAGTTGGGATCTACAGGATTCTAAAGCTCCCCAAGCCACATGACTATCCTACCTAACTGCCAGCACATACTTCTACTGTAGCAGATTTCATTCCAGGTCAAGAGAACGCACTGCCCTGGACTTCCTGCCTACCTGACTTAGTACTGAGGATTGAATTTGCTTTTTTATATTCTACTGTGGTTTCAGCTTTCAGAGTTGGTTCCCTTTTAGTTTTCCTAAACAGGATATGTTCAAGGCTATCCCATTTTTAGAGACAAAGGGAAGGTGTGTGTGTGTGTGTGTGTGTGTGTGTGTGTGTGTGTATGTGTGTGTGTGTGTTCATTCTTATGAACCTTTATTTTCATGCAAATACAGGTCACTCCCTACTCAGTTCCTACCTTTTGTCTCTCTGAGCAAACATTTTCTGGGCCGGTTGCTTCCCAGATTAATGTTTTAATTAATTGGCAGATTGGGTAACATTTTCCAAGCTTGTCTGTACAGTGATCACATCAGCTGTACAAAACCTGCTTTTCATTCCCACTGGGTCCACCTAGAGATGACAACTTACATAAAAACCTAAAGAGAAATGTGTGTGCACGAATACATGTGTGCAATAGTAAGCATTACAGTAGATAGACTATATCCAGGCAAAGTGGAATATATAACACTTTTTAAGAGCATGTTAGGGGGCTGGAGAGATGGCTCAGAGGTTAAGAGCACTGACTGCTCTTCCAGAGGTCCTGAGTTCAATTCCCAGCAACCACATGGTGGCTGACAACCATCTACAATTCAATCTGGTGAATATGTAATAAATAAATAAATCTTTAAAAAAAAAGAGCATGTTAAAGGATGGAGAGTTAGGCTAGGGAAATGGCTAAGTGAATATAAAGTGCTCACTGCATAAGGATGAGGACCTGCGTTCAGGCCTCCAGCATCTGTGTAAGTCTCTAACTTCAGTGCTAGGGGCAGAGACAGGAGGATCCTGTGGCCTTGCTGCCAGCCAGTTGAGCTGAAAAGATTTAATGACACTCTGTCTCAAAAACTAAGGTAGACAGACAGCAACAGAGGAAAACAGCTGAGGTCTGGCCTCCACACACACACACACAAAAAAACCAAACTTAAAATTGTCTTCTCTTACTACTTCAGGAACACAAATGCTTTATGTTTACCTTGGTCTGTCATCTAAAAAAAAAATGCATGAGACATTTATACAAGCTGTTTGCATGGAGTGCTTTGTCCCTATTTATTGTTGAATAATATTCTATTCTCAAGTATGTATCATAGTTGCTTTTTGTTTATTTGTTTTTCAAGACAGGGTTTCTCTGTATTGTTTTGGAGGCTGTTCTGGAACTCGCTCTGTAGACCAGGCTGGCCTCGAACTCACAGAGATCTGCCTGCCTCTGCCTCCCAAGTGCTGGGATTAAAGGTACCAGCTCATAGTTTCTTTATTCATTCACTGGCTGAAGGACATCAGGTTCTCCAGTTTACTACCACCTGCCTAGTTAGAGCAGTGGTTCTCAACCCATGGGTCACAACCTCTTGGATCCAACAGCCCTTTCACAGGTCTAAGACCATCTGAAAACACAGATATTTACATTATGATCCATAACAGTAGCAAAATTATAGTTGTGAAGTCACAAACAAAAATAATTTTATGGTTGGGGTCACCACAGCATTAGGAAGGTGAAGACTCACTGATGTAGAGACTTCTTATCCCGCATTCAAGTCCTTTAGTGACAATACAATTATTTGCAATTGTCCTTCCAATCTAAGGGTTGGTCCTTTCCAGTCTTTTACATATCTATACAGCAGACATAATTTTTATTATGCTTCTCTCATTTTTTTTTGAGACAAAGTCTCTTTACATAGCCCTGGCTGTCCTGGAACTATGTGTGTAGACTATGTGTCCTCGAGTCAATGTGTGAGGACTGTCCCTATGGGCCTCATTTAGCTGACCTTGGACTCAGACATTCATTTGCCTCTGCTTCCCAAGTGCTGGGACTAAAGGTGTGCACCAACCAATGAAATTTAATTTATCAATCTATTTTATGGATTGTGTTTTAGTGTGATACTTAAAGTCACTTTATCAAATCTTAGGCCCTTTTAGAGCTTTTCCCCCACCTTGAAACAAGATCTTATATAGCCAAGATTAGCCTTGAACTCCTTATCTTCTTGTTTCCAACTCCCAAGTGCTGGAATGACAGGCACATGAAACCACATCTGGCTCTCTCTTGTCTGTTCATCCTATTTATTTGCGAAAGGTCTCACTAAGAAGTCTTGACTGACCTGGAACTAGAAATACTTTTAAATGTTTTTTGGGTTTATTGAATGAGTGTTTTGCCTGTATACATATGTGCACGATGTTTGTGCCTTGTAGAGGTGAGCAGTGGGTATGAGGTCTCTTAGGAGTCAGGGATGGTTGTGAGCCACCATGTGGGTGCTGGACAATGAACTGGGTCCTCTTCAAGAGAGACAAGTCTTCTTTCCTCTGAGCCACCTCTCTATTCCCAAACATAAAGAATTTTCTTTAAAAGTCATTATCCATCCCATGAAGCCATCAAAAATATTAACAGTGCACTTTGGGCTAGAATGCAACATGACCAGAAAGACACAGCTTTTGTGTTACACATAGACAATGGACACTGTTGATGGGACACGTGCTGTCCAGGTTTAGCTTCTGCTCCTTGTTTTGTGGCATTGTTCCCCAAATCTTTCAGGATTGTATATTCAGGTTCAGCTGTCTTGGAAGCTTCTCTGGGTACTTTTCAAAGTAAGCTGTGACTATTCAAGAGACGACTGTTCCCATAATCATGTTTCCTATTTCCTCAACAGACATGGAAGCTCATGTGTTAGCTTTGATGCCTTTGTTTTCCCCATATGTAAAATGGGACATGCCCCTTATATTAAAGTTCCTGAGCCCATTAGCATGAGGACAGCAGAAGCAGTCAAGACGCCTCAGTATAACTAAGACCTCATGACATGCTGCTGTAGTAACCATTTTTGGCTGTTGAAGAAAAGGGAGTAGTGGGATTTTACATTGCTTAGGGATGTGGAGAGGTTGTCAGCAGCCCTGATACTCTATTATTTTCATTATTAATTATTATTATTATTTTCTTCCTCCTCCACTTTGGCTATTTACCTTTCATGCTCACTGACTACTGATTTTGCTAATGTCAATTTGGAATTTTGTTTTATTTCCTCCTTTTCCTTTAAGTCCTCTATAGATACCTGACAGGTAGTAACTCATAATAACTTATAAAGTGTCTTCTTGCTACTATAGAAAAATGAAACTTTTTACTAGATAAGAGGGAATGATTGAAAAAGCGGCTCCAAGTACAATGGCTGCATAAGCTGGGGTACACAGCATGCTGTAAAGTACAGCAACACACGTTTTTAATTTCTCCTGGGCTTTGAAACTGCTTGCTTGATTCTGGGCTTGGTGGTAATAGTGCATGCAGAGGGAGGGCTGCAGCAGCGTTGGCTTGCCTTCCACGTTCCTCTAGAAGGAAAAGAACGAGTGTTTAAAGCTCACTCAGCAAACTTGTGCTCCAGGGAGGCAGATGGCTCAGACTGTCCTCGAGTCAATGTGTGAGGACTGTCCCTATGGGCCTCATTTAGCCTGCTGGCCTTGTTAAAGGGGCCTTGTTCTCCCTCTTGGATTAGGAGTGAACCTGGACAAACCTAAGGCTTAATTCATAGGGCAGTACTCCAATCAATAACTAACAGTGTATAGCTACTGGGTAGGAGAGGAACAGAGGAAACTGAAATCCTAGAACAGTCAAGTCACAAAACTTTATTTTCCATTTTATCCAATGGAAAATAAACCTATAGAAATACATTGATATTGGGGCTGGAGAGATGTACTGGCTGCTCTTGCAGAGGATCAGGGTTCAATTCCCAGCATCCATATGACAGCTCACAACCTCCTGCACTTATGTCTGTGTGAGGATGTCAGATCCCCTGGAACTGGAGTTTCAGAAAGTTGTGAGCAGCCATGTGGGTGCTGGGAATTGAACCCAGGTCCTCTGGAGGAGTAGCCAGTGAGTTTAACCTCTGACCATCGTTCCAGTCCAGCTTGGTACACTTTTTAAGAATTTAATGCTTTGGAGTTAACAAGACCTGGGTTCAAATTCAATGTTTTCCACTTATTGTATGACCTTGGGTATTACAACCTCTGAGAGCTCGCATTTCCTTAGTAGTAAAAATGGAGATGGTGGTACTGTTTCTTAGAGCTATTGAGAGAACAAAATAATCTCACTATATTACTCATGCTGGTCTCAAACTCCTGGGCTCAATGGATCCTACTGTTCAGTCTGCTGAAGCTGGGATCACAGACAGACAGCACAGCAACTATCTTGAAAATTGTTTACTAACCTATGTAGTTATTGCTGATGTCAGAGGCAAAGTTAAGTTGTTTGCCCAGACAATGGGACAGGACTTGCATAAAGTGATAGCAGCTCTAGCAGCCAGTTAGCCTTGTCATTTAGTAGAGACACCCACAGTGGGTCAGCCTTTCACTGATGTCCCAGCCAGGACTCATGCATTGTATTGTCAGTATAATATTTCCCCTGTGTGCCCTACCTTTAAATACTTGTCTTACCTTTTTAATTTTTTTTAGTTTTTTTTTTTTTCATTTTGTGTTTTGCCTACATGTATGTCTGTGTGAGCCTGGTGCCCTGTGAGGTCCGAAGAAGGTATCAGATTCCATTACTGGAGTTTCAGATGGCTGTGAGCCACTATGTGGGTTCTAGAAATTGACCCTGGGTCTTCTGAAAGAGAAACAAGTACTCCTCAGCCCCTTGTTTCATCTTTGTAAAGTAGAGGCTAAATGTGATTAAGCAGTACAGGGTAGCCCTGTTCAACTGCAAGAGACAGTACAAGTAAGCACTTGGTGCAGAGACTTACAAAGAGTTCCTGCTTCTAGTGCTGTCAGAGGCTGTTCTGGATAGCACACCCTCTAGTATCTCCCCAGGGAAAGCTGTGCTGCGGTGAGGACAAGGCGGTCCTCACCTGACAGCACATACAAGAGCCCCCTTTTTTACTGGTTATCTTGAAACTTTTTGTAGCACATCTCTAGGGAGGAGGCGTTTTTGTCGTTTCTGAATTAGGTAGTTTACAGTTTGTAAACTACCAATGATAGGATACGAATAGGAAAGACATATAAATTTATGACTTCTAATTCTCAGAATTTTGGATGTTAACCCCAAAGTGTGTAAGTTGAGGAGTCACTCGTGTTTAATCAGAGTATGTTAAAATTTTTTTCTTCATTCATATGCACCAAGTTGGAAGTGGGTGTGGTGGCTCAGGTCTGTAATCTTAGTTACTTAAAAGGCTGAGGCAACAGAGTTACCAGTTCAAAGCCTACTTGAGCTACATATGGAGTTGAAGATCAGGCAGGGGAGTTTAGCAAGACCCTGTCTCAATAAAGAGTAAGTAAATGCTGGTGATGCAACTCAGTGGTAAAGCCCTTGGTTTATTTTTACTTTATAAAACTCCAGCTTGGCCGGGCGTTGGTAGAGCACGCCTCTAATCCCAACACTCGGGAGGCAGAGGTAGGTGGATCTCTGTGAATTTGAGGCCAGCCTGGTCTACAGAGCGAGTTCCAGAACAGCCTCCAAAACAATACAGAGAAACCCTGCCTCGAAAAACAAACAAACAAAAACCCAAACCAAACCAAACAAAAACCCAACCAACCAACCAACCAAACAAACAAACAAGCCCCTCCTGTTCCAGGGGATCTTCTTCTATCCTCGGGGCAGGGCAGGGCGGGGCAGGGTGGGGTGGGAGGATGACACCTGCACACACATGCCATTTACACACAGACACAGACACAGAAATATTTAGACTTTTGATTTGAAAAATTAATTTGTTTATTTTGTGCTTGAGTGTGTGCAGTTCTGAGGGCAACTCGTAGGAGTCACTTTTTTCCTACCATATAGGTTCCAGGGATCGAACTCAGGTCTCAGGCTTAGTGGTAAGCACCTTTACCCTCTGAACTATCTCACTGGTCCTCCAAAAGGTTTCTAATGAATCCAGTATAAATAATTTTCATTTATTTTTAAAGACAGGGTCTTGTATATCCCAGGCTGGCCTTGAAATTGCTATGGCCTTGAACTTGATTCTCCTGTCTCTATCTTCCAGGTGTTGGGATTTTAAGAGTGCATGCATTATCACATCCACTTTCATGTGGTGTGGGGTAGTAAACCCAGGGCCTCATGCATTTGAGACAAGCACTCTACCCACCAAGCTACATACCCAGCCCCTACTTGCCTTCCTTTTAATTTTTTTTTGTTAAAATATAGATTTTTTAATTTTACATGCATGAGTTATTGCTTGAATGTATGTCTGTGCACCATATGTGTATGTGATACCCATGGAGGCCAGAAGAGGGCACTGGATCCCCTGGAAGTGAAATTATAGACAGTTGTGAGTTGCCATGTGATTCTGTCAATCCGACCGAGTCCTCTGCAAAAGCAGCCAGTGCTCTCAACTGCTGGGCCATCTCTCCAGCCCAGAAATCATTCCTTTAAAAAAAGTTTTAATTTTAAAAAATTTAATCATTATATGTGTTTTTTGAGGGAGGGTTTCTCTATGTAGCCCTGGCTGTTCTGAAAGAAATGCTTCCCACTGCCAAATGCTGGGATTAAAGATGTGCACCATCACTGCCTTTTCTTTTTTAAAGATAGACTCCTGTTACATGTCATCCTGTTTGGTGTACTTGCTGGTTTAATCTCATGGCAATCCACTGTTTTAACCTCCTGGGACTACAGGAATGTGTCATCATGCCCAGCTTTGAAGCACACTTTCTCTCCTCTTTCCTCCCTCCCCACCCCCACTCCCCCAAAAATAGGGTTTTACTATGTAGTCCTGGGTAGCCTGGGACTCACAGAGATCCTCCTGCTTCTGCTTCCCAATCACTGAGTTTAAAGACGTGAGCCACCACACCAGGTTTGGACTCTTTTTTTGGTTTTACGAGACAGGATTTCTCTGTATTGTTTTGGAGGCTGTCGGTCCAGCCTGGCCTCGAACTCACAGAGATCCACCTGCCTCTGCCTCCCGAGTGGTGGGATTAAAGGCGTACATCACCACCGCCCAGCCAGGTTTGGACTCTTTATGTTCCTTGGTGAGCAAAAAAACCCTCAGAGCACCTACTAAGCTTGCAGCACCTCAGAAATTCCACTAGTAGACTGTTCTCAAGCTCAGACTTTTGTAAGAAATGGGATATTGAGTAGACACGCCACAGTCAGAAAAGTAGAATATGGCAACCTATCAGCTCCTAAGATAGAACGTAACAGCACAGACAGAAACTAAAAAGCAGTTGTGCTCAAATATTTTTGTCCTGTGCCTTTGGATCTATAAATGTCAAGAGGGTAAGATGAATGACTTCTGTTTTGATCATGGGGTAATTTACAGTTTTGTTGGATGGGATCTATCTTGTGAATGATTCTGCGTCTAGAAACCTAGGTCAATATTTGCAGGATGAAGAGCTATGATGGGGGGGGGGAAGCTCATGGCCCCACAGAAAGAAGAGAGAAGTAGACTCTGAGGGCAAATGGGTAGAGACAGGCATTTCGGAAGCTAAATGGTGTTGAAATAATATACCCCAGGCCTTTTTCCTTGTCAGCATAATCCAATTGAGAATGCCCAACTGCCCCTGATAAGAGTCACTCAGGAGTGAAGAGCTTCACTACCAGGGAAAGCAGCTTATGTGTGCATTTTGGCTCAGGAATGTGTCAGCCCAATGCTGGCCAAATGAGAAAAGGCTACTACAGCTGAGGGCACCCCCCTCCCTGGGAGGACAGTCACCACTAGGAGTGTAGGCTGGGAGAGTCCTCTTTTGTCTAAGGACAGTGCTTGAGGCCACATGGAGGCTCTGACACAGACTGCTGAGGAGAGGAGCAGCTCTGACATGGGAAAACAGTGCCAGGGTTCATCTCCCCTTTGGTCGAGTCATCCATCATTTGAGAAGATAGGAGACATTTGGAGGACGTTGGCATATTCTCAGATCGACACTGGGGCAATTTGGGACGTCTCTGTTTTAATGTTCTTATACAGGATGTCAAGCTTTCTGTCCACCAGTGTTGAGCAAGATATAAGGACATCACCGCTAAGTCATCTCCACAAGTCTGTCTTCTGCCTTGGGTGAAAGAGGCCTTTTGAGCCTCTCCAATTTGTGGCCTGGCTAATCAGAAATGAAACTTGTATTGATTTTAGGAGGGCCCCAAAACTCCTTTTACCCCTAGGGGTTAGATTTCCCATCCTTAAAACTGTTTTCTTCAATCCTAGAACATGAGTCAGTCACCTTCAGAGAACCCTCTACCTAAACTGCACTCTTTGTTTACTGGACTGTTTGTGCCTTAAGACTGACAGCTCTCCAGGGCGGGAATTCTGGCTGCTCCTCTATGCTGTCACATGTCTCCTTGGTTGTGAAATTATTCACTATGCCTACTATGAGCAGCGTCATGATACTTTTCTTCTGAAAGACGCTAAAGAATATCCAAGTAGATCCAATCCTCAGGAAGGCCAATCTAGGAAGAATACCAGAAACCCCTTTGTGATGGAGCTTCATAGGAGGCAATAAAGCTGAAAGACTAAGAGGCACGGTTTTGGTGTCAGGTGGACCTGGGCTTGACTCTGGTTTCCAATACTCACTAGTTCTATGATCTTAACTCTAAGTAAATTTCCTTATCCTTTTGAAGTTACATTTTTATCCACAAAAATGGAGATTATGAAGAGAAAAGGTAAATAGGTATTGAGTGTGTGGTATGGTACAAGGTACCAAATAGTGGCTGCTCTTATTATCTTTTTTCCTCTAAAAAGGCCATGAGCAGTCCAATCAAGATGCTACAAAAAGCTCTGGGAGCTTTGGATACAGCCCTCACACTAAATACAATCTTACCAATGGGTAGAAATCAGTATTCTTCCACAAGTAATGATCTAGAAAGAAACAAAAAAGCCAGCTTCTTTCTTTGATATATGTATACCTTGCAATGGATAGGAATGAAAGTACATCATTAATATCAGCCATCAGTTACCTGGCAGCTTGGCATTTATCTTTAATTTATATTCCTTTTAAGATCTAGGAGTCTGGCTGGGTGTGGTGGTATATAGCTTTAATTCCAGCACTTGGGAGGGAAAGGCAAGCATATATCTGTAAATTCAAGGCCAGTCTGGTCTACAATTTGAGTTCCAGGACAGCCAGGGCTATTACACAGAGAAACCCTGATTTGAAAACCAAGAAATTAAAATACCAGCTAACATTTATCATAAGTACTACTATGTACTGGGCCCTGTGATAGGCAACTTGTACTCATTTTCCCGTGTCATGCATATACAAGGCATAATACCTGAAATAAAGTATACAATAAGTACAATAAACCATTATTTAGTTTTTCAGCCCTAGTCCAATGTCCTCTCTATACTGCTAAATAGCTTATTTTTAAGTTTTAAGCAAATATAAACAAAATTGAAGAGTTATCTACTTTTCCTAAATCTGTCTGTATATTTAAAAAACACCTATTTTATTTTTATTTATTTGTTCACAGAGGACAGAAGAAGGCATCAGATTCCATGAAGCTAGAGTTCCTGATGGTTCTAAACTGCCTGATCTGGGTGCTAGGAACCAAACTTGAGTCCTCTGAAAAAGCAGCAAGTGCTCTTAACCATGGAGCCATCTTTCCAGCCCCATGAAGAGTGAATTTGAAATGTTTTCTTCAGACGGAGTCTCACTATGTATCACTGGCTGGCTTGGAACATAACTGGTTCAGAGAGATCTAACTGCTTCTGCCTCCTGAATGCTAAATCAAAACTGTATACCACATCTAGTTATTTTAGTTCATCCATTTGATAAAACTGGACATTTGAGAAGTTAAATACCTAGTGACATGGCTACTAAGTTGCAGAACTAAGGTCAAAGTGCTACTCTGATATTACCTGGATCCTTAACTTCTAGTCTTAGTTCCAACACTGTAGCAGGGAGTTTCTGTCCTGCCAACTGTTTAGTCCCAAATAAACACACAGAGGTTTATATTAATTATAACATGTGGAAAACATTTTAACGTATCAATATCCTAACGAATAAAAATACATGACCCCGTCAACTGATGAAGATATCTGACAAAATATAATATCTACTCACACCCACAAAACACTGATAGCTAATACTATACTTTAGGTAAAACACTGAATGCATTCACTGTGAAGTGAGAAAAGAGCAAAATGTCCACTGTCTTAGACCTAGAAGTACTGGTCTGTACAACAACAAAAAGAAATAAAATATAAATTAAAAGCTGGGCATGGGCTGGGCGGTGGTGGCGCATGCCTTTAATCCCAGCACTCGGGAGGCAGAGGCAGGCGGATCTCTGTGAGTTCAGGCCAGCCTGGTCTACAGAGCAAGTTCCAGGACAGCCTCCAAAACAATACAGAGAAACCCTGTCTCAAGAAAACGAAAAAACTAAACTAAACTAAAATACAAAGCTAGGCATGGTGGTGGCACACACCTTTAATCTCAGCACTCAGGAGGCAGAGGCTGGTGGGTCTCTGTGAGTTTGAGGCCAGCCTGGTCTACAGAGCGAGTTCCAGGGCAGCCTCCAAAACAATACAGAGAAACCCTGTCTTGAAAAAAACAAAACAAAAGTAATAATAATAAAATAAAAAGCTGGGCATGGTGGCACATACTTTTAATCTCAGCACTCAGGAGGCAGAGGCTGGTGGATCTCTGTGAGTTTGAAGCCAGCCTGGTCTACAGAGCGAGTTCCAGGACAGCCAGGGCTATAGAGAGAAACCCGTCTAGGAAAAAAATTTCCTAAAAAGGAAGGAAAAAAAAAAAACCCTTTTCAGCACAGTTATATATACATATATATATCCCCAAAGAGTTTACAAACAAATCTCTAGAATAAGCAAATTTATCATGGTGACAGGATAGAAGATCAATACACAAGAATGGATCTTGTTTCTACATCTAACAATGAATACTCTAAAGTAAGCACAGAGCCAGGTGTTGAAGGGCACACCTTTCTTTTTGTTTTCAATGGTTCTTCGAGACAGGGTTTCTCTCTGTAACAGCCCTGGCTGTCATGGAACTTGCTTTGTAGACCAGGCTGACCTACAACTCACAGACATTCCCTACCTCAGTCTCTAAAGTGCTGAGACTTAAGGTGTGTAATGCACAACTTTTATCTCAGTATCTGGAGGACAGCCAAGGTTATATGGTGAGAAATAAGGAGGAATAGACTGGGGGGTGGGAGCAGAGGGATGGTAGGAGGAGGGACTGGGAGGAGATGAGGGAGGGGAAATGGTAGCTGGAATGTAAAATAAATAGGTAAATGAATAATTAAAAGAAAAACTAAATATTTAAGTATAAGTCTAAATCAACATTTACAAAACCTTAATGCTGAAACCATAATATACTGATAAAAGAAATAAAAAGAGATAAAGAAATGGACTGCCATCCCATGTTCACAGACAGGAAGACACAGCACTGAAAGACACCATTTCTCCCCAAACTGACCTATGGATTCAGTGCATTTCTTTTGAAATTCCCAAAAAGATTATTTGTAAATATAGACAAGGTTATGTTACAATAGACTAGAAAGACAACAGAACTGGAACACTGAACAATATTTTTAAAAGTTGGGAAATATACTACTGACTTTAAGACTTAATAAAAAGACAACTCAATGGGAAATGTTGGAACAGGACATCCAAATACAAAAATGTTTAAGCCTCTCATTTTAACAAACATCAGTTCAGCAGAGATCTTGGTAAGAATGGAGCATGATGAGCAAGGAGTTGGTGGCGCATGCCTTTAATCCCAGCACTCGGGAGCCAGAAGCAGGCGGATCTCCATGAGTTCGAGACAAGCCTGGTCTACAGAGTTCCAGGACAGCCTCCAAAACAATACAGAGAAACCCTGTCTCGGAAAAACAAACAAAAAAGAATGGAGCATGATGGTAGATGGCTATGATCTCAGCACTTAGGAGGCAGAAGTAGCAGGATCAAGACAAGCATGGGCTACATGACGAGGTTGAGGCCAGCCTAGACTACATAACAAGACTGTCTCAAAACAACTGAACGATCATATGGGGTTAAAAAAAATCTATAAATCTTTCAGAAAAAGAAAAAAACATAGAGGAAAAGGCCAGTGAACTCAGATAGTAAATCAAAGCATAATCTGTGCCAGGCATGGTGGGGCACACCTCTAATCTCAAAATTCAAGGTCAGCTGGTCTATATACTGGACAGCCAGAGCTACATAGTAAGACACTGTCTACAAACAAACAAACAAAACCCCATAATCTGTAAGGTAAATAAATATTCATAAACTGAACTTGGTCAAAAATAAAAACAGCTTGATGTAGTGATACTCATTTTTAATTCCAGCACTTGGGAGGCAGAAGCAGGCAAATGTCTATGAGTTTAGGATCAGCCTAGTCTACATATAGAATTCCAGGCCTGCTAGAACTACGTTATAAGACCCTATCTCAAAACAGACAGAAAACAAAAACAAAACCCAGGCAAATACAAGGGATACATGGCTCCAGTAAAAGGGAGCTCACGGAATCCAGACTGACAGATGGGAACCTGCATAAGACTGAACTAAACCCCCTGAATGAGGGTGACAGTTGAGGGGCTTGGGCAGTTTGTGGGGCCGCTAGCAGTGGAATCGGTATTACCTCTAGTGCATGAACTGGCTTTGTAGAGCTAATTCCCTATGGAAGGAACGCCTTGCTCAACCTAGATACTGGGGGAAGAGCCTGGTTCCTGCCCCAAAGGATGCACAGACTTTGATGATTCCCCATGGGAAGCCTCACCCTCTCTGAGGAGTGGATGGAGGGTGGGTGAGGAAATGGGTGGTGGAGTGAGAAGTCAGGAGGAAGAGGGAACTGGGACTGATATGTAAAATAAGATTGTTTAAAACAAAACACTTCCTATGTAAAGGTGTGGACATGAGTTCAGATCTCAGGCAAGTTAATGATAGGCGACCTCCAGAGCAAATGACAGCTGGCTACACAAATCGGCAACTCTGGGTCCAGTGAGACCTGCACTAATACATGAGGTGGAGGACAACTGCAGAAGGTGTCTTCACCTGAGTCAGCCTCTGACCTCCACATACATGTGCTCACACACGAACATGCATACATATACAAATATATCACACAGATACACATATAAAATATACACGTAAACAAATAAATATTTGTAGTGGATGTAGCTCATTTGATAGAATACTTGCTGACAATACATGAAGCCCTGGGTTTGACCTTCAAGACCACACAAACCAGGTGTGGTGTTGCATACTTATAATCCTTTTCTTTTTAAATTGTTTAATTTTATTTTATATGCATTTTTGCCTGCATGTATGTCTCTGTGAGGGTGTCGGATCCTCTGGAACTGGAGTTACAGACAGTTGTGAACTGCTATGTGGATTCTGGGAATTGAACCCAGGTACTCTGGAAGAGAGAACCTGTTCTTAACCACTGAGTCATCTTTCCAACCCGCATATTTTCAGTCCTAACAACTCACTCAAGAGGTAGAGGCAGGAGGATTAGAAGTTCAAGGTAATTGGAGCTGGAAGGATGGCTCAGTGGTTAAGAGCACTCACCAGCTGCTCTTCCAGAAGCCTAAGTTGCATTTCCAGCACTCCACATGGTAGCTCACAACCATCTGTGACTCCAGCCCCAGGGGATCCAATGCCCTGTTCTGTACTCCAAGGGCACTGCATGAACATGGTGCACAGACATACATGCAGGCAAAACAACCGTACATGTAAAATTTAAAATACGAAGTTCAATTTAATCTCTGCCTAAACAGTGAGTTTGAAGCCAGCCTGAGTCACAAGAGACCCTGTCTTAAAACAACAACAACAACAAAAAATCAAGCCAGGCATTGCAAAGCAAGCTTGTGATCTCAGCACTCAAGAGTGCTAAGGCAGGAGGATCTCAGGTTCCATCCAAGCTGGGCCGGGCTACATGGCAAGACCTTGTTTCAAACACAAACCCATATCAAACGTTCATAGCAATCTAGTAGTAAACTGGAGAACCCAAGTGTCCTTGAGCCAGTGGGTAGATAAACTATGTTCCATACACACAAGGGACTACTACTCAGCAGTAAAAAGGGATGAACTTCTGATACACACAACAGCTTGCACGACTCCCAAAGGCATCATGATAAGTAATGAAGCCAGTTTCAGAAAATTACCATTGTATAATGATTCCCTTCATATGAACTTCTTGATAAAACCATGTGAAGGAGAAACATATCATAGCTAAAGAGCATGACTATAAAGGGAAGACAGAGGGAGTTCTCTGGAGCAGTTAAACTATTTTATATCCTGTCTGTAGTAACAGTTACACACATCCACTGTTAAAATTCATACAACTATGTATCAAAAAATCGGTGCTTACTATAATAGTTCAATGAAAAAAGAATAAGATTGAGGAACCATTAGCCTTTGGATCCCTGCTTAGTGTCCAAGGCCAGCATCCACATGATGTGGCCCAGTAGCAAGCTCTAAGTCTAAGGTCTGAAGACATTCTGCTTCGACTCAAGGGGATGGGTGCCTGTGAAAGTGGAACTCAATTTGGAAATGCTTTTCCTCTTGAGGGTTTGTGGAGGCCAGATTGGCATGCATGGAAAGTCTATTTCTTCCCTTCTTGGACTCTTCTAATCAGTGTAAGAAAAGGGTTAGAGTTGGGAACTTTCTTTTCAAATCTTCAGTTGAAGCTGCCCTTTGATCCCAGCACTCAGGAGATGGAGGCCTGTGAATTTGAGACCAGCTTGGTCTACACATTTAGTTCTGGACAACCAGAGCTATGTAGTGAGAGACCCTGTTTGGAAAAAAACAAAAACAAAAAGAAAGAAAGAACAACAACAAAAAGCAAGCAAGCACATCACAAGCCAGCACTTGAAAGGCTGGGAAGGTGGGTCTCTGTGAGTTTCTGGCTAGCCTGGTCTACACAGTCAGTTCCAGGACAGCTAGAACTACACTGTGAGATTCTGTGTTAAAAAGAAAAAGGGGTAGGAGAGAAAGGGAGGGAAGGAGAGACAGAGAGAGAGAGAGAGAGAGAGAGAGAGAGAGAGAGAGAGAGAGAGAGAGAGAGAGAGAAATATCACACTCCTATTGGTTTCAATTTGATCCAACATAGTACCTTCAAAACCTACCTTCAGTTTACTATTTTAACTATTGGCATATGAGGATTAATATCCCATGGTCTAGCTAAAACAAAAACATTTAAAAATAATTGAGCTAGGTGTGGTGGTACATGTCTTTAATATCAGCACTCAATAAGCAGAGCAGGGGGATCTGTGGGTTCAAGGCTAGCCTGGTCTATATAGCAAGTTCCAGGACAGCTAGAATGACATAGTCTCAAAATAACAAAACAAATTTACTAAGGCATAATTTATCTCCATGTTTGACACACAGGATACCAAATCTTAGGGGCCTTTGGCAATCTTTACTAAAGGAGGTGCTGACTCAATTGCACACAGATCAGAGAATAAAAGGTAGAGGAGGAAACAAGCGTAAATGAAGACTTTTTACTTGTACATAGCCAACAGCCCCTCACTAAGTAGTATTTCTACATAAATATGTTCTTTAAACAAACAGGCTACTAAATACACACTTAAGAGTCCTTGTCTCATAAAAGCCTCTAATCCAGCATCCATTTGATTCACCCTGAGTTCTTCTGGCAAAGCCTCAATGTGTGTGTGTGTGTGGGGTGTGTGGGGTGTGTGTGTGTGTGTGTGTGTATGTGTGGTGTGTGTGTGTGTGTGTGTGTGTGTGTGTGTGTGTGTGTGTGTGTGTGTGTGTGATCAAATACAGAGGCTGGAGTAGGGTTTCAAACACCTGTTTCAGTTTTTTAAGTGTCCAATTCAGGCCACTGTGCTCTGGCAACAGGGACCCTGATGATGTGACTTCTCTCCTGCCAAATCCTCAAATTAAAGAGCCCGCTTCCTCAGGGGGAAAAAAAGATAGGATAGGGGATATGACGGGGAGCCACGAAGAACTGTTTCTTTTAAAATTAAACATGCAAACTTATGACCCAGTAATTTTACTCAAGTATTTATCTAAAAGAAACTATCATAAAATATAGATAGATAGACAGACAGACATAGAAATATTTATAGTGGTAATAACCTAAACTGGAAACAATGGAAATATCTTTCAGTAAGAGATTAGAAACATTTTCTTTTGGTATATCCATTATTAAGTACTGTTCAGGAAAAAAAAAAGAAATACTAATCTAATAATATGTCCTAAGTTCAAAACCATACTAAACTTAAAGAAATGAAATATAAGTCAACCCATCTGCATGAAATCTCAAAACAAAATTAATCTGTTGTGACAGGATTTAGATTTTTTTTTTTTTTTTGGTTTTTCGAGACAGGGTTTCTCTGTGGCTTTGGAGGCTGTCCTGGAACTCACTCTGTAGACCAGGCTGACCTCAAACTCACAGAGATCCACCTGCCTCTGCCTCCCAAGTGCTAGGATTAAAGGCATGCATCACCAACTTTTTATTCAGGGTATGGAGTGTGAATCAAAGGAGATGTGAGGGAAACTTTGGAGAGTGATGAAAGTGTTCTCTATCTTTTTTCTGATGCAATTTTTGAGTCAAAGTCTTTTCATGTCACCAAAACCTGTCAGGAACCCACTATTGGCCTAAGCTGGTCTCAAACTTGGTCTGAAGTGCTGCTTCAGCTTCCCAAGTGCTGGAGTTACAGGCCTGCATCACCATGTCCAGCTGTGTCTTTTTTACTAAAATTCTGTATGTTTCATTGTCCACGCACACACGCATATGGTAGTAAACTTACCTAACATGAGTACAGATCTTGGTTTGACCCCACCCCCAATGTATCACAAAAGAAAAAAGGAAGGAAGGAAGGGAGGGAGGGAGGGAGAGTGTCAGGAGCATTGGGGTGAGTCTCCCTACTTGGAATAATAATGAAGACAGTTTCCCAATCCCTCATCCTGATAGCACAGGCTCAACAGCAGTGCTACCTTAGTGCCCCTTGGGCAACTTTTGAGAAAATAAATGATTTTCTTTCTTTCTCTAAATTCATTCATTCATTCAATCTGGTTTTTCGAGATAGTGGCCCTGGCCATCCTGGAACTTGCTCTGTAGACCAGGCTGGCCTCTAACTCAAGAGATGGAAGGCACGCACCATCCTTGCCTGGCTTTAAATTTTATTTTTAATTGCACATACTGTGAGCACAAGTGCCCATGGAAGCTACAAGAAGGTATTGAATTGCTTCGACTCTAACTTATCATTTATTGCTTTGAGACAGAGTCTAATGTACTAGGAGGGCCTCCAGCTGGCTGAGACCTAGCATGAGCCTAAGCTGTGACCCTTGAGTTTTTGGCTCTGGAGTGCTCTGGATTACAGGCCTATGTGCACCACTTGATTTTAGGCTTCATGGGTAAGCTCACTTGCCACCAAGACTGACTAACCTAAGCATTATCCCCAGGACCCGCATGGTGGAAGGAGAATCAATTCCAGCAAGCTTTCCTCAATACATGTGCACACAATAAATAAATGTAATTAAAACATCTTTAAAAGTAAAGGAAAAAACCCAACCCTAACTTAGGGCCATAGCATTGATAAGTCAGAGCTCTGGCCCCAGAGCTGGTACTGCTCTGCTCTGATGCTCTGCACTGAGGTGACCTCGGAGCCACACTCCTCCCCTGCAAATGTAACAAGTAGCTGAGTGAGGTGCACACTTATATTCCCAACATTTGAGAGGTTGGGGCAGAAGGATCTCAGGTTTGAGGCCAGTCTGAGATACACAGCTATACTCTAACTGAAAAAATTAGTAAAAGTTTATGATCTATGTACTTCGATTTAGCTCTTAACAATGTGAAGTTCAGACCTCTTACAAGTCCAAATAGCCTCCAGGATAAGATGGGATCCTCCTCACTATCTGTGCAAAGGCCTACTTGTCTTTCATACAGAGTTAGATTCCAGGAGAAAATGTAACAACTCTAAGACGTGAAGAGCTGCTAACATGGCAAACCCAATGTGGCACAGGATGAAAACACAGATCTCTACAACAGCCAGAGAGCACACACAACTGTAACCTCAGCACTTGGAAGGCTAAGGTACAGGGAGACTCAAAGTTCAAGATTACACATAGCAGGATTAGCTGACCAAACAATTCCAGAAGGTAGACCACAGATGAAAACAAACATGCATCAAGCATGTACGATGTGGAATGTGCACACTGTGTAGGCATTTTATACACTATCTCATTTCATCCTCAAAAGAACTCTATGAGGCATGTTTGCTAGGGATTGGATTTGAACCTATGTCTACCTGACTTCAAAGTCTATGCCTTTCTCTATAGCCATTTGGCAGAAAATAAGCTGGAGATCCAGAGCCCAAAGAGAGGCCTTGTGGAATTTTAACATTTTTCCCTTCTTATATGTAACTCATTTTATGTTTTTAGGTAGCTCTTGGCATTAAACAAAAGAAAGGGTTAAACCTACAGTTAGGAAGAGGAAATTCCCTGGAAAATTGAAACACATGCTGTGGCTCTGATTCAATTTCACACCATCCACAGTGTAAGAGAAAAAACTCCTCCCCTCTCTGCCTCCCACCCCCACCCTTTATGCATTCCATCACCTGCTGCCTTCCTTCAGACTAAGTAAGGGACAGGAAGGGAGGAAGACTATACATCTTTATTTGGTGCATACTTAAGCTAGAGGTTAGCAAGCTCAGAGTAGGAAAAAGTACTATGTGGAAAAAAAAAGTATATACTCTCATTTCCACATGGACCAGCATAGGATGGAAATCTTATGGCGAGCTGTAATGAAGGAGGAGATGGACTTCTGCTGGGGAGGAGAGGGGGAGGCTGTCTTCCTGGAGAGTAGGCAGGATTCACAACAAAGCACATTACACCTGTTTCCTCGCCTGCTATTTTATGCTCAAATGAACTCTGTGTTTCTGTCCATGGGAGTTATGCTTCACCCAGGATAGCAAATGGGAAGATGGATACTCTAAAACAGTTTTCCTGTGCTACCCATTTCAAACAGACTTCTGCTTATAACAATACTTATCGCTATTTGGTACTGGAAGCTGACCAGATGAAAGATGCTTACAGGAACTTAGACTATAGTATGACCTATGGTGAATACCTGGAAGAAAAGAATAACAGGAAAAAGGGAAGCACAAATTAACAAATGCTATTAGGGGCTTTCCAAAGCCTCGTCTATATAATGACATCTCCACAAGAAGCAGACCTCGAACATGGAAACAAAAATTTAGAATTTTCAAGCAAATGTACTAAAAAGGTTCTCAAGCTTTTGTTCTCCCATTGTGGAGATATGAACTGTCATGGTCAAAGCTGACCCTGAAGGTGAAAGCAGTCATGAGGAAAAGCCCTAAAGACTGAGGCATCATATCAAAAGAAGCCACATGGAATAAACTACAAGCAACAAATAATATCTGACTGTAAGAGAACCCAAGAAGAAATCAGAAGAACTGGCAAACTGAGTTCTAGACAGCCTAAAGAACTGTGCGATATAATCAAATCGCTGTGGTTTTAAGTCACAAAGGTTTAGAGTCATATATAACATAGCAATAGACAGTTGAAGCACTTTATTAAAAACAAAGCTAGGTGGGCTGGAGAGCCGTCTCAATGGTTAAGAGCACTGGCAGCTCTTCCAGAGGTGCTGAGTTCAATTCCCAGCAACCACATGGTTGCTCACAAACATCTGTAATGAGATCTGGTGCCCTCTTCTGGTGTGCAGGAATACATACAGGCAGAACACCGTATATAAATATAAATAAATAAATCTTAAAAAAAGAAAAGGGGGGAAAAAAGATTCTGTTTGACAACCAGGCAGTGGATCTCTGTGAGTTTAAGACCAGTCTGGTCTACAGAACAAGTTCCAGGATAGCCAGGGATACACAGAGAAACCCTGTCTCAAAAAAACAAACAAACAAACAAACAAACAAAAAAACAGAAAAGGAAAGAAAGAAAGCAAGCAAGCTATTTTTTTTTTTTTGTTCTGGGCCTATAATAAAGTACATTACAGGAATACAGGAGGAACTAGTCAGTATTATCAGTTAAGTGAGAAGACATTTGGCTGGGAACACTGGCATGTGTTTAAGTCCCAACTAAGCAGGAGGCAGAGGCAGAGGCAGAAGCTGTTTAAGCCTAAGAGTTCTAAGCCTGGACAAACAAGCAAAACTTCATCTCAAAATATAAAAATAAAATAAAATGACAATGGAGAAAATTTTATGTATTAACTACCATATATACATTGACATAGATAGATAGATAGACAGACAGCTGGCTCTGCAGTTACAGGTGCTTCCTGTTCTTCCAGAGGATCCGAGTTTGGTTTTCAGCACCCACATCAGGTGACTCACAACAGTTCGTCACTTCAGGTCACCCCTTTACCTTCTGCCAGACTCTGAGGTCACTGCATTCATGTGCACAAGCTCACAAGAAACACACACACACACTCACACACAAAAGCACATAATTTTTAAAAAATTATATCTGCATATATATGAATAAACTTAGTTAGAAATAGATATAAATGGAGACGAACTTAAAATTTTATTGAAATCATAAAAGAAGTCTTTATATAAAGATGACACAGAAAAGGGGTCAAATATAAAGGCATCAACTCTCCCTATAATTACTTAAGCTTTTTTTTTTTTTTTTTTTTTTTTGGTTGTTTGGTTTTTCGAGACAGGGTTTCTTTGTATTGTTTTGGAGGCTGTCCTGGAACTCTCTCTGTAGACCAGGCCTTGAACTCACAGAGATCCACCTGCGCCTCCCGAGTGCTGGAATTAAAGGCATGCGCCACCAACACCTAGCTTACTTAAGCTTTTTTTAAAGGTTTATTTATTAATGTGTACAGTGTTCTGCCAGCATGTATGCCCACATGCCAGAAGAGGGCACCAGATCTCATTATAGATGGTTGTGAGCCACCATGCCGTAGCTGGTTATTGAACTCAGGACCTCTAGAAGAGCAGCCAGTGCTCTTAACCTCTGAACTACCTCTCAAAGCCCTTTCCATAAGCTTTTTAAAACATTCTTTTATGCTGGGCAGTGATGGTGCAAGCCTTTAAACCCAGTACTTCGGAGGCATAGTCAAGCGAATCTCTTTGAGTCCAAGGCCAGCCTGGTCTACAGAGCTAGCCCAGGATAGCCAGAGCTACACAAAGAAATCCTGTCTTGAAAAAAAAACAAAACAAAACAAAATAACAACAAAAAATTCTTTGAATTTTAATTTGTTGGGTTGAGGTAAGGAGGCACAGGTGTGTATATGCAAAGGAGGTCAGAAGTCAATCTCTGGTACTAGTCCTTGTTTTTTTGAGACAAAGTCTCTTACTGGGACCCAGCTCATTGATGAGGCTAAGCTAGCTGGTCTGCACCAGGACTACAAGTGCACACCACCATGCCCAGCGTTTTATGTGGCTGTCGGGGACTGACCTCAGGTCTTCCTGTACTAGACGGACCAAGTCACTTCCCTGTCTCCTAGAAATGACCTTACATCTCTGAAATTCAGTGACTAAGATTTCTCATCATTAGGCATACCAAGTGCTACTACTTGTTAACTTGGATATAGATTTCTTTCATCTTGTTTTGTTTTAAAACTGTTGCCCAAGCTTGATGGTGGTGGCGCACGCCTTTAATCACAACACTCAGGATGCAGAGGCAGGCGTATCTCTGTGAATTCAAGGCCAGCCTGGTCTACAAAGCTACACAGAGAAACCTTATCTCGAAAAACCAGAAAAAAAATAATAAAAACGGTTGCCCAGGCTGGCCCTGAACTAAAACATTCGGGCTCTGAAGAAGTTTTGCACTGCTTCAGTGCGTATGTGCACTATCGTTACGAACCCTGAGCTACATCCCCAGCTCCACAGTTTTAAAACTGGCTCACACAGGACCTAGCTCTTTCCTAGGTTCGATTCTATGGTTTTGTTCCTAATACTTTTTGAATACTCACTAATAATGTGATGAAAAAGTAAGAGAAAGGGGAGAAATGAAATTACCAAGCTTTACTCAAAAAGCTAGAGAACTAAAAAACAAACAAAAATCCAGAAAGGAGGAAAAGGGGACTTGGACTAATCTTAAGAATATAATGTAAGCACACAAGCTGGCTACGGTGCACACTTGGGAGAAGGCACCAAGGTGGGGCATTTAAACCAGTCTAGGCTGCATGTCAACTTCACCACCAACACGAACTATATGAGATTGTGCCTCAAGAAAAACAAACAAAACACAGAAACAACAAGGAACCTTGCCTTTGAATAAAGCAGAGAAAAGGAATGAAGAAAGGGGCAGCACTATCTGGGAGTAAAATAGGACATACTATTGTTACTATGACACGCCATCACCCCTATGCTAAGTTAAGCCCTAATCAGTGGTTCATGGTATACAGCTGTAATGACGTACATGGGAACCATCCTTCACAGTCTCATCTGTTCAATGCTGGGTCCCCAGCTTGGTACTTCTTTGGAAAGTTCAGAAAACATTAGGAGGTGGGGTAGAGCTGGAGGAGGCGGTGAGGCAGGCCTTTGAATTTATCGGGTTCCTAGTTTCTTATTCCCTCTCTGCTTCCTGTTTGCTACTAGGTGAAAATTTCCTCCTCCTCCCTCTCACTATTGTGAAGTTCTACCTAACCATGGGCCTAAAACCAATGAAGTCAAAGACAGTGGCTAAAAAATCTTTAAAACCAATGTTTTCCCTTTATGATCTTCTCTTAGGTATCTTGGCAAGCTATGCAAAGTAACTAATACCTGAGGTCTTGTTTTGATGATAATAAAAGTGAGCCCCTCCTCAGAGTCTAAGCCTGGCTCTCCTACAGTTCATGTTCTCTGTTTCAACGGAAGAGCTAGCCTTGACTTTTACTTTCAGAAGTGACATACAGTATTTCCACAGAATGCTATCACTTTAGTACAGAATACTACAGCATGTTCTATTTATAGCTAACTGATGTTTATAAGCTCCTGGAGGGCACCAAGGGACAAGGCATCTCTGCTTTTGTTAGTTACAAAATATTGTACAGAATATTACCTACACGGTAGCATTCAACTAGTGCTCTTGCATTAGTTGGAAAAGGACATGTGGAAGTACTGAAGAAATAAATATCCACCCCAATTTCCTATTGAATAAAAAACCTTGTCATTTCCAGATTAACAAGGGATGGGGCCACACCTGAATAGAAGGTCCCCACACATATGACCAGTGGCTGTTGTCCAGACATGAGAGTTTAGAGAAGAAACATCTGAGAAGAGCCTGCCAATGGCTATGGAAAGCATCCTAAACTTTGAGGTGGCTGTATATGGATGGGAGACCATTTTGTGCTCTTTGGGGAAAATGTTAATGAGAGGTTTCACAAATGTCAGACTTGCCTGATTAAACGGAGCCAGCTAGGTAGATGTTTTCCATATTAATGCCATCTCTGCTGAAAGAGCAAAGAGGGGGAAGAAAAGGAGGTTTGAGAAAGGAAAATGATAAACCTCAATTATTTACTAAAGAAATTACGATTCTGCTAGCTTGGGCAAGGATATCAGAGAATTGCTATCATAAGGTAGACCTGGCTGTTCTTCTTTCTTGCTCCTTTCAAGAAGAAAAAACCAAGGTGAAAGACTAGATAAGCCCAGTGTGACCCTTGCCTGGGCCTACCACTACTAGAAAACCCATCCAAACAGTTACTTTTATGGTGGAGGCACACACCTTTGATTCCAGCACTCAGGAGGTAGAAACAGGTGGATTTCTGAGTTTGAGGCTTGCCTGGTCTGCTTAGTGAGTTCCAGACCAGTTAGGACTGCTGCAGTGAGACCCTTGTCAAAACCAAAACCAAATCAAAACCCAAACAAACAAAAAAAGTGACTTTTTCAGATTTATTTTATGTATATGAATGTTTTGCCTGCATGTCTGTGTGTGCCTGGTGTTTGATAAGATCAAAAGATGGCATCAGATCTCCTAGAACCAGAGATATAGACAGCTGTGGGACATCATATGATGTTGGGAATTGAACTTGGAGCCTTTGTAAGAACAACAAATGCTCTTAACTACTGTGCCATCTACCTGGTTTCCCTATGTTGCTCAGGCTGACCTCCAACTCAGGATCCTTCTTGACTCTGCCTCCTGTGTTGGAAGTACAGGCCTATGTTACCAGTACAGAGTTCTAACTTGAATAGTTAATTTTAAGACTTTAAAGAAAGCCAAGAATGATGGTTCATGCCTAATCCTAGAACTTGAGAGGCTAAAGCAGGACAATTATGAATTTGAAGCCAGCCTGGGCTACGGAGACATTATTTTTAAAAAAAATGGAAAGAATAACTGGGTATTGTGGAACATACCTATAGTTAGGAAGACTGTACATGAATTCAAATCCAACCTGGGACACACATGCCCATGGAACTAACTCCAAACACACACACACACACACACACACACACACACACACACACACACACACGGGGTGGGGGGATGGGGGAGTAGTATAGCAGTATAGGAGTAAAGTCATTCAAAGTTTAAGGAATTTTTTCTTAATTGGAGACTGTCTTTCAGTTTTTCAAGTATTTATGTAGGATTTTCCCCTTGTTTGATCTCACATGCACAGAATTAGATAACTTAGAATCCTTGTTACTGACATCAACTCTCTTGCATGAGTTGATACCAGTTTTGCTATGTAAATTAAGGGGTGGGGTGGGCAAACGCTACTGATCTGAGAGTTCAGTCTGAAAGTTCAGTCTTCAATTGTGCCCCAATCAACCAGCATTAATACAGATGCACAAAGGTATTTATTTGCTACTGGTTCTGACTAGCTGTATTCAGACTCAATCTCTATGTGTATTTAATAAATCACACTAGTTAGGTGGATAGGATTAGTTCCAAGTCACCTAATGACTATATCATGAACTGCAGCATTAAAGGGATTAATATTAATCTGAGCAGTTGCAGTCCAGTGGAAAAGGCCAATCCATTCTTCAATAGTAGCTCTAGTCTGCAAGAAATCCTCAACAAGACCAGGAAGATTAATGAGGGCTTCTACATTCTGCCTGCAAATCTTCTCCTACCAGGATGGAGAGCAGTGAATCCCAGTCCAGAAGAGCTCATAAATAACCTTCAATACCACAAGTATTTGGGGCAGCTGAGACGCTGGGGGCGGGGAGGGGGACAGCC
Source organism: Mesocricetus auratus (assembly GCF_017639785.1). NCBI lineage: Eukaryota > Metazoa > Chordata > Mammalia > Rodentia > Cricetidae > Mesocricetus > Mesocricetus auratus. The sequence goes on from NW_024429182.1 coordinate 15,321,529, forward strand.
AGCTTGCTCATCTTCTTGTAACCCACACCACCAAGATGGCACAGGAATTTTATGGGCCTACACAGCAGTCGGTTTTGTTTTCTTTCATGTAAGAGGCCACACCTCATAAATCACTTTCCTATTTCAGGCAAAGAAGAGTACTAACTGCAATATGGATTTACTTGCGTGTACTCAGAACATGAAACTTCTCACTAGAGTGTCGCTTCAACTTCTATCATACATGGAATGTGCTTTCAAGTCATCTTTCCTTTGTTCACTGATCAATTCTTTGCTAGTATATACAAAATGCTAGGCCAGCTGGTTCACTCTTGACTCACATTCAGAGCTACTTTCCTGGTCTGTCAAAGTGAGCACACACTAGGAAGAACTATATCTCTAAGACGCCATAGAGCCAACCAGTCTTCCCTCATAGCCTTCCCTGGTTTCACCATTTAGAGACAATCAAGACAAAGCCATGCAGGCACATGTGGGAGTACCACAGGACAAGACACAGCATAGGATTAAACAGGCTCAGAAACAAATTCATGGTGCCAGGATATTATGCAGATTGAGAAAACATTAGGACACAACCAAGTCAAATCACCGGAAGGAAAGCCTGCCTTTCTCCATGACTCTGAGGACAATACCAGGTGCAGAGTTGAATGGACAGGGCCGAATCTGCTAGGGAAGCCAAACTGAGAAAAAGCAGCAGCTTCCTAATTTAGAAATACCATTAAGTGTGGGTTTATTCCAAACAAGACCCTTAAACTTGCATAGACCACAAGTCAGCCACCAAGGTTCCCTTGTAATGGATGCAACTGCCAAGGGAAATAGTTTTCTTGATAGCTAAAAACAGACTCAAGTCTCCCTCCACCTACAGTTCCTGTAACTCTTCCTTCACTTTCCATTCCCTACAGCTTTTCTCCTGGTTCTAAGGAAATCAATCATCTCACATGGGAACCCAAAGCTTTCTCATCATCACAGAGTTGACTTAACTTTAATTTTATGCCAGGACCCTTAGGACAAGTTGGTGCATTAATCAGAAGTGTTACACTAAGATCATGTGAATACACAAAAATCTGCTTGAAGCTCCAGCCTCATTAGGTGACTAGGAGTATTTATAGCACATACGAGCTCCCCTGTCTCTTGCCAGGCATTCCGATCCTTCTAACAAGAAGGTCTTCTACCCATCGGAGGAAAGACACTCCCCAATAGGGACAGTTTGTATTACATAACTCTATGCAAAGAAGACTTCTGGCAGCAAGCTTTCTTTCTTCAAAGTACCCTCCAAAGGAGAGCACCCTCAACACTGCTGAGTCCCCAGGCCATCATGTACATGAGACAGGGTCATCCAGCAGGATGCATCAGGCTCTAGGAATGCTGAAGTCCACATATTTGCCATTCAACACCAAAATGGCTTTTCAAGTTCAATCAGCTATAAATGTTGCTTTGTTTTAATTTTCCACTGAACTTCCTGGAACCTATTATCCAACTGTCAGGGATGTATATTTAGCAAGAGCAACATGGCCTCTCTGCCACTGCCCCACTGCCCATGTCACCTCTAATAAATAGAAAACCAACTCCTTCCTCAATCTCACTGCAAATGTGGCTTGTGGTTAGTAAAGTCTTGGGTTAAAGACCACAAGCTGAACAGTAACTCCCTATAGTTATATGCAAATCTCTAACATCCTCTAGGCTAATGCTGCTATAAGGTTTACTAGTTCTAGGTAAATCTACTATAGCCACTGGAACACAAATCTGCACGCATCTCATTTAGGGGATGCCAGTAATAGAAATGAACTAACAGAAACCTAATGCAGATTAATAGGAATCTCAGCTAATACAGGCATGGCAGACAGGCAATACTAATGCAGCGTATCATAATAGGAAGATCTGAACAACCAAAATGAGGGTTAAGAAGAACAAGCAGGCAGATACTGATTCAGTTTCATTTTAGGAAGCTAGCTAAATGCAATCTCTTGGGAATGGAAAGCATGAAACACAACTAACTTTTTCCACTTTGTCAAGATTCTTTTCAGCTATTGACACTTTTTATTCTGACATCAAACAATAAGAAAATATTTCATATGAATGAAGACTACAGATATACTATTACATTTCCAGTTCACCACTTCTATCAACTACAAATTCCCCTAAATCCTCTAACTATCCACCTGGTATCCTTTTTGTTCCACAGTATCCAGTATAATTCTTCAAGCTCAAAAAAAAAAAAAAAAAAAAAGATGAGGCCTGCATGTTGTATGTAAAATACAGTTGGTCATATTTCTCCTAAATTGAACAAATGCAAACCAAGAACTAAAAGTAGGAAAATTTCCCATAATCTAGAAACATCAAATAAACTAAACTAAATTGAAAATAATTTCTTAGCTGGTAATAGGTCTTATTCTATAGCCCAAGTTGTCTTGGATTCACTGTCAAACACAGATGGCCCAACCCTGAGCAATCCTTTAGTTAGTCAGTGAGCCTAGCTCAGAATCTCCAAATTTAAGCCCTTCCCTATCTTTTTAAGAAAAAGAGGGTTTGCTTTTGCTTTGTTTTATTTGGAACAGAGAAAACACAAATTAAGGAAAATTAAGAACTCCTAAGAAAAACATCAAGGAATGAATATTCTTTTTAAGGAAAAATTTTCCCTCCCCGTGTATGTGTGTATGAATATGTGGGGGTGCCTGTGTGTATGTGTATATATGTATGACTCTGTATATGTGTATGCATATTTGTGTATTCCTTCGTGTGTATGTGTGTGTGTGTGTGTGTGTGTGTGTGTGTGTGTGTGTGTGTACCACACTTAATACAGTTGTCCATGGAGGCCAGAAGAGAGTGATAGATGGTTCCCCTGAAACTAGTGTTACAGACAGTTGTGAACCATCAGATGTCAGTGCTAGAAATTGAACTCAGATCCTCTGGCAGATCAGTAAATACTTAAAAAAATTAATCTTATGAGTATGAGCCTGAGTGTATGTATGTGTACCATTTGTTTAGGCACCTACAGAGGATTGGATCCTCTAGAACTGTAGTCACAGACCGCTATGAGCTGCCATATGGGTGTTGGAGCTGAACCTGGAACCTGAACCAGGATCTTAACTGCTGGGCCATCTCTCCAACATCCAGTAAGTGCTCTCAACCATCTCTCCAGCTCCTGTAAGGATATGTTTAAGTTGAAGCACATAATATCCTGAGTATATAACTCGATGAATTTTCACTTTTACTTTTCTAATTTAAACTACTGGATCAAAAAAATCCAATCACAACATCTTCTAGTTGCAAAGCCTCTAAAAGAAACCATGATTGTGACTTCTAACATCACATGACAGTTTTGACTACACTTTATACAAACAGCTCTTTAGTTTGTGTGGTACACTGGGTGGTGGTGGCGCACGCCTTTAATCCCAGCACTCAGGAGGCAGAGGCAGGTGGATCTCTGAGAGTTCAAATCCAGCCTGGTCTACAAGAGCTAGTTCCAGGACAGCCTCCAAAACAATACAGAGAAACCCTGTCTCAAAAAACCAAAAAAAAAAAAAAATACTATTGGGCTTATCCTTAGACACAGAATTTGCTGGTTCACAGAAATTCAGCTCTAATAGAATGGTATGTGCATGTGGCTGCAGGTGCAGAAGGAGGAGAGAAGAGGAGCTGCAGTGGTTGTGAGCCTCTGATCTGCTTTCTGGGAACTGAACTCAGGTCCTCTTCAAGAGTAACACACATACTACACTGCTGAGTCATGTCTCCAGAAACCCCAATCCCTTCCCTCCCATTTACTGATCACTCAGACATCTATAATAAAGTAGTCAAGCCTTTTTTTTTTTTTTGCCTATTCTTCTATTAGGAAATTTGCTGTTTTTTAAAAATTGATTTATACAAGTTCTATAGGGACCTTTTTTTAAAAAAAAAAGATTTATTTATTTATCACATATACAGTGTTCTGCCTACATGCCAGAAGAGGGCACCAGATTGAATTGTAGATGGTTGTGAGCCACCATGTGGTTGCTGGGAATTGAACTCAGAACCCCTGGAAGAGCAGTCAGTGCTCTTAACCTCTGAGACATCTCTCCAGCCCTATAGGGACCTTTTTACTTGCTATGTGTATCCCTATCTGCAATGAGATGTGTATGTTGTTACCCCAGGGAAAGTTTCGTCACAAAAAACCAAATTTGTGACTGTCATTAGAACCCCCTCTTTTTTTCCTTCCTTTCTTCCTTTTTTCCTCCCTCCCTCCCTCCCTCCCTCCCTCCCTCCCTCCCTCCCTCCCTCCCTTCCTAAGACAAATTCTCACATACAACCCAGGGCAGCCTTAAACTCCTTCAATTCTGTACGGCCCAGGCTACCTAGGAACTGGCAATCCTCCTGCTTCAATCTCCTGCTCTGTCTGTCTGTCTCTGTCCTTCCATCTCCTCCTCTTCTTTGCTGTGAATACTGAACTACAGCTCAAGGAATCAAGTATCAACCACTGAGCTGTATTTCCACATCCCTCCTAACAATTTTGAAGTTTTAGGGATCAAATCCAGGGCCTCAATATGCTAACCAAGTGCTTTAACATTTAACCCTCAGCTTCCTGGTCCCTCTGCTGTTTCATACACATCTCCAGCGTCCTCCAGATACAAACTCAAACGAAGCTTGAATTCTGATTTATAAGCAGCATTTATGTTTGGCTGGTTGGCTTTTTGAGACAGGATTTCTCTGTGTTGCTCTGGCTGTCCTAGAACTCATTCTGTAGCCCAGGCTGGCCTCAAACAATCAGAGGTCCACCTGTTTCTGCTTCCTGAGTGCTGAGATTAAAGGTATCGCCACCACTGTCCACCACAAACAGCATTTTAACACTTGCATCTTTTATATGTGAGACATTTGGGGGATGTTTTATGGAACACAAACACATTCACATCTAATGAGTGCCAAACAGCTCAGGATGGGTAAACCTTACAGGAAAGTATCTGCCCAAAGATAGCACTGGGGAAAGAACAAGGAATTCGGTGGAAGAAAGGAATAAATAAGTAATGTGAAGGTTCTCAACCACTGACACCAAGGGGTGTCATTGGGTATGCTAAAAAGACATTTAACAAGACATCTCAGGAACTGAGCTACAGACCTGGGCTTTGTCAGAAGTACATGTATTACTTTGGGTAAGTGAGGTCTTTGGTACCTAAGACCAACAGGAAGTACTAATGTACATGTCCCAATAGAGCTAAAAGTCTTCTTCCCAGTACAGTAGGAAAAAAATGTACGAAAAGAAGTAATGGTGCCAAGTGGTGATGATGATGGTGGTGGTGGCTCATCCCATGCCTTTAATCCCAGCACTAGGGACCCCCCCCATCTCAAAAAAGTAAAAACAAATAAACAAAGCAAAACAAAACCCTTGACTTCTATGTATGGTTCTAGTTCTAGCTAGAAACATTTTGTTTACCTTAAAAATATTTGAACTGTAAGTGTAGCTCGCTCAGTGGTAGAAGATTTACCTAGCATATGGAAGGCTCTTACTTGCCTGCATCATTAAATTTTAAAACATGAAAAGTTTTCAGAGAATCATAAAGTAAAGGACTCCTAAGTTTTAGAATATTACAATTCAATATCATATTTGCCACATATTTCATTTTTTAAATTATTTATGTGGTGAGGGGGGATGGATTAGATACCATGGCATGAGTGTGGTGGTCAGAACTCTCTCCTCCCATCATGTGGGTCCCAGGGATCAAACTCAGGTCATTAAGCTTAGTAGCAAGCACCTTTATTTGATGAGCCATCTCAGCAGCCCAGGTTTTTGTTTGATTTTTATTTTTAGATGTATTTATTTTCATGTGTATGAGTGTTTTGCTTTATGTATGCACCACATATGTACATGATGTCCTTGGAAATCAGAAAAGGGTTTTCAGTCCCATGAAACTGGAGTTATACATGGTTTTAATCTGCCATGTGGATGCTGGGGATTGAACCCAGGTCCTCTGAAAGAGCAGCTAATACTCTTAACCCTTAGCCATCTCTCTAGCCCCCAGGTATCTGTTCCTGAATTAGATGTAAAGCTAATCTTGTTTCTTCACTTACTAAGTCACTGACCTACAAAATGAACCCCATGTCTGAAGTGTGGAGAGCAGGTAAGTGCTGACATTTCGATGGCCACATCACATTTCAAGAGTCTACTAGATGGCCTATAATGACCATGTAAAGCTAGCCAAGAATCTCCTTGCCATGGACAAACGGGAGATGTTACTAAGTTTAGCTGACATTAAGCTATAAATTATTTGAAAGGTGGAAACAGATTTCCTTGGAGGCTATATAGAATATCCATTTATCAGACATTATGCTTTAGGTGTTTTTGTCCTAGGAAATGGATTACCATATCCTTAAAAAATTATTTATTTTTTCTTTTCATTTTGTTTTGTTTTTCTGAGACAGGATTTCTCTGTGTTGCCCCAACTGTCCTGGAACTCACTCTGTAGACCAGGCTGACCTTAAACTCAGATCTGCCTGCCTCTGTCTTTAACTCACTCTGTAGACCAGGCTGGCCTTAAACTCAGATCTGCCTACCTCTGTCTTTAAGTGCGGGATTAAAGGCATGTGGCAAACACCAGCAGCAGTCAAGGTCTTAATATGCTATAACTTTTGTTCTTTCTGGACTTTAATTTTCTTGTTTTATTTCTTGTTTTGAGATAGGGTCTCATACAGTAGCCCAGGCTGGCTTGTAATTCATTATACAGTGCAGTCTGACATCAAACTTGAGGCAATCCTCCTGCTTCGGCCGGCCTCCCTAGTGCTGGGATTGCAGGTGTGTGCTACCATGCAAAGCAGTAATTTTAATTCTTTACAATGCTATGATTTTGTCTTCAAAAGTTCCCATATGATGATGACTATGATTATGAGGCTATTAGTTGTAAGCAAGTATTCAGAAAACAGTATATACCTCCTTTTCTAGGCTAGAATATATATTAGAAAAAAATCTGACCTCAGGTATATATTGGCTTAAACTTAAACCTTGCTATTCTATTTGTATACATATGCAATTTGTTTATTCTATTTATTTCTATTTATCTATTTATTTATTTGTTTTAGAGGCAAGGTTTCTCTGTGTAGCCTTGGCTGTCCTGGAACTTGCTCTATGGACCAGGCTGGCCTTGAACTCAAATCCACCTGCTGCTTCTACCTCTTGTACCTTGTTTAAGGACATGTGCCATTATGCTCAGCTTTAGTTTATTTCGTTTTCAAAAATTGTTTTTTATTTTATGTGTATAGGTGTTTTGACGGTGTCTGTGGAGCAGAATGGGCATTAGAATTCCCTAGGACTGGAGTTAGAGACAGTTACAATCTACTATGTGGATGCTGGGAATTGAACTCAGGTCCTCTGGAAGAGAAGCCAGTGCTCTTAATCCCAAAACCATCCCTCCAGCCCCCATCGTTTGCTTCTCTTAGAATTCACTCATACATACAGGTGGAGATCTCACTATGTACTCTCTAAAGGAAGTGACTTTCAAGTCAGAAAAATCCAGATTCAATTCTTAGTTCTAACGTGATCATAGGAAATAAACTTTTTGGGTTTTTTTGTTTTTGTTTGTTTTTTTGTTTTTGTGAGACAGGGTTTCCTCTGTATTGTTTTGGAGGCTGTCCTGTAGCTCGCTTTGTAGACCAGGCTGGCCCCGAATTCACAGAGATCCGATTGCCTCTGCCTCTCAAGTGCTGGGATTAAAGACGTGCACCACCAATGCCTGGCTAAGGTATCAAAAAATCAACTCAAGTTCTTGAAAATAATTTTAAAGCAATCAAATATGTAGTCAGTAAGTTCTGCGTATCAGGTTGGGTGGATGGGAGCAAAAATCATCCAGTTGAGATAGGTTGTTTTGTTTTTGTTTTTTGAGGTAGGTGGCTCACTTGTAGCCCAGGCTGGCCTCAAACTCACCAAGACCTGCCTGCCTCTGCCTCTAGAATGTATGCCTAACTTGTGATTGTGTTTAACCTAAGTGATGTCCTGCCCAAAGCCTTCTCCCATGCAAAATTCCGATAATTTTTTTTTCTTAGCAGAGTATATAGGCTGGTTTTTCAGAACCACTAAATATTCCATCATTTGGAGATGACCTTAGACCTTGCCTATAGGCCAACAAAACCATTCAAATTTGTGTGTGTGTGTGTGTGTGTGTGGTTATGTTGTGGGGGGGGCAGGAGTGCATATACAGAGGTGAGAAAGTAACTTTCTGTAGTTGGTTCTCTCCTTCTACCTTGAGGGTATAGAAATGAAACTCAGGTCGTCAGCCTTCACGGCAAGTGCCTTTAACTGCTGAGCCACCCTGCAGGCCCACCTTTTAAAATGTGTAGCCCAGGCTAGTCTCAAACTTGTGATCTTCCTGCTTCTGCCTCTACAGCATATCCCACTGGTGTGTACCACCACAAACCAATAGAAAATAGCCGATAAAACCATTATGAAAAGATTTTAATCCAACTCCTTCCATTAATAGGCCATATATATTAGTATAATTACTTACATTTGGTATGGCATTTCTTTTTTTTCCATACAATATATTCTGATTATGGTTTCCCTCCCCCAACACCTTCCAAATTCCCCACCCACCCAAATCTACACCCTTTCTTTTTCTCATTAGAATACAAACAGGCATCTAAAAATAATAGCAAAAGAAGATACAATTTAAAAACTGGAATAAGACAAAGCAAACAAAAAGAGGCAAAGAAAAAGCACAAGAAACACACATAGACACAGAAGGATACACATTCACACACACAGAAACTCCATAAAAACACAACACTGGAAAATAATATATATACAAGGCCTGTAAGGAAAAATCAAATTAAAAACAAAAACACTGCACAGACAAATCATTATGAGATAAGGAATTCCCCAAAATGTGGTATGGCATTTCTTGTTTACTTATTTGATTATATAACGCATATGCAATATAATTCAGCACTTTGAAATGTTTAATTCAATATTTTTACTGTATTTAGAAAGGTGTACCACAGCCTGGTGATGGCAGGCACACTTAATTCAGGCATTCAGGAAGCAGAAGCAGGTGGATCTCTGTTAGTTCCAGGCCAGCCTAGTCTACAGAGTGAGTTCTAGGACAGTCAGAGCTACACAGAGAAACACTGTCTCAAAACAAATTAAAAAAAAAAAAAAAAAGAGGAGGAGGAAGAAGAAAAAGAGGAAAGGAAAGAAGAAAGGAGGGAGGGACAAAGGGAGGGAGGGAAAAAGGAAAGGTACAACTAAGTATGATAATTTTTTACAATACTGATCTCCTCACTTTATACCATTATCCTAATTAGCCTTATATAACATAATGGAACTAAAAAAACCCAAAACCAAAGTCAAAAGGACAGTCACTTTGGCATTGTCTTCTCATAGCAAAGGGCAATATTCTTCAAAATAGTCAAGATCACAGACAAGTTTTGAAGTAAGTAAAATAACCAAGGTTTGTTGAAATTTAGTCATCAGTACAAAAAAAAATTAGGAAAAATCAAATCATTCCTATACTAAGGAAGGCTTTGTGCCAGAAATTCTAATACTCACTCTTTTTGTCTCCTGATTCCTAAATTCTAAATTCTAATGTCATTAGTTAAAACAAAAGTAATTCAAAGACTGGTAATGCCATCTAGCAGACACTGTAAGGCTTGGATCCTTTCTCCATTAATTCAACTTGTTTTGATTCAGAATCTGAGTTTCTATACAAGACAACTGCCTTACTTGATGGAAAAGTCAAGATTTCCCTTCATGGGGTTGAAGAGATGGCTCAGTCATTAAGAGCAAGTACTGGTCTTGAAGAGGACCCAAGTTCAGTTCCCAGCACCCACATCGGGTGGCTCACAAATGTCTGTAACACCAACTCCAGGGGACTTACATCTCTGATCCCCGAGGATACTCACACAGACACGTGTACACACATAATACAATTATACCTTACAGCCTCTTTTCCATTGCTCATGTAACTATAATGCCACTATGACCACATTTTTTTAAAGCTTTAGAATAATACTTGCCCTACTGTTGTCACCAACTAATTCAAAGGCTGTGGCTAGCAGGAAAAATGGCTTCTAGAGCCACAGCTGTTACATAGACCAGTTACCATCTTCCAAGTATGAGAAACACTGCCAGCTCTTTCTTTGATCAACTTGGTCAATCCAAACGCAGACTACTCTGAAGCAAGTGAAAGGAGCTGATGCTTCTGAGGCCAAAACTGTTTTGTTGCAGAATAATATGCAGTCAGCAAAGAAGCCAATTGTCAAGGCACTCCAGAATTCTAACCCTAATTGTCCTTTACCTCCCAGACTTCAAGGCACTTGCCAGTCATTGAAAACATACTCCATCTGACTCACGTTTCCTCGCTTTTCTGTTTACAGACTATATCCATGCAGATGATATGAAATATTACTCCCCCTTCCTTTCAATGAATATCAATCACTACATTAGTATACTTTTAATAATAATATCAAAAATACTTAACATGTTATCTACTAGGTAGACACTGTGATACTATTCTACTAACATTTTTTAAAGGTTTATTTATGTATACAGTCTCCTGCCTCCATGTCTGCCTGCATGACAGGAGAGGGCACCAGATCTCATTATTGATGGTTGTGGGCCACCATGTGGTTGCTGAGAGTTGAACTCAGGACCTTTGGAAGAGCAGTCAGTGCTCTTAATCTCAGATCCATCTATCCAGTCCTTATATTTAATTTTTATAATAACCTTATGGCAGTTTTTTTTCTATAAAATAGATCTAAAAAGTAAAAAAAAAAAAAAAAAAAAAAAGGAAACGAGGCTGGAGAGATGAGATGACTCAGCAGTTTAGAGCACTTGTTATTCTTGCAAAGGGCCCAGGTTCAATTCCCAGCACCTATGGTGGCTCACAACTGTCTGTAACTCCAGTTAGTTTCAGGGGATCTGATACCTTCTTCTGACCTTCTCAGGCATCAGGCATGCATATGCTATACAGACATATACATAATGTCAAAACATTCACATACATTTAAAAATTATATCTAGCCGGGTGGTGGTTGAGACAGGTGGATCTCTGTGATTGAGGCTAGCCTGGTCTACAAAGCAAGTTCCAGGACAACCAGAGCTGTTACACAGAAAAACCCTGTCTCAGGGAAAAAAAATCTAAAACAGTATAAATAAATAAATAAAATAAAATTTTTATTACTGTCTACCTTTATATATAAATCCATTTTAATTGATAGGCTGATTATTTTATATCAAAAACTTTTAGAAGTAGGGTCTTTAGTTCAGGCTTCTTTTCTGTAAAGCCAAGGATGACTTTGAACTTCTGATGTACCTGTCTTCCTTCCCAGAGCTGAAATTACAGGCTAACACCACCATATCTAGTTTATGCCTTGCTGACACTTGAACCCAGAACTTCAAGCATACTAGGCAAATTACCAATTAAGCTACATCCCCAGCCCTTTTATTATTTTTATTTTTTGTGACCTGGTCTCAAAACCTTAGGCTGGCTTTGAACTCACTATGTAACCAAGGATAACTCTGAACCCATCTTCCTACCTCCACCACCTGCGAGTTGCAATTACCATATTCAGCTACATTCTTAAGTAAGATGAAATCTCATTGTTTCCTAGACTAGTTTAAATTCCTGGGCTCAAGAGATCTTCCCATCTTAGCCTCTTGGTTAGCTGGGAATACAGGCACACACTACCACATCTTGCTTAATTCTGCTTTATATATTAACACACAGTAAACAGATTTGGAGGGTGGGACAGATTTTCTATTAGTCTTAACACATACAGATTCATATAACCACCACCAAAATGAGGATACAGAACATCTTCATTACCTCAAAAATCCCTTCATAGTCCCATGAGAGTCACATCTTTTACCTCTATCCTCTAGCTATCAAAACACAGCCTGGGAGGTTAGAGTTTGAGTTAGCATGTGAATATCGGGTTTATGGAGAGTCCCATCATAAGGAAGAATCACATTAGGTCACATTTTGGAGCCCAACTTTAAGGCATGAATTTATGAAAAAGCCGCTTGCACTGGGCGTTGGTGATGCATGCCTTTAGTCTCAGCACTCGGGAGGCAGAGACAAGTGGATCTCTGTGAGTTCAAGGCCAGCCTGGTCTACAGAGCTAGTTCCAGGACAGGTACCAAAGCTCCACATAGAAATCCTGTCTTGAAAACCAGAAACCAAACAAACAAACAAACAAACAAAAGCCACTTGCCTGTGACTTTGCTCCTGCCAGAGTCACCACCCAACTACATAGGTGCTTCTCTTTTTTTCCCCTAAACCTCTAAGGGATTTAAGATTTTTGATATTATTGGGGGGGGTGGCAACCTTTCTGCAACAAACTCCACAGGCCCTAAACTTCAGAGGCACTTGAGCTCCTGTCTCTTCCCACCTCATATTCCTCTCTCTGCCCAGCCATATCACTCCTGTCTCCACCTCCCTAGGACTGGGATTAAAGACTTGTGACACCCAAATACTGGGGTTAAAGGTATGAGCCACCACCACCTGGCTCTGTTTCTCTTTTAGGCTGGATCGATCTCATGTAGCCCAGGGTGGCCTTGAACTCACTGAGATCTGCCTACCTTTGCTTCCCAAGTACTGGGATTAAAGGTGTGTGCCACCACTACCTGGCGTCTATGGCTAACTAGTGTGGCTAGCTCCACACTTTGATCTTCAGGCAAGCTTTATTTGTTAGATCACAAACAAAATATCATCACATAGGTCTCACTTCTGTGTCTGGAGGCAGAAGCTAGGAAGCTCTGGTGGACAGGTGTGAGCAGACAGTGAAATTTCTTGCTAGGCCAAATGCCAACAACATTACAATGTTGCTGATCAAATAGAAGTTAACCCACTATTTTTTACTAACTTGTTTAGATTTTTTTTAAATTTTGAATTCAGTTTATTTGTGTGGGTGGCATGTATGTGGAGGTCAGAGGGATCCTTCCACTGAGGGATCCAAGTCAGGCTTCCCAGGAAGCACCTTTCTGCACTGAATACTGATACCTGTCTCTGTAATTTTGCCTTTTCAGAGTGCTGTATGACCAGTCAGTCACTCATCAGCATGGATCTGAGTTCTAGCCAAGCTTAAACATATACCAACAGTTCATTCCTTCTTATTGCTACACTGTATTCCACAAGGTCCCTATTTTACAGATAGGGCCCTGAGGCTTGGAAAGGTTAAGTAGTCTGCCTCAGGCCATCCAGCTGAGACCACCATTTAAACCAGGGCTGCTTATCCCTGTCTAGAACCTATTCTCTTACTTGCTCTGCCATTTTGCACTTACTCTCCTAGGCTCTTAGAAGAGAGACGGCAGCCTATGATCTTGATTGAACCATAGAATAGGAGTTTGCTATTCCACAAAACTAAGGCTGAGACTGGTTTGTCTTCTGTCAGGAATTCCAGGCTCTCAAGAGCACATATGGAGGCCAGTGCAGGAACTACAATCAGTGAAATGGTGCAGACTTAGAATCCCTATCCTGCCACTTACCAAGTATATGACCTAAAAGGTCTTCACAATTTGGACCCTACTTCTCCTATTACAAAATGTTCATAGTATTATCTTGACTTTCTCTGTTAAAAATTTATTATTGGTGGAGGGTGTCTGGAGGCAAAGTATGCTGCACCATGAGGATAGAGGTTAGAAGACAACTTTTGGGAATCAATCATATCCTTCTACCATGGGATCCAGGTGACAACTCAGGTTATCAGGCTTACACAGCAAGTATTTTTACCTGCTAAGCCATCTTGCTGGTCTTTGAAATATTCTTGAAAAGATTAGATGAAATAATATATGCAAAGTGTCTAACATATAGTATTACTATCTATATTGCATAAGACCAATAAAATCTTACCAAATGAAATGCCTACTAAAAATATAACTTGGTGCTTATTAAATTATTAGATGACCTGGTTCCTGCCAAGAGTATAAAAGACCTTCTATTAAAAAGAGATTTGATGCTATTATACAACATGATGCCAACCTGTGTAGCTGGATCTGTAAATAATATATAGAGATAAACTCAGGGTTAATTTTAGATACTAGTTTGAACTTTCTATTTTGAGACAGAGTCTTTCAATACAGTCCAAGCTGGGCTTGAATTCATGGCCTTGCAAGTCAGAGGGATTACAGGCATACATGATCATGCTGAGCCTAGAAATATTTAAAATTTTAGCTTTTATTTATTTTTATTTTATGTGTATGGATGTTTTATTGCATGTCTATTTGTGCACCACACATGTACAGTGCACACAGAGGCCAAAAGAGGATGTCTGATCTTCTGGAATTAGAATTACAGATGGATTTTACCTACCATGTAGGTGCTAGAAATCACACATGCACACGTTTGTATGCTCTGACTGCCCCCTTCACCTATAAGTGCACACACACACACACACACACACACACACCAATCCTTTCTTAGTCTAACTTTTATGCTTATAACTTACCTGCACTCTACAATTCTTTGTCTTCTGAAAATGTAAAACCATCCCTAGGCAGGGATTTCTACTGGGCTTTAAAACTGAATGTCTTATCCCATCACCTTACAAAAAAGGAGAAAAGCCGAATTTCTAGCAAGTGTTCTAAAAACAAATAGCTAAGGTTGGATGGGTTAGGGGTGTAGCTCAGTGGTTCAGCATGAATGTAACATGCGCAAAACCCTGGGTTTGATACCAAATCTAAAATACCTAATTAAGTAAACAAAACTGCCAAGTAAAACGAGACCCTTATTTTCTTTCAAAAAACAAAACAAACCTCTGTTTTTATTTTATGTGTATGGCTGTTTTGTTTATATGTATCTAGGTATACCAGATGCATGCCTGGGGCCCATGGAGGCCAGAAGAGGATGTCAGATTCCCTAGAAGTGGAATTACCAATGGTAGCTAGCCACCAATATGGATGCTGGGAATGGTACCCAGGTCCTCTGTAAGAACAGCAAGTGGATTGAACTCTGAATTATCTCTCCAGTATCCAAACCCTCATTTTCTCATTTCAGTCAGATGGGTAATTTTCTCAGAAGCATCAACAATGGACAAAGAATCAGCAGACCCAAATTCTAGCTTTCTCAGCTAATGAACTATGTGATCTTGCTTAAACCATGCCTATACGGCCTTATTCTCCTTCTGAAGGTCAAACTAACTACAACAAACTAAAGAACACAGACTAAAAATCAGCTAAAAAACTGGGCTGAACTACAGACGCATCCTATTTGGTATATGCTATGTTTTATTCCTTTTTAATAGCAATATATTAGTTTACATTAGTTTATTAAGAATAACTGAAACCATATTTTGAAACAATGTTATTACAGATTGAGTATCTTTTATTCAAAATATTTGAGACTAAAAATGTTCAATTTTTTTCAGATTTTAGAACATTTATATTAATAAGATATCTTGGGGATGGGACACAAGTCTAAACACAAAATTCAGTTGTATTCTAATATATATGTTATATATAATATATATGCTCCAGATAATTTTATACAATATTTATAATACTTTGTGTATCTTTACTGCAACCTATCACATAAAGTCAGCTATTTATGGTATGTCATTGCTTAAATATTTTTGGATTTCATAGCATTTTTTGATTTTGGATTTTCTGATTCAGGATGCTCAACATGCACAATAGAAACACAAAAGGAAACTGTGGTCTTCAGGCTACCTTTAAATGCACAGACACACAGACTATACATATTCTCTCCTTTAAATTATGTTCTGTAATATTTCGACATCAAAACTTTCATTACAAGTATACTGTTATAACATTCATAAGGAATAGAATCCTCCTGAAAATATTTCAAAAGGTATATAAGAAAGGACAGCAGGGTCTAAGAATCTTACAGCTTTAGGGAGTTTAGAGATTATCTGTCAACTTTCCTATTTTACAGTAGAAAACAAGAAGATTCCCTACCTCCCCCCCCAACAAAAGGAAAATACTAGAAATTAGAACCTCATAAAAAAAATCTAAGAGAGGCTGGAGATTTGGATTAGCAGTTTAGAGGACATACTGCTTTTGCAGAGGATCCAAATTCAGTCCCAAGTACCCATGTCCAGTGGCTCACAACCACCCGCAACTCTAACTCCAGGGTAATCTGATGACCCCTGTGGCTTCTGAGGGCTCCAGCATTCAAATGCACATATCCACACACAAAGACAGCCTAATGATGCTGTGTGGTGAGGAGAACACAAATTGCTTGGTCACTAGCTATCCTAGTTCATGGTTGGTCTATCAGTAAGGTGCCATGGGAAAGTCAGATCATTTCACTGCTTGCTTAGAAAGCTGGATATTATCTCTAGTTAAGTGTCAATACTCAGACTATACCTACTCACCTCACTACAATAGAGTTATTTCATGTCTATAACAGGCAGAATTGAGCTGTGCATGGTAGAGAAAACCTGTAATCCTAGCACTTGGGGAGCTGTGGCCAGCTGCGTTACAGGCTAGTCTGGACTATACAATAACACATTGTTTCAATAAACAAAATTAAAGCAAACAAAAATAGAGACAGGGCTGACCAGAGTCAGCAGTTTTTAGATAGGGGTCTAATGTATCCCAGCTGACTTTGAACTTGCTATAGAGCAGAAAATTACTTTGAACTCCAGTCCTCCTGCCTCCACTACCCCCATCTTCTAAGTGCTGGGATTAAAACATGCACCTGGTCTCTGAGGCGCTAGAGATTGAACCCTTGGCCTTGTGAGGCCAGGCAAGCACTTTACTCTTAGCCCACTACCAAGTCTCTATGAATCAAAGAGAATAGACTTCTCTCCAAAAGTTCTAATGCCTTGTCTCCATAGCCAACCAATAAATAACTTGGAGAAGACAATAAAAGTGACCTAATTACTATTCAAAGCACTAAATGAGACCTTAAGGTATTTATAGGTCTAGTGTCAGCCTTGTCCTCATCTACCCTCCTTACACCTTGGATCGCCTATTCCCCACATTCACTGCTCCATGAACACCCTAAGCCAAAAACTCATCCAGGACCGTTATTTCTAAACTTCAATAAACTAGATAATGCATGAGCACATCTCTGTAAGAAACAACACCCTCGCAGCAGGCTGAGAGCAAAACACAACTCATATAGCCCTGGGTTCAATTCCTGGAGCAACACACCGTTCTAGAACAGAAATAGTAAAAAATGATTTTTTAAAAAAACATGGCAGCATTCAGCACTTCTAATTATTCTGTGGTAGAGGCCAGCCTGGGCTATGTAGTAAGATCAACTCTCAAGAAGAAGAAAAAAGAAGGCCTAGGAAGAGGGAAGAAAGAAAGAAAGAAAGGACTTTAATCTCTACTATGGAGCTCCTTGATAATATCCAAAAAGAATTCATGTTGGGCTGGGCATACACCTCAATTGGAAGCTTGTACAAAGCCCTGGGTATAATACTCAGCACAGCATAAACAAAATGGGGGTGGGAGGCACCTATAATCTCATCACTCTGGAGGTAGAGGAAGGAAGATGTGTCTTTTTTGACTACATAAGAGCAAGCTTGGTTATGAGACAACACCCTACTCCTCCATTTCTTTAATATGGGGCTGGGGAGATGGCTCAATGGGGAAACTGCCTGCTAAACAAGCATGAGGACCTGAGCCAAGTGAGGTTATGTGTGCACCTGTAACCCAGCATTATCAGGGTGGAGACCAGAAGACTGCAAGGGCTTGCTACCTGCTCGCCTAGCTCTATGTTCAATCAGAAACCTTACCTTAAGGTAGAAAACGATAAAGCAGGACACCCAACATCCTCTTCTGGCATCTATATTGTACATAGGTGCTCACATCCACACACACATGGGTCTATATTACACACACACACACACACACACACACACACACACACACACACGTGATATACAGCAATCAAGGTGATGGTGAGATGGTGAGCTTGGAAACAAACCCTCCAGTTCAGTTCTGCCTTCAAATGGCTGTCTCCCTGGCTTGTATCTTGAAAGAACCTACCTACTAGCTAGGCAGCCCCCAAATTCTTGACTCCTAGAACTTTTTGAAATATTAAAAAAAAACAAAGCTGCCATATTCTTGGGTAACTGCTACACAGTAATAGCAGAATATCAAACTAAACAAATTTGATAGAAAACTGTATTGTATGATATGACTATTTGATGAACTATTAAATACAGAAGGATCACCTGGGCTGGTGAGATGCCTCAGCAGGAAAGTGCTTGCCTCCAATCCTGACAGACCAAGTTCAATTCTTGAGGCCCAAATAGTGGAAAGAGAGAACAATATCCCACAAGTCATCCTTTGACTGCCACATATCACATATGTGCAAGCATGTGTATATGAGCACACACACACACAAATGTAATAAGAAAGAATCATCTTCAAACTAAAAATGGGTAATGCCTAAGGTATTACTAAAAGTTAAGTAAGGATAAACAGCTTCATTGGAAGGAATTATTTATCTTTTCCAACACTAATTCAAGTCATAGTCAAAAAGACTCCATGAGAAAAATAATATCCTCTTGCTAATTATATTATCTATCTTCTAGCTCTACAGACATGGGGTTAATTAAAGATAGGTTTCGAATACAAGGAAGCCACAGTGAGAGGGCTGTCTCTTATCAGATCAGTTATGGGGTAAACTTGAGGCAGCAAATTTATTCCCAGAGACATAGGTCTGACACTAAGTTGAGATTCACAAGATTCTCCCTGAGTTTTCCTTACCTCTAAATACTGGATAACTGATGTTCACTGAATTCTGATATTTGTATGAATAAAAATGAAGGGATTTAGCAAATCTTGTTCCTGCACACAGTTGTCAAAAAAATCTGACCTTTAGAACAGGAAAAAGAGGGGGATTTACAGATTTAAAGAAGAGGCAGTAGCTGTCTGCTGGATAACAAACCTTTGAAAAATTATGAAGCAGTGAAAATCCCCTACAGGTCCCAACAAAATGTGTCCAATTTGCATTCCAGCAAAGCTTTCCATACATACCACTTGGCTCCTGTGTATACTTCCAGGCAAATAAAGCCCAAGGAATAATCCCACTGGGACCCAAGTCTGATCTCTGATATATTACAACTACGTAGCTCCAGACCTAGCTCCACAAACTGCCTTTTTGGTTCCAAATAACTAAATCAAACTCATCCTGATAAGCTTTGAAAACAGGGAATGTGAGGAGTGGTTTAATGAATGTTACAACTCAACCTATTACAGACCACAGTACCTTACGGAAAGGGGGGGTGGTTTTTATGCTTTCCACATCCCCAAATCTCCCAAGACGAAACCCAGACAGACCTGTCATTCACCTCACCTGACTTACTCAAAGCCTGACTTTGATCAAATGGTTAGGATGCATTCGTAACCCAACAGCAGTATGCACTGATGGTTGAAGGAATATTACAGTGACTACCATATGCTTACTTGGGAACTGGTTCAAATTTACTGACAAAAAAGCAACCAATAGTTGCTTTTTAGCATTAAATACTAAAATATATTCTGATTTACAGAATTGTAAGGAACTACATAGAAAACACTTAAGTGTTTAAAAAGACAACATTTCTAAAGGTCTATCACTCAACAAGTAAACTGAAAAACTGCTAAAAAAAAAAAGAGGGGAAAACGTATTTGTAGAGAAAAGCAAGGAACCAGCAGTTCCAGTGTGCCCTCTCTCCTGTCTTCCTTCTTTTTTCCCTCTTCTCTTTCTCTCTTTTTGGAGACAAGGTCTCATTATGGAGCCCTGACTAGCCTAGAACTCACTATGTAAATCTGGCTGGCCTTCAAGCATGCAACACCGTATCTGGCTGGACTGGCTGGAGTTTTAGTATCACTAGTACTGGAGGACTGACAATATAACCTCGTAGTAGAGTGGTAAGAATGCATTAACTACATGTGTTAGGTCCTGGGTTTGACCCCTGGCAACACACACACACACACACACACACACACACACACACACACACCAGTAGTTGTAACAGCTGAAATACAGGGCCTTAAAAAGAATCAATCACTCATCAGGAAAAAAACTCCCTCTTTATGTTACTCTGGGGCCAAGACTGAAGTTGAATGGTAGAGTACTTGCCTAGTATTGGTGAGAATGTGGAGCAACTGAACCCTTCTGCACTTATGAGAATGTAAAATGATGGCTCTAAAGCCAAGGAAAGCTATTTGGCAGTTCCTCACAAAGTTAAACACAGAAATGCCATATGACCCAGCAATTCCATTCCTAAGTATACACCCAAAGAACTGAAAGGCTAGTATTAAAACACATGCACACTCATGTTCTCAGCACCATTATTCATAATAGTAAAAAAAAAAAATAGTGATCACATCCTTAACCTTTCTGGATTCTGCGGGGCTTTTGTTGTGGCGGTTGGTTGGTTAGTTGTTTGGTTGGGTTTTTTTGAGATAGGGTTTCTCTGTGTAGCTCTGATTGTCCTGGAACTCACTTTGTAGACCAGGCTGGCCTTGAACTCACAGAGATCCGCCTGTCTCTGCCACCCAAGTGTATGCCACCAATGCCCAGCTAGATCCTGAGTTTTAACTGTAAAAAGGAAATACTTTAAAAGGTACAGTTTATTTTGTGGATATTATGATATCCAAATAGAAAAGAGAAACACTGTCATAGCCATGAAGAGTCTAAGGAGAGGCGACAGCTCAATACATTGTACTCTGGGTCTAGAAGTGAATTAAGGCGCTCAGAGTAAAACCAGTGAAATGTGAATTACTGTAGTGAAGCATTACAGTAATGTAAGATATACAGTAGAAACTAGGTGTGAAGCATATGAGAACTTCTTGTTAGAATTTTATGTTTATGACTGTTTTACCTACACATATGTCTGTACACTATGCATGTGTGTATTATCCACAGAGGCCAGAAGAGGGCAGGGATCCCCTGAAACTGGAGTTTAGATGGCTGTGAGTGCCACATGGGTGTAGGGAATTGAACCTAAGTCTCTGGAGGAACAACAGCAAGTGTCTTAACTGCTGAGCCATCTGTCTAGCCCCTCTGGAATCTTCTTTACAACATTTCTACACATCTAAATCCAGTCTAAAGTAAGTTTACCTAGAAGAATTTTGTTTTTGAGGCAAGGCTGGTCTTGAACTTGCTATTATAGCAAAGGACAACTTTGAACTCCTGATCCTCCTACCTTTATCTCCCAAGTGTTAGGATTCTAGGATGTGCTATTGCTAACAGTTTTACAGTGTGATGCTAGGGATAGAAATTCTGCCAAGGAATTTTTAAATGCAAGATAGATTTATGATTCATATTCTATTCAATTATAAAATATAACCTCTAGTAGACTTAGTTTTATGCAAAGTGTTAGTGGGTAGGCAGCCATCTTAGCCCAGATAACAAAGAACTTGAAGAGTTAACTGGTGTGATAGAGCCCAGCTCCCAGAAACATCCCAGCTGTTTCCTGCCAGCTGGTGCTTCATGTCTGACTTTCAATAGAGATGATTTTCTTTGTATGATTAGTTTTGCCTCCCAACCTGTCTGGTTTGATGAAATACTGGTTACTTTTTTAAAGAGACTTTAAGCAGGTATGGTACTTAAGACTGTAAAACATAAAATTTAAGTCATGGGTAGAGTTATTTATTAGGTCTATTTCCTAACTTGTTGAAATAGATCTGATTTTTACACCCAACTTCAAATGTAGAAAGAGACAGACATCCAGAGATAGAATTTAGCAAGTGTACCCAACCCATGCCAACTCCTCTTCTGTACTCAGGGGTAAAGAAGAAGAAAGCAAAAGTCCCAGAAGTCCAGGAAATTGTTTCTCAGAGGAAAGACAACACTTCCTTTCCCAGAACAATCCATCTCCCACACTGACATCCTGCTCCTGCTATATTTACCCAGCCCAAATCTGCCCATGATAGACTTCCAGCTGCACTCCTGCCACATGGTCCTGTCACTCAGCTGGAGCTCTCAAAGGGGAATCTGTCCAGAGGCAGAGCCTAGAAATCACTACACACTAATCCATGCTTCCTCTATTGCTAGCCTTCAGAGTAAAGTGAGACAAAAGACAGACAGTTTTACTCCCTGTTTATTTTGGAAGTGACTGGGGAGACAAGAAGAACTTCATTTTATATAGTTGCTAATTTTGACTGCTCTCATAGTAGCTACTGAGGGAGCATGAACAATGAAAAAATTGAAAAAGGAAGTTAAAAATAACTTTGTTGATGCTACCCAGCCAAGACACATCACTTAATATTTTCTTCCACCTTAACCCACTAGGATCAATCTGTAAGTCACCTAATAATAGGGGGAACTCTTCAGTTCTGACTAGACAGACCGGATGAATAAAGCATGGGAGTGTTTCATTCACCCCTCTTCATCCTTCTTTATAATGCGCTCTGAGAGGGGAAGCCCAAATAGACTGTTTCCTATTTTAGTGGCTCTGTATTCTTGTGCTTCTCTCCCACTTCAGGCTCCCTAGCCCAGGTTCTTCTGCCTCTTTCTACCTGTTCTTCCTCACTGTCTGCCCTTCTAGCTGCTTTTCTTTCCTTAGTTACTTCTCTTTGCTTTTAAATAGACCATTTAACAAAACATGACCAATACTTGATAAGGTTTATAAAAGTAATGGTCATATCTTTAACCTACTTTTGGGAGCAAAAATACCCAAAGCAATACTTTCTCTCTCTCTTTTTTAAGGAGGCACAGGTCAGTATATTAAAGAGACCCTTAAAAGCAATATATGAAAGTAAAGGGAAAATGTAAAAAAGGAAGTAAAGGTGACAGGAGAAGAATAGGAAATTATTTTCTGATCTTTTTAAATCATTTCTCTTCACATTCAAGGGATAGGGTACTTCCAAACCTTATAGATTTTTAAAAGCTTACATAGAGTATCTCAATGAACTCAACTACACCATTTAAAGTTCTGAGATTAAAAATAGGAATAGGAGGATGAATTATAGCCAATTCCACATATTAAAAAAGGAGACCTGAGGACATATATCTCAGTGGTGGACACTTGAATGCTTTCAACTTGGCAAGACTGCCAGGTTTAATCCAACTACCACCAAAAATAAGTAAACAAATAGAAAAAGACGGGAATCATATGGCTGTTGTCATTCTGACTTCAAAAATAAGCATTTGCACTTTTGGCTGAGTAGAGAAAAAACGCATTGATGATGGATGCCAGCTAGCATAGTCCTAGGAAATGATCAAATTCCCTGTCAAGCCTCATTGAGCAAATCTTTATTTTTATTTCACTTAGTTTTTCATGTGTGGGTGTTTTACTTGCATGTATGTCCTGCATATCTATGCACATGTGTATAACATGCCTGTGGAGGTCAGAAGGTGTTTGACCCCCTATGACTGAAGTTAGAGTGCTTGTGAGGGAATCAATCCTGGATCTTCTGGAAGAGCAGACAGTGCTTGTAACGGAAGTCATCTTCCAAGCCCCAAGTCAAATCTTTGTTGAAATCTCAAAACTACAAGTGCTTTATTTTCTGAGACAAAGTCTCATATAGCCAGGCTAGCCTCAAACTTGCTATGTAGCTGGGGCAGCCTTGATATGATTCAATTCCCAAGTGCTGGAATTACAGACATGTGCCATTATGTCCAGCTTCAAAACATCTTGTAGTCACTAAATTTCTTAAAGTTTCTTACCAGGTTAATGTTTTGGGAACTAAACATCAATTTAATGTAGCATTTTTATATTTAGCAGTTATATTTCCTGTAGAATAAAAAGTTACCAATTTGGTAAAGTGCTTCATTGGAAAATAGCTTTTGTAAGACCAAAACACATACCAAAGGAAAAGAGAGGAGAATGTACCACCTTCCCAATCATGCAGTCATTGTTTAAGAGTCATCAGTGAAAACGGACAGCATAACACTGTATGGTGTCATGCAGCTCTTGGCCTGTCATTCATTTTCAACATGTTAGTTCATAGAGAAGCATCTGCATTTCTAACTCTTGCCATGTTACACAGTAAAAGTCAGAAAGTGCAAAGACAGGCTTCACCTAGAAAGCAACACTGCTTCTTAGCTGACACATCTCAGTACAGCACATTCTACAAGAAGCTCTTTCTCAGGGACCAGCTTCAGTGCACAGTGGGCAGTGTGAATACTTGTTTAACAGACATTCTGAGTAATAGTTTAACACTGGGGCCTTTTTCATCAGTTCTATTTTCTCTAGTGAAGTCTCACTTTTATGATTTGAATTCTTCATTTATGTTTATGTTGGCTGCTTATAACACTGTCTTATCAGTCGTAAAATCAGTGTTTTAAAGAGCTGTAAAACCTTGGTGGGTAAAAAAACAAAAACAAACAAACAAAACCATTGGTGGGTTGACCCATGTATGATTCTCCATGCCCCTCAGTCACTAAATTTTTTTTCTAACAAAAGAACATCACAGCTGGGCACGTTGACATACTACTATAATCCCAGCACTTGAAAGACCAAAGTAGGAGGATCATGAGTTCAAAACCAGTAAGTCTCTATCTCCCAAAAGAAAAAACAAAAAAGAAAAGAGCTAAAGGACATAGCTCAGTTGATAAAGTGTTTGCACAAAGTTCTAGGTTCAATCCTGAAATATATAAATCAGACATTGTGGTACATTCCAGTAATCCCAGCACTCAGAAGGCAGACAGAGGAGATTCAAGGTAATCCTCAGTGATACAGTGAATTTGAGGGTAGTCTGTACTATATGAGAACCTATCCCCTACCCCCCACCAAAAGAAGAAAAGACTACCTAAAATTCACTCTGTAAATGGCTTATTATTAGTTCCAAATAGCAAGTAGTATCTATATAATAAAGAATCCAAATAACAATGAAATGATTAAAACTAGTATCACTTATAAATGGTAACTTTGAGAATGACAACCTAAAAGGGTCACTGTATTAGCAGTGACATGTAGATTCATGTCATATACTCATAACCTGAATATTTTTTGAAGAAACATTAAAAAAGAGAAATATCAAAAGGAAAGAGTGAGAGGAACTACTAAGGTGGATGGGCAATAACTGCGAGAACATGATCATTATAAGAAACGTCAACGCCATAGCTAGGCATTGTGGCACACATCTTTAATCCCAATACTTGGAATGCAAAGGAATGTGGATCTCTACGAATTTGAAGCCAGCCTACCTACTGTTTAGGGTGCCCCTGCAGGCAGGTGGTCCTGGCTGGCATAAGAAACATCCTGGCTGAGCAGACAATAAGAAGCATCCATTCCTCCACAGCTCCTGTTTCAGGACTCTGCCCTGACATCCCTCAGTGACAGCTGCAAGATGAAATAAACCCTTTTCTTCTCAAGCTGCTTTTGGGCACAGTGTTTTATCATAGTAACAGAAAACTAACATACATAATTGGTATCAGGAGTAGGGCACAATATGATAGAACTGAGCATGTTGTTTTGGGGGTGTTTATGGAGGAGTTTAGAACTTTGGGCTAGAAAAGCCACTGAATGCTCAGAGTTTAATGGGAAACTAAGGTAACACCGAGATGGCCAATAGGTGTACAAGCCCAGTCTATAATTAAAAAAAAAAAAGATAATTCCAGACTTTAAAGACTGCAGACAATGGAGGCCTGCCTGACTTGTGAAATTTCAATGGAAAGTTTGAGACACTAAGACTCCATTTGGGAAATTGATATTTTTAATTAAGAATCTATTTTGTTTATCTGTGACTAACAAGAGACCAGACAAAATAACTAAAGTGAAATCTTTGCTTTGCTGGGACAATTAGAGTAGCATATTTTTGAAGTAAAACCTTTAGGAAATGTTTCTTCAGGATCAGTGTACAGAAGGTGTGTTCCAGAGGGGACCAAGACTGTACTTCATGCTGGCAGCTGAACTTGGTGATATGTAAGAGTTTCCCAGGTGGTACCGGTTTTGAAGGCACAAAAGAATGAATCATGGAGAGTAGGTAAGAGTTGGCACTTTGAATGTGCAGGCTCAGTTGAAGTAGAAGCCCCAGGTATGAAGTGGTCATAGAGAGAAGCTCAGGCTTTGCACCATCTGGCAGGGTCTAAGTCTCTGCAGAGAGCCCAGAAGCAGCTTTTGGAGGAGGTATGGCATAGTTGCAGCAGAGATGACAGCATGTGGAGATGCAGTGCCATGGAATGAATGCTCGGGACAGCAGCAACTGTGGAGTAGAGTCACCCTGAGCCTAGGAGTCAAGCTGCATGTGCTGTGGTTGGCAGAGTCAGTGAAATAGAATTGCCAAGGCTCTACAGAACCCAAAAGATCTTGAGTGGGTACCAAACATCAAACACTGAATTTTCCACACTACTGAATTTGGGATTTTACTTTGATTCTTGAAGTAAGAAAGTATGTACCTTATTTCTGATTTTACAGGAGCCCACATTTGAGAGATTTGGAACTTTTAGAGAGACTTTGGATATCTTATTTTTATTTATTATTTATTCTATTTTTTTTGAGACAGGGTTTCTCTACGTAGCATTGGCAGAGCTCTCTGTGTAGAGCAGACTGGTCCCAAACTAAGGGATCCACCTGGTCTGCCTCCTGAGTGTTGGGATTAAAGGCGAGTACCATCACTGCCTAGAAATTTCAGATATTTTAAAGAGACTAATATTCTATAGTGAATTTTTAAAGACTGTGGAACTTTTAAGAATTGAAATGCTTTACACATTAAGTGCTTGTTTAATAAAAGTAAGACATCTTAGAGACAGATGAGAAAAGTTATAGCTAACAGTGGTATGTGGTATAGTGTTAAGTGGTCAGTTGTCCTGGTTGGTTTCTGTCAACTTGACACAAACCTAGCCATATCTGGGAAGAGGAAGCCTTAATTGAGAAAATATCTCCATAAGACTTCCCAGAGGTAGCCTGGTGGTGGTACCGGTGGCACACACTTTTAATCCCAGCACTCAGGAGGCAGAGGCAGGTGGATCTCTCTGAGTTTGAGGGCAGCCTGGGCTACACAGAGAAACCCTGTCTCGAGGGGGAAAAAAAGATTTCTTAGAGGCAATTCTCTAGGGCCTTTTTCTGATTAATGTTGTATGAGAGGGCCCAGTCCACTGCGGGCAATGCTAGCCCTGGTCATGTGGTCACGAACAAGCCACCAGGAACAAGACAGTAAGGAATCACTCCCTCATGGCCTCTGCTTCAGCTCGCCTCCAGGTTCCTGCCCTGACTCTACCGATGATGGCGTGTAACACGAGAGCTGAAAGATGGAATAAACCCTTTCTTTGCTTTTGGCCATGGTGTTTCACCACAGTTATAGAAACCTTAACTAGGACAAATGATAATGGTAAATTATTGAATCAAAGTTAAATTTCTTTACCTTGATAACTGTACTTAGATTAACTAAAAATACCTTTGTTCTTAGGAAACACAGCATTAAGATGTATATGACTTATTTTTCAATTTAGAAAAATAACTATATACACACATGTGTAGTGAAAAGAAAACAATAGAATCAACTAGCAAAAGGACATACATTTGTACATTTGAAATGATTGACTAGACATGGTAGCACAAGCCTGTCATCTCAACACTGGGAAGAATAAGGCAGGAGAACTGCTATGAGTTTGAGGCCAACCTGAACTACAGAGTAAGTTTCAGGCTAACACTGGCTACAAAGCAAAACCCTGCCTCAATAAACAAAACAAAAGATATTTCAAAACCAGACTTTCGAAAAACTATCAATTGTTCTGGTAAAAATGTCCTAACAATTAGGTAAAAGAGGGTGAAATAACAGCTGGTGTGGAAACAAGCCAACTTTACCTTTTGGGTATTGAAGAAAAATTATACTAACAGATATTCTTTTATTTTCCTTCAGTCCACACACACAACCTTGTTTTATGTTATTACTGGAGCCTGGCATCTCCCATTCCCTACAAACATAACAATTCCACTAAAGCAGGCATTATTCACCTTCTTTTTCCTGGAACTTAGAAAACAGAAACTCTAAAATAAGACTGATGAAGACGCTAATCTTGTGCTCAACTGGGAGAATTAATGAGCCTTATTTGGGTTCTCACAACATAAATCCATTTCCCCACTCACAGCTTAGCAAATTTTTCCCTACTATCTTCTGTCCAGGTGAGCTGAACCAAGGATTTCTCTTCCTGGGCAGAGAGGAACTAGGATCCTCCAAAGTCATCAGGCCTGCTCATAAAACGTGTTTATCAATGCCAGGCAGTAGTGGTGCACACCTTCAATCCCAGTACTTGGGAGGCAGAGGTAGGTAGAGCTCTGTGAGTTTGAGGTTAGCTCTATGAGTTCCAGGGCTACACAGAGAAACCCTGTCTCGACAAACAATGTATTTATCTATAGTGAGTATTAACAATGAATCTGGATATAGAATCACATCACAGGGGAAAAGGGGAGAAAGAACTACCATTTAAATTCAGAATACAATAAACTACCAAGCAAATGTCAGGTTATTACCAAAGTTTTTAGGGTAAAACCCTGGACTGGGCTCTGGTAGCTCCAACAAACTACCCTAATACACCACCTAATATATCACCTAAGTAAACAAGTCAAAATGAAGACAAAAGAGATTTATTGAAAATGGCCACATTTGGGAAAGGAACAAATAAAATAATCCAGTGACTCCTAAGTCAGTCTTTGGGGGGTACAGACAGGAGGTTTAGATTTAAACAGAGGGTATAGAGGTTTAAATGAGAACTGTCCCCCACAGGATCCAACAACTGGATTTGGTTCTCATTACGTGGTGCTGTCTGGGATGTTCAGGAGCTGAGCCATGCTGGAGGAAGTCAGGAACTGGAGGCAGTTTTGAGAGTTCAAGGACTCATTCCAATCCTAGTTCACTCTCTGCTTCATGCTTGCAGCTGGTGGTGTGACCTTTAGCTTTCTGCTCCTGCTGTCACGCCTGCTACTTGCTACTACACCTTTGGATCTATAAGCAAAAATAAGCCTTCCTATAAGCTACACTGGTCATGGTATCTTATCTCAGCAAAATAAAAGCAATACAGAGGGCAACGGTTACACATAGTTAAGCAGTCCTGGTCATGGTATGATCCCACCCAACACTGGCCCTTCATTGTCTTAGCTCTGGTCTGTTCTACAAGGTGACTACCTGATAAACTTTGAGAACTATGTACAATTTCTTCCTGGGAGGTAAGTTCCTCCTCAGGCTGCCATTACTTTCAGCCTTTACTTTCCCCTAGCATGGAACTCTTGGGATATTTTAATTCTGAGTCCATTGTTTAATTTTGATCATTTGGGTCCATTTTAGCAGTCTTAAGAAAGGGACATATTAGCCAGGTGGTGGTGGTACATGCCTTTAATCCCAGCACTCTGGAGGCAGAGGCAGGTGGATCTCTGTGAGTTCGGGACCAGCCTGGTCTATAAGAGCTAGTTCCAGGACAGCCTCCAAAGCCACAGAGAAACCCTGTCTCGAAAACCAAAAAAAAAAAAAAAAAGAAGAAGAAGAAAGAAAACAGAAAGGGACATATTCAACCCCCTCATTCCTCTCTCTTTTCCTCCCTCTCCCCATCCCTTACTCTCTACCAGAAACCCCCACGTTAGGTACTGAACCCAGAACATCACATATGTTAGGAGAACACTCTACAACTGAGCTATATCCCCAGCCCACAACATCTCCTCTCTCATAAGGGCACTTACAATGCCACAGGTCTTTTTGTGAAAACATATTAATCACAATTTAACTGCTTTTCTGCTTCACTACATCTTGAAAGTTCTACTTACAAGGCTACTTCTAGGTGTTTTCTCTCTGGGATGCAAAAGAAAAATGTACGATGAGATGAATTACTGATTATGGTAATCAGTAATCCCACCCAACATGACAAGGGTTTTGGTGCTTCTATTCTACATGAGATCCATGGCTAAAGAAACACAAAATACCACATGTCAGTTTCATTTTATTGGTTTTGGTTTTGGTTTTTCAAAACAGGGTTTCTCTGTGTAGCCCTGGAACCACATGTTAGTTTTCAGCTAGAACTATTAGGCCTAAACTAGACAAAAGGACTTTCCTCATTCTTTTAGCAACCCCACTAAATAGCTCTTAAATCTTTGCTTCATGCCCTAAATTTGAAGTCCAAGCCTTCGATGACTCAAATGCAAAGCTAAGCTGTATTGGGAAAGTTATCTGCTATGAATGTTAGCCTCTAATGCAATGATAGTCAGCTCAGCCTGACCAATCAAAGGACAGCATAAATGGACTACTCGGACCTAAAACAGCCACTGTCCTACAGCAGTTAATGAAACTTCCATACCGCCATTCATGCCTGTGGTCACTGCTGGACAGTAAGGGCTGAGAAGGGAGGAAGGCTGGGATGGAATGGCAGGCACCATGGCATCCCACGACCACTGCTGTTCAGAAAATGCCACTGTTCTGACCATACAAGAACTTCTTTCTGCAAATCAGAGTTTACAGACTTCAAACCAGTGCCCAGTTATCCACAGACCCAGAGCTTCTCAAGTCACCAGCTCACCAGACCGTAAGCTTTATGAGAACATAAACCTTGCCAGTCCTCTTGAAAAGTAGGCCCCTACTAGTCAGTTCAGTTTCTGACTCACAGAAACTCAAGAAATATTTCTTGACCAGAAAGACAAGACACACAAACACAAACTTCTGCTGAGAGTTCCTAGAGATGACATTCGGCAGCTTGTAACGCAAATGATTCTTTCCTTGACCCACTAAAGACTGAAAAAGATGGCGTGTCAAATACAGTATGTTTAACTTCCAGTTTACCATATAAAAGAGGAATAAAGTGACTCATCAATTATATCTACAACCCTTATTTCCTCAAGGAAGAACATTCATTTCCACGTTCTCTAAAACTGCAATGATTTAAATGGGTTCAAATTAATCCCTGCCTGGCAAAAACTGAGCAATCCAGAAACTACCATCTAAATAGAACTATTTTGCTGAAAGTAAATTGATAGAGAAAAAATTCAGATTTAATATTCTCCTGGTTCCCAAACTTGAAGGGGCTCTGGCACTTCACAGAAATAGGAAGAAAATGAGAGTCTGGAAGTGCATTTCAGTGGTAAGCACTTGTCTAGCATGTCCAAGGCTTTGGGTTTTATTTCCAGCAAGAAGAAAAGAAATAAACAAACAGTGGGAGGGGCATCCTGACAGCACTGTCTTGGATATCTTGCCCAAGAAATAACACTGCAAATCTAAAACGGTGCTGGAACAGGGTGCATCACATCACCCTCTCTACCAGGCTTCCAAACTTTTTAGATTATTATCAACAGAAACACAGTTTATACTATAACCCCTCTTTCTTTTTTGTGCGCATGTTTGTGTATGTGTACATGTAGGAGGATGCACATGTGTGGAAGTCAAAAGTTGACACTGGGTATCTTCCTTGGTCTCCTCTTTATTGTTTGAGACAAGGTCTCTAAAACGCTAAACCTGAAGTCCACCAACTGGCTAAACTGTCTGGACATCACACCCCAAGAATCTTGTTTTCCCCTCCCCAGAGCTGGGATTACAGTCATGCCACTCTGCCTAGTTTTTTACCTGGGTCCTGAGGATCCATGCTCAGGCCCTCAGACTTCCACCGCAAGCTCTTCACCAAATGAGTGTTTCCTTAGCCCCATACCACATGCTCTCAATGAAACAAAGTAATATTTGCCCTTTTAATAACCCATCTCCCCATCAATGTTACCTGCTTTATCAGAAAGCAAGAAATGCTCAAAGGAGTCATGTCAAAGGAAAAAGTAACCATTTGAATATCAAATAATTTAAACACTAGTAATGACTAATTAATTATAAACTTTGACTAGTTAAATATTTATAAGCCAAATAGGAGAAAACCAAATTTGACATCAATAATGGTTGGTCATTATTAATATGCACTTCCTACTCTGAATATTCGTAAAGTCAAAGAATGAAGTGTTTACCATGGTTTTCTAGGGGAAGCTGGCTTATTCTTCAGTAAAGAGGAGTGCAGTTGTTCACAGAGAATGTCAACTAGTAAAAGCGTAAGAGTGATAGAATTAGAAAGTTATAACTCTCTATGACAGTGAGATGAATGATTCAGAGAGAGACTTCAGTGGATGACCATTAGGTAAAAGAATGTTAGAGAAAGGGATGTTACACTGTCACTTAATGGCTACTTACTAATTGCAAAGAGAAATAATAACATCTTACAATGAAGAGATATAGCAGGAGCACCAGAAGCAAACAATAAAGCTTAACGGTAATAGCAGAACAATTCCATACACTGGTACATGCCTATAGCCCATCATTTAGGAGGACGAGGCAGGATTAGAAATCCAAGGTCATTCTCAATTACAGAGCAAGGTGAAAGCTAGCCTGAGCTACATGAATCCCTGTTTCAAACAAACAAAACCAACAGCAAAACAGACAACCTTACACGGTGTGTCTCCCGTGGTAATACAATATGAAATATATAAGTAACCTATGAAAATACTTTTGCCAAGCAGATAATCTGGCACTCAAGGGGCTGAAGCAGGATTTCAGTGAAATCCTAACCTGCCTAAGCTACAGTGAGGCCCTGACTCAAAAAGACTCAAAGAAAATCTCTTGCCAAAAAAGTTTAAATGTGTAAGAGAACAAGTTACAGATAAATGGCTTGCTCTCTACAAAAAGTCACAGTCAGGAGCTGGAGAGATGGCCCAGTGATTAAAAGCACTTGCTGCTCTCACAAAGGACCTGGGTTCAGGTCCTAGAACCCACATGGCGGCTCACAACCATCTGTAACTCCAATTCTGGGGGGGGGTCCAATGCCCTCATCTGGCCTCTGTGGGCATCACACACACACATGATACACAGATGTCTGAAGATGGGATTTAAAAGAGTCCACCAGTACCAAGATAAATGACAAATAGGTATTTATTAGGGAAGCACTTACACAAATAATAGTAAATAACCACCAAGGTCTTCAGATGCTCTCACCATATCCCAAGAACATGAGCCCGCCTCTCTTCTACCTTATAAGGGGTCTCGTCTGCACATCTGAAGCCATGCCCATAAGGTATGGCCACCACCACAAGTTCACTGGCAAAGCAAGATGTCACTACATTTCCCCTTATTGTCTAAATAAGAGTGTTTTAAGCCTAATACAAAATTATATACAATGATAACAAATATCAACCATAGTGCAGGAAAAGGAAAGGTAAAAACATACACGAATTTAGACCTACGACCAGCAAGAGCAACATTAAGCAAGAAACACATACTAAATGTCCAGTCCCAGGGTAATATCACCATATACATGAATCATTTTTTTAATTTTGAAAAAACAAAAACTGAGAGGACACACACACCATAATACCCACACCTGTACAAGTACATGCAATCACACTAAATGAAAGTAATTTTTTAATTTAATGAAATAAAAAAATAATAACTGGAAGAAGCCACCCTGAGTGAGGTAACTCAGTCATGGAAAGACAAACATGGTATGTACTCACTCACATATGGATATTACACATAGAGCAAAGGATTACTAGCCTACAATCCACACCAGCAGAGAAGCTAGGAAACAAGGAGGACCCTAAGAGAGACACACATGGTCCCCCAAAGAAAGGGAAAGGGACAAGAGCTCCTGAGCAAATTGGGAGCTGGGGAGAGGGTGGTAGAAAAAACAGAAGGGGAGAAGAGGAGCAGGGAGGAGAACATGAGGGATCTGTGGGAAGAATAGAGGACAGCAAGAAAAGACATACCTTAATAGAGGGAGCCACTATAGGTTTAAAGAGAAATCTGGCACTAGGGAACTGCCCAGAGATCCACAAGGATGACCCCAACTAAGAATCTACCCAACAGTGGAGAGGCTATCTTAAATGTCCTTTCCCTATAATGAGATACCTTAAATGCCATCCTAGTGCCTTCATCCAATAGCTGGTGGAAGCAGAAGCAGACACCCACAGCTAAACACTGAGCCATACTCCTGGAATCCAGTTGTAGAGAGGGAGGAGGGATGAGCAAAGGGGTCAAGATCTTGCTGGAGACACCCACAGAAGCAGCAGACCTGAGCAAGTGACAGCACACAGACCCCAGTTGTAAAGCTTGGGAACCAGCATTGGACCAAACTAAGCTCTCTGAATGTGGGTGCCAGTTAGAAGGCCTGGGCAGTCTATGGGACCTCTAACAGTGGAGCCAGTATTTATCCCTAGTACACAAATGGACTTTGGGAGCCCATTCCCCATGGAGGGCTACTCTCTCAGCCTAGGCCCTCCCACAAATGATGTGACAGACTTTGATGATCCCCCATGGAAGGCCTCACCCTCCCTGGGGAGTGAATGGGGAGTGGGATGGGGGTGTTGGTGGGGGGAATAAGAGAATGGGAGGGAGAGGGAACTGAAATTGATATATAAAATAAGAATGTTTCTAAATTAAATAAATAAATTTAAAATAATAAAAAGAAATATAATAATAATAATTAGAAGGTGAGCTGGCAAGATGAATCCATAGGTACAAAGTACTTGCTGCAAAGACTAGTGACCTGAGTCTGGCCCCTGGGACCCAGGTACAGGTGAAAAGAAAATTGACTCCACCAAGGCTGTCTTCTGACACCCACAGTCACACAAAATAATAACAAAAATAATCAATTAATTAAAATTGGAGAAGAGATAAGATGTTACACACCCCACTAATACAACCTCATAATTCATTAATGAGAAGTACTTTGAAAATATCACTCTAGCTCTAGAAAGACAGTAATGACACCATCTCAGTTCCTGTTCTGTTAAGTCAATCTGGTGCCAGTTTTTTTTTCTTTTTTTTTTTCTTCCTTTTTATTTGTGCTAGGTGTGGTAGCACAAGCCTTTAACCCCAGAACTTGGGAGGCAGAAGCAGGTGGATCTCTGTGAGTTCCAGGCCAGTCTGGAAGCAAGTCTATAAAGCAGGGCTACACAGAGAAACCCTGTCTTGAAGAAGAGAAAAAAAAAGATTTATTTTTATTTTTTAATTATTTTTTATTTAGGTTAGAAACAATCTTGTTTCACATGTCAATCCCAGCTCCCTCTCCCTCCCCTTCCAACCAGGTCCCCAATCTCCACTCCAATCCCTAAGGAGGGTGAGGCACTCCATAGTGGATCTCCAGTAACTGTCATTTGATCCAAGGCAGGGCCTAGGCCCTCCCCCAAGAGTCCCAGCTGAGAGAGCCTCCCATATTGTGGCATGGGCACTCAAAGTTTATTTGTACACCAGGGATAAATACTACCCAAGGCCCCATAGATTACCTATTCAAGGGGTCTGGGTCAGTCCCATGCTTTCCACACAGCCATCAATCTGGAGTCCAAGAGCTCCCCCTTGTTCAGGTCAACTGTTTCTGTGGGTTAAACCAGCCCACTCTTAACTCCTTTGCCCATCTTATTTTTATTTTTTATGTGTATGTATATTTTGTCTGCATGCATATATGAGCACCACGTACATGCCTAGTGCCATGGATTCCCTGGAACTAGAGTTACAGAAAATTGTGACCTGCCATGTGGGTATTGGGAATTAAATTCTAGAGGAACAGCCAGTACTCCTAACCACTGAGATACCTCTCCAGCCCCAGGTGCCTGTTGTGTGATATCTGTACACTGTGTAAAGATATATTGCTGTGATTGGTTTAATAAAGAGCTGAACGACCAATAACTATTTCCAGCGAGAGAAAGGAAGAAGAGGAAGAATAGAGGGACAGGAAAAGCCAGGAGACACAGAGAGAAAACAGGAGATACAAGATAGGAGAGGTTATACCATATGATAGACCATAGATTAATATAAGTGAGTTAATTTGTTTTACCTATAATGTAGTTATAAACATTTAGTTAATTTATTTAAGTTATAGGAGCTAGTTAGGAACAAGCCTAAGCTATAGGCTGAGCTTTCATAACTATAAGAAGTTTCCATGTCTGTATTTGGGGGCGGGCTGGCAGGACAGAGAAAGACTCATTACAGGGGCCAGTTTCCTTAAATCTGTTGTTTACACAAAGAAATGAACCTTCATGTGGAATGAGTTTTTTTCCAGGTTTTTTTTTCTGTTGATTAATTGTTTTACTTAAAAACAAAAATAACTAATAGAAAAATCCTTACCAGTATCAGGGAAATCTTATTTGCTCCTACTTTTAAGTACTTTTCCTAATCAAAGCCAATCCTAAACAACACTGAAGCCCTTTTATCCTTTACCTCTTTACTTAATGTCGCCATCCACCCTTATCCTCCAGTTCTTAAGCTGCCTTCTGAAATATGGGATATGAGGAAGCAGCTGCATGGGTGACTACAGAAGGCTCCTCCTCCTACACTACATCTGGCCCTGCCTTTCCACACAATCCAATGCCGATTTATTGCCTTCTGATGTACAGTCTATCAGGCTACTTCCAAAATATCCACAGTGTACACAAGGCCAGAAACTTGAGGAAATAATGTGAATTCCACAAACTGACAAGTAATTGCTCAATAAGCGTGGAACAAAGAATTGTATTCTGCACATGTGACAGCCCTTCATAACTTGGCCTACAGGGGCAGCAGTGTTAACAGAAGCCTGGTGTTCCAGAAGAGATGTGCAGGGAGAGGCATCCAGGAGCTTGTCCATCTAAGTCCAAAAGGTTATACAACAAACAAAAATGGGTAATAGCTGTCTGTTGACTTCCTGAGGCAAATCTGAGAACATAAAGTAGTCAGAGCTCCCTACCTACTACAAGCTTCCACAGAGATCTGAGCTGAAGGTTCTAATTTGTATTTTGCTATATATCTAACTCTATTCTAATGGCTATCAGGAGAAGAAAAAAAGTATTCGTTCTTTCCATAAACATACCCTACACTATTTCAAAAATCAGGGGAGGCTAAAACAAACTCTTCACTACCTTTCCTCCTTAAAAGCTACATATTGACTGGACTTCAAACATGTGGCTTTCTCAGAAATCCTCCTGGCATTTGCCCTGAGTTTGAGTGGGTGTGGAAGAAAGGGAATCTGCCTGCCTCCTTGTTAAAAACAAAAGAACAGCTGGCTTTCCCTGCTTTGACTCAACTGATTGCTGACACAGCAAGTTGTACATATATGGGGGAGATATATCAGGCCTCAAGAGATAGATGTGCTAAAGAGGACAAAGGCAATGAAAGCAACCCCCATGACCGTGACACCTAACACAGACCATCCTGCTACAACGTCTACAAACTATGCTACAAAGTACTCAGGTACCTTTGCCTCTGTTTTTGAGAACTAAGATATTAACAATGTGTTGCTGTTATTATTATTATTATTATTATTATTACTACTACTACTACTACTACTACTACTAGTTACAAACCTCTGTATCATAGAGAACAACATAAATTCCTACCAACCAGACTTGATCCTGACTGCTATGTATATCCAGGTATTATGGCTGGTCTACAGAGTGAGATCCAAGACAGCCAGGGCTACAAAACACAGTGAAACCCTGTTAACACTGCTGCCCATGTAGGCCAAGTTATGAAGGGCTGTCACATGTGCAGTCTGGCCTCAAACTCAACAGAGATTTGCCTGCTTCTGCCTCCCAAGTGCTGAGATTAAAGGTGTGCTCCATTACTGCCAGGCTATCTTCAATTTGTTTTATAAGATTTGTTTATCTATTATGTATACATTGTTCTGCCTACATGAACTGCAGTCAGTGCTTTTAACCTCTGAGTCATCTCTCCAGCCCCTCCACCTTATTTTTAAGCAGGGTCTCATATCCTTTTTTTAAACAAGGTCTCATTTTGTTATTCAATCATGCTTTGAACTGCTGGGCTTCAGCAATCCTGCCTCTACCTCCCAAACAGCTGGAACTATAGGCATTTTGCCAAGCTATCAAGCCATATTCCAAAATATTCATCAATCTTATGGGTGCGTGCGCGCGCGCGCGTGTGTGTGTGTGTGTGTGTGTGTGTGTGTGAGTGTGAGTGTGAGTGTGTGTGTGTACATAAACATATGGTCTGATGTTCTATTACAAATGGTCTTATGTTCTATTACAAACCAACAAAGTAAAAAGGGGGTATAGAAAGTACATACATTTGCCCAACTTTGACCCTTCGAATATTCAGTCTTTTATATAAATTTATCTGCCAAACTTGGCTCCTTAATTTCTTGTAAAGAAAAAAGCAGTTTTCTGTTATACCTTGGACAATTCAAAAGTTCAATTCTAGCCAGGCATAGTAGTACATGCCTTTAATCTCAGCACTCAGAAGACAAAAGTAGGTAGACATCTATGAGTGCCAAGCTAGCCTGGTCTACACAGTGAATTCCATCACCCAGGGTTACATAGCCAGATACTACATGAAAATAAAAAGTTCATGTCAATTCCAAGTGAAACAAAGTCATCAACTCATTTATCACTCCTCATATGCTGGCTAATGATATATTACTTATTCTGCTATTCCTCAAACAATTAAATACCTGTAGAAAAAAATGAATGTACACATTCCATCAATATAGAAAATAAATCTAGCAATTTTTCATATAATGTATTAAATCTTTTTCCTGACAATAACTCCTAAAATCTCTTTTCTCTCCTCTTCCAAATAAAATCTGAGGTATGAGCATTCTTAAATAGTTTTTTTTTCCTACCTAGGCAGCTATGTCTAAGATGCCTAGGCCAGACAGGTGTTAAGTCATAGTTCCTCCCTGGTTGGCTTCCAGACTCTGTTTAAATGTTCTCTGAAACCTCTAGAGGGTAGATGTACCAAACCTCCTAGCTCAGATTCTGAATTCAAAAAGCTTGAGACAGACTGTACCCTACAGGTGTGTTTGTCCAAGATAAACTATATTTAAATAAACGCCCAACACATTCACTTTCTCCAGGCACCTGCTTCTGCCTCTTATATTCAAGTATGTTAGTTCCTGCTATCCCAGTTAGCTCAGTAAAGAAATATCCCATCCCTAAGAAGTATTCTGTGCAATCCACTGATGCCTTTGGAAACATCTAAGTTTTAATCATAATAGCTTTACATGAAAAGCCAAATTGAAAAACACAATTTTTGCTCATTCTCTTTGACTTGTTTGTTACTCAAAGAAACAAGAAAAGATGGCAGCAAGCTGAACATGGCAACACAAACCTGTAATCCCAGCACTGGGAAGACCACCCCGTGCTGAACAGTAATAGCAAATCAAGAGAGAGGGGGAATAGAGAAAGGTGACAGCAAACTGTTCTCATTCGCTGTCATCCTCTCCATACCTGGTGAGGATCACACGCAATAGAACAGAGACCGCAAGTAGCTTCACAGTGGTCAGAGCCATTGGTCTTGTAACATATTCGGTTCTCCTCACACACTGTGGTTCTCACTCTCTTGCATGCTCTCTCAGTTACTATAGACTCAATGCCTAAGTGCCTAAGGAAAACACCAGGCTCATAGCAGGTATTCAGGAAATATGGCAAGAAGCAATCCAATAACTCAGGAAAAGAAAGAATCCAAATCTCAGAGAATGAAAAAGAAAAGGTTCAGAAGACAAGAATAGTCCCATTGTGTGTATACTGGACTCCCTTGTCTGATAATCAAAACAGTACATAAGTCTAAAAAAGTCTGGAACTAACTCCAAACACACACACACACACACACACACACACACACACACACGGGGAGGGGGTGAGAATGCCCACACAAAACTGAAAAAAAGAAGTCTTCCTCAAGCCTTGCCCTGAAGGCTTTAATGCCATTAAGAGATGGTCCCAGATGGGCATGGTAGCAAACACCTATAATCCCATCTCTTGGGAGGTGGAGGTAAGAGAATTCTGAGTTTGAAGTCAGTCTGAGTTATATAGTAAGACTTTGTCTAAATAAATAAACAAACAAATAAATAAAAACAAGGCTGGGATGTAGCTCACTCAGTGGTAGAGTACTTGCTTACCATGTACAAGGGCATGGGTACAATCCCCAGTACTCCCCCCAGATAAAACCTATAAGAAACTTTTGTTGTGACATTTTTAAAATAATTCTTTCTGCTGTAAATCCAAGATTTTTCTAGCAAAGAATCCCTTTGTACAAATACGTGCACATACATGAACACATACACATATATGGGAGATGTGCTTAAAGACTAAGGAAAAGGGCAGTCTAAATCTGATAAAAATAAACACAAATACCACAAATCACAACTGAATAAAGCTCATTCCATAAAACTATACTAGATAAGGGTACTAAGACTTGCAAAGACTTACCTAGTCTGGCAAAAAATTAACCAAAGATCACAGATCATGTCAGTTAGACTCATTCTTCTCAACTGTCATCTCTCGTTGAATCCAAAACCAAGAGCACTTATCAGGACCCTGATATTTGACCTTCCTTTTCATGCCTCATTCCATGCCACAGATGTTGTACAGGGTCTAGCCATGAGGCTGAACATAACTCTAGTGTTTTGCCAGAGTCCCATAAGATTACTACAAGGGTGAAAGGAAATGTATTATTGGAATCTAAAGCTATGGCAGGGTTTGGGCAGACACAAAGGCCACTTAGGGACAAAAGGGCCACTACCTACTCCCACAGTGGCCCTTTTGCCCCTAAGCCCAGGATACCCCTAGCCCTGCAGGCAACACAGAGTTAACTACCCACCCGTTCTGAGAAGCACAAAGGTACATCACTGCAACATGTCTAACATTTACATTGCCTCTCTCTGCTCATTAAACAGGTTTTGGTTAAATAATGAACAAACTGTATTACAGACTCCGATGAGAATTCCAAAATTATAAATCAACTGGGAAAGCCCAAAGGAGCAGACAGACAGGGAGGGGGGAGAAGGATAATATTGACTAATATAAAGGGCGCAGCTTGACAGTGGATATTCCTGCCACACCTGATCAAACACACTCTGTGGGGGGAGGGGAAAGAGAGCAAGAGAGGGGAGATGGGACAAGACAGCCTGAAATTTGCATCCGGAAAAGATTAAAAGGGATTCTTTGGGGATAGAGAAAATACATAATATATATTACTATAAATGCAAAACTGTACTAAAAGCTAACTCAAATGTCAAAGATTACAGCTTGAATAAATTTAAATATAAAAGCCATGTGCTTCCCTGAGTTAATGAGAGAGACGCAGAAGGACAAAGTGGCTAAGAGGCTGAACAGAACCTTATGCTGCCTTTGCTGGGCAATGGGTCCAAAGCTCCACCATGACTACACCCAAAGTCTTCCCTCCAGAGCTCTGAGGCCTAAGAAATGTGAATTCACTGATTTTGTAGCTTACGTTTGGTTTTTTTAATGAACTATAAAGCTAGCTGCAGTGGTGCACACCCCTCATGCCAGCTACACAGGAGGTTAACAAACGCATCACTCAAGTCCAGAAACTCAAGGCAAGCCCGGGCAGCACAATAAAGCTCCAATTACATTAAAGAAAAACACATTCTGAGCTACAATTCACATACCATAAAATATATCCTTGTAAAGCATATATCTCAGGGTTTCTAATATACTTTCCAAGTTGAACAACCATAAAACATTTTCTTCACTCCCAACGAAACTCCTCAGAGTAACCATACATCTGTTTTAACTCCAGAAGAACCCCTGAAATGATCTAAGAGCCACTGATGACTGAGGAGAACAATCAAGTCCCCCTCACTGATACTTTTCTCGACAAAGTAACAATATACAAATTCTGTACTCTTGATTATAGGAAATGAAGTCATCATAGTTTGTGTAAATACTGACTACAAATATTTTCAAAGATATATATCTGTGAGAATAACTGGTATGAGCTTAGCCAGCCTCACTGGAGACAAGGTTCTTAATTCCTTGTACAGGAAATGTATGTATGCACTTATGTTTGTAAAAGTTCCTCTGCTTACAAAAAGAAAAAAGGAGGAAATTTTTGGGTTAGGATTAGTAGCACATGCCTGTAATGTCAGCACTGAAAGAGTTACATGTGTTCTTGGACCAATGTGAGTACTGGAAGAACTCATGTTAATCACTGAGCTTACATTGATTTTTCTAACTAGTTCTTTTTGGTTTGTTTGTTTGCCACTAGGGATGGAACCCAAGTAAACTACCATTGAGCTGTATTACTGATCCATGTGTATTTTTTTGTTTTGAGACAGGGTCTCAGTAAGTTGCCCATAGCCTAGACAAGTCTCAAACTTTCAATCTTCCTGCCTGAGGCTCCTCTATTAAGATTACAAGTCTGTACTACTCTATCTAGGTTGTATGTTTGCTTGCTTGTTTGTTTAAGACAGGATATCTCTTGTGTAGCCCACTCTCCTGGAAGTCAATGTACACAGAAAGTACCTTGTCCAGTGAATGTGAGGACCATAAAGGAAGAAAGTCTCATACCTATGTGGTGTTATTTACTATGTGGCCCACATCTGCCTCAAATTCATGGCACTCCTTCTGTCTCATCCTGAGTGCTTGGATTACAGGTGTAAGCCAACATACTTGGCTCATAAACTAAAATTTTAAAAACGTTTTAATTAAATGAACTTTGTTCCTTTATAGATAACTTCAGTGCATGTTTGGGAAATTAAGGAATGTTCTCCAAACTTTCTCGTGTGTTTCTCATAAAATGATGAACTTTTTCATTTACTGTTTATTTAATTTGCTGAAGTCTAAAT
This sequence comes from Mesocricetus auratus, assembly GCF_017639785.1. Taxonomy (NCBI): domain Eukaryota; kingdom Metazoa; phylum Chordata; class Mammalia; order Rodentia; family Cricetidae; genus Mesocricetus; species Mesocricetus auratus. The sequence continues at coordinate 15,363,855 of NW_024429182.1, forward strand.
ACTGTTCAGTTATGGTCTGAGATATCCCACTACCAAACAGCATTCCAAGGTTACACTCCAAGAGCCCTTTAGAAACAACATAGGAACACAGTTCTGAGGCATTCCCTTTTAGTCTATACTGCCTTAAGAAAACAAAAGGATAAATAAAAATAAATAACAATAACAGAAACCACACAGGTATTGACTTTTTTCTTCCATTACTCTCTTCTCCCACACACAATAAAAGGTACTTTGTATATATAGTCCCCTCTAATTAAATGTACCCAAACAATGTTCAACATGGGAAAGAGTACAAAAGCAGGTATCAAAAGTCTAAAGTTTACTCCATTCCACTTGTAAGAATTAGCTAACCACCTTAAGTGCAATGCTTGGCTTTCGGTTTTCATTTGAGATAGGGTCTCATGTGCCTCAGGCTGGCCTAGAACTGGTGGATAGCAATGGATGACACTGAATTTCTGAGCCTCAGAGCCTCCTCCCAAGACCTGAGATCACAGACAAGGCAAATGCCAGCACACCCAGTTCTATGGGTGTTAGGGATTGAATCTAGGCCTTATTCATGGGAGATAACCACCCTACAAACTGACCTACATCACCAGGCCTTCAGGTAAGTAAGTCACTTTAAACCTCGAGGCATCAATTTCTTTCATAAAAAGGGGATGTTATGCATGCCTCTTTCACACATTTCTGTAAAAGTTAACAAGGAAAATAAATATGGAAGTGACTTAGAAAATTCCAAATATGAATACTGTAAAAAGTTAATTTGATTAGGAAAATAAAAGGACAAAGGATTCTGAGAACATAGGAAGACTGAAAGCAGTGAAATAGAAATTGGCAAGCTTTATCCATGAGGCAAATCTGACCTGCACACTTCTTAAAAAGGAAAATGCATACTCCTCATGGACATCTTACTATGACTAGTGAGCTCCATGGGCAGAGCTGAGAGCCACACAGCTGCATACAGCCTACAAAGCCTGAAGTACTCACAGACGGTCTTTTATTTTCATTTACTTGCCTTATACGATCCTTTATATGAAAATTTTGTCTATCCCTGCAGTAAACCAAATACATGTATTTCTTACTAGGCCAAACAAGTCTGTCTACATGTGGACCTTACCTGTTGCGCTGTTTAAGACCTCCTTTAGATGACTGAAACTGTGCAGCAGAGGATCCCGTTCTTCATCCTAGAGAATCACAGGTCAAGAAAAAATGACTAGTCCAAAATAGGACAAAGAAAATGCAAGATCAAAACTTTTTCTCTGAATCCAACCAGAAAAGTCAGTATGTTTTCCTTCTGAGGAAAAGAAACTTAGCCATGGATCCTCACTCTCCTATTCAGAGACACTGCGATCTTACCTACGTTCTTCAATGCTAACCTATAGCCCAGTTCCTTTTATTCTTTTTGACATTTTCACCACATTTTATTTATTTTGTGTGCATGTGCATGCCGTGCTCCACATGTGATGGTGAGAGGACACTTGTGGATTTGGTTCTCTCCTTCCACCGTGTGGTCCTGGGGATCAAACTCTAGTCATCAGGCCTGCTGGCAGGCGCCTGCCCACTGAGCCATCTCACTGCCCACTCAGCCCATTCGGGAGTCACATATCAAGGAGGCGGGGAAGTGTCCTGAAAGTTTGGCAACAGCAAAATATTCCTGAATACAGATTGACCAAAATTTAATTCAAACCAAAGTGAATCCAAGGTGTTTCGGGCAGTATGCCCCATGATGCATTTCCTTACTTCTCTGCTGGCAGTCATTGTGCTAATCACACAACATGCACTTTGCCACACCTGGCATCACACTGAGCATGCCTGAAACACATCAGCTCAGATTTCAAACTGGTGTGGTATGAGTGGCAGTACTTCTGCTGTTTTCTGCTCCTCTAGAAATAATGCAAGTTTAGAAAAAAGATTTCAAAACTTTTCAACTGTCATTCCTCAGCATGTAAGTATCAAATTAGTACATCTTTGTACTGTGTTATGTTAGAACGTTTGGTTTTAAAAATTACTGTTTGTGCACTGACAAGGGTCATTAAAAAAATCGGGGCTGGAGAGATGGCTCAGAGGTTAAGAGCACTGATTGCTCTTTCAGGGGTCCTGAGTTCAATTCCCAGCAACCACATGGTGGCTCACAACCATCTACAATTCAATCTGGTGCCCTATTCTGGCATGTAGGCAGAACACTGTATATGTGATAAACAAATTTAAAAAAATAAAAATAAAATCATGAAATGATTCTTTGAAAAAAGACCACAAAAGAATTTCTAACAATTTCTGAAATGTTCCTAAATATACTCCTGCCATTTTGTACTACATATTATGTAAAACAGCTTTGTCGGCATTAAAAAATATAAATTCAGCTGGGCAGTGGTGGCGCACGCCTTTAATCCCAGCACTCAGGAGACAGAGGCAGGTAGATCTCTGTGACTTCGAGGTCAGTCTGGTCTAGAGAGAGAGCTATAGGACAGTCAAGGCTTCACAGAGAAACCCTATCATGAAAAACAAAAAGACAAAAATTATAAAATCAAATCAAATAGCTATCAACTCTGAAAACAAGGACAATGTTCTACACACTGCAGTACTCAGTCATGACTTTATGGAAGTAGAAGTACAAGAACCTCATTAGTATGTAAATTGCTTTCATCTTTAATAAATGGCAAGACTGTATGTATATCGAAGAATTTTTAAAACATTTATTGTGTGTGCATATGTACAGGCACACACACGCCTGACTTAAGAGTGAAAGTTCAAGGACAGCGTGTAGGAGTGGTTTTTCTCCTTCCTCTATGTTCTGGGGATCCAGCGTAGCGCGTCAGGCTTGGCGGCGAGCATCTCTACCCTCTAAGTCATCTCAGTGATTCACAGAGTGATTTTTAAAGACCTTTTTGTTTGTTTGTTTGGTTTGGTTTTTTGAGACAGGGATTCTCTGTGTAACAGCCCTAACTGTCGTGAAACTAGCCCTGTAGACCAGGCTGGCCTCAAACTCACAGAGATCCACCTGCCTCTGCCAGTCATGTGCTGGGATTAAAGGTATGAGCCACCACTGCCTGGTTAAATAAATTTCTTTATGATTTATTATCAGTAAATGTTTTATTTGTAAGCCTAGTTTACATATCTAGACACCCCAGGGTGTTTTTAAATTTCTCAAACAAAAAGGAAACAAAAGTGAAAAAAGGGGCTGACATCATTTATGTAAGTGTGTATGTATAGGAACCCACATGTCTCTACTTTTATTTCATATATACACATGATACAGGTATATATTAAAACTTTCTTACTTGGCAAGAATAAATTTGTTGGGAGATGTCATTTTGTAAAAATGTGTCTGATTGGTTTGAATAAAGCACTGATTGGTTTGAATAAAGCACTGTTGGCCAACAGGGAAGCAAGATAGGTGGGACTAGGAGTCGAGGAGGATTCTGAGAAAGAGAAGCAGAGGGAGACACCATGTAGCCACCAGAGGAGTAAGAGGTCTGGACCCTTTTCTCCAGTAAGAGAAATACTTAGTATGTTTGGAATGTTCTCATGTTTATTCAAAAATACTGATTGGGGGGCTAAAGAGACAACTTAGCAAGTAAAATACTAGTTAGAAAGCACTAAACTTGTTTTTGTAATTGTGCCAAATTTTGCTCACACAATTCTACAAATACACATACATACATTTATATACATATACATATGCACACAACATTAACAACAAGCAGCTAACTTTAAAACTATATGTGAGGAGGCACAGTAAGGAAACTGTCAATATGACCATTCCATGAGGTTTTTATTATGGATAAGAGAGAGAAGAGTCCAGAGCAGTCAGAAAAGAGAAACAGCCTAGACATGGCCAGGGCTAGGGTAGCTGGAGAATGGGACAGAACAGTGGAGACAGCAAGAGAGAACAACAGAGCTCGAGAGCAGGGAGCGGACACATCATGTGGACTATAGGGAGGAACAGCAGTTGGCAGGAGGGTTCCTTTTGGAACAACGACAAAACCATTTCACAAGTGAAGAATACTGGCTTTTATCTACGAGTCAGAAATCCTTCTACAGGTCAGTTTAAGCCCATTTATGGATATAAGGACTTCCTGAGACCTAACAGTAAAAAACGAACTTTCTTATTCATCTGATTGGCAAGAGATGACCTGCTCTGTATGTGGAAGCTTGCAGACTACACTGCCCAAATTATCACCCAGCCATACTCTATGTATCATCAATAACTAATTTGAATGAATTTGATAACTAATTATAACCCTAGGAAATTAGAAGTCTTTCTGATGTTTCTAGGCAAATATCAACTTACTTTATAAAAGGGACTAGAGAGACAGTACAGCAGCTGAGTTTAATTCCCAGAACCCACACGCCTAGCCACTTATAACCACCTGTAACTCCAGCTCTAGAAGAGTTGACACCTTCTGGGATTGTGCAGGCATGTGCTCTCCCTCTCTCCCTCTCCCTCCCTCCTCCTCCCTCCCTCCCTCCCTCCCTCCCTCCCTCCTCCTCCCTCCCTCCCTCCCTCTCTCTCTCTCTCTCTCTCTCTCTCCCTCCCTCCCTCCCTCTCGAAGAATAGACACCTTCTGGGATTGTGCAGGCATGTGCTCTCCCTCTCCCTCTCCCCCTCCCTCTCCCTCTCCCTCTCTCTCTCTCTCTCTCTCTCTCTCTCTCTCACACACACACACACACACACACACACACGTGCGCACACACATATACATAAATAAAAAACAGATTAATAAATATGTGGCAATATTGAAAAGATGGCTCAGCAGTTAAGAGCACTCGCTGCTCTTCCAGAGGACCCAGGTTCAATTTCCAGTATCCACATGACAGCTCACAATGATCTTAATCCCAGGGTTGTGGGTTCATGCCCCACACTAGGCGCCAATATGTAACACAATAAATAAAAGACCAAGTAACAGATACTGGGGTTCAAGCTTTAAGCTGAAGATCAGAGAAGCAGCCAAGCCAGGAGATCTTACCTCTACCCAGCTGAAATGGCAATCCTGTACCCATGAATCCTCAGAGACAAAGGGCTCTGAATTTCTGTCTCCTCCTTTTATTTCTTTCTCCACCCAGTCATATCACTCCTGTATCCCCTAGTGCTGGGATTGAAGGTGTGTGATCCAAAGTGCTGGGATCAAAGGCATGAACTCTGTTACTTTTCACTCTGGCCTTGAATCCAGAGAGATTCTTTTTCTGGTCTCCTGAGTCCTGGGATTAAAGGTGTGTGCCACCACTGCCTAATTTCTATAGCTAACAGAGTGACTGGCTTTGCAAACTGATCTTTAGTGGCTTTATTAGATCATAAACAATACATCACCACAGTTCTTGGGGACCTGGCACTCTCTCAGAGAAATACATGCAGACAAAACACGAATGCATATTAAGTAAAAACGATAAATCATTACAAAAATTTTTAAATGAAGTAAACACGTAACCCACTAAGCTATCTTACCAGCCATTGGTTTTATGGTTATTTTTTTTCCTTCTTCATTTTCATTTGGATGTGTGTTCACAGACATGTGGAGGCCTGAGGTTAATACTGGGCATCTACCTCCATCACTTTTCCACCTTATCCTCAGAGGCAGAGCTCTCAATCAACCCCAGAACTCACTGATATAGCCACTCTCACTAGCTGGCTTGCTCCAAGTATCCCTGTCTCTGCCTTCCAAGGCTTGAATTACAGGCCTTACTCACTCAGCCACTTCACCAGCTCTGGATAGCCACTAATCCTTTATATGGGTTTTGGGATCCAAACTCTAGGCCTCTTGCTCTGCTGAACCATCTCCTTAGCCCCTGCCCTTTTAAGATTTATTTTTATTCATGTGTAGGTGTGTATGTCTACATGAGTATATAGTATATGTATGCAGGTACCCACGGAGGCGAGAAGAGGATACTAGAACTGGAGATAAAGTTGTGAGTTGGTTACATGAGTGCTGTGAACCAAACTTGGTCCACTGGAAGATTAGCAAGTATTCTTAGCTGCTGAACCATTTCTCCAGCCCCCAGTCCTGCCCTACCCCCATTTTTTTTTTTTTTGAGACAGGGTCTCAGGTAGCCCAGGTTATTTTTGAACTCGGTATGTAACTAAAGGTAGCCTTGAACTTATGATCCTTTTTCATCTGCCCCCGCAAGTGCTAGGATTATAGGAATACGCCACCACACCCTACCAGCTCCTGTTCTGCTTTCATGTCTCATGCAGTCTATTGTTCTTTTCTTCTTCTTCCTTCCATGAGAACCCATTCCTTCCCTTTTACATCCCCTTCTTTCATCACACAGACACACACACACACACATAGACACACACACACACACACATACACACATACACACAGACACACATACACACTCACACACACAGACACACACACATATACACTCACACACAGACACACATACACACACACATACACACTCACACACACAGACACACATACACACACATACACACTCACACACAGACACACACACACACACACTCACACACAGACACACTTAGTTGACTGTTGCTTTAATCAAAGATGAGATCCCTACAGTAACTCAGTGACCAGACTGTCTACCCATTCCCCACTTACCAGTGGTATATGGGTGCTCCATCGAGCATTTCGTTTGATGGCGCCAACAACAATGTTAATTTCTCCTTGAATGATGTAAATATTCTTATCCACCATCCTGACAAACCTACAAGAACAGTTGAAGAGAAAAGACTGGTTAGCATTTTTTCTCTTTAGGGTTTTTTATTTGTTTAATTGGGATTTTAGGGGTAGTTGTTTTTTTAATTTTTGGTTTTGTTTTGAGACAGGGTTTCTCGGTGTAATCCTGGCTGTCCTAGATCTCAATCTGGAGACCAGGCTGGCTTGAACTTACAGATTTGCCTGCCTTTGCCTCCCAAGTGCTGGAATTAAAGGCACGAGCCACAACAGCTGACTTTCCCCTTTCCTTTTCTGCATGTGAATGTTTGGCCTTCTTGTACTTCTGTGCACCGTGTGCATACCCAGTACCAGCATAGACCAAAAGAGGTGTCAAATTCCCTAGGACTGCAGTTGCAAATGGTTATGAGCTACCATGCAGGTGCTGGGAATTGAACCTGGGTCCTCTACAAGTGTAACAGTTCTCTTAACCACTGAGCAATCTTTTCAGCCCCAAGATAGGGGATTATTTAAATAGCTAGCCATGTATGGTGGTACATACCTGTAACCTGTAACCCATCTACTAGAAAGACTGAGGCAGAGGCATTGAAATTGCAAGGCCTGGCTAGGCAACTTATCAAGACCTTATCTCAAAATAAAAATAGTAAAAAGGAGTGGGAATGTAGCTTAGTGATAGAACACTTGCCTATCGCTCATGAAGAACTTGGTTCGAAACCCAGTATTACCAATTAACTAATTAATTAGGTCACCTAAAGCATACTCAAGATTAGTCTAATAATGTGAGAAATGTCATTTGACTTTCCACCTATAATACTAAGATTAAATCTATCTTAAGTTATGGATCTAACTACCTACTGCCCTAAGTCTCTGAAAGTCCCAAGTAGCTCAAGATACAACTCCAAATCAACAATGCAGCTGAGTGTGATGGTGCGCATCTTTAATCCCAACACTCTGGAAACAGAAGAAGGTGGGTCTCTGCATGTTCAAAGCCAGCCCAGTCCTTATAGTGAATTAATTCCAGGCCACTCTGGGGTACATGTGACATTGTTTCAAAAAATCAAAATACTACAACTCTTTCTTGTTTTGTGTTTTGTTTGTTTGTTTGCTTGCTTGTTTGCTCACTTGTTTGCTTGTTTTAAGACAGTCTCACTATGTAGACCAGGCTTAAAGTCACAGAAATTTGATTGCCTCAGTCTCCTGAGTGCAGGGATTAAAGGTGAATGCCACAAAAGAACAAAAATTTCCTTAAAATAAGTTAAAGAAATAAAAGAATGAAGATTGATAAAAAACAGTTTTATTCCACTGTGGTGGTGTATGCCTTTAATCCCAGCATATGAGAGACTAAGTCAGGCAGATCTCTGTGAGTTCAAGGCCAGTGTTAAGCTACACAGCAAACTTCAGGCCAGCCAAGGCTAAATAGTGAGTCCTTGTCTCAGAGAGAAAAAAAAAAGGCTTAGCTTTGGAATCAGTTAAATATCAACTTAAATACTACATCCATTCTGCCAAGTCAGCTCCAGGAAACTGGCATGATCTCCGAGAAGTTCTAAACCCTCACATCCACTTACTTATTGCAGGAAACGTCCACAAGAAGGCTACAATAGATGTTTTGCCGAGCTAATGTTCTATGAATCTCTGAAACAAAGCTGAAAGCTAATTGAGTATTGTAACTGCTCCCAAAGGAACTACTATAGGATTGCCTCTGCTGCCCTGAATACTACTTAGAAAAGATATTTATTTCTTTCCCCCAGGAAATACTGAAAAATAGAATTTCTTCTTGGAAGACTAGGGATGCAGTTTAGCTGGTTGAGCATGCACTTGCCTGGCATGTACAAAGCTCCAGGTCCAACCCACCACCACTTACATAAACCAGGCACTTTGTGAACACCTGTAATCTAAAATCTAAGCACATGGTAGAAGCAGAAAGCCCAGGAAACAGAAGTCATTTTTCATAACATAGCAAACTGAAAACCAACCTGGGTTCATAAGACTCTTTCCCAAAAAATACTTTTTTTCTTGGCATAAAGTACATCCTAGGAATATGTAATAACAAATTTGCCACTTCCCACTATAAAAAGTCCTCAGAGTCTGGTATGATGCGAGTTCAAATAACACTGGTATTCATGAGTGAGTTTGAAACCAGCTTTATCTGTGATGTGAGTCCCTGTCTCAAAAACAAAAACAAAACAAAACAAAAAAAAAAAAACAGGAAAGAGTTCAAAACAATTGCAAATTAAAAAAAAGTATTGTGGTATATGACTTTCTACCACTGTTTATGTAAAAAATGCAAAACACACTACATTTTTATTTTTTTAATGTGATATTTAATACACAAAAAGGTATGATTCTATAACAACCAGCGTCCAGACTAGTGATGTACGGGAAGACTGAGTACTTCCTAATCCTGTCTTCCTTGCTTCTGCCCATGACTCCTACTATTGTTTTTTTGTTTTGTTTTGTTTTTTGTTTTTTTTTTTTGGTTTTTCAAGACAGGGTTTCTCTGTGGCTTTGGAGGCTGTCCTGCAACTCCTCTATAGACCAGGCTGGCCTCGAACTCACAGAGATCCGCCTGCCTCTGCCTCCCCAGTGCTGGGAATAAAGGCGTGCGCCACCAACGCCTGGCAACTCCTACTATTGTAAAACTGACATTTATTAACTTTTTTTTTTCTGAGACAGGGTCTCTCTGTATTGCTTTGGAGCCTGTCCTGACACTCACTCTGTAGACCAGGTTGGCCTCGAACTCACTGAGATCTACCTACCTCTGCCTCCCCAGTGCTGCGATTAAAGTTATGCCACACCAACTCCCAGATTTTTTTAGATTAGAGAGAGAGAGAGAGAGAGAGAGAGAGAGAGAGAGAGAGAGAGAACCAGATATCCATATAATGAAGAATGAAACTAGAACCCTGTCTCTCATCTTCCAAAAAAAAAAAAAAAAAAACTTCAAACAGATCAAAGCCTCAAACTCTGAAACTGTTAGAGAAAAAACACTTTAGGATAAGCAGGAACTTCCAATGAGACTCTAGTCACTCAAGAAACAAGGCCAACAATTGATAAATGAGACCTCATGAAACTGAAAAACTTCTGAACAGCAAAAGAAACAGCTGAGTAAAAGATACAAGCTACATAATAGAAGAAAATCTTAACTAGCTATACATCTGATAGAGGACTAACATCTAAAATATATGAGGAATAAACAACCCAGAGCCAGGGAGATGTCACAGTCAGAAAAGCAGGAACCTGAGTTCAGAGTCACAGAGCCCAAACAAAGAGCGTGGTAGCAGACATCTGTACCCCAGGGTGGGGGTGGGGTAGGAACAAGAGGGTCCCTGGAATTTGCTGGCCAAGCCAGTCTAACCAAATAGGTGAGCACGTCCAATGAAAGACCCTCATCTCAAAAATTAAGGTGGAGGGAGATGGAAAAAGGCACCTGATATTGACCTTCAGCCTCCAAAGAACACATATTCACATATACATACAGACATGTACAACACACATGTTCACCAAAGAGGAGGAAAAAAAGGTTTCAAACAATCCTATCAATAAACAGGCTAGTAAAATGAACACAGTTCTCTGCTGGGCGCAGAGGCAGAAGATCTCTGAGTTAGAGGCCAGCCAGATCTACAGAGTGAGTTCCAAGACGGTCAGGGGAAAAAAATTATTCCTTATATTCCTTACATATTGCTGGTGGAATGTAAACTAGTCCAGCCACTTGGAAGTCAATATGGAGGCTCTGAAAACACTAAAAAGTGGTCATTCATATGACCTGCTGTATCACTCCTGAGTATCTAACCCTAAGGAGTACTTCAAGACAACATAACACAGAGATACTGGAATATCAATGTTTACTACAGTCCTCCTCTCAATAGATGCAATATGGAGCCAACCTAGGTGACTGACAACAGAGGAAAGGAGGAGGAAAACGTGGTCTATAAACATACACACTGGGATTTTCTCAGTCATAAAGAACAGAGTAGTATTATCCGCAGGATTTTATATCCTACTGGAGATCATCACACTAACTAAATTAAGCCAATCTCAGGAAGACATAAAACCATGTATGTGCACATTAAAGTAGCAGCAATACTGTCTGGGGGACAACAGGGACCAATGGGAAGAAAAAAGCAACAAGAAAGGGGACAGCAAGTGGATATGTGGGCAGATATGTTCAATAAACAATACACAAGTACATCTTTTTAAATATTTTTTAAATGATACTACTAAAGCCAGGTATGGTAGTGCACATCTGTAATTCCACCAATCAAGACATAAAGCAGAAGCAGGAGAATCCTTAAGTCAGTCTAGGCTACATGGTGAAACCCTGTCTCACAAAAACAAAAGGAAGGGCACAGGAGAGAGAATGGCTGCTCTTCCAGGGGACCTGGCTTCAATTCCCAGCATTCACATGGTGACTGACAACCATCCATGAGAGCTAGCACCCTCTTCTGGCATCTGTGGGCACTGCACACATGTGGTACGCAGGCATGAATGCAGGCAAACACATAAAAATTTTCAAAGGATTCGTCCCAGAGATGGCTCAATGGGTAAAGCACTTGCTACCAAGCCTGAAAAGTATGATCCCCAAGACCCACTAACCAAAATAAATAAATGTAATTTGTTCTCATTAGAGAGGACTCTAGGGAGATGTCTAAGTACTTAAAGACTTGCCAAGCAAGTGTGAGGAGCAGAGTTCAGATCCCCTGAATTCATATAAATGCCAAGTGGGCATAGTAGCCTATCTGTTGTAATTCCAGCTTCAGAAGACAGAAACAGAATCCTTGGAGCAAGCTGGCTAGCAAGACTATAGGCAAACTCTAGAAGTGAACAAGCGACCCTGCCTTAGTGACAAGATGGAAGATTGGGGATAATTATGGACATCAACCTTGGGATTCCAAATACACACATGTGCACATACATAAACATGCAAAAATGTACACACACACCATATACACATGAAAATGTAAAAAGTTGGCAAGAAATAAGAGTAGGACAAGCATTTTACAAAGTAGAAAATACAAATAACAAATTAATACAAAAAAATTATTAAGCCAGGCAATGGTGGGCACACTTTTTGTCCCAAAACTCAGGAGGCAGAGGCAAGAGGGACATCAGGGGTTCAAGGTCAGCTTGGGCCACATACTGAGTTATAAACCACACTAGACTAACTAAAGAATACAATACTATCTCAAAAACACAATAAATCTGACAATACCTTAGTAAACACCAAATGGTTAGAGAATATCTAAACTGATACAATCTGTTTGAATAACGATTCAGGATCATCAAGCAAGTTAAAGAACCTTATATCCTTTATTTCAACAATTCCACTTTTAGGTCTAGATCTCAGAGAAATAAAAAAAATTCTGTCAAGGAGTAGGTGTGGAGAGACTAGCAGGGCAGAGCATGGGTAAATGCAAATTCTCTTTTGGTTATGGTCTGGGTTGTTTTGGTTGGTTGATTGATTGGCTGGCTGGTTGTTTTGCTTGTTTTTGATGAGGACCTTGCTATATAACCCAGGTGACCTGGAGCTCAAGTCTCTTATGTGACAGGACTCATAGGCATGCCAACACACCAAGCCCAGTCTTCTTTTTTGAGGCAGGGTTTCCTCCCTCTTTGCCTTTGCAAAAGCTACTCCCTTCTTTTCAGAATGTTTTCTCCTTTTGTCCTTTTTATAAACTCTTCCTCAATTCACATTAAAATTCAAAAGTCAGGGGGCTGGAGAGATGGCTCAGTGGTCAAGAATACAAGCTGGTCTTCCAGAGGTTCTGAGTTCAATTCCCAGCAACCACATGATGGCTCACAACCAACTGTAATAAGATCTGGTGCTCTCTTCTGTTTTGCAGGCAGACATGCAGACAGAACACTGTATACATAATAAATAAATCTTTTTTTAAAAAATTCAATAATCAAGCTGGGCGTGGTGATTCAAGCCTTTAATCCCAGCACTTGGGAGCAGAAGCAGGCTGATCTCTGTGAGCTCAAGGCTAGCCTGGTCTACAAAGAGTTCCAGGACAGCCAAGACTATTGCACAGAGAAACCCTTTCTCAAAAAACAAATGACAAAACAAGTCAATAGTCAAGTTACAATATGATTTCAGTTTTAAGAAGAGTCTTCAGAGTCAAGAAAAACCTGGGTTCCAGTCCTGACTGCTTAGACCTAAAGGCAAGACTTTTTTCTTTTTCTTTTTTGTTTCTTTTTTCCCCTCTCACAACCAGTGTTGGAGACTGAACCGAGGGCTACATGCAGGCTAGATGAAAACTATAACCCTTACCCAAGCCTTTGTCTACAGTTTTCCACAGTAGCTACTATATGTAGTAATCAACAGAAGGATTAAGTGTTCAGGGCTAGCCTGGGCTAAACACAAAAACAAAAAGAACTACAATTCTCCATTGCAAAGTGAAGCCATTTTGCCTTGGGTTTGTTGTGAGGCACCAAGCATGGCACTGAATGTTGTCAACAACCACTAAACACTCTGTGTTTGCTCATGAAGTCTTCCTCAACTAACTGATCCTCCTAGACATATAAGCACATCTGTTTTGTCAGTCCACAACGCTGTGCACACAGCTCTTTTTAAACAAACCTCAACATTGATGACCACCTGTAATCCCAGCAATGGGAGACTAAGGAAGGAAGATCACAAGCTCAAGGCCAGTCTGGGCTGCGAAGTGAGACCTTCTTCTCCCCCAAAACAAACCAGGGGTGGGGGTGGGGTGGTTGGAGATGGCAGTGATTAAGAGCACTTGTTGCTCCTAAGAGGACCTGGGTTTAATTCCCAGCACCCACACTGTGGTTCACCAACGTTTCTAACTCCTGTTTCAGGCACACACATGGCACATGCAAGCAAAACACACTACTGAGCATGGAAGAGAGGGGCACACACAAAAAATTTACTGAACAAGAAAATTAGTAGGAGTAACAGAAAGTCGAACCAGGAAAAAACTGGCACTCTGATGTGACCAGGCACAGCCGGAAAATCCTCTCAAACCTGCTAGTCAGGTGTCCAGTGTACCTTCGCTCTCTCTGCAAGCCATCTCCTCCTTCTGTGGAGATTCTGAGACTATCTCCAGAACCATAAGAAGTGGAAGCCACTGACCTGTCCAGAACAGCCCATCTTAGATATGAAAATTAAACAAAGCTCCTCTCTATCCCTCATCTTCAACCACACAGAACATACAAGGTATAAGGGTGACCGGTGGTGGAGTGGAACAAAGAAAATCAGCTTGAGTGATGGTGCATCGGGAGCAGCAGTGATAGTCCCATGCAGCCTGCCTGTCTTCTCTTTGAACAATCATTATGTACTAAAAAGTAGAAAGGCTAGTCACACTATGCTCAAGTCTCCAAACAGTAGCCACCTGATGAATAAGAAGCAACTGCCTTCTTCAAATTAGTAGCTAAATTTGCATGTTCTATAGAGATTGGATCTGCAGGAAATGAAAGTCATGAAAACAATCAAGCTAGGCACAGTAGTAGCACATGCCTTTAATCCCAGCACTTGGGAGGCAGTTGGATCTCTGTGAGTTCGAGGCCAGCCTGGTCTACAGAACGAGTTCCAGGATAGGCTCCAACTACACAGAGAAACCCTGTCTTGGAAAAATAAAATTAGGGATGGGCATGCATATTACAGGTTCTGTTACTTTCTATGAACTTTCCACCTGACTTACTTCAGACACTAACATTATCTGCCTGACATACATTCAAATTTATAACCCTTGTTTATAAGATTTGTCCTCAACTAAGCAGTGGTAGTGCAAGCCTTTAATCCCAGCACTTCAGAGGCAGAGGCAGGAGGATCTCTGTGATTTCGAGGCCAGCCTGGTCTATAGAGCAGCCTCCAAAACAATACAGAGAAACCCTGTCACAAAAAAACAAAAAAAAGAAGTTTAAAATTTGAGAATAACTGTAAAGAAAATTTATGTTCATGGAATTATTCCTACATAGAAAAGTACATTCTGCTCCAGATCAAATCCAAAGCCTCCCTCACATGCTAGGTAAATGCTTTATCACTGAGATACATCCATTTTGGAAAAGTCTGCATCTCATAAAAAGCAGTATCCTGTACCATTCCCATACCATTTGCTTTACATCCATACATATCATAAGCACCATTCCTTCTCTTCCTAACACACATGCATACCTACTCTAACACACCCACTTTCAGAAGGGCAGAGAGAAGTAGTAAGAGAAACTTGGTTCAAGGATTGTATCATCCTAGATAATTTGCCTTCCAATACCCAGAGACAGCACTCCACCTTGTTTCTACTGTACGACTGACTGCCAGGGCCTGGCCAAGCCACAAAGCCTAACCACATATTAAGCTAATTCCAGGGATGCATGATATTTTGTGGGGCCTGGCATCTGCTGAAAGGGATTAGGCAGATTCTACTTCTAACTAACTTTGCTACTTTTTTTTTTTTTTTTGGAGACAGGATCTCATTGTGTAGATCAGACTGATCCTAAACTCAAAATGTTCTTCCTTAATCCCAAAAGCATTGAGATTATAAGTGTCTGTCACTACTTTCCAGAAGTATATAGCAGACCTAGTGGTGCAAGCCTGTAAACAAAGCAACCAGGGAAACAGCAGGAGTTCAAGGGCTACAGTGCAAGTTTCCAGGCTAGCCAGGACAACTTAAGAAAGACCATGTCTCAAAATAAACAACTACAGCAAGATATCGCTATGACTCAGTGGTTGACTGCTAGGCTACCTACCATAATATGTAAGACCTGAGGGTCCCATCCCCATTATTGCAAAGCCATGTGTACGCTGAGAAGTCACAAAGCAGATTCTTGCATTTGTATCTCCCACAAGGCCTACACTAGTGCCTAGCACTCCTGAAAGAGAGGCGTCTGAGTCCCTGCACTAAGAGCACTGCCCTGTCTCTCATCTCTAAGGAACTCTACCTTGGATGGGGTGCCACCACTCTATAACAGCAGCACCAAAGGTCATCACTGGGCCATGAGCTACCCTCTCTGGGGTTGTGCCCCGTCACTCACTCTGCTTTCCTGACTCTACCACACGGAGTGACCATCTCTCAGGACTTGTCTGTTTGAGAGTGTCTCGTTTAGCCCAGGCTGGCCTCCAGCTCGAGAAGTAGCAGAAGATGACCTTGAACATCTGACGCTCTTGTTTTACCTCCTGAAACGGCAGGTGTGTGTGCCAACAGGCCCAGTTTGTGAAGGGCTGAGAAATGAACTCAAGACTTCACGCAGGCTAGGCTAGCTCTCAACCAGCTGAGCTACAGCTTCAGCTCTTTTCATGTTTTAACCTATTAAAAATAAACAGACCACCAGCGCCAAACTTCTTCAGTATTCAAATCCTCTCAGCTCTCAACCAAACGTATCACAACAGAGTGGCTTCCTCGTGGTTAAACCTTAGTCACAGCGTGTAAATGCCTCCCCAAAACACACACCAAAAGAAAAGTGTTTACAGCCGGGTGGTAGTGGCACATGCATTTACCTCCAGCACGCGGGAGGCAGAAACAGGCAGATCTTTGTGAGTTCAAGGCCAGCCTGGTCTACACAGAGAGTTCCAGGGCAGTCAGAGACCCTGTCTCAAAACAAACAACAAACAAACAAAAAATGGTGCTTACATACAGACCCACGGTAACAGCTGGGCTGTCCCGTTTAAGAAAAATCTTAACAGGCAGTTCCCCAGGCTGCTGGCCTCAACTCTTCTACGCATTCAAACTACCTAATCCAGACTGCACTGGCTTGTCTTTCAGAATTCATGGAGCACTTCTTTAGGACTAATTACCCAGAAGTGACAGTTTACAGAATTCGGAAAGATTCACCATCTAAAAGCCTGAAAACCCATCCTTAGCTTTGCACTCAGTTTTTAGAGCGGCATTCTTCCGAGTGCAGAAAGCTCTGAAAAGGAAGAGTTGGGGGCTAGATGGAGCCTGGAAAGCCAGAGATTATTCCGGCACCCACAGCGCCACAGGTGGGGCTGAAAACACCCCTTTGGGAGCAAGAGCCTGACCTTTGGCCCCTGCACACCTCCCAGCTCTCAATCCTTTGCGTTTATTTCTTCCCCCTAAGCCCTTCACCCAGCCCGCTTCGCCCGGCTGAAGGACCCTTCCTCCTTATTCCCTGGGCCATCGCCAGGCGGTCTCCGCGACGCTGGAACTCTAGGAAGAGACTTCGCTGACCTGTCAGCGGATCCAAAATGGCGGGGCCTAGTCCCAGTACCGGCAGCCGCCGCTCATGTCCAGCCTGGCCCCGGAGGCGTCTCCCGGCCGCGTTCCCGGCGCTGGAGGCGAGCGAGAGGAGGGAGGGGGCTTGTTTTCTGGAAGTCGATCCTAACTTCAGGGTGAGACCTCACTCCAGGCCGAGATAACTGGGCCGGGACGCTCGGTGGAGCCGGCTCCCTTCCCTGTCAGCTCACTGACGTGGTAACTAGCCTCAGTCTAGCCCGCTGCCTGGTAACTGAGAGAGTCCGGCCGCGCTCGGCCAATCAGAGTGGGGCACCCCGAAGAGTGGCATTCGAGCTACCCAATCCAAAAAAGGAAATCCGCTCCGGGAGGCGTGTAGTGCCCTAAGAGCCCAGACCGCATTACAAGGGAACGGAGAGTAGGTAGGGGACAGCCAACGGATACGAGGATTCTCTTGACTGACAGTTATAGAAGCCAATAAAAAATGAGAAATTGTGCTGGGCGGTTAGGGAGGTGGGGTTAGACAGTGTTCGGTTGCAGCGCACTGTTTAGCAGTGGCCGCTGGGCATCCTGGGCAGGAAGGCTATGATTTGCTGGAAAAGGGGCGGGGTCCGTTTTGAGAGCTTGAGCGGGCGACCCTACTCCTCTAACTACATCCTATTAAAGTTATCCGGACGCTGCTACTTTAGGGATCACTCCCTTTCCAGGCAGGTCTGAGGCTGCTCCTTCCTAAGCCCGACCCCAGGTAATCTTTCCCAGGTCCTCCTGGCTCCCCCATTTTGGCTTATCATAGGTGGGTGTGCCTGCCTCATTCCAACTCTGCTTTTGCGCTTTCTACTCCATTCCTACCACCCAGAAATAGAAAAAAAAAAAAAAGGAACAGAAATCTTGGATATCTAATTGAAGTATCCTCATTTTTCAGAACTGGCGAAAGTTCTACGGAGGAAAGCTGGCTCAGTGCATAACAGAGAACAACAGATCCAAGTGTGCTAATCCACCTACCCAACCAGTTCAGGGGAGAAAAAAATCTCTAATACGTCTTTTTAAAAAAAATAATAATTTGCTTATTTTATGTGTATGGATGTTTTGCCTACATGTGCAGTGCCTATTTGGAGCTCCTGAAACTACTGTGAGCTGCCATGGGAGTGCTGGGAATTAAACCCTGGTGTTCTGAAGGCACAGGCAATGCTCTTAACCACTGAACCATCTCTCCAGCCCCCCTTGACAGTTCTTATAGCTATCCCACAGGTCTATAACTCTCATTTATTAAGCCCTTTCTATTAAGCCTGAACAAGCCTTAACAAACGATTGGGTGGATGGTGCTTGAGGACCTAATCTCACACTATTCATTAGTCCACATCATTGAGAGGAAAGTGAAAATTTCCTGCTTCCCCTAGCAATGCTGGCAGGTAAGACTAGAGAAACAGCTTAGCAGTTAAGAGCGCTTACTGCTCTCCCAGAAGACCTGGGTTCAGTTCCCAGCATCTACACATCTCATTACCTACTGTTACTCCAGCTCTAGAGGGATCCAACACTTTGGGCACATACTCACACATGTAATTTGTTGTTGCTGTTGAGACAAGGTTTCTCTGTCCTTGAAGTCACCCTGTACACTAGGCTGGCTTCAAACTCAGAGAGATCTATCTGCCTGTCTCTGCCTCCCGAGTGTTGGAGTTTAAGATGTGCACACCCCACAAAACAGATCATTTTTTAAAAGAAATGCTGACAAGCCTCTCCTTTCAGATTATAGAGATTGCTAAGATTAAAAAAGTATCTAGAAGTGGGAATTGTGAAAAGAGGGCAAGAAGGGGTTTTCTGCTTGCAGAAAAATGGTTGAAATTCCCAGTCGATCTGCTGATAGAACCCAACATTGCTGAAAAGCACTGAAAAAGCAACTCTCTCCACTTCCTCCCGTTTATGGACAACTCCAGTCCAGGGAAGTTCCATATCTAAGGTCATAGCACTGTGGTCTTGAAACAGGCATCCAAAGGCATCCATGGATTGGTCCTCTAACTTACAGAACCCATCAGAACTGAAGTCCGACATGAAGAATCACCCCAGTGTCACTGTGGTCTTGATCCAGCTAAGAACCTAAAGGAAATCAGGTGAAGATGACACATCACCAAAGCACCTCACTCTATGGTACTTCTGGCCCTTGTTTCTCTTCGTTTGAAAATTAGGGCGTGGACTTGTGGGCCTGTCTCATGTTGGAGAGGCGACTGGAAAGCCCTGTAAGTGAACTGAAACTCCCTACTCTCCCATTCCTATCTACACATGCCCCAGACGATAGACATCTTAAAAGCATGTGGTGGTGAATTAAAGATGAAGAGATAGACAGACAGACAGATAGACAGACATACAGATAGACAGGCAGATAGATATAAAGATAGATGGATAGATAGATACATAGACAGGCAGGTAGATATAAAGATAGATAAGATAGATGGACAGACATACACATAGACAGGCAGATAGATATAAAAATAGAGATACAACCATCCTTCACAAGCATTACATATCATTTAACAGGTAAAATGCCTTCTTTGTAGATTTCAGTACAGCACTTACTGAGTTTCTGTATGCCTGCACATGGAAGAGTAAAGAAGAAATGGTTCTTGTGCTCCTAAGTTTTATTTTATAGAAGAAAACACATCAGCTGATCCCTTCAATATGGACGATGGAATGACGGGTCATGGGAGCAAGAGGCTACATACACATCAACTTATCTGGCTGTTCAGGGAAGGCTTCTCAGATAAAACAGGACCTAAGTGGAACTCAGGAGTCAGTATCAGCGATATGATTGGTTACTGTCAGGAAAGACTAGAGGTGTTCAGGACAAACGAAACTGACGACAACATGAGAAGGCAGTGTTCAGTGTCGTGTCCCACACCTGTAAACACTGTATTCAGTACAGGCAGAGGTAGGATAATAGTTAAAAGTTTAGCCAAACCCACAGAGCTACAGAGGCAAGACCCTATCAGAAGAGAGATGGGCGAGTTCAAATCCTGAAGGTCTAGTGTGCCACCCTAGGAAGCTTGTCCTTTCTCCTGAGGGCTATAAAGACAACTCATGTGTTTTAAGCGTTGATATGTATGCTCAGATTCATATTAGGAGTATATTGCGCACAGGGCTTAGGATTCTCAGGGGCACCAAGTAACCCAAGCCTATCATATTCCTTGAACATCTGTCCGTCCCTTGCAAATACCTAACTCCAAAGCGCGAAGGCTACTCCTTACCCACGGAACTGAATCTGGTGTTGGGGGAAAACAGAATTGCTGAAGCTGGGAGAGCACAGCCCCGGAAAACTGATAGTGCAGAGTGTGAATCCGAGCGCCCACATCTTTGAAGAGCACCCAGCCTAAGGCCAGAGAGCCACTGGAAGATCCCTTTTATTTTGGCAAGGGTGGGAATTGGCATCGTTGTTACTTGTCCAAGGTCACTGAGGAAAAGAAGGTGCTGTATACTATTTTGATTTTTCTCGTTCCAAACCCTGTTTTCTCCAAGTTATCTTCGTTAGGGGAAAAAGAAAAAGATGTGATGGGGGCGGGGGCATATTGAAAAGAGAAATTACCCTTCCAAAGTGGCAGAGTAGGGAGCAAAGCGATGGTCAGAAAGAAAGTGGAGAGGCGGACGAGGTCTGGAACGGAGACAAAGAGTGGAAAGACGGACAGCGACAAGTGGAGAAAATCGGCCAAACAAGCGGCAACAAAATGTGAGCGCTGAGGCTCGGCGGCCGGGTTCGCCGTCCCACATGGCGCTCCCGCAGCCCTCTCCCCAGGCACTGCTTCACGTCGCTCCGAGTAGAGCCCAAGCCCTCAATTCGCCACCAACCGGGGTGGACTCCGGCCGCTACGCCGACCACTGTAACTTTGAACTGGAGCGTCCCAGCTGCAGCGCGATCCCGGCCACGTGGGGAGGGGGCGTTGTTCTGTTGCTGGCAGACGCTTGTGATTGGTCAGAGGGCGGGGTTCTTGGCTGCCCGCCGGCAGGACCCCTCCCCACTAAGGCGGGACCTGAGGGTTCACAGCTGGAAAGGGAGGAGCCAGGACGGCGCAGCTGGAAAGGGGCGGGGCCTAGGGCGCGCCTGGAGCCGCGGCGGGCTGGGGGCGCCCTGGGCTGCCATAAAGTGAATGGGCGCCGGCGGGGGGTGGCACTGCACCGTGAGGCTCACTCCCTGCTCCGCTAGCCTGGGAGCGCCTAGCGGAGCGGCCGCCCGGGAGCAGGGGGGCGGCCCCCACCCGGCAGGGTGCCTGGCCCCTGGCCCCTGCCTGCGCTCCAGAACGCAGTCGCCGCCGCCGCCGCCACCACCGAGAGTCTGCCTGCTGCGGGACGCACTGTGAGTGCTTGACCATGCGGGGGACAGGAGCTCTGGGGACCGGAGAGCCAAGACTGGTCCCGGGACTCCGAAAAGGGAATCTGGGGCGGTTAAACTCTGGTGTTTGGGGAACCGGTCAAGACTGGAAAGGTGTACTGCAGCCCCCGGGCTGGGACATGGGAGAAGGGAAACTCCGGGTAAGGACCTGGGGGACCGGGAAGATTAAGGGACCCGGAGAGAAGCCGAAGAACTGCACGGATCGCAGAGCAGAGTCTAGAAACCTTTACCAGAAAGCACCCTGGTATCTAGGGGAAGGAGGCAAGCGGCCAAAAGGTGATAGGGGTAGCAGAGGCCGTGGCCAGCTTAGGCGAGGGCAGCGTGACGGTCGTCCAGCGTAATGGCAACAGGCGGCGCCCAGCGCCCCACCGCCCGGGCTCAGACATACTCTAGAGGCTGGAAGTAGGGGTGCTCATAGTAGCTCATGCTTCTCTTCCCAGCTGCTCCGCAGTTGGAATAGGAGCTGTATTGCAAGAGTAGCTACTGGGTCAGATGGCCGCTGAGAGCTACATAGGGCCGAGACTGCCAGATCAACGCGACAAAACTGACGGGCCTGTCGTGGGGTGTCGGGATCTGAACGGGTCCAGATCTGGAGCCGCCCCAGAATCCGACAGAATGTCAGCGGCACGTGGGGTCTGGAGCGGACAGAATGTCTGGGGTGGCAAAATGGGTCTCTCCAGAACAGACAATGTGTCCAGTAGTGGTGGACAGAATGTCCCTGGCCGACTGGCATGTTCACCTATCCGGCGGTGCTTGCCCAGCTGCAGTTTGTGCAATGGGGTCGGCTCAGGGGGGTCTCCTGAAATCCCAGTTCCCAGTTTGCAAACTTCTGTCCTCCCTGCCTATTGGACCTGAAGGGAGCAGGGGGAGTAAAAGATGCAGCCTGGCCTTGGGGCAGGGCGCCTCTGCGAGACAACCCGGCTCTAGTTCACACAGACCAGGGAATCAATAGACTTCCACAATCCAAATTTGAGGAAAGAATCGAGACCAACAAAGGAAAGAAAAAGCCATAGGTGCCTCAGCAGCGGATCGGTGACCATTCTTCACCCACGAGCCCCTGAGAGTCTCAGTTCCCCCACAGACTCTCCGAGTCAACCGTTACATCTTCTCCCCTGCCCCAACCCCCTTCTAACCCAAATTCCAGTACAGCCGACCAGATGCCCTCATACTCCTGGTCTGGTTGTTAACCCACTCAAGACTCCTTGACCGACAAAAACCTACCAAATAAGAAAATTGTAGTCATTTCATAAAGCAAACCCTGCCTTCCCGAGAGAAGGGAAAGGGAAAAGGAGGAAGATGAATCCGCTCTGTGGCCCCACATGATACCAGCAGCATCCTCTCAGTCTCGTCAGGATCCTTCTCCTGTCCTATCTCAATGTCCCGTCTGCTTCTTTCTGACTGAGGGAGAGTCCTGACTCCTCTGGGTCAGTACAATGATCACCCTCCAGAGCCTCCAACTCTAACTAGAGTCCAGTTGAGCAGAAGGGAACCCCGAATCCATGCCTGTGAACAAGACAACTCAGCTGGGGAGTGAGAATTCGGGAGGATAAGTGCAAAGCACTGTTAGCAGTGAGTAGCCTTAGAAAGTCCACTCTTCTCATCCTCTACCCGTCAGTGAAGTATAGTTCTTACTTCTCAGGCTCCTGCCTCCGCTCCTCAGAGCTCAAGTTTACTTAGGTACTGGCTAAGACCGTGTTTCTCTTCTTTTATTTGTCTCTTGCTCTCCTTGATAAATATAGCCTCATGCTGCAGCTACTTCCGTCATGTTCTCATATACATTTTAGGGGCTTGTGTTCCCATTGCTTTTGAAAAAAATCACTGAGACTATGCAGAAAATGACGGACTCCATGTCAGGGAAGAAATAAAGAGGGCATTATGGTTATTTGAAAATCCAAGCTTCAGCTTTCATCAAAAAGACAAAAAAAAAGCATCATAATAAAGGTGATTGGGGGGGAGCAAAAACAGAACTTTTTTCTACCCTGGCATGAAACCATGTAGCTGAGTGCAAGGCTGATCAGTAAGTAGCTCTTAGGGAGGATGCTATGGGCCTAGAGAAGTCAGAGAACAGATCTGGGAGTATGGCTTATTGGGAGAGTACTTGCATAGCATACCCAAGGTCCTGGGCTCCAAAGAGAGGGACAGGGAGAGAGGGAACCGAACCGGGAGAGCTGCTAGGAAAGAGTAATCGACAGTTCGGGTGAACTAGGAAGAAAACCTATAGCACAATGAAAGACCTAAACGAGCAGAGAACTTGCTGAGATTCTGAAACCGGAGATGATGGGGGTGGGGGCTTTAGAACTGGAGAATTACAAGCTTGGGGTAAGTAGGAAAATGTGCTCTGGTACAGTGGACAGCTAACTTCCAGGGTTCATTTTCAGAGAAGCAGCAGAGGCAGAAACAGAATCTTTCAGGGCTCCAGAGGATCAGCTCATGTCAGTCACTAATGGTTGCAGTATGGAGGACAGACAAGAAAAAGAGCAGAACGCGGTTCAAACCTCTTGGTTCTGTACAACCTAGGACAATTTCCTGCCTTCTTGGAGATAAGCAGGGATGGACATTCCTGCCACTCAGGGACCTGTGAGAGTTAAATGAAACTTATCAATCATGACAGAAGAAAGCTTCTTGTAAATGGAGAAACACCAGAAGAAGACTTGCTATTATTCTGCCCAAACTGCAATCCCCATGACCATAACATCTTTCTTCAGGAGGCAGGGTCTTCTGCCTTGGAGTAGCCTGATCATGTCCTTGATTCAGCCACAGCCAGGTTCGTAAGGGTAGATGGAACACCTTCTCTGGAGTTCCTGTGTCAGCCATCACCCCCGTCCCTCTCTGGGAACATGAGGATTCCCCATATGTCTTAACCTCTCTAGCCTGATCTGAACTCTGCCTGTCTGCTACTTAAGAATGTCGGTGAGAGCTGAGGACCCACGTCCTCAAGGCGAAATGACTAAAGCTGAACTGCAGTGAGTGAGGGATGGGAGCCATCAGAGCTTTTCTTCCCCAATCATTTTAACTGATGCTTGCTACAGTATGGGAGAGGGAGAAGACAGCCAGCCAAAAGGACCTACTAGGTCCTGAGCTTCAGAGGACCTACAGTGTGTGCAGTTATTGACAATGGCCTGTAAGAGTGACAGGGAGGAAAAAGAAAAGAGGGCAGAAGTTAAGAGAGCTCTGGAAAGAGAGACATAAATGATTTGCAAGCCTCTCCCCACATCTCCTTTCCCATTTTCCTTCTTCAAGACCACCTTTAATTTTGTGTTTGTCTGTAACAGAGTCTCCTTATGTAGCCCAGGTTGGCCTTGATCTGGAAACTTCCTGCCTCAGCCCCTTCCTTATAAATCTGTTTCCCCTTTCCTGTCTCTCCCCAGCCCGACCCATTCTAGTTACCACTGCAAATCAAAGTCACAAAGATGCTACTTCTGTATGTCACTTGCTACTGGCAAGCCTTAAACTTACCAGTGGCTCGTAGTTTGCAGTGATGCTTGGAGCCGAGGCTGTGAATGCTGTGCAGGAACAGAAGAGTGACAGGTTGCTTGTGGCCCACCTTCCCTATGTGGCGATGCTACTTTAAGACTGGGGTTGTAAATGTGCATATGCCTTGTGAAAACGGGTACGAAATCAACTTGAAGTCTCAAAATGAAGCCAGAGGGGCTAGGGACAAGTAGCTTAGTGGAGGCAGAGTGTTTGCCTAGCACGTACAAGGGGCCTGGTTCAGGCCTGAACATAGGAAAAGTAAGTAAGATAAAGACGGAGATCTCAAGAAATTTCATATAAGTTGCTACCATTTCACACCCTGCCTCTGTATGGTCTCCCTATATAGCCCACACTGGGGAGGATTTGAGCCCTTGATCTTCCTGCCTCAGCCTTCCCAGTGCTGGGATTGCAGGCATGTGTGACCACACCCTGAATTTAGGATCTTTTTCCCACAGAGAGGCCAAGAACACTCCAGCTTTGACTGTGTCAAGTCTGAACCAGCACTTGCCTCCCATCAGGGGCCTCCTCAGTCTAAGCCCTTTTTCCTACTGGTTCCTCATGTCCCACATTAAGCCTTTGATCAAATGAGGTTCTATATCACCCTTTAAACACTCCCAACAGTTATTTTAGAAGGCCCCTATCCCTTCTCTTCCTCCACATCACTCTAACCCTTGATACCTCTTTATATGGACTCCCATATCTGATCTCCACCACCTAAGGGTTAGACCCACAGACTCCATTCTCCCATCATATGTTCTGTTTGCCCACCCCCCCCCACTGTAAGCAAGTTAAAGTTTGAGGACCGCAGTGCTTGGCCCTCTTTGCACACATGTGGTGCTTGATAAAAGAAGGAGCGAGGGATGGACACTGAGATGCGTGCGTGGTTGTTTCTCTGACCTCTGATTCTCTGCGTTGATGACTTTAGTCCATCAAGTTATCCCTGCCTCCCCTGAGCCGCTGGGCTTCACCTCGAAGCTGTGAGCAGATCAAGAGGCGTCTGCTCCCCTTTGCATGCTGGGATTTAGCAGACCAGAGTCTGGGTGCTGTGTACCCCAGGAGACTAGAAGGCTATCTCCATTCCAGGGTTCCGCTTCAGCTCTAGTTACGGCACAGCACGGTACTAGTTTAGGACCTTGGTTTTCACCTGTTCCCAGGTTACTATTTGCTGAGTAGAGTCATAGACCACAACCCATCTCTGTTTCTCTCCTCCCTCATCCACGCCCTGTAAGATGAGGATTTTCTACCACGCCTTCCATGCTGTACTCCTACTTCAGTGATTGCTATTTCAACTTATCTTGGGTTTTCCCAGTGGCCTTGCTTTACTCCTGGCTTTTGGGCTATAAGAAGGTTCCATGATAGTTTCCTTCTTACTATGGGCTGTGTCCATTGGTAACCACAGGGACCTATGATCTGGCCTTTGCCTTAATATCTCCTGGATATTCTGTTGTTGCTCGTCCATTACAGACTTACAGTACTTTGGAATCAAAAGACACCAGCACTTCTATTTTCTCTAGGCCTGGGCTAGTCACCATGATGCCAGTGAAGTCCAGGCCTTGCATCTCCAGCAAAGTGTGCTCCAAAAGAGTGGGAGTAGACGGCCAAGCCCTCTTGGAGCTAGATTCCTCTCCACGGCTATCTATGTTTGTCCCTGCCAGCATCAACCAGTCATGAAGCTTCCACACCACTGCATGCCTCTCCCTTCCCACCGAGGGAGACCAAGTCCCTGGCCCCTGGCCCAGCTCCCCAGCTTCCTGACCTCTAGCAGTTTGGGGGAGCTTAATCCTTAGTCAGCCTGTCTCCAACTCAGATAACAACTTGGCGCCCCCAGCCTTTGCCTGACCGGCCCACCCGGACATGAGGCTGCCTGCCTGAGTTCTGTGCTCCCGTTTTCAGCCCTTCCTACCCTGGCGTTTGTGCGCACGCCTTCTCTCTGCAGTGTCGCAGAGTGCCTCCCAGTCCCTCTCACCGTAGCTGTGGACTCAGTCAAGTCCCAGACAGCTTCATCCTTCCTTTACCAGTCCCTGACGACTGAGGCTCCCCCTTGCATTCCTTAGCCGTTTTGGTGTTTCTTTAGGACTGAGCCCTGTGTCCCTCACTGACGTGCAGTGTCTCCCTAGTATTCACAGGATGACTTTGTCATTGAGACAGAGTCTGTGGAGGTGAGCCACCCAAGCAAGGGAGACTAATTCAGTGCTCAGCTTCTGAAGGAACTAGAAAAATATTGTGAATGGTATTTTAATGTACATTATATGTTATTTGAAACTTATAACAATTGCTTCTGGTGGTGGTCAATCGGTGTGGTGCCTGTCAGTGGGCAAACGCTGGAGAGGTAAGACAGGAGGATCATGAGACAGGAGGAAGCCCAAGCTATACTTTGGAGCTAGGGATGTAGGTCAATTGGCAGAGTGCTTGCCTGAAATGAATGAAGTCCTGGGTTTGATTCCCTGCACCACATAAACTGGGTATGGTGGTGGCATATACCTTTAATCCCAGCACTTAGGAGGTAGAAACAGCAGGACCAGAAGTTCAAGGTCATTCTAGCCTGTAAGTGAGCCAAAGGCCATCCTGGGCCACATGAGACTCTATCTCAAAAAACAGATAGATAGACAGATAGATAGATAGATAGATACATACATACATACATACATACATAATCTAATAATGAAGGCAGCATCATGGGCACACACCTGTAAATCCTAGCACCTGGTAGGAAGATCACAAGTTTGAGGCCAACCTGTGCTACATAGCAATACCCCATCTGGAGGTGAAAGAAAAAAAAATGAAGGCAAGCAGAGAGGGGATCATGATCTCCCTCTTAGAGATGATGAATTACTTGCCAAGGATACATAGTAAGTTAGGGGTTAGCAGGACATGAACCTAGATCTTCTGACTCCAAACCTAATTCCTTAGGCCCATAACAGATTACCTCCCTACCTGATCCCCCAGCATTCTCATGCCTTCTTACTCAGCCAAGCTGCTTCTCTCTAATAGCCACTAAGTGAAGAACATCATTCCCTGGTCCCTTGGCCTCCTCCTCCCCCACACAGAGTTCTGAACTCCTGGGACTGAGAGAGCTGAGGTTCAGAGGGGCCAGGGAGGGGAAGGGAGGGGGGAGGGGGATGGCTAACTCCAAAACAGCCCAGGCAGCTGTCCCTGTCAGA
Source organism: Mesocricetus auratus (assembly GCF_017639785.1). Lineage (NCBI taxonomy): Eukaryota > Metazoa > Chordata > Mammalia > Rodentia > Cricetidae > Mesocricetus > Mesocricetus auratus. The sequence continues at coordinate 15,391,639 of NW_024429182.1, forward strand.
GAGAGAGAGGAGACTGTGTGACGGTGTGTGTCTGTCTGCCTGGATGTGGGAGAGCATGTGTGGGAGAGCGCGTGTTTCTGGGCCTCTAGCTTCAAGTCCAAGTGCTCATTGTGTCTAAGCCAGGCCTGTGTGTGTCTGCACTTGTGTCTGCCTGTCTCTGAGAACACACAGCTTGAACCCAGCCCTGTCTGTTGCTCTGGCTGCTGTCCTCTTCCCCTGGCCTCCTTCTACTGAAATAGAGGATGAAATCAAGACCCGGGTATGGAATGCCAGGGGAAGGGGGGGCTTGGAAAACTAGGAGTCTGCTGCCCAAACAGACTGGAAGGATGAATGGCAGCAGAGGGATGTAGCTCTCCCTGCAGGCAGACCTCACTGTCCCTTTCTCCCAGTTCTGTGCTGCTTCTGTGGCTTCTGGAAAAGGAAACAGCGTGGTTTGAATTTCAAGGTCAAATGAATCTGAAGGAAGGGCAGGCTGCAGGGCACCTCGGTTTCCAGCTCTAAGCTCCTCCCAAGTCTTTCCAGAAAGTTGTGAAGAGGTGCTAGTCAGACTGTCACAGGTCCCTGCAAGGCCATCTCCATTCCAGTGGAGAGCTGTCGGGTCTAAACTCTCCATTTCCAGGCCTCTGGCCCCTGCTCTGAGACCTGGGAAGGAAGGTAAACTAAGAACACTTACACCGCTGGCCCGACTTCTTCCCTCCTTCCTGGGTTCCCTCTAGTCTTGCTCACCTCTCTTACCCCAGCAGAAAGTCCAAGATCACGACTCTTATGCCAGCAGAAGAGCCAGGATTGTTTTCAGCTTCTGCTTGACCTCTGTCCTACTGTCACCCTGGCTTGGGGTGGGGCACAGCTGTGCTCTCAGAGCTGGCTGAAGGGGGCATTACCATGTACAAACACTGGCCATTGTCCATCTGTACACCCTTGAGAAAGGCTCTTAATAAATTCAGATCAGCCAAGTGATGCTCATCTCGATCTGGGATAATCCATCACATTAATGCCTCCCCGTGTAGCCTGCACTATGTGCCTGATGATGGGGAGAAGGTGTTGGAGACAGAGATCCCACACACATACCTAGCTCTCTCCTCCTATCCTATCCTGGTTTCTGTTTTCTGCCCTAGAGGCTCCTGGAATCAAGAGCACCAGTACTATCCCTTTCCTTTCCTTTCCTTCTCTCAGGAAACGTCTTGGGAGAGATCACCAGGAGGAGGACTGCAGGGGAACCCTCCACAGGGACCCAGGCAGCCTCCTTGACAAGGTCAGGCTAGGTTTTGGATAGGAATACTAGCAGGAAGTATAAGCGTGTGTGTGTGTGTGTGTGTGTGTGTGTGTGTGTGTGTGTGTGTGTGTGTGAAGGAATCCATATATACTGCCTGGAATGGTGAGAGGAGAGAGGCTGGGCATGAGGCACAGGAATGACCAGTGGGAGATGGATGTCTTAGACAAGCAAAGGAGCAGAAGGGGCCTAAGTGGTTTTCTATTTTTCCTTTTTTAAACAAGTTTTAGATATTATCTATTTGTGTTTACTTTGTGTGACTGTTTTACCTGCATGGAGACAAGGCAAGGGTACTGGATCCCCTGGAACCAGAGCTACAGATGGTTATGAGCTGTCACGTAGATGCTGGGAATCGAACCAGATCCTTGTCAAGAGCAAGTGCTTTTGGTCACTGAGCCATCTCTCCAGTCCCAACACAAACGTGGTTTTCAAACTTTGTTTTGACATGAAACATTTTATTCAAACAAAATCCTTTCATAAAACATAAATAACCCAAACATGCAGAATTGCCCTACTGCTAAAGCAGACCTAAGGGGATTCAAGATGGAGTTCTAGTGAAAGTCCCACGGCGCTTCTGCAGAGGGCTCCAAGGAACACAATTTGAAAAAGCCTCTTCCAGAGTCCACAGATCTAGTTCAGGTCCTAAATGTACAAGTCATAGGCTCAGTGACTTAGTTGAGTTACTTTGGTTCTTAGGTTCCACCTATGAAACGACTGAGCCAGGTGGATCATCCTTAATCTCGGTGTCGGTGTCTGAACCCTGGATTTCTCTGAATCCCAAGTTTGGAGGTACATTTCCAGTTACAAGCTTATTTTTTTAATTTTATTTTGTTTATGTGTATGGGTATTTTATCTGCATGTATGCGTACACACCAGAAGAGGGCATCGGATCCCATGGAACTACAATTCTAGCTGATGGTGGGCCACCATGTGGGTGCTGGGAATTGAACTCAGGACCTCTGGAAGGGCAAGCAATGCTCTGAATTAGCGAGCCATTTCCCCAGCCTGCAGTTTCAGAGCTTTTGGATTGGAGATGCTCTACTAGAAATTTTTTGTGGACATGTGTACGTGTTTGTGTATATGAAGGCGCACACATGTTTGTGTGTATGAAGGTGAGCACGCACATACATGTGAAAGCATATGAGATCAGCATTGTCTCTTCCTCATCATTCCACGGCATCTTCTTGAGTTTCTCCTTGAACTCTGAGCTGGCCAAGTCAGCTTGACTGGCTGGCAAGCAAAATTCTGGGCCCTCCTGTTTCTGTCTCCCCAGGGCTGGGGCTACAGGGTGGTGCTACGTGGGTGCTAAGAAATCAAGTTCAGTTCCTCATGCTTGTGTCACAGGTACTGTACCAAGTGAGTCACCCCTTGTGTTTTGAGACAGGGTCTCAAGTAACCACGACTGGCCTTAGAGTCCAGACCCTCTCTCTACCTTCTGGCACTGTAGATCTAACATTACACACCAGGCTCTAAACAAATACATTTTTAAAAATAAAATTGAAAAAAGAAAAAAACCTTTAAAGTCGGGCAGTGGTGGTGTTGCATGCCTTTAATCCCAGCACTTGGGAGGCCCAGGAAGGCTGATCTCTATGAGTCTGAGGCCAGCCTGGTCGTGAGCAGACATTCCAGGACAGCCTAGGGCTACACAGAGAAACTCTGTCCGAAAACAAACTGGAAAATAAGTAAAACTGAAACTTAGCTGGGCATGGTAACACAGGCCTGTAATTTCAGCATTCAAAGGTAAAGGCAGGAAGATCACAGACTAGGGCTAGCCTGAGCTACAAAATGGAATAGCTGTGGCACTAAACATGGGCCCAACAGTAATGCGTCTGTTGTCTCTATGTGCGCATAAAACCTCACGTGCACCTTCTCATTTGGCTTCACTTTCTCGACTCTTCGTTGCTTTTAGATTTATTTTCAGTGTACGGGTGACTTTCCTGCGTGTATGTCTGCACCCGAGTGCCTAGCCCCTGGGGAGGGCAGAAGGTCGTGAGCTGCCAGTCTTGTGGGCGCGGAGCCATCTCTCCACACTATGCTAGAGCGCACCGTTCGAGATGGCTCTGTCAGTGGATGAGAGAAGAGGCAAGAACGTTGTGGGGAAACCCCATCAGGAGTCTGATAACCCCATGGTTTTGTTGTTATTTGTTTTGTTTGAGACAGGGTCTTGCTGTGTATTCTTGGCTGGCCTGGTGCTCACAATGTAGGGTACGCTAGGCTCGAACTTGAGGGCGATCTTCCTGCTTCTGCCTCTTGACTACTAGGATCCCACCACGTCAGGGTGGCCATGAGTCCCTGGTGTTTGCCTCTATTAACTTGATCTGTGTCTTTTCATTCCTCTAGAGTCCTCCCTCCATGGAGTTCGGGCTGCTCAGTGAGGCAGAGGCTCGGAGCCCTGCACTGTCTCTGTCAGATGCAGGCACTCCACACCCTCCTCTCCCGGAACATGGCTGCAAGGGCCAGGAGCACAGTGGTGAGCGCGCCCCCTTCTGGGGGTGGAGGAGAAAACAGTTTAGCCTGGATGGGTGTGTGGGATCCAGAGTGGCCCATCTGGGTGGGAGCCAGCCAGAGTTGGAGGAATTCCTTGAGGTCCCAGAGCCAGAGGATCCGCACAGACCCTAGCTCCCTGTGACCTGTCTCATTCTGCGCCCCAGACTCGGAGAAGGCCTCGGCCTCACTGCCGGGGGGCTCCCCCGAGGACGGCTCGCTGAAGAAGAAGCAGCGGCGACAGCGCACGCACTTCACCAGCCAGCAGCTGCAGGAGCTGGAGGCCACCTTCCAGAGGAATCGCTACCCCGACATGAGCACTCGCGAAGAGATCGCCGTGTGGACCAACCTCACCGAGGCCCGCGTGCGGGTATGCCTCCGCCTGACCCGCAGCCCTCACTTGCAAGCACCTCGCTCTCGCCGGGGCCCCCAAGTAGCTGGCAGCTCTGGGGTGCGGGCCCCACGTCGGGTCCAGTTCCTGCCCGGGGATCCCTACCTTCCAGGTGCCTTGCCTGCCACTCCCTATCAAGCGATTCCTCGCCGGGACCAGGGCTCACCTTCTCCTTGGGTCTCTTTGATCCGGAGCTGCGCCCCCCTCTCCCCCGCCAGGCCCTGCGGCCTCCGGCTTCTCTTCTCGGGGCCCCTGGCTCTGTGCGCCCCTCCCTGCTAGCCTGCATCCCCCTCTGATCTTCCCCGCCCGGACTCGATCCCACTCTGGGTGGCCCACTCCGCAGCCGGCCGCGTGCCCTGACAGCCGATTTCTCCGACGCCCGCAGGTGTGGTTCAAGAACCGACGCGCCAAGTGGCGGAAGCGGGAGCGCAGCCAGCAGGCGGAGCTGTGCAAGGGTGGCTTCGCAGCCCCGCTCGGGGGCCTGGTTCCACCCTACGAGGAGGTGTACCCGGGCTACTCGTACGGCAACTGGCCGCCCAAGGCGCTCGCCCCGCCGCTCGCCGCCAAGACCTTCCCGTTCGCTTTCAACTCGGTCAACGTGGGGCCTCTGGCTTCGCAGCCTGTATTCTCACCACCCAGCTCCATCGCCGCCTCCATGGTGCCCTCGGCCGCCGCTGCTCCGGGCACCGTACCGGGCCCCGGAGCCTTGCAGGGCCTGGGCGGGGCACCCCCGGGCCTGGCTCCAGCCGCCGTGTCCTCCGGGGCAGTGTCCTGCCCTTACGCCTCGGCAGCCGCGGCCGCCGCTGCGGCCGCCTCCTCCCCCTACGTGTACCGGGACCCGTGTAACTCGAGCCTGGCTAGCCTGCGGCTCAAAGCCAAACAGCACGCCTCTTTCAGCTACCCCGCCGTGCCCGGGCCGCCTCCGGCCGCCAACCTCAGCCCCTGCCAGTACGCGGTGGAACGGCCGGTGTGAGCCGCAGGTCTGTGATCATCCCCGAGGGCGGGGCGGTAATTCACAGCCTCCCCGGACAGGGGTCGCCTAAACTGGCTTGCCCTCGTCCCAGGGTCTGAGAGGGGTGCGTGGGCACCCGGGGAGGGGCGGCAGGCTCTGAAGAGGGCCTTTCCCCTCACAGCCCCGAGGGCTGGTCTGGCCCCTAAACGGAGACCGCGCCCCCGGGACTAAGGCCAGGAACAGGGACCAGCTAGCTCCCCCAGGGCCAATTCATCCTTGGCCCATCCCGCCTTCTCGAGACTTCCCCTATCCCGTTTTCAAAGATCAATGAAATAAACGTGCGCGGACTGTCAACGGCCTGATGATTCAGACTTGCGGTTGAGCCCTCCTTCCCTTCATCCTTCCCATTGTCCAAAAGGACCGGAGCGAGCCTCCAGGCTTCTCAGGCTCCGCTCTCACTCCTTTCGTCCAGGATGGGGAAGCAGGGATTCCTGGAGTAGAGGGATAGTGAAGCTTGGGTGACCAGCTAGTTGACGGAAATCGTCCTATGCTGGTGCTGCGACGCCACCTCGTGGTCTCAGGGAGGACAGCTGGTAGGTCTGGTCTCCCGATGCTTTCTTTCAGGGATCTATTTTTCAAAAATTTAGAAGTCTATGATTTTAGCACTTGTTTCTCACTGTTCCTTTCAGAGGCTTGGACCTCTAACGGCAATAAAATTCTAGTCTGTGACAGACATTTACTGAGCGCCGACCAGGCCTAGGATTCTTATTGAGTGTCTGTGTGCCTCTCCATCCACACGCCCTCAGGTTTCCCACAGGCAGGTCACCATCAGCAGCCTTCCCCCACCACAGAGTCCACTTATCCCCTCTGGAACCACAAACCCTCAAAATGATGTTGACCTCTTTAATTTAAAAAAACAGAGCAAGAAAAGAAAGAGTCCTAAATATAAATATAAATAACTCAGTTTGAAGGGCCTCAGTCCTATCCCTTCCTAGGGTTTGGTTGGCCTTGACACTAAAGGTGGAAAGTTCAAAGCACACCCTATTCCAAGGGTGACATCTCTTGGTGGTCATAGCTCCCTGCCACTTTGGGGGTACATGTCCCATGGGGAAAGTCATACAGGGAGGGCACCCTAGTCATTCTCCCACACCTAACCCTTAGTGCCATGGAGGAGAGTCTGAGGCTGCATCTTTCTTTCCAGCCCTATTGGCTCTTGGGCCTGGCTTTGCCCTTGGGCCTGAGGTAGGCTTGCTGGAAGAAGTGAGCAAACAGGATGAAATAGGTCCCGTACAACACGAAGGACCAGAAAAAGTGTTCCATTGTCATGTGGCACCCTTTTTCCTGCCTCCAGATGTAATTCAGGATGCCAAAGATGGTTCCCATGACCATCTGCAGGATCTGCAAGCTGGTGATGACCATGGGGAGCATGCTGGGGTGTTTCACTTTGGCAGCTTTCAGAGTGTAGTAGGTGTACATGATGGAATGTACACCCAGGTTCATGGTCATGAACCAGCCGCCCGAAGGCACTCTGTTCTTGAATCCAAAGCTTGTGAATAGCAGCACTGTGCTGTGGTGGTACCAGTGCACTAAGATGAGTGGGCGCTTTCGCAGGATGATGAAGGCCGTGTCTCCTAGGAGACGGGGAGTCAGCTGGCATACCTCGCAGTGCTGGGACCCTCCCGTACCCTGGGTGTGGGAACACATCAGGAATTCTCGGGGTGGGGGAGGGAATATATTGTTGGGACCTAGGGGTAGGGAGGAGACTCTCCACGTGATGGGTAAAAGGAGGGCTCTGAGGAGGAACGCAAGTCACTGGGCACCAGAGACAAAGCCTCCATACTCACCGAGTTCAACAATCTTGCTGAGAACAAAGAGACAGGACCAGAATTTGACTATGGTATCATCAGTGTAGGCGGAAAAGCACACAGTTTGCTTGAGGCCCCGTGTAAATAGCAGTGTTCCCATATACTTCCAAATCCTCACTGTACCCAGGATACTGGAGTGAGATAGAACACAAGGGTATAAGGCCCATCCCCAGAGTGAGCCCACCCCCAACTCAGTCTCATCTGGACCAGCTCTCTAAGCTCCGTCACCTCCTTACCCTTCCAAAGTGGGTGGTTCCAGCTTTTGAGATCCTGGGGCCAATCTGATAGCTCTAACAACTATTCTCAGGGAGATAAGAGTTGAGAAAAAGCCAATCAACAGGGGGGAGAGGTGAGACCAAGTCAAGAACGGGGTTCTTGAGTTGGGGTGAGAGCCAGAAGAAAAGAGAGGCAGGACAGGAAGGACATGGGAAGCAGGGGCTGGGGGATTACTGCTGGTCTTTGAAGAGGAATTCAGGAACTAAGACATTTAAGGCTAGAGAAACTCGTTGGATGTATCGATTTCATGAATAAGAGAGGAATGGAGTAGAGCCTAGCATCTGTATTCCCAGGCCGTGGAAGGACAGTTGCAGTGAGTTTGAGGCCAGCCTGGGTTCCAGAGTGGCAATTAGAGCAGTTTTGGATGCAGCTGGAGAGGCTGTCTGTAAAAGCAAGCATTGTTAGCCGGGCGGGCGGTGGTGGCACACGACTTTAATCCCAGCACTCAGGAGGCAGAGGCAGGCGGATCTCTGTGAGTTCCAGGCCAGCCTGGTCTACAGAGCTAGCTCCAGGATAGCCAAAAGTTTTTGTTATATAGTGAAACCCTGTCTGGAAAAACCTAAATAAATAAACAGGTACAGAACAGAGGCTGCCACCTTGAGCCCAAGAAAGGAGGAACGCAAAGCAGTGTGGAACAGAAGTCAGTGCAGCTGAGGGTTTTAGATCAGGGATGAAAGAAACAGGTGCAGGCGCTGGAGAGCGGGCAGGGCGTGGGGCGGGGCAGTGCCTTACCTGAACATGGCTAGACAGAAGGACCAGAGCACGAGAGGCCCCTGCAAGCTGAAGCCCTTCCGTGTTCTCATGTAGCTCTGGCCCACAATGATGAGCAACAGATAGACGACAACTATGAGGAAAGAGCTGACCCTGGAGGGCAGAGAGGAGCGACTCACTAGTGGGCCCTGCTTAGTGGAAAGGCCACTCACCTCCCTCAAGGGACTCCTCCAGACCAGAGTCCCATCAGTGCGGCGTTTTGGCTTCCTTGTTTGTGTGAGGACACGGGGTTGGGAGATACATTAGCAGTATTCACAGGTATGAAGTACCTAGCACAGGGTAGGTAGGAGCTATATGCAGGGTTTCTCAGTGGAGATGGGGGCAGATGACAGCTGTCTGCCCCCAGCCAATAACTACTCCGTCCAGGCTGTGATGTAAGGGAGTGTAGCAACACCTTCTGCCCGTTTGGCTAATGGCAAATTGATTGAACAACAAAAAACAGCCCACAGAACGTGCCTGGGGAGGTTTGGGGGTAATACAGAGAACCTTGGGAAATCTTGGAAAGGGTTCCCAACTTTGTAGCAATCTTCACAGCAGTAAAGATGGGACATTTGGGGAACCTGATAATTGTGTAGGACAGGCTGACCCCAGGCACCTGCACAGGCAGGTCCTTTCTCTCTGAGAGCATCTAAATGCGCTCATTCAGGTTAACCTCATTCCACAGCTGTAGTTGTCATTTTTCCCTTTCGTCTCCGCCCACATCCCTCTCCCCATCTTCTCACTTCTGGATCCTTTCTTCCAGCTCTAATCTCTTTGAAATGTACCTTGAAGGACAGAGCGGGGGTCAAGGGGTGGGAGTGGAGGGTAGGAGCCAGTACCGTAGCTTTCACTCCCTGTTTCCACTCCCCTCAAAGCAGCGAGCCGGTCCTTCCCCCTCACCGGGTCTCACCAGTACTCCTCCAAAAAGGGCCGTAAGTTCTGAGACATCTCGAAGTTATAAGGTTGGACCAGCTCCGCTTTCAAACCATGCGAGAAATTCATGGATGTGGCCATTTCGGTTTTGCAGAGGACGAGGTTCAGAGCTTGGGGTGGGGGCTGAGTTCCAGCCAAGAGAGCCGAAGATGGAGTGGGTTTCAGGACCGGACGAAGAAAGGACTTGTGCGCAGGAAGAAGGACCCCAGAGCCTGGCACGTGCGCTGCTGACCAGCCCGCTCGCGCTGGGGTTGCGGCGGCTGGCTGAATATATAGCCAATTACTAACTGGGGGACCAAGGCTGTGCAAGACCAACTCCCGCCCTCAGCAGCTATCCAATCATAGCCAAGAATCGTCTCTGTCCCGCCCTCTGGGTCTCATCCGCATCCTCCTCTCTGACTGAGCCTCCTCAAGGGCACCTCCCCCCATGAACCAAGCATGCCCCAAATCCAGCAGTAGTCCCTCACTCCTCCCAATTCCTCCCTCCTTTCTCTTTTCTTTTTCTTTTTCTTTTTTTTTAGTTCCATCAGCTGCTCCAGGTTGACTCATAAACACCCCCTGCTCCAATCCTTGATTTCACTGAACACCCAGGCAGACCAGTCCTCTGGCACAAGCAGCCGTGGACATTGCCTCATTTTGTTTTTATATTCACCTACTTGGCAGTGAAGATAAAGCAGGGTACTCTCGGTCACTGGTGCCCACTTCCAGAGACTGGGGGTCAATTTCCTTGTGAAACCCAGCCTGAGATAAGGACAAGCAAGCTAGGTCATGAAGAATGTCTCAGGTCACTTCTGTCTCCCAGCTTTGAATCTATGCTTGCAGGAGGAAGGAGATGAATTTAATGAATTTTACTGTGGAGTTGTTAATGCTAATATTTGAGGAGGCGGCACTCAAGCTGTTAGGGTTTCTTTATAGTTTCCTGAACTGTCTACTCTGACGCCCAGTAAAAACTTTGGAGAGAAAAATGAGGTCACCCTCTGGGCTCTGTCTTCAGGTACAGGAGACGCTCCCAAGGGTGACCCAATGAACATCTTAAGTCTGAACTTGTCTAATGGAATCTACTCCTACACCGATGTATACGTCCCTGTGAGCAAAATGCTTTGAAACTTGTAAGACAGTGGCTGTATCTTGTTTCACTCCTGGCTTTATGAAAGGGAGGGAAAAACTAGAAGACTTGAGAATACTTTGTAAGGAGACAGCAATCTCCCAAAGTGCAAAGAAAAAGAAATATGAAGCCGGGCGGTGGTGGCACACGCTTTTAATCTGGGGAGGCAGAGGCAGGTGGATCTCTGTGAGTTCGAGGCCAACCTGGTCCATAGAGCTAGTTCCAGGACAATCCAGGCTGTCACACAAGAGAAACCCTGTCTTGAAAAGAATGGAAGAAGGAGAGAGAGAGGGAAAGGAAGGGAAGGAGGAGGAGGAGGGAGGGAGGGAGGAAAGAAAAAAAGAAAGAAGGAAAGAAAGGGAGAAAGAAAGGAAGGAAGGAAGAAAGAAACAGGGAAAGAGAAATATTTAAGGGTCTGGAGAGATGATTCCATTAAGAGCATTTGTGCAACCATGAGAACCTGAGTTCAGATCCTAATACCACATAACAAGTCAGTGTCCTGTCCTGCCCACCTGTAACCCCAGGTTGTGGGGACAGAGATAAAAAGGATTGCTGGACTTGCTGGCTGCCAGCCTAGCAAAGTATCACAAAAGTGGGCCTCAAAGGAATAACTCCTACACTTTTATACACCACGTTCACTCACACACACACACAGAAATTTCATTTTTAAAAAATATTCAAGCCAGGTAGTGGTAGTGCACACTTTTAATCCCAGCACTTGGGAGGCAGAGGCAGGCGATCTCTGTGAGTTCGGGACCAGTCTGATGGACAGCCAGGGCTACACAGAAAAACCCTGTCTGGAAAAACCGAATATGTACGTATGTATGTATGTATGTATGTATTTTTTTTACTGGTCTAGAGAGATGGCTCAATGGTTAACAGTACTTACTGTTTGCTCTTCCAGAAAGACATGGGTTCAATTCCCAGCATCCACATGGCAGCTCTCAACTGGCAGTTCCAAGAGATCTGACACCCTTACACAAACATACATGCAGGTAAAACACCACATAAAAATGAATAAAATGTTAATTAAAGACGTTTATTTGCATTTATGTGTATATTTCTGTGTTAAATGTATGCACAGGTGCCCTTCCAGGCCAGCTACACTTCCTGGCTACAATGAACTGCCCATCACGGATGCTGGGAATTGAACGCCAGTCCTCTGGAAGAGCAGGCAGTGCTCTTAGCCACTGAACCATCCCTCCAGCCCCCAAAGCAGTTTGGGTTTTTGTTTGTTTTGTTGGTTGATTTGGTTTGGTTTGGTTTTTGGTTTTTCGAGACAGGGATTCTCTGTATTGCTTTGGAGCCTGTCCTGGTACTCTCTCTGGCAAAGCAGTCTTTAAAAACAAAATATCCAGCGGGGTGGTGGCAGTGCACACCTTAAATCCCAGCACTCCAGAGGCAGAGGCAGAGGCAGACAGATCTCTGAGTTTGAGGCCAGACTGGTCTACAGAGAGTTCCAGGACAGCCCAGGCTATTACACAGAGAAACCCTGTCTCAAAAAACAAATATAACAATAATAAATAAACTATATGGGGCTCTCTTACGAGAGGAGGAAGTGGGGAGATTCACCGCTTCCATCTACATGACCTCTCGCCTGGTTAGTGCTGCTGCCCACTGCTGAGGACACATTAACTGGTTACTACAGCCTTCTTTAGCACAGTATATCTCTTTCTTTGTTGCACTGAAATCAGAAAAGCCGTTCCGAAACCTGGCTGTTCACCAGGCTCATGAGCCCCAACCCTAGACATTTCCTTAGATAACCTGTCCAGTCATCCAGAAGAAAGTTCTGTCACATCTGTAAAATGGAAATAATATCCTCTTCAGAAGATCATGTGAAACCCTGTGTTAAAGAGCATTACACAGCTGGGGGTAGCAGCTTATGCTTTTAAAAATAATTTATTTAACTTTATTTTATGTGCACTGGTATGAAGGTGTCAGATCCCAGGGAAATGGAGTTACAGACAGTGTGGGTGCTGGGATTTGAACCCAAGTCCTCTGGAAAAGCAGCTAGTGTTCTTAGTCACTGAGCTACCTCTCCAGCCTGAGGTGTTTTTCTAAAAGGAAAGTTGTGATTGGAGAATGTGTTTAGAATCTTCTGATAGGTTTAGCAACACTGAATTATATACTTAAAAATGATGAAGACAGCAAATGTTATCACAATTTAAAAACTTTAAGGGAGAGTCATGAAATGGACATAGAGTTTTAAGTACAGCAAATGAACAATGACTATGCATAACACATAAAGAACATATTCATGCCAGGCAGTGGTGACACACACCTTTAATCCCAGCACTCAGGAGGCAGAGCGAGCAGATCTCTGTGAGTCTGAGGTCAGTCATCTACATAGTGAGCTCCAGGACTGGTTCCAAAGCTACAGAGAAGCCCTGTCTCAAAAAACAACAAAACAAAACAAACACCATATTCATAGCTCTATCAACAACTTCTGGTGTATGGCTATGAACACCATTTCACATGTTCTGGCCCTTCCAAGTCCCCCTCTTCCTCTTTGGATGTGTTGTTAGACAAGATCTTACTATATGGTTCATGTTATTCTTGGCCATGCTCCTCCTGCCTCAGCCTCCTGAATGCTGGGACCACAGGCATGCACCATCAGTCTTGCCTATCCAGAAAGGTCTTTCTAAAACACCTCAGACATGCCTGTAATCCTGCGCACTTGAGAGGCAGAGGTCAGAGGAACAGCCTGGACTTCATAGCAAGAATGGATTTCAGAAACAAGAAAGCACATGTCAATTAGCTCATTGTTATTCCTTTTTGTATGTGTCTGTGTAGGTGTGTGTGACACGTGTAGTGTTCATGTGGGTGAACACATGGAGGCGCTCATGTAGATGCTCGCATGTGTGTCTACAGGAGCAAGTGCAACATTTTTGCATGTGTGTGCACATGCGCATAGAGACCAGAAGTTTACAGGAGTGTCAGTCTCCATTATCCCCATGTGACTTTTTTGAGTCATTGTCTTTTACTAAACTTGAAGCGTTGGTTTGGCTAGACTGGCTGACCGGTGAGCTCTGGGTTGCTTATCTTCTCATGCCTACTTCTCCCAATGCTGGGACTGTAGACATGTGCCTAGCTTTTCACATGGGCGATGGGATCTGAACTGAGCCATTGCCCAGCTCCCAAGTCAGTCCTCTTTAGGGATGACAATAAAGTCCTCAGGACAAATATCAGATTCCTTAGTTTAACCTGGATCAATGACTTCCGGCCAATGTCTCAGCATCCCTCAGCCATAGTTTGGTCATATTTTAGCCATAATACAAGTCTTACAACTCCATACACATCCCCTTTCTCTCCACCTTTTTGAGTACGTTATTTTCCATCCTGAACACATTTTTATCTACTGTTTGGCCCCAAAGTCACCTGGTTTTTGAGAGACTAGTCAAAGCCAAATACGGTGCCACATGCCATTAATCCTAAATCTTGGAGGCTGGGGGATCAAAAGTTCAAAAACATCTGCAGCTTCAGAACTAGCCTGAGACCAGCCTGGGCCAGAAGAAAGACCCTGTCTTACAATAACAACAACAACAAAACTAGTTTTCAGATAGGATCAACCTCATCCTTGTTTTTACCCAGAGGCCTTTGTCCAAACTGCATAGGAATACTATGCCTCCACCTATAGCATATAGTTAGTCATGAATTTTCTGTACTATCCTAGCTCTCCCAAATGGTTATCTTCATTAGGTCACTTGCTCTTGAGAACACCTAGTTACATGGTGGATGTACAAAATGTCTGTGGCCTTGAATTGAGTATGCAACTAAGAAAACATAAACAATAAACACAAATTTTTAAGACTCAACTTCCTTAGTAATTGAGGAAGTGAAAATTAAAGGTTATGTATAATATCGTTCTGATTAGCGGCTATTAAACCAAGCAAAAATATCTGACGCTGGCCAGAGCATTAGGAAACAGAGCTATTCACACCTGACTGATACTCAGGTCAATTTTATTTTTTCTTTTCTTTTCTTTTTTGACAACAAACTGAAATATTTATTCAACGAAACAAAGCTAAAAGCAAACAGCACCAAGACAATTGTGCCATACATCTAAGGGAAGTGTGTTTTGTTGGACAATGGATACAACAGACAAAGAGCCAATTTAATACATCTCAGTGATCAAAATTATTTTAGAAATGCTTCCCAATATTGTCCCACTCTGTGGAGTGTTTTCTAGCTGCAAATATAGTGTTGTCTGATATACTTTCACTGAAAATATATGGTGCTTATCAACAATCTATGGTATAAAATTAAGACTTTCCCATACGAACACATTTTTCTTTTTCTTTTTTTCTTTTTCTTTCTTTTGTTTTGTTTTGGTTTGGTTTGGTTTTTTGGTTTTTTTTTCGAGACAGGGTTTCTCTGTATTGTTTTGGAGGCTGTCCTGGAACTCTCTCTGTAGACCATGCTGGCCTCAAACTCACAGAGATCCACCAGCCTCTGCCTCCCTAATGCTGGGATTAAAGGTATGTACCACCAATGCCCAGTTATGAACACATTTTTTCAATGCTGTAATTATATCCCAGAAAACAAACATCTCAGAGGGAAAAATAGTGAGTGAAGATTTGCTTACTAAAAGTTAACATATTCAGCATTATTTTGGGATTTCAAAAACAAGCTAATACTAATACTCCTCAAGTTATTCCACACAATAGAAACAGAATGAACATTGCTGAACTCTTTTTACAAGACTACAGTTACCCTGATACCCAAACCACTCAAAGACACAACTATAATAGAGAATTACAAACCTATCTCCCTCATGAACATTGATACAAAAATACTCAATAAAGTACTGGCAAACTGAATCCAAGAACACATCAGAAAAATCATCCACCATGACCAAGTAGGCTTCATTCCAGAGATGCAGGGATGGCTCGACATATGAAATTCCATCAGTGTAATCCATCACATAAACAAGCATATACTCTTGTGTCAGCATCCAAAGAGCTAGGATTCAAATCATGCTGCGCCAGTACCACAAAGACTAACTAGACTGTTGTGACTCTCTAACATCACAGCCATGTACAATGTCCTCTGAGCACAGTCTAGACATCGCCATCCCTCTGTTGGGAATTTGACATCCATGTCCCTGAATAACAGACCCTTGATTCTCTGCTATTGTCTCCCCTCTCTTCTCCATCCAGGGCTTTTAACTCACAGGTGAGCAGGACTGACTGAGCAGTGTCAGACTTGAACATGGAAAAGAGAACTTTTCAAGGAGCAAGAATGAAAGATGCAATCGTCTGGCCGCAGGAGATGACCTGAGCCTCTGCCTCCTCCGCAGTCATGGGCAGGCCAGCAGGAGCAGATGGTGTCCTTCTGAGCAGCCTCAGTGAGCACAGCCCTGGTCCCTTCCCTCCTGTGTCCCAGTCCCGCAGCTCCTCACCGGGTCAATTTCATAGCCCATCTAAAAACAAGAACAGGCAATTTGCAACAAGAGCCAACTAATTTTTGTTGTTGGTGGTGATGGGTTTGTTTGTTTGTTTGTTTAAGACAGAGTCTCTCTTAGGGCTGGAGAGGTGTCTCAGTGGTTAAGAGAGAGCACTGTCTGTTCCTCCAGAGGACCCAGGTTCAATTTCCAGCAACCGCATGGTGTCTCATAACCATCTCTGGCTCCAGTTTCAGAGAATCTGATCCCCTTATACAAGTACATGCAGGTAAAATACCAATGTACATGAAATACAAATAGTAAACCATTAAAAAAAAAGAGACAAAGCCGGGCATTGGTGACTCACACCTTTAATCCCAGCACTCCGGAGACAGAGGCAGCCTAGTTCCAGGACAGCCTTCAAAGCCACAGACAAACCCTGTCTCAAAACCCAAAAAGAAAAAAATGGAGAGTATGTCTGGTGGTGGTGGCACATGCCTTTAATGCCAGCATTTGGGAGGTAGTGGCTGAAGGAGCTCAGTGAGTTCGAGGCCATCCTGGTCTACAAAGCGAGTTCCTGGACAGCCAGGATTGTTACACATAGAAACCCTGTCTGGTAAATCCAAAAGGGGGAAAAAAAGAATTACACCTCACCAACACAGACAGCTGCTGAGGGGTAAAAGAGTAACATAAATAGCAGTAGGAAGTAAGCAGGCGTAGCTGTCCTGATACCTGACAAAACAGACTGTAAACACAAAACTGACAGGAGAGAGTTTTATTAACATTTTTAGATGATTTATTTATTCTTATTTCATGTCCATTGGTGTTTTGCCTACATGTATGTCTATGTGAGAGTGTCAGATACCCTGGAACTGGAGTTACAGACAGTTGTAAGCTGCCATGTGGTGCTAGGAATTGAACCAGAATCCTCTGGGAGAGCAGCCAGTGCTCTTAACTGCTGAGCCATCTCTCCAGCCTCCCAGAAGAGATTTTAATAATAGTCCCTTCCGTTGATAAAGGGAAAAATTCATCAAGGGGATGCTGCAATTTGTACTCAATTTCACAAAACAAATAGTTGGCTGTGTAAAGTTATACATTGAATACAGCACATCATGCCAGAATTTGGAAGACAGAGGCAGGTGACTCTCTGTGAGTTCTAGGCCAGTTTACTTTACATAGAAAGTTCCAGGACAGCAGGACTACATAATGAGACCCCAGCTCAACAGAACAAAAGCCCCAAACCTGAGGCTGGAGAGATGGCTCAGTGGTTAATAGCACTGGTTGCTCTTCCAGAGGTTCTGAGTTCAATTCCCAGAAATCACATGGTGGTTCACAACCATCTAGAATGAGATCTGGTGCCCTCTTCTGGCACGTGGGCATGCCAGAACACTGTATACATAATAAATAAATCTTTGGGCTGGAGAGGTGGCTCAGAGGTTAAGAGCACTGACTGCTCTTCCAAAGGTCCTGAGTTCAATTCCCAGCAACCATATGGTGGCTCACAACCATCTGTAATGAGAATTGGTGCCTCTAGAACACTGTATACATAATAAATAAATAAATTAATATTAAAAACCCAAACCCACAATACAATAACAGTAGATGACTTCAATATCTCACTCTCCCCTATATATGGGTCACCCCCCAAAAAATAAGCAAAGCCGGGCAGTGGTGGCGCACACCTTTAATCCCAGCACTCAGGAGGCAGAGACAGGCAGATCTCTGTGAGTTCGAGGCCAGGCTGGACCGACAGCCTCCAAAACAATACAGAGAAACCCTGTCTCGTAAAACCAAAAATAAATAAATAAATAAATAAGCAAAAACATCTGACGAGATCAATGCTATCACAGTTAAATGGACCTAAGAAACCTCTATAGAATATTCAATCAGCCAGAAGTTCACAGATGCAGTGCAGTGGTACAAAGAGCAAGAAAATCCCTGCTGGAAACAAGGAGGAAAGAGAAAGTTGACTCCTGAAATCGGTCATCTTTGTGCCTCCTGCAAAGGACCCAGGTTCAATTCCCACCCCGAAACCATCTGTAACTCCAGTTCCAAAGACTGGGATACCCTCTTCTGGCCACTGTGGATATTAGGCATGCTAATGTTGCACAGACATACATGTAGACACTCATATACATAAAAATAAAATTTTAATAAGAAAAATAGAAAATTGGTCTTAAAATTCACACACAATGGAAAAAGACCCTGACAGCCAAAATAATCTTGAGCTAAAAGAATAATGATGTCAGCACCACCCTTGCTTGGCTTCAAGTTACACCAGAATCAAGGTAACAAAAACAATATGGTACTGGTACAAAAAAACAGACACACAGATCAATGACATTGAATGGAAGACCCAGATAAAGCCAAGTGTAGTGGTGCACACCTTTAATCCAACACTCGGGAGGCAGAGGCAGAAGGATCTCTGTGAGTTCCAGGACAGCCTGGTCTACAGAGTTCCAGGACAGCTAAGACTACATAGAGAAACCCTGTCTTAAAAAAAAAAAAAGGCAGGGGAAGACCCAGATATATATATATATCCACATAGAAACAGTCACCTAATTTTTTACAAAGATGACAAAAAAATATACATTGGAGAAAAGACGGTATCTTTAACAAATGGTGTTGGAGAAGTTGTATAGCCATAGGTAAACAAACGAAGCTAGATCCTATCTCTTGGTTAGAACAAGAATCTATCCCAAAATGGATCAAAGACATTCCTGTCAGATCAAACTCAGGACCCACTAGAGGGAAAAGTCGGATTAGGGCTGGCCTCAAACCCACCATAAGCTAACTAAGGCCAAGAATGACTTTGAGCTTGGATATTCAATATTAGTCAAAAGCCAAAAAGTGATGACTTTGAATTTCTTTGTAAAAATTGTGTTATGTATCAATACAGATGGGGACAGGGCACATGCCACAGTGCATGTGTGGAGTTCGGAGGATAACTAGCTTGGTGGCGGAACACTTAGATGGCACGTATGACGTCCTGGGGTTGATCTCCAGAACCATATGTGAACACATTGTGTAGACACATACACACAAAATCCAGAAACAATGAGTTGGACATAGAGGCCAAAGCAGGAAGATCTCTATGAATTCCAGGCCAGCCTGTCTTATATATCTTGTTCCAGGCTAGCCAAGACAACATAGTGAGACCCTGTCTGAAAAACAAACAAAAAAATCTAGTAGCCATGATAATAATAGCTAAGATTTGCTGTTTGGCTGTTTGCCAGGCATTGGCTAAGACCTTAATAACAAGTTGAAGAATATAAAATAAGCTACCAGGCCTAGATCACACGGCTGGCCAAAAGCTATAAATATGACCTTTCTCAGGGTGCCCGGAGCCTTGTAACCCTGAAGAAAAGAACTTGAAGCAAATGAGTGCCCCTGGAAGAGCATGGACCATGCTACCAGTCATGCGAAGAACCTTGGGGAAAACTGCTGTGCAGGTTACACCCTCGAAAGAGACTTTGGGGTTCAATCAAAAGGGAATAAGCCAAGTAGGCTGTCAGGAGTTCAGTGTAACCCAGGAAACCTTGATCATGTGCTAACACTTCTACTTCTGACGTGCCGCCTCAAAGAGGTAACGTCAAAGAGAAGCTCCCTGCAGCTGGGAGACGGCCTTGAGGGAAAAGGCACAAACGGGAAAATGTTGCCGTGATATGGGTGAAGTGAGGTCTATGCTGGAGAAGTCTCCGTTTTTGTTCTGTGAATGCTTGTGGAAGGGGATAGGTGCAGGACAGCTACTGACAGACTAGGACCCTCTTACTTCACAAACCCAAGGTGTGACTGTCTCCATCACTTGCTCTTTTCATTTATCTCCAGATCAGATGGTCTGATTGGGAGACTGATCCTCTGTAAATTAGGGTAATCTTAATACTTCACCTGACTTGTTTGCAACTGTTGTCTGAGATTATTTCTGTTGTGCCCAAGTTGCAAATATCCTCAGAGACCACAAGAAAGACAGACCCACCAAATTGTAAGAGCAAGGTTTTAATTGTATTGATTGTTCATCCAACCATGACAGGGACCCGTCTGACCAGTTGTCGTAGCAGCCTCCAGAGGGAGTGAAGTTCCCTGTCTAATGCTAGGTTTTAAAGACAAAAGTTACAGGATTACATCAGTAGGTACCGGTTGTTTTCTGCCTGGTTGACATTTGGGAACAATTAGGAGAATTTCTCAAAGTCATATTTTCATATGAAATACCTGTGTACCAATTATTCTCATTGGTCAGTGCTGAGAGGGAACATTCTGTGGTTTCTGTGGCATTGTCTTGTTACTTGTAGGTGACCCGTTGTACATAGACACCACTAGCTTTCAGAACTATATCCTGGATACTACAGGGTAGGTGTTTGTCCCCCCTGGAGTTTCTTTTGTGGCCAAACAGTTCCAAGAAACCAAGCACCTAGGAGGCTGGGAGGGGGGAGTTCTGGAGTTTATTTGTGTTCAGTTTTGGCCCTAGGCTCCAGGAGGCCAGAGGATCTGGAGTTTCCTTGTGTCAGAGGCCTACATGTCTTTTTTATAGCCTGTCATGGCTACTAAAGCAGGGGGCTGAGCGAGGGTCTTGTCCCTTTATTTCTAAATTATTAGAAGTGAAGCCTTTGAGTTTGTTTACCCCTTTCATTCCCTCCTCTTCTTTTAGGTAACCCAATCCTGGGTTACTAGTGGACAATTTTTATTGTCATCTTGTCCCTTATGTAAGGGGGTTTTCTTTTTGACTTAGCAGCTCAACCAGGGAAAAGGGGCAGCATATTCTTTTCTGCTACTTCCTGCCGACTTTGGGGTGCCATACTTAGGGGCCCAAGCAGGCTGAAATGCTAGTCAAAAGCAAAGAGGGAATTTAGGCAATGGAGAATTTGTCAGAAGCATCTGGTTGGCAGACTCCTTTGAAAAAACATTGGCTGGACTGATTCCCATCCATAGCAAATCTAGAGCTTGCAGTCTTTAGGGGCAGGCTGTAGTCAATGCTTGGATGCATCTGCCAAAAGTGAAAACCAGAAGCAGAAACCTGTTAGCGACATGTTTAAATTGGGAACAGAAGTTAAAATTTATATACTTAGTTTTGGTGATCAGGAAAGGCAGGATTCCCAAGACAATGGGGAGAAAATCCCGTTCTTAGGAACAGACAGGTGGGATAACAAAAGCTGTACTTATCTGGAGTCCTTTTGACCTGTGAGAAGTGGATCCAAGCTGTATGACTTTTGATCCTCTGAAGCCTATATGAACTTTATTATGTAAAAGGACATAAAAGTTTTAGACATATTAGCATTACTAATCTGTACTGAAATCCACATTGTAGAAAAAGCAGAGATCAGGTACTGTAAAACAGCAGGAACAGACTTATACCTTTGAGTCCTAGCAAAAACTATAGGTTTGAGTGAGAAGCTTGTACAATTTTCTTCTGTCCAGTGAGCCAGGTATAGATTAAACAGAGGTGCCTTTGACCTGATGAAAAGCCCTTTTAGTTTATATCTAGCAGAAATTTATTAAATGAGCTATTAAACTGGCTATAATTTAATCATTAATACTATCAGAGATCTGAGAAGGAAAAAATTTTATACAGTTTCTGAATCTATTAAAAAATGACAGGGTCTTGGATATAAAAAATAAGTAAAAATAAAAAATGACAGGGTCCAGTCCATATACAGACAATCATACCCAAGTTTCCATTAGCAGGTAGAAATATTAAAGAACAGCATCAATCTTCACCAGGCCTACAAGGTGAGAGGTTTTTTTTTTCTCTCTGTGGAAGAGGGACATGGAAAAGACTGACCTTATTTTGTCTAGGCAAAAGGGGTACAATCGGTTCTCCAATGTCCTGTTGCTTGTCCACAGTCTGGGCCAAGTCCGCATGCAGGTAAGTATCAAGGCATCCTGCCCCTTGGTCAGCATTGTTTAGACATCGAGGTGTCCTATAATCTTCTTTGGAGATTTTGGGTCTCTGATATTATAAGTTTTTTAGTTAACATTTTAAACGCCATATTCTGCAAATCTCCGGAAGCATTAAGAGTGTTGTCTAGGTAAATCTGGATGGATAGACAACTTTGTTTTCAGTTATTTGTTTTAAGCTTAACCTTTGAAAACATACACAGGGGACTAAGTAAGGTTTACCCCTGCTATAAAATTTTTTTGTGCTTAAGATGACTACAATGACAGTGTAGGATCTGTCTGGAGAACTGAATTTAAGCTGAGAGGCTGTAGAGGGATGTTTTATTCAGAGCCCTCCACTCTGATTGTAACTGGTTTTACCTTAACAAACAGACAAGAGACAGAGTAACTTAAAACTCTCAGTGATGAGAATGTAGATCCGTGATCCAGAGGACCCGCCCACACAGGAAAGGCATCAACCCTTCCAGGCCCCAACCTCCAGCAACACCAGCTTCAGGAAAGAAGGAGACCAGTGGAGACAGAAAGACCCCACCTGCACCCACTGGAAGAAGAGTGGGAAGAAGGCAGAATAAGAGCTCACTCAGCAATAGAAAGACCAACCAGAATCTAGAGACCCAATGCCAGCAAGACCTGAAAAGCACTACATAGACAAAGCAGAAGAGACAGACCTTAAAATTATTTTATGAAGATGATAGAGACCCTCAAGGAGGAAACGAGGAAATCCCTTAAAGAAATAGAAGAAAAAACAAACAAAAAATCCATGAAATGGGGGAAAAGGCAAACCAAGAAATTCAAGAAATAAACAAATCTCTCAAAGAATCTAAAGAGTACCAAGATAAAACAACCAAACAAACAAATGAAGGAAACAGGGCTGGAGAGATGGCCCAGAGGTTAAAAGCACTGACTACTCTTCCAAAGGACCCAAGTTCCATTCCCAGCAACCACATGGCGGCTCACAACCATATGTAATGAGATCTGACACCCTCTTCTGGCCTGCAGGCATGTATGCAGGCAAAATACTGTATACATAATAAATAAATCTTTAAAAAAATAAATGAAGGAAACAACTCAAACAGTTGAAGGATTGAAAGCTGAAATAGAAACAAGAAAGAAAACACAGAACGAGGGGATGCTGGAAATAGAAAAGCTGGGTAAATGATCAGGAACTACAGATGCAAGTATCACCAATAGAATACAAGAGATAGAAGAGAGAATCTCAGGTGTTGAAGACTCATTAGAGGATATACAGTTGTCAACCAAAGAAAATCTCAAAAAAAATCCCTAACACAAAATATCCAGGAAATATGGGACACCGTGAAGAAGCCAAACCTGAGAAAAATAGGTATAGAAGAAGGCAAACAAATACACCTCAAAGGCACAGAAAACATATTCAACAAAATCATAGAAGAAAACTTCCCTAACCTAACGAAGGCTATGCCTATGAAAATACAAGAATCTTACAGAACACCAAATAGGCTGGACCAGAAAAAGAAGTCACCTCGCCATGTAATAATCAAAACATCAAACCTACAGAATAAAGAGAAAATATTAAGAGCAGCTAAAGAAACAGACCAAGTAACATAAAAAGGCAGACCTATCCGAATTACACCTGACTTCTCAATGGAAACTATGAAAGCCAGAAGATCCTGGACAGATGTGCTACAAATGCTAAGGGAACAAGGATGTCAGCCCAGACTACTATATCCAGCAAAGCTTTCAATTACCATAGATGGAGAAAACAAAATATTCCGTAACAAAGCCATATTTAAACAATACGTATCTATGAATCCAGCTCTACAGAAAGTGCTGGAAGGAAACTTAGACCCAACGAAGATAACTACACTCACAAAGACACACGCAATAGATAATCCCACTTTACCAAATACCAAAAGAAAAAGGGAGGAGAACCTACACACAATAACTCCACTACCAATAAATCAAGCACAAACAAGAATCATCAATCAATGGTCATTAATAACCCTCAATGTCAAAGGTCTCAACTTGCCTATAAAAAGACACAGACTAGCAGAATGGATATGAAGACAGAACCCATCCTTCTGCTGTATACAAGAAACACATCTCAACCTTAAAGACAGACGTTACCTAAGAGTAAAGGGCTGGGAAAAGATTTTCCAATCAAACAGACCCAAGAAACAAACGGGTATAGCAATCCTAATATCTAACAAACTAGACTTCAAATTAAAATCAATCAAAAGAGATGAAGAAGGACATTTCATATTCATCAAAGGAAAAGTCCATCAAGATGAAGTCTCAATTTTGAACATCTATGCCCCAAATACAAAGGCACCCACATTCGTGAGAGAAACATTACTAAAGTTCAAATCACACATAAAATCTCAAATACTAGTAGTAGGAGACTTCAACACTCCACTCTCACCGCTAGACAGGACCTCCAGACAGAAACTTAACAAAGAAACAAAAGAACTAATAGAAGTTATGACCCAACTGGTTTTAACAGACATCTATAGAACATTCTACCCAAACACAAAGGGATATGCCTTCTTCTCGGCACCACATGGAACCTTCTCTTGAAAGACCCCTACCCAGGACCCCCTAGGAAAAGAAAAACAAGGCCAGGCCGTTGCCTAATGAAAAAACTCAGACCAGGTGCCTCGCCCAGCTGGCAGGATGTCAAACAGGATCTGTGGTCACCAGAGCAGTCATGGGACCCGGATAATAATTGCTAAAGTGTGCCTGGGTCTTTCAGGAGGTAATACCAGGAAACTTAGTCTGTGGGAACTACCCCTGCCCCCAAGATGAGCCAATAAAATGCCTATTGCTATGCTGATACTTATGTAACCATTAAAACTCTATAAATATTGTGCTCCCTGCAAGCCCGGTATGCTCTGCACCCGAGTTGCAGTAGCATCCGCAGGCGCCTGTGTACTCAATAAATCACCTCTTGCATTTGCATCCAGTGGTCTGGCCCCAGTTCTTGGGCAGAGGGTTCGGTTCAGTGCCTGGCGCTTTGATGCCGAGGTCTTTCACTCTAAAATTGACCACATAATAGGAAACATAGCAAACCTCCACAGATACAAAAAAAAAATTGGAATAACCCTCTGTAACTTATCAAACTACCATGCATTAAAATTAGAATTCAACAATAGCACAAATCACAGAAACCCCACAAACTCATGGAAATTGAACAATGCACAATTGCACCATCCCTAGGTAAAGGAAGAAATAAAAAAAGAAATTAAAGACATCCTGGAATTCAATGAGAATGAAGACACAACATACCCAAACTTATGGGACACTCTGAAAGCAGTGCTAAGAGGAAAGTTCATAGCACTAACCACCCACATGAAGAAACTGGAGAACAGTCACACTAGAGAATTAATAGCACAGCTGAATGCTCTAGAACAAAAAGAAGAAAACTTACCCAGGAGGAGCAGACGCCAGGAAATAATCAAATTGAGGGCTGAAA
Source organism: Mesocricetus auratus (assembly GCF_017639785.1). Classification (NCBI taxonomy): domain Eukaryota; kingdom Metazoa; phylum Chordata; class Mammalia; order Rodentia; family Cricetidae; genus Mesocricetus; species Mesocricetus auratus. Next base: position 15,416,388 of record NW_024429182.1, read on the forward strand.
TCAATCAAGTAGAAAGCAGGAAAACATTGTAAAGAATCAATGAAACAAAGAGTTGGTTCTTTGAGAAAATTAACAAAATAGACAAGTGACCCAAAAAACTCTGCAAGGGAACTCCTAGAGCTGATAAACACCTTCAGCAAAGTGACAGGATACAAGGTTAATTCAAAAAAATCAGTGGCCCTATTATATACAGATGATAAAGTGACTGAGAAAGAAATCAGAGAAACATCACCCTTTACAATAGCCATAAACAGCATCAAATATCTGGGGATAATGTTAACCAAAGAAGTGAAAGACCTGTATATCAAGAACTTTGAGTCTTTAAAGAAAGAAATCAAAGAGGATACCAGAAAATGGAAAGATCTCCCATGCTCTTGGATTGATAGGATCAACATAATAAAAATGGCAATCTTGCCAAAAGCAGTCTATAGATTCAATGCAATCCCTATCAAAATTCCAGCACAATTCTTCACAGACCTTGAAAGAACAATAATCAACTTTATATGGGAAAACAAAAGGCCCAGGATAGCCAAAACAACCCTATACAATAAAGAAACTTCAGGAGGCATCACCATACCTGACTTCAAGCTCTATTATAGAGCTATAGTCCTGAAAACAGCTTGGTATTGCCACAAAAAATAGACAGGTAGACCAATGGAACCGAATTGAAAACCCTGATTTTAACCCACATACCTGTGAACACTTGATATTTGAAAAAGAAGCTATAACTATACAATGGAAAAAAGAAAGCATCTTCAACAAATGGTGCTGGCATAACTGGGTATTGGCATACAGAAGACTGCAGATAGATCCATGTCTATCGCCTTACACAAAACTTAAGTCCAAATAGATCAAAGGCCTCAACATAAATCCAACCACACTGAAACTCTTAGAAGAGTAAGTGGGAGATACTCTTCAACGAGTTGGTACAGGAGACTGCTTCCTGAACATAACACCAGCAGCACAGACACTGAGATCGACAATTAACAAATGGGACCTCCTGAAACTAAGAAGCTTCTGTAAGGCAAAGGACACAGTCAACAAGACAAAAAGGCAGTCCACAGAATGGGAAAAGATATTCACTAACCCCACATCTGACAGAGGGCTGATCTCCAAAATTTACAAAGAACTCAAGAAGCAAGTCTCCAAAACACCAAAGGATCCAATTAAAAGGTGGGGTACAGAACTAAATAGAGAATTCTCAACAGAGGAGGCTAAAATGGCCAAGAGACACTTAAGAAAATTCTCAACATCCTTAGCCGTCAGGGAAATGCAAATCAAAACAACTTTGAGATACCATCGTACACCTTTCAGAATGGCTAAAATCTAAAACACCGAAGACAATTTATGCTGGAGAGGAGTGGAGAGAGGGGAACACTCCTCCACTGCTGGTGGGAGTGCCAGCTTGTAGACCCACTTTGGAAATCAGTATGGAGATTCCTCAGGAAAATGGGAATCAATCTACCACCAGACCCAGCAATTCCACTCTTAGGCATATATCCAAAAGATGCAAATTCATACAACAAGGACATCTGCTCTACTATGTTCATAGCAGCATTATTTGGAATAGCCAGAACCTGGAAGCAACCTAGATGCCCCTCAACTGAAGAGTGGATAGAGAAAATGTTGTACATTTGCACAATGGAGTAGTACTCAGCAGGAAAAAAAATGGAATCTTGAAATTCACAGGTAAATGGATGGCACTAGAAGAAATCATCCTCAGTGAGGTAACCCAGTCACAAAAAGACAAACATGATATGTACTCACTCATATATGGGTTTTAGACATGGATCAGGATATTGCCAGTCTGCACTTCCACTGATAGAGAGTCTGGGAAACAGGAAAGAAACTAAGAGATATGCATGGTACCCCAGAGAAGAGAAATGAGGCAAGATCTTCTGAACAGATTGGGAACATGGTGGGGGGGGGCTGGGAAGAAGAGAGGGGGAGAAGAGGAAGAGAGAGTAGGTCATGGGGGAACAGGAAGGTTGAGTAGGGGGTAGAATAGGGGGAAGAGGGAGTCATAGGTTAGAAGACAGATCTGGCACCAGTGAGACCTCTAGTGATCTAAAGGGATGACACCAACTGGCAAGCTAAGCAATAGTGGAGAGACCACATTGAATGCCCATTCCTGATAATGAACTTGATGTCTATAACCATCCTAGAACCTTCATCCAGTGACTGATGGAAGCAGAGGCAAACACCCACAGTTAAACACTGAACTGAACCCATGAAACCCAGTGACAGAGAGAGAGGAGCGATGAGCAAATTGGCAAAGAATGGGCTGGCAAAACCAGCAGAAACAGCTGATCTGAACAAGGGGGAGCTCTTAGACCCCAGACCAACAGCTGGGAGGCCAGCATGGGACTGATCCAGACCCCCTGAGTGTGAAAGTCAGTGAGGAGGCCTGGGCAACCTATGGGGCCCTGGGCAGTGGATCAGTGTTTATCCCTGGCACACAAACGGACTTCCTGTGTCCATAACACAAAGAGGGATGCTCTCTCAGCCTGGACTCTTAGGGGAGTGCCTGGACCCTGCCCTGAGCGAAATGACAGACTCTAGATATCCCCTATGTGGAAGGAAGTGGCGATAGGGTGGGAGATTGGGGAAGGTGGGGGGATGCAGGAGGAGGAGAGGGAGAGGGAACTGGGCTTGACATGTGAAGCAAGCTATTTAAAATTAAAGTAATAAAAAAAGGACAAAAAAAAAAGAATGTAGATCTGCTGCAGATGGAACAGGCAGAATTTTTGCGTGTATATCCTACTGGGCCCTGGAAAGGCACAACATTCTGCAAACAAGCCATATATAACAGAACCAGTGAAAGAAGAAAACCGTCAGTGACCAAAATAAAAGGTAAAAAGGTAAATGAATTATGTCCGGCAGCAAAGTTTGTTAGCAGAAGCTGACTAGATTGTCCCTCTGTCTAGGCTGAGGGAAGGGGGTAGCTCGTAGCAAAAATAAAATACCCTTACATCCTTAAAACCATTATCACCTGGGTGACTGTTAAATTACAAAGTTTACATAATTTTTTAGAACAGAAAACCATCATGAACAGAGTAGATTTTATTGCTCCTTAAAAGGGGGAAGGCACAAGTCAGAAATAGGAGTCTCTTGCTCTACCAACTGACGTACACTCCCAGCCCCACATCTCTTTGTCAGTGATTGGCCACGCATGAAGGGCTGGTAAAACGTACTTACTTTTTTCTGGTACAAGTTATGTGAAAAAGTTTAAGCAACCACACATCTGATAGAGAACCTATATAAAACTCAACAGTGATATAAGCAAATGATCCAAGTAGAAAATGGGCAAAATCCATGAACAGACATTTTATTACCAAGACGTATGGATGGCAACATCACATTAACCCATTAAAACCTGTACCTTGGCCATTCTGCTTGAGTCGGCTGCTAGCTGCCCGAGGCGAGGTGCAGCGCAGAAAGACTGTGGCCAGGCATCAGGGGAGTACCGGCCTTCGGCCAACAGCTGGGGGGTCCATCTTTTATGGCAGCCACTGTGTGCAGCCACCATAGATGACTATTAACCCATATATATTTTTTCCTGTGGAAGTAAAAGCAATTTTTTCTAAACATAATGTATCTTTGTCTTTTATTTTAAAGTCAAAGCTTCCCCAAGTGCATAGACTGCTCAATTGGGAAGGAGGGACAAAGAGCAGTGCGGGTGAACACAGAGTGTCCTTGGCTGCCAGGCTGAAAGAAAATTTTTTCCCAATACTTTTAGTCACAATCCCAGATTTTCTGCTTTATGTCACTTTAACGGGTCAGATCTAGAGAGGAGGACGGTGTCTGTCCCAGGCTAGGTTGCCTCCTAGTCAGGTCTGTACTGTCAGTACCGTCAAGACAAGACAGACAAACAAACACAGCACTTAGACAAAAGAAGGGGGCCCATCTCAAAACTTGCAAGTTTCAAATTTACAGTTGGGAGGCAAACTCCCCAGTAGTTATTCAGATTCAGATGGTGCATTGATTAGCCAGATTTTTACCCAAATTTAGATCCAGATGACGGGATCCCTGCCCAGACAAGAAACCAAGAAGCTAAGACGTCTCTCAGCTCCTCTAGATCTGACCATATAGCATGTTTGCCAAGGTCATCTTGATCTGTTTCTTACAGTTTCAGATTGTCTGCCAGCAAACCAAAATCAGGAACATAAAAATCACAAAAATGTAAAATCACAAACCTGCCACAGAACTCACAAATATAGAACATTTAACTGTCTGGTTGGAGACTTAAACCTTTAGGGGTCTAGGATCCTGGGGATCACGGATGAGCCCCCAAATGTTGTGCCCAAGTTGAAAAGATCCCCAGAGACCACAAGAAAGACAGACCCACCAAATTGTAAGAGCAAGGTTGTAATTGTATTGATTGTTCATCCAACCATGACAGGAACCCGTCTGACCAGTTGTCGCAGCAGCCTCCAGAGGGAGTGAAGTTCCCTGTCTACTGCTAGGTTTTAAAGACAAAGTTACAGGATTACATCAGTAGGTACCGGTTGTTTTCTGCCTGGTTGATATTTGAGAACAATTAGGAGAATTTCTCAAAGTCATATTTTCATATGAAATACCTGTGTACCAATTACTCTCATTGGTCAGTGCTGAGAGGGAACATTCTGTGGTTTCTATGGCATTGTCTTGTTACTTGCAGGTGGCCTGTTGTACATAGACACCAGTTTTGGTCCTAGGCTCTGGAAGGCCAGAGGATCTGGAGTTTCCTTGTGTCAGAGGCCTATGTGTCTTTTCTGTAGCCTGTCATGGCTGCTAAAGCAGGGGCTGAGTGAGGGTCTGGTCCTTTCATTTCTAAATTATTAGAAGTGAAGCCGTTGAGGTTAGTTTACCCTTTCAATTTCTATCACTTTCCTTAAACTTCCCTCCTGCATATCTAAGAGCTCGAACAAGAGTCCATACAATCCCCAGGATGGAGAAGTATACCAGTTTATACCTGCTTCCCATTATTTCTAGGCTTGAATCTGTAGCTGGACTTGAGTTCGATTAGTTACTGTGAATCCAAATCATTAGTTCTCTAAATTGTATCTGAATCTTGTGGGTTTTTTCCAGGCCATGTGTCTTGTCACCCAGTTTGTAAGAACTTTTCTGAGAGTCAAAGTCTTGTCTGCCACACCACCAATCTATCAAACCCTCAGGAATTTACCTCCAAAGAAATACCATTTCCTTCTCCACTAATCATACCATTGTTTAAGGCACAATTTAGAGACTACCCAAATGAGGCCATTCAAGCAAAATCTTAGCTGTTATAGCCTAGGACAGTGAAAAGTAAACTTATTTTTCAAGGAGTTTGCTTGCCAAGAAGTAGAAGAAGGCAGCTATTATCAAAAGACAGAGACAAAATGAGTCTGGCAGAGAGGGTTGCCTCACCAGAGCTAAGATTGTGGCAAGACGCACAACACCCTGGCTGAGAATAGTAATGCATGTCTATAATCCCAGGGCCTGGAGCTGAAGCCAAGGTAGTCAGGAATTGAAGGTCATATAATCTATAACAAATTTGAGTTCAAGGTCAATGAGCTCATTTATATGAGACACTGTCTCAAAAAAAAAATAAGTAACAGCTTGTTTCCCACCCTGCCTGTCTTCAGGGAAGCCAGAGTGGCAGGTACCCCACCTTACCCCCACAACCTGGAGAGTTTTCCTTCAGCGGCTGGGTCGCACGCAAGCCACCCTTTTCTTCAGTGGGATGTAAAGCACCACTTGCTGTAAATCCTTTGTTTCCAACCTGATGTCTGCCCCCTCCCCAAGTTCTTAGCTGTGATCTCCACGTTTGAGCTTCTGGGTCTTGTGCTTAGAACAGAGGTTCTCAACATGTGGGTCATGGCCCTTTGGCAAACCTCTATCTCCAGCAATACTTCCATTTCAGAGCAGAACAGTAACAAAAGTATAGTTATGTAGTAGTAAATGAAAATAACTTTATGGTTGAAGTCACCACAACATGAGGAAAGTTGAGAACCGCTGGTTTAAAGAGTCTCCTGGTTGTGGAACTGGGAGGGCACAGAGTTTTTTATAGGGGGTGGTGGACTAGCTAGAGCCCCCTCTGAGAAATGTAAGGAGAGGTTCCCCCTTTAAGTGACTAGCTGGTGCAATTCCAACATCTCCGGCTTCTCTTTGTCAATCTTACCATCCCCCTGCTCAGCAGTTTACCAAAGTGAGGTGTGCAGTTCAATGTCCCCAAAACAAATTAAAATAACCATATGTTATGGGGGGAATAGGCTGGAGAGATGGCTCAGTGGTTAAGAGCACTTGTTGCCCTTGCAGAGAACCTGGGTTCAGTGTCCAGTACCCACCTGGCAGCTCACAACCATCTGGAACTTGAGTGCCAGGAGATCCAACGACCTCTGGGGCCACTAGGGACACACGCATTGCACATACACAACCTGAAGCCTGGAAGCCAGGACATCCTACTTCCCTCTTCTGTGTCACTCATTGTTTGCCACACTGGCTAAATTAGACCAAAAGCTACTCAGCAGACGTCAGCAGGAGCAGAGCGCAGGACAGAGCATGAATTGCACCTCGAAGGCAGACCGAAGCCTCTTGTTTTCTGAGTTAGAGGCTTACCGTGTAGCGCAACCTGACCTAAAACTCTTGATCCTCCTGCCTCAGCCTCTGGAGTACGGGAATGATAGGGTTGTGTCACAACAGTGCCTGTCTTGCCCATCCTGCAAATCTTCGCCTACGTTGTATTACCTGCTACCCTCTGTCAACACCACCCTCCCCACACACCAACCTCACACTGTAATCCATGCTGTAGAACTCCCTATGTAGCCCAAGGCTCCAACTTGAGGCAATCCTCCTGCTTCAGTCTCCCTTGGGATTTCAGATGTGTAACACCACACCCAGCTTTCTCTCACCCCCAGCTCCTTTTTTCTTTTTTAAAGAGTCCTAACTTTTGCAGTCCAGGCTGGCCTTGAATTTGCTGTGTAGCAAAAATAACCTTGAACTGTGACTCTGCTCCAGCGCTCGGGCCGCTGCACGGAGTTAATGTTTTGCTTAGGATCCAAACCAGGGCTTCATACATTGCAGGAAATCACTACCAGCTGAACTATATCTCTAGCCTTATCTTAATCACTTAAAAGCGTTTTTTACAATAATATATTGGGGGAGCGCATGGGCGAGTGTGGAGGTCAGAGAATGTCTTGCAGGAATCAGTTCTCTCCTTCTACCGTTGGGTCCCAGGGATTGAACTCAGGTTGTCAGATCTGGCAGCCAGCACCTTTACCTGCCGAGTCACTGGCTCCATTTTAATCTTTTTTGAAAAGAATATAGAATATAATTTTTATATGATGTGTTTGTATTTGACCCCACAAATGTGTATGCATTAAATGCATGTCTGCTGCCTCAGGAGCCAGCAGAGGGGGTGGGCTGCCATGTGGGTGCTCTTAACCCCTGAGTCCCTTAAACCTTTTTTGTTTCTTTTGTTTTATGAGACAGGGTTTCTCTATGTAGCCCTGGCTGTCATGGAACTCACAGTATAGATTAAGCTGGCCTCCATCTCAGAGATCTGCGTGCCTCTGCCTGAGTACAGAGCCGCCGCCGCCGCCGCCGCCGCCACCGCCGCCACCACCACCACCACCAGGCTCATCTGAATCTTTTTTAAGAACTCAATTCAGTGGTAGTAATTATATTCACAATGGCTTTTTTGTTTGGTAGTGCTGGAGCTCAAGCTCCGACTGACCCTTTGTAGAGAGCAGAGCTATATGTAAATGCTCCATCACAGCCCACATTCCCAGTATTTTGCAAACATGCTGGCTCTTTGCAAATCTTTCCTCTCTGCCACAAAACCTCTGCACTCATTAAGCAACAAAGCGCCTGATCCCTTCCCTGCAGCTCCCCACAACTTCTCACCCATTTCCTCTCTGCCTCTCTGCTTATTTCACGAGAAGAGAGACTTTGTTGGGATTTTGGTTTGGTTTGGTTTGGTTTGGTTGTTTTGTGGGAAAGCGTCTTAGTATGTAGTCTGGAACTCATCATGTAGCTCAGGCTAGACTTGCCTTCACACCAATCCTTTTGCTCCAGCTGCTGAAGTCCTGAGAATTCAGGCATGCACTACTGCATTTGTGGCCCTAAAAATTTTCCTATTTTAGATTTTTATTGGAAGTACAATCATCATCATCATCATCATCATCTCTCTCTCTCTCTCTCTCTCTCTCTCTCTCTCTCTCTCTCTCTCTCTCTCTCTCATTGTTGTTGGAGACAGGGTTTCTCTGTATAGCAGTCCTGGCTGTCCTGGAACTCACTCTGTAGGCCAGGCTGGCTTTGAACTCAGAGATCCACCTGCCTTGCCTCCTGAGTTTTGGGATTAAAGGCATGTGCCACAACACCCAGCTATATTTTTCTTTTTTTAAAAGAAGTTTATTTATTTATGTGTGTGAGTGTTTTGTAGGTATGCATGTCTGTGGAGGACTTGCATTACTAAGCTAAGATGTATGGCCAAAGCTGGCCTGGACTTCTAGCTACTCCTGTCTCCTCTTTAGCAATCTGTGGATTGCTGTGAGTTTGAGGCTAGTCTGAACTACAGGGAGAGATCCTGTCTTAAAACCATAATTTCCCCTCACCAAAGAAATTAAAGAATTCTTTTTTTGTTTGTTTATTTGGGTTTTTTGTTGTTGTTGTTGTTTTGTTTTTTCGAGGCAGGGTTTCTCTGTGGCCCGTGGAGCCTGTCCTGGAACTAGCTCTGTAGAGCAAGCTGGGTTCTAACTCACAGAGATCCGACTGCCTCTGCCTCCCGAGTGCTGGGATTAAAGGAATGCGCCACCACCGAACTGCGAAAATAAAGAATTCTTGTCAGTCAGCAGTACAAATAAAACACAATAAAAAAAATACTAAAGGCATCTGGCTGGGGTGGTATCTGCTTATAATTCCACTGAAAAGGTGGGAGATTAGGGGTTCAAGGCTAACCTCATACCACAGTGAGGCCAGCCTACATGAGTTCCTGTCTCAAAAACAAAGCAAACACAGCTCAGTTGGTAGAGTGCTTGCCCAGCATGCAATGAAGCCCTGGGCTCTATTCCCATGCTACATAGTAACTCAGACTTTCAAATAAGTTAAGAATGCATCTGGGGCCAGGCAGTTGTGGCACACACCTTTAATCCCAGCACTCGGGAGACAGAGGCAGGCTAATCTCTGTGAGTTCGAGGCCAGCCTGGTCTACAGGGTGAGTTCCAGAACAGCCAGGGATACACAGAGAAGTGTTTGTTGTGGGATATTTGGACACTGTGTGGAAATGTGTTGCTGTGATTGGTGAAGAGTTAGGAGCTCGGCAGGAGGTATAGGTGGGATTTCCTGGGAGAGAAAGGAGGAGGAATTGAGGCATGAAGGGAGCTGCTAGGAAACACTGAGAGGAAACAGGAGGTGTCAGACTAAAGAGAGGTGATGCCACGTAATAGGACATAGATTTCTATAAATAGGTTAATTTAAATTATAAGAGCTAGTTGAGATAAGCCTAAAGGCCAAGCTTTCATAATTAATAAGAAGTCTCTGTATCATTAGTTGGGACTGGTGCCAGAAAAGAAAGTCTGTCTACAAACCATGACTCAAAAACCATAAAGGAAAGAAAAAAAAGCATCTGGGGGCTAGAACGCTTGCTTGGCAGTTAAGTGCACTGACCGTTCTTCCAGAGGAACGTGTCTCAGTTCCTAGCACCCACACAGCAATTCACAACTTAACTCCAGTTCAGGGCATCTGACGCCCTCTTCTGGCCTCCAGGGGCCCCAGGCATGCAGATGGTGCACAGACATACATGCAGACAAAGCACCCACCATACACAGAAGATACATTTTAAAACACGAACAGAGGAAAGCCTGGCGATACTCAAGGCCCTGGTTTACCCCGAGCGATGGGGAGGAAACGCGACCCTAAGACACCTGGCGCTTCCCTCCTCCAGCTGCTCTCCCTTTCCACCAGGCTGTGTGCTGTCTGCCCAGCTGTTCAACAGCAGCGGGCGGGCGGGGCGCACCACCAAAACCACCACACGGCTTTGCGCCTGCAGCCCCTCCTGCCTGCAGCGCTTCTGAAACTTCGTGTTTCCTGCTGTAGCTCACAGCTCAGGTCCCTTCCTGTCCAAGACTTTCACAGGCTCCTCATTACCTACTAAGCTAAGCAGCACCAATGCCGGTGACCTCCCCAAAGACCTTTGTTCACCCCTCTGAGGGAAAGCCTGGAGGCTTTCATTTAGGAGTGGCAGCTCCTCCCTGTAATCCCATCACTCGAGGGAGGGGTCTGAGGCAGGGACATGGCTTTGACTCTGAGGCCACCCTGGGCTACAAGACACTGTCCCACAAAACAAACAAACAAACAGTTACACATGGGAACGGCTCATTGTATTACCCACGTACACCTTTTGCAACTAATCTGTCCTGAAGAAGTTAGGACAAAGCAATGTTTCTCAAGTTAGATGTATGTGAACGTGTATGGCATTTTAGATAACAATGCAGCATAAGCAGTGTGGAAGTGGTCCATGTTCCTACTGCTGGGATGGACAGGCCCTGCAATATACTAGGCGCTGAGTACATAGAATCCCCAATTGGCGTCTAGTCACAGAGATCAATTATTGCTAGATTAAAGGCTTTGCTAGATACCAAAACAAAGCTTAAATATAAGCCAAGAGGATCTATGTAATTCCAAATAACCTAACTGTACACCAAGAAGAGAAAGAAAAAAAAACCTAGCATTATTTAGAGCAGTGGTTCTCAACCTTCCTAATGCTGTGTCCCTTTAATACAGTTCCTCACATGTGGTGGTCCCCAGCCATAAAACTATTTTGTTGATCTTTCATAACTATAATTTTGCCACTGATACGAATCAGAACATAACTATGTGATATACAGGAGGATATCTTTTATGGGAATCCCAAAGAGGTTGTGATCCACAAGTTGAGAACAGCAGATTTAAAGGAAAACAAGAGTGTAGGTACAAACAAGGTGAAAATCTTGCATCCTCATCCGCCCAAGTACTACTGACCGGCCACCCAGATAAGGAAAGGACTATTCATAGCAGGGCATGGAGGCTCAAACCTTAACTCCAGAATTACAGGAGGTTTGTGAGTTCAAAGCAAGTCTGTCTGTCTGTCTGTCTGTCTCTCTCTCTCTCTCTCTCACACATACACACACATGCACACTCATACAGTCGCAGACACACACACACACACACACACACAAGTTCTAGAGCAGAAAAGAGCAATAACTGAAATAAAAAAACCACTAGAGGAATAAAAAAGCAGGTTAGGTGAACAGAAGAGGCACTGGTCTTGTAGCAGGAAATGATTGGGGCTGAAGAGATGGTTCAGGGATTATGAGCACTTACTTCTCTTCCAAAGGTCCTGAGTTCAGATCCCAGCACCCCCATGGCAGCTCACAACTGTCTGGTGCCATCTTCAGACAAACTACCCATATACATAAAATGCATAAATAAATCTTTTTTGTTTGTTTTTGGTTTTTCGAGACAGGGTTTCTCTGTATTGTTTTGGAGGCTGAAATAAATCTTTTAAAAAGTAGGACAATGGAAATTATTGAATCTGTGGAATAGAAAAGAAGAAAGTTTTTGCTTTTGGTTTTGGTTTTTCAAGACAGGATTTCACTGTGTAACAAACCTGACTGTCCTGGAACTCACAGAGACCTGCCTGCCTCTGAATCCCAAGTGCTGGGATTAAAGGCCTGCACCACCACTGCCCGGTAAGAAGAAGGATTTAAGGAGAGAGACAGAGAGGACCCAAGAATGTATTTGAAGAGAAGATGCTGAAAAACTTCCCAAACTTGGGAGCTGGAGAGAAGGCTCAGAGGTTAAGAGCACTGACTACTCTTCCAGAGGTTCCCAGCAACCACTTGGTGGCTCACAACCATCTACAATTCAATCTGGTGCTCTCTTTTGGCAGAACACTGCATGTGTAATAAATAAATCTTTAAAAAAAACCTTCCCAAACTTGATGAAAAACTTGAATATAAACATTCAAGAGTCTCAATGAACTCAAAGAAAAATGAGCTCCAAGAGACCCGTGCTGGTACATATGCCTGCTTTCTTCCCCCTCCTGCCTTCCTCCTTTTGTTTTGAGACAGAGTCCCACTGTATAGCCTTGGCTAGCCTGAAACTCACCATAAGCAGACCAGCCTACCCTTGAACTTGTAGAGATCTGCCTGCCTGCCGCTACCTCCTGGGATTACAGGCATATGCTACCACAAACTTTCTTTTTATGCACCGAAATGTCTCAGTTGGGAAAGGCACCTGCTGTCAAGCCTGACACCCTGAATTGTACCCTGGGGACCCATGGGTGGAGGGAGAGAGCTGACTCCCTAAAGTTGCCCTCTGACCTCTGCGTGCTTGCTGTGCCACACATGCACACGTGTGCACATTGATGTGCATGCACACACACAAATAAATGTTGAACAATTAATTTGTTTGCATCCGTGTAGAAGGTAAGAACTCCAGAAATAGGTGTTTGCCTCATGATACGCGGAAGAATCCAAATTGTTTTCTTTATGAATTTGATTCTCTCTGTTTTGGGATAGTTATTACTAATACTTCCCAAAAAGTCACTGCAAGCTATTGCCAATACTCATTATCCTTCCATAAGGAGGAAATTTCCTTATTTGTTAAAGGTACAATAATTTCAGCTGGGTCTTTCCCAGTGAGTTGACGAAGCCTTAACTTACCTTTTAATATCAAATCGGAGATTTTTTCTATATATGTTTTCAATTTTGTATTCTGTTTATGTGGCAGAAATACCCATTCTAGAATGATGTCTTCCCTCAGCATTAATATTCCTGAGGGGTATTCTCTAGATGGTAAAATAACCAGAATACAGTCCAGATTTGGATCCACACGGTCCACATGTGCTTCTAATATTCTCTTTTCTACCCATTCTAATTCTTTTTCAGCCTCAGCTGATAGTACTCGTGGGCTGTTTAGGTCTTTATCGCCTTTAAAAGCCATTTTCAGGTGTTTTAAATCATGCCCTTCTACACCGATAATTGTCTGTAATTGAGAGATTTCTCCTAATAATTTTTGAAGATCATTAAGAGTCCGGTAACGATCTCTTCTGATCTGTACTTGATGCGGTCTAATTTTCTGAGCATCTATTTTATAATCTAAATAGTTAATATAATCTCCTCTTTGTATTTTTTTTTCTGGGACAATTTGTAATCCCCAGCGAGGCAAAGTTTCCTTTACTGCTTCAAACATTTTTTCCAAAGTATCATTATTTGAATCAGACAGTAATATGTCATCCATATAATGATATATTAACGAATGTGGAAATTTTTTTTACGAATTATTTCTAGAGGTTTATTCACAAAATATTGACACAAAGTTGGGCTGTTTAACATACCTTGAGGTAGTACCTTCCACTGGAATCTCTGTACCAGACGGGAATTATTATAGGTAGGTACCGTGAAGGCGAACTTTTCCCTGTTGTTTTCTCGTAATGGTATGGTGAAGAAGCAATCTTTTAAGTCTATAACTATAATTGGCCAATCCTTAGCAATTAGAGAAGGTAACGGCATCCCAGGTTGTAGAGACCCCATAGGCTGAATTACCTTGTTGATGGCTCTAAGATCAGTGACCATTCTCCACTTACCAGACTTCTTCTTGACAACAAAAACAGGTGAATTCCATGCACTAGTTGATTCCTCAATATGTCCAGCATCTAGCTGTTCCTGAACTAACTTCTCCAAAGCCTCTAACTTCTCAGATGTCATAGGCCATTGACCCACCCAGACGGGTTCATCTGTCAGCCATTTTAAGGGTAGAGCTTTTGGTTGCTCTGTAGGTTAGGCACTAGCATCTTGCTTCTGTACAGCCTGTACATTTGGCATCTGTTTTCTGTACTGTCTTACTATATTCTTTCTACCACTAAGAGCTTGTCTATAATTCCTAGCTGATACAGGAGGAATGTTAATCTGCGTATTCCATTGCTGGAGTAGATCACGACCCCAGAGGTTTATAGCAATATCTGCAACATATGGCTTTAACCTTCCTCTCTGTCCTTCTGGCCCAATAAAGTCAATCCATCTAACGCTCTGTTTAACTTCAGATAGGGTTCCAATCCCTAAGAATTGAACATTAACCTCTTTTAAAGTCCAATTGGGGGGCCAGGACTTCTGATTAATGATAGTGATGTCATGTCCGGTGTCTAAAATGCCATTAATCACCATATTATTTACCTTAATTGATAACTTGGGTCTATGATATTGTATAGAAGTTTGCCAAAATATGTGTTTTATATCTCCTACTGATATAATTGAGTCATCCTCTGGAGCTAATGTATTATCCAGTGCCGTATTATTTACAATGGGCAGTGGATCTTCTAATTGTCCTGGGAGAGGCTGTCCTCCACTGTCACTGGGAATGACCGGATAATCTTTCTTTCTGGGGGCTCGCTTGAGCCCCTGATCCCCGTTTCCCAGCTTTAAAGATCTACCTTGTCTATCTCTTGTGGACCAGCATTCGTCAGTCCAATGTCGGCCCTTTCCACACCTCCTGCAGAGACCAGGAGGCTGAGGCCTTCTGTTTGATGCATTCCTGGTAAAAGTATTATTTCTAGGAATGCGTTGTCTACAGTTCCTTCTAAGATGTCCTATTCTACCACAGTTAAAGCATGTTGCATCTTTATGCCTGTTAAAATTCTTGGAGATTGCCTTCCCTACCCAGGCCTCTATATCATCACAGTTAGGGTATTTGGCATCCTGGTGCCTCCTCAAGCCTGTAGAAATAGCTTCACCTACCCAAGCTCCCGTATCCTGACTTTTACAGTCCAGGTTCGCTGTATGTAGGACCCATTCCTCCAATGGTGCTGATCTTATTTTTAATGGGCAAATTACCTTCCTGCATTGAGAATTCGCGTTTCATATGCCAAAGATTCTATAAGGAGTCACCTGGATTCTGGATTCGCTACCTGTACTTCTACTGCTCTGGATAATCTCTCTAAAAATTCAGTGAACCTTTCCCTTGGGCCCTGTAATACCTTGGTATGGGGTTGCATTATCTCTCCTGTTTTACAAACCTTATCCAAGGCATTTAAAGCATCTGTACGGCATAAAGACAACATGTGCTCGTCATATGCAGATTGAATCTGCGTGTCAGCGTAAGGACCCTCCCCAATAATCTTGTCTTGGGGTACTTCATGACCGTTCGTTAATTCCTGAATCTCTAAGGCTTTCACTTCTTGCCTCCATAAAGCTCTCCATTGAATTTGACAAGAATTTTCGAGCACTGCGGAGGCTAATTGGGCCCAGTTTTTTGGGGTTACTTTATTTACAGTGGCCCATGAGGTTAGGAGCTCTCTGACAAAAGGAGAATGAAGACCATATGAAACAATGGCCTCCTTTATTCCCTTTAGATCTTTCATCTGTATAGGTTCCCATTGATAAGCAATGGGACCATTTGATTGTTTTTTTTTGTTGTTGTTGCTGGTTTTTCTGTTACAGGTACTGGGAAAACCATAGGTGAACACATAACAACCTTAGGGAGATCTTTCCGGCATTTGAGAGGTGTTGGGAAACTCCTGTCCTGGCCTGTTGCCTGTATGTCTGATTCTGAAGTATCAGATTGAACGTCTTCTAAAACCTGCAGTCTATTCATCATTGTTTCTCTGAGCTCTTGAAGTTCTTGGGACAAATAATTTTCTAAGGACGTCATAGAATCTTTCATTTTTTTGCATTCATCATTTACACGTGATTCCAAATACTTAATATTCTCATCCTTAGAAAGTACCTCAATGGCATGTAAACTGCCTTCCACAAATAATATTCTATCAGTTAGTTTGTCATTGCTCTCAGACATGGAACAATTCTTTTCTGTTAGCATTTCAATCTTATGTTCCAGTCTTTGTAGTTTGCTAGTGAAATCATCAAACATGGAACAGTTTTTTTTGGTTAAATGTTTCAACATTATGTTCCACTACTTCTCACCCTCCTGGCTGGTGGTTTAATCTCCGGCCCCAGAATCGGGGGAGACACCACAGGGGGCAGGAAGAGGCATCTAGCCATAGGAGGTGTGGAAGGCATGGTATTTCAGTGAGCCAGCCCTTATCTGAGCCCTATCAAGCTTTAAAGCACTGAATTGTTTTCAGTAAACATTACATAGATGCCTGCTCCCAGGCCGAAGGGGAAGTGGGTTTCTGCTCAAGGTCTGGTGTCCCCACACATACTGTCTAAACCGGACCAACCCAATACAAAAGAAACAGCTGCCAAGCTTTGTCAAGACAAGGTAAGACAGTCCTTCAAAATTACCTGCTTCTCAGAAAAGTCTGTCAGATATTCTAGGCCTGTAGGCCAAAGATAGATACCCCAACATTACAGAAGAACTTAGGGTGACTGTCCAGGCAACCAGATGTCACTCTCATTACCTAACATTTCACCTTTCTGGGGTCTTTTACGGAGCTGAAACTAAATAGTCATAGTTAAAGTTTTTCTTAGTTATGATAAAAGATAAATTAGCTATAACACATTAGAGTCACAAAGATAAAATAGACAATAGAATATTTTCTCTAAATTTGCCAGATACAATTGGACTGGATATTGTAACTGTATTATTACTTAATAATTGCTTTTGTGGTATATAATCTTACTATGTTAAAGATAAAACCTTCCTTTTCAGTTAGACAAAAAGGGAGAAATGCTGTGGAATGACACTTTTGTACAATGTGAAGATTTGCCACTTGGATTGGTTTACTAAAAAGCTGATTGGCTGGTAGCCAGGCAGGAAGTATATGTGGGACAACCAAACTAAGGATGCTGGAATGGAGAAAGGCAGAGTCAGAGGAGTCACCAGCCAGACAAGAATGAGTTAGGCATACTAACTGGGATAGAAGTAAAAGCCATGTGGCAGAATGTAGATTAATATTAATAGGTTAATTGAAATTGTAAGAGCTAATTAGTAATAAGCCTGAGCTATCAGCAGAGCATTTATAATTAATATTAAGCCTCTGTGTCAGTTATTTGGAAACTGGCAGGCGGGAAAGAAAAGTCTGCCTACTGCCCTCTATACCTGGAAATCCTGCCTAGCTATTGCGGTTCCAGTTTTTATTGAACCAATCAGAGTGACACGTCTTCACAGTGTACAAAAAGACTATTCCACAACTCCAAGACTTTACATCTAGAGAATAACAATCTGCTATGTAATAGTATTGAGACATTCAACCTTGGAAGTGAATAGATTTCAAGACTCCACCTTCATTAAGGGACAGGTGCATTTATTAAAAGGTGTCAGGATGTCTTTTTTTGTCCCTTTAGCCCCTTCCACCAATGGAAAGTGCAGTAAAATGGTTTATGACCTTAAGTATGCTGGTGTTTTGAACTTGGATTTAAGATTCAGAACTGTGACAAATGAATTTCTCTTATTATAAACTACACAATGAAAAAAACTCTTTTGTTTATAGCAGCCTGAATGGACTGATACAAAAATACCAAGAAAAGGGTACTGCTGGATATGGAGGTGCATGCCTTTAGCCCTAGCACTCAGAAGGCAGAAGCAGACACATCTTGGTTTAGAGGCCAGGGGTTACATAATGAGACCCTGTCTTTAAAAAGGTGGGGGAGGAGTTTGTTTATAACAGCTGCCTAAAATACAGAAGCTTTGGAATCGGACTATGGTTAAAAGCTATCAGAACTCAGAAGAATATTCTAGAAAAGGTGTATATTGCTATTAATGAACTATAAGAGTAGTAAAGTTGCCGAGTGTTGGTGGTGCACGCCTTTAATCCCAGCACTCGGGAGGCAGAGGCAGGCAGATCTCTGTGAGTTAAAGGCCAGCCTGGTCTACAGAGGGAGTTCCAGGACAGCCTCCAAAACAATACAGAGAAACCCTGTCTCAAAAATCAAAACAAAACAAAGAAAAGAATTGCAGTTGCCCAATCTTCCACCAAAGCAGAGACTGTTAACAGCCTTGCTGGTAGAGTTAGTGAAGCTCTGTCCACCCAGAATGCGCTCAATTCACATATTCATCTGAGGCTGGTGACACTAAATCAATGAACTGCATCACTACAGGAACAAATTGGTGCTCTGTGCATAGTGCAACAAGCCTCTCGTTCATATTTTTTATCATGCTACATGTGTAACATCAATGAGTATACCTAATGTATCTGTGCAAGTGCACTTTCTAAATGCTTTCCTGGGTGGATCTTGGAATGATTGTAAACTTTATCACTGTTTTGACTATCAAATTGTAAGTGTAACTCACATGCGGGTTACCCTTGTAACAGAGGAAGGCTGGTAGAATGCTATGGCCCATCGGGGGATGGGTATGGCAGTGGAGAGGCACTATGTCAATAGGGGTCCTGGGAGTGGTGGCAGTGGCGATAGGCATTTTGGCTTTATGCAGAGTTCAAACGTTCCTTGTTCCATAGGCAACAGATCCATCACCAAGTATTGCTCAGCTTAGCCTATGGCAATTCTGGTAGCCATGAAGTCTGGTTACAGATGATTCAAGGATGAAGTTCTCTGATGACGGGAAACCTGTGGGGAAGAGACCTCCCGCCTAAGACAGGGGTTGCCAGGTCCCCAAAAGACGGATAAGGGAGGGTGACCCTACTTGACCTAAGACAGGACTGCCTCATTAGAAAATAAAAAAGGGGGAATTGTGGGAACAACAGACCTTGGCTGGAGGTCCACTTCCCCTTCAGCCTGGGAGCAGACAGCTGTAACTGACCACAGAGAAGACATGTTTACTAAAAACAATATGGTGCCTGTAAGAAATGTTTACCGGAGCAATAAGTTCCTGATAAGGGCTCGCCCACGGGAACACCCTCATCTTGATCTTTTCCAATGACTAACCGCCTCTTCCTGACCCCCCACCGCCGCCTCTGGTGTCAAGGCATATAAGCAGCCAGGATAAGAATAAAAGGGGGCTTTCTTGAGGGGCTTCTTGAAGTTTTCTGGAAGCTTTCTTGAAGCCTTCTCTCACCACCAACTGGTCTCTGTGTCATCAATCCCGACACCCTCCACACATTCTCGGACGCAGGCTGCGCAGCGGGCACAGCAGTGGTCCAGTAAGCTAAGTGTTGGGGAAGCACACCTTTAATCTCAGCATGCAGGTGTAGATGGAGATTTTTGTCATGACCACTGGCTCTCCAGTAAATGATACAGAAACCTATTTATAAATGCTCAGTCAATAGCTTAGGCATGTTAATAACTAGCTCTTATAACTTAAATTAACCCACATATT
Source organism: Mesocricetus auratus (assembly GCF_017639785.1). Classification (NCBI taxonomy): domain Eukaryota; kingdom Metazoa; phylum Chordata; class Mammalia; order Rodentia; family Cricetidae; genus Mesocricetus; species Mesocricetus auratus. The sequence goes on from NW_024429182.1 coordinate 15,435,561, forward strand.
TCTTATGTACATTCTACCAGGGAGCTTGGTGCCTTTCCTTAACAGGGCATGTTTGTTTTCCTTCTCTGCATCCACTGGCAACTCCACCCTTCTTCATCCCTGTGCTCTTTTTTCCCTGTCTGCAAGTCCTGCCTAACCTCTTCCTGCCTCGCTATTGGTCATTAGCTCTTTATTAAACCAGTGAGAGCAACACATCTTCACAGTGTGCAAAAAGACTATTCCATAACACTCATGAGGCAGAGGCAGGTAGATCACTGTGAGTTTGAGGCCAGTCTGATCTACAGAACAAGTTCTAGGACAAACAGGTCTACACAGAGAAACCCTTTCTTAAAACAGACAAAAAGGAGTGGTAAGGTCTCACAAGAGAACAGCTATATAATAACCTCAACAATTTTCTTCTTTTATAAAAATAGAATATCTTTTATTTATTCTTTGATAATTCCATACATGTAAATGGGTCATTTTAATCAAATACACCCCAACTCCCTCTCACTCTCCACAGATACTTCCAACATTCCACCACCCTGTTTCATAATCCTCCCCTTTTCTTTCTTCCATTCTTTCCTGCTCCCCAAGACAGGGTTTATTTATGTAACATCCTTGGCTATGCTGGAACTCACTTTGTATTCCAGTCTGGCCTTGAACTCCCGGAGACCAGCCTCCTCTGCCTCTCAAGTGCTGGGATTAAAAATATATACTATACCACTTGGCTGCATCCTCCACTTTTCATTATTAGTAACAGCCTACTGAGCCCAATGAGTGCCTCCTGTTCGAGTGTTGACTGATTTGGTTGACTTGATGCTGTACAGGTAACCATAGCCATAGTGAGCTCGTAGGCACGATGGCTATGCCATATCCTAAACACAGCATTCCACAGCACTGCTCCCTATCCCCCAGGTCCCTTTTCTCTGTCCCTCTTCCATGATATTCTTTGAACCTTGTGAGCAGACGTTGGTAGAGGTGTGCCATTCAGAGATGAGTAATAAATAGATGGTGACCGGTTATGAGTCTCTGCACTAACTCCCCAGCACTGTAGACAGGCACTCCCCTGGCCAAGGGTGAGTTTCAGTGTTCTGAGATAAATTAAGTGTCACCATCAGATTAGTGGCTGAAATATGGACAACAAAGTGCATTCTGGAGAGTCTTACAATGGAAGGATGCATTAGAGTGGATGAAGGATTGACCTTATTGTAGAGTGGCATGGTATCTGTATATTTGTATTTTTCTTCATTTTATACACTTATTTACTGGGGTGGGAGGAGGTGTGTGCACTGTGGCAGGCTCATGCACCATCGTGGAAGAGGAGGTCAGAAACCAACCGGTAGGAGTTAGTTCTCCCGTTCCACCATGTGAGTTCTAGTGATCAAACGTCTCTCCTCACTTGCTAACAAGTGCCTTCACTAGTTAGTTCTCCCGTTCCACCATGTGAGCTCTAGTGATCAAACGTCTCTCCTCACTTGCTAACAAGTGCCTTCACTTTTGAACCACCATGCCAGCTCAGTGTCCTGGTAGTTTCTGGAAGGCAGAACTTGTAATTCATTAACATAATATTGAGGAAGAAATCTCCCAAAGTGTTAAGGATGGCAGGCAACTTCTCTTGATTGTTTATGAAAAAAAAGTACAAAACCAATGAATTGAAGAGAGAATTTATAATCAAAACAGAAGCAAAATGTAGATTTGATAAATTCTCAACATTGACTACTTCTTTTTTTTTTTTTTTTTTTTTTTTTTTTGGTTTTTACGAGACAGGGTTTCTCTGTTTTGGAGGCTGTCGATCCAGCCTGGCCTCGAACTCACAGAGATCCGCCTGCCTCTGCCTCCTGAGTGCTGGGATTAAAGGCGTGCGCCACCACCGCCCGGCACCATTGACTACTTCTAAAATGAGATACATTCCAATGGTCACAATTATTAGTGAGGTTGAGGCAGGAGGATCACTTGAGCCCGTGAGTTAAAAGATCTGCTCAGGGCAACATACTCAACAAGAAAACCTCATACTCAAAAAAAAACAAAGTGGTCCAGCAGCACTCACACTTGCAGTCCATGAGTGGCTGGCAAGATCCTGTGGAGTAGTCCCTCCCACCACATGGATGTATACCAGTGCGACTGGGGTGGTAAAGAAGCTGACTGTCCTATAAGTAAGCAGGATAAGGTTAGGTGGGAGAACCAGACTATGAGGATGTTGGGAAGAAGAAAGGGAGAGTCAGAGCGTCAAGAGAGTCCAGGCGAGACACAGATGAAGCAGATGAACACGCCATGCTGAAAGAAGGTACCACCACATGGCAGAGGGTAGATAGGAAATATGCGCTAGTTATTTAAGTTGTAAGAGCTAACTTGTAACAAGCATAAGCTATTGGCTGAGCTTTCGTAATTAATAAAAATTCTCTGTGTGCTTATTTGGAGAGTGGCTGGCAGTACGGAAAAATCTGCCTACAAGACCCCATCTCAAAATAAATGAATAGGTGTGGTCAATGGTGTCCTCAGAGGATCATCGTTCAATTCCCTGAACCTATATATGGTACCTCAGTGCCAGTAACTCTAGCTCAGGTGGTCCACTGTCCTCTCCTGGCTTCTGCACACATGTGCAGGCACATAGAGCACATAACTTACAATCCAGCACACCCACACATAAAAAGTTTTTAACTATTACATGTTTATTAAGAGAAAGGAGCGAGCTGGGTGGTAGTGGCGCATGCCTTTAAGCACAGCACTTGGGAGGCAGAGGCAGGCGATCTCTGTGAGTTCCAGGACAGGCTCCAAAGCTGCACAGAGAAGCCCTGTCTCGAAAATCCAGAGAGAGATAGAGACAGTTTTAGTGCACATAGGGCACAACTTGTGTGGAGGTCAGGGGACACCTTGACACCTTTCAGACAACGTTTCCTGTGTGTCCCTAGGATCAAACTCAGGTTGTCAGACTTACTAGCAAGTGTCTTTTCCCACTGAGCTATCTTATTGACCCCCAACATTAGTAATTCTTTTTTGGGAGTTGAGACAGGGTTTCTCTATGACTTTGTTTTTTTTTATTCCCCCCGTGGGTGCTGGGAACCGAACTCTTATATTTTTGGTTGTGAGCCTAGCCTTTAACGGCTGAGCCATCTCTCCAGCCCCTCCTATGACTTTGGAGGCTGTCCTGGAACTAGCTCTTGCAGACCAGGCTAGCCTCAAACTCACAGAGATCAAAATTAGTAATTCTTAAACATATATCTCTCTCCTCATTTATCTCACTTTATTTTATGTGTATTTTTCATGTGCAAGTGTGTATGTATACTATTCATGTGTTACTATCCTTGGTGATGACATTTTGAGGGCAAAGTTTTTTTGGGGGAGTATGTCTATTTTATTTTATTTTTTATAATAATTTTTTATTTAACTTTTTACACATATTATTCCCAGTTCCCTCTCCCTCCCCTCCTCCCCCAACCCCCAATCTCCCCAACCCCCGACTCCATCCCCTCTTCACAACTCAGGGAGGGTAAGGCCTTCCATGAGGGATTTTCAGAGTCTGTCATATCATCTCTGGCAGGGTCTAGACCCTCCCCCATGTGTCCAGGCTGAGAGAGCATCCCTCCATGTGGAATAGGCTCTCAAAGTTCATTTGTATGCCAAGAATTAATACTGATCTACTATCCAAGGTCCTGTAGATTGCCAAGGCCTCTTCTCTGACGCCCAGGCTCAGGAGGGGTCTGGATCAGTCCCATGCTGGCCTCTTAGTCATCATTCTGGAGTCTGTGCATTCCCCCTTGTTTAGGTTAGCTGCCTCTGTGGCTTTCACCAGCCGGGTCTTGATTCCTTTGCTGATCACTCCTCTTTGCAAGTGGGTTCCAGGCGTTCAGTTTGATTTTTAGCTGTGGGTGTCTGCCTCTGCTTCCATCAGCCTCTGGATAAGAGTTCTAGGATGGCATATAAGGTAGTCATCAATCTCATTATCAGGGGAGGGCATTTAAGGTAGCCAGGTGGTGTCATTCCTGTAGATCTCTGAAAATCTTACTAGTGCCAGATCTCTCCTCCAACCTATAATGGCTCCCTCTATTGTGGTATCTCTCATCGTTCTTGTTGCACCCTTCCACCAAAGGGACTGCTGACCAGTTTCCCCTCCTTCCAATTAGACCTGTAGGCAAGTTCCTGTATTCTGTCCATCCTTATTGTCTAAATTCAAGTTCTTGTTGTCCGCCCATCCTTTGCCGGAGGGCCCTGGGAATGTGAGCTCCTGACCTCAGTAGTTTTCTACCATGCCTACTTACTGGTATATAGTGCTCCGCTCTTGTTACAATAAATACTATTCTCCTTGCAAGAATGAGCCACTGTCTTCGTTTAAATCCTCAGGCCCTCGCCCAAATCCTTGAGAAGTGTTGTAGCCCGTACCATTCTCTACAAATGGAGGTCCTATGGAGGTGGGGAAAGAAGGGAAATTGCTGAAGGGTTACACTCGTATGCTGGTCAACAAATAAGGTAGGAGGGTGTATTTGGATAGGGGTACCAAGTTAGGGGTACAGACTTAGGCTCCAGCCCTCGATTGATCTGCTGAGGTCGGGATTGTCAGGAATTTTACTGAGAGTCTGTTGCACCCTTCCCCCATGGGGGTCTGCTGACCAGCTTGTGACTAGGAGCTTCTAGCAAAACACTTCTTGTCCCCTCCTCCCAGTAAGGCCTGCATGCAAGTTCCTGTTGTCTGCCCATCCTCATTGTCTAAATGCTAATTCCTGTTTTGGGTATCTCCTTTGCCAAAAGGCCCTGGGAATTCAGGCTTCTGACCTTGGTGGTTTTCCCCCATGCTTGCTATTGGTATATAAGACTCTCTCTTGTAAAAATAAATGCCATTCTACCTGCAAGAATGAGCCACTGTTTTTGTCTTCATTTACATCCTTAGGCCTCACTTGGATCGTTGTGAAGTGTTGTAGCCCCGAAACACCGGAACTGTGAACAACAGCTTGCTACACACCTCATAAGAACATTGAGACTGCAGAATTTGTTCCTGATAATACAGAATTAACCTCATTGTTTTTACAATTGCAGGAAATCATCAGAAACAGGACTCATCCTATATATATAACACACATCAGATCCCATACAGGTCTGCCAGGTCCTCTGGCACAAGGCAATGATGAAATTGATCGTTTATTAGTAGGTAATGTGTTGGAAGCTTCAGAATTTCATAAGAAACACCATGTTAACAGCAAAGGTTTAAAGAAGGATTTTTCTATCACCTGGCAACAAGCCAAAGAAATAGTAAGAAATTGTCCCAGTTGCTCATTCTACAATCAGACTCCATTACCAGCAGGTTGTAATCCTAAGGGTATTCACAGAAATGAACTTTTGCAAATGGATGTATTTTACTTCCCAGAATTTGGCAGTTTGAAATATGTACACCATACCATAGACACGTTCTCAGGCTTCCAATGGGCTACTGCCCTCAGCTCTGAAAAAGCTGATTCTGTTATTACACACCTCTTAGAGGTGATGGCTGTTATGGGTATACCTAAAACAATAAAAACTGACAATGCTCCAGCATATGTCTCCAGTAAATTGGAACAATTCTTCAAATACTATAATATAAAGCATGTAACTGGTATACCTTACAATCCCACAGGACAAGCAATAATTGAAAGATCTAACCGAACCTTAAAAGAGATGCTTCATAAACAGCCAGGGAAAACAAAGACACCTAAACATAGGTTACACAATGCTTTACTAACGTTGAATTTTCTTAATACTGATGAAAAAGGACAAACTGCAGCAGAAAGACACTGGACTAAAGAGAAGACTTCTGAACTGAACCAACCGGTGTATTTTAAGGATGTTATGACCTCAGTCTGGAAACCAGGATATGTGTTACATTGGGGAAGGGGTTATGCTTTTGTTTCCACAGGAGAAGAAAAGGTTTGGGTTCCATCAAAATTAATTAAAATTCGATCAGAACAGAAAACATCTCAGGAGGAGGAAGATAACAGCCCATCTACAAATTCATATTCCACCATGGGTAAAGTGACCTCCTAAAAGGAAAGAGAAGTGTTTTGTTTTTTATCTTCACAGGTAAACTCAGCAAAGAATTCTGGACATATGGATTCCTGTAGAAGAATGAATAGCTACCCTGAGGACCATCAAACAAACAGTAACTCACTGTGTGGTATCAAAGTCTAAATCTCTCTATATTGTTTTTTCATAGTACCCTTTTATCTTTATTTCTTCACATACCTCAGTCCCCATTCATTTAACTAAAGCTGGCTTTGGAGTTGGATTGGCTCTCCTACTCTAAACTCAAGCATATTATTTAAATACGATTCAGAATTTCTGTATTATATCAAAGAGCCATTGATATAAGACAGAAGAAATAAAATGAGGGACTGTTATCTGTGGATTTCTTTTTCTGAACAGTCTAATTTCCTCCAGGTTTTCCATCTTCCCTATTGTCACCTCTTCTGTATGCATACATATAAAAGTTAAAATATTTCTTTGTTAACATTAACGTTTGAGTTTTCCAGAGAACAAGGGATTTCCTGACAGCAATCTTCAACTGCTTCAGAAAGAGAATGAGGATCCACTTCCTTGACTTCACCTGATTCGACTGGAGGCATCTGAACTGCCCCACATCATTGACTCCACCTGACAAGCACTATCCTGAAACTGGCTTGAAACTACATCACTCTACACAACTCCGGACCAAGAAACTGAAACAGCACATCTTCTACAATCTAGCCAGAGCTTCAGATGAGAGCTTCAATCAACACTAGAACCCCAGTCAGGAACTTCAATCAAGCATCTCCTGCCATACAGAGACTGTCTGATCTACGGAGATTTTGTTATACTAACATTTTTCTTCTCACAGGTCCCCATGAGATTATCATCGTCCCATCTCAGCAGGAAGTAGTTTTGAGAATTCCACGCCCCCTCTCCCTACTATTGATATTATAAGATAGTTTACACCTGTTAGTGTTAGTTTTCAATTATTTGAGTTGGGATTGGAAGGAGGTGTTCATATTTGGGTGTTTCTTTCAGATAAGTTTAGGTTTAGATAGAATAGATGTTTGATACATTTTGTTCATGGACACAAGTTAGTTGTCCTTTTTTAGACTAAAAGGGGAATTGTAGGAGGAAGTCTGTATGCCGCCATTAAACATGTGACTTATTAGAGGCGCATACAGATGAGGTAATAAAAGGGCGGTTTACCACACCGCTAACCACACCCACTTTAGGCAGGACTAAAGACGTATACGTACGTAGGCGGAACTACGTCACTAGCCAGGCCCACTTTTGGGCATGGCTAGGGGGCGTTACGGGGGAAGGCATAAAAGACAGCACACAGGAAGTCTCGGTCTCTTTTCCTGGAGTTCGGCTTCCGGTTCGGCAGTGGAAAACTGCTTGGCTCATCTGGGTTACTTGTTTGGTATCTTGTGAGTAATTTCTACAATAAATACTTAGTTTTACTTTCAGTAATTGTGTGTCGCTTATCGTTACAGCGTCCTTTGGAGCCTACAGAGAAGGATTTGGGCTCTTTTTTTTCTGCTTCTTCTCTAGCACTAACGTGCACTGGAGACATCTGATCTGCTGCGGCTGCCAGCCATGACTTGAGGGGCTCTTGTACCCTAGGCTGATCTATGCTTGCTGCTGCCTTAGACAAAGGAAAACCTCTCTGATCTGAAGAAACTTGAAAAGTTCTTATCTCCTATGAGAGTGATTCCACTAAATCTTTCGAGTCTCTTAGCTTATGCTGAATTTTACCACTAGGTTTCTGCCTCTCTGTATTTCTCGTTTCCAATCTCTCTCTGTCCTGTATGTTGTTTCTCATCTAGCCACTCCTCAGGAGGTGTCTCTATCACACTGCTCACTGGTTTAGGGGTGGATATTTTTTTGCTGTCCCTTGCATATGCGTGGTTGAATCTTTATTTTCCCAAGAGCTCTGATACAGCTGTATTGGTGGCTTTTGCTAGAGGGAAAGATCCTTTTAAAACCTTTAAACTCTAACATTTTCTGAACTTAGTTTTGATTTATTTCAGCTCTCCTAGCTATTAAAATATACACAAATAAACATACAATCATCTGACCAATAATTTTATCTCATCTCTCCAGTCATACACATTTCCATAATAATCTTGAAGGCAGTTGCCACCCCTTTTTCATTTTATTTTATTTTATTTCTTTGTATCTATTGTCCCCTCCAGGGACAAACATCTCTAATATAATCTAGAAACCTTTTTAAATCTTTCTTTTTAACTCATGTACCTTGTACCCGAAGGGCTTCCCTAAGCTGGGAAAGAGACTTCCTGTCCCCTCATTTACCTCACAGTATGATCTCGCCGTCTCGTCACCAACTGATTGGACTTTCTCGCTTGCGTGGGTCGTGTCGTCCACGGGGGACACTCTCGAAGGGCCCTTCATTCTGAGAGCAGAGTTTTCTCCATAGGCTTCTGGCCATGTTGGGGCGCCACTTGGCCGTGCTGGCGTGGGACAGTCAACATGGACTGGGGACACCTAGGAGAAAATGAAGGACGGGGGTACAGAAACAGACGGCAAGATGAGATTCTGATCAAGCGGACAACCTTTATTCATCCCTGCACTGAGATGAAAGTGCTTATGTAGGGTTTGTGCTTTAGTGAGCCCTTGTAAAGCCACACCGATTTGAGCATACCTGTCAGCCAGGCGATTTCCTTCACTGAGGGGCCCTGGCATAGGGGTGTGGGCCCTAAGATGTCCCACAAATATAGGTTTGCTCCGTTGCCGTAGAAGACCTTGTACCTGTAATAAACTCTCTTGTATCCTAGAGATGGGAGCGACATAGGCAGAAGTCTCCAAGGGTTGGATAATGTGAGCAACATATTGACTATCAGTATAAATGTTTAATGCTTCCATGGGGAAGAGTTGTAGTGCCAAGGCCAGGGCTGAAAGTTCGGCCATTTGGGCAGAAGTTGTAGGAATTCTGGCTGTCTTAATGAAGGGGTAAGATACTACAGCTGTACCTTTAAAGGAACCATCTGAGCAAACCATTCTCCCCTTAGAAATAGGCTGAGAGACTACAATTTTTGGGAAAATCAAATGATGCATTTTAAAAAAGGAAGCCAAATTATTGGATGGACAATGATTATCAAAATAACTCTGGGTAGCAGAGAGAAAAATGGCCCAATCACAGTTATTATTTTGTGGCCACTCTATTTGTTGACGGGACAAAGGTGTAACAACCTCATCTGGCTCCTTGCCAAAGGTTTGTAAGGCAACCTTTTGTGCTTTAAATAGGAGTGCAACTATAGCTTAGGGATAGAACACCACTGATTTAGTCAGGGAGGCTCGAGAAAGAACCCAAAGAATGGGACTCTCTTGCCAAAAAACTCCTGTAGCAGCATGAACAGAACAAAACATTAGCAAGGCAGTGGTGGCGCACGCCTTTAATCCCAGCACTCGGGAGGCAGAGGCAGGTGGATCTCTGTGAGTTCGAGGCCAGGCTGGACTGACAGCCTCCAAAACAATACAGAGAAACCCTGTCTCGTAGAAAAAAAAAAAAAAAGTTGTGCTAGTCTCCAAAAAAACAATACAGAGAAACCCTGTCTCGAAAAACCAAAAAAAAAAATGTTGTGCTACTTTTTACTAATGGTTATTCTAATGGAAAAGCAGCTTATGTTATAGATAGTAAGAAATATGTAAAGCAAATAACTCTGGCTTCAGCTTAGATAGTCGAGTTATGAGCTTTCACAATGATTTTTCAACTTCTAGTAAATGATTCATTTAATCATATACTGACAATCATGTTTTTAAAGCTCTTCAAATAATAAAGACAGTTCAGTGCATTGAAACTAAGAATGATCAGGTTAAAATATTATTTAAACAAATTCAAAATGCAATTGTCATGTTTTGTGGTTAACATAAGAGCTCATTCAAACCTTCCCAGCCCATTGCCTAGAGAAAATGAGTCAATAGATAGATTAACAAAAGTGGTCGCTTTGTCTCTGGTAGAGAGAGCTCTGCAGTCTCATAATTTTCATCATCAAAATAGAAGAAGTCTAGGAGAGCAATTTGGTTTAACTAGAGAGACTGCTTGTCAAAATTGTCAAAGAATGAGGTGTGCCCACAATATTTATCTCTAATTGAAGAGTGAACCCTAGAGGCCTACTTCCTAATCATCTATGGCAAATGGATGTTACTCACGTTACAGAATTTAACAAGCATGGCAGTTGATAGGTATTCAGGCTTTTTGATGGCCACCACACAAACTGAAAAAGTCACCAAGCATGTGATAAGTCACTGTTTAAAATGTTTTGCTTACATGGGAGTTCCAAAAGTGATAAAGAACAGACAATAGGTCTGGATATTCTAATAAGACATTCAGCTATTTTGTACTGAATAAACAATCACAACAGGTATTCCTTATAATCCTCAAGGAATTGTGGAACGTGCTCATAGCTCCTTAAAAATACAACTTCTAAACTTCTATATATGTGAAAATGGAATGGCTTACTCTATGCTGTCTACAAATTGGACGAGGTTATGTGTATTAGGCACCCCTCCCCCGATTTAGTTTATTCCAGGAAGTGAGCCCATTCAATACCTAGCATAGATTACCTTATTCCTAGACATAAGAGAGCCATCTAATTCATCCCCCTGTTAGAGAGACTTGGAGTATCGGGGACCTTAGTCACTGGCTCAGCAAGCATGGGAGTAGCCTTTGTCACCACATGATGCATTAAATCATGAATTCTTCATTTTAAAATTCTTAAATATGGATGCCAGTAAACAATCTGCTACAGACAGATTCTGGCATGATGGAGCTCGAGTGGCTTTTGCTCTGGTCAGATAAAAACATCCATATACTAGGCAGTGCAAAAGCCCCAATTTGGGATGGAGGGAATGTTTGTGTTTTCTTACAGGAAAAGAACAAAGCTCAGTGGCTGCCAGAACATTTGGTATGATGTATGGAGCAGAGAAAATCCAGACCTAAAACCATAGAAAGCTGCCCAAACCAGTTCCAGTGAAGAATGCTAAACCAGTGTTCCTAACTCTGCATAGTCCCCTCCCCTGCCCAGTTTCCAAATTCCCTCAACCCATTCTCACCTCTGCAACCTCATTCTCTTCCCTGATATTAACTCCACTTAAAAAAGAAAAAGAGAGGCCGGGCATTGGTGGCGCATGCCTTTGATCCCAGCACTCGGGAGGCAGAGGCAGGCAGATTTCTGTGAGTTAAAGGCCAGCCTGGTCTACAGAAGGAGTTCCAGGACAACTTCCAAAACAATACAGAGAAACCCTGTCTCAAAAACCCAAAAAAAAAGAAAGAAAGAGAAAAGAGAGTGAGAACAACAGGAGAGTTGGTATAAAAATTGGTTCTCTACCTCCCCCTGTCTATCCACCTTATTGCTTAGCATTTTAGGCCCCTTTTTGGGCTTTATATTGCTTGGTTCTTTTGGCCCATGGGCCCTTAGGCGTCTGACAGACTTTATTAAACAGCAAATAGATAATCTTGCCGCAAGGCCTATTCAGGTCCATTATCAGAGGCTGGCCATAAAGGAGAGTGGCCCTTATCAGAAGGCTGATGAAAGTGATAGCCAGGAGGAAGGCAAACTTCGCCTAACATTCCCAATCTCCACATAGCAAAAAGGAGACAAACACCCCCGGGGCACATAATCTGCTCATGGCCTACACAGCCCCAGGCAGGGACCTTAACAGGCCCCTCTACCCACGAAACAAATGACCACCATTATTGATGGCTCGCTGATGACGGGCATCTTTCTGATGCTTCACCCCCTAAGACAGGAGCTTTGAAGGCTGGCAAAGAGATCCAGAGACAGGCTCCATCAATCCTTGTGGTTTTCCCGGTAACTTACATTCTGGCTGCGTCTCTTTGCTTAACCAAAAAGGGGGAGATGCCAGGGACCTACACCATAATCCAGCCGTGGCACTGTCACACCCTCCTTCATAGAGAAGACGTGACTCCAGGCCACACTGCAGAAATACCACCTCTTAAGATAGGAAGCAAGTTCCGAGAAAACAGACCTGTGGCTTATCAGCCTAGTGAAAATTATCAAGCCACTCGGGCATAGGCTTGAGCAATAGAGGGTAGACTGTGAAAGATAAAGTTAGAACCTGCAGTGAGGTCACCAGGTGACACAGGATGACCTAACTCTTGCAGTGACCTCTGCTCTGCCAGGCTCATGGCAGCTGCAGTGAACACCCCATTCCCTCCCCTCCTCACTTCCCTCCTACAGTCTTACATAAATCCCTTTGGGCTGAATAAAGGTTGTCGGCTTCATCAGAATCTCTTCTTGCCGTCCATTTCTGCACCCCCTGTCCTTCATTTTCTCCTAGATGTCCCCAATCAGTGTTGATTGTCCCCTGCTGGCATGGTCCATGGACCTGTCCTGTGGTGAGAATGTGGTGTTGAAGTCTCCCACTATAAATAAGTGTGTGGGGTTTAATGTGTGGTTTGAGTTCTAGTAATGTTTCTTTTATGGATGTGGGTGCCTTTGTATTTGGGGCATAGATGTTCCGAATTGAGACCTCATCCTGATGGATTTCTCCTATGATGAATATGAAATGACATTCTTCATCTCTTTTGATTAATTTCAGTTTGAAGTCTATTTTGTTAGATATTAGGATAGCTACACCCGCTTGCTTCTTACGTCCATTTGATTGGAAAATCTTTTCCCAACCCTGAACCTTGAGGTAACGCCTGTCTTTGAAATTGAGGTGTGTTTCTTGTATGCAGCAGAAGGATGGGTTCTGTCTTTGTATCCATTCTGCTAGCCTGTGTCTTTTTATAGGTGAGTTAAGACCATTGATATTGGGATATTAATGACCATTGATTGTTGATTCTTGTTTGCTTTGGATCCGTTTTTGGTGGTGCTATTCTATGTGAGTTTTTCCCCTATTTCTGACTTCTGGTAAAGTAAGATTATCTATTGTCCATGTTATTGTGAGTGTAGTTAACTTCCTTGGGTTGGAGTTTTCCTTCTAGAACTTTCTGTAGGGCTGGATTTGTGGATACATATTGTGTAACTCTGGTTTTGTCATAGAATATCTTGTTTTCCCCATCTATAATGATTGAGAGTTTGAAGTTTTTTTGTTTTGTTTTGTTTTTTTTGAGATAGGGTTTCTCTGTTTTGCTTTGGAGGCTGTCCTGGAACTCGCTCTGTAGACCAGGCTGGCCTCGAACTCACAGAGATCCGCCTGCCTCTGCCTCTGCCTCCCGAGTGCTGGGATTACCACCACCAACGCCCGGCATTGTAAATAAATTAAAGGTTTTTGGTGTGTTATACAATGAATCCACTATAAGGATACTACAAAAAAAACTTTAACCTGTATTCATTTATTCTGTATCCCTCAAAATTTTCAATTATGTTATAATCAAACTAAGTTAAACTTAATGTAGGATTGATATGTTCTCTATACCTGGAGATTTCCCATATCCTACTTTAGTAATTGTGTGTTGATTTCACAATGTAATAGCTGTAGATTACCCTTTTATTTATTTATTTATTTTGGGTTTTTTGAGACAGGGTTTCTCTGTATTGCTTTGGAGCCTGTCCTGGAACTCCTTCAGTAGACCAGGCTGGCCTCAAACTTACAGAGATCTGCCTGTCTCTGCCTCCTAAATGCTGGTATTAAAGGCATGTACTACCACTGCCCAGCCCTTTTTTATTTTTATGATCTCAAATTCTGGGATATCAACTGTTTCCTGGCCTTTCTGTAATTACCATTATTCTGTTTGTTTTTCTTTTTTCTTTTTCTTTGTGCAGTTCTGGCTGTCCTGGAACTCTCTGTAGACTAGGCTGTCCCAAAGCTTGTTATACAGACCGGGTTTCAAACTCACAGAAATCCACCTGCCCCTACTTTGCACGTGCTAGAATTAAAGGTGAATGTCACCATGCCCAACTTCACAGTTTTTTGCCTGTTTGGTGTGTCTATCTGTGTGTGAGTGTGTGTGTGTGTGTGTGTGTGTGTGTGTGTGTGGTCTTGTGTATAGATGTACAATCACATATATGTGCATGTGTGTATGGAAACTAGAGGCTGTCATTAAGGAATCTTCCTCAATTGCTCTCTACTTCAATTTTTGGAGACAGGGACTCTCACTGAATCTAGGGCTCAAGGATTCAGCTAGATTGGATGGTCAGCAATCCCAAGCAGCCCTCATGTCCCTGCCTCAGCAGACCTAGCATTATAGACATACACAGAATGAATACCTGGGCATTTACATCAAACTCCAATCCTCCTAACCCTGACTAAGCCAACTCCCAGAGCTTAGGCTTTTCTATTTGTTCATTTTTGGGTCTTGTGTATCCTAGGCTGGTTTCAAACTTATTTTGTAGTCAAGTGTGACTTTGAACTCTTTTTTTGTTTTGTTTTGTTTTTCAAGACAGGGTTTCTCCGTATTGTTTTGGAGGCTGTGACTTTGAACTCTTGATCTTTCTGATTTCACTCAAGCACTGAGCCTATAGCCATGTGCCACCAAATTCCAATGTATGTGACGCTGGGGACTAAAGCCAAGCTTCAAGAGCGTGCTAAGCAAGTACTCTACCAACTGAGCTCCAAAGTTTTGGGGCTTTTTTGGGGGGGTGTTCTTTTGAGACAGGGTTTCTCTGTGTAGCTTTTTGTAGACGAGACTGGCCTCGAACTCACAGAGATCCACTTGCCTGTGCCTCCTGAGTGCTGGGATTAAAGGCGTGCACCACCAACAACCAGCTTCACAGTTGTTTTACAAACATCTTTTCTAAACCTTTTCCAAAGCCTTCTAACTTTTCCAAAGTCTTCTTTGGAACAAAAACAAAATAAGAGATTAGTGAAATGGCTCAGTGGTTACGAGTGCTTGTTGTGGGGGCTGGAGAGATGGCTCAGAGGTTAAGAGCACTGACTGCTCTTCCAGAGGTCTTGAGTTCAATTCCCAGCAACTACATGGTGGCTCACAACCATCTGTAATGAGATCTGCTGCCCTCTTCTGGCCTGCAGGGATACATGTAGGCAGAATACTGAATACATAACAAATAAATAAAATATTAAAAAAATATTTAAAAAAAACAAAAAGAGCCATGAAGTGGCCCACAACTGTCTATAATTCACTCCAATTCTAGAAGGATATGATGCTTCTGAGGATGCCAGTACTAATTTATACACACACACACACACACACACACACACACACACACACACACACACACGTTAAAGGAAAAATAAAAACATTTAAAAACTACAATGTAGGATATGTGAAGGCATATTGTTTTTCTTGCCTTCAATTCCCATTCAAAGACAGCCAGCGCTAGAGAGATGGCTCAGCCATTGAAAGCACTTGCTCTAGCAGAAGACCCAGGTTAAATTCCCAGCACCCACATGGTGGCTCACAAGCATCCATAACCCAAGTTCCATGGAATTCAACAGACACTCGTGTAGTGCACATACCTGCATGCAGGCAAAAGATGCATACTCAGAGAGTAAAATAAATAAATCTATAAAAACTGTATAAAAGAAGATAGTCAGCAGCAATTTCCTATTATCCTTCCAGACTCTAATGTGCATCTATAAACACAAGCACAGCTTTCTTATACTTTTATGAAAAATATAATTATACTGTGAAAAAACCTGGCTCCCCTTTGTCTTCTATTTGTTCATTCAAGGAGTTTGTTTGACTCAGTGTGGGTGTCTGAAGCCACTGTGCCTGGAGTTCACTGAACCTTATGGTTTAATTATCAGTTCCCCAAATATCTTCCCAGTCCCTCCTTCCTTCGTCCTTTTCAATCTTTCTTCTTTCTGTCCCTCAGACTCCTTGATTCCCATTATCCCAGTTTCTGTCCCTCAGACTCCTTGATTCCCATTATCCCAGTTTCTGTCCCTCAGACTCCTTGATTCCCATTATCCCAGTTTCGCTGACTCTGCTTAGTCTACTATCTACCTTTGCTCCTCCTGACAACTGTGTGTTATTCTTAGCTCCAGAATGTCCTTTTCTTGTTTGGCTGCTTTTGGTGTTTTTGTTTGTTTTGTTTTGTGTTTTAGATTTTGAGACAGGGTTTCTCAGTCTAACATCTCTGGCTGTCCTGTAAACCTGGCTGGCCTTAAGCTCACAGAGATCCTCCTGCCTCTGCTTCCTGAGTGCAGGGATTAAAGGTGTGCACCACCACTGCCTGGCTTTTTGTTAGCTTTTCAACTTTTTTTTTTCAATTCGTTAAGAACACCCCCAAGGTATTAGGAAGAGAAAATGGAGAGCTGGAAAGATGGCTCAGTGAGTGAACGAATTTGCTGTCAGATGATGCAAGGCTTCAGACATGAATGTGATCCTTGGAACGCAAGTAAAAGTGACAAAAGCGTCCTCTGACCGTCACACATTTCGCCATGAACTTCACTTCCTCCACACTCTTCCTGCGTTAGGACAGGTTCTATGGCGGAGCAGAACTGATAGATTACATGTATATTATAAACTCGGGGGCTCAAGAGATGTCTTGGCAGTCCAGTGGGCTTGCTCTTTCTACAGAGGACCAGACTTGGGTTTCGGAAGCCCACAGCTCCTCCAGTTCAAGAGATGTAACAGCCTCTTTTGTCCGTGCCATAGACACAGACACAGGCGATAAATAACAAATCTCTAAAGGAACTGACTAGAATGGCTTACCAGATAAGATCTGGGTAGTCCAATAAAGGCTGTGCATGATGCTGGAGAGGCCAAGAGCCCTGTCACTCCTCAATTCATAAACTAAATACCTCAGGGGGTCCCATCTGGTGCTTCAAGCTTACACGGTTCAGTCCTTGTTGGAAGACCAAGCATCTGGAGTCTCATGTCACAAAGAATGGCAGCCACAATAGCAGTACCAGCAGAGACACACACACTCAGCAGTGAAACCAAGGCTGGTGGGCAGGCAGGCAGGGGGGGCAGGGAGGGAGGCAGGGAGGCAGGGAGGGAGGCAGGGAGGCAGGGAGGGAGGCAGGGAGGCAGGGGGGCAGGGAGGAAGGCAGGGAGTCAGGGAGTCAGGGAGTCAGACTCCTTGGAAAGCTGTCTGGGCTTTTTTTTTTTTTTTTTTTTTGGTTTTTCGAGACAGGGTCTCTCTGTGGCTTTGGAGGCTGTCCTGGAACTCACTTTGTAGACCAGGCTGGCCTCGAACTCACAGAGATCCGCCTGCCTCTGCCTCCCGAGTGCTGGGATTAAAGGCGTGCGCCACCAACGCCCGGCTGTCTGGGCTTTAAGATGCTATCCACTCTGAGGATCTCTCGCCCCTACTCTGCAGAAGGCTGTATTTCTCCCAGTAAATCCTTTCTAGAAAAGTCCTCAAAGACCTGTCCAGACATCTCTCTTTTTAAGGTTTATTTATATATTAATTATACAGTGTTGTCTGCATGTATGCCTGTAGGAATCCCCCAGCTGGCAGCATCTTCATTTCCTGGTAGAGGAGCATATCTACAAAAGATAAAATGATGGCACCTCCATCAAAACCCTGAAGAGGACCCGGGAAGCTTCTGTCCACAGCTTCGCCATTGTTGCCACTGA
Source organism: Mesocricetus auratus (assembly GCF_017639785.1). Classification (NCBI taxonomy): domain Eukaryota; kingdom Metazoa; phylum Chordata; class Mammalia; order Rodentia; family Cricetidae; genus Mesocricetus; species Mesocricetus auratus. The sequence goes on from NW_024429182.1 coordinate 15,452,995, forward strand.
GACCCCTGCTGGTGTCACTGTCTTCTCCTCCAGGAATACCAGTCCCTGGGGCCAGTCTGACTCATGGGACCTTCATACACCAGACCCAAGAAGCTGCATCTTCTGGTGCTGGCTTCCAGCGTCTCACAGAATCGTCTCACATCCATGTGCTGACGGCCACCATGGGTGCGTGGACAATGCCATCTTGGGTCTGATGTGGTGGAAGCTGGCCCCCAAAGTTCTATGCATACACAAAGCCATCCGTGTGAATGAATATCCATAGGTCATGCGTGGTTCCTGTACAGCAGTGGTTCTCAACCTGTGGGTCAGGTCCCTAACAAGAACCACATCTCAGATATTTACAATATGATTCATGATAGTAGCGAAATTATAGTTATGATCTAGCAACAAAATAACTTTATGACCAGGCATTGGTGGCACATACTTTTAATCCCAGCACTCAGGAGGCAGAGGCAGTCGGATCTCTGTGAGTTCGAGGCCAGCCTGGTCTACAGAGTGAGTTCCAGGACAGTCTCCAAAACAATACAGAGAAACCCTGTCTCAAAAAACAAAAAATAAAATAATAATAACAACTTTATGGCTGGGGGTCACCACCACATGAGGGACTGTATTACAGGGTCACAGCATTAGGAAGGGTGAGGACACTGATTATTAGAGTCCGCCAGGAGAAACAGCAACAGTGGCAGAGCTATACCCAGGAGGAATTTCAAGGTGAATGAACCAAGCCGGCTCCTGAGTTCACTGCTGCTTAGTCTGAGGTAGGAGGGGATTCAGAGGCATGTGGGCCACATCTGTGCCTATGGAATCCAGTCCCTTCTGAAAACAGCCAGCCAGCTGCAGCTTCCGACGCTGAGCGCTGAATGGCAGGCAGTCACTGAATTAACTTATGTTCTTCTGCAAGCACGTCACCAAAGGTAAGATGAAGGGGTGAGGGCTGCAGCACTGGCTGTTCCTCCAAAGGTCGTGAGTTCAACAACCAGCAACTACTTAGTGGCTCACAACCATCGGTAGTGGGATCTGATGCCCTCTTCTGGCATAAAGGTGTATATGCAGATAGAGCACTCATATACATAAATCTTTGAAAAATTGGATGAAAAATACCAGTTCCAAAAAACATTGTATATTTGAAATCACGGCTCCATTCAGGATAGAGTACATTGCTCATATCCTGAAAGCTGCTTTTCTCACTTCCTAAAGGCAACTCTTACCCATCCACTAAAGGCAACCAACATTCCCTCTAGACCTATCTTATACTTTTTAAATTTGGAGACAGTTTCTGTGACTGTCATGGAACTCTTTGTAGACCAGGCTGGCCCCAACTCAGAGATCTGCCTGCCTCTGCCTTCTGAGTGCTGGGATTAAAGGCGTGCACCACCAGCACTTGGCTATAACTATCTTTATACTCTTTGTAAGGGTTTCCCCTCTTTATTGCTTCACTCGGGTAGGTTGCAGGATTCCACAAGAGTCTTGACTTCTACAAGCCATGTTGCTTGTATGACTTTCAGGTAACAGATGACCACGTAGGTCAAAGAGGTTGCCTTTTAATACTCTCCACAACCGGTGAGCCACAACAGTCTTATTCATCTCTGTATTTAGAAACTCACAGCAGAAACAGGCTTCCTATGCAGAGAGCAAGAGCCCCGCCTACTGGCCTCTTCAGTAACTGCAGAACCTAAAGCAAATTCTTTAAAGTTGGAATTGGGAAAACTGGCAGCTGTGTTTGGGTTGAGAGTATTACAGTGGGACTGAGAAGATGACTCAGTTGGTGGAGTGCTAACCTACTACTCTTGAGGCCTCAGCTTTGATTTCCAGCACCACAAAACAAGATAGGTCGTGAGTGCTGAAATTTAAAGGTGTGCACCACAACATCCAGTATGTGTGGTTAAACCGAGTGGTAGTGGCACACACCTTTAATCCCAACACTCGGGAGGCAGAGGCAGATGGATCTCTGTGAGTTCGAGGCCAGTCTGGTCTTCAGAACAAGTTCCAGGACAGCCTCCAAAACAATACAGAGAAACCCTGTCTCATGGGTAAAAAAATGTGGTTAAAGACAGTCACTGAGCTTGAGGACCTGAGTGTAATTACCAGGACTCATATGGTGGAGAAAACTGACTCCAATAGTTTGTCTGACCACATGTGCACTATGGTGGTGCCCCCCCCCCACACAAATACTTTTTTAAAATTAAGTTTGTACTAGGCGGTGGTGGCGCACACCTCCTTTAATCCCAGTACTCAGGAGGCAGAGGCAGGTGGATCTCAGAGTTCAAGGCTACAAATCGAGTTCCAGGACAGAAGACAGAGAAACCCTGTCTTGAAAAACCCTAACAGAAATCAACCTTGTTCATTTTGTGACTGTTTGATTGCATGTATGTGTCACATTCATGCCTGGTGCCTAAGGTCAGAAGATCTGGAGCCTCTGGAACTGGAGTTATGATTATGAACCACCCACAATGTAATGTAGGTGCTAGGAATTGAAAGCCAGCCCTCTGGTTTTATAGGGGCTGGAGAGATGGCTCAGTAGTCCAGAGCACTGGCTGTTCTTCCAGAGGACCTGGGTCCAACTCCCAGCACCCACATGGTAGCTTACAAAATTAGTTGTAACTCTTTCCAGTGGATCTGAAATAGAAGCAGGCAAAATACTAATGTATACAAATGGAAAAATAAAAATTACATTTAAAAGATTTGAAGTTGTTCCTTTTCATTGTTTATCAAGACAAGGTTTCTCTGTAGTTTTGGAGCACATCCTGGAATTGGCTCTGTAGTGCTGGGCTGAGGCGGGCCCCACCACCACCCAGCCTTTTTATTCCAAGACAAGGCTTCACTGTATAACTGGCTGTCATGGTCACTCTGTAGACCAGGTTGGCCTTGAACTCCTTCTGTCCCCTGAGTGTTGGGATTAAAGGGATGGGACAGTACTGTCTGGCCTGGAACTTTCTAGGTAAACCAGGCTGAGCCTTGGACTCAGAGCTGTCTGCCTCAGCTGGGACTCAAGATCCACACTGCTACACCCAGTCCCTACTTGTTCTGCTGCATACAGAGCTATGAGACCTTACACTCACAAATAAAACTCTCAACACATTATACACCATCCAGTTTATTGCTCTGGTAAGACGCAGAGCTCTGACCATGTAGAGATCCGCACATTTTCTTCCTTGAGGAGCTGCCACAGAGCGCCAGCTTCTAACAAGTCATCAGGTATTTCATCCGTGGAGCCTGGTGTCTGTTCTCAGCAGGTCAGCCCAGTGCTCTCCTCTCCCCTCCCTCTGGCTGAGCTCTGTCACATCCCAACGACTCCGCTGGCCCACGAAGCTCTGCTCGTTTATTTATTTACCTATTTATTGAAGTGCTAGGGATCAAACTAGGGACATGAATGCTAGGCAAGCACTGTTCCCTAGATGCGCTTTCCCAGCGTGCTGAAATCACTAACAATTAGTACAGAGGACCGTCTTAAACAAGACACAATCACCCCCATGTACCAATCAAGACAAAACGATCCTGTGTTCAGATCCTCCAACCTTGCTGTTCGCAAGCCTGTCTGTCTCTACAACGTAACATTCTTTCCGTTCCTCCCCACAGGTTTCCTGTCATGTACCCACTGTAACCTACTTCACATTGAGGGCTGAGGTTTTAATTCATCATTTCCTTGTCAGGTGATTTTCAACCATGCAGGAATTAATCACACCAATTTTGTGTCGCCACTGTTACCAAGACAGAAGTAATTAAGCATTGTTCAGTTGTTGATGACGTTAAAAACAAATACAGGCATGAATTTAGTATACATATGAATTTAGTATACACAGTAGTAAGGGTCAAGTTGTTGAAAATGCTTTTCAATGTCAGAAAAGCCTGCTTAGAAATTAAAACTAAGGTGTATTGTAAACATGTAATAGTAACAATTACTAGAAACAAAATACTCAAGACAGTTACATTCACACCACAGAGAATTCTGCCTGTCATTTTACCCCCAACATAGGGTTTCTGTCTGTGTAGCCCTGGCTGTCCAGGAACCCAGAGATCCGCCTGCCTCTGCTGTGCTGGGATTAAAGGCGTGAGCCATCACCGCCCAGCTAATGCCTGTCAATTTTATAGGCTGTTATATTCCAAGAGCAGCACTTTTATCCCCAAAAGTTGGTAGATCATGCTGGTTTCTGAAAGCTTTGGATGAACACAGAGCACACTTACAAGACAAATTCCACAACCAATAACCCCACCATGGTCGGGTGCAAGTGGGGTAGAATGTGGATGTGCACTCACACGACAAGAGTTCTCCAACTCTGACCACGTGACATTCTGACATTCTGTGGAACTCATCTCTGAAAATCATAACAATCTATACGAAATCATTTAATATAAAACATACAAACTTCTCCATATGCAGACCCACAGAACAGGAAGGCAATGACGACAAGCAAACCCGTACAAAAGGAGGAACATGGAAGGACTGGAGACTGATGAGTCTCAGGACCCTCTCCTGACGGCACTGAGTCTCTGGGTCCATTGGTGGTGACGGGCCAGCCCTCCATCACCACCGTCCTCTGCTAAGATGACCACAGGTCACTCGCTGTCAAACTTGACGGAATTGACCTGCACAGAGATGGAGCCGCCCCGGTAGCTGCCCCTCTTCTTCTTCGTTTTTTCATGGCGGAAGGACTTGCCTTTGGTGAACTTCAGAACCTGATTGGCTCGCTCACCCCAGTCTCCAGCTGCACCTCGCTGGTAAATAATAAAGTTAGTGCACAGAAGACATTAACAAGCCGGGCAGTGGTGCCCCACGCCTTTAATTCCAGCACTTGGGGGGCAGAGGGATCTCAGTGAGTTCTAGGACAGGCTCCAAAGCTACACAGGGAAACCCTGGCTCAAAAAACAACAACAAAAAAAGTAAAAAGAAGACAATACTAAAGCCTCACCTTGGCATCAAAGGAATTGTCTGCTACTCGTGAATCCACCTCAATCTCCTCCTCCCTGACCCTTCGGAATGGGGAAGATGCCCTTTTATCTGCCTAGAGAATGAAGCAGGAAATGAGATTTATTTATTTTATATCTTTTATATTTATTTATTCATTCATTTATTTATTTATTTATTTTGGCTTTTCGAGACAGGGTTTCTCTGTATTGTTTTAGAGGCTGCCCTGGAACTACTCTGTAGACCAGGCTGGCCCGAAATCACAGAGATCCGCCTGCCTTTGCCTCCCGAATGCTGGGATTAAAGGCATGCGCCACCAACGCCCAGCTGGTGATTTAACAGCTCTCCTCACAGGCTGTGGTATCAGCCAGATTGTCAAGGTGGCCCCAGGGCATTCTGGTTTAAAGGCTGGGTTCTGAGAATACTATGGAACAACGTACTTTCTTCCTTTTGGGAAAAGTGTTGGGAGTCTGGAGCTTAACTTTCTTAGCTTGAGGTGTCTCTGCTTCCTCTGCTGTGTCATTCTGCTTTTGTTTCTTTCCTGAACCTACAAAACAAAAAGGCAGACTCAGAAGTCACGTGTGATGGAAATCTGCCATGCAGTCAGGAGCAGGCGTCTCCCCTGCCTGGCTCCCTCTCTGAGTACATTCCAGGGATGGAGGACAGACCCAGGGGTGGCTCTACACATACAGACCTGGCTTGGAAACTGCCCTTTTCGTCTCTTCCTCCTCCTCCTCCTCCTCTCCCTCACTTTGCTTGCCTGCTTGTCCGTTCTGAGGCGCGGGAGTGCCGTTGGCCTTGCTGGCCTGGGGTCCAGCACTGCCCTTGCCCTTGGGCTTCTCCTCCTCGGCACTGGAACTTTCAGAGGAGCTGCTGCTCTCAGCTGCTGCCTTCTTCCCAGAGGCTGCTTTGGAAGGGGCTTTGCCTCCCACTGCCTTTGTCTTAGCTGGGGGCTTAGGTGTCTTCTCCTCTTCGTCACTGCTGGAACTGTCTGAGTCGGAGCTGCTGTCTGCCGCAGCCTGAGGCGCCTTTTTGGCAGGCAGGGATGGTGCTGCTTTAGCAGACACCTTGGGCTTGGGGGTTGTCACAGTTTTCTTTGCTGTCTCCTCCTCACTGGAGCTGCTCTCCTCCTCACTGGAGCTGCTGTCAGCCTTTCTGGTCTGAGGTTTCTGGCCACTGCCTGCTGGTTGCTTAGGAGTGACAGCTGTCTTAGCCACAGATGGCTTGGGAGTGACAGCTGCCTTGCTCACAGGATTCTTGGGGGTGCTGACTGGCTTGGCAGGAGCTTCGTCCTCAGAACTGTCAGAATCTAGATTAAGAGGGGACAGAATGTATCAAACTCAGGAGAACCCTGTAACATCGACCCAAATCAATGAGCATCCCAGTGGCCCACCCGAGGGCCTGAGCAGCATTACCTGAGCTGTCTGAAGAGCTCTCTTTCTTCTTTGCTGGAGCTGGTTTGGCAGGAGCTGGTTTGGCAGGAGCTGGTTTGGCAGGAGCTGGTGTGGTGGGTGTCTTGGAGAGGACCGCTTTAGCAGGGGCTTTCTTCTCTTCTTCCTCAGAGCTCGAATCTGGGGAGGATTTGCGACATTAACATGGGTCCAGAATTGCAGGTCAACCAGGAGTGCAGTAGAAATGTAACAATGTACACCATCCCTTAGCAGGTAGAGAGTAATCCTCTTCCTTGTAGAGTCTCACTACACCCACGACTCACCAGACTCATCACTGCTGTCCTCACTGCTATCTGCAGGCTTTTTCTGCACGGCAGCTTTCTTTGGAGACTGGGTTCCCAAGGACTTCTTTGGCAAAGGAACAGAAGGCGGTGGGACTGAACTGTAGGGACCTATTTAAAAGGTAGAATAGTTTTGAAATACGCATTTGCCAGGCACGGTGGCTCATGCCTGCAATCCTGACATTTATAAGGCTAAGTCTGGGCTACAGAGGAAAAACTCAAACAACAAAATAAAACAGGTCTGGGGGTGTTGCACACTTTTAATCCCAGCACTCAGGAGACAGATTTCTTTCTTTTTTAAAGCGGTTTTCATTATTTGGACAGTGCATGCTTGTCCAAATTACAGACAGTTGAGTGCCATGTGGGTGCTGGGAACTGAACCCAGGTCCTCTGGAAGAGTAGTCAGTGCTGTTAACCACTAAGCCATCTCTCTATTTTTATAAGTTCCAGGCCAGCCTAGTCTACATAGTGAGTTCCAGGATAGGACAGTCTGATCTACATAGTAAGACCCTGTCTCGGAGCAAGCAAATAAGTAAATAGATAACAGAAAAAATAAAGTATGTACACAGGACTAAGGATGTATCTTCTTTTCAAGACAGGGTTTCTCTGTAGCTTTGGAGCCTGTCCTGAAACTACTCTGTAGACCAGGCTGGCCTTAAAGTCACAGAGATCCACCAGTCTCTGCCTCCAGAGTACTGGGACTAAACACGTGTGCCACCAACACCCAGTGAGGATGTATCTTCTAAGTACAGAACCTGCCTAGCACGCATAAACCTGCCCTGGGTTTAATCTCTAGCGCCACAAAATTAAGTACTTAAATTCTTGTATTCCCTCTATCCAGAAACGGGCTTACCCTCTACTGCAGAATGTGGGTTGGGATTCATAAGTCATTTCAAACTGTGTCACTTCTAAGGCATTGTGGAATCCCTTGCCCCCCTCCCTTTTTGATCTCTTCTGGAAGAAGTTAGTTGCTGTGCCATGAGGACTTTTCACAGATAGGTCATACAGCTTGATGGCTCATGTCTAATCACCTGGTTTTTTCTTCATGGGTTTTTTCTGCTCTTCCTCATCACTAGAAGACTCCTCACTGCTAGAACTCTTTTGAGTAGGGGTGGCAGCCACCTTCACTGGTGCCTTGGCCACAACTTGTTTTTTAGGTACAGTCTGCATCTGAGAGAAAAATTTACATTAGAGGAAAATACCTTCCAAGACAATTCTATCAGGCTGGCAGTAGTGGTGGTTTAGGACTCTGACCCCAGCACTCAGGAGGCAGAGACAGACCCTTGTGAGTTTGAGGCCAGCCAGGTCTGCGTAGCTGGTTCCAGGACAGCCAAGGCTGACACACAGAAAGCCTGACTCAGGAAAACAAACCACCAATCTACTAGGAGAGACATTCTCAGTCCCTTTACCTCATCCTGGATAGTTACAACCCTAACCTTCTTGGGGGGTGCAGTTGGCTTCTCCTCCTCTTCAGAGTCATCGCTGCTGCTGCTGCTGCTGCTGCTGCTGCTGCCTGCTTTGCCATTGGTTACTTTAGGTTGTGCTTTAGCCGGTGTACCTGAGAAACAAAGTGATATTAAGACAAATTGGTGAGCCAGGCAGTGGTGGCGCACGTCTTTAATCCCAGCACTTGGAAAGCAGAGGCAGGCGGATCTCTGTGAGTTCAAGGCTAGCCTAGTAAATAGAGTTCCAGTACAGCCAAGGCTGTACAGAGAAACTCTGTCTCGAAAAACAAAAAAAATAAACAAGCAAAAAAAGACAAAATAAGCAGACTTGAACAAATGTTCTGTTAACACAGGACTTAAGGCTAGTGAAATGGCTCATTGGATAAAGGTGCTTCTCACCAAGCTTCATGACCCGAACTTGCAGTTACATGGTAAAAGCAGAAAACCAACTCTTGCAAGTTCTCCTTCCTCTTATGCTCCAAGTGAATGCTGTGATATGTACACAGATGCACCGACATATACAATAAACCAATTACACATCACTTTCAAGTCTTTCTCTTCAACCTCTGCTAACAGGTCTTGCAAATCACAAGCCAGCTCTCATAAGGAAGAAATGACTCGTTTGTTGTGGAGTAAAAACAGCAAAGAGTTTGAGGCCGGGCTGGACCGACAGCCTCCAAAACAATACAGAGAAACCCTGTCTCGTATAAAAAAAAAAAAAAAAAAAAAGCAAAGAGCACACAGGCTGCGCTGTTGCTCAGAGATAATGAAGGACTTATCACACACAAAGCCTAGGGTTCTCCTGTGCTTGAGGGCCGAACTCCAGGCTGAGATTAGGTGTGCACCAAGCACTATGCTGAGCTAAGGAATGCCTAATAATCCCATATAATGCCTAATAATCTCTCAATCTCTCTTTCTCTCCCTTCCTCCCTCCCTCCCGCCCTTAGCACTTGGAAGCAGAGGCAGGAGGATTGAGTTCAAGGCCAGCCTGGGTCTTTAGACTTCCTTTCAATCAAAAATAACAATTAAGGGACTAGAAAAATGTCTCAGAAGAACATTTACTGCTCTTCTAGTGCCCACATCAAGCAGGTCAACAGCCTACACTATAACTCTCCCTCTACATTTGATGCCCTCTTTTGGCCTGTGGAGTCACCTGCATGCATATGGGCACGAACATGCTTGAGTATATACATACTTTTTTCTCTTTGTTTTGCAAGACAGGGCTTCTTTGTGTAACCCCGTGGCTGTCCTAGAACACTCTGTAGACCAGGCTGGCCTCAAACTCACAGAGATCCACCTGCCTTTGCCTCCCAAGCACTGGAATTAAAGGCGTGCGCCAACAAAGCCTGGTCTCACACACACACAAACACTTTTTTAAAAAACTATTTTCTTTTCTTTTTTAAGACGGCGTTTCATTACATAGCTCTGGCTGTCTTAGAACTTAAAAGTTCTGGAGCTGGAGAGATGGCTCAGAAGTTAAGAGTACTGACTGCTCTTTCAGAGGTCCTGAGTTCAATTCCCAGCAACCACATGGTGACTCACGACCATCTACAATGAGATCTTGTGTCTTCTTCTGGCATTCAGGCATACAAACACTATATACATAATAAATAAATAAAATCTAAAAAAAAAAATAACTTAAAAGTTCTGCCTCTACCTCCCAAGTACAGAAATTAAAGTCGTGCTCTACTACACCAGGCTAAAAGATTTTTTAGTGAATCTTTGCCCCTAGGCATGATGACTATATATGTAATTCTAGCCATCAAGAGAGGCTAGACCAATCAATTCAACCACTGCTTGAATTGCTTAACAGAAAATTTTTAAAAAGTTTTTTTTTTTTCGAGACAGGGTTTCTCTGTGGCTTTGGAGGCTGTCCTGGAACTTGCTCTTGTAGACCAGGCTGGCCTCGAACTCACAGAGATCCGCCTGCCTTTGCCTCCCAAGTGCTGGGATTAAAGGCGTGTGCCACCAACGCCTGGCAAAAAGTTTTTCTTGCCTAGTGGTAGTGACGCATGCCTTTAATCCCAGAGCCTGGGAGGTACAGGCCAGCCTGGGCTACAAAGTTCAGGACAACCAGGACTGTTACAGAGAAATCCTGTCCAAAACAACGAACTACAAAAGTTTCCCTTGCTATTTTTTGGGGGGGGTGGGGATGGGGGGTTTCGAGACAGGGTTTCTCTGTGGCTTTGGAACCTGTCCTGGAACTAGCTCTTATAGACCAGGCTGGTCTGGAACTCAGAGATCCACCTGCCTCTACCTGCTGGGATTAAAGGCGTGCAACCACCACCCGGCTATAAAAATTTACTGTATAATGTTTTTGGTTTCTTTCTCATTCTATGGATGGCCCAGAACTTGGTAAGTTAACTGGCCTTGAAGTTACAGCAACCCTACCTTGCCTGCATGGATTACAGGTGTACATGGCTGAGGACTATACTCAGGGCATCACATACTGGAGGCAAGTACTCTACCTCAGTCTTGCTAATCTCCAGCCTTCTATCTCCCCCTAAAATTCTGAGACAAGGTCTCAGTAAACTTTTTTTTTTTAAACGAGACAGGGTTTCTCTGTATTGTTTCGGAGGCTGTTGGTCCAGCCTAGCCTCGAATTCACAGAGATCCGCCTGCCTCTGCCTCCTGAGTGCTGGTATTAAAGGCGTGCACCACCACTGCCCGGCGGTCTAGGTAAACTTTGGAGCATGTCTTACGCTTCCAATCCCCCTGCTTCACTTTTCTGGGTAGGTGAGATTATAGACCTTGACAGCCATGGCTGGGTAAAGAGAAGTGATGGACACCTGTAATTCAGCAACCATACATTTTATACTGGTCCCAGCCAACCCCACACCGACCTCCCACCCCCGACAGAAGTACCTGGCTTAGCTGCGGCTTTAGGTTGAGCTTTGGCTGCCGTGGCTGTCTTTAGCTTCGGGGTCTGTGGTGCTTCATCTTCTGAGCTTGAGTCAGACTCGGATTCAGAGCTCTTGGCTTTCTTAGGAGGAGCTTTGACTGCCTTGGCTTGGGGCTTAACTGCCTTTTGCTAAAACAGACGGGGGTAAATTGCCTTAATTTCAACATGCAGGAGGCCAAGACAGGTGGGTCTCTGAGTTCAAGGACAACCTGAGCAACACAGAAAGTTCCAGGATCGCCAGGGATACACAGAGACCCCATCGCAAACAAAAACCCACAAAACAAATCAGACATGAGGACAATCAGCAATGGCTCCTAGGCATGCAAAGGGCACCCAAGATGCCTACTGAAACGGCAAGAAAAAAAGTAAGCCATGCAGGCGGTGGTGGGCACGCCTTTAATCCCAGCACTCGGAAGGGGATCTATGAGTTCGAGACCAGCCTGGTCTACAAGAGCTACAAGGCCAGCCTCCAAAGCCACAGAGAAACCCTCCCTTGGGATCCCCCACAAAAAAAAAAAAAAACCCTGTATTTTCAGGGCCTACACATACCCCTGAAGAACACATGGCCCCAAGGAGGTGATTTCTGTCTATTTGGATCCCATAATTCTGGACCTCAGCTTTATCATCTCCTTCAAAAATCCCAGAATTTATCCCACACCGAACAGTTTCCATCACCAACCATAAGCCAGATGTCCAGTTTAGGTTTCATTTCCAAGTTCTTTAGCAGCCCTCTTTACAACCAAAGCTGCAAACCTGGACAGGCTTTTTCTTTTTGTTGTCCTCTTCCTCCTCCTCCTCATCACTGGATTCTTCGCTGCTGCTGCTCTCTGACGCTTTGGCTACTGCCTTCCCAGCATGCTGAGGCAAACTGGTTCGCTTGACAGGCACAGCTTAATAGAAGGATAGAGACCCACAAGGATCACCATACTGTCCAGGCAGGAGTCAGACGCTCTTCCCGAAGCACTGCACCCCCCCCACTGACCCCACCCCTGGCTCTGCCTTACCAGCCTTCTTCGCTGGAAGTCCTTGGGCTTTTTCCTCTTCCTCACTGCTGTCCTCGCTGCTGTCACTGGAGGAAGTCTCCTTCTTTGCCTTCTTGGTCACTGGTCCATTTGACTGTAATTTCCGCTTTGGGGCTTTGGTGGACCTGCTGATGTAGGTTAGGCTGACTTCTGAGGGATGGGAACCTTCTCAAACCAAGGAAGACAGCCCAGCCCACCTAGGGGGAGAAAATAGCCCACGTATAACAAGGAAAGCTTACTTGAGCCAGAAGCTATAGATGTCCAAGAGGGAAGAGGCATTGGCATCCTGCTGTGTCTGCAAGAAAAGAGGCTGAGTTAAAGAAATGTTACGATTCTCTAGGTCAGATTCTGTTACTCTTTCATCAAATATAATCTGTCCGCAAACAACTGTCCCAGAACCTACAAGGCAGAGGTAGGGAGATCTGTCTAAACATGGAGTTATACAACAGTCAGGGCTACGTAGAAGGCCCTGTCTCAAAAGAGAAAAGAGTTATCTGTTACTTACCTACTCAATTTGAAATGGATGTTAGATCTTCATAAGAGTTTTTCTACTTACATAAATTAGGAGAAAAATATTCTACTTACATATTGCCTAGCTTTGAGTATAAAAAAAATGGGCTACCTCTGATACTGTTTGGCTATTCCTAAGCCTTTCCATATTTTTCAAAGCCTTAGAAAGACTTCAGCAATTAAAATATCGACAAAGAATATTAATTGAGGGGCTAGAGAGATGGCTAAGTGATTAAGAGAACATATTACTCTTCCAGAGGACCTAAGCTAATTTCCCAGCACCCACCAGGAGACTCACAATCACATGTCAACTCCAGATACAGGGTTTCTGACAACTCTGGCCTCTGCAGGCACCTGCACTAATGTCTACTATTGCAGGCTTAATAAATTGACTTTTTAAAAGGTACTAGGTGTAGTGGCACATGCCTTTAATCCCAGCACTCAGGAGGCAGAGGAGTCTGATGTCCCTAAATTGAAAGTACTTGGGAAGCACAAACAGATGGTATGAGTTCGAGAACAGCCTGGTCTACAGAGTTCCAGAGTAGCCAGGTTACAGAGAAACCACTGTCTTTAAAAAATAAAAAAATAAGCCGGGCGTTGGTGGCACACGCCTTTAATCCCAGCACTCGGGAGGCAGAGGCAGGCGGATCTCTGTGAGTTCGAGGCCAGCCTGGTCTACAGAGCGGGTTCCAGGACAGCCTCCAAAGCCACAGGGAAACCCTGTCTCGAAAAAACAAAAAACAAAACAACAACAACAAAAAAATAATAATAATAAAAAAAAGACGAAGGGCGGTGGTGGCCCACGCCTTTGATCCCAGCAATCCGGAGGCAGAGGCAGGTGGATCTCTGTGAGTTCGAGGCCAGCATGGTCTACAGAGAGAGTGCCAGGACAGCCTCCAAAACTACACAGAGAAACCCAGTCTCGAAAAACAAGAAAAGACAAATTTATGTAAATTAAATGATATCCTGGTATGGTCAGGGATATTAATGCATACCTGTATCTCTGCATTAGGAAGATGAGCAAGAGGAACAGAAGTTCAAAGCCATCCGCTACTACACAAGGGATACATAAAGACCCTGTCTCAAACAAAAGACGGCTGCCGGGGTCACACATGTAGAAACTCGCAGAGCCTGGTCAAAGCCTATGCTTGTTTTATTTCAGTACCTAGAGCCCCAGGCTCAGTGAAAATTGGCAGGGCTGGATGCTCGCTCCTCCTACAGTATACCGAAAGCAACCTTCCTCTACACTCATTCATTTTTTTCTTTGGTAAAAATAAATAAAACCCTAGCCTTCATTGCTGAACAATTTATCTTCAGAGTCTCAGGCTAAATTGCGACCAAGGGTAAGGCTTACAAAAAAGTACACCAGATTAATCAGGCACCGCCAATCCAAAACTACCTGTGGGATCTAGCTCATCTTACGTTGTCAGCCACATGACCCGGGCCACGCGGGACCCACGCCTGCCGCCGCTGCAAAAGTCAGCAAGTAAAAGCACTAAGACTCACTAGTCAGACATGATCGGGCCTCAAGCTTGCACAGGTAGCCAGAAAGGCCTCGCGGACACTGAGTTGACAGACCCCAGACCTTTCCTCCTTGACTTCTAAGTACGTCAAGGCCTAGGCTCTTGGAGAGCCGACCCACCCCGGTCCGCGGACCAAACCCACGACTCACAGCGCCTGTCGCTTTTGCAAATTTACTGGCCACCTCCGAGAGTTGGTTATCACGCAGAAAACCGAGCACGAGGGGATAAAGGTCGCTTGGAACCACGCGGCGCAAGCCGGTATCCGCCATACTCCCGGTAAAACGCGTCCCTACCGTCGCGCACGCTGCACGACTTATGAACTCCGAAGCACGGATCAGGGCAGGGGGCGGGTTCAGTGTCGTCATCACGTCGCGCGGCGCGTAGCGGAAGCGTGGGGCTCCGCCTCGGAGGCAGGATGCAGGTGACGTCCATAAACTCCTTCCGGTCTCACGTGCTTTGCCATCCTGCTAAGGGCGGAGCCCAAGGGCCACCCATTGCCAAGGCGGAGCTTTTGCGTCAGAGATCACGCGCCTGTCTTTGGCGGGAAAAGTTGCGATTTCCCGCGCGTTATCTTTACGGGATTTTTTTTTTAACCGTAGTTTTCCCGTCCCCGGCTGATAGTCAGACCCCACAACAATGAATGTACTGCAGCACTCCAGTCTCTTTCACTAGATGTCGCCTACTGCTCACATTTCCACTGACTATGGCTTCTCTCCCATTCTTCCACCTTCGCTCCCAGTGATACCACCCAGCCCCAGGCTCAAATCATAAGAGAATCCTTAAAAGTTGCTTATTGTGGTTGATAATGGTGTTAGTTCCCCAAACTGCCTTTCAATCATACTTAGGTTACAAGACAATTACACCTCCCCTAGGAGAAAGGGATCATGTATAAAACTTGAATCAAACAGCAATACACTATTAGTGCTAAAAATAACTCTCCCTAAATCAGAGTCACACTGAATTGTCACAGCTCTAGTGTCAGGCGTTTCTTTTGTTGTTGTTGTTATATTAGTCATCCCTCAGGAAGTAATACAGATCCACTTCCTGTGGACACCCTTCCTTTACTTCCCTCAAAACAGGCATGCCTTTCTCTTAAAGAGAACTGTTATCTCCCTCTTTCCCAGACATGGTTCTATCCATATATAAGCATTTTAAAAAATCCACCAGGCAAGGTCACACCCACCTTTAATCCCAGCACTCAAGAGGCAGAGGCAGGTGGATCTCTGGGAGTTCAAGGCCAGCCTGGTCTAAAGAGAGAGTTCCAAACCAAATCTTTCAAGCACATGCACTGGGACAAAGCTAAACTGGTCTTCAGTGGAACTCAACTGACACAAGCCCCAGTTTAGAAAACCTTTGTTTTCAAGAGTTGCTCATATATTACAAATGCCTTTACACCCAGGGCTGGGAAAGCATTTGAGGCCAGATTGGTTTAACACAGAGAAACCCTGTCTTAGAGACCACTTCTCCCCAGATTTGAAATGCTAAATCTCCATTCCAGAAGTCAGAGTCTATGTTATAAAAAGATCTCTAAGCACAGGACAAGTAGTTCTCAACTGTAATGGCTACACAAGAGAGTAGGCTGGGGAACTGGAGGTTTCAGTCCAGCCTGAGCAACTCTACAAAACTTAGAAAGGGACTAGATAGATGGCTCAGTGTGTAAGTGAACAGAGAAAGCTTGAACCTGAGTTGCTTGATGCTTGGCACTGGTATATCAGCCCCAGGGCTGGTATACAGATGAGTCTAGAGCCAACTGACTACACTACATTAAGTAAGAGATCTTGTCTCAAAAATATGGTTAGGAGTCGGGTGTTGGTGGTGCACACCTTTAATCCCAGCACTCGGGAGGCAGATGCAGGCAGATCTCTGTGAGTTCCTAACAGCCTGGTCTACAGAGCGAGTTCCAGGATAGGCTCCAAAAGCCACAGAGAAACCCTGTCTCAAAAAACAAAACAAAAAACTGGTGATCGGGCTGGAGAGATTGCTCAATTGTTAGAAGGATTTACTGCTTTTTCAGAGGCTGCATTTGGATCAGGCAGCTCACAACCACCTGGGAGTCCAGTTCTAGGGGACCCCACAGTTCTAGGGGATCCCACAGTTCTAGGGGACCCCACACCTTCTTCTGGCCTCTGTAGTACTAACAGGTACATGTACATATTCAAAACACAGGATGAGACAGTTTCAAAGCAAAATTTTTTTGGGGGGGGTTCAAGAGACAAGGTTTCTCTGGCTGTCCTGAAACTCACTCTAGACCAGAAATTGCCTGGCTCTGCCTCCTGATTAAAGGTGTGTTTTACCACCACCCCCTAAAGAGAATCTTAAAATGAGTTTGGTGACACTCATATTTAATCTCAGCAGGAATAAGCAGATTTCTGTGAGCTCAAGGCCAGCCTGGTCTACATATCGAGAATCAGAAAAGCTACATAGCAAGAAGCTGTCTCAAATAAAATATTAAAACAAAGCAGGTGGAAAGCAAGATAATTGACATCAATCTCTGGCCTCCATAAACATGTTCACACCTCCACACATTAACATATATATGTACATGTACATACACACACACACACACACAATTTTCTTTTTTCTGAGATAGGGTTTCTCTGAAACACTCTGGCTGTCCTGGAACTCACTCTGTAGACCAGACTGGCCCCGAACTCACAGAGATCCACCTGCCTCTGACTCCTGAGTGCTGGGATCAAAGGCTTACAAAACCAATTCCAGCTCTTGCTTCCCCATGAAAAACGTCCTGGACTCAACCTGAGCACTACAAATAATAAAGGATATGTGTGCTTCGGTATCTAAAACAAGGTGAGTGTGAATCCTGAGAACATCATGAAAATGCAAACGGCCAGGTAAGGTGGTGGAGACAGGATTCATGGGGCTCACTGGCCAAGCTGAGTTGTAGAGTAATATTGTTGCACACTGTGAAGAAGTGGCATTCTAATTAGCTTAATAAAAAGCTGAATGGGGGCTGTAGAGACAACTCAGTGGTCAAGAGCACTTACTGCTCTTCCAGAGGTACTGAGTTCAATTCCCAGCAACCACAAGGTGGCTCAGAGACGTCTGTAAGGAGATCTGGTGCCCTCTTCTGGCCTGCAGGCATACATGCCAACAGAACACTGTATACATAATAAAAAAAAATTTTTAAAGCTGAATGGGAGCCGGGCGTTGGTGGCGCACGCCTTTAATCCCAGCACTCGGGAGGCAGAGGCAGGCGGATCTCTGTGAGTTCGAGGCCAGCCTGGACTACCAAGCGAGTTCCAGGACAACCTCCAAAGCCACAGAGAAACCCTGTCTCAAAAAAACAAAAAAAAAAAAAAAAAGCTGAATGGGGCCAGGTGCTGGTGGCAGTGTGCACGCCTTTAATCCCAGCACTCAGGAAGCAAAGGCAGTCGGATCTCTGTGAGTTCAAGGCCAGCCTGGTCTACAGAGCAAATTCCAGGACAGCCTCCAAAACAGTACAGAGAAATCCTGGGGGGGGGCTGAATGGGTCAGGTGGCGGTGGTGCACGCCTTTAATCCCAACACTCAGAGGCAGGCGGAACTCTATGAGTTCTAGACCAGCCTGGTTTACACAGTGAGTTCCAAGACAGCCTCCAAAGCCACAGAGAAGCCGTCTTGAAAACAAAAACAAAAAAAAGCTGAATAGCCAGGCAGGATTTTCAGGACAGAGACAATGTTGTTAAGAGGCAAGCAGCATGGACAAGACAAAGGTAACTGAGCCATGTTACAAATACAATAAAAGACATGGGTTAATGTAAGTTGTAGCTTAGAATCAAGTCTAAGCTAATAGGCCCAACTTTCCCTATTACTAATTCTCCATTTTGTCATTTGGGAGCTGGCTGGTGGGACAAAGAAAGACTCTCTACAAAGCCAGAATAGCCTAACTGGTGAGCTTCAGGGCAACGAGGGTTAGCATTCCTGAAGGTGGCACAGTAAGTTGCCCTATTGCCTCCATACACACATATACCCACACAAAATAGGGCTGAGGATAAAGTTCAGTTGGGAGCAGTGCTTGCCTAACTAACTAACATACACAAAGCTCTGTGTTCAAGTGCCCACACCATATATATGGGCCAGATGTACTAAGACATTCTGTAATCCCAGCACTTAGGTCATTTCAGCTACACATACATGTCTTTGAATCATGAGAAGTGTTTCTCCCTTTTGGACTTATTTTATGTAACGGATCTGAGAAGTGGAGGTTCAAACCAGTGTGATCTTACACCTGACCACAAGAGGGGTCCTAGGAGCTCAGTGAAGGTAAGCATGACCAAGTGTGTTCAGAAATGTACTGAATACACTTGACTTTAGCACACAGAAGGATGAACACCACATGGGAGCTGTCTATCGCTCATGTTTATTACATGTCCCCTCAGACCCACCTTACACAGAAATGCAAGTTAATTTGTCCAATACCTGTTATTAAAAAACAACAAATACCACTTAAAAATCC
The DNA here is from genome assembly GCF_017639785.1 of Mesocricetus auratus. Taxonomy (NCBI): domain Eukaryota; kingdom Metazoa; phylum Chordata; class Mammalia; order Rodentia; family Cricetidae; genus Mesocricetus; species Mesocricetus auratus. The sequence continues at coordinate 15,471,484 of NW_024429182.1, forward strand.
CGGTTTAACACATTTTTATTCAACTTTTTCCAATTTCTTTATAAAACAGTCATTTCCACACTAGCAGCTCTCCCCCTAGAGTGGGGGAGGGGGGTAAAGGAGGTTGGGCACCTCCAGAGAAAATGGGTGGGGAGGAAGCCCAGGGTTACCTCCTCAGGTTCTTCTGGGCCTGTTTCAACAATGTATCAAAGTCAAGAGAATCAAATTTGCTCTTCACAGGGGCAGGATCAAAGTCTTCCCGACTGGAGTCTACAGAGCAGAGAGGAGCAAACATTACTACGGTCCCGTACCACACTTCTCAAGCACAGGGATTTCAAATGGAGCTATGGCCCACCCCAGCAGCACACAGCAAACTGCCCTGTTTGTGAGGGTGTGGGAGAGCCACGCCCTCCCCTCTCACCCATCCTATGGGTTGTTTGTGTGTCAGATGGCAAGCAATTCAGCTTTACCCTTCTGGGGAAGAGATAACGTATGTCAAGGCCTCAAGCCCTCCTTCACACTTACCAAGATCAGAGTAACTCCTCTTGCAGAACTGCCTGCGGCCCCCAAAGCAGAGATCAAAGGGCTGCTCATCTGCCTGCCGCAGCTTATGGCCGCTCTCGATGGCTGCAAACGCCTCCTCAGCATATCGGTAAGTGACGAAACCATAATTGTCACTAGTGGGGAGGGGAGCCATTTGCACACAGGTTATGGAGAAGATGCAGCACCCCTGGGTACACAGCTGTTTCTTCCCATTTCCCCAATGGTCAACCCTCATATCATAAAAAAAAGGGTGACCCCACACAGCCCAGCACAACAGAACACAAGGACAGAGAAGTGTCAAGGTATATGAGTGTAACAGAAAGAACATCCTAACTTTAAAACCCAAGCTTACCCTTGGACACGGAAATGAATGGTGCATTCCTCAATCTCTCCAAAAACAGAGAACCTCTGTTTCAGCTCTGACCGAGTCATGCGGCCAGGTATTTTCCCAATGAAGACCACCCTTCTCTCTTCCTATGTCAGACAAAGGACAGACACTCTGTGAGCCAGAGCTGCAGCTGTCAACGACTGAGCTCTTGGTACAGGGCGAGTCCCTCCTCCACGAGCCGAGCCTCTACTCACTATCGCACGCTCCTTCTGCAGCACCCTCTGCCTTTGGTAATGGTCATTCGAACGGTAAGAGCTGTACCTGACAAGAGAGGTCCCATCAGCCCCAGACAGAATCCAAGACTCACAACTCAGACACATGCATCCTAGATGCACTGCCCTCCAATCCACGCTCATGCTCACCGCCGCCTTCGATCACTTCTCCTCCGAGGGGACAGAGAGGGAGAACGGCTTCTGGAACTGGATGAGGAGGAAGAAGAGGAGGAGGAGGAGGAAGAAGATGAAGACGACGAAGAGGATGAACACCTTCTCGAACGTCCAGAGGAACTGCAGCTGGACCTGGAGTACAGGACAGGAAGGAAAGGTGCGGATAAGTTCCACTCCTCGGCCAGGCTCAGACTTGCCTCCCTGGCAGGAAGCTCAGGACCCAGGATAAAGGAGAGCAGAGGCGTTTCAAGTTTTCTTCACAGACACAGTAAGCATTTTTACAGTTTCACATGACATTTTTATTTCCCTGTTCCTTGAGCAGGGTGTCTCACTAGGTTGCCCAAGCTGGCAACGAACTTGTGATTTCCCCACCTTTGCCTGTCCAGCGCTAGGATTGTGCTGCTGTGCCCAGCATGCCTACTTCTTAGTTGTACTGAGGATAATACCTAGGGCCTTCCACATACTTGACACAACTCTATTATTACTGAGTTTCCTTTACATGTTTTCCACTGAAAATGGGAAAATATTAACAAATCAGAACTAGAAAGGAAAATACAGGGAGACTCAGGAGACCGAGGGCTAGCTAGCTGACCCTGGTCTTGGCAGTTACTCTATTTGCTGTGCTGGAGCAGCAAGGTACCAGAGTCTGAGTTATTAATTGTTCCCCTAACATCTCTCAGAGCAATACTGTAACCAAGGTGAGAGCAGGGGCTACCACGTCAGAACCACTGTTCATGGCCACTTCTAGATAGGCATCAGTGCTAAAACAGTGTCTCACGCACCCTAAGACTGGTCCCAACTCTCTATGCAGCCAAGGATAATTTAACTTGTGATTCTTCTGCTCCATCTCCTCAGTGCTAGGGTTACAGGCATGTAACACACGGTGTAGTTTACATGGTGCTGGGAACCAAACCCAGGGCTTCATGCATGTTAAGCAGGCACACTAGTGAGCTACAGCTCAACACCACCCCACAGGAATTCTTTTCCTTTCTTTTACAGGCACGCTAGTGAGCTACAGCTCAACACCACCCCACAGGAATTCTTTTCCTTTCTTTTACATTAATTTATTGTGTGTGTTTGTGTTGTGCCATAGCATGCATGCAGAGGTCAGAGGGCAACTTCAAGAACTGCTTCTCTTACTCCAACATGTGGTACCAGGATCGAACTCAGGTCCACGCATGCATCTGTGCCTACTGAGCCACCTCACCAGCACTTAAGGGTAACCCACTATCCTGCATTAACGCCAATAAAATACCACATATGAGGCACTGATAACAATGGTATTAAGTAATCTTAGTCAAGATCAAACCCTAACAGTCTACCCAAGGCACATCTCAAGGAAGCAGAAAACTTCAGGAATATCCCAGACTCTTAACACAGGATAGTCCCACAGTTTGCCTCCAACGAGCCACAAAAAAGAACACAAGAGCCAAAGACAGAAACCTTTAGCGTTAATGACTGAAAGTACACGAGTTAACCCATAGCCTTTTCAAAGTAAACTACAAGAGAGTTCATAAACTTCCCAAATGGAAAGAATCTAGCAGGCCAACAAAGCTCACCTTCGCCACCTCTTGTGGGGGGGGGAGAGGGACCTGGACCGGGATCGGGATGAGGAAGACACCGATGAGGATGAGGACGCTTCGCTGGTCCGGTTGGACCCAGAGCTGACAGACCGGCTGCTGCGGCCACGGCGGCCCTGCCAGCCCCGACCTGGGGGGCTGACTGATCTGCAGGCTTTTCGGTAACAGCGCATTGATCGCTGTTTGCCTGGGAGCTCAGAGGGAGTCCTAGTGTTCATGTCATTCCGGCAGGGTGAGGCCTCAGGAGACAGCAAGGTGGATGGGGCAAGACAAGGCGCTGAAGGCTCTGCCTGCTCACTGTTAGTCCTGTGATCAAGTGGCTCCCGGGAAGCTGTGCATGCAAGTAGGGGAGCAGCTGGGCCCAGAGACAAGACAGGTTTGATGGTGATGTCCTGATGGCGCTTGACATTCCATCGGGAGCCCACCTCTGGAATGACTAGGGCAGGCATCTTTTTGGGGGGTGTCCTGCTTCGGACACAATAGTCATGGTCCCCAGAGCCCACATGGACGGGACTAGGGCCATGGACCCCATCTTGGAGGCAGGCTGCAGCTGGATGTTTGGCCTCTGTAACTCCTTCAGGCTTCAGGGTTCCCTCCTGTGCGGTAGATTTAGGAGATTTGGCTTTGGCCAACACTGAAACAGCAGCCAGGGGCTTCCATAACTGGTGGGGAGGGGTAGCTGGAGGGGTGAGCCCTGTGGGGGGAGGGAGGGAGGATGGAGATAGCAGGGTGAGATCCAATTCTATACTTCAGATTCTGTGTATCTAGGCCCGAGACCCCATTTCTCAGAGTACGCTAAGCATCCACAACACCCCAACTTCTCTCACTGTTGTAACTACAAGAAATCGGCCACTCAACTACCCAAACCTACCTAGTTCTATCTCATTTACCTAATCATTTTCATGCTTAAGTCCAGTCCTAGCATTACCTGTGTCTAGGTTGCATCTTGCCTATATTCATGCCATAAACTTCCCTACTTCCTTTCCAGCTCCATGCCTGATCTAAATTATTGCTACACAAACCATCCAAAAACCAGTCTGAGAATGCTTTTTCAATTGTTTCTTCAATACATATACAGGACGAAGTCCAAGCAGCTGAATATGGTATTCAAGTTCCATAATGAGACCTCGTGTTTAATCACTAGAGCCCTCTCTTTTGCGCTGCCCACTACCCTATTCAGCCCCTACTCTCTAGATCAAACCAAAGCACTCACAGCGAGCAAACATAACAAGCTAGTTGCCTCTTTAATTCAGTCAGGCTGCTCATTTCTCTAAAAGCTACCATCTAACTGACAGCAGTGATGTTCTCAAGCCTCAGCTAGTGGTAACATTCCACATGCCCCTCCCCACTGGCCCTCACAGCCTACTGCATACCTTGATAACCAACATGCTCATTTGTTTACACATCTGCCCCCTTGACCAGGAACACAACAATGGAGATCAGATGTCTGCATCCCAATGTCTACGCACACTGATGCACAGCAGGCACCGCATACGTGCTGTACAGACTAAGAGCCAGAGTTCAACCTGAACCCACCTGCCACGTTGGCCAGTTCTGGGGCTTGTAACCGGTCTAGGGGCCTCTTCTCCTGGGGAGTGTCAATGCTGCTGGCAGGGGGGAAAAGGGAAAGCCTGGTTCATTGCCTCCATATCTTATGTCCCTGCTTTCCTCACAAAGCAATGAAAAGGGTGTATGTAGAGAAAAAAAGGGTGTCCAAACTGCCCCATAGCTGTCTTCTAGCACAGCAGGGCCAGTGACTAAGCTGTAGACTGGGCCTATTAAACTCTGCCAGATTTCAGGAGGCAGGATGGTTAGGCCCTTCAGTGATATGACCCCAAGTCCCCCCACCTCCTTCCAGCAGTAACCTTGCCTACCAAGCTCAACTCTAAGTGAAATCAGGGAAAGCATGAAGAACATGCTTAGCAGATCAGGAATGTGAAAAACGAGGCCTCTCATTGTTAGGATGCTGGGAAGTCAAGGTTCAGATGCCTGCGTCCTTCAAGGAGTTGGGGGAAGCCCCAGATATTTCCCCCTTACTTTAAGAGACCCCATCACCAGCACTGAATAAGCTTGAAGTCTGACAATAGAAGGAAGAAACCCAGAAGACACAATTTGCCAAATGATAAGAGGCACCTCCAAGACATCTCCTAACAGTACATGCATACCCTCCTCCACCTCATCACCCATGACAGTGTCTTGGCAGTAACAGAGCAGGGGACAGAAATGGGGGAAGGAGGGACCATCCCTGTCACAAAGGTGTCGTCCAGTTGGAAGTCCTGGAGTGCTGGCTGGCTGCTGACCAACAGCTGTAGGGTAACTCGCTCACATCTCCATACTTACCCTGAGTTTCCTACAGCCAAGCTGTCAGCAGGAGCCGGGAGAGGACACTCCTTTTTGGCTGTAAAGAAATCATATTAGTTAAAAGCCCAACCAGATGTTCCAGATGGAGGTGGCAAAGAAGTGTTTTCTGATACCCAGGAGGATACCAGCTTTGCCTATATCACCCCCACCCCACCCCTGAGCTCAGATCCAGTTCCTCCAACTATCTAGATGACATTTTTTTTTTCTCAGAAATACCCACTCTCCACTGATTCTGAGTCAGAGTCCAAATTGACAGGCCTAGTAGGCAAGGTTCAACATTATCTGCCTAACTAATATCCTAGCCATAAACTGACACAGGGTCTCTCTACATAGCCCAGCAAGCCTGGAACTCACCATATAACCCAGGCTGGCCTTGAGCTCAGAGATCTGCTTCCCTGTGCTGGGATCAAAGGCACACACTATACTTAATATCAGACTTGTCTAACGAATGAAGCCAAGACCATGCACAGGCTAAGCATGGGTTACCCCATGAAACTACATCTCAAACACACTTTTCTGCTTTATAGTCTACAGTTATGTTACCAACCCAAGTCATCTGTGCAGGTATTTTTGCCCCAATTATAGCATAAGTGCCTCTAGAAGAGAATATAGTAACCTCTACAGCACCTGGCACCATGCCTTGTCTTGAGTAAGTCAAGCTCTTCATTGCCTTCCAAAAGCATCTTCAAGGAGCCATCCTATACCTCATTTCTGCCTTATATACCACGTACATTACATAAGATCCCACCTCTTGAAGCTCAACAGAATCACACCCAATCCCAACCTCCATGCACTCTCTCATTGTCTCCTCTTTTAATTACTTATGCTATACCACCATGTCCCTGGGTTAGACTATCTCCCAGGGGAAATGTTGCCTCCCTAACCCAATTCAGAGGTTCTAGTGATTGTGATTGCCCTCTACCCTCTTCCCCAGTTCAAGCTACTACAAGGCTATAAACTCAAAGGAAGTGTAAACAAAAATAAAACTTGGGACAAAACAACCTAGGTTCCCTTACCTTCTGATTTCTCAAACTGCTCCAACAGACTGGACAGGTCTGATGCTTCAATTCCTGTGAAAGCATACAAGAGGGTTAAAACCTAGCCCTCATCAACTGAGTTCACCAGCCTCCCTTTATATGCCTCCCTATCCACCAAAGTGAGTGGACCGACCGTCGCAGGAGCAGTACACAGCAAGGACTCAAACATAACTAGAGCACCGTATCTCAGAGACACCCCCAAAAAAACCCAACAGGGCAGCCTCGTGGAAGTCAGTCAGTCTTCCTGGTCTGAGGGCAACCCTTCCAGCCACCCCAACACCCTTCTCGTAATGACTGCATTGTGTCTGTCACTCACCAATCTCACTGATGAACGCCTGTACCACATCCTCAGGACCCTGAGAACGTGGAGCGGGCAGGAAGGACAGCTTCCTTAGACGGGCTGGATGGACAGAAGGCAGCTTTGGGACAGCGGTCTGCCTTGGCAAGGGAATAGCCTTGACAGCTGCAGAAAGGGGCTTCTCCCTTGTTCTGTTCTCCTGAGCCTCAGGCTTCAGGGTCTCTGATGCAGACTCCCCAACAGCTATACACTCAGCAGACAGACACGGTGGAGCCTTCATCTGGGGACTTTGTACCAGGGTAGACACTCTGTGTTTTGGTTGGGGAGACACAGGCACTGGCTGAGCCTCCAGCTTTGCGGGCTCTACTGGCACTGGCTGAACCTCCAGCTTTGGGGGCTCTATTGGCACTGGCTGAACCTCCAGCTTTGGGGGCTCTACTGGCACTGGCTGAACCTCCAGCTTTGGGGGCTCTATCGGTGGAGGTGGAGGTGGAGGTGGAGCTATGGGGCTGGCTGGCCCAGAGCTTAAGGAAGGAGTCACTGACACAGGAAACGTATCTTCAGTAGGACCAGCTGGATTACTACTGGGTTCCACACTGGATGGGGGAACAGCTCTTCCAGCAGAGGCTGAAGACATAGGAGGTGGAGAAACAGTAGACCAGAACGGAGGCTGCTGCAGCCCTGGACCCCACCCCATGGGCCCATAGGCACAGCTGGAGCTGTAAGGTGAAACCGGTGCAGGAGGGGGTACCCAAGGCACACTGCAAGTTGGGGGTACAGCATAGGTACCAGGAGTGCCAGACACCATGGGCACCGTTGGTTGTGGGGGCAGACAAGGATATCCAGAAGGGGACACAGAGGGATAACAAGGCCAGGGTGACACAGGGGCATAGTGAGTATAGGGGTCAGGTGGTATTTGTCTCATTGACACTCTAAGTCCAGGTGGTTGCAAGGGAGGTGGGGGCAGACTGGGGACTCCATGGCCACTTGAAGGAAGAGGAAGCAGAGGAGGTATGCCTGGAGGAAAAGGCATAGCAGTGGGCACTGTGGAAGGGACGGGCCCAGCAGGAGACGCAGACTGCAAGGTAGGAGGGGGTGGTCTAACTGGAAGGGGCATCTCGTGAGATGGCGCCTGTTCAGAGTGAGTTGAAACCATAGGTTTGCTTGCAGATGGCTCAGAACTAGGGGAAGCAGAGCTGCTACCCACAGACACCAAAGCAGTCTCTGGTATAGCTACAGAGCTCCGCTGGGGAGCTGTCTTCTTGGCTGGGGCTGGTGGAACAAGACAAGGGATATCTGCCAGTCTCGTGGGGGTCTCTGGGAGACTAGGCCACTTGCCAACTGGGGGCTGAGAATTCCTGCCTTCTGCCTCTGTTTGCCGTTGCTGCCTTCGCTGCCGGTACTCAGAGAGGCTGAGAGGCCGAGGTCTAGCTTCCTGGGTTGTAGCGTTGGTGCTACCTTCCACCTTCTGAGAACCTACACCACTCTTGACTTCAGGGGTGGTGACCTTGGGATGGTCTGAGGACTCTGGAGAAAGACGGTTTCCCTGAGCTGCTGCTACTGCAGCCCGTCTCGGGTCGGTTGGTCTGCACTTAACTAGCACAGGGTCTACTGGAGCCAGGTCACTTGGAATGGGGTCAACTGTCACTGTGTTAGCTGGGACAGCATCAGCTGAAGACAAGTTATCTGAAGTGGGAACAGTTACTGCAGGTTCAATTCCTGTCCTATCAGCCAGGATGGGGCCAGTCAGCTCTGTACTAGCTGAAGTCTGGCCAACAAGTATACAATCAGCTACAGCATGGCCAAATGCAGCGGCATCAGCTTCAACAGAGTCAATCCGTATGGGGTCAGCTTGAGCAGACTCATTCAGTAAGAGAACGGGGTTGGTGTGGCTGCTGTCAGCTAGTAGCTCAGGGCAGAGGTCTAGAGCATCGTCTTCAGCAGGACTGCCCTGTCCTGCACCTCCCTCTGAGTTCTCAGACTCGGCCTTCTCCAAGGCAGCGGCCCATGCCCGAGCCCACGCCCGTGGCTTCCCCCTACTCTGAGGAGCCTCAGCCTCTCTCTGAATTTCTTCCTGAGGCTGTTTCTGTAAGTTGCCTGCCTCAGAGTTCACCTCTGTAGTCACAGCAGACTGTCCACGAGAAGACGACCTCAGCCTCCTGGTACAGCCTTCCAAACAGACTGCTGGCTGTCCCTTGCTCTTCTTCTTCCTGCCCTTCCTGGGGGCTCTCTGAGATTCCTGAATGGCATTGGCAGGTGGGTTCTGAGGCTCCCTGGGTGTCAATGACTCCATGATTTCCCTGGGCTCCAATAAGCAGGCAGAGTTCAATAATAATTCTTGATCAGGGCAAGGGGCAACCTTAGGCACAACAGCTTCTGTCCCTGCCTCCATGGTGGGCATGAGTAGCTCCAGGGCACGACTGGTCTCTACAGACTCATCCAAGAGCACAGACTGGGATCCAGAAGGAATCTGCCGCACAACAACCGGGATCTCCAGGTCGTCACCAGCTGTAGCTGCCTGGCCCACTATTTCCAGCACCACACAACCCTCAGGCAGGGTCAAATCATCAGCCTGTTCCTGAAGCTCATCCTCAAGTGACGCCAAGTGAGTGAGGTTGGGCAAGCAGTATGGATGCATGGCGCGGACCAGCTCACTCAAGGAGGAGATGCTCTCGTCACCAGGAGCTGACGCTGCCACCTTCGCTGCTGCTGACTGGTCTTCCTCCTCTGGGCACGCCAGGTGCATGGGGAAGTCCAAGCCGTTCACAGAGCTGTTCAGTTCTCCAGCAAGCATCTGACCGCCGAAGCTGGCCACCTCCTCCTCCTCCTCCCCATCACTGCGCTGCTGGGGAGGAGGGGACTGACCCCATCGAGGTCTTGATCTTGAGGGTCTCCAGCTAGGCAGCTTAGGGGAAGAAGTTTCCAAGAAAGGTGGAGGGAAGTCCCAAGGAGAATCTGCAAGGGACATCTCAACCTGCAGGAGACAAGAGCAGATTCAGAGGGTGTTCAAGACATGCTTTCCAGACTATCCCAATGTCCTGCCCAAACTGTGAGTTCATAAGAGTTTCCAGGTCAGGCTTTCCCCACTCACCCTACTACTGCCTGTGCTAGGTCCCAAAGGGTCAATTGGGGTGATGAGGTCACGTTCTGGGGGTGTCCGAGAGAGAGTGAGTAGTTTGTGGAGCTAAGAAGAAAAGAGACCCTCAATCAGTTTGTGTGGTTCTATCAACAGGCTCACAGATGTGGCTGTGACCTCTGTACTAGCTACATCCCACCCCATACTCACAGAGGAGCTCTCCCGAGGAGACACAAGCAGCTCGGAATCAGGAATGCTGTCAAATGGGGACAGGTTCTCAGAATCTGCGTTGTCCAAGATCTCTGTCAGAGCTGTGAGCAGCGACATTTCATTCTGGTCCTCCAGAGACAACCTGCTCTGCTCCAGGAAGACAAGAGGACCCCAAGATCTCTAATAACCCAGTAGGTCATAAAAAGAACTAGATGCCAAGAGAATTAGTCTCCCAGCAAGAAGGATCTGAGTGCCCAGTAGTATAGGTTCCCATCTTCTTACCACCCACCCACCCTCTAGTGCTAACAGACCTGTTAGAGAGTTTCAGTTCGGTTTTACACTCTTACACATTCAAGTAAGATGTAAGATGCTCTGGAAACCACCCTGGGCTAGACCAGTATTAGGCTCAAAAGCAGAGACCAGAAGCTCCTGGGCATGTAGGTCAAAGACGCTGAAAAGAGATAAGCTACAGAGCATAGTCCAAACTGAAGGCATCCTTTCACAGGCCAGTCGGACATTCTGCAGTCTAACTCTACCTATACACAAAATACATCTTTCAAGGACTCAGCCTGGGCATCCAATAGGCCAAGGATCTGGGAGAACAAAGCCATGTCTAAAACAACTCCAAAGAATTGAGACAGAATACCCCAAGCAAAGACCCTTTCTGAAGAACTTCAAGCCTTGTCCCAGCTCACCTCTCCAAGACTCCCAAAATCCTCAATGAGGGAGATGAGGGAGGCATCCATGTAGCTCTGCATGGTCCCCAGTAGTGTCTCATCCTGCATTATCAGCTCCTCCATTTCCAGGTCTTTATCCCTCAGAGATGAGCCCAGTCGAGAAAGATTGACAAAGCTGGAGTCATCCCCGTCCTCATGGACCTGAGGCAAAAGAAGGAGAGAGGGAGTCAGAAAGACCCAAGTCCTTGGAGGGCAGCTAATCAATAACTCCCAGGTGTCCAGCCCTCCACCAATGGTTTGAACAGCAGCACTGCCTCAATGGTATAAGGTCGGGACTAGCTAGAAAAGAGATATAAGCCATAGCAAAAGCACCAACTAATAGGACGGCAGTGTTCTGGGCAGAAGAGTTTTAGACTCCCCCAACAAACGGCTTGAGCCATGAGCGTAGATGCTTATAGCAGCACACACCTGTAACAAAAACACTGGAAAAAATGGAGGCAGAAGGCTTGTATGTGAGTTTCAGACCAGACTGGGTTATTTAAGAAACTGTCACGAAGGGGAAATAAATATTTGGTTGATTTGGGGTTTCTTTGGTTTTTTGATAAGGTTTCTCTGTGTAGTATTGGCAGTCCTGGAACTAACTAGCTCTACAGGACCGGGGGGGGGGCTCAAACTCAAAGATCTGCTTGTGCTGGGATTAAAGGTATGTACCACCACCGTCCATTAAGGTACCAGATGGAGAGGAATACCAAAGAAAAAGGCCAGTCAGGGAAGTTAAGCTCTAACTCACGACCCACCCTAGGTCCCCCTTTAGGCCTCTGTTCTGTACTGAGCTCCAATCCTACACCCCTTCAAGAAGACTTCTTAGGCCTCCCTAGGCCGTGCTGATCTCCACTCACACCAACTCACACATTTTTCTGAATCTTTCAACTTCCTGAGAACCATATCCTGCCTATCCAGTCAAATCCCTAACATAACCCTGGGCCATGGAGGTGCTCAGCTTCTCAGTACAGTCCTTGGCTCAGGCCTCTGAACAAACACACAAGGTAGACAGAACTGATCCCTCAGAGTTGTAGTCTTTCATACGCCCAGTGGAACACAAGGGCGCCCAAGCCCTCACACCAAGCATATGCAATGGTTTAGGCCTTTAATCCCAACAAACAAGTAATGTGGTGGAACAAAAGTGGTACTGCTGGCCTCTAGTCCCAGCGCTAAGAGGCAGAGGCAGGAGGATGGGTCTCTGTGAGTTTGAGGACAGCCTGGTCTACAGAGCAGGTTCCAGGACAGCCAGGGCTACACAGAGAAACTGTCACAAAGTGATGTTATAAATCTTTAATCCCAACACTTGGGAGGCAGAAGCAAGCGGATCTGAGTTCAAGGCAAGTGCTGGACTAATCAGAACTACATAGTAAGACTCTGTCTCAAGCCGGGCGTTGGTGGCACACGCCTTTAATCCCAGCACTCGGGAGGCAGAAGCAGGCTGATCTCTGTGAGTTCGAGGCCAGCCTGGTCTACAAAGTGAGTTCCAGGACAGCCTCCAAAGCCACAGACAAACCCTGTCTCAAAAAACCAAAGACTCTGTCTCAAAAACACAAAACAAACTGGGCAGCGGTGGTGACGCATGCCTTTAATCCCAGCACTTGGGAGGCAGAAGCAGGCGGATCTCCGTGAGTTCCAGGCCAGCCTAAGCTACAGAGTGCTAGGATAGGCTCCAATGCTACACAGAGAAACCCTGTCTCAATGCCCCCAAAACAAACAAACAAGCAAACAAACAAAAAACAAAACCCCACAAAACAATCAAAAAACAATTAACTTTTTTGGCTTCTTGAGAAAGGGTTTCTCTGCATAACAAATTACTTTTTAAAAGAGGAAAATAATAGACACAAATAATACTTAGGATTGTGTGTATGTATTCATTTATATTCTTCTGTGATCAGAGGATTTTATATGTGCCTATATTGCCCAGTTAGCCATTATACCTTACAATGTCTTTCTGTTTTGTTTTGTTTTGTTTTTTTGAGACAGGGTTTCTCTGTTGTTTTAGAGCCTGTCCTGGAACTTGCTCTGTAGACCAGGCTGGCCTCGAACTCACAGAAATCTGCCTGCTTCTGCCTCCTGAGTGCTGGGATTAAAGGAGTGCACCACCAACACCCGGCGCCTTACAATGTCTTATATACAAGATCCACATTCCCTGTTCTTTGGTGCTGGAGACTAAATCCTTTCTAAGATTCTACAACTGAGCTCCACTGTTAGACCCAATGGTGAGCCAGAATATTTCAATGGTAGTTCTAAGTCTCTTTACCACTCCTACCAATGGGAGTTGAAGAGAAGGCACGATTCCACAGATGGGGAGGCCCAGCCTGTGAACTAGCAGTATCTTCAGCTTTGTCATGAGGCAGGACCCGCCCAGACCTGTCAAGTGTCATAGGCAGGGCATGGGCAAGGCCCAGAATGGAACTGGTGAGGCCAGAGCCCTAGCTATGCATATCAGCTCTTTGAAGTATGGTGTAAAGGCCTGAGAAGAGTCAAACAGACAAGCCAGGCACCCTTCTGCAGCAAAGAAAGATGTAGCACTTGGACTCCTCCAAATGAAAAAAGCAACAGGTGTGACCTCAATCCTCTCTACAAAGGTGGAGTTGCAGAGCCCAGGGAGGAAAGGCTGGCTTAGGATACTTTAAAGTCTAGGCCCCAGAGCTAAAGTGAAAAGGCAGCAGGTTTTAGGGACTCTAACCCCTCCCACCCAGGTCTTCACCATCCTGTAATTACAACCAGAAGCTGAATAGCGCCTGGCTCAGCAAACAGTCATAGGTGAGCAAGTAGCTGGCATCTCTAGCTGCCCTGCCTCCTCCCTTCTACAGCCCAGACCACTGGGCCAGACCGGTCTGGGCCTACAAACCATTATCTCTACCTCCCCTAGGCAGATGCTGGAGACTAAGACAGAGATATCTGTCTCCCTTTACACTTCATCCCTACACTTCATAATCCCCAGGTCAGACAGTTCCCAAGGGGGTCCAGTTCATGCAAGGCTAAATCCAAGCCAAAAGTGAGCTGGACATATCAAGTTTCCTCATCCAGAATCCAAAATCAACTTTAACTTTAGTTTTTTGAGACAAAAATCTCATGTAGCCCAGGCTGGTCTTGCACTTGCTATGTAATAAAGGCTATCCTTAACCACCAACACCCTCCCCCACCCTAGACAAAGTTTGTCTGATTAACAGGTCAGGCTGTTCTGGAACTCACTTTGTAGACCAGGTTGGCCTTGAACCAGAGATCAGCCTGACTCTGTGTCCTGAGTGTGAGAATTAAAGGTATGAACAAACTCTTGATTCTCCTACTTCTAAACTTTCAGCCCAGAAACTTTTTCTAGACACTTTAAAGTATGTAACTTGTAACTAATTGATCCAGAGCAACAACCAAAACAGGTTATTCCTAGGACCATCACAAATCCCATCAAAAAGCATGGGGGAAGGGTGCTGCCTTCTTTAATCTCAGCATTCCAGAGGCAGAGGCAGGCTGATATCTGAATTGAAGGCCAGCCTGGTCTACCAAGCAAATCCCAGGATAGCCAGGGCTACACAGAGAAACCCTGTCTCCAAAAACAAAAAACAAAATCCCTTCAACGGTATCTTACTACTCTTAGCAATGCATCTAAACTCCTTATAAAGGCTTTTACCACTTGCTGTCTCCCATTCCACCCTTGCTAGGCCCGCCTCTCAGTTCTTCCCGTTAGCCATACCTTTGTTATTCACACGATATTCCCTGATAAAAGTGTGCCACACAGTTCAGTCTGGGAGGGGTCTCAATGTAAAATGTCTCTTCCATCCATAGACTTTTCAAGCTGTGTTATACTGATGACTATATAGCCCTATATAGTCTACACTTTCCTTCTGTCTCACCATTTTTCATTATCTGTCTATCCGGAGTTAAACCCAACATAGACTCTGCAGGGATCACATTTGTGGGCTTAGCCACACATCTGTACTTAAACATATGGCATCTGATAACTACTGGGTGACTGGAGCCGAGTCTTGCACCCGTACTGCTGCTCCCAGATGGTTATGTTGTGAACAGCACTGGCCACCTCTTATAAGGTGGAGGAAAAGGTAGCTGATCCCAGGGTCTTTATCCCTTGGACTGTTTGGTTGAACCTTATTACTGGGAAACCTGCAACCCAACTTTCACTTGGGGGCAGGTCGCTGTCAAGGACTCTGCTTAAATTGCAGCAAGAACACAAGTAATTCCTGTTCACTCACTGTTAATGTGGTTGAGCATTTTCGGATCCCAGTAGTGAGCAGTGGGGTAAGAACACTTTTAAGGAAGACCTGAAGGACACACACACACACACACACACACACACACACACACACACACACACACACACACAATTTCGGCACAAAGAATTCCCCCTGACCCCGGGCGTTGGTGGCACACGCCTTTAATCCCAGCACTCGGGAGGCAGAGGCAGGCGGATCTCTGTGACTTCGAGACCAGCCTGGTCTACAGAGGGACTTCCATCCACGACAGCCTCCAAAGCAATTCAGAGAAACCCTGTCTCGAAAAACAAAATACAAAATTCAGCCAACATTGAATAGTTTCCAAATCATCTCCTACTTTTATCTCCATCAAAAATATTAGAAAGTCTCACACAGACACAACCCACAACAGTTTTGAGTTCACCGGGGCACGCCTTAATTATCTCCTCCCAGAAAGATGCTAGAGAAAAACTGAGGGGAAAAATTAGGCTAGTCCCAGGTAAGCTGACACTCCCATGACCCTTGATTCACATATGAAGGACTTGAAGCAACCAAAAACGCCAGGGTCTTGTGACTCACAACCCACTCCCAGCCGGTCAGACCGAAGCCTCCACGAACTCATTCCTCCACAGCCCTTCAGCCCTTCAGCTCGAGTCCTCTAACCCTCACCTCACACCCTGACATTTCTAGAAACCCGCCTTGGAGAACATCTGGAAAGTCCATCCTCTACCGACGCAAGGCGTTGTAGATCCATGCAACAGGGAATAAACTCCTCTAAGGCTCTGAGAAAAGTTGCCTCCAGCAGCCCCTACCTCCAGGCCAGAGGTCCCCAGCACAGGCCAGAGATGGCGGGAGCGGCAGAGACACACCCAGTTCCCGGCAGTGCGGCTCCAGCGCGGATTCTAGATGCCCGACAGCCTGGGACAGGAGCCACGTGGACATCCCTTCCCCGCCCCCACGTGGACCCGCGCCCCGCGCCCCCCCCCGCCCCCGCCGGCGAGCCCTACCCACGTGGGCGCCCGCGCCGCCTAGGGGGAGGGGGAGGCAGACAAGTTCTCCCGGGAAAAGCGTCCCCCCCCCACACCCCACGTGCTCCGAAAAAGGAACTACGGCGCCAAGCTGGTGGAGCTGCCCTCGGCACCCTTAGAAAGAAGTCTTCGCCTTCCACTCCAATCCCGAGTCCCTGCCGCCCCAGCGAGGGCCACGTTCCCGACGCCCGACTCCGTGCCCCCTGCGTCCCCAGGAATCGCCGCAGGGCTCCTACCTCTGCGGGTGTACCCCCAGCAAGCCACCGAGGTCCTCCCGACCCTACCCAGCTCCCGCAGCATCCGCACGCAAGTGCTTCCTCCCTTTCCTGCGGCGTCCACGTGTCACCGCCCGGCACACGCCGCTCTGCTGCCAGCCGCGGGCCGCCGGCCACCCTCTCACCTGCTCCGCCGGGCTCGCGGCGCCCGCGGTCCCATACGGCGCTTGGCTCCAACTCGCCCAACTGCCGCCGCGCACTCCACCGCCAGGGTCAGGACCCGGGCCCCCAGTCGGAGGCGGCGCGACTCGGTCTCTCCGTCCCCGGCGCGCCGCCATCTTGGCCCCTGAACACCCAGCGCTGCTCTGATCGCCGGCGCCGCCTCGCCCAGCCGATTGTGGGAAGAGAACTACATCTCCCGACGGACACTGCAAGACTACGAATCCCAGAAGGCCTTGCGGCGAGCCACTCTTGCACCCTGGAAGAGAACGAGGACCCTGACCTCCCTCGAGGGTTCCTGGGAATAGTAGTCTCTAAAGGAAGACTAGGTGGTAGGAGCCCTGGAGTATTGTAGGGCTCAGTTTTTGTGGCACTATCGGAGACCAGGTTGCTGAGTATGCAATAGTAAGGAAGACAGTTAGTATTTGCGTATCACTTTATTTTTGTTAATTTGTCCAAATGTTGAGACCGCTTTCTTTGTTTGACGTTCTACCTGCTGTACTTTCCTTCCACCTTAGTTCAAGTCCGCCGCTGTTTTGAAATAGCATCCCCAAGTGGACACTCGCGGTCAAGACACTAACCCTCAACTAATACTGCGGCACTAGAGGAAATTGTTTTCTCTTAAAATACCGCATTTTCCACTCTTTCTCTACAGTTACTCGGAAACCTATATTGGTCTCTGTCTACAAAGCTTCTTTCCTACTGTTGCAGAAATAAATGCTTGCCATCCTCCAAAGACAAGTATTCTTCTTGCTTTTATGTCTGCATGAAACGTCATTTAGTACATACAGGAAAGCTCTTCTAATTATCTCAGCCAGCCACGATACTTTTTTGTGTTTTTACACTTCATCACCTTCCCCACAGGGTTTCACTGTGTAAACAGCCTTGGTTGTCCTGGAACTAGCTCTGTAGAAGAGCGGTCACCTCTGCCTCCAGAGTGCTGGAATTAAAAGTGTGTGCCACCACTGCCCGGCCCTCATCCCTACCTCAACTGTGCGTTCGCCATACTTTCCTGTGTGTTTGTTTTAACAACAATATTATCACAAAACTTTAGATCATTTGAGGGGGCTGGAGAGAAGAGATTAAGCTTGCCATTCTACCAGAGGATCTGGCACCCCTCTCGGGTAGCTCCCAAACACCGAACTCCAGACCCTGAGGATCTGATGCCCTCCTTAGACCAGAGTTGGCTGGATAAAGGTACTTTGACAACAAGTCCGAGTTTTATCCCCAGAATCCATATACTCACAGAGATCTGCCTGCCCCTGCCTCCCGAGTGCTGGGATTAAAGATTAAAGTCAGGCGTGCACCACCTGACATGTGCACCCACCCTTACATACACATAAACACAAAATTAATAAATATATGTGAAAATGCTTTTTTAAGATTATTTGAAGTTCGGTGTGGTGGTAAAGGCCTTTAGTCTCAGTTCTTGGGAGGCAGAGGCAGGTAGATTTCCAGGACTGCTAGGGCTGTAGCACAGGGAAACCCTGTCTCAAAAAATTTTTTTTAAATGTTTTTTTTTCTTTTTTGGTTTTCTGAGACAGGATTTCTCTGTACCTCAGTATCTACCTCTAGCCTCCATGCACACGAAAGCACACATATACAGATACCAAAAAGTATAACAAGCCCCTGGGCAGTGGTGGTGCATGCCTACTTTAATCCCAGCCAGAGCTACACACAGAGAAACCCTGTCTTGAAAAACAAAAAAAAAAAAAAAAAATCAAGAGTTCAAGACCAGTCTCCACCATATAGCGAGTCTGAGACAAACCAAGCCATGTGAAACCCGTCCCAACAATAGAAAAAAAGAATAGCAACACATGCTGATCTTTTTAATTGGGGAACAGGGTTCTTTGAGACAGTGCCTTTTTTTTTTTCCACCCTTTGGTTTGTCAAAGACAGGATTTCTTTGTGTGTAGCTCTGGCTGTCCTAGAACTCACTCTGTAGACCAGGCTGCCCTTGAACTCAGATATCCATCTGCCTCTGCCTCCTGAGTTCTGGGATTAAAGGCGTGCACCGCCGCCACCGCCACCACCACTGGCTCCACAACCAGTATTGCCTGCATGTTTATGCACCACATGAGTGCCTGGTGCCTTCAGAGGCCAGAAGAGGGAGTTGGACACCTTGGAGTTGGAGTTCCCTGTAGCTATGGATTGCCCAATATGGATGCTAGGAATCGAACCCCTGTCTTCTGGAAAAGGACTAGTGTTCTTGACCCCTAAGCCACTTCTCCAGCCACCACCCCTGAGAGTAGAAACTGGTGAGATCTACTGCATGCTAAGCAGGTACTCTACTTACCACTGAACAAATCTACAGCCTCCATAGTGATTTTCCTATCCCAGGCCTGATGCTGCTTAGCTTTGTGAGCAAGCATATTCAGCATATAGTAAGCGGATAGCCCATAGACCGCATCACAGTTTTCAATGGCAAGCAAGAGTGACAACCAAGAAACACACGATTCCCTCTCAGGGCTACTCCAGGGATGTTTGTAGAAGCTGATCCCTACTAAGAAGGCAAAGATAACCTAGTCAAGCGCTTGTTAGCTCTGTGACCTTGGGCAAATTTAAAATTACCTAAATTCCCAAGGCATGGCTCCTCTAGCCGTCAAAATCTGATCTTAGTCACCCACTCAATACTACTGAGATATTTTCTTTAAAAACAAAACAAAACTGGGCGTTGGTGGCGCACGCCTTTAATCCCAGCACTCGGGAGGCAGAGGCAGGCGGATCTCTGTGAGTTCAAGGCCAGCCTGGTCTACAGATCGAGTTCCAAGACAACCTCCAAAACAATACAGAGAAACCTTGTCTCGAAAAAACAAAACCAAACACACACACACACACACACACACACACACACACAAACAAAAACAAAACTGGACCACTAAATTACCAAGGGCGGGAGAGGAAATGAGAATAGGAAAGCTAATCCCGGAGCAGGTGGAGCTAGAACTGAGGCGTATGCAGGAAGCCTCTGCCAGCTAGTAGGCAGAGAAGAGGGAGAAGTGTTTTAAAAGAAAGTTCAAATGTATTAACCTCCCAGGCTAAGGGTTGTGGGTCAGCTGTAGAACATTCATTTTGTATTTTGTTTTGTGAGATAGGGTTTCACTGTGTAGCCCAAGATAGACCCAGCACTTACAATCCTGTTAGGATTGCAAGTCTAAACCTGGCTAAAGCAGTACTTGTTTTGCATGTACATGGCCTTGGGTTCAATCCTGAATCCCACACAAAAGAAGAAAATATTGGTGTTTTTAGTGGAAATACTTTAAAAATTGTATGATAGTGTGGTTCATGTGTAATGTGTGTATGTGTGCGTGTGGTAGTGAAAGTGCCATGTTGTCTGTAAAGCAGTTAAAGGACAACTTCTGGGTCCTCTATTCTCCCATTGCAGATCCCAGGTATGGAACTCAAGTGTTCAGGCTGGTGGGCAAGCACTTCACCTGCTGAGCCATTTTACCAGCCATACAAAATTACTTCTGAGTGAACGTAGGAAGGAATAGGCCTCATTGCAACGTTTTTCGGGGTTGGTACCTGTCTGGCATGCACGAGACCCTGGGTTCAATCCCCTTACTCACAATGGCATTTTCATACATGCTTTAAACTTCATTCTTTTGTTTGTTTGTTTTTTCGAAAACTTCGTTCTTTTTTAAAAGTTACTTTATGAATATAGGGTTTGGCCTGCATGTATGTCTGTGTGTCTGTGTACCATGTGTAGTGTATGCATCAGTGCCTTTGGAAGCCAGATCTCCTGGGATTGGATTTTCATATCTTTGTGAGCTGGGGCTGGTGATTGAATCCTGATCTGCAAGAGCAGCCTGTGTCAGCCAGGTGGTGATGCCTGTGCCTTTTATCCTAGCACAGAGGCAGACAGATCTCAGATTTCTTAGTTCAAGGCCAGCTTGGTCTATAGAGCAAGTTCTAGTTCAGCCAGAACTACACAGAGAAACTGTCTTCAAAAACAAACAAATGAACAAACAAAAGAGCAACCCACTGAACCGTGTCTCCAACCTTATACTTTAATTTTATTTACTCCCTTTCTCTCTCTCTCTCTCTCTCTCTCTCTCTCTCTCTCTCTCTCTCTCTCTCTCTCTCTCTCTCTCTCTCTCTCTCTCGCATTTTGGAGACAGAGTTTCTCTGTGTAACAGCCCTGGTTGTCCTGAACTTGCTTTGTAGACCAGGTTGGCCTCAAACTCACCCTAGTGAATGCTGGGATTCAAGGCATGCACGACCACTGTCCACTGTCCGGCTCTTTTTTGTTTTTTTGTGTTTTTTTTGCTTTTTGGTTTTTTTGTTTGTTTGTTTGTTTGTTTGTTTTGAGACAGGAATGGGGTGGTTTTCTCTTCGTAGCTCTGGCTGTCCAGGAACTTGCTCTGTAGACCAGGCTAGTCTCCAACCTCCACTTGCTTCTGCTTCCTAAGTGCTGAGATTACAGGCTTGCACCACTATCACCGGGCCCCTTTCCCTCTCCTAAAATCTCTTCCTCCCCTCTAAATAAAATGTAATAAGCTCTCTGAACCCCAGAGCTGAAGATACATGATGTGTATCCTCTGCCACTGAACTGTGGCCCAACCCTGAACCTCCATTTGCTTGCTCACTCAAGCAGGCAATAAATAGCACCTTCTGAAGTTACTCATGGAATCCAGATGTGGTGCCCCATCACTTGAGAGACAGATGCAGAAACATCAGTCATTCTAGCTAGACAGGGGAGAAGCGAAATTGGAAAGGTGTTTGCTGTGCAAGCTTGAGGACTTTGGTTTGATTCCCAGCACCTACATCAAAAGTGCAGATAAGGTGGTAAACCCTTGTAATCCCAGCAATGGGGAGGTAGAGATGAGCACATTCCTGGGGCTCCACAGTAGCCAGCCAGCCTCGCCTAATCTAGGAGCCCCAGAGCTGAGAGAGAGACCCTGTCTCAAAAATAAAACGGCTTGCTGGGCAGTGGTGCTACATGCCATTAATCCCAGCACTGGAGAGGCAGAGGCAGGTGGATCTCTGTGAGTTCGAAGTCAGCCTGATCTACAGAGTGAGTGCCAGGACAAGTTAGGTTAGTCCGCAAAGAAACCCTATGTAGAAAAATCAACAATAAACAAACAAACAAGTAAGATGGTTCTTGAGGAACTACACCAGAGGTTGAGTTCTGGCCTCCATGTGCACACACATGTGCACAGGCACACACAGCTGCACACACGCATACATCCACCCCCACACCAAACATAGAATGTCCTTCTAAAGGAGACCGCAGGTATGAAATGACAGAGCCTGGCACTTGCCCGCACAGCAGCTTCTTTTTGTCTCCTTTCGTGCATTCCACCCTAAAAGAACCTTTGATCCCAAGGGCAGGGAGACCTCTGCAAGGTAGGCTGAAATCCCCGTCGTCCACCAGGTGATCAGGATCACCATGGAATCTGGTCTAGCTAGTTGTATGGAATGAACGACCTTAGGGCCAAGTGGTCACAGTCATGGATGGTGGAGACAGGGAGTTAAGGCTGAGAAACATTCCCTTCCTTCTGTACGGAGTCACATCCTCACATTCAGCACTCTCCGGTCATCCTTGAAATAATCTAAAAAAAAAAAAAAAAAAAAAAAGGACTACCGTCTAACCTGCACCGCTACAAGGGGAGGGGCTCTCTAGCATCTGGGTACACATTGTCTGGTTTACATCTCATCCAGCTGAGGTGCCAATTACAGAAGGAATTTAGGGTGGGGCTGCCGACTGTCCCGGTCATTCAGCTCGTGAGGGGTTGTGGCTGGGTTTCAGATGCAAGCCTCCAGCACTCTGGGCCATTTGTTGCCTTCGGTTCGGTCCTCTCTACTCCCTCTAGCGCTGACCTCTGAAAGAAAGTGCGAAGGAGGTGGGCTCTAGCAGGGGGTGTGGGGATGGTTTCAGTCAAGTCCCTCTATGCCCTTGGTGGGGGCGGGAAAGCCTGCAAGCAGTGTAGTCTAGTGTGAGGGGCTCCCCCTACTCTAAACGCTGGGGGGAGAGTGTTCCATTCCTAGGCTCCTTCCAATCCCCACATCCTCCTTCCATAGCTTCTTGCTCCTTAGCAAAAAACCCTAAGGTTGGGAGAAGGGGGTCTCAGCACTTTAGCCTCCACATCTGTAACCCCTGGTCAGTCAAACCAGCTGCGCAGACTCTAAGTCCGGATAGGGAAATCAAACACCTTTCTCAACCAATCCCCTTTTTTAGCGACAAAGGGAAGCCACCACCCCCTACCCAATCTAGTCCAGATATCTTAGGGAAGGGACACTGGCCCAGGTCCCCAGCATCCACCCGTGTCACACACCCTGAAGCTAGGGCTTGGGGACCCCTTGGAACTCTGTCCTTCAGGCAGCTCCCCTCCTCCCCGCTAATAGGTATTTCCTGTTTATGAGGCAGCTAGGGCTGGGCTTTGGGGAAGGGATGGAGGAGTTCTTCCCCTCTTAGGGTTGGGTCGGGGAGTCCTTGAGGACTGCCTGAAGGTTGGGAAGCTTCTCCCAAAGGAAGAGTGTTTCTTACACAGACTGTCCAGGATGCCCCACCCCCCACCCGCGCCATGGCCTCTGCCCTTACGGGTAGGGGGCAGTGGAGAAGTCGGCTTCCTGTTCGCCACCTCCAAAACCCTCAACAGAGAGCTGTTTCCAGGGGGCGGAGGATGGGGGTGGGTGGGTAGAAGGTTCTAGGGCTGGAAGAAGAAAGTGGGGGATGGGAAGTGTCTCTACTGGTGCGTCAGAGCCTGCAAGAGGAAAGGATGGCCTTCGCAGTCGCCTGCCCCCCCCATTCAAACCTAGTGGTCATTCCACAGCCCGAGTCCCCTTGCAAAACGCGGATCTCAGGCCCTTAGGCGGGAGCCCTATTTAATTAACCCTTTTAGCTCTAGTCCCAACTGGTTTAGCAGGCAAGGTCTGGTTAATTTAGAGGGGATGGGTCCAGGGGTTGCTCCGAGAATTAGGGTAGTGCTTCTTTTCGCACCCAGCTGCGGGTGGAGCGCGTAACACAGGGCCTGTAGACTAGGGGAGCAGAGGCAGGGGTCAGTGCTCCATCCCTCACGGGGGTGGAGAGAGGGCTACACCTCACTGCCCACCCAAGCTCCGCCTCCCCCCAAGCCCCGCGTCCGCTCAGCCCCGCTCCAAGCCCGCGCACCCGGAGGAGGGACGCCGAGCGTGAGGCTTCGTATCCCCCCGCTCCCAGCGCCCGCCCGCCCGCCAGCCCGCCCGCCCTCGCCGGGGTTTCTGCCTCCGTCTCGTTTTTTAAGAGCTGCGTCACATGCATGCCGTTCCCGGGGACGCTCCCTGCCCCTCGCCGCGCGGCGCACGCACGTCGTCGCTCGCGGCGCGCTCGCCCGGGTCACTTTGACACGGCTCTCCCCCTCCCACTAGCAGGCAAATTAGCATATTAATAAAGCCCGGCCCAGCCCGACTAGGGCCGGAGAGCCGGCGCCGGCGAGAGGGAGAGGCCGCGCGAGCGGGAGCGAGCGCGAGGGCGGCGACGGCGAGGGCGGCGGGAGCGCACAGACACGCACACGCACACGCGCACACACGGACACACACTCCGGGGACGCACACCCGCGCGTACACACGCAGAGGCAGCTCGCCTTCCTGCCTGGCTTCCTTCCTGTCTGCTCCGCGCCTGACAGGCCCCTCGCTGCAGGCAGGGGCCGCCCGCACCGGGCTGAGGCCGGGCCGGGCCGGCGGCGAGGGCATCGGGGGCCGCGGGCGGCGGCAGCGGCTCATGCCCGGCCTGTCCCTGCGAGGGGCGGGCACCGTGACTCGGCTGGGCCCCCAGCGGCGGGCGATGTGAAGATGTCAGTGGGCTGTGCCTGTCCTGGTGAGTGGGTCTCGCGGCCGCCTGGCCCCTCCCTCCCTGTCGGCTCCCTCACCCCTGGTTTGGTGATAATTTGTTTGTGGGGGGCGTCGAAGGCATGGTGGGGTCGTGGGCTGTATAGAGTTAGGGGGGCGTCAGTTGGGGGAGGATTTTCTCATCTGTATAAATGCGCAGCAGCCCAGAGGCACGGGGGGGGGTGCTGAGGATGGATTTTTTTTTTGAGGTGGGGATGGCTAACTGGGGAGGGATGGGGGGACTGAAATTCCCAGAATTCCAGGGTGTTAGCCAATCAGAAGTGACTTTGGACTTTTGACCCCCCCCCATCGTAGAGTTGTGATTGGCTGGTTTGGGTTCCCCCCTTCCCTGCTGCTTATTGCCTCTTACATATTTTGTGACATTGCCCCCCCACGGGCTGTTTCTGAGGATGCTGTTTGGGGGAGGAGTTGATTGGGGCCCATCTTGCCCCCTCTAACTTTTCCTGTCTGTTGCCACGGAGGGTTGGCTCTCCTGAGGGACGGAGAGCACTCCTGGGGGGTGTCAGATAATTGGGCCCTTGGGTCAGCAATCTCCCTTCGTGGGAGGGGAAGTGTATCAGTTCCAGACAGGCTGTGAAGTAAGAGTGGTTTCAGAGTTGAGTTAGGGGGAGCAATGCTTGAGCACCCCAAGCGGAAACTTGAGGACCCAAATTCAAATCACAGCCCCCCAGACAGATGAGATCTTGCCAGGCCGTACCCGTGTCTGAGTTTTCCCTCGTAGGGTCAGGGCATAGGCTCTACAAGTGCTAGGAAGGAAAAGTAGAGCCGTGTGATGGGAGAGGTAGTCTAAAGAGGGGCCCGAATGTAGTCTGTCCCTTCCTTACAACTCTGTTCTCAGATTGGAAAGTCCACCTTCTCTAGGAAGTCAGTGGTCCGTGTCCTGGGTCTAGCCTGGTCTGCATCCCTTTCTCCTCTAGATGTCTTGTATTCTGAGAAGCCTATACTTCATAACTAGGGACCCCCCAAACACTCACAAACACACACTCCCCCAAGGGAAGCTGCCAGTGCAGAAGCGTCCTTGGAGATCATGTGACCCTAGCCGAGTTGGACTGGGTTGGGTACACACTTGAAGTGCCTGATGAGGCTGACATTTTAGGGGCATGGGGCCCAGGAGGAGGGCTAGGAGAGCCTGAGGATCCTGGAATATCTGGGTGTGGGAACCCCTGGCTCCTTCTGCAGAGAGGGTGGAGAAGAGGAGGAGGCAAAAAAACCTTGCCAAGCTGGAACCCTGCCTAGCCTCATAGCTGTCCCACCAATTTGATGTATATGTTTATGTGTGTGTTTTCTCCTTTGCAACTGGCCAATGCTAGACAAGGTAGTTCATGCTCTCAGCCCACCCTTGGGTTCTTGCCCTCCAATATGCTTGAGAGCCAAAGTAAGGTAAAGCTCCAAGCAAGCTTTTGGGCTGAAACTTAAAGTTCGTTCCCCTCCCCCGCAGGGTTTCTCTGTGCAACAGTCCTGGCTGTCCTGGAACTCACTCTGTAGAGTGGGGGAAGGACCTCCAGTGCTCGAACTCAGCCTCTGCCTCCTGAGTGCTGGGACTGAAGGTGCATGCTACCACCACAGGACTGAAACTTAAATTTGTTACTCTTAGTTCCTACACATATTAGGTAGGGGTCGTATATGGAGAAGTTGTCAGCCTCGGGGAGGCTGGGGGACTGGTCCTGGAATTGGGGCAGAGTACCTGTGTCAGTGGGAGGACATTTCCTCCTCATAGTCGTTGTGACTAGCATGGGGACAGGGAGAGGATCCATGCCCAGGGTGTGTGTGTGTGTGTGTGTGTGTGTGTGTGTGTGTGTGTGTATGTATGTGTATGTGTGTGCGTGCACATTTTCAGTCAGTGCCCCAGACCTTCTTGTCTGTTGGCTTGGGTAAGAGGGAAGCAGCAAAAGGTGGCTAAGGGGGAGAGAGCCTCTTTCTTGATTGTGAAGAAGTCTGATGACTGATGTCACAGTGAGTGGATGGACCTGAGACCTCAAGAGGAAAACCCGTGGGAGGGGCTTAAAGAGAGTCCTTAGGGTGGAGAATGGCAGGGGCTGGGGTAAGAGAAGGGGCCAGGCCTGCATGTGTGGGGGAGAGCACATGTTTCATTCGTCCAAGGGCATTCTGGCAGCAGATAGCAGCTCAGGCCTGAAGACCACCACCACCCCAGGAGCCCTGGGGCCTAGGCGCCCTGGCAGGCTGCCTGCCTCCCTGCCTGCCTGAGTCTCTCCTTTGTGCTCTGCTGTCTCTGGGCTCCTCCTCCCCCAGCCCGACAGAGACAGCACATGCCCCACACATGTGACTGAGGGAAGCCCGAGCACACGCAGCCACACAGATGCACATGCGGGAACACCGCAAGACACACATGTACACACCCCTCCATCCCTCCTGGTGCTCCTGGGGTGGAGAACATCTTGGGGTTAAATGACCAGAAACAGGAACAAGGCTCGCTCAGGAGCATCTCCCTGGGCAGGATGCTAAGGCCTGTCTGGGGCAGCATGTGGCTCAGAAGGGTTAAGGCTGGGAGAAGTAGGGGGAGGGGAGGAGGCAGCAGTGGTGGCGGCTGGGAGCCAGGAGAGGAGGATGGCAGAGCGCCAGGCCAACGGGAGGCCGGGCACAGACAAAGGAATGGGGGCAGGCACACTGGAGGCCTGGGTCAGGGGCCCGGGCAGGGGGCAGTGCTGGTACCTCAGACTGGGCTGCTTTTCTTTGAGCCCCCACCTCCAGAAGCACCTCGCAGGCAGGCTTCTCTCCCTCATCACCTTTGTCATTGCTGCCCCCACGCACCCGTTTTTAGGGCCTTGTGACACAGACTCGCTGCCTTCAGTTGGACCTTTCCTGCCCTGTGCACTGGGGGAGCTGGGTCAGAGCAGGAGCAGACTTGCCACAGAAGAGGAGTGAGGAGCCCTTTGAATGATAGGTCAGAGTCTTGCTGCAGCTTGGCGCTTAAGGGCCCCTCAACAGTGAGGGGGGGGGCCCTGTGGCTCCTGTGTGACTAGAAGGTTCTGAGCTCTGGGCTGGGGGCAAACGCCAGAGCATGTACTCCTCCCCCACCCCTATGTGGACGGTCATTGGAAGCCTGGAGGGGGAAGGGAACATGGCTAGGAATGGCTGCCTGGCCCCAGGACGGGTTTACTTCAAGTGGAGAAGTGGAGTTGAAAGTCCAGGTCTCCAACCTCAAGTCCTCCTGGCTCACTTGTTCTGGTGAAGTCTGTGTATTTGATCCCCTGTGTGAATGTCCATGTGTGTATTCACATCTGCGTGTATTCTTCAGGTAATGCCTGTCAGCACGCTTTGGAAAGTTTATTTGTTTATTTATTTGTGCTGAGGCTGTTTTTCAACTCCTTGATCCTTCCTGTGCCTTCTGAGTGTTGAGATTAGGGATGTGTTCCAGCAGGCCCACATGCCCCATGCTATATGTATTTTAAGACAGGGTCTTACCATGTATCCCTGTCTGGCATGGAACTTGTTATTTAGAGTAGGCTGGCCTTGAACTCACAGAGATCTGCCTACCTCTGTCTCCAAGTGCTGGGAATAAAGGCGTGTGCCACCACATCCAAAACCATGTATTTATTTTTGAAATAATCTCCATGTGGCTGAGACTGGCCATGGACCGTACTCATCGAAACCCTCCTACCTCAGCTTCCCAGGTTTTGGGATAACAGGTGTGTTCCACTCTGTCCAGATCACTTTGGAAAGTTTAAAGGCACAAATGACAGCGTTCTTCTGTTGCTGGTGGAAGAGTGTTCTTTATTTCAGAATTGGGATCTAAATTTTCAGGCTAGAAGGAATGTCATATCCTGGTGGTAGGCTGCATATTGCAGGTTCTGGATAAATGGCATAGATTTTCAATTGTTTGTGAAAGCTGGGGCGTAGCATATGAGCCAGGAGAATGGAGTTCAGGTTCCAGAGAAGATGGGCTATGAAGAGTCGGCTGGTGCATAACAATTGACCAGGATATCTATAGTTCAGTGTGTGCCGGATATAGCAAGTAGTGACACAGTTTTGGTGTGTATGTTGGGGTCAAGATCCATGCATGGTCCCAGCCACCATAGAAATGAGCATCAGGGTGTAACCCATACTTGGTGTATGTCCAGGCTATGAGTGTGTTTAGGGTTTTAGGCGTGTGTATCAGCTACGGATTTGTGTGACCATGAGAGGTGTCCTTTACGTGTGGAGCATGCTTACAGAGCCAGGTGCAGTAGTGTCATTTCCTTGCTTCTGTGTGTGTCATGAAAACTCCTGGCCTTGGGTTGGTTGTGAATGGTGTTGCGGGAGCCGGGGTAGTAGAGGACACACTCTGACCACAGAGACTGAAAGTGGGTGCCCTTCCTCAGAGTGTGTACCTGTGCACGTGTTTCCTGTCTAAGTAGCGGGGTCTAAATTCCCACCAAAGTTCCAGAAGTATCTCTTCCCTAGGATAGCTCTTTTCAGATGACGCAAACTCTTTCCCTCCCACGAACCAAATTCCTTTATTAAGACCTGGGGTAGTATGAAGGATCCAAAGACCCCTTTGAAGGACCCCGGTATAGGCAAGTTTGCCTTCCTTACCCTGACACCAGATAAACGCTTTTTCCCTATCATCCACGTGGCTTCGGGGGCCGGAAGGATGTTCCGTAAAGGGGATCTAATCCAGGGCTCGGGACTTGGCTGGGTTTGGGGCAGGGAAGCCTGGACTGTCCACTTCTCTCTAGTATTTACAAGCTGAACTTAGAATGTGGTTCTGTCAAAAGTAAACGCCCCGAGCTTCCTCCCACCTAGCCGCTCTTAGATTTCTCCTGAGGAACCTAGTGTGGCTGCTCAGGCCGACCTTTAACCTGGGGTGGGGGGTTGGCTGGCTGGGTGAAGACACTAGGAGTCTGCAAAGGCCAACACCGCCCTTCACCCCTCCCTCCATGAGGGTGCGTTTCGCTGCCGGCTTCCCTAGGCCTCCTCCTGGTCCAGGTCTCCCCTGGCCCAGTCTGTTCAGTCCCCAGCCTCCAGGTCTCAATCTCTTTTGTTTTTCTCAGCAGTCCCTCCTCGCTCCCTCCCTCCCTCCGTTCTTCCTCCTCGCTGGCGGGGAGGGGGCGGGGCCGGCGGGGCAGCTCCACCCTCCGCCCGCCCTGGGGCCTCCTTCGGAGAGCGGCTCGGAGAGCGAGCGGGGAGGAGAGGGAGGAGGAGGGAGAGAAAGGCAGAAAGGAAGGAGCAGGCGGGCGCTGCTTGTGTCTGAGTGTGCCAGTGTGAGTGAGTGTGAGTGCCGGGCCCTGCCTCTCCCGCCTCCCCAGCAGAGGGGCCCGGTGGCCAAGGGAGGGCGGGCGGGCTGCTTGGAGGCAGAGGCAGCGAGAGGCGGCGGCGGGCAGAGCCGAGGAGGAGGAGGAGAGAGGAAAGAGCCGAGCAGCCATTGTTGAGGGAAACCTTGCAAACAAAGAAGGCTCCGGACTCCCCGCTGCCCCCCGCCCCCCAGGCCGGCCCCCCGGCCCCCAGCCCCCGGCCCAGTGGCCATTGTAACTTTCCCCCCGGGCTGTGGACGCCGCGGGGCGGGCGGAGGCTGTGCACGCGAGTCTTTGTGCGGCCTTCGGAGTGGAGCTCCCAGCTAGACCGGCCTGTCCCACTCGGGACATGAGCTGCTGAAGTTGGCTCCACCTAAGTCCTCACCCTTGCCAGGGTCCCTGAGGGCTTCCAGGCGCTCCCCACACCTTCCCCGATCCCCTCAGTTCTCCCAGGTAAGTCTGGGCACCTTGAAGCTTGTTGGGGTGGGCAAAAGGCCCTATGTCTAGCCCAGGCCTGGTATGCTGGCTGGGGGAGAAGTGCCCCCTCCCCCGGCTCCCAGCGTGAGGCTGCTGACCTATGGTCAGCCCCGAAAGGGAGGAGGCTTGCCCTCGGGTCAGTCTGGTTACCATGGAAATGCTCAGCTGGAGGTACCTTCTCAGCCTCTGACGTTGCTTCCAACCTGAGCAAACTTTGCTAGTTCTGAGCTCCTTTTCTCAGCCCTCTTCCTCAAAGCTTTCAGACTGTTGAGGGGCAGGTGTAGACTGTAAGGCTGAATAACACACTTCCTTCACTCCCACCCCCACCTTGGTCCCTGTGTTCCTCTCCTGTGGACGGGCAGCAACAGGGACAGATGGTCAGGGTAATGTCCCTCCCCTTCTCCCAGCCCCTTGTGCTGGGCTACTGGGAGTTGCTATGGCTCTTGGAGAAATGCTGAGTTTGTTTGTGTCCATTCACTTGAGATGTAAATAGAGGCCCCGGAGTTTGGGCTTTAGCTCTCCCCAGAACTTTTAGCGCAGCCCCAAATTATACCTGTGAGGAACTCAACTGTCTTGCATTCCCTCTCTTCACGTTCTTGAACTGATAAATTTCTTCAGGAGACCCAGAAATTCAGTGGGGGCAGAGGTAGTTCTGCTTTTTAGGAAAAGGGAATGAGGGCCAGTTCTGAGAAACCATTCTCTTGGATTCATTACCTAGACCTGGCCTTTGGTGGACTACATACCTTCCAACTTTCTGTGTGGCTCTAGTCTGTCTTGTGGTTTGAGGAGTGGAGAGTCTCGATGGCTGGTAGAGACTGTCACTCCTGGGATGGGTTCAGTACAGGACTGGTGTGTGGAAGCAGTGTGGGCAGTGTTTAGTGTGTGGACCTGTGAGAGCTCCCACATGAGGTGAGCGCTTCTTGTGGGCACCCTGATACTGCCTGGGGCTGCTGGGTTCCAGCCCTGGGCAGGCGTGTTGAGGCGAGCTGAAGGTGGGAGCCTGCTAGGCAGGATGAGGCACACGCGTGTGCAGACACACACAAGCTCTGACTCTTGGCACCTTTAGAGACTGTAGGCTGGGCCCCTCGGGACCTCCTTCTGCCCACATTGTCATATGGAGCCACTGGGGAGAAAATTAAGTGGCACATGTTGGCACAGGGTCTTCCTTTGTCTCATCCCCCCCAGGAGCAAAATAAGTTTATGTCTAAATTAGGGGACAGGGCTCAGATATAGCCAGTACAGGTGCAGTTAAGTTTTAGGGGCCAAGGAAGTGAAAACGGGGCCAGAGCCTTTGAGACCATGCCTCAGTTTCCCCTCTTTTCTGGTGGGGAGGGGAATAGAGTTGCCTGGGTAACTGGCTCCTGTCCAGGTATGAATTTAACTGTAGCAGTCATAAACTAGTATGCAAGCAAGTTACACGCGCTGCTTTAAGGGGGGGGGGCGCCTCTGCACATGTCCATCTACAACAGAGACCTCTGTAGTTAGTGTTTGTCTCTAGACTAAGCCCCTGGAAGGAGGCTGTTTACCAGGCTCCTGCGTAGTAGAATGTAGTGGAAGCCCCCCCTGCTTCCCTCCTCCCTCGAAGTTCAAAAAGGGCTGGATTTTGTGTTTCTGGGCTGGAAACAATGCTCTGCCCATTGTAGGTGTGGGTATGGGGGCTAGGCTGATAAGGGAGAGGCTGTTGGTAGGGGAGGCCAAAAACTCAACTGTTATCTGGCGAACCGCACCCAACAGGCACACAGCCCCCTTATCTTTCTATCCCTTGCCCTCCTGAGACCCAGCAGGGTGGAGGAAGAGCAGAGAATTCCCTAAATCCCTCTATCTGCCCCCACCTCGGTCACCAGCACACACAATAAAGGGGTCAAAGGGGAGAAATGGAGTAGGTATCAATCCTGCTGCCTCACGGAATTGAATGAAACTGCAGGTAGGAAAGAGGTTTGGGAAGTTGTTCATTTGATCTTTTTTTCTGTGACACTGGCATTTCTTCCTTGCTTCAGTTCATCCTTCATCCAGCCTCAGCCCAAAAATAGTATCTTGAGTATGGACTGGCATTAGGATTGCTCCTTCCTCCCTGCCTCCCTCCCTTCCTTCCTCTTCCTAATTTTGTTGTATTTTTAACTATGGGGGAGGGGACATGGGAGAGTGTACACAATTGCAGGTACCCATAGAAGCCAGAAGAGGGTGCTATGTCCCCAGGAACTGGGGTTACAGCATCCCAATGTGCTGGGAACCAAACTCCGGTCTTCTGGAAGAGTGAATCGTGTGTCCTCTTACTCCTGAGCCAGCTCTCCAGCCTCTCTCCCAGCCTCTTAATTAAATAGGATGGGAGCTAGATTTTTGAAGAGGTGGTAGGTCCTTAGAGTAGTCCGCGCTCTTCTAGTTCACCCTCTCTGGTAAACAGACCAGAGGCTCCAGAAGATCAGCCTTATCCACAGGGTTCCAGAACTCCCAGAAGCTTAGGGAGCTGCCGTTCTCTTCGTTAGGTTGCTCCTCAAAGTCATTCAAGCTGTACTCACCAAAGGAGCCCCCGAACGGCAACGCCTTCCCTCCCTTTCATCCCGGCACCATGCTGGATCGGGATGTGGGGTAAGTTGCTTCCCTGCTTCCTAACTCATTAGACGGTAGCCTGCCTGGGAAGGGAAGGGAAGGTCCTCTCCCTTCTCTGGTGGTTTCTGTCTTCCGCCCTGGTTCTCACAGTCTCTTCCCTTATACAGCCCAACTCCCATGTACCCACCTACATACCTGGAGCCTGGGATAGGGTAAGTGGAGTCCAGCCAGTAGAGAAGCGTCCTCTGCATGGACCTAGGTGGGAGTGGGGCAGGTAGGACGATTCTGCTTCTGACCTCACGTCCTCACTCCCCCAGGAGGCATACACCATATGGTAACCAAACCGACTATAGGATATTTGAGCTTAACAAGCGGCTACAGAACTGGACAGAGGTATGGCCAAGGGAGGAAAGACTAGGAAGGGAGGGCCAGGTGAGCGCCCTCTCGGGATGTGCACTGATTTCCGTGTTCTCTAGGAGTGTGACAATCTCTGGTGGGATGCTTTCACGACTGAGTTCTTTGAGGATGACGCCATGTTGACCATCACTTTCTGCCTGGAGGATGGACCAAAGAGATACAGTGAGTGGCCTCTGTGCGAGCTAGCTTTGTGAGTCTGCCTTGGTCCTTTCTGAAGTGCCTCTGTCCTGAGCAATCTGTCCTGTCTGTACAGCCATTGGCCGGACCCTGATCCCACGCTACTTCCGCAGCATTTTTGAGGGGGGTGCTACGGAGCTGTATTATGTACTTAAGCACCCCAAGGAGGCATTCCACAGCAACTTTGTGTCCCTCGACTGTGACCAGGGCAGCATGGTGACCCAGCACGGCAAACCCATGTTCACCCAGGTCAGCACACCAACAGGATATGGAACACCAAGGGCACCTGGCTTTGATTTCCTCTTTCCCGACATGTACTACAGCTGTTCCCCACGGAGGCATAATGGGAAGTGGCCAAATGAGAAGGGAGGGCAGGCGTAGCATTCAGCAGATATTTATTTGGTTTATTCATGTCAGTTTTCTGGGCCCCGAGGTATACGGTGAACGAGAGCCTGCCCTCATAGAGCTTGTAGCAGATGGGGTTTTCTCTGGCTACTTGGGAAAAGGACGAGGATCTGTTAAGCTTTCCTACTATGTGTGTGTAAGTATGTGTGTGTAAAGGCCAGGTGTGACAGGCACATGGGGAGGGGGCGTGCTGCAGCCGTTATGCACCCAGATATTTGCACAGGCAGCAGAAGTTTTTCGTAGGGGGAGAGATCCTGAGTCGGGGAGAGCTGTAGCAGGCACGTTTTTGTGTATATGGCAAAGGGGCAGGGATATGACGAGCCTGTCCCCAGGTGTGTGTGGAGGGCCGGTTGTACCTGGAGTTCATGTTTGACGACATGATGCGGATAAAGACGTGGCACTTCAGCATCCGGCAGCACCGAGAACTCATCCCCAGGAGCATCTTGGCCATGCACGTGAGTCGCGAGCAGGGCCTGACGTAAGGGCAAAGCTGGCAGCAGCGGGGTTGGGCAGGCGGTGTCGTTTCCTGACTGAACTAAGAGTGCAGAGGGGAGATGGGTTTAATACTAGCCCTTTCTCTCAGTGTCACATGCTCAGGTGTTCAGATGCCTCTCTTTCTCCCTCTCCAGGCCCAGGACCCCCAGATGCTAGATCAGCTCTCCAAAAACATCACCCGGTGTGGGCTATCCAATTCCACTCTCAACTACCTCCGAGTAAGTGTCTGGTCGCCCCAGCTTTGCCCCGGCTTCTCTCCTTTGAGCTGCATGTTTCTCCCTAACAGTCTAATCCATCCTCTGGTCTACCGGCAGCTCTGTGTGATACTCGAGCCCATGCAGGAACTCATGTCCCGCCATAAGACCTATAGCCTCAGCCCCCGAGACTGCCTCAAGACCTGCCTTTTCCAGAAGTGGCAGCGCATGGTAGCACCTCCTGGTGAGTGCCTTGCCCCTGCCCTCACCAGGCTCTGACAGGACACCCTGAGGCTGTATCTCTTAGCCCCATGAAGTTCCCTCTGCTCTGTTTCTTACTCCTGGGACTACAAGACTGAGGACAGGGTAGACACGGTCACCTGAGGAGTGGGAATGGAGACTAGGGGTCCAGGGCCCTCTCCCACCTGAGCCTCCTTTCCCTGGCACAGCGGAGCCTGCACGGCAGCAGCCCAGCAAACGGAGGAAACGGAAGATGTCAGGGGGTAGCACCATGAGCTCTGGGGGTGGCAACACCAACAATAGCAACAGCAAGAAGAAGAGTCCAGCCAGCACCTTCGCTCTCTCCAGCCAGGTACCTGTAAGCATCTCGGCTTTCTTCTCTTCTGGGCTGCCCCACTGCTCATCCCTGACCCCTGTCTGACCTGAGCTTACCAGCAGGCGTAGAAGCAAACAGTTTGCCCATGTAGTCTAGAGTCAGCATGATCTGACTCCTTTCACTGATGAGGAAACCCTTCCCAGGCACATGCATGCATGGTTGTGATCACACAAACTCAACCGCAGGTACATAGGACATGAGACAGGATCAGCTGTGAGAGAATGTACAGTGCTCAGAGCAGGTAGCGTGAGGCACGCACCCATCGGAATACGCTCACACTGATGGAAGGGTATGCAGGCTTGAATGTTGCATATGTAGAATACATGCACATTTATGCACATGCACATTTCCCTCCCTCATATTTTTGATCCACTCACTCTCTTACATATAGACAGAAGTTTAGGGGACCCCTAAAACCAGAGGTGGGTGGATTAGGGAGCTAGGGAGTGAGAAAATGGTATTTCTAGAATCCAATGAGTAAGGGCTAAAAGCTGTGATGCTCTGGCATCCTTTAGTGGGAAGGATTCCAAGAGCCGAGGGTGTCTAGAGTTGGGGTTTAAACCTGGGTATGAAGAGGAGGGTGGGGTGTTGAGCTTGTAGGGAGGGTTTGGGGGCTCTGGGGATATCTGCTGCCCTGGGTTGGGCGAGCCCCTGCCCCGATTATGTTTGGGGACCTCCGTCACTCTCAGGATGTGATGGTGGTGGGGGAGCCCACCCTGATGGGCGGGGAGTTCGGGGACGAGGACGAGAGGCTCATCACTCGGCTGGAGAACACCCAGTTTGACGCGGCCAACGGCATTGACGACGAGGACAGCTTTAACAACTCCCCTGCACTGGGCGCCAACAGCCCCTGGAACAGCAAGCCTCCATCCAGCCAAGAGAGCAAATCGGAGAACCCCACGTCACAGGCCTCCCAGTAAAGAAAGGCCCTGCCATGGCCACCCAGGGCTCTGCCTGCCCCACCCCTCACAGCCCAGGGAGCAGAAGACAAATAAGAGACTGAGCATCTGAAATGGGCAACCTCCATCCATCCACTTCAGGGAGGAACTGGACTCATGGGGGGCAGGTGCCAAGATTTGCCCCGAAGTTGCCCTTGGCTGGGCCTGGCCCCTGCAGAGCCTTTTGGGGGAAGGGGGTTCTCATATTGATGCCTGTGTGGACCCTGGGCCTCTGAGATGTCCTAACCCTCCTCTCCCCAGGGCATTCGCCCCCATTCTCACCCCAGGTTCTGGGTGTCCCAGCTTCCTGATTTGTCCCTCTGAGCCTGGGGTTTATACCCACAGCCCTTAGGGGCTTAAAGTTACGGGGCTTGGTTGAATGCCTTTCCCCTAGGCGGCTGTTAATAGAGGGTAAAATTCTGGGATCCTCCCTTTTGCCACTTACCCAGCTCCGAGTTTTTAAAAAAAATAATATTATTAAAAATGTAAATTAAAAAAAAAGTCACTCATGTTCCCCTGCTCCCCTGTTGAAATTCCAGCTACCTCCCTCCTTTCGGCAGATGGAGGGTCTAGGGCCCAGGTGGGGGTGAGAGTTGGGACAGGGTACATACCATTTTATACAGTTTGAGAAGCTTCGGACCAAGGAGTCGCTTTGCCATCTCTTTTCTTTCCCTCTGGGGTGACTGGAGTGGGGCAGCATGCCGTCACGTGGGGTGGGATCACTGGTGACCACATCTTTTGACAGCCCCCTGTTGTCTGTCCACCCAGCCTCCAGGGCTCCAGCCTGCTCTCCTAGTGCTTGTGAGTCCCTCTAGCCCTCCCCCTCCATGGTGCGCATTTTTACTGTTCTACAGCAGCTGTCTTGGATGGGTGGGGAGGCTCCTCGGGGAGCATAGAGGGAAGAGGGGAGCTGCTTCATTTGTCACTTTTTTTGTCCCAGTGTGTCAGGAATAGGATGAGGACTTTAGCCACTTTACTCCAGAACCTTCTCCCAGCCCCTCAAACTGTGTTAGTCCTAGCCTCTCTTGCACTGAGGAAAGGAGCTTAAGCCCGCCAGGGAGAAAGGCCTCTGTCATACCCCCCAAGCTGAAGTAGACATTCCTCTCCCATGTCCCTCTCTCACAGAGGATGAGGAGGGGCAGCCAGTACCCTCCGCTCCATTTCAGCATTGGAGGTGAGGCCCAGAGCAGGGCTCCTTGGCTCTTCAGTCCCAGAGTGTGGGTGCCTCCTCTCTCCCCATTCTCCCTTTTGGATTATGGGGTCCCTTGTGCCCTGCTTCCTCCTTGCCAGCCACTTTTGGGAGGATGCTGTCAGGAGCCAAAGGAAAGAGAGGAAGGTGGATATCCCATCCCTGCTGTAATGATTTTCTTCTATTTTTTTTTCTTTCTTTTTTTTTTTTTTCCTTTTTTCTATTTTTGGCCAATTGAGTCATGTATGGTACCAATCAATAAAGAGACATTTTGGTTTGAGAGTGTCCTGGTTAGTCATTGGCGCAAAGTTTGTCAGGCATGGTGTCATATGCCTTTGGTCCCAGCACTCAGAGACAAGAGGCTCTCTAGTCTTTATAGTGAGTTCCAGGCTAGTTAGGGCTGTATATTGAGACCTTGTTCAAGACAGGCTTCCTTTTTACCATGTGCCTCAGTGGAGCTGTTCTGAATCAGGCCTGTCTTTCCCTCTAGGTCCCAATCTTTTTCCCAGGTATCCCATCCCAGCCCCAATACCTTAGGTGTGGTCTTTCCTCACAGCCACCCTCACCTCAGCTGTTGCTAAGGTTTCTGTACTCTGAAGCAAGGCTCCTGGGAGAGAGACTTGGATGAAGATGTTCAAAGGTTTATGGGGATCCTTGGAGGGAACTTGGGTTGCAGGACCTTAGGGGCAGTTAGAATCCCTGTGAGATTCTTTCTGTTTTCTGGGACATCCCTAACAAAACAAAAACCAGCCATATGAGGTCTAAACCAGTCCCACCTGGGACCTAAGCCCCCGGTGAGGGATTCCAAGAGGAGCAGAGAATTATGTCTTGTCCCCTCCTAAGTTCAGGGGAGACAGGAGAAATAGGACCCCTTCAGGTTTATTTTCAGTTAACGTTAACTCCTAACTTTCTCATCATTGAAGAGATTGTCAAGGTCTTGGAGACCCTACTGTGGGTTGGAGCTTGGGTCTCATTTTTATCCTAAGGGGAAGCCTCAGACCCTTCCCTATTGAGGTCTGTGGATCTTCAGCTAACCCTGATAGACCTGTGCTTCTGCCTCACCTTCCCAGTTACGGGAAGATAACCGAAGAACTGGCTGGCTGGCTCACCGCCTGCCGCCTCCACAGTTACCTGTCCTGTTGCCACACATGGTTACAGACATCACACACACACACACACACACACACACACACACACACACACACACACACACACACACACACACAGAGGCTTGGCCAGCCACTTTCTCATTCCGAGTACTACCTGCAGATCATTTGGTGTAGAATTCACATCTGGTCTTTTTTTTTTTTTTTTTTTTTTTTTGGTTTTTCGAGACAGGGTTTCTCTGTGGCTTTGGAGGCTGTCCTGGAACTCACTTGGTAGTCCAGGCTGGTCTCGAACTCACAGAGATCCGCCTGCCTCTGCCTCCCAAGTGCTGGGATTAAAGGCGTGCGCCACCAACGCCCGGCCCACATCTGGTCTTTTTGCCCGTGTGCCAGTGTGTTTATGAGTATGACTGCTAAACTGAGGTCCTAGGTATGTGTATAAGTGTATGTAAAGTAGTATATTAGTGTGTACGTATATGCATGCTTATGGGCTGGAGAATTCATTCAGCTAGTATTGAAGCCTCTTAGCAGACCTAGGTGTTAGTAGTGTAATACTCAATGACGCAAAGAAAACATGACATTTGTGTGTGCATGAAGGCTTTAAGTATATAATGGCAATATGTTTATATTGAATGCATGGCTTAGCAGTGAGGTTGTGTTGAGTTCATTAGGTCCTGGGACAGTAGTTCTAAGACTGAATTGAACATTTTTTCGTGTGTATGTGGTGTCTGTGTCTGTGTCTGTGTCTGGTGTATGTGGTGTGTGTCTGTGTCTGGTGTGTGTGTGTGTGTGTGTCTGGTGTATGTGGTGTGTGTGTATGTGGTCTGTGTCTGGTGTATGTGGTCTGTGTCTGGTGTATGTGGTGTGTGTGTGTCTGGTGTATGTGGTGTGTGTGTGTGTCTGGTGTATGTGGTGTATGTGTGTCTGGTATGTGTGTGTCTGTATCTAGTGTATGTGGTGTGTCTGTGTCTGGTGTATGTGGTGTGTGTGTGTGTCTGGTGTATGTGGTGTGTGTGTCTGGTGTATGTGGTGTGTGTGTGTCTGGTGTGTGTGTGTGTGTCTGTGTCTGGTGTATGTGGTGTGTGTCTGTGTCTGGTGTATGTGGTGTGTGTGTGTCTGGTGTATATGGTGTGTGTGTGTCTGTGTCTGGTGTATGTGGTCTGGTGTATGTGGTGTGTGTGTGTCTGGTGTGTGTGTGTCTGTGTCTGGTGTATGTGGTGTATGTGTCTGGTATGTGTGTGTCTGTATCTAGTGTATGTGGTGTGTCTGTGTCTGGTGTATGTGGTGTGTGTGTGTGTGTGTGTCTGGTGTATGTGGTGTGTGTGTGTCTGGTGTATGTGGTGTGTGTGTCTGGTATGTGTGTGTCTGTGTCTGGTGTATGTGGTGTGTGTGTGTCTGGTGTGTGTGTGTCTGTGTCTGGTGTATGTGGTGTGTGTGTGTCTGTGTCTGGTGTGTGTGTGTCTGGTGTATGTGGTGTGTGTGTGTGTGTGTCTGGTGTATGTGGTGTGTGTGTATGTGTGCCTGGTGTATGTGGTGTGTGTGTGTGTGTCTGGTGTATGTGGTGTGTGTGTATGTGTGTGTGTGTCTGGTGTATGTGGTGTGTGTCTGTGTCTTGTGTGTGGATGTGTCTGTCTGGTGTGTGTGTCTGTGTCTGGTGTATGTGGTGTGTGTCTGTGTCTGGTGTATGTGGTGTGTGTCTCTGTCTGGTGTATGTGGTGTGTGTCTCTGTCTGGTGTATGTGGTGTGTGTGTGGTGTATGTGTATGTGTGTCTGGTGTATGTGGTGTGTGTGTGTCTGGTGTATGTGGTGTGTGTGTGTCTGGTGTATGTGGTGTGTCTGTCTGGTGTATGTGGTATGTGTCTGTGTCTGGTGTATGTGGTGTGTGTGTGTGTGTGTGTGTGTGTGTGTTGGTGAAAGAGTTAGACAGGTGTGGGCCCTGCCCTGCTCTGCCCTGCTGGGGGAGAAGAGTTGGGTCCAAGAAACAGGAACTCACTATTCAAACTCAGGAAACAGTGGGTAACAGTTTCCCCTGGAGCTCCAGATCTGGGTCCTCCCCAGTGTCCCCAAGTAGCTCCTGTGGGAAAGGCCCCTGGTGAAAGCATTTTCTAAGGTAAAGGAAGCCCTCCACAGCTCCCGTGCCCTTTGTTAAAGCCACGGGTGTGTTAGGCTCAGGCTCCAGCTTGCTGCTGAAGCGCCCAGTCTCTTCCAGTGCGAACCCAACCCCAGCAAGCCAGTGCCCTCAGCTCCTTCCCAGCTCTGGCCCAGATGCATGGAACCTGAGTCCTCACTGCTTTCTTCAGATCCGGTGTCTTTCACAACCTACAGCACACTTAAGCTAGCTTGACCTTCATCTTTTCAATGGGAGGACGGGCTGGAGAGATGGCTCAGCAGGGTCAGAGTTCATGTCCCAGCTCCTTGTACCATCAGTGAACTCCAGTTCCAAAGGTCCTGGCACCCTCTTCTGACTCCAGAGCACATAAAAGTTTAAAAAAGGAGGACACTAGGCAGCCAGCCTACATCCAGTCAGATCTCAAGCTCCTTTCCCTAAACAAAAACTGCTCTCCTCAGCACTCCCTTTTTTCCCTTTCTGTGACCTTTTTGTTTCTTTCTCTGTGTAACAACTCTGGCTGTACTCAAAACAGGACCTGTGCAGCTGAGACTGGCCTGGAACTCACTGTAGTCCAGCCTTGTCTCAAACCTACTGCTTTCTCTCCTCAGTTTCATGAGAGCTGTCTCAAAAAAAAAAAACAAAGCTGGGCGTTGGTGGTGCACACCTTTAATCCAGCACTCGGGAGGCAGAGGCAGGCGGATCTCTGTGAGTTCGAGACCAGCCTGGTCTACAGAGTGAATTCCAGGACAGCTCCAAAACAGTACAAAGAAACCCTGTCTCAAAAAGAGAACAAAAAACAATAAAAAACACCTGGTCATATCTTCTCCTCCTCCTTAGCCCCACCCCTTCTCCCGTTTTCACCCGTCCTCTGACCACACCCCTCTACTCCATCAGTTCCCGGACTGGCCTCAGAGATCCCCGTGCCTCTGCTTCCTGAGTTCTGGGATTAAAGGCGTGCACTACCATGCCTGACTGCATGCCCGTCTTTTATGGGCTTTAAAACACTTCTTACTTAGTTAGGTTGGGGTGGGTGCCCACATGGTACAGTGCACCTGAGGAGTGCAGAAAACGTCTTATATGAGTTGACGCTCTCCTCCCAGCAGTCTGAGGACTAAACTCAAGGACCCTTATCTGTTGAGATACCAGTTTCTCACCCTCCCTGTCCTCGCTCTATAGACCAGGCTGGCCTCAAACTCACAGAGATCCACCTGCTTCTGCTTCCTGAGTTCTGGGATTAAAGGCGTGCACCACCACTGCCCAGCCAGAGGGACTCTTTATTCATGACAGAGTCTCAGGAAGACCATGCTGGCATCCACTCATTACATTTGGAGGTTGACCTTGAACTCCTGATCTGCCTGTTTCCACCCCTTCCAGACTGAATGCTAGGGTTGATGTTCTCATGTGCCACCATTGGTGGTGTTATTACTTGTTTAATGATACCCACTCACTGCCCACACACACACAGGTACATTCATGGAGGTCAGAAAACACCTGTGGGAGTTGGCTCTCTTAGGCCCCTGTGGGTCCTGGAGATTAATGAAACCATCAGGCTGGGCAGCAAGCATCTTTGCCCACTGAGTATGCCCTGGTGTGTGTGTGTGTGTGTGTGTGTGTGTGTGTGTGTGTGTGTGTGTGTGTGTGTGTGTTTTGGTTGTTCTCAAATTTCAGCATTTCACCTTGTAGCCTAGGCTGGCCTCAAACTTTTGAAGTGCTTCGAGCCTGAGACTCCCCGAGATTACAGGCATGATTTCACATAAGAGTTTTAACTTTCCTTCCTCTAGAACTTTCTCTCTGGGTATCTTCTTCAGAATCCCAGAGCACCTGGGTCCACCCGGATAGGACCCTCAGATTCTAGGTATCCTGACCCCAGAGCTGTGACACTGGCTTACCCAGTTTCATTTCTGTCCCTTCTCAGAAGGGATCATTTCTGGCCAGGACACCTTCCCTGCAGCATTCCCATACTCCTGCTATGTCCTGTGCAGGGATGGGTGCCCATCAGAAAAATCCAGCCCAGCCTGCTGAGTGAGGTAGACAGCCTGTGCAGACACAGGAGGGTGGAGCACCTGGGCGGGCCGTGTGCTGTATCCGAACTTCCTCCAGACTGTATTAGCAGCGTGGGAGTTGTTCTTCATAGGTATCAAAGCCGGGACCCTTGGCTGAGCTGGATTAAGAGTGAGTAGTCAAGGAATGAACAAATGGTTCAGCAGTTGAGTATATAATATTCCAGAAGGGGGCTGAAGAGGTGGCTCAGAGGTTAAGAGCACTGACTGCTCTTCCAGAGGACCTGAGTTCAATTCCCAGCAACCACATGGTGGCCCACAACCATCTGTAATGAGATATGGCGCCCTCTTCTGGCCTGCAGATATGAATGCAGGCAGGATACTGTATACATAATAAGTAAATAAATCTTAAAAAAAGAAAAAAATCCTTAAAAAAATAATATTCCAGAAGGACCCAGTTCAGTTCCCAGCACCCACATCAGGTAGCTCACACTGCCTGGAACTCCAGCTCCAGGGCATCTGCCTCTTTTGGCTTCCACAGATAACACATGTGGCACACATTAAATTTTGGGAGCGTTTCAAGACAGTGTTTCTCTGGGCTTTGTAGGCTGCCCTGGAACTGTAGACGAGGCTGGTCTTGAACTCACAGAGATCCGCCTGCCTCTGCCTCCCAAGTGCTGGAAATAAAGGTGTGCGCCACCACCGCCCAACCATTCTTAAAAATTATTATGTAGTGTTCTGCCTGCATGTGTGCCTGCTCTCCAGAAGAGGGCACCAGATCTCATTACAGATGGTTGTGGGCCACTATGTGGTTGCTGGGAGTTGAACTCAGCACTTCTGGAAGAGTAGCCTGGCTGGGCGGTGGTGGCTTGCGCCTTTATTCCCAGCACTCAGGAGGCAGAGGCGCACAGATCTCTGTGAATTCGAGATCAGCCTGGTCTACAAGAGCTCCTTATAGGACATCCAGGACAGTCTCCTCTAATGCCACAGAGAAGCCCTGTTTCAGGAAAAAAAAAAAAAAAAAGTAGCCCGTGCTCTTAACCTCTGAGCCATCTCTCCAACCCTAAATTAATACTTTAAAAAGGAAGAAAAATAGGGGGCTGGAGAGAAGACTCAGAGGTTAAGAGCACTGACCATTCTTCCAGGGGTCCTGAGTTCAATTCCCAGCAACCACATGGTGGCTCACAACCATCTACAATTCAGTCTGGTGCCTTCTTCTGGCATGTAGGCAGAACAGTGTATATGTAATAAATAATTTTTTTTTTGGTTTTTATGAGACAGGGTTTCTCTGTATTGTTTTGGAGGCTGTTGGTCCAGCCCAGCCTTGAACTCACAGAGATCCGCCTGCCTCTGCCTCCCGAGTGCTGGGATTAAAGGCGTGCGCCACCAACGCCTGGCTAATAAATAAATTAAAAAAAAAAGAAGAAAAATAGTCAAAAGGGCTCTGGTCCTGCCCTTGGGAGGCTCAGGTAGGATGATTGCTACAAGTTCAGATACAAAAAATGGGCAATACGGAGAAACCCTGTCTTGAAGAGAACAGAGACAAGAAAAGAAAAAGAATCAAATACAAAGGCTGGGTGGTGGCCGCACGCCTTTTATGCCAGCACTCAGGAGGCAGAGGCAGACACATCTCTATGAGTTCCCAGGATAGCCAAGGCTACACAGAGAAACCCTGTCTCAAAAAATCTAAACAAAACAAACAAAAGCAACAACAAACCCACAAAAAAAAGTGCCAACCATAGTCATGAACTCTTTTAATTCCAGCTTGGTTTATTTAGCAAGCTCCAGGACAGCCAAGGATACATAGTAGTGAGATCCTGACTCAAAACAAAACAAAACAAAACAAAAACAAAAACACCAACCAACCAACCCCAGGAGTTGTTGGCTATAACCCCGAGCCTTAGGAGGTAGAGGAAGAAAGGTCGGGCGCTGGAGTTAGACAGGTGGCTAACTTACTGTCACAGCCCCTGTGACTCCAGCTCTAGGGGGTCAGCCTCTCCTGCTCATCAAG
Organism: Mesocricetus auratus; assembly: GCF_017639785.1. Classification (NCBI taxonomy): domain Eukaryota; kingdom Metazoa; phylum Chordata; class Mammalia; order Rodentia; family Cricetidae; genus Mesocricetus; species Mesocricetus auratus. Next base: position 15,515,477 of record NW_024429182.1, read on the forward strand.
GGCTCCAGCACCCACGTAGTGCACATGTGTGTATGCCGCACTCACATATGTGCATACAATAAAAGTAAATCTTTAAGTAAGAAAGCTAAACAGCTCAGCGGTGCAGGTGCGAGCGCGGCTGTTCTGTAAGTGAGGACTGGAGTTCAGATCCCTTGGGCAGATAGGTGGATACCCAAGCTCAATGGCCAGCCAGTCTGATGAGTAAGCTCCAGGTTCAGTGAGAGACTTCTAATTAAAAAAATAAATAAATGTGAGAACCAACTCCTACAGATTGTCCTTGACGTCCACTCAAGGGACAAGGTACTCCCCCACATACAAACCCAAATAATAAATGTAACAAAATAACAAATGTAAATGTATATAAAATAAGGTGAAGAACAGAGAAAGATACCCAACATGGTACTCTGACCTACACACACACACACTCACACATACTACACACACACACACACACACACACACACACACAATACATACACAAGAGAAGAGAAGGATGGTATATTAGAAAGTTATCTTCAGCGGGGCGTTGGTGGCACATGCCTTTAATCCCAGCACTGAGGAGGCAGAGGCAGGTGGATCTCTGAGTTGCAGGCCAGCCTGGTCTACAAAGTGAGTTCCAGGACAGCCTCCAAAAAAAATACAGAGAAACCCTGTTTCGAAAAACCAAAAAAAATTATTTTCAGCTCCATAATGAATTTGAGGCCAGTCTGGGCTACAAGAGACTTGGTCTTAGTAAACCCAACCCTCCTTCCCCCCCCCGCAAAAAGCAGCAAAACAAAAACCAAGGAGGGACTGAGTAAGGTTAGCTATAATTATGATGGTTTGGGAAAGGGGCTGGGGGTGAATAATCCAAAGCATGTGTAGTAAAATGCAGTTTGAAAGCTTTGTCGTCAGTGCCTTCTATTTGGAATAGCCAGTACACACATGCAAGGCACTGTGAGTAGATTTGAGCCATATTTCAATCACAACGGGAATGCATCTCTCTCTCTCTCTCTCTCTCTCTCTCTCTCTCTCTCTCTCTCTCTCTCTCTCTCTCTCTCTCTCTGTCTCTCCCTCCCTCTCTCTCTTCCTCCCTCCCTCCCTTCCTCCCTCCTTCCCTCTTCTTGTTTTTTGATACAGGGTTTCTCTGTGATTCCCTTGCTCTCCTAGAACTCACTCTGTGTAGACCAGGCTGGCCTTGAATTCAGAGATTCTTCCTACCTCTGTCTCCTGAGTTCTGTTTTTTGTTTTGTTTTGTTTTGTTTTTGTTTTTTGTTTTTCGAGACAGGGTTTCTCAGTGGCTTTGGAGGCTGTTCTGGAACTCGCTCGGTAGTCCAGGCTGGTCTCGAACTTACAGAGATCCACCTGCCTCTGCCTCCCGAGTGCTGGGATTTAAGGCGTGCGCCACCAACGCCCGGCCTGAGTTCTGGTATTAAAGGTGACGCCATCATGCATGCCAGGCAACAATGGAGCTCTCTTACTGGCACATTTAACTGGGTGGGTACAGCTGTGTGTACTCAGTAAGCAAAGAACAGTTCTCCTCTAACCCGCAAGCAGAGTACAGGGAGGCAGGAACTCAGCGCCAGGGCTTTACTGCTTGAAGTAGTATTCACACTGGGAATAGCGAGCCACTTCTCTGATTCCAGCACTTCGGGGTAGAGACAGATGCAAAGTTCCAGGCTAGACAATGCTACTATACTGAGAGCCTGTCTCAAAAACAAAAAGCAAGTATTCTTTACAATGTGGACCTAAGCTGGGCGTTGGTGGCCCACGCCTTAAATCCCAGCATTTGGGAGGCAGAGGCAGGCGGATCTCTGTGAGTTCGAGGCCAGCCTGGTCTACAGAGCGAGTTCCAGGACAGCCTCCAAAACAATACAGAGAAACCCTGTCTCGAAAAAAATGAAAAAAACAAACAAACAATAACAACAGGAAAAAAAAAAGAATTCCAGAAGCCAAGCCTTTAGTTCCAGTACTCAAGAAGCAGAGGCAGGAAGATCTCTATGAGCTCCAGGTTAGCCTGGTTTATATAGAGAGTTCCAGGCTAGTCAGAGAGACAAAGTAAGACACAGTCTCAACAAAAATAAACAGACAAGCAAAGACTCTGACATTCACTGCTCTTCTAGAGGACCTGAGTTTTATTTTTTTTGTTTGTTTGTTTTTGTTTTTGTTTTTTTGAGACAGGGTTTCTCTGTGTAACAGCCCTGGATTTCCTGGAACTTGCTCTGTAGACCAGGCTGGCCTCAAACTCACTCACATCCACCTGCCTCTGCCTCCCAAGAGCTGGGATTGAAGGTGTGCACCACCACCAGGCTTTTTTTTTTTAATTATATTTTTCTTTGTTCAGATTATTGCCATTGCTTCCTTTCCAAGTTCAACAGGCTACTTATTTATTTATTTGTCTGTTTGTTTGTTTAGAGAGTGTTTCTCTGTGTAGCCCTAGCTGTCCTGGAATTAGCTTGTAGACCTGGTTGGCCTGGAACTCACAGAGATCCACCTGCCTCTACATTCTGAGTGCTGGGATTAAAGGTGTGCGCCACTATGCCCAGCTTCCTTCCTTCCTTCCTTCCTTCCTTCTTTCTTTCTTTCTTTCTTTCTTTCTTTCTTTCTTTCTTTCCTTCCTTCCTTCCTTTTTTTCTTCCATCCAAGTACTAACCAGGCGCCACCCTACTTAGCTTCTGAAATCAGACGAGATTGGGCGCATTCAGGGTGGTATGGCCATAGACCCTTCCTTGTTTTCTATTTATTTGAGAAAGGATCTCTGGATGTCATGTCTCTGGATGTCATGTCTCTGGATGTCATGGAACTCTCTGTGTACCAGGCTGGCCTGGAACTGAGAGAGTTTGCGTGCCTCTGCCTCCCATCAGTGATGGAACTAAAGGAGTGCACACCACACTCAGCTTCTACAAGTTTTGAAGAATGTTCTTTAGATCATGGAGACCTTGCCCTTTGGGGAATCAGTTGATCCCAGAGCCTCAGATCCTAGACAGCATTGTCTAGGCCCTGGATGAGTACAGGAGCTCTGCCTGCAAGTTCAAGTTTACAACCTAAAGCTTAGCCACATCCTAACCCTGGGAAGGGACCCCATGACTCTAAGCTCTTTGTTGTAAAAGTGACCTGAAAAGACATCCTCTACCCAAGACGAGGAAGGACAGTCAAACAAGGAGGCCTCTTCACTGTTGCACAGCACATTAGTTAACTAGAGCTGACATAACAAATGACCACAATTTGGTGACCTTCTACAGGAGAAGTTTGTTCCCTCACAGCTCTGCATTGCTAGAAACTGAACCCAAGGCCATGAGGATACTAGGCAAGTATTCTGTCGCTCGGCTGCAGCCCCCATCACTCACTCATAGTTCTGGAGCTCAGAAGTCCAAAGCGGAAGCTATCAACAGTGTTGGCTGACTATGGAGGCAACCGGGGAGAAGCCGTCCTATGAAGTTTTTTCTAGTTTCTAGTGCCCACCAGCAACCCTTGGTGGGTCTTTAATGCTACCTTTATTTAGTTTGTCTCTTAAACTACATTTTCATGTCGGGTGGTGGTGGTACACGCCTTTAATCCCAGCACTTGAGAGGCAGAGACAGGCAGATCTCAGTCAGTTTGAGACCAGCCTGGTCTACAAAGTGAGTTCCAGGACAGCTAGGGCTGTTACATAGAGAAACTCTATCTAGAAAAAAACAAAAACAAATTTACATTTTCATTTATTCTATGCAATTGTGTGTGTGTGTGAGCACCAGTGCACCTGCTGTGGTGTGTATGTAGAAATAACAGAGCAACTTTGTGGAATTAGTTCTCTCCTTCTACAATGTGGATTCTGGGGATCAAATTTGTGCCAAAAGCATGTAACTTTACCTCCAGAACCATCTCACCAGCCCCGTGGTTTTTTTATTTTTGTGTTTTGTTTTGTTTTTCGAGACAGGGTTTCTCTGCATTGTTTTGTAGGCTGGAACTCACTCTGTAGACTAGGCTGGCCTCTAACTCACAGAGATCTGCCTGCCTCTGCCTCCTGAGTGCTGGGGTTAAAGACGTGTACCACCAACTCCCGGTTCAGCCTCGTGGTTTTTTGTTTTTGTTTTTTGTTTTTTTTGGTTTTTCGAGACAGGGTTTCTCTGTGGCTTTGGAGGCTGTCCTGGAACTCGCTTGGTAGTCCAGGCTGGTCTCGAACTCACAGAGATTCGCCTGCCTCTGCCTCCCGAGTGCTGGGATTAAAGGCGTGCGCCACCAACGCCCGGCCAGCCTCGTGGTTTTTAAGACAGGGTCCTACACTCTAACCCAGGATGACCTAGAACCCAAAATATAGTTCAAAATGACCAGGGATTCATAACAATGGGCTTCCCTTGGTCTCCCAAGTGCTTGGATTAGATCTATCAGTCCAATCTCTGCCGTGTCTTCACACATTCTCCTTTGGATTTCCTCCTCTCCATCTTAAAGATGCTCATGATGGGATTTAGGGCTCCCCTTAATCCAGGATAATCTCCTCTTTAGACCCTTAATCACCTCCTCAAGGACATGTATTTTAAATAAGATCACATTTTGAGATTTGGAAATCAAAACCTCTACAAGAAGGCTCTGGTGACCTTTTTTATTTTATTTTTTTATTTTTTGGTGGTACATATCTCACTAATGGTCTTATACACACCAAGCACATACTCAGTCACTGAACTGTCTTCCCACCATGTAGGTTTCAGATTGATGGTGGAAACCTACCCTGTTCTTGTAGAGTCCCTTAATTTTGGCATAGAAATCACCCCCACTTGTAAATAGGTATTACAGAACATACCTACAATCCCAGTACTTGTGAGGTTGAGGAAGGAGGATCTTGAATTCTTTTGCAGACAAAACACCATACATGTAAGAGAAAAAAATAAAAAGAAAACAGAAGAAGGAGGAGGATAGATGAAATGAAAAGAGAGGGGGGAGGGAGGGAAAATTGGGTAGGTAGCTCAGTTAGTTCTTCAAAGCCATGGGTTCAGTCCCTAGCACAAATATAACCAGGAATAGTGGAGTACACCTGTAATCACAGCACTTGAGATGCAGAACAGGAGTATAACAACTTCTAGGTCATTCTTGGCTAGCTGGCAGTTCCAGGCCAGCCTGGGCTACATGAGAGCCTGTCGGGGCATGGGGCTGGAGAGACAGCTCAGCAGCTAAGAGCACTGACTGCTCTCCCAGAGGATCCAAGTTCAATTTCCATATAGTGGCTCACAACTATCTGCAACTCCTGTTCCAGGGGATCCTACACGTCTTACACATTCACACAGACACATGTACATACAAAACATCAATGTACATAAAATAAAAATCAATGAATTATTTAAAAAGGAGAAAAATTATTTACTTACTTGGTTTTTGGCTGGGTGTGATGACCTTCATTCATAATTTTGGCTTTTGGAAAGTAAAGACAGAAGGATTAGGAGTTCGAGGTTGCATAAATGTCCCTCTCAAAAAAAAAAAAAACATGAGCAAGATTACTCTGTGAGAGCTTACCATGGAACCCAGCAATGTGAGTTAGAGCTCTGGGCCCCTTGTGATGGAAGGAAAGAAGCACTTCTCAACAGTTGCCACCTTTTGCTGCAGGGTTCTCTCTCTGTCTCTCTCTGTCTCTCTGTCTCTGTCTTTCTGTCTCTCTCTGTCTCTGTCTTTCTGTCTCTCTCTCCTGTCTCTGCTCTGTCTCTCTCTGTGTCTGTCTCTCTGTCTCTGTCTCTCTTTCTGTCTCTCTCTGTCTCTCTGTCTCTGTCTCTCTGTGTCTCTGTCTCTCTCTGTGTCTGTCTCTCTGTCTCTCTCTCCTGTCTCTGCTCTGTCTCTCTCTGTGTCTGTCTCTCTGTCTCTGTCTCTCTTTCTGTCTCTCTCTGTCACTCTGTGTCTCTGTCTCTCTCTCCTGTCTCTGCTCTGTCTTTCTCTGTCTCTGTCTCTGTCTCTGTCTCTCTCTCTCTCTCTCACACACACACACACACACACACACAAAGACCGAAAAGATATTTAGGGAGGTATCTTAGGGAGGTATCTGTGTGGCATCCATGATGCCTGGCTTTGACCTCTAGAGCCTCATAAACTGGATGTGGTGGTACAGTGTGGTGTGGTGTCCCACATCCAGCATTAAGAAGTGGAAACAGGAGGACCAGAGACTCAACATCATCCTCCATTTCATAGTGAGCTCAAGGTTGGCCTGGACTGTATAAGACACTGTCTCAAAAAAGAAAAAAAACAGCTGGGCATTGGTGGCACACGCCTATAATCCCAGCCCTCAGGAAGTCCAGGGCAGGGTCGCAGCTTTGGCCCAGGGCCTGACCTGGAGACCACGGGGTCCCAACAACTTCCCCTCAGTCTTGTTCCTTCCCCCACTGTGACTCTCAGAAGCTTACTCCAGACTTCCTAGCCTCCAGCATCAGGTGCTGCACACCTCTTTGAGGAAGGTCAGCCCCTCAAATCTGAGGTTCCAGGCTGTTCCCAGAGCTTGACCAGGGCTGGGATTAAGGGTGTGTGACACCACTCCTGGCTAATCTTGACCTCCCAGAATGTTAGAAAAAAAATCTGGGGGGATGGAGAGGTGGCTAGGTGGTTAAGAGCACTGGCTACTCTTCCAGAGGTCCTGAGTTCAATTCCCAGCAACCACATGGTGGCTCACAACCATCCATGATGAGATCCGGTGCCCTCTTCTGGCCTGCAGGCAGACATGCAGGCAGAACACTGTGTGCTTAATAAATAAATTAATCTTAAAAAAAACCCGATGGAGTTCCACCCCCTGCTTTAATATGTGATGTAAGAGTCAGAGTCCCGACAGACATCTTCCTTCAAGTTTGGCCCTGCCTCCTTTCCAGCCATTCTTCTTAGATATTCTGTTACCTAGTTATTTGTCTCCCTAATTAGTATTCAAGCTTCTTGAAAGCTGATGCCATGGTTACCTGTAATTTTGTGACCTCATCGTTGGCTGCAGGATCTAATGGGTGAAAAAGGCCTTCTTCCCGTTTCTCCATAGGCCACACGGGCCCACTGGTCAATCTAGACATAAAAATGCAGGTTGGGCCAGGCTGGAAAGATGGCTCAGAGGTTAAGAACACTACCCTCTCTTCTAGAGGTCCTGAGTTGAATTCCCAGTAGGCACATGGTGGCTCCCAACTACCTATAATGGATCTGGTGCCTTCTTCTGTGGTGATATTCTGTTTATGATCTAATAAATAAAACTTGCCTGAAGATCAGAGTGAAAACTAACCACACTAGCTAGCCATAGAGGCCAGGCAGCAGTGCCACGCACCTTTAATTCTAGCACTCAGGAGATAAGAGGCATGGATCTTTGTGAGTTGAAGGCCACCCTGGACTACAACAAATTGACCGAGTCTAAAAGAGAAGCAGAGCCGGGCGTTGGTGGCGCACGCCTTTAATCCCAGCACTCGGGAGGCAGAGGCAGGTGGATCTCTGTGAGTTCGAGGCCAGCCTGGTCTACAGAGCGAGTTCCAGGACAGCCTCCAAAGCCACAGAGAAACCCTGTCTCGAAAAACCAAATAAATAAATAAATAAATAAATAAATAAATAAATAAATAAATCAAAATAAAATAAAATAAAATAAAATAAAATAAAGAGAAGCAGAGCTCACACAAAGGTGATCCCAGCCTGTGGAGGGCCATGCCTTCAACTCCAGCACTAAGGGGTGGGGACAGGAAGGGATGTCACTGGGCCGAGAGAGGAATATAAGGTGGGAGGAGGCAGAAGCTCAGGCCAGTCTAGGCAGAAGGCATTCTGAGCAGCAGTTAGTCCAATGCAATCTGCGGAGCAGTGCAGTCCAAGCACTCCGCGGACAGGATCACCCATTTGGTCTGAGCAGTGGCAGAGGTGAGAATTCTCTAGTCACTGGCTGCTTTGCTTCTCTGATCTTCAGCATTAACTCTAATATCTGTCTCTGTGTTTTTATTATTAGGAACAATCAGAATTCGTGCTGCACTCTGGGCATGCAGGCAGAACACTGTATACAGTAAGCCACATGGTAGTAGTGCACTCCTCCTTTGATCCCAGCACTCGGGAGGCAGAGGCAGGCGGATCTCTGTGAGTTTGAGGCCGGCCTGGTCTACAGAGTGAGTTCCAGGACAACTAGGGACGTTACACAGAGAAATCCCATCTGGAGAAAACAGAAAAAGGAAGGAAGGAAGGAAGGAAGGAAGGGAGAGAGGAAGGAAGGGGGAAATGCTCACTTCCTCTTTCCACCAGAACAAAACAGAAATAATACATCTTCAGAAGACTACACGTCTAGACAGAATGGCTGCAAACTGCAAGTTCCTGGGACTCCTCTGAAGCCTATGACAGGGACAGTCTGTGCTGGCAGGGCCGCTGGGATCCAGAGATGAGGTGTCCTTTCCTCATACTTCATGTAGCCCAGGTTGGCCCTGACCTCACTATGTAACTGAGGATAACCTCCTGGTCCTCCTGCCTCTACCTCCAAGTTTCTGGAATTACTACCATGGTATTACCCCCTCAAGGTTTTATGTTGCCTTTTTTTTTCTTTTAGAAGTAGGTTCATCATTATTTCACATTTTGTGTTATAAAAGTGAGACTATATTTTAAAAACAAAGTCTGACTTTTTGTTTTGTTTTTTCGAGACTGGGTTTCTCTGTATTGTTTTGGAGGCTGTCCTGGAACTCACTCAGTAGAGTGCTGGGATTAAAGGCATTGCCACCAGTGCCCAGCAAAGTCTGACTTTCTTATAATTTAAAATCATAGAAAATGTAACCTTTCTGTGCCCTCTTTGGGAACAATTAACTGTATGGTCAACTCTCCAGTTTCAATCAGGAAGAGAATTCTGGTGGCTCAGGTTCCTTTTCCTCTGGCTTCACCGGAAGCTGGGTTCAATTCTAGGACCCTTTCCTCTTGTCGTGACTCTGCTTCCTGAGTTTTCTCCTGGCATCTGCTTTTCTCTTGGCCTATAGAACTGTGATTCTGTCAAGATCAGGCTGGCAAAACGCACAGAGGCAGCTGACCTAAACAAGGGGGAACACATGGACCCCAGACTGATGACTGAGGGGCCAGCATGGGACTGATCCAGACAGCCCCCCACCCTGAGCCTGGGTGACAGAGGCGAAGCCTTGGCAATATGTGGGACCTTGGAGAGTAGAGCAGTATTTATTCCTGGCATACAGAGGGACTCTGGTAGCCCATTCCACATGGAGGGATGCTCTTTCAGCCTGGACACATGGGGGAGGACCTAGGCCCTGCCCGGGATGATGTGACAGACTCTGAAACTCCCTCATGGAAGCCCTTGCCCTCCCTGGGGAGTGGAGGGGGGGTGGAGTCGGGGTGAGGGATTGGGAGGATTGTGGGGTGGCAGAGGAGGGGAGAGAGAGGGAACTGAGAGTGACATGTATAAAAAGTTAAATTAAAAATATGAAGAAAAAAAAAAAGAACTGTGATTCTGCTACCTCTTTTAAAGGCTTCCTTCCTTGGTTGAGAAATCCCTGCTTGTGCACATTTGACGAGTGAAGCTGGCAGTGACAAGGCCGCCCAGCAGGGGGAGCCAGTGCCTAAGAAGACGCTGTAGCCCTGCCTGAAGAGCTCAAGTTCTGCTCTTTCTGGAGGGTCTGGGCCGGAATAACCCTAAATTTGAAGTCAACTTGTACTATGCACTGAGCTCCAGGCCAGCCTGGGCTACAAAGCAAGAGATGGCTCAGTGACTAAGAATTGTTGCTGTTCTTGCAGAGAATCTGGATTGCATGTTTAGAAGCTCACAGTCGACTATAACTCTAGCTCCTGGGAATCCCAATCCCAAGTGCAACACACACACACACACACACACACACACACACACACACACACAGTCACACAGTGTATGAATGCGTGTAAATTAAAAAAATAACCGCCGGGCGTTGGTGGCACACGCCTTTAATCCCAGCACTCGGGAGGCAGAGGCAGGCGGATCTCTGTGAGTTCGAGACTAACCTGGTCTACAGAGCTAGTTCCAGGACATCCTCCAAAACAATACAGAGAAACCCTGTCTCGAAAAACCAAAAAAAAAAAAAAATAAAAGAAAGAAAAAAAGTCTTGGGTTTGGAGAGATGGCTTCCTTAGACAAGAGCTTCCTCTGTGCTCCAGAGGTCCTGGGTTCAGTTCCCAGAACCCAGAACCCATGTTGGCTGGGTCATAACTTCCTGTAACTCCAGTTCCTGGGACTCTGAACTCCAAAGGCATCGGACGCATGGCGCACGTACATACATGCAGGTTACACTCATTATATATGTATATATATATACATATATGTGTGTGTGTTTATATATATTTGAAAAAGACAAAACACCAGGAGTTGGATTGGGGATGACTTAGCAGGAAAGGTGCCTGCGCCAAGTCCGATGATACCAACTGGATTCCCAGAACCCACATAGTGGGAGGAGAGCCTCGGGTTTGACAAGTTGTCCGAGTTGTTCTCTGACCTCCGTGCATACGCTCACCTGGGTGCCCCCCAACAAACATCCACAGAATAAACAAATGTTAAAAAGAAGTGCATAAAAATAAAATCAAAACAAAGCAAGAAACTCCAGAACAAAACAAGAGTCGGGCACAGGCCTGGAATTCTAGCCCTTACCAGGCAGAGGCAGGAGGATCACTACTAGTTCAAGGCCAGCTCAAACACAAAGCAAAGTTTGAGGCTGACCTTGGTCACTTGAGACACTCGCTATCTCAATAAACCAGACACTGGTGTGGTGGGGCACTCCTATAATCCTAGAAGCAGGAGGATCAGAAGTTCAAGGTCATCCTTGTCTTGATGGCAAGATCTATCAGGAAGGGAAGAGGAGAATCAGAAAAGGAGTCTGAGAGGATCTGCTCAAGACTTTTTGACCCCCCCCCATCGCCCCACAGTATGGCAAGTATTCAAGCTTGGGGTGGCTCCACAGGGAGCTGAGAGTCTACAGCTGCCCCCAACCCAGCCTCTATTCTCCCTTTCTTCCTGACCAATTAGGTCCACAGGAACCAAATCTAGTGCATCTGTGTATTGCAGAATGTTTGGTTTTTTCTTTTTCTTTGTCTTTTTTTTCGAGACAGGGTTTTTTGTGACTTTGGAGGCTGTCCTGGAACTTGCTCTTGTAGATCAGGCTGGTCAGGAACTCACAGAGATCGGCCTGCCTCAGCCTCCGGAGTGCTGGGATTAAAGGTGCGCGCTACCACCAGCTTGGTCTTCCTTCCTTCCTTCCTTCCTTCCTTCCTTCCTTCCTTCCTTCCTTCCTTCCTTCCTTCCTTCCTTCCATCCTTCCTTCCTTCCTTCCTTCCTTCCTTCCATCCTTCCTTCCTTCCTTCCTTCTTTCTTTCTTTCTTTTTGAGACAGGGTTTCTCTGTATTATTTTGGAGGCTGTCCTGGAACTTGCTCTGTAGACCAGGCTGGCCCGGAACTCATAGACATCCACCTGCCTCTGCCTCCTGAGTGCTGGGGTCAAAGCCGCAAGCCACCATCGCCTGGCACAGAATATTTCTTAAAGACTGGTTATTTCATGGCCCACGTTGAATACATGGGGTCAATCTTTCATCACTCTTGGTTCAACCTATAACTCCCACTGAGGCAGATGCTTCACTGACACAGGCTTTCCTGTCTCCTCTTCTGGCCTCTGAGGACATTTAAATACCTCTCTGTTACTGTTTCTGTCTCTGTCTCTCTGTCTCTGTCTGTCTCTCTGTCACACGCACACACATAAATAGAAAATAATCTTCTAAGACAGCCACTAAAGTCGGGCGGTGGTATCTCAAAAAAAAAAAAAAAAAGATAGCCACTAAAAGAAATGTAAAAAGTCTTGGGATTGGAGAGATGACCTCAAATAAGAGGTCCCTCTTGTTCAACCATTTCCTTCTATCCCATCTCCCAAGACGATTCTGGCTTAGCTGTTGCACTGTCCCTAACACTGCCCAGATCATCTATTCCGTGCTTTACACCAACCTGCATTTTTTTGTTTTTGAGACAGAGTTTCTCTGTGTAGCTTTGTAGACTCTCCAGCTCACAGAGATCCACCTGCTTCTGTCTCCCTAGTGCTGGGATTAAAGGCGTGTGCTACTATTGCCTGGCCCAACCTGCATTTTTATGTCTAGATTGACCAGTGGGCCCGTGGGACCTATGGAGAAATGGGAAGAAGGCCTTTTTCACCCATTAGATCCTGCATCCAACGATGAGGTCACAAAATTACAGGTAACCATGGCATCAGCCTTCAAGAAACTTGAACACTAATTAAGGAGACAAACAAATAACTAGGTAACAGAATATCTAAGAAGGCAGGGCCAGACTTGAAGGAAGATGTCTGTCAGGACTCTGACTTGTACATCACATATTAACGCAGGGGGTGGAACTCCATCGGGTTTTTTTTAAGATTTATTTATTTATTATGCACACAGTGTTCTGCCTGCAGCCCAGAAGAGGGCACCGGATCTCATCATGGATGGTTGTGAGCCACCATGTGGTTGCTGGGAACCACCATGTGGTTGAACTCAGGACCTCTGGAAGAGTCCCCCAGATTTTTTTCTAACATTCTGGGAGATCAAGATTAGCCAGGTGTGGTGTCACACACCTTTCATCTCAGCATTCATGAGGCAGAGACAGACATATCTCTGAGTTTGAGGCCATCCTGGTCTACAGAGTGAGTTCTAGGACAGCCAGGGCTAGGTAGAGAGACCTAGTTTCAAACAAACAAATAAACAAGATGAGATGTAAGGAGACAGAGCTACCAGCTAAAAGACATTGTAACAGTCTCAATGATAGGTGGCCTAAGCCATGCCAAAGGGCCTGTGTCTTAGTTACTTTTCTATTGTGATAAGACACCATGACCAACTGACAAATGAAGGCACTTGATGTGGGGCTCATAGGGTAGGATCAATGAGCGTCAGATCAGCGAGCCTGGCAGCGGGCAGGCATGGCACCGGAGTAGTAGCTGAGAGCCTCCATCCTGACTCTCAAGCACTCGGTCACTACTGTGAGGTCCTCTCACATACATACTCCACCCACGATCACGTCCCTGGAATGTTCTCCAGCGTTTTGCAATGCAGCTTAGGATTGCTTGCACCGTTTGTTCACATTGGAGGGTAAATATAACCAAGCACCCAGCCTGTAAAAGCAGGTTAAGAATTTCCAGTTAAGTCTGCCTACTACCCTTGCAGGAAGCCATATACATAGAAACCTTATTAATGGGTAGTCCTGAGGAACCTTAAGTCATACAACTCTAAGGAAAAATTTGGTTCTTTCTGCATGTTCGGTAGAGCCGCCGAGTATAATTCCATTTTTTCTAGGCACAGAAGATAGCCCAAGTCAAATCTCAAAGTCTGTGAAGCCTATAACTATAGGATCCCGAGAAGGGCGCAGCTGCCCACTGAGGAGACATAACGGGCCCAGATCAAGACCAAGAGGAGGAGCATTTGCCAGACTAGGAAAGATCTGTTATGGAAACCAGGGGAACTGTTCCTAGCCCTAGGTCTCTGTAAGGAAGAAACAGCTTAAAGTCCAGTAGCTCGACTCCAGGGACTGGAAGATAGCCTGGCTGTCAGGCCAGGCAAAGAGCCATCCAAGCCTTGGGGGAGACCGAGGTGCTATCCTAAGACTGTGCAGAGGCAGAGAAACTGTCTCCACGCTGCCCATGCACACGAGTTGTCTTGGGATCCCCGTGAGATTGGGGAGCTAACACCAACCAACAGAGAAAGCTCTGAGCAGCTGTCCCTGGACCATTATGAGCCTAAGTCTAATTTGACCCTCAGGTGAGGCTGAATAGGAGCAAAGCTGCAGGACAAAGTTGAGTGACAGTTCTTACCCTCCTGGGCAATGAGTGGTTGGCACCTTGGATGAGTAGCAGCATCAGGGTCCTAACTAAGCCACAAGCAGGCAGGGAAGCCACTTGGGTAGAATCAGGCAGAGCGCACAGCATCTTTAGAGGGATCCTGTTAACAGATCCAGAAAAACAAGAACTTGGCTGCTTTTGCTCCCGTCTCTCGGCTTAGGGAGTAGAAGTGTGACGCCCTCCAAAGAGCTTTGCCCTGTTCTTCAATAGTCTAGGGCTCTGCAGGTAGTTCACCTGTCTGTGGAAACCAGGGGCTGCTCAATGGAACCTGGGAGAAGTAAGTGTGGGCTCTGGGCCCACCAGAGTTCCTACTCAGGGGCAGAAGAGACCTGGGAAAAGGCAGCTGTAGCTCCATGGAATTTTCTCCTTGCAGTCCTAGAGACGGCCCCCACTGGATGAGGGTCACGCAAGGCCCAAACAGCAGGGTCCATTGGGCCATATGAGATGGTTCACATGTTCAAAGCTCTATGTTCTCGCTGCCACACCTGGCCAAGCTACTGAATCTTTCTAGACAGCCATTTCTTTCATCTAGAAGATGGAGATAACATTCGTACTTTCCCATTAGACAAGGTTTCTATGAAGAGCAACAGGTTACCTAGCACATTTGGAACACTCATTACTGCTGTTTTCATGACTCCAAGTGGCTGCTTTAGGAAAGACATCCAGATTCAACCATTCTGCCTATAAGCTGCAGCCCTTAGCTGTTCAAAATAACACAAAAACTGTGAATATATTTGGTATTTGCATATATTTTAAAAATTGTTCCACAACACGGTATTGCACACACAAGTTTCACTTTTGTACTCTGTAACCCTAGGTGCCCTTCCCCTCCTCTGTGGTCTACAAATGACCTCCCATGTCAGCCGCACAGAGCCCTTGTCCAGATGGGACCCAGGCATCTGGTCCTGGGTGGTCTGATGCCTGCAGAGTAGCAATAGGTCCACGAGGTGGGGTAGGGGGTGGAGTGCCTGGGTCCCAGAGGATGTCCTCATATTTGCTTTGAGCTGGACCAGAGGGCCGGCCTTGAGCCCCGGTCTGTTCTAGGAGGGCTCTGACCAAACCCACTGTGAGAGGCGGCTCTGCCCCAGGCTCAGGGAAAGGGCTGGAGGTCCCCACATCATCGGGGAGATGCGTCCTCAGCAAAAGCAGGAGCTCATCCGGGGCCATTTCCGGAGGGCACAGGCGACAAAGGAGCGGGAGGTGAGCATCAAGGCGGCGGTGGCGGGCAAACTCTGCCAGGAGCAGCTTAAAGATCTCGCTCCGAAGCAGGGGGCTGGAGGAGTCCAGGGCCAGCCCGGCCGCCAGGGCCCTGTCCCACTGTTCCTTCTCAATCAGCTGCCTCACCGCGTGCAGCACAGCTTTGGGCCGCCCACTGCCCAGAAGCAGTTCCAGTTCCAGGGCCTCTGGTCTCTTGCCTTCCTCACCCAGCACCGCCAGGGCACGCCGATAAAGCGGTAGACTGGGGCCTTCAGCCCCCCAGCCGGGTCCACCCTGCTCCTGGGCCAGCTCCACAAACGGGGGGAGCCACTGAGGCTCCAGCCGGCACAGGCACTGGCACAGGAGTTCAAAAGGGGGCAGTATTCCATTGGGGTGCTCCTTTCCAGACGCCGGACCCCTCAGCACCTTCTTCCACACATCAGGGGGTGCCTGGGACCTCAGCCTGCCAGTTCTATCCGGCTGGAGCTGCAGGGCCTGGAGCGTGGCACTCCAGGCTGCCGTAGGGAGGGCTTGGAAAACGGTGTTGAGTTGGGCCAGCTGGTCGCCGCTCAGCTGGGTTCTCAGCAGGCGAGCTACCTCATGCTCTGCCAGCTCAGTCCAGCCGGCCTCCTCCTCGTCGCCGGCCACCAGTTGGGCCTTGAGCCGCTCTAAGCTCCGGTAATCTCGAAGCTCGGCCCTCAGCATAGTCAACAGTGCAGATGGGGGCAGGTGGCCCTGGAGGATGGAGGCCAAGGCCTGGGGTGCCCGAAACATGCTGTTGCACCTCAGTTCCTCGGGGGTGAGCTGGGTGCCTCGCAGGCTCCGTCGCTGGTAGTACCCACAGGCCTCCTCAAACACCATGTCCTTATCTGGGGGTAGTTCCAGGCCTTCGGGAGTTTCCCAACCCACACAGAAGAGCCCCAAGGCTGAAAGCAAGCAGAGAGCTCCTCGCGTCTCCAGTTCTTCCTCGGTCTTCACGCCAGGGGCTGGAGGCTCCAGCAGGTGCACCCTGTCTGTACTGAGGACCTTCCTTTCCAACAGCTGCCCACTGCTCATGTCCAGTAGCTCCAACGTGGAGCCCAGGACACAGGCTAAGGTGCCGTGAAATGTTCCCAGGGCTGCAGACCCCTCCAGGCCTACAGGTGCCTCGCGCAAGGTTCCCACAGTTCGAGCACCACCATGGCTCTGCACTAGGCTCACCTTGCCTTTGCAGTCAAGCAACAACAAGCCATGGGAAGATGGGGCCCAGGTGTGGACAGCCAATGGCTCCCTGGGGGTCAGGAACCCAGGAAGGCTTCGCAGCAGGCTCCGAAAATCCCAGGAATCTCCTTGTCTGGGATTCAGGCTTTGACTGTGGGAAAGACCAAGCGATGGGGCGACAGCTACCACCTTGCCCTTGCCTGGGCTCCAGATGAGCAGAACGTGGGCTACACCAGGCCAAGTGGTGGTGGTGGGCACCAGGAAGAGGTCCTTGCGGGAGGCTATCAGTCCAAAACGCGGGCAGTGGCGCAGCAGGATGTGTGTGCGGCCTAGTTTGGTGCCAGCCTCCCCGCTGGTCTCCAGGATCTTGACGCACACACAGTGGCTGAAAGGCATCGAAAGCTGCCCTGGCTGGCCCTCAACGCCAAGCTGACGCTCCTCACACCAAACTAGGCGGCCTCGAGTTGCTGCCACGGCCTTGATGCAGGCTCCGCCATCCGGACACAACTCAGTGCTCTGAAGTAGCTTCCAGCCAGGCTCCATGCCCGTGCCCCACACCTCTGCGAGGCCACTCTCCCACACCAAGACCAGGGCAGGTCGCGCCAGCCACGGGATGAAGAAGGCGTCCAGCGGCGAGGGGTGCCCCTCCGGCCAGGCACGCTCCAGGGCCTGACCCGCTCCACGCACCGCCACTAGAAGTTGCGGGGCAGGTGACCCGGGGGGTCTTAACAGCAGCAGGTGACGGCCGTCAGGGCTGCAGCGGACTAGGACATCTGGGTCCCCGGCCAACAACTCGCGGAGCCGGGCCCCGCCGGTAAAGTTGCTCAAATCCGAAAGCAGGCGCAGAGTTCCCGCACGCTTCATGATGCCTCCGGCGCAGGAGCTCCCCGAGGCCTGGGCGCCCGGTGGGGCGAGGCCCGGCTGCTACTCCGTGGTGCCGGGGGGAGTGCACTTCCGTCTCTGGTGGATGAGGTGAGCCAAACCCTGGCCGGAGTGTCGACTCCGCCCCGCTCCGCCCGGCTGGTCCGGATTGCCCCGGGGCGCGCCTCGCCAGCGCCGCACCCCGGGGGAGGAGCTTCGGGAAGATCGTCGGGGGCGGGGCCTTCGCAACACCCAAGGGTCTGTGTCAACCCTCGGCACTGAGAGGGTCTCTCACAGTGTCCCTTCTTTCCCAGTCTCGCCCTTTCACCCGCAACTTACTCGTTCATCAAGATTGCGTACTGACACTGTGTCAGCCCCGAGCAAAATAGAAAACCTCATCCTCCTGTGAAAACAGGAAGGTTAATGCTCCACTCACTGTGTGGACCAGACTGACCTCGAACTCACAGAGATCCGCCTGTCTCTGCTTCCTGAGTGCTGGGATTAAAGGCGCGCGCCACTCCACTCCTGATCTTTATACGTATTTTTAGATTTCAAGTTAGTACACAAAGTAATGAATTTCATTACTAGTGCATCTCCTTCCTCCATATGCTTATTCCTGTGTAGGCAGAGGTCAGCCTCAGCGTCTTTCCTCAAGAGCCATCTGTCTACCTTGTTTTGAGACAGCTTCATTCCCAAGGACCTCTCACCCATTAGGTTGTGCTAGTCACGCAATGAACTCTAGGGATCCTCCTGTCTCTGCCTCCCACGCTGAGATTACAGGCTCAAATCGCTATCTCAAGTGCTGGGGTTAGGACTAGGTTTTCATGCTTTGTTTTTTTGTTTGTTTGTTTGTTTTCCGAGACATGGTTTCTCTGTAGCTTTGGAGGCTATCCTGGAACTCGCTCTGCAAACCAGGCTGGCCTCCTACACACAGAGATCCATCTGCCTCTAACTCCTGAGTGCTGGGATTAAAGGTGCGCGCCACCAACGCCCGGCGTGTTTTCTTTTAAGTGGCTGCTGTGGTGTGTCTATTCACAGCAATAGAATAGTGACTAAGACAGGTCCCCAGGATCAAACCCAGGTCCCTGAGTGAAACTGTGTGGGGAGACTTCTGAGACCCTGTTCCTCTATGGTGTGGGTTGTTCTTGGATTATGCGTTCATGTGCTTCCCAGGTGTACGGGACAGGCGTGAGTTCACTTCAGATGATTTGTTACAGCTGGCCATTGTCATTTGTTCTTGCCCCTCTGTGGAGAGACGTGCCTTTGCCATGAGCGGCTTGCTCTTGTGACTGTGCACTTTACTCACACGGCTCTTCCTACCCCTCGGAGAATAAATTGTCTGATGCTCTGAATAAAGTTGGCGATTGCGTGAGACTTCGGACTGCCTCACTTTTAGGTCCTGCTCTCCCGGGTTCACCCTTCCATTAGGTTCGTCAGCACTACTGAAGAGTCCATACTTACCTATCGAGTCATTTCCTCAGTTCTTTATTGTTACTTATTTGAGACAAATTCTCACCCTGCAGCCTAACTTGTCTTTGAACTATTGACAATTCCTCTCCCTCAGCTTCCCAAATGCTGGTAATATAAGCTGTTGATCTTGTGTGTGCATTCATTACCATACCCTGGTCCATATCTACTGATTTATAGGTAAGGTTCCCCTTTTTAGGGTCTTTTTTTTTTTTTAGAATTGGAGTCATTTTTTAAAAATTTATTTTTAGTTTGGGGCTTTGGAGCAATGATTCAGCCGTTGAGAGTACTATCTGCTTTTCAAGGGGACCTGAGTTTGGTTTCTAGTACTCTCCTTAGGCCACTCACAATTGCCTGCAACTCCAGTTACAGGAAATCTTTAGGCCTCTACAGGAGGCCAGACACACACATGTGACACACACACATATAAAAATAGAAATTAAAATCTTGTCGGGGCAGTAGAGATGTTCTCCTTTAATCCCAGCACTTGGGAATCAGAGGCAGGTGGATCTCTGAGTTTGAGGCCAGCCTGAAAGCTAGTTCCAGGACATCTAGGACTCTTACACAGAGAAACCCTGTCTGAAAACAAAACAAAACAAAGCAAACAAACAAACAAACAAAACCCTAAAAAATAACAGCAACAAAAAAGAAATTAAAATCTTAAATATTTATTTTAGTGCCTGGTGTGTGCATGTGTGTGTGCATGTATGTATGTATGTATATGTAGCTGTTCAACTAGGCCAGAAGAGGACATTTTTTTAAAGAATATTCCTTTACATTGTGTGGAGATGTATTACTGTGATTGGTTTAATAAAGAGCTGAATGGCTGGGGCTGGAGAGAGGCTCCAAGGTTAAGAGTACTGACTACTCTTCTGGAGGTTTTGAGTTCAATTCCCAGCAACTACATGGTGGCTCACAACCATCTATAATGAGATCTGGTGTCCTCTTCTGTCCTGCAGGCATACATGCAGACAGAACACTGTATATATAATAAATACATCCTTAAAACAAAAAAGAGCTGCATGGCCAATAGCTAGACAGGAAGAGGTCAGGTGGGACTTCTGGGGACAGAGAGGTCTCTGGGAAGAAGATGCAGGAGAGAGGTAAAGGCCACATGACAGCATGCAGATTAATAGAAATGGGTTAATTTAAGTTATAAAGAGCTAGTTAGAAACAGGCCTGAGCTAAAGTGGAGCTTTCATAATTAATAAGTCTCTGCATCATGATTTGGGGCCTGGTGATCCAAGAAAGCCTGCTATAGGACATCTCCTGGAGCTGGAGTTATAGGTGGCTGGTGGCTATCTGATAAAGCATGCTGGAAACTGAATTCCGCTCCTCTGAATTCAGCAAGTGCTCCTCATCACCAAGACATCTCTCTAGCCTTGGGTTTTCTTTTGTTTTGTTTAAAAATAAATTTATTTATTATGTGTTTTTGGCTTTTTGAGACCAAATTTCTCTGAGTAACCCTGGCTGTCCTGGAACTCACTCTGTAGTCCAAGCTGGCCTCAAACTCAGAGATCCTCCTCCTGCCTCTGCCTTCTGAGTGCAGGGATTAAATGTCCAGCACATCAGAGTTGTATAAGACAGTGTTTCTCTGTGTAACAGCTGTAGCTGTCCTGGAACTTGCTTTATGTACCAGAGATCCACTTGGCCTCTATTTCCCAAGTGCTGGTTAAGGGCATGCTCCACCATACCCGGCTTCATCGAGTATTCTTTTTTTGTTTTTCGAGACAGGGTTTCTCTGTATTGTTTTGGACTCTGTCCTGGAACTCGATCAGTAGATCAGATTGGTCTCGAACTCACAGAGATCTGCCTGCCTCTGCCTCCCAAGTTCTGGGATTAAAGGTGTGCGCCACCAACGCCCGGCCTGGTCAAGTATCTTAATGTTTGAGTCATCCCTCCAGCCTCTGCATTTTGGGTATCTGAAACCGTTTCCCTATGTAGCTCCAAGTGACCTTGAACTTACTTGGTAGACTATGTGCCTTGAACTCTGCATTGTCTTGCTTCAGCCTCCCCAGTATTGGTATTTGCAGACCTGTGATGTCACACACAGCTTCAAAGATATTTTTATTTCCTGTTTCTTTGGAGGCATTGACAGTTCTACTGAAAGTCCATACTGTAGTCTCTCTCATCTGCCGTGTCCTTTTGTTTGCTTTGGTTTTGCTTTAAGATAGCTTTATCCTCTGTTTTGTCTTGTCTTTGGCTCATTCATCTTCTCCTTTCCCAGGCCATTTTCTCCTTCCTCTTAGCATGAACCCTTATTTCCAAGTCAATGGCTCTAAAGTATTTTGCTACAGTCTAATTGTTCAGCTGAGTACCAACAAAGGGCATCTATATGTCTAGTAGATATTTCTGTCTAGACATCTCACAAACATTTTGATCCTAACATGCCTTTAATATCATCTTTCTGCCCCCAAATATTTTTCCTCCAGGGGCTTTTGTTGCTGTAGGTCTTTTTTTCATCTTTTTGTTTGTCTGGTTAGTTTTTTTTTTTTTTTTTAGATTTTATTTATTATGTATACAGCACTTCATGCATGCCTGCAGGCCAGAAGAGGGCACCAGGTTGTGAGCCACCATGTAGTTGCTGGGAATTGAACTCAGGACCTCTGGAAAGAGCAGTCAGTGCTCTTAACCTCTGAGCCATCTTCCAGCCCCCGTCTGGTTAGTTTTTATTTCCCAGACAGGGTTTCTCTGTGTAGCTCTAGTTGTCCTGGAACTCTATAGAGCAGGTTGGCCTTGAACTCAGAGATTGGTATGTCTCTGCCTCCCAAGTGCTAGAACCAAAGTTGAGTGCCACCACTGCTGAGCTAACTTTACATTCCTTGACTAAGACTTAAAGCCTTTTGATTTGAGACCGAACTTACTGGCTAAATTAAAGTCGAGTGTCTTTATTTATCCTGATCATTCAAAGCATGATTCCCTCCCATGCTTCATTTCCCCTGCTTTCCTGCCTTCCTCCCTCTCTCCCATTTTCCTCTTCCCCTTCCCTTCTTTTGTTTTAAATGTGTATGAGTGTTTTGCCTTTATGCATGTGTACCTCGTGTGTGACTGGTGCCCTCAGAGGCCAGGAGATGGTGCCACGATGGGAGTTACAGAGGCTGTGAGCGGCCACGTGGGTGCGGGAACCAAACCGAGATCCTCTGGAGGAGCCATCAGTGCTCTTGATCGCTGAGGCGTCTCTCCACCCGCACTCCCTATTTTCACTTCTATTTTTTAAAAATAGGGTGTCTTGTAGCACAGGCTGCCCTTGAATTCTCCATAAAGATGAAGTTAACTGTGAATCTCGGATCCTTCTATTTCCCAAGGCTGGGATTAACAGGCGTGAAAGAAACATCATGCCTGGCTACCTGTTTTATATTCTATTAGAGTACCTGTGCTGGCTGATTTTATGTCAGTTTGACACAGGCAGAGTCATCTGAGAAGAGGGAACCCCAGTTGAGAAAATGCCTCTGTAAGATTGGGCTACAGCCGGGCAGTGTTCCATGTCTTCAAACCCAGAACTCTCCAGGCAGAGGCAGGCGGATTTCTTTTGGGTTCAAGGTCAGCTTGGTCTGCAGAGCAAGTTTCAGGACAGCCTCCAAAGCTACACAGAGAAGCCCTGTCTCCAAAAACAAACAAACAAACAAATTGGGCTGTAGGCACATGCCTTTAATTACAGCATTAGGGACGCAGAGGTTGGCGGATCTCTCATGCCAACCTGGTTTACAGAGTGAGTAGTGCCAGGGCTGCCAGGAGAGAACTTTTGTTTTATTATTTATTTATTTAGAGGCAAAGCTTCTCTATGTGAAAGTCCTGGCTATCCTGGAACTCACCTCATAGACCATGCTGGCCTTAAACTCGTTGAAATCTACCTGTCGAATATTTCATTTAAACGGTTGCAATATGCTGTGGTGATGGCCCAGGCCTTTAATTTCACACTCAGGAGGCAAAGGCAGGAGAATAAAGATCAGCCTGGTCTAAATTGCCAGTTCCAGGCCAGTCAAGGCTACATAAAGAAAGTCTGTTTCAAAAAAAAAATAAGACGAAACAAACATTTCGCAACATAATACCTTTCCAAGCTTTGCCAGTATTTTTAGAGGATACATTTGTTTGTAGAAAGAACTGCTAAGTTCCGGGTCTTCCCTATTCAAAAACAAAAACAAAAACAAAACCCTGCTACAGCCGATTTAAAGCCACCATAAGCGAGGGCTAGTTCGCTCGCGATGTCTTTTGGGAGTTGTAGTCTTTGCGATGCTTGCTGGGAATCGTGGTCTGAGTCCGCTTCAGGAAGCGGGCGTGAGGAAAGGAGGGTTTTAGGACCCGGCGGGGCACGGCGGACTAGGGCTAAGGGTCGGGGAGGTCGGGAGCGCGCCGGCGATTCCGGAGCAGTGGCGGCGTTGCCGGAGTCGGGAGCGAGCAGGCCTGCGAGCAGCTGGGGTGCTGGAGGAGGAGCGGGGGGCCCGGTAAGCGGCGCGGGCCCAGCCGGGTCCTGGAACCTGGCCTACCCCCGCGGGTCGGCCCTAGTAGGCCTGGACCCGGAGGCGGCCCTGGGGGCGGGGCCTGTACCTGCCGCGGGGACGCGGGGCCGACGGGGCAGAGGGGGGCTGCAGCTGCCGGGGCCGCTCGCGGCGGCTGGGCCGGGCCTGGGGCCGGGGAGTGGAGCGGCTTCGCTCCCCGCTGCTTTCGAACGCCCGCTACCGGCCTGGTCCTGCCCCTCGGAGGTCGCTCCGTGGCCTGCGGGCGGGCGAGGCGCTGACCTCTGACCCCAGCGCGGGGCTGACCCTAAGAGGTCAGTTCCTAGGAGGGAGCTGCTCCTCCTAGGGAGCCCGGCCCCTGCGAAGTGTTGATCCCGTGCGCTTCAGTCTCCGCCCGGCAGCCTTCAGCACCCGCTTCACGCAGAGTTAACAAGCCCACTTTGCTTTCCTGGGATGAGGGATGCAAGCCGGGAAACCCAGCTCTTCCCCGGCGGGTGTGGCGGAGAAAGAGAACAGCCGCTGGGGAAGTGGAGAGTGCTGTCCCTGGCGAATGGGACAGTGGATGGATACTTGAGCCATGTCCTAATAAATGTTCCTGGACTGTCGGAACTTCCCGGGCTCTTTTTTTTCCGGAAAGGGTTTTCAACTTAAGAGCATTTTCCATGTAAAACAGGGCAAGCGTGGTATTTAAACATGGTTTACCAAACGTAGCCATGTATCCCCTGGCCGGTTTGGAACTAGCTATGTAGACCAGGCTAACCTCCAACTTGGGGAAATCCTTCTGTCTCTCCCTTCCAAATGCTGTGATTTCAGGGTACTCCCACCGTGCTAGGCTTCTTTCTTGCCCGCGATTTAGCACAGAGTTACTTGGCATCGTCTTTGGTACGAGTTCGATTGGATATGTATACATGGTCATTTTCATGGGAAGGCTTTCAGCTCGTTTTAGGAGTGTAAAGGGAGTTCTCATTCTTTTCTTAATGAATAGCAAGCCCTTACTGTGTTTTCAGTATGACAGCCATTGTGCCTTGTCATGTTTAATATTAATCTCAGCACGTAGGAGGATGACTGTGGATGCGAGTCCAGTCTGAGATACACCTTGAGTTCAAGGCCCGCCGGAGCAGCCTAGTCCCGAAAATGACTAAACGTGAAAACAAACCCCAGATAGCACCTCAAAACCCAGGATTTGGGGCGGTGATGGGGCTCAGAGTTGAGTGTGTACTGCTCTTTCAGAAGATCCCAGTTCAGTTTCTTGCTCCTACATTGCTTCCCAGCTCTCTTACCAGGAAACTCACAGCCGCTTGTAACTTAAGTCCCCAGGATCTGATCTTTGGCTTTTGAGGACACTTGTACTTTTGAACATATACCCATACACAGATACAAACACACATATCAAAAAATTGACAGCTTGGAATGCTGTTTGTTGTTGTTTTCAAGACAGGGTTTCTCTGTGTAGCCTTAGCTGTCCTCAACTTGCTCTGTGGACCAGATTGCCCTCAAACTCAGAGATCCGCCTGCCTCTGCCTCCCGAGTGTGCACTACCACTGCCTGAATCATTTTTAAAGAACGATCAGGCATATTTAGACAAAGTTCTCTAGGGAGTGTGTGTTACAAATCTGTGTAAAGATATTTGTACATCATGAAGGGAACACTGCATTTGCCCCAAAGTCAGGAGATCTTTGTAGGGGAGATGTATTTGAACTGTGTACTGAAAGTTAAGTAGGAGCTTGCACAATCAGCCTTTGGGGTTGGAGAGAACAGCCTTTGCGGAGGCATGGCGTAAAGTGTGAAGGGAAGAAAACCAATATGGTGTTTATTTTTTTTATTTTTTTATTTTTTTTGGTTTTTCGAGACAGGGTTTCTCTATATTGTTTTGGAGGCTGTCCTGGAACTCACTCTGTAGACCAGTCTGGCCTCGAATTCACAGAGATCCACCTGTCTCTGCCTCCCAAGTACTGGGACCAATATGGTGTTTATGTGGGGGTCAGAAGTTCATCAAACAGGATGTATGTGGGGGAATCGTCTGGAGGCAAGATTGAAAAGAGGGTGGGAAGCCACTGACTTTCATGTGTATGTATGCCTACTTGTTTGTGTGAGTACCACATGTGTGCCTGGTGCCTACATAGGCCAGAAGAGGACATCAGATCCCCTGTAACTGAAGCTAAAGATGGCTGTAAGTTGCCATGTGGGTACTGGGAATTGAGCCTTGGTCCTCTGGAGGAGGACTCAGTATTCTTAGCAGCTGAGGTATCTCTCTAGCCCTGTAACATTTTTAGAGAGTGACAGAAGTGCAGATTAAGAAAATAGACAATGAGCCAGGCGTTGGTGGCGCATGCCTTTAATCCTAGCACTCGGGAGGCAGAGGCAGGCGGATCTCTGTGAGTTGGAGGCAAGCCTGCTCTACAGAGCGAGTTCCAGGACAGCCTCCAAAACAATACAGAGAGACCCTGTCTCGAAAAAAAAAAAAAAACCAAACAAAAAAAGAAAATAGATAATGAAAGATAAGACTAGAGTTGTTACAGTGAGTAAGAGTTAGAAGAACTTGGCTGTGGTAAGAAGGAGAGCAGAATGGATTTTAGAAATAGTTTTAAGGTAGGTGCCATGTGACCAGGAAGAGTGTGGACTAAGGTTTTCTGACTTCAGGAATGCATGGATGAAATTTCATTTACTAGGATGGGCATACGACTGAGAGTCTGTATTTTAGCATACAGAAAACATTTTATATTCCCTGTTCTGGTTTTCAAACCCAGGGCCTTGTTTATAATGGGTAAATGCTTTATCACTATGTTATATTCCTAACAGAGCAAACTTTTAAAAGTTGGGTGGCAATGGAAAGAAATTAGTTGGGCCTGGTGTATTGAGGTCAAGTTACTGAGGGATATACAGGGGTAGGTGTTAGTGGGCAGCTGCAACTAAGGAGCTAAATAGGTTGGCAATAATTGTGAGTGAAGAAGGCATATGTGGGGGAAAAACAGGACAGGTGGAATTAGGAGTATGTGTAGCTTTTGTTTGTTTTTGTTCTTTTGAGACAGGATCTCACTGTGTAGACCAGGCTAGTCTTGAACTCACAGAAATCCAGCTGCCTCTACCTTCCAAGTGTCAGATTTTATTTTATTTCATTTTATTTTTTTTTTGGTTTTTACGAGACAGGGTTTCTCTGTATTGTTTTGGGGGCTGTCGGTCCAGCCCGGACTCGAACTCACAGAGACCCGCCTGCCTCTGCCTCCCGAGTGCTGGGATTAAAGGAGTGCGCCACCATCGCCCGGCTACCAGATTTTATTAAAGAGTGCACAGTCCAATATGTATGTATCTTTTTCTAGCTAATGGTAGGCTCCCATGGCAGAGATAATGATTTTATGATGTTTTGGTATCTTTTGTCCTATACTGTACTTGATTAGTATAAAGTTTGTTTTTGTTTGTTTGTTTTGTTTTAATAAGACTGGGTCTTGCCGGGCGTTGGTGGTGCATGCCTTTAATTCCAGCACTCGGGAGGCAGAGGCAAGCAGATTTCTGTGATTTCGAGGCCAGCCTGGTCTACAGAGAGAGTTCCAGGACAGTCTCCAAAACAATACAGAGAAACCCTGTCTCGAAAAAAAAAAAAAAAAAAAAAAAAGGACTGGGTCTCTCACTGGCCTGGAGCCCAATGAGCCTTGGGATGCACACTGCCTTCCTGAGTGTGGGAATTATAAGTGTATGTCACTAAGCCCAGCTTGTTTCTGATGTAAGGGTCTGGCCATTAAACTTGGGGCCTCATGTTTCAAGGTAAACACTTTGCTGCTATAGCTCTCCTCTCAGAGTCTCCTCTTTAAGTTTGTTTATTGTATTTATTTATTATTGTGTATTCCTTTATGCATTATGGAGGCTGGAAGAGGATGTTGCACACCCATTCCCTTGAGACAGAGAAATCCTGTCTCAAAATAAAACAAAAAACAACTTGCAAGAACTCAGTTGTCTTTGCGTGATGATGGTAGTCTCCTTTATACTGTTTGCGTGATTATGGTAGTCTCCTTTATTCTGTTCATTTTCTTTCCTACATCCCACCCCCACCTCCCGGCATTAGAGATGGGACCCAGGGCCTCAGCAGGCACATGCCCATGCTGCTGCATCCTCAGCCCGGAGTTTCCATTTTCTCTCTAGGTGGCTGGTGCATGAGCTTGTGCTGCTCAACAGAAGGGAAACGGCAAGAGTAACATTGTACTATTTGAGGAAGTTCAGAGTTTGAGCAGGAGACAACACAGTTTGAATTTACAAGAGGTACCTGCTTAAGAAGAGCATCTCGAGATGATTCTCATTATCTGAGATGGCAGGAACTCAGAAACCTTCCATCAGAATTCTCTGAAATACTGTCAGTGTAGAGTTTTTTGCTCTTTTGTGTCTTTTTTTTTTTCTTTTGAGACAGGTCTCATGAAGGCCAGCATTGATTTTTTTTTTTAATACTTTTTTTTTTTTTTTTGGTTTTTTGAGACAGGGTTTCTCTGTGGCTTTGGAGGCTGTCCTGGAATTCGCTCTGTAGACCAGGCTGGCCTGGAACTCACAGAGATCCGCCTGCCTCTGCCTCCCGAGTGCTGGGATCAAAGGCATGCGCCACCACCGCCCAGCTAAATACTTTACTTATTTATTGTGTATGCAGTCTTCTGCCTGCATGCCAGTAGAGGGCACCAGATCTCATTCAAGGTGGTTGTGATCCACCATGTGGTTGCCAGGAATTGAACTCCGGACCTCTGGAAGAACAGTCAGTGCTCTTAACCACTGAGCCACCTCTCCAACCCCCCCAGCATTGCTTTTTGTGTAAGATAACTTTAAAGGAATTAGGAGGTGATTATGGTTATATCCCCTCTCTCCCTTTTGGTTTGGTTTGGTTTTTCAAGACAAGGTTTCTCTGTGTAATAGCTCTGATGTCCTGGCACTTCTTCTATAGACCAGGCTAGTTTCCAACTCAGGAAGATCCACCTGTCTCTGCTTCCAAGTGCTGGGATTAAAGGTGGGCACCACCACCAGAGCACAAGGTATTCTTGTATTTTATTTTATTATGTTTGTATGCATCTCTGGGTGCACTTCATGCTATAGGCCATGTGGAGGTCAGAAGACAACTTGTGGGAGTCAGGTCTCCTTCCACGATGTGCATGGTGGGGATCAAACTCAGGGTGTTAAGCTTTATTGCAGGCGCCTTTAGTCACTGAGCTATCTCTAGGCACTCACAGGACATGCTAATGGAGCGGATTGCTACCACAGAAGAACATTTAGTGTCTTTACCATTTGCCAGCTGTGTTATTTTGGGCAAAGTAAAATTCATATAAAGTTGTGACAGCCGTACCTATTTTATCTGATGATTGTAAAAAAATAAGTGCAGAGTATTTACAGCATGGAGAGTAGTGCCAAGTGCATAGTAAGTTCTCAGTAGTGTTTTTGAGTTAGGGCATGGCACCTCCCACAGAACGGAAGCAGTGCTCTGAAGATAAGGACTGACTGAAGAATTCCATGTCCAGGAATTAAAAGAACAGTGATAGAATGAAGAGGGTATTCTGTCCTGGTCTCAGTGAAGGTGTTCAGGGAGATGACTTCAAGAATGTAGGCTACTCTGCTTTCATTTTGAAGAAAGTCTGGAATAACTAGCAGTAGAAATCTGGCTGGTTAGTCAGTCAGTTACTTCAGTTGGGTACAGTATGCAAGTAGCAGTAATGATGGAGTATGACAGAAGGGGCTCTCTCGGGCTGGAGGTGGGGGACTCCGTTGCCCATGCTAGTAAGAGAACTGTGCCAAGGAATCATGTGAAAGTGAGCCAGTCTTTACATTTTCTTAATGATATAAGCCAGCAGGGTGTAGGATGCAGGTGACTAGACTTTTCTTCAGTGTTCGCTAGGGATAGAACCCAGGACTTCTCCTGAATGTGATGTAGCCAGGCAAAATCTATACCCCTAGCTCTGCCTAAACACATACATACACACACACAGACACACACACACACACTTTTTTTTTTTTAGTTTCTTTAGACAGGGTTTCTCTTTTTTTTTTTTTTTTTTTTGGTTTTTCAAGACAGGGTTTCTCTGTGGCTTTGGAGGCTGTCCTGGAACTCGCTCGGTAGTCCAGGCTGGTCTCGAACTCACAGAGATCTGCCTGCCTCTGCCTCCCGAGTGCTGGGATTAAAGGCGTGCGCCACCAATGCCCGGCTTACATTTTTAAACCTTTTGTCTGTAAGCCAGGTTAGGAGTTGGGTTTTGGCTTGTTATGAATGTGTTGTCTCTCTTAGGTATTGGGGGAAAGGCTCATGGCAAAATTGTCTCCTATAAGATCCACTGACTCAGGTGTTGGGGAATGTTATTTTAAGGTGTGAGACTTTTGTTCATGCTGCATTTGTTTAAATCTGTGAAGCTGTGATTGGCTACCTGTCTGAAACACCTGTGGGTCTAATAAAAGGCTGAATGGCCAATAGGGAGGCAGGGGCGGGACTGGCAGACAGAGAGAATATATATGGAAGGAGAACCCAGGAGAAAAAGGGATTAAAGAACAAGGAGGGGAGGAAGTCAGGGGCCAGCCAGCCATGGAATAAGAGTAAAAGTAAGATTTTACAGCAGAATTGGGCGGTGGTGGTGCATGCCATTAATCCTAGCACTTGGGAGGTAGAGGCAGGCAGATCTCTGTAAGTTCAAGACCAGCCTGGCCTACAAGACCTACTTCCAGGACAGCTTCCAAAGCCACACAGAGAAACCCTGCCTCGGAACACCCCCCCCCCAAAAAAAAAAAAGAAAAAAGATTTACAGCAGAGAGAGATAAAGGTGCACATCTTTAATCCCAGCACTCGGGAGGCAGAGGCAGGTGGATCTCTGTGAGTTTGAGGCCAGCCTGGTCTACAGGTCCAGTTCCAGGACAGCCTCCAAAACAATACAGAGAACCCTGTCTCGAGAAAAAAAAAAGGAAAAGGTAGACAGGTTAAAATAGAAAAGCTGGGTAGAAACAAGTCAAGCAAAGACTGGACACTCATAACTAAGAATAAGTCTCCGTGTATTTATTTGGGTGCTGGGTGGTGGGCCCCTCAAAATGCCAAAAGAGTAAAACATTGAACAACACAGAGTGATTGTTAAAGATGGCTATGAAAAGTTGACTTAGCTAAACTTTTTTCTGTAGTGTATTGTTTTTTTCTCTACTTTTTGTTTGTTTGTTTTTCGAGACAGGGTTTGGGTAGACCAGGCTGGCCTCCAACTTACAGAGATCTGCCTCCTAAGTGCTACATTAAAGTGTGTACCACCAACATCCGGCGACTTTGCTAAACTTTTATTTGTATTTTGAGACAGGTCTTGATATGATCTGGCAGTGACCCTCCTGTTCAACCTTGGATGTTGCAGTTTTAGACTCATGATGTAGCACTTGGTGTTTTGTGTCCATATGTCCATGTGTGCCAGTGTGGATGTTGATACCCTTTGATACGGGTCTCTCACTGACTGTGAGATTCAGTGGTGAGCTGTACTGGCTGGCTGTTCATCTCCCAATCTTGGATACAGATGCTCAAACTCAGTATGTAGCTGAGGATGACCTTGTACTCTTGACTTTCTTGTCCCACCTCATTATTGCTGGGGTTACAAGCATTGCCACAGAGGCCAGTTTAGTCGAGTGCTTCTCAGGCTTTAGACTTACTCCAAGTAGCGTTTTGGTACTTCCTTGTTGGAGGCTTCTTGTGCATTGTGGGATACTTAGCAGTGCCCCTGGCCTTTACCTGGTGAATTCCATTGGTATTTCTGGTTAGAACAACCAAAAGTGTCTTTAGACATTAACAAGTGTCCTGTGGGGGCAGTTAGAAACCACTGACGTAGAGTGATTGTTAAAACCTCCAGGGCCTTCACGCTAGGTGTGGCATTGCATGTGTTTAGTCCCAGCACTTGGGAGGCAGGGAGGGGCAGGTAACCTCTGTGAGTTCTAGGCTAGCCTGGTCTATGTAGTGAATTTCAGGATAGCCAGGACTACATAGGGAAACCCTATTTCAACAAACAAAAAGTGTAGACTGTAGTTGGACTTTCTTTGGATTACATGTCCCCAAATAATGACATGGAGACTTATTAATTATGAAAGCTTGGCCTTTAGCTTTGGCTTGTTCCCCCCCCAACCCCTGAGATTGGGTTGCTCTGTGTAGCTTTGAGCCTGTTCTGGAACTTGCTCTGTAGAACAGATTGGCCTCAAACTCACAGATATCCACCTGCCTCTGCCTCTGCCTCCCTAGTGCTGGGGTTAAAGGTGTGTGCCACCCCTACCTTGCCCCAACTTGCCCTTATGACTTAAATTATCCTGTTTCAATTAATCTATGTCCTGCCATTTGGCTTTTTACCTCTTCTCCATTTTGTATGCCTGACATCATCCATGTCTTGCTGGTGTCTCCCATATGCCTAGATTCATCCCCCCCTTCCTCTCCTAACCTCTCTTACCTAGCTATTGGCTGTTGAGCTTTTATTAAACCCATTACAGTGACACATCTTCAAATAGCATACAAATATCCCACATTTCCCATGTTTACTAAATAAAAAGAAAAGGGTTTAACTCTAACACAGTAAAACTATATACAATAAGGACAATTGTCAAGTAAGGATTACATTCACTATGTCCAGTCTATTTGTATTTGACAATTTCAGAGAAAATACTTTATTATCTAATCTATCTTGTTGAGTCCAAAGTTTAAATCTGAACTTCCCCCCCTGCCCCCCCCCAGACAGGGTTTCTCTGTGGCTTTTTAGAGGCTGTGTCCTGGAACTAGCTCTTGTAGACCATGCTGGTCTGGAACTCACAGACATCCATCTGCCTCCGCCTCCCTAGTGCTGGGATTAAAGGTGTGCCTAACCAATGCCCAGCCTAAACCTCTTTTTTATCATAATTTGTATTATCAACCCAAAACCATTTTTTAAACATTTTTTAAAACACTTTAGATAAGCAACTTGAGCTTTTATGTCTCTCAACTTTATACCTCTTTTTAAAATTCTTTTTCTGAATTTGGTAACAAAATGGTACAACTCTCCAGTTTTCAATCCCATTAGAGATCCAAGAAGGATAATTATTACCTGAGTAAACAGGAAGTGCAGAGCAAGCAACTTCCAAAACTATAGAAATCACAGACAGCTGGCTGACTGAACAGTCACCCAGGATTCCTCTGCAATGTTGGAGTATCCCTCTTCAGTCATCAGGCCCAGAATATCTGACAGACTGTTCTGTGAAGCAAGAATTTTGGAGGACTGTTCTACCTTGTCTTGGCAAAGTTTGGCAGTAGTCTTCTTTTGTGTCCTGCTTGTCCAATTTGGACAGCATACTGTCATCAGTTGAGGCAAGAGCAGTTTCTTGTCCGATGGTTAACTTTGCCACAAACAAACTCAAACTCCATATGGAGGTTCTTTGATGCCCATAGTTTTCTCTAAAGTAGATTAATGTTACCAGGAGCAGAGGTATCTCACTGTCATGAAAAGGCTCATGTTATTTATTTTTTTATTTTTGGTTTTTCAAGACAGGGTTTCTCTGTGGTTTTGGAGGTTGTCCTGGAACTAGCTCTTGTAGACCAGGCTGGTCTTGAACTCACAGAGCTGCCTGCCTCTGCCTCCCAAGTGCTGGGATTAAAGGCGTGTGCCGCTGCCACTGCCGCCACCACCACCACCACCACCACCTGTCAAAAAGCTTTATGTTATTAAAACATCCTAAATGCTATATTCTGTAGGTCTCTGAAGTATTTGAAGACCACCTGTTTATCTACAATTACCTGTTTGACCTTGAAAACATTTCTAACATGACTACAAATTGGATCCCTATATATACTAATCTGTATTTCTTAATTATCCTTCTTTTCTTTTCTTTTTTTTTTTTAGACAGGGTTTCTCTGTGTAACAGCTCTATCTATCCTGGAACTCACTTTGTAGACCATGCTGGCCTTGAACTCATAGAGATTCACCTGCCTGTCTTCCAAGTGCTGAGATTAAAGACATGTGCCACCATTACTCAGCTTCCTTAATAGTTTCTAATAATAGCGATCAAGGACTAGAACTGTACATTACATTTTTTTTAAAGAAATGTGTTCTTTTTTCAAAGTTAATTAATTTATTTTTTATACATTGGTGTTTTGCCATGAGTGTCAGGTCCCCTGGAACTAGAGTTACAGACAGTTGTGAGCTGCCATGTGGGTGCTGGGAATAGAACCTGGGTCCTCTGGAAGTGCAGTCAGTGTTCTTAACCACTGAGCCATCTCTCCAGCCCCCTGTACATTACATTTTTAAGTAGACTGCATAGGTTCAATACTTTAGAGTATGTTGTAACAAAAACAACCCTAAATTTGTATCAATATACAAAAATACCTTAAACAAGACTAGGATCATATATATTGTATGTTATAGCAAAAATAACCTTAAATTTGTATCAATATACAAAAATCCACACCAATGTAAAATATCTGAGATTAATAGTTGTAGCCGGGCATGACGCATGCCTCTAATCCCAGGCAGAGGCAGGCAGATTTCTGTGAGGTAGAGACCAGCCTGGTCTACAGAGTGAGTTCCAGGACAGCCTCCAAAGCCACAGAGAAACCCTGTCTCGAAACCCCTCCCCCCAAAAAAAGTTGCTTTCTGTTTAAAAGTAGATTTTTTTCTTTTCAGAAAGAGATCCTTGAATCCAACCTCCCTTGCTTAGTTTCCTCGCTTACCATGGCCAATAACAACTTGAAAACAACCCACCTAAATAATGATAAATATTCATAACCCATCAAATGACCAAAAAACACTCACCCCACCTCTTGGGAATGTGGGCATCAAGTTCCTAAAATTACTTCCTGCTGTCTGCAGGCAATGGCACCGTTAGGGGACCCTGAGAAAACCAAGATAATGGTCAAGTCCTGGGAGAGCCAGCTGCGCCGTTTGCTGTTCAGTCTCTGTGGGATGGAAAGATGTGACCTTAACAGAAGTCCTGACTGGAGTGGTCTGTGAGGCTGGACCTTCTCCAGCGGCTGGGAACTAGTTCTGGATGCAGATTTGTGAGGAAAGTGCAACAGAAGCATTCTGAGAGGCTGAATCATCTGGGCTACTTATAACTTCATTGGTGTCTCATCCCCTTTTTCTTTGAAAACTCAGACTTTTAAAGATAACATGCATATCTGCATTAATACAAATATTGAGTATGTGGTGTGTACAAGTAAGTTAAAGATGATTTTTTTTTCTGTTTGAGCATGCAAAAGGCATTTGTCAACTTTATGTCTATTTGGGCTGCATAACCAAACTCTAATACAAATCTCTATCCATGCCATATGAAAAGATGGCATGTAATAATATATCATAAGGACTCTAGCCATCAATATTCCTGTTCCTATAGTAGTGGCATCAGCATATATGTTACTTGTCTTTTCGTTTTTCTGGGTTTCTTCCTTCATGTCTGCAGCCAAGATTTTCAGGAGGTCTTCTCTGATCAAATCTGATCTTTATTGATTTTGAAGGAATCCATAACTTTTTGTTTCCTGTGGAAACAAAGGCATAACCTCTTTCCCAACACAACACATTTTTCTGACTTCCATTCTAAAGTTAAGACAACCTTAAAATATATAGGCTGATTTAATTTACTAGTTTTCCCACAGTCCAATATCTTTCAGCAGCTGCCTATTTTTTGTTTGTTTTTCAGCAGCTGCCTATTTTTTGTTTGTTTGTGTTTTGTTCATTAGCTTTAAAAAATTCAAAGTCAGCATAGAGCAATACAGGATTCAGATACCCTGTATGCTCCCCATCCTTATGTGGCTTTTTGTTGTTGTTTGTTTTTGGTTTTCAGACAGGGTTTCTTTGTAGCTTTGGAGGCTGTCCTGGAACTAGCTCTTTGTAGAGCAGGCTGGTTTGGAACTCACAGAGATCTGCTTGTCTCTGCCTCCTGAGTGCTGGGATCAAAGGTGCCACCACCACCTGCCTCTGCCTGAACATGTTAGTGTTCAGGTCGTGGGTTGTTTGTCCCTGACTTTCCCTCCATCTCTAACACTTTTCCCAAGAGGCTGGTTTGTTTTTATTATTTAAGCTTACTATCACTTTCTCATTGATACTCCTAAAGTAGTTCCTTTCCCTCAGGCAATTTTCTTCAAGGTACTTACAGTTCTCTCAGTTTTTTTTTTTTTTCCTCCTAGGATGAAAATTCTATCCCCAGGTATTTTTTCTTTTAAATTTAAATTTTAAGTTTTTGGAGACAGGGTTACTTTGTGTAGCCCTGGCTGTTCTGGGACTCACTCTGTAGATCAGGCTGGCTTTGAACTCCTGAGAACCACTAGCCTGTGCCTTCTGAATGCTGGGATTAAAGGTGAGTGCCATGCACCACCACTGCCCAGCCCAGGCATCTCTTTTGTTGTATTCTATGCAGCATCCCTGGTGCCTGACACCTAAAGGATGCTCAATATATATATGTTGAATGGATAAATGACCTTCTCTGTGCATATATTTTGGTTCCTAAATCATTGTTACATTAATTTACTTTTATTGCTTTTTTTCTTTCCTTTACTTTTTTGTTGTTGTTGTTATTGTGCTAGGAATTGAACTCAGGGCCCCATACATTCCAGGCT
This sequence comes from Mesocricetus auratus, assembly GCF_017639785.1. NCBI lineage: Eukaryota > Metazoa > Chordata > Mammalia > Rodentia > Cricetidae > Mesocricetus > Mesocricetus auratus. The sequence continues at coordinate 15,550,948 of NW_024429182.1, forward strand.
ACAGTTCTAGTCTCTATTTTTGTTTTTTCAAGATAAGGTTTCCTTGTGTAACAGCCCTGGCTATCCTGGAACTCTCTTTGTAGACCAGACTGGCCTTGATTCACAGAGATCTGCCTGCTTCTGCCTCCTGAGTGCCGGATTAAAGGTGTGTGCCACCATTATCTGGCTTATTCTCTCACTTTAAAAGATTTGCTGTTAACTTTTTTGATCAGAGTGTTTTAAGATACTCCCCCCAGGTTGATTGTTTTTCTGGGGGTGGTGGTAGGGTTGGGGTTGAATCATGGTGTTTCAGGTAGTCAGGGTCGGCCTCGAGGTCACTAGGAACCTGCTGCCTTCTACTGAGTGAGTCACATCTTTCACCCCAAGATACTTTTCTCTTCTAAAGTATACAGCTCATTTATTTATTTATGTACTTATTTATTTGGTTTTCCAAGACAGAGTTTCCCTGTGTAACATCCCTGGCTGTCCTGGAGCTTGCTTTGTAGACCAGGCTGGCATTTTTCTCTGCCTTTCAAGTCCTGTGATTGAAGGGGTGGTCCACTATTCATGGCTTACTTATTTTTGTGTATATGTCTATGCACCGTTTGTTTGCCTGGTGCCTGAGGAGTCTAGCAGAGGACATAGGCTCCTCTGAGATGGAAGTTACAGACAATTGTGAGTGGCCTTGTGGGTGCTGGGTGTTGAATATGGGTCCTGTGGAATAGTAGCCAGTGTTGCTAACTGCTGAGCCATCTTTCCAACCCCAAGATACAGTATTACAAGTTTAGTTGTAATTTTAATTTCTGAGATCCAAAGAAAAACTAGTGAAAATGTACATTTCTTATAGTCTTCCACAGCAGAAGGGCCAATTTGCTGGGTTCTGTGGGCGGGGGTGCTGGAGGAGCAGGCTTTGGAGTCTCAGTTTCAAGTCACTTATTGGGCAGTTTGGGTGGCAAATTCCCAGCTGCCTGTGATGATGACTGAGACTGCTGAGTTGAGACCCTTGGCTGTATTTCTTCATGCCTCAAGTGGAAGGAAAATGATGAAGATAATTCCATTTCTTTGAAAATTTGGTAGATTGAATTGGAATTATTTCTCCCTCCTCTTTTGTTCCCTTTTGCTTATTAGAAAGTATTGATTCTGAAATAGAGAGAGTTTATTAGATTTGGAGTGGACATTGATTAGCTGTAACCCAATTATTGATCCTGCTAGGGAGAAGTTTGTAAACATGCACTTTTTACATCTTAGGGACTTGTGGTGGCTGATGATCCTGCTCCCCAGCCCATTGAAGCTGAGCATGTACGAGATCTATATCCACTCGGACTAGAATTACATCGTTTGTGATTTATTTAAATAGGATTCTCTTGATTTCCAATTTATTTTCCCTAGATAAGGACACCTTCCTCTTGACAACCTGTTTAAGCCACACAGGACTGTTTTGAGCAGGCTGTATCTCATGCGTGAAGGCAAAGTCGTGATCAATAGAGTGGAAACTGAGTCTTCTGTTTTTCTTTTTCTTATGTTTTCTCTAGATTATAATAAACTTGAAAGCTTAGTGAAATAATAGAGAGGTCTTCACTAAAATTTTAGGTTGGATTTAGAACTTTTTATTGTTGGTGATACTATCTAACTCAGAGCCTGTGTGTGCCAGGCTGGCCTTTAACCTACTACGTAACTGGGAATGATCATGAATTCTTAATTTTTTCTATTGCGTCTTCCTAGTGTTGGAATTCTGAATGTGTATCATCACGCCTGGGGTTCTGGGTTTTGTTTGTTGAGTCAGAGTCTCACTCTGTAGTCCAAGCTAGCTTTGAATTTTATTTTATGTATTTGGATGCATTGCCTGAGTATGTTTCTGTGCACCAGCTGTGTGCTTGGTGCTTGTGGAGGCCAGAGGAGGCCATCAGATCCCTGGAACCAGAATTACAGATGATTGTGAGCTGCCATGTGTGTGCTGGGGATTGAACCCAGGTGTTCTCTCTCTCTCTCTCTCTCTCTCTCTCTCTCTCTCTCTCTCTGTCTCTCTCTCTTTTCGAGACAGGGTTTCTCTTTGTTGTTTTGGAGGCTGTCTTGGAACTCTCTCTGTAGACCAGCCTGGCCTCGAACTCACAGAGATCCGCCTGCCTCTGCCTCCCGAGTGCCGGGATTAAAGGCGTGCGCCACCAACGCCCGGCAGAACCCAGTTCTCTTAACTGATGAGCCATCTCTCTCTAGCCCTGACCTTGAACTCTTAACAGTCCTCCTATGTGTTTGGTTTCCAGGTGCAAGTCTTCACACTTGGCCCAAGTTTAAATACTTTTATGACATCTATTTGCTTGTGTGGATGCGTGGGACACATGGTGTATGTGTGGGCTGGTTCTCTCCTTCTACCACATGGGCTCCTGAGATGGAAGAAGGTTTTCAGCCTTGATAGCAAGTGCCTTATCTGGTGAGCCTATGGCCAGAGTTTTGAGACAGAATCTCCCAGTGTAGTTAAGGCTAGCCTGGAACTTTATATAACCCAGGCTGAACTGGATTACAAACATGTACCACCAAGTCTGACCAGACCTATAACTTTTGAGAAGCTTTCCTTTTTCTCTCAGAATTGGTAAGCAACCTCTGCTGAGCATTTCCCATGAACCAGGTGTTTCTAAGAGAAGTATGTGATGTAGTCCTTATGCCAAACGTGTTTAATTTAATACCTGCGTGGAGAAGTTACCTGTCCTTGGTACATGTTCAGAGGTGGGAATCTCCCTTTTTTGGTTGTATGTATTAGGGCAAGATGACATCTAAGTTAAACTGCTTTGTATTTTTGGGAGCATCTTTTATTTAAGTAAATTTTTGGTTTTGATTTGAGAGTTAGCGTATATTTTCAAAATTCATTTTACAAAATTAGTTCAGTTGCTTTGGATTTATCTGGAAAAGAAATGAGGATTTTCTCTAGTATCCTGCTACTTGTCATTGTATGGACTTAGATTTTATACACAGAGCTCAGAATTTAAGAGCAAGGGAACTTGGTTAATAATAAAAATAAGTCAGGGAAGTGAGAGGGCAGTGTGTGTAAATCTGCACTGGAGACCTGTGGGATTTCAAGTCTCAGTTGAAAATATTAAGATTTCCTTGAAGGAAGATGGAAGATTTGGACACAATGCTAGAACTGCTTTTACGTAGAACCGAGAAGTAAGTTGGAGTTTGATGTGCAATAGTATTATAAATAAAATATATACAATGAAGTTTGATAAGTAGTCTATTATCATTTTGAAATAAGATTTATTTTTGACTTCTTAACTGTTGTGTTCTGCTGATATAGTCTCTTTGTAGAAGAACTGCAGGCCGTCAAGTGCAGTGTGATTTATGGGTTTGCAGTGAAGGCCAAGTGCTTCGCAGTGATGAGGACCGCTTATGTGGGGAAATCGATAGAGCACATCAGCCTGTAGCACACTTCCTGCCCTAATGGTCCTAAGCCCGATCAATATTTGAAATTTAACTGCACCATCATTCTGTGGGCACTGTGTGCTTTGTACCCTTCCTTCTGTCACCCTCAAATATGTGGTCAGACTTACTATAGATGGAGCTAGTTACACTTTCGCATTTGGCTTTAGATCTGCTTTAAGCTTTATCCACTGGTATATTTTAAGGATTTAAAATGTACTGTGCTGTAGGCCAAGTAATATTTTAAGTCTTGACATTACCCGGTCTGGGGAAGGGGTATTGAGCTAATGTATAAGATCTATAACATAGTTATTTATCATTTCTTCCTTCTAAAATATTCCCATTGAGGGATATTTCAGTAGGTTCTGTAGTATCCTAGAGTGTTCTGGCATTGACCCTGCCTATCGCCTTTCTCTCCCTCCCTCCCTCCCTCCCTCCCTCCCCTTTCTTCCTTCTGTTTTTTAAGGCAGGGTTTCTTATAGCTCAGGCTGGCCTTGAATTCTGTGTAGCTAAGGATGACCTTGAACCTTTAATCCTCTTGCCCCTGCCCCCAACTCCCAGATTACAGGCAGGTGCCACCAATCACCAATGCTCTGACTTTTGTCTGTCTTTTTTTTCCCTCCTCCTGTTCCTCCTCCTCCTCCTCCTCCTCCTCCTCCTCCTCCTCCTCCTCCTCCTCCTCCTCCTCCTCCTCCTCCTCCTCCTCCTCCTCCTCCTCCCTCCTCCTCCTCCTCCTCCTCCTCCTCCTCCTCCTCCTCCTCCTCCTCCTCCTCCTCCTCCTCCCTCCTCCTCCTCCTCCTCCTCCCTCCTCCTCCTCCTCCTCCTCCTCCTCCTCCTCCTCCTCCTCCTCCTCCTCCTCCTCCTCCTCCCCTAACTGTCCTGAGACAGGCTGGCCTTGAACTCACGAAGGCAGAGTACTGGGACTAAAGGCATGCACCTCCACTGTCCACCTTGGCTTTTGTTTTTTAAATGAGTTTTTTAGAGGCATTTTAGATTCATAGTAAAATTGAGAGGAAGGTGGTGGCGGTAGTGCACACATTCTGTGATGATGCACGTCCACAGGCTATCTCACCATGCATATTATGTATTGGTTAGAGTTAAGGAGTCTACGTTGATATCCTTACCGCTGGAGTCTGTGTTTACATTAGGTACATTGTTGGTGCTGGTTCTTCTGTGGGTTTGAAGAAATGCATCTGAGCTTATGTCTTCTATTATGGTTTCATACTTTCTCTGTCCTAAAAGCTGTCTCATCCTACTCCACAGGTTCTCTGGCCATGGCACAAGTAGAGAAACGAGGTGGCTTGCTCCGGAAATCCTCAGCCTCAAAAAAACCACTAAAGGAAAAAGTGGTGCTGATGTATGATGAGATTTTTATGGTAAGGCCTGTTACCTTGCACAGCTAGATTGACTCAGTTTCTTCAGAAAAATTTCAAGTTGTGTTTATCAGTTTATTTCCCTGTGTATACACATGTATGCTTGAGCAAGACCACAAGAGAACACAAACCATGGTGCGCCTTCCCCATGTGGTTTCTGAGGATCGGGCAAAAGTGCTTTCAGTCACTGAGTCTTTTGGCTGTCGCTTTGTTTTAGACTGTGTCTTGCTGTGCAGTTCAGTCAGGGTTGGAAATGATGGTGTAGATCAAGTTGTCCTTAAACTTGCAGTGACTATCCTGCTACACCCTCTTGAGTGCTGCATTTATAGGCATGAGCTACCTTGATTCTTCAGTGTTTTTTTAGTCCAAATAATCTTTTTTAGAAAAAGATTTGTTTATGTATACAGTATATGCCTGCATGTATGCCTGCACTCCAGAAGAGGGCACCAGATCTCATTATAGATGGTTGTGAGCCACCCTGTGGTTGCTGGGAATTGAACTCAGGACCTCTGGAAAAGCAACCTATACTCTTAACTTCTAAGCCATGTCTCCAGCCCCCCAAATGATCTTAAAATATTTATTTATTTTATGTGCATTGGTGTTTTCCCTGCATGTGTGTCTGTGTGAGGGTATCAAATTTTGGAATTACAGACAGGTGTAAGCTGCCACGGGTGCTGGGAATTGAACCCAGGTCCTCTGGAAGAACAGTCAGTGCTCTTAAACCGTGGAGCCATCTTCCCAGTCCCAGTTCAAATAATATTAATCAGAAATAATCTTACTAGGGCTAGAGAGATGGCTCAGTGGATAAACTGCTTGCTGTGTACTCATGAAGACTGGATTTTGGATCTCCAGCATCCATTTAAAAATCTGGATGGGGGGTTGGAGAGATGGCTCAGCGGTTAAGAGCACTGACTGTTCTTTCAGAGGTCCTGAGTTCAATTCCCAGCAACCACATGGTGGCTCAAAACCACCTTGAATGAGATCAGGTGGCCTCTGCTGGCATGCAGGCAGAAGACTGTATACACAATAAATAAATAAAATATTTAAAAAAAATCTGGATGGGTACAGCAGCCTGTCTGTAATCCCAGTGCTCAGAGACAGAAATGGGATCTCCTGGACTAGCAAATTAGTGATCTCTGGGCTTAGCTGAAGACCCTGCCTCAGTAGGTGAATAGAAAGTGATAGAAGAAGACACATGGCATGTCCTTTGACTTCCATAGGCACAGTCACACATACACATCAGAATCCTGTATTCACCTGTGCATGTGGATATGCTTACACATATGCACACCATATGCATACAGTTGCTGTCCCCTCCAAAACAACCAATGAACAACGCCCCCAAACCTTTCTGTTTGCCACTTCTGCCAGGCATGTAAGTCCAGCCCTCAAGAGCATGAAGCAAGGCCTGGAGAGATGACCAGCCCAGTGGTTATGAACACTGGTTGTTCTTCTAGAGGACCCAGGTTTGATTCCCGAACCCATAATGTACCTCACGATCATCCGTAACTCTAGTCCCAGGCAATCTGACACTTTTTGACCTCCATGGGCATCAGATACACACCTATACATGCAAATAAAGCATTCATACATATAAAATAAATAAAATAAAAAAAAGGCTGAGGCAAGAGAATCATTACAAGTTTGACCCAACCTGAGTTAACAGCTCATTGTAGGATTCAGAGTAGGACCCTGCTCAAAAAATAAGCAGAAACAATAGAGATGGTCAAGTAAGGGCTGTCGATGTGTTCACTTGGATTTGTTACCTAGTACCATATACAAGGGATCATGGTAGTGCATTCCTGTAATTCCACTTGGGAGATGGAGGTAGAAGGATCAGACGTTAGCAGTATCCTTTGCCACATAGTGAATTCAAGTCCAAAGCTCAAGGACTATGAGTTCAAGTCCAAAACTCAAGGACTAATAGTGAGCTTTCATAGCAGAGACTTACGATCATATATTGATTATCATAGGTTATTATTATTATTATTTACAAGACAGTGTTTCTCTGTGTAGCCTGGCCTGTCTTGGAACTCACTCTGTAGATCAGGCTGACCTCAAATGCTTGAACTAAAGGTGTGTGCTACCACTGCCCAGCTTATTATTAATACTTTTTGAGATGACCTCATACAGCCCAGACGGACCTCAAACTTTTTATGTAGCTAAGGATGACTTTGAATTCCTGTTCCTTCTGCTTCTACCTTCCAGATGCTAAGAAAGTAGTGGTTGTTGCCAGGATCTAGGTAAAACAATTAAATGAGGAAGGAGGCTGCCTGTTTCTGTCTGTCTGATCTTATGCTTGTCCCACTAGCTCTTATAACTTAAATTACCTTGTTTCTCTTCATCTGCATTTTGCCGCAGGGCTTTTACCTTTTTTTAACTCTGTCTGTCCTACTTTCACTGCTTCCTCCACATCTGTCTGTTTGGCCCAGAATCTCCCTCTCTTCCTCTCTAATTCTCTTCTCTTTTCTTCTCTCTTCTTGAGCCTAGATTCCTTTTCCTACTTATACTTTCTGCCTGCCAGCTCTGCCTAGCCCTTCTCTGCCTATCTATTGGCCATTCAGCTTTTTATTAGACCAGTCAGGTGCCTTAGGTAGGCAGAGCAACACATCTTTACATAGTTAAACAAATGCAACTTAGATAAATGTAACATGCCAGGCAGTGGTGACGCAGGCCTTTAGTCCCATCTCTTGGAGGCAGAAGCAGGTAGATCTCTGTGAGTTTGAGGTCAGCCTGGTCTACAGAGAGAGTGCCAGGATAGGCTCCAAAGCTACACAGAGAAACCCTGTCTCAAAAAACCAAAACCAAAATCAAACCAAACCCCCCCCCAAAAAAAACAAATGTAACACATCTTTACTTAGTTAAAGTAATATTCCACTGCAATATATTTTACATTTTTAAAAATTTGTTTTGTGTATGAGAGTTTCGCCTACATGAATGTGTATACTCAACGTGTGTCCCTGGTGCTCTTGGAGTTCAGAAGAAGCATCAGATCCCTTGTAACTGGAGTTGTGGATGCTTGTGAGCTGTCATGTGGGGAACAATTGCTGGTAATCTCTGAGACTGCTTTCCAACCCTCACACATCTTTAAGGAAGATTCTATCTATCATCCATCTATCTATCTATCTATCTATCTATCTATCTATCTATCTATCTATCATCTATCTATTATCTATCTATCTATCTATCTATCTATCTATCTATCTATCTATCTATCTATCTATCTCTATTCTCCATGGAGTGTGAGTGGAGGTCAGAGGATGACTACAGAGTTTTGGCTCTGTCTTTTCACCTTTATGTGAGTCCCTGGGATAGAACACAGGTCATCAGGTTTTGGAGGTATTCACCTTTACTGGCTGAGCTATCTTACTGGCACAACTTTATTCTTTTCATAAAAAATTGTGTGTGAGCCGGGCATTGGTGGCACACGTCTTTAATCCCAGCACTTGGGAGGCAGAGTTGGGTGTGTGTGTGTGTGTGTGTGTGTGTGTGTGTGTGTGTGTGTTCAGAAGTCAGAAGAGGAAATCAGATACCTTGGAGCTGGAGTTAACATGTAGTTGTGAGTCATCTGATGTTGGTGCTTGGAATTAAATCTTGGTCCCCTGGAGGAAGAACAGCAAGTGGTTTTAATTGCTGAGCCATTTCTTCAGTCCCATGTTTGTTTTTGTTTTTGTTTTTTTCCAGACAGGGTTTCTCTGTGTAATGGCCCTGGCTATACTGGAAGACCAAGCTGACCTTGAACTCAAAGAAATCTGCCTGCTTCTGCCTCTTTTTTTTTTTTTTTTTTTTTTTTTTTTTGGTTTTTCGAGACAGGGTTTCTCTGTATTGTTTTTTGGAGCCTGTCCTGGAACTCACTCAGTAGACCAGGCTGGTCTCGAACTCACAGTGATCCACCTGTCTCTGCCTCCCGAGTGCTGGGATTAAAGGCGTGCGCCACCAACGCCCGGCTTGCTTCTGCCTCTTGAGTGCTAGTCATAACTCATTTTTTTATGATCTTACCTTCATTTATTTATTTTCTTACATAATGTAAACACTACTTTTTATGATGGATATCTTATGAATTTCTCTTTGTACCTTGAATTCTATAATTTCAATTTAGGGATTTTCAAAGATGCATTGGTACATTCTGTCTTAGGCTATGGTAGACAGGATAAGTAATTAGAGCACTTGTTCTCTCGTTCTCTGGGGTGAGGACAGGGTCATCTTGAGTTGGATTGGAGATTGATCTCAGCCTTCAAATGGAAGCTAGAATAGTGCTTATGAAGAACATGCACCTAGGTTCTGATGTATGCCTGCCACTTTCCCAGGTGTGTCACTCGGCACATTAGTTCTAGTCTTGAAAGTCATCTGTGTTGGTGCTGATAATATCCTCTCTGAAAGAAAGCTTTTAAGGCCAGGTGTGGTGGGGCACACCTTCAATTTCAGCACTTGGGAGCAAAGGCAGGCGGATTTCTGTTAGAGTTGGAGGTCAGCCGGGTATATGCATGTAGTGAGATCCTGTTTCAAAAAAAAAAAAAAACAAAAAAGAGAAAAAAGAAAGAGTAGGAAAGCAATTAAATTAAAAAAAGGAAAAGGAAGAAAAGAAAAATGAAAAAAACAACCCCCAAAAAGAGAAAAGAAGAAAAAAACCCCCAAAACTAAAAACCAAACCAAAAAGCTTTAGAGGTTTATTTATTTATTTACTTGCTTGTTTGTGTGGTTGGGTATGGCGGTATCAGAGGACAGCTGTTTTCTCCTGTGGTTCCTAGGGATCAAACACAGGTTGTCAGGCCTGGTGGCAGGGCCTTCACCTGCGGGCCATGTCGCTGGCCATTACACTGTCATCTCAGGGATGAAGTAACTCTTTCCACAGCAGAGAGGTGGAGCTCCAGCTTGACTTCTTCCTGACTCCAGAGGCTCGTTCTTTTTAGCTTTGCTACACTCAAATAGACAATGCACTCAGATAAAACAATTCCAATTATTGACAAGCCTTGGTCTTCTTTGTTTTTTGTTTTTTGAAGCAGGATCTTGTTATTCTGGTCTGGGACTTAATGGTATCCTGGGTGCCTGGGTTACAGGCATGTGCTGCCATCGCTGGTTTATTGAAAAATAATGCAGAATTGCCTGGTCAGTGTAAGTGCTATACAGAGAAAATAAAAGTTAAGGAGATAGTAGAATCCTATTAGGATTCTATTTCTTTCTTCTGTTTTTCTAGACAGGGTTTGTCTGGGTAGCTCTGCTGTCCTGGAGAACTCTCTCTGTAGATCAGGCTGGCCTTGAACTCACAGAGATCCACCTGCCTCTGCCTCCTCAGTGCTGGGATTAAAGGCCTGTGCCACCACTGCCCAGCCCTAGGACTATTTCTTATTTTGAGACAGTGTTTCATGTGTCCCAGGCTGGCCTTGTTACATAGCTGAGGGTAAGGGAGTGTGTGTGTGTGTGTGTGTGTGTGTGTGTGTGTGGTGTGTGTGTATGTATGTGTGTGTGTGTATTTTTATTTTAATGATTTTTTTGTTTTGTTTTGTTTTTCCAAGACAGAGTTTCTCTGTATTGCTTTGGAGCCTGTCCTGGAACTCACTCTGTAGACCAGGCTGTCCTCAAACTCACAGAGATCTGACTGCCTCTGCTTCTCGAGTGCTGGGATTAAAGGCCTGTGCCACCAACGCCCGGCTCTTGTTTTTGTTTTATGTGTGTGAATATTTTGTTCATGTGTGTTTCATGTCTGAGGAGGGCATTTGGATTTCTTGGAACTAGATTTACGGATTTTTATTAGATGCCATGTGGGTGCTGCGAATTGAACCCAGGTCCTCTGGAAGCATAGCCCGTATTCTTTTTTTTTTAAAGATTTTATTTATTTATTATGAATACAACATCCTGCCTCCATGTACGCCTGCAGCCCAGAAGAGGGCACCAGATCTCATTATGGATGGTTGTGAGCCACCATGTGGTTGCTGGGAATTGAACTCAGGACCTCTGGAAGAGCAGTCGGTGCTCTTAACTTCTGAGCCATCTCTCCAGCCCCCGTATAGCCCATATTCTTTCCAGCACCCATTTTTCTTTTTTGAGACAGAGCCTATGTATTCCTTGCTGTTCTGGAACTAGCTATGTAGACCAGGTTGGCCTTGACTAACAAGAGACACGCTTGCCTCTGCCTCCCAAGTGCTGACTTAAAGGCATGCACTACCATGTATGACTGGCCTAACCTTTGTGTCCCTCCCCCTCTTTTTTTTTTTTAAATGGACAGTCTTTAAAGGAAATTGTTTGAGCCATTGTTTTACTTTTGGTGTGGAGAATATATATCCATATACAATACCTATAAAAAACTTTGTTCTCTTTCCCTATTATGTAGTTTAAGATAAAATATTTTCAAAGTTAAATTTGACAGGTTTAAAGTTGACAATATTTTTGATGCTTTTTGAGTTGACAGTGAAGTTGAACATGCTTATTTTCTGGTTTCAGACGGAGGACCCCAGTAAGTGTAGTCCTCGGTTTTGGGAGGAGCTCTTCCTCATGAAGGTGAGACTGGGTGGCATGTTGGAGATCTTGGGTAAGTAACATTGTCTTCTATATGCTAGGTGCTGTGCTAAAAGTCTGCTCAGGCCCTTATTCTTTTGGCAGGTGAACTTAGAGTATCTGGAAGGCAAGCTGGAGTCTCTGGATGGTGAGGAGTTAATGAAGATCAAGGACAATGTTAACTGTTTATTTCAACACTGTATCCAGGCTCTAGGAGAGGAGCATCCCATCCGAGTTGTCAATGCTTTGCAGGTATAGGCTGGGAGACTGGGAAGTCTTGTTTAACAGGAAAATGGAATTGAAGCTCATGGCTTAGATGCTGAGGAACCTAGAATTGCCTTTAGCTGTCATGTTTGCTTTTCTTTCCTTTTGTTTTTAATTTTTTTAAATAAAACATCTGTGTTATTTAACTATCTTCCTGTTTTTATTTACTCATTTATTTATTTGTTTATATTGGGTTTTTGAGACTATTGTATTGTTTTGGAGGCTATCCTGGAAGTAGCTCTTGTAGACCAGGCTGGTCTCGAACTCACAGAGATCCTCCTGCCTCTGCCTCCTGACTCCTGGGATTAAAGGCATGCGTCCCCAATGCCCGGCTACTTATTTTTTTAAAATGTAACACGTTGCTGTAGGTTTTCTTGTCCCACCTGGTCCTGCCACCCTTGAGCCCCAAGTAAACACATGGGATGCTATGTTAATTATTAAAGTGTTGGCTGATGACTAGGGCTTCTTATTGACTATCTCTGTCTTAATTATTAACTCATTTCTATTAATCTGTATATTTCCATGTAGTCTTATCTTACCATAGAATGCCTGGTGTGTTTTTTCTTCCTGGTCCTTTCATGGTGACTGCTTTTGCAGTCTTCCTCTGCCTATCTTTCCCAGAATTCTCCTTGTTTCCTTATCTTGCCTCTCTTCCTATCTTATTGGCCAAACAGTGTTTTATTCATCAACCAATAAGAGAAACATGTATACAGGAGTGCCTCGACCTGCGGGACATTCAACGTGGGGGCTGGAGGGCACCTAAGGGAAAAATGGGCGCCAAGACAGGAGTCTGATCAAGGCGACAACTTTATTTCATCTCAAAGGGATTTATATAGGGGAAGGGAGGAGGGGAAGTGAGCCTGGTGGAGCAAAGGTCAGTGGGAGGAGTAACCTTCTGTGCTGCCTAGAAACCTAATTCCCAGGGCAAAAGGTCAGGGGGTAGAACCTCCTGTGTTGCTAGGTAACCTGACCATAGGTTCTTACTTTCTCTAGCTCAATCTTTCCTATCTCGCCTAACTCCTGGCGGAATTGGGGGCTTTCTGTTGAGCTTGTAACTGCTAATTAAGTTGCAGGCCTGTTTCTGGAATTTAGCAGAGGTAGCAGGGTGGTCCAGAGTCACATAATCTCTATGAGGGTTGAGTCACGTCTTTTCTTATGAGTACATGAGGCAGCCATATCTGGCTGATGACTGTAGGCCCCTGACACAGAAGGACATCCCCCTTAGTAACACATCTTTTTGAAAAAATTATTTATTATGTATAAGGTGTTCTGCCTGCACCAGGACACCAGGTCTCATTACAGATGGTTGTGAGCCACCATGTGGTTGCTGGGAATTGAACTCAGGACCTCTGGAAGAACAGCCAATGCTCTTAACCAGTGAGCCATCTCTCCAGCTCCCTGTTTTATTTATAATTTTTCATTTTTTAAAAAGATTTATTTATTTATTATGTGTACAGTGTTCTGCCTGCATGTATAACTGCAGGCCAGAAGAGGGCACCAGATCTCAATACAGATGGTTGTGAGCCACCATGTAGTTGCTGGGAATTGAACTCAGGAACTCTGGAAGAACAGGCAGTGCTCTTAACTGCTGAGCCGTCTCTCCAGCCCCTATTTATAATAAAAAAAAATTTATTATGGGATACAGAGATGGCTCAGCAGTTAAGAGCACTGGCTGCTATTTCAGAGGACCCAGGTTCAGTTCTCAGCACCCACATGGCAGCTCACCACTGTCTGTAACTCTAGTTCCAGGTGATCTGACACCCTCACATAGATATACACTCAAGCAAAACACCAATGCACATAAAGTAAAAATAAATAAGTTATATATATAATAAAAGAGCTCTGGCTGCCCTTCCAGAGGACCTAGGTTCCCAGCACTCACTCATATGGCAGTTCAGAACCATCTATAACTCCAATCTTGGGGGGATCCAATCAGTGCTCTCTCCTGCCCTCTGTGGATATGTGGCATGCATATGGTGTACAGACATACATGCAGGTAAAATACCTGTACACATAAAATGAATGAAAAATAAGTAAACATTTATTACTATTATTTTTAGTTATGTGTCTGTGTTGCATGAACACAGTTATCTGCTCCTGAAATTATCGTGATTGTGAGTCACCCAGCATGGGTGCCAGGAATCAAACCAGGGTGCTCTGGAACAGCAACAAGTATTCCTAACCACTAGGCTATCTCTGCAGTCTAATTTAAGTGCTTTTCTTATATTTTTGGTTGTGAGTCTAGCCTTTAACGGTTGAACAATCTCTCCAGGCCGTGCTTTTCTGTGATGGTGTACACCTTTAATCCTAGCACTCGGGAGGTAGAGGCAGGTGGATTTCTGTGAGTTTAAGGTAAGCCTGATTTATAGAGGAAGTTCTAGGCCAGTCAAGGCTTTGTGGTGAGATCCTGTCTCAAAACAAACAAAAGCAAAATAAAAATAAAAAAAAAGTATGTACTATGTATGATGTGGGGGGGAGTGCATATGCCACAGTGCTCCTAGAGATTAGAAGACAACCGTGTGGAGTTGCTTTTTTGCTCCCACCTCTGTGTGGTTCCAGGGGTCAAACTTGGGTCGCCATCTTGCAGGGCAAGCACTTGCCATCTGAGCTATCTCTCTAGCTCCTCACTGTTTTTTTTCTCTATAGGAGGAAGTGATATGTCTGTCTTTATTACTGTCTTCCTTACAGAGTTGCTGAACCTAGAGCTCACCATGTTTTAGCTAGGCTGGAGGCTGGCAGGGCGAGAGAGAGAGAGAGAGAGAGAGAGAGAGAGGGAGGGAGGGAGGGAGGGAGGGAGGGAGGGAGGGAGGGAGGGAGGGAGGGAGGGAGGGAGGGAGGGAGAGAGGGGAGAGAGAGCGCGCGCGCGCGTGTGTGTGTGTGTGTGTGTGTGTGTGTGTGCGTGCTCAAGTGCATACACGGGTGTGTGTGTGGGTTTGCTGGTGTGCAGGTGTTTATGCTCATGTCTCAGGCACCTGTGGAGTTAGAACACCTGGCAGAGTCAGTTCTTGTGTCAGGCACCTTCACCTGCTGAGCTAGCTCTCTGGCCCTGATCCTAAACTTATGATTCTTGTGCCTCCATCCCCCAGTGCTGGCATTGCAGGTGTGCGTCTGTTTCTTAATTTCTGGACTGTCCATGTTTACATTTAAGCTCTTTTCGAACTCAGAGTAACAAATTGAAGGTTAGCCTTGTCAAGACATAGTTCTGAAGTTAAAGGAGGAAGCTACAAATTTAGTGTATTCCTAGTTTCGAGACTTCCTCTCTAGAAAGAATTGTTTTTTCTCATCTTTGCAGACCTTGTGTGCACTAATTCGAGGAGTCCACCAGAAGAATAAATCTACATCTGGATTCGATATCATCAACATGCTAATGGGTTTTGACAAAGCGGAGCTATGCATGAAGGTGAGGCATGGGATGTGCGTGTGCTCTGAAGAGCTGTTCCTGACCGCTGCTTGTAATGCCGCTGCCCACGGGCATGCTAGAACATTTGGATTCACATTCTCTCTTGGGTTTTTGCTTTTTGTTTTTGTTTTTGTTTTTGATTTTGTTTTTGTTTTTCGAGACAGGAATTCTCTGTGCATCAGCCAACCCTGGCAGTCCTGGAACTTGCTCTATAGACCAGGCTGGCCTCCAACTCACAGAAATCCGCCTGCCTCTGCCTCCTGAGTGCTGAGTTGAAAGGTGTGCATTACTGCCACCCAGGTTTTTATGACATGTATGAACTTGGATAAGATATGAAAAGTTACAGGGTCAGTATTTTGTGGTGGTAGCAATGAAACCGCGCTGCTGTACAGGGAAGGCGAATGCTCTGCTACCAAGAACCCTTGCTTGCTTCCGCTTTGACACAGGGTCTTGCGTAGCTGAGGCTGGCTGCATACTTAATTACACAGCATAGGATTGTGTGTGTGTGTGTGTGTGTGTGTGTGTGTGTGTGTGTTTGAGACAGGGTTTCTCTGTGTTGTCCTGGTGGGTAGAACTTTTTAAAAAATTATTTATTTAAGACTTATTTTGTGTGCATTGGTGTCTCTCCTGCCTGTGTGTGAGAGGGATGTCCTGGAACTGGAGTCAAACAGTTGTGAGCTGCCATGTAGGTGCTGGGAATTGAACCTGCGTCCTCTGGAAGAGCAGCCAGTGCTTGTAGCCTCAGAGCCATCTCTCCAGCTCTTGCATAGACTTTTTAAAAAACTCTTTGTAATTTTTTGAGTAGGCTGGGGACTATTGGCACATACTACCATGCTTGGCTTGAATTAAATTTAAAAATTATGCTTCCATATTTACTGACACACTTGTATGTGTGGATTAGTGGGTGTGTGGAGGTCAGAGGACACTTTCAGGAGTTGATTCTCTTCTTCTGCCATGTGGGTCTTGGGGATTGAACTTGGGTTGTTAGACAAGTGCTTTTGTCCACTGCTGCCCTTTGAACTTTTTTTAAAACTTAGGTTTATTCATGTTATGTTATGTGTAAGTGTTTTACCTGCATGTGTGTATGCTTGATGGCCTTGGGAGTCAGAGGAGGGTGTCAGATTTCCTAGCTCTGGAGTTCTGGATGGCTGTGAACCATCATGTGAGTGCCTGGAAGCCAGCCTGGGCCCTGTGCAAGAGCAGCCAGTGCTGTTAGCTGCTGAGCCATCATCTCTCCAGCCCCAAGGCCTTCGGATTTTATATCCGGCATTTGAAACTAAGTTTTTCCTTCTGCTTCTCCTTTTCCTCTTGCTCCCCTCCCGCCTTGTGCAGATCAAACCTATGGTTTTGTGCATGGTTCATGATAGACAGGGCTTTAGCACTAAGACACTATCTTTTTATAATAACACTTTCATAATTCACATATTGTATAGTTGATCCTTAAATTTAACAAATATCATCACTTTTAGTTTAAAAACCAGTTTTAATTGTCTCCCAAAAGAAAAAATATGATGCTTCTGAGTGCTAGAATTATAGACATATGCCTGGTTTACATTTGGGATTGAACCCACAGCCTCATGAAAGCTAGGCAAGCACTCTGTCAGTGAGCTACACTCCCAGCCCTCCCCATGTAGCTTTGATTATTCTAAGGTCTAGCTGGTGTCCCTTTCCTCCTCAAAAAAAAAATGTGTGTGTGTGTGTGTGTGTGTGTCTGTGTGAGAGAGAGAGAGAGAGAGAGTACTGTGTATATGTTTGTATGAAGGTACATGAGGAGAGCAAAGGTCGACATTGAGTGTCTTCTATCGTGTTCCACCTTATTTTTTTGAGACAAGTTTTTTCACTGCATCTTGGAGCTCTAGACTAGCTGGTCCACAGGCCCCAAAATCTTCCTGTCTTTTCCTTCCTAGTGCTGGGATTACAGGCATGTAACACTGTGCTAAGCTCTTCTGTGTATGTGTGTATGTGTGTGTAGGTCAGGGGTTGATGTCAGGAGCTTTGTTATTAATATCAAAACAACTTTTAAAAAAAGATTTAAGTTATTTACACAGTGTTCTGTCTTCATGTGTCCCTCCAGACCAGAAGAGGGCACCAGATGGTTATGAGCCATCATGTGGTTGCTGGGAATTGAACTCAGGACCTCTGGAAGAGCAGCCAGTGCTCTTAATCTCTGAGCCATCTCTCCAGCCCCTTATCAAAAAAACTTTATAACATTTTATTTATGTGTGTGCGCACATGAGTACCATGGCATAGTATGGAGGTTAGAAGACTTGAAATTACTTTCTTTTGTCTTTCTCTTTAATCTAAAAACATGTGCAAGCTTCAAGGTCTTGCTTTGAAAGGGTAGATGATCACATTGCTTAATTTAACTGAAGCATATTGTTTTATTTTTGAGGCAGGGTCTTTCTGTTTTGTAGTCCTGGCTGTCATAGAAATCACTGACTCAATATGTGTGTTAGAGTGGCCTCAAACTCACAGAGATCTCTCTGCTTCTGCCTCCCGGTGCTGGAAGTAAAGCCATACCCGGCTGAAACATTTTATTTTGAATCTTCATTTTGAAAATCCAACATGCTGAATCCTTAATTCTACTCTTTTTTTTAGGGATTTATTTATTTGTTTTATGTGTGTGAGTTGTTTTGTTGTCTTTTGTCTTCATGCATGTGTACATCATGTACATACATAACCTGGTGCCCTCAGTGTCCAGAAGATCTCATTGCATCCCCTGGAACTGAGTTATAGCTGGCTTTGAACTACTGTGTGGTTTCTGGGAATCAAAAATCCAGATTTTTCTGTAAGAACAAGTGCTCTTAACTACTGAGCCATTTCTATAACCTTAAATTTTCCCCATTATTATTATTATTATTATTATTATTATTTGAGATAGGGTTTCTCTGTGGCTTTGGAGGCTGTCCTGGAACTAGCTCTTATAGACCAGGGTGGTCTTGAACTCACAGAGATCTGCCTGCCTCTGCCTCCCGAGAGCTGGGATTAAAGGTGTGTGCTACCACCACCCAACTTTTCCCCTTATTTAATGTAGAATATTTTTTCTTCTTCTCTCTATCATAGTATGAAGGTTTTACCTTTTATTAGTTTATGTCTAAAAGCTTTTTCTTTTCTTTTTTTAGTGCAAGCATCAAATTCCAATCGTACTGTCAATTGTAGATGAACCAAGCCAGTTTTGTTTGATTGCTTATATGGCTATTTATGCCCAGGAGTGAACTGATACTGTTTCTGTTACTGGTTTAGTGTGCCTGCATGATGCACTTTCTTTAACAAGTAATGAAATCATGTATAATTACTAAACCATTATGTTTCCCTTTCCTAAACTACTTCATTGTTCTAATCTCATGGTTACATATGTATAAAGCTTCAAACATTCATGTAGTACAGAAATGAATACCCTATTATTCTCTGCAGTTGTTTAAAACATTTTCCCCCAAGTAGCAGACTTTGAAGTCTTTTTCTTTGATCGTGGACTAGGGAAATGATACTGTTGATTGACAGTTATTCACTTTATTCCTGTGTATCATAACACAACACTGGGTAAAGATGGGGTGTAAATGTTGCTTGGTGTGCTTTAATGTTTATGGTTCTCTTTCCCAGAACTTGATGGAGAGTTTGGATTCATTACTGTGCGCAGAAGGTTCTGAAAGTCTGAAGAGTTTATGTCTGAAACTTCTTCTTTGCTTAGTGACTGTAAGTGACCACCTATGTGTTTGTTACGGGTATTCATTACATCAGAGTCACGGCTAGTGGAATACTTCCTCCCAAAGGTGAAAGAGCAATTCTTTACTGGGGTATTATATCATTCATTCCCTTTTGTCTTAATGTATAGGAGGAAGTTAGTTGTGTGGAGTTGTGCTTTTTGGAAATTAACCTCTGAGCAGCTGCTGGCATTTTTAGCCTACAGGCTATATGATATTTGCCACTTGATTTTTTTATTTTGCTTAAACATTTTAAAAAGTGTGTGTGTGTGTGTGTGTGTGCGCGCGCATGTGTGGGTGTGTCCCCTTCCCCATACATAAAGTCATATTGGTCAAAAGACAACTTTCAGGAGTTCTCTCCTTCCACCATGTGGGCCCCAGGATGGAACTCAGATCATTAGGCTTAGTGGCAAGGGCCCTAACCTGCTGAGTCATCTTCCCAGTTGATGTATACCATGTTAGAAGGACTATTCTAGGAGAACTCTTGGATTGTCTGATTTTTCCTTTTCATTGGGTCTCACCTGAAAATGGTTCTTGGGATTCACATTCTTGGGATAGTTTTTGTTTGCTCGTTGCTTTAACTTTTTTTCCACGTAGATGCTAGGGTAAGAGATACACATGGAAAAAAAGAAGAGATACACACATGAGATGTCAGGTGCATTGGCTCAGACTTTTAAAAGCTTTTCATTGCATTTAGGTTACAGACAACATCAGTCAGAACACTATCCTGGAATATGTAATGATCAACAGTATATTTGAAGCAATTTTACAGGTAGGTCAACTTCCTGATGACCTTTCTCTTGTAGATAGACAAGCTCTTCAGATTTTAGTCGTCCCTGGGATCAGGGCTTAGCCTTAGTTATTATTATACACTCTGTATCTTGTTACAGATACTGTCCCATCCTCCAAGTCGTAGAGAGCATGGCTATGATGCTGTTGTCCTCTTGGCTTTGCTGGTGAACTACAGAAAATATGAGGTAGGCGGCTCCTAGTGTACAGTTGTTTTTACATCATCATCTTGCTGGGCACAGCAGCCATCTTAAACTGTTGAATATATAGAAGACACACTCTTGGTAAGCTGTATTCTTTCTTTTTCTTCCCTTAAAAGAAGTTTTATTTTATGAGTATGGCTATTTTGCCTGCATGTATGTCTGTGCACCATGCATGTTCCTGGTATCCATGGAGGTCAGAAGAGGACATCAGAGCCCCTTGAACTGGAGTTACAGATGATTGTGAGCCACCATGGTGGTGCTGGAATCGAACCCACACCATCTGGAAGAGCAACCAGTGTTCTTAACCACTGAGCCATTTCCTTCCCCCCACCTATTTTTTCCCCAGATGGGTCTCTAGTAGCTTAGGCTGGCCTCATTCACTTTGTAGCTAAGGACAACCTTGACTACTCATCCATTCTTTGACCTCCTGAGTGTTGGCATTATAGGCATTTACTACCTTGTCTGGTTTTTACCGAGGAAGTTTTGTTGTGTTCACTTTTTTTTTGAGACAGTTTTACCACATATCCTTGGCCAGCCTGTAACTCACAAAGACCTGCTTGTCTCTCCTGAGTGCTAGAATTAAAGTATTGGCCACTGTGCTCAACCCTCTAGGAACTTGTTTTTTCCCCAGAAAAGTTCTTTTCAGTTAGCCCTGATTGCTCTGTAGTCCAGGCTGGCCTTGAATTCACAGAGATCTGCCTGCCTCTGCCTCCCTAGTACTGGGATTAGAGGTGTGCACCATCAAAACCTGGCAGGAACTTTTAAAAAATAATAATAAAACAAGGGTTTGTATTAACTCTGGTTGTATCGCACTGAATCAGAATTTGTGGGAGAGGGACTGTTTGTTTTTTTAAAAGGTCCTCAACGGAAGCTGGGTAAGGCTGTAATCTCAGCACCTTGCATACTGAGACAGGAGTCCTGCCACAAATTCAAGGACAGCTTGTGCTACATGGTGAATTCTGGGCTAGTTTGGGGTACAAAGTCTCAAAACAAACAAACCAACCAACCAACCAACCAACCAACCAACCCCCAGCAAAACAAAATGAATTTCCATGTAGGAAATAAACCAGCGTTAGTAATCACAGACCTGGGGCTGGAGAGATGGCTCAGAGGTTAAAAGCACAGGTTGTTCTTCCAGAGGTCCTGAGTTCAATTCCTAGCACCCACATGGTGGCTTACAGCCATCTATAATGAGATCTGGTGCCCTCTTCTATCGTGCAGGCATGCATGCAGGCAGAAACTTGTATACATAATAAACAAATAAATCTTAAAAAAAGGAAAAAAAGAACTTTAATAAAAAATAAAAGAAAAAGAAATCACAGGCCTACTGCATCTGCTTTGGAAGATTATTTTACTTGTATGTGTGTGTGACTGAGTGCATGTATGTGTACTACATGCATGCAGTTATGCTTAGAGGCCAGAGGAGGGCATTGGGTTCCCCTGGAACTGGGGTTACCTGTAGTTGTAGTTGTGTTATCTGGTATGACATGGATGCTGAGAGCTTAACCAGGGTCTTCTGCAAGAACAGCAAGTGCTTTTCATCACTAAGCCATTTCTCTAATTCCAACATATATATTTTTTTTAATAGGCTGCTATGTAGCCCTGACTAGCCTAGAATTCAGTATGTATAGCAGGCTGGTCTGGGAGTCATGAGTGATCCTCGTGCCTCTGTAAATCTTCCCTCCACATCCCTGACTCAGTTCTATGATGTGCAGGCCTCTGACTATTTCTGACAAGACTTGTTTTATATGTCTTATTCATTAAGCGGTCTATGTGTAAGTATCTCTGCTGGTCTAAGAGCTCTCTGACTTTTTTTTTCCTCGAGACAGGGTTTCCTCTATGTAGCTCTGGCTGTCCTGGAACTTGTTTTGTAGATCAGGCTAGCCTCACACTCACAGAGATCCCCCTGCTTCTGCCTCCTGAATGCTGTAATTAAAGGTGCGGGCCACCACTACTGGACTGAACTCTGATTTTAATTTTTTTTCTTTTTTGGTTTTTCAAGATAGGGTCTCTCTGTAGCTTTGGAACCTGTCCTGGAACTCACTCTGTAGACCAGGCTGGCCTTGAACTCACAGATATCCGCTTGCCTCTGCCTCTAAAGGCTTGTACCATCACTGCCACTGTCGCCGGGCTTTAATGAAGATTTTAGTTGAAGATATTGCTTTATCTTTAACAATACTGTAGGCTACCCTCCCACACCCTTTGTGCTGACCTCAGAGTTTTGGCAATCCTACTTCAAGGTCTACTCACTGCTTGAACTACAGTGCACACTATCTCACCTGGCTGTAATGTTAGTTTGAAGACAGGATCTCATACAGTCCAAGCTGGGTTTGAACTACCCTTCCTACTTTCACCTTCCTAGTGAGTCACTGTGGTCCCCCACCACCAGCACACCTCTCCCTCCCTCCTTTCCTCCCTCCTTTCAATACAGAGTTTCATGCTATAGCTCAGGCTGGCCCCAAATTGGTGGTGAGCCATGCCTCAGTCTCCCACCATATCCAGTGTGGCACCATACCCAGTGAGGCTCTTGGTTTCCGTTTTTGAAATGAAAACCAGAACTCAGAGATTGGTGTATTTGCCTTATTCCTCTCAAGGCAGACTGCATGGAGATGGAGGGAGGTTGCTGAGGGAGGCCAGGATCCTTCTGAGGGATCGCCCTGAGGAGTAGGAGGCAGCTGGAAAGGGGTCCTTGACACTAACCAGCTCTCTGAAGTCGGGTGCTTCCTCACTAATAAGTGGGGGCTCTGAGAAATATGGTCTCTTCTTAGCCGGTCAGCTGAAAAGTGTGCTGGCTGATGACAGGACTTTTTTTTTTTTACGTTTAAACATTTCTTTTTTTAATTAATTTTTATTTTATGTGCATCGGTGTTTTGCCATGGGATGTGAGCTGTGATGACAGGACTTTTAAAAGTAGTTTTCTGAGATTTTGACTCTGAGGGTTCTTCCCTCCCTCCCTGCCTCCCTCCCACGGGCCTAGCTGGTTGTCCTTGTACTTGCTGTGTGGTCTAAGCTGGTGTCTAGCTTTCAGGGATCTCCTGCCCAAGCCTCCCAGGTCCTGTGACTGCAGACATGTGCCATCATGCCTGCACCACTGAGTGAATTCATTCAGAAACACTGAAGGGATGGGTAGCTTATTGTCATGAGGAGAGGCCGTTAGAAGGGACACTTAGGAGAGACTGGAGCGTGTGGAATAATGTTGATGTGCTAGAAATCCCAAGAGCTGGTCACTTTTATTGTCTTGGAATGTAGATAAACATGTAATTTGTCATCAATACCTGTTTCTACTGGCAATCTGGAGGTTCTGCTGTGGGAGACATCGTGATCTCTGTCATGTGTAAAAGCCTATGGGGCCTTATTACACCAGCAAGAAAAATAGCCGAGGAAAAATGCAGAGGAAAGCAGAAGAAGTTGAGTTCTGTGTGACAGGAGTGTGCTATCGTCACTAATGAGTATTTCACAGCCTTCTGGTGGATATAGCTGTTTTGAGGCAGTGGCTTGGCTTCTCTAAGTGCAAAGTGAACCGTGGATCAGCCCAGTAGGGCTCTGAAGTGTCAGCCTGAAAAATGGGACACAGCCAGTAGCTGGAGAAAATTGTATTTCTAGAGTGAGGTACGCATCTTTGTTGTGTCAGAAACCCCAGAAGAATGAATACACCCAGCGAGGGCAAGCTGGTGGGCATGCTTTCTCTGAATTTTACAGCCCTGGATATAAGTCACTCACTAGATGCCATTAAAGAAGCCCAATTAGAGTGGAACAGGAAGGCTTTTGACAAGGGTATGAGGAATTCCAAATGAACATAGCTAAATTAAAAGCCAGTGAAATTTTATGCAAACCAGTAGGAGAAGGTATGCTGGGGGGAATATTTTAGCTACTACAGGAGTTAATCCCATGACCAGTAAGACAAGTTGTAAATCTTTCTAGAAAGGGTTAAAGATATCAGAGACTAGTCAGATATAAGAAATAAGTAAAGATCCGGGCAGTGGTAGTGCATCCTTTTAATCCTAGTACTCGGGAGGCAGAGGCAGGCGGATTTAAGTTCTAACTTGGTTTACAGGGCAAATTCTAGGATGACAGCCAGGGCTACATAGTGAGGCCCTGTTTCAAAAAAAAAAAGTGCTTTGCTTTTTCTAAAGTTGCTGTCAACATGGTAACATCTCTAGGTCGGCCAGCTGCTGATTTTCCTTTCCAAGAATCTCCTTGCATCGGATCTTGACAGTTTGTATTGTAAAAATGTAAAACATAATAAAACTTTGTTTTTCTGTCCCCAGTTGATGTGAAAGATGTGCTTTGAAACTTGATTAAATGAGGTCTGTGTGGGGATTAGCTTTTCAGTTTTGGTTTCAGGTTTCTTAGTAATGAGTTTTCTTGGTAGCTGTAAAAATTGCCAGCCTGAGCACTTTTGTTACTGTCTCTCCTTGGGTTGGAATTGGTGCTTGGTCCTCAGGAGAACTTTCCTCACAGCCTGTGGGTGGGATGTTTTTAAGGTGAGCAGGTCATTGGCTCTCATCCCACTTTTAAGAAGTAGTCATATCTTTAATGAGTTTAAATATGTGCCCAGCTGAGACTAGGTCTGGAAAAACTCAAGTAATCTTCCTGTGTTGTAAGCGATGGGACAATCATTAAATCCCAGTGTCCTGACCAGATTGTTGCTTGGGTAATAACATCCTTTTCTGCAGTACCCCCTGCAGTGTTATTTGGTTATCAGATCTCCATAAATGGCCTCTCTGGCTGTTAAGCAGCTGCCACCTCCCACCCCTGAGGTGGCTTTGTTTTACGGGTGGGCGAATCAGTCCTTGCATGTAGTTTTGAAATGGTTACGGAGCCTTTGGGATGAGAGTGTAAGTTAGCAATGAACAAATATATGTCTTAAGGGAGCGAAGGTTTTATTTCTCCCAAAAGACAGCTATCCCTATGGACTCATAGGACAGAACAAATGAGTTTTTCAGAGTGTTCACTTTTTAGAAAAAGGAAAAATAGGAGAGGCAGATGAACATAGATATGAGCTAATTCAACCCAGAGGAAAATGTAGGTAGAACAGAACTGACATTTGTGTGTATGTGCACACAGATACATGTGCACTTGACAGATGCCCCCTGAGGTGAGAGATTCCCTGAAATGGGAACTGTTAGCAGGCAAGATGCTTTGGGTTTGGGTATCGGGAGCATGATGGTGGAAAGAGGGCTTGCAGATGCACTTTTGTTACTACTTTAATTAGCTACCAGGCTTTCTTAACTTGGTCATACTTACCTTCATTCTTCTCTTGTTTAATAGTCTGTGAATCCTTATATTGTGAAGCTGTCTATTGTGGATGACGAGGCTACACTGAATGTGAGTATCTGAGTTCTGGACTTTTTGATATTGTCTTACTTGCTTGCAGTGGCCTTATTTTCTTTTTCTTTCTTTTTTTCTTTTTTTTTTTTTTTTGGTTTTATGAGACAGGGTTACTCTGTATTGTTTTGGAGGCTGTCGGTCCAGCCCTGCCTCGAACTCACAGAGATCCGCCTGCCTCTGCCTCCCGAGTGCTGGGATTAAAGGCGTGCGCCACCACCGCCTGGCTGCAGTGGCCTTATTTTCAGTGGACATTAAAAAGATAGAAACTGCTGAACAGTGGTCACACTGAGTGAAACTTGAGCAAGGG
Source organism: Mesocricetus auratus (assembly GCF_017639785.1). NCBI lineage: Eukaryota > Metazoa > Chordata > Mammalia > Rodentia > Cricetidae > Mesocricetus > Mesocricetus auratus. Next base: position 15,576,198 of record NW_024429182.1, read on the forward strand.
AGACCTCAGAGCCCACAGTGACACACTTCCTCCAAAAAGGTCACGCCTACTCCAAAGGCACACCTCCTAATAGTACCACTCCCTATAGGCTTATGGAGGCCAATTACATTCAAACTCTACCTAAGTTATTTTAATATTTATTCTATGCTTTTTTCCTTTCCCTTCCTGTTTTCTTTAATTTTTAATAAAATTATGCTGGCCACATGACTTTAATACCAGCACTTGGTAGGCAAAGGCAGGTGAATCTCTGTGAGTTCAAAGCCAGCCTGGTCTACATAATGAGTTCCAGGACATCCAAGGCTAGTTTTGTGGTGAGGCCCTGTCTCCAAAAAACAAACAAACAAAACCCAAAACAACAACAACAAAAAAAAACCCACCACCAAAATTTTATTACTTTTTTTTTGTTTTGTTTTGTTTTGTTTTGTTTTACGAGACAGGGTTTCTCTGTATTGTTTTGGAGGCTGTCGGTCCAGCCTGGCCTCGAACTCACAGAGATCCGCCTGCCTCTGCCTCCCGAGTGCTGGGATTAAAGGTGTGCGCCACCACCGCCCGGCAATTTATTACATTTTACTGTGTGTGTGTGTGTGTGTGTGTGTTTTGCAGGAGTCACGGCTCTTCTTTCACTCTATGAGCCCTGGGGATTGAACTCAGGCCCTCAGAGCAATAGTCTCTACCTACTGCACCCTCTCACCAGCCCTTTCCTGTTTTCTTGCAGCCTGAGAGTGGCTTGCTTATATTCATCTTCATTTAATCTGAGACTCACTGTCACTCTTGTTGTGGCTGTTCGGGATTATATGAGTCTTTTTATATGCATCTTTCGCATAGTCGTCTCTTCAGAAGTGAAAATGATCCCAGTGAACTGGTCTGTTTTGCCTCTTGTTACTCAATTTTAAATGATCTTTGGGAATATTAAGCAAAATAATTAGATAACAATCTTTTCTAAGAGGGTTGCTTTTCTCTGTCCTTAGTTTAGAATTTTCACTACTTTGACAAAACAAACAAAAATTGTTCTTAGAATTTCTGTCCTTGACACCAGCTTTCTGGCAGAACTTCTTGGGTTTAAAGTCCCTGGCTGAGCTATAGCAATGCCACCAATACCGGAAGGCTCCTTGCTTATTTCAGCTGTGCTGTGTTTTCTCTTCCAGGGTATGGGGCTTGTGATCACTCAGGCTTTATCTGAGTACAACAGGTGAGTCTGCTTTTCCACAGGGGAGAAAACTAATTTCCTCTTGACTGGGTGAGTAGGGAAGAGGCTTGTTAGAATTCTTAGGTGAAAATTCCTAACCTATCCCAAAAGCACAGGTAGAGATCTGACTGGAAGAGATGTACATGCTCAGCTTGATGGTGTCCGAGGGGCTTTGTTTTCTATCGCCAGGGCAGGGCGGCCATCAAGTTAGTGTCCACCTTTAGTTCAAACAATGAGGCACATTCCTTTTCAGCCTTTGGTGTTTTGTTATAGAGCATTTCACTAGCTTCATAGTTACAAAGCATGTTTTCCCTTTACCCAGTGTGTCATGGAAATACCATTTTCCATGTGAGAAAGCTGGCCGGGCGTTGGTGGCGCATGCCTTTAATCCCAGCACTCGGGAGGCAGAGGCAGGCGGATCTCTGTAAGTTCGAGACCAGCCTGGACTACCGAGCGAGTTCCAGGACAGCCTCCAAAGCCACAGAGAAACCCTGTCTCGAAAAACCAAAAAAAAAAAAAAAAAAAAAAAAGAACTCCATGTGAGAAAGCTTCTGAAATACCACTTTAAAATTCTTCTTTTTTTTTCTAGACAGGTTTCCTCTGTGTAGCCTTGGCTGTCCTGTCCTGAAACTTGCTCTGTAGACCAGGCTGGCCTCAAACGTGGAGATCACGTGCCTCTGCCTTCAGGCTAAGAACAACCTCTGTTACTGAATTACACTCATGAGCCAGATGTTTCTTTTTCATTAATGATTTCAACTTCCCAGAGTCCTTGTTTAGTCTCAGGCTCTCTTAAGTCGATGCTTGCTTGTTTTTCTTCATCCCATGGGTAGGGAAGGATTTGGCATTCCATGAGTAGAACCCGAAAGTATCTGTAATCCTACTAAGGGCCAGCCGGTATGTCCCATCTCCACAAATGTTTTAGCTCTTCAACTTTCTTCCTTCTTCAAACAAACAAGGTTTTCACTGTCACAGCCTGAAAGAATTTTCACTGCCACACTTTTCAAGTAATCATCTGTTTGGGAAATAACTAGATCAGCCATATGCTAGAGGAATTTCACACTTCTGCAGCTTGCTTTCTAAGTCTCTCCCAAAGTAGCCAGGCTTTCTGGTACGCACTCCCTCACGAGCAGATGGGTGCATCTCAGCTTGCGGGGGCCGTGGCTAGAGCGTCATCATGCTTTAGAGTCAGACATTCTGAGACTACTCTGCCCTGATTACCTAGAATGTCAGGGTTGAATATATACTTGTTAAAAAATCCTGAAGTTTAATTTAGTTATCTTTTTAGGCAGTATAAAGACAAGGAAGAAGAACACCAGAGTGGTTTTTTCTCTGCCTTAACAAATATGGTAAGTTCTACTTGTGTTTTTTCCTTCCTGTTGAGAAGTACAGGAAACCTTCAGGGGTGGGCAAATTTGGGCTCAGTTCAGATATCTTTGAGGTAATGGTGTGAGGAGAAGAGTGGGTATTCAGAGAAGATTCGATTTTATTTAGAACTGTATTTCCTTCATTTGGAGTCTCATGACAGTCCTTCTGCCTTATCCTTCCAAATTCTGGCTATATTGTGGGCCACCAGACCTGGTTGGAACCAAGCATTTTTATCAAATTTTAAAAACTAGGTTAAATAGGGAAGATGGGAACTTTGATTTTTCTGGGACTGATTTTTTTTTTTCCTGACTAATTAGTAAATAAAAAGTACAACTGGGCCGGGCATTGGTGCCGCACGCCTTTAATCCCAGCACTTGGGAGGCAGAGGCAGGCGGGTCTCTGTGAGTTCGAGGCCAGCCTGGTCTACCGAGCAAGTTCCAGGACAGTCTCCAAAACAATACAGAGAAACCCTGTCTCGAAAAAAAACCAAAAAAAAAAAAAAAAAAGTACAACTGGGTTTAGTAGCAGATTAATCCTATAATTGGGAAGGCTGAGGCAGGAAAACTATGAATTTGAGGCTAGCCTGGGTTATATAAAGAAATCTGGTTTCTTTCTTTTTTTTTTTTTTTTGGTTTTTCGAGACAGGGTTTCTCTGTGGCTTTGGAGGCTGTCCTGGAACTAGCTCTTGTAGACCAGGCTGGCCTTGAACTCACAGAGATCCACCTGCCTCTGCCTCCCAAGTGCTGGGATTAAAGGCGTGCGCCACCAACGCCCGGCCTGAGCCTGATTTCAAAAGAATCTTATAAATGCTTTAACTCTGAGGCATAAATCATACAAATGTCTCAGAGGCTATGGAATCGTGAATTTTATATTGATACTTGTTTACATGAATTAGATTATATTGTTCTCAGGCATCTTCATTTCTTTTTAAGGTAGGGTCTCATGAAACCCGGGATGGCATTAACTTGTTATATAGCTGAGGGTGACCTTGAGCTCTCCTGACCCTCTCTCTGCTTCTCAAGGAGGCGTACACCACCACATCTGACTTCTGATATCATAAACATTAAAGGCAGTGTGTGTCTGTTATTTATTTGCTTTCCTTGACAGGATGTAAACTAAGACCCTGTGATCCGAAAGGAGACCAGGTTTCCATAGACAGCTCTAGCTACTTTCTCTGAAGTTTAAAATTGTATTCCTTTGAGACAGGTCTGACACTGTAGCTCAGGTTGGCCCCCACTGCCTGTGTAGCCCAGACTCACCTTGGACTTGTGAGTTTTGGATTATAGCTGTGAGGAATCAAGACAAGTTTGAAGTTGTGGGTGAGTCAGTTTCTGACTGCAAATGCCGCCTGCTAGGAGGCATGCAGTGATTGGAGCATTTAGGTTGACATCTACCTTGATGACGTTACTAAACTTAACACTTTGAAAGGCTAGATGATTTAGTAGGAATCTCATTATCTAATTTATTGTTGGTAAGTTTTCAAAGTGGTCTGGGTTTTGTGTCACTGATGACCCAGAGTTCCTTGCTTTTTGCTACTACATCAGTTTTTCACTGATTAAATTCTCAGTTAGGCACAGAGCCGCCCGCTCTCCTGGCCTCCTGTGTAAAATGTGTGATTCCCCCTTCCTTCCACAGGTGGGCAGCATGTTCATAGCAGATGCCCCTGAGAAAATCTCAGTACAGTAAGTACTTGCACTTTGTTTGGGCTCTCTTGCCGAGTGTGAGAGTGGAGAGCAGAAAATGTAACCTCCTGTCAGCCATTTACAGATTTAAAACTTTTTAAAAATGATTTCTGAAGTGTTTCTTTGGTTTTAAGCAACAATGGATTCTTGGAGATCTCTATTTTAGAGGCTGGGATTGATAGAATGCTTGCTTAGCCTGCATGAAGTCCTTGCTTGATCATCACCATTAAATAAACTGGTCATGCTTGGCATATGCCTGTTATTCTAGCGCTCCTGAGGTGGAGATGGGAGGATCAGAAATTTACCATCATCCCTTGCTACATAGTGAGCTAAGGCCAATCTGGACAGCATGAGACCCTGAGTTAAAGAAAGCAAAAGTAAGGACCTGAGACATGACCTTGCTATGTGTAGTCCTAGCTGCCTTGAAACTCTGTATAGATACTGGCTGCCCTCAAACTTGTAGCAATCCTATTACCTCTGCCTCCTGAGTGTTAGGTCACCGTCACTAGCTTTGTTTCTGGAATGAAATGACTGAGGGCTGGGTATAGCCTCACAGTTTTAGCTGGGTAGGGGCCGGAAGAACTGGGCCTGGGGCTTCAGGTTCTTACCCTGTGTCTTTTGCATATCCAAAGGGTAAAAATATAGGGGTGGAGGACAAGGAGCTCTTTTTTGTTTTTTTGTTTTTCAAGACAGGGTTTCTCTGTATTGTTTTTGAGGCTGTCGGTCCAGCCCAGCCTCGAACTCACAGAGATCCACCTGCCTCTGCCTCCCGAGTGCTGGGATTAAAGACATGGCCGATGAGGAGCTCTTGATGGCTATAATGTCTCACATTTTTCTACTCTCTTATTTGTTCTCTTTTCTTTAGGACCAATGAGGCCATTCTTCTGGCACTTTATGAAGCTGTCCATTTAAATCGAAACTTCATCACAGTATTAGCTCAGGTTGGTTATCTTAAAAGTCCCAATCCTGGCTGGGTGTGGTGGCCTGCACCTTTAATACTAGCACTGGGGAGAGAAGTAGGTGGATCTCTATGAGTTCAAGTACAGCCTGAGCTATATATCGAGTTCCAGGCCAGCCCCTCCCCAATCCCTTTCTCCCTCAAATTTTATTTATTTATCTTTAGTTTTTATGATGTTGTGGGATCAAATCCAGGACCTTGTACATATTAGGCAAATGCTTTCCCTGAGCTATATTCTCAGACTTCACCTTAAATTTCATACAGATTTATTCCATTAAAAAGTTCATCTGAGCTGACAGTGGTGGCGCACGCCTTTGATCCCAGCACTTGGGAGGCAGAGGCAGTTAGGTGGATCTCTGAGTTTAAGGCCAGTCTGGTCTACAGAGCTAGTTCCAGAAGAGCTAAGAGTGTTATAAAGAGAAACCTTGTCTTAAAAAAAGTTCATTTGCCTGTGCCTATTTAAACTCTGTTCTGCATCAATCAGTGGTTGTAACGGCGTTGCATCAGTTGCCTATGCTTTGTTCTGCCCTCAAATGAATGTGTTTAGCTGGTGCCTGCACTGAAGTAGGTCTAATGGCATGCAAGATTAATGACTGGACTAGTTTACTGAGTCTGTTACCATTCGACAGAGTTGAGATGGGGCTGGAGAGATGGCTGAGACTTAGGAGCACCGGCTGCTCTTCCAGCACCGGGGTTCAATTCCCAGCACCACATGGTAGCTCACAGCTGTCTGTAACTCCAGTTCTGGGAATCTGATCCCTTCACACAGACATACAATGCAGATAAAACACTAATGAACATAAAATTTAAAATAAAAAATAACACAGAAAAACTATGAAAAATAGAAAAAGAGTTGAAATTACTACATTTTGCCTATTAGAGTCTGCTGGTATTATTTACTCTGTGGAGTTTATGTTTTTTTTTTTTTTGTTAGACTTGTCTTCTTTCTAAACTTCATGGCATTTAATTACAACTGTAGATACAATAGGCTAAATCACTTATGCCATTATCTTAACAGAGAGCAAAAGTAAAAAAACACATTGTAACCAGGATGTGGTAGCTGTTGACACAAAATAGTGTACACACATTGAAGCCAAGGGGTAGTTGACACAGGAAGGGACTAAAACAAGCTAGGACAGTAGCCTATTTTATCTTAATGGCACACTGTTTAAAAGGTGTATGTAAGTTTCTTTTTTAAAAGTGATACAGGATCTCACTGTGTATGCCTGACAGGCTGTCCTTGAACTCAAGAGATCTACCTGTCTCTGCTTCCTGAATTCTGAGATTAAAAGCATATGTGACCATGCATGAGTATGTTTCTTTTGTTTCTTCTAAAGGAATCCACTAGTAGAATTTTAACTAAAAAGTAAGTTTATGTTTTGAAAACAATATGCTATTTTGGGGTGTGTTTTGGACTCTTACTAGTTTTCATAAGATAAGTTTATCTACTATTCTTACCAAGATTCTTGTCTGTCCGTCAAATTCCATAACTGACTCCGTAGAAGAAGAGATGAAAGACGGGCCAAGTTGTTGAAAAGGGAACAGGTGGAAAATGGCTCTCTTGGCGCCACTATTGTCTCTAGCTCCAAGATCTGACACCCTCACACAGACATACATGCAAAACACCAGCACACATAAAGTTGTAACTTTCTTAAAAAGGAAGAAAAGGGAAAGGGACCCTAAAGAGAGCTGCTCCTGAGCTTCCCAGTTGATGTGGCAATGGCTAAGGAAAACTGAGGACACGGTCACTTCTGCCTTCACATTCTACCATACTCTTGCATGTGTTTTCCTTACATTGTGTGTGTGTGTGTTGGGGAGGCATTAGTGTAGACGTCAGAGGATAACTTTGGGGAGTTGGTTCTATCTTTCTACCATGTGGGTCCTCAGCTTGGCGACAAGTACCTTACCCTCTAAGCCGTCTTGCTTGGGGACAAGTACCTTACCCTCTAAGCCGTCTTGCTTGGCGACAAGTACCTTACCCTCTAAGCCGTCTTGCTTGGCGACAAGTACTTTACCCTCTAAGCCGTCTTGCTAGCCCGCACGCCCTTTTCTTTTTTTTAACTGTAAGGCTGCCATCACCATAGCTCTTTTTATGGTTCCTAGCATCCCCTTGGTTTATCTGTGTCTATTTGTCAATTCTGTGGTCATGAAAATAGTTCATACATCTGAATAATGTATTTATTTTTAATGTGGTTCCACAGAAAAGCTTCTGTAATGGAACCCAAATCTCAAAATGAAAATTAACCCACAGTACTTCTTGTTAGAACTTGGCAGGCTTCAGTGGTAAACAAGCATTCAGGGGCACTAAATGCAGGTCCTCAATGAGCTGCTAGTCTCACTGTGATCCAGCAAGCATGATTTTCTGTTTTCTTACCCATCTGTTCCTCTTTCAGAGCCATCCAGAAATGGGGTTGGTGACAACCCCTGTCAGTCCTACTCCAACAACCCCAGTCACACCACTTGGGACCACTCCACCCTCTTCTGATGGTGAGACCACCACTTTTATTGTGTTCTTCACTAGTATGATTTTAGGTCTCTCCCCCACTCCCTCTCTCCTCTCTTACCCTCTCTCCCATCTTTCCCCTTTCTCCTCTCGTTTTTTAGAACTAGGGTTTCTCTGTGTAGTCCTGGCTGTCCTGTTCTGTAGATCAGGCTGGCCTCAAACTCACTGAGATCTGTCTGCCCCTTCCTCCCAGTTGCTGGGATTAAAGGCGTGTGCCACCACCAACTCTGGATCTTTCAGTGTTAAGCATAGCTGTATTGAGCAAAGAATACATTTGTCAATTCTTTTAACTAGTAATTCTTTTAATTTGTTTAAGTGGGTAATTAGTGTTGGTACACATCTGTAATCGCAGCTACAAGGATTACAAATTCAAGGCCTGCTTGGTCTGTATCATGAGTTCAAGGCCAAGCCGGTCAACTTATTGAGCCCTGTATCAACATTTACGACGGGATGAGGATATAACTTAGTGGTAGAGTCGTTGTCCAGCATGCATGAGCCCTAGGTTTAGTCACCAAGACAGAGCAAGGGCAAGGAGAGAAAGAGAAACGGAAGAAGAGAAAGGGAAGACATTAGTCAGAGCTGGGGACTGTGTCACGTGCCCAGCTTTCCCAGCATCTGGGGTCTGAGGTGCTCAAGACCCGCTGGAGCACAGGGATCTGAGACCGGCCCAGGACACAGCAGATCATCTTACAAGAAGAGAAAAGATAGTATATGATGCTATCCTTTAGACTTTCTCAAGTTCCAGAGATAAGTTTGCAAAGACAGGTGAGTGGGGTGTTTCTTCGTGTAAGAAACAACGTGTGGGGCTGGAGAGTGGCTTAGTGACTGAGAGCACACACTTCCATTGCAGAGGCTTGAGTTCGGTTCCCAGCACCCACATCAGGCAACTCTCATCTGCTTGTACTTAGCAGAGAACCTAACTCTCCAGCCCTCCAGGCACAGGCACACCCATTCACATAATTAAAAACTATAAAAATGAATCTTAAAAGAAAAAAAGCAATTTATTTAAAGCCATGTGTGGTAGTGTATGCTTGTAATCACAGCTGGAGGGAGTTGGAGGGAGAATCTGTTCAAGGCCAGTTTGGCTGCATGAAACGTCTCAAAAAAAAATTACTAGCTAGGGTTGTGGTAGTAGCACACCTCTAATTCTAGCTCTCAGGAGGCAGAGGCAGGTGGATCTCTCTGAGTTCAAGGCCTGCCTGGTCTGTAGAGAGTTTCAGGACAGCCAAGGCTACACAGAGAGATCCTTTCTCGAAAAGCAAGCAAACAAACAAATAAACCCCAAAATACACAGAACCAAGAAACAGTATACCCCTTCAAGTACTCGTGGAGTGCTTGAGAGGCATTTACAGGGTTCTGGATTTGATTGCCTGTACCTTACAAAAGTCTGGCTTTTCATCACATGTCTGTGAGAGAGATGGAAGAAGGAGAATCCGAGAAATTCAAGGCCATCCTTGGCTACAGTTTGAGACAGTGAGTTTGAGACCAACCTGGGCTTTATGAGACCCTGTCTGAAACAATTGAAAAAAATTGTACATTTATATTTAGTGTTATGCTTCAGTTGTTGAGCTCATTTTGTGTAAATGGGTATAAGAAATATCCGGCTTTGCGACTGTCAAGATGGTTCAGTGAGTAAAAGTCCTTGCTGGACAAGCCTGACAACCTGAATTGGATACTTTAGTTATCAATATAAGGTGGAAAGAGAGATGACCTCTGACTGTTCTACGCATGTCATGGCACATGAGCTTCTGCCAATAACAGTAACAATAATAATAATAATAGTTTTTTTGTTAGTTTTGTTTTGACACAGGGTTTTTCTGGGTAGCGCTGGCTGTCCTGGAACTTGCTTTGTAGACCAGGCTGGCCTCATATTGACAGAGATCCATCTGCCTCTGCTTCCTGAGTGCTGGGATTAAAGGCATGCGCCACCATGCCCAGCTAATAATGGTTTTTGAAGTGTGAAGAAATCAGCTGGTCCTTTATGTGTCTGGTTTACATGTGAAGTACCCTTGTCTCAGCTGGTGCTGTGTATATAGTTGTCAGGCTCTTTTTCACTTCACTCACCTACTCACCTTTTGCTTTGTATGGTTTTTGTTCCTCTGTGAACTCTGCCTGACCTTGAACTCAGAGATCATCTACTTCTGCCTCCTGAGTGCTGCGATTAAGAGTCTGTGCCAATAGCGGGAGGCAGAGGCAGGTGGATCTCTGAGTTCAAGGCCAGCCTGGTCTACAGAGAGAGTTCCAAGACAGCCTCCAAAACAATACAGAGAAACCCTGTCTCAAAAAAGAACAAACAAACAAACAAACAAAAAAAGAGTTTGCACCATCACTGCCCCGTTCAACCCAGACATTTTTTTAATTGAGCATAATTTTTTGTTGATTCTTTAGGAACTTCACATCATGCACCCCAAGTGCACTCATTTCCAAGTTCTTCCATGTCTGTCCTCCACTATGTAGCCCACCACCACCAAAATGTAAAACAAAAACCCACTTTGGTCCTCTCTCTTGCCTGCCTCTCCATCACATACTTGATCATTGCAGTGGTATTGGGAGCTGTGGTGTCAGACAGTCTACCCTTTTGCCCAAAGAGCTTTACTTGCAGATGTTCATTGCAATGAGTTGTTGGCCTAGTTCAAGGTCTTAGGCTTCTGCTACACAATCCATACTGGACCCTCACTGAATCTCTCTCTCTCTCTCTCTCTCTCTCTCTCTCTCTCTCTCTCTCTCTCTCTCTCTCTCTCTCTCTCTCTCTCTCTCTCTCTCTCTCTCTCTCTCTCTCTCTCTCTCTCTCTCCCTCTCTCTCTCTCTCTCTCTCTCTCTCTCTCTCTCTCTCTCTCTCTCTCTCTCTCTCTCTCTCTCTCTCTCTCTCTCTCTCTCTCTCTCTCTCTCTCTCTCTCTCTCTCTCTCTCTCCCTCTCTCTCCCTCTCTCTCCCTCTCTCTCTCTCTCTCTCTCTCTCTCCCTCCCTCCCTCCCTCCCTCCCTCCCTCCCTCCCTCCCTCCCTCCCTCTCTCTCTCTCTCTCTCTCTCTCTCTCTCTCTCTCTCTCTCTCTCTCTCTCACACACACACACACACACACACACCACACAGGTATGTGGCTTTGATATCCATGGTAATTAAGCAGACTCCATCCTCAAAGAGAAAGTGTGTGTTTCCATTGGTTTATGCAGTAACCTCAATAACCAGGCAAGCAGACAACCCTCACTAAGCTTCTCATTCGGATATGCGGAAATTTGGCTTTTAATTCTAAACAGATTCAATTTGGTGTCATAGATCTGAATGAATGTCAATGACAGCTCCTTGCCATACTTCTCTGCTGCTTATACTGCCTTAAAATCCAAATGCATAGCACCATATTAAAATGTGGTGGCACACACCTTAATCCCAGCACTTGAGAGGCAGAGGCAGGCGGTTCTCTGAGTTCAAGGCCAGCCCTCTTCTACAGAGCAAGTTCCAGGACAGACAGGTCTACACAGAGAAACCTTGTCTAGGGAGGGAGGGCGGATGGGCGTGCGTGCTTATGTGTGTGCACCTGTGTGCGAGCTCATGCCTGTGTGTGTGTGTGTGTGTGTGTGTGTGTGTGTGTGTGTGTGTGTGTGTGTAGGGGCTGACCCTAACATCTACTTTATCTATGACCTGAAGGGACTAGTCCTGTGGAACCACAGCCACAGGATCTCCATGATTCTGCAACAGTGTGTGAGTGCGCGCGCGCGTGCATGCGTGTGTGTGTGTGTGTATGTATGTGTGTGTGTGTGAGAGAGAGAGAATGTATGTGCATATGTGTGTGAGTATGTGTGAGTCTGAGAGTGTAAGTGTGTGACTGTGTATGTGTGTGTGAGTGGGTGAGTATGTGTATGGAGTATTGTGTGAGTGTGTGTGAGTATGTGTGTGAGTGTGTGAGTATGTGTGCGAGTGTGTGTGAGTATGTGTGTGACTGTGTGTAGTATGTGTGTGAGTAAGTGTGTGGAGTATGTGTGTGAGTGTGTGGAGTATTGTGTGAGTGTGTGAGTATGTGTGTGAGTGTGTGTGTATGTGAGTATGTGTGTGAGTGTGTGTGTGTAAGTGTGTGGAGTATGTGTGTGAGTGTGTGGAGTATTGTGTGAGTGTGTGAGTATGTGTATGAGTGTGTGTGTATGTGAGTATGTGTGTGAGTGTGTGTGTGAGTAAGTGTGTGGAGTATGTGTGTGAGTGTGTGGAGTATTGTGTGAGTGTGTGAGTGTGTGTGTGAGTATGTGTGTGAGTGTGTGAGTGTGTGTGTGAGTAAGTGTGTGGAGTATTGTGTGAGTGTGTGGAGTATTGTGTGAGTGTGGAGTATTGTGTGAGTGTGTGGAGTATGGTGTGAGTGTGTGGAGTATTGTGTGAGTGTGTGAGTGTGTGTGTGAGTGTGTGTGTGCATACCTCAGTTCCATGTGATGTTGAGGTTTGGATGCTTCAGAGAACGGCCTTTCAGCGGTTGATTGTGAGCACTTCACCCACACACTTGATTATGCAATGGCAGGGTTTGTGCTTACCTACAACCACGGAGCTTTTAGTCTTCTAGTGGGAAGATCAAGTCAGCCCACTTTCAGATTACTGTCTCTCTTGACAAAAGCTCCTGGGAAGAGTTATAAAGTCAACGGTTAAGGAATGATGCTTGCTTAGGGAGGAGATTTTAATTGGTTAGGGATTTGATTCTGCCTTTATTTTATTTTTTTATTCTCTCCTAACTCATTTCCTTTCTGTAGGGGTCCTAAGTATTATAGCCTTATTTTCAATTTTTGGTTTTTAATTATAGTGCTGTTCTGTAGCCCAGTTATATTTAAAGGTATGTCACTGGTGCTATTATTTTTAAAAGCCAGCAGTTAGCTGTAACATTTGTTCGCAGCTCAGACTTGACATTTGACAACTCCGCCTTGGCATGAGAGGACTTTCTGGTAAACTAAAAATATATATAGTTCTATATTTCTACATGTTATGTAAGATAGTTTTCTAGTTATCGCTGTGTGAGTGGGGTAAAACTTCCACTTACTAGTTAGATAACAAAGGAATGATTATGGGTTCTAAGTTCAAAATGACTGTGGTTTGAAATAAAAGACCTGTAAGACCTTTAGGCTTGTTTGTTGTTTTTGAGACAGGCTCTCACTCTATAGCCCACTCTATTTAGGAAATCTTTTAGTGTTTCAATATAAAAATCAATTTATCTTTTTTTTTCTTAGGGGCCAAATTATGGGGAAACAGTCAAGGGTTGGCCATGCTAATTTCTTCTTATAAGGCTTTTGCTGTGTATTGTGGAACTGTAATGTACAGTGTTTCACATTATTAATAAATGTCTTCTGCATGTATTGTAATAACTCCAGAGGGATTCATTGTGGTCATGAATACATATTATGACTAATAATACCCTAAACCTAGCAGTATGTTCATAGTTTAAAATATAGTAGAATGCTATAGATTTTCAAATGTTCCTGGGCAATCTTGAGGCTCTTTTTGTGTATGTATTATATTTTAGACACTGTTAAAGCACTTAATACGTTGACTAATTTAAAGTCTTTGAATCTTGGGAACTCTAAGTTAAAGCTGCTATGGTCAGGTCAATTCTGGTCTGATTCCCGTTGTTCACTGGGGCCAGGACAATAGAAGAATCTTCTTCTGGGAACAGGCTAGGCATGTACTGTTCCAATTCCAGGATTCTAGTCAGCAGTGTCCACCAGTTTTCAGTCTGATACTGCATTTCAGGTTCCTTTTCACAGGGCAGAGATTAAGGGCTAGACTTTAAACATAGTTCTGCCTTAAGTTTTGCTCCTTTCAGCCTGGGTACTTTTAGTGTAAGGCTTGTTCTGCACATTGAGCAAATTACCCATATTAGGAAGAACTCTTTGTTTATTTTAAGCAAGAGACTCATCAAAGCAAGGCTCATTTGTATTCACTATAAATTTTTCCCTTAGTTAGAAATGACAGTGCCTCTAGGAAGGACCTCGAACTGTTGATTACTTGGGGCTGGAATAGAATTAACATCCTTTCCTAGGGTGTTAGGAGAAAAGTGTTTCTGGATTGACCCTAGATGAGAAAGAAGGTGGACAGGTTTGGGGGGAGTGTAGGGGCTCTCGAGGCCTATCGAGACTAGATAGAAAGTTTATGGAAATACCTGGTCCTCCTTGTGCTGTGGGAAAAGCTTACTTAGACATTTTCTTGCCTGCTGTCAAACTGGCTGTGTGGTTAGAAGTGGGAATGCTATGGCTAAGTGCTGTGTTTGTTCCATTCCAGTCATAGGTCCTGTGGAGCTCCCACTGGATGCAGATGTACAGACCAGTAATCTACTGATAACCTTCTTAAAGTACAGCTCGATTGTCATGCAGGACACCAAAGGTAAGACTTGCTGCCCTGGACGTGGGGCTGATGTCAAAGAGCAGCAGCTGCGTTTTGAGGTTTTGACCTGTGAACCCTTGGGGCCTCCTGTAGGTGATGACCTCTGAACCCTTGGGGCCTCCTGTAGGTGATGACCTCTGAACCCTTGGGACCTCCTGTAGGTGATGACCTGTGAACCCTAGTGGCCTCCTGTAGGTGATGACCTGTGAACCCTTGGGGCCTCCTGTAGGTGATGACCTGGTCACTGGAAAACAGTGATTTCTCTCTGCAGGTGACAATTAGGTGGTGTTGGGAAAGCCTGGAGTTGGAGGAAAGTGCTTAAATATAGAAGTGGAAAAATTAGTAAGCATTCTTAGCAGGTCTTCTGTGTGGGAAGTTGGGTGGGGGGACTAGCATGCTTCGGGGAATTCCCTTCTGAGGACACACACTGAAAGCTTAGCTTGTAGTGAGAATTAGATGAGATTCAGAAGGCTGTATTTCTTATCACTGAAAATAGAAATGTCACTAACCCTAGATAACAGCATGGAGGAGGGAGAAACGGTTGAGATTGTTTTGCTGTGAAGGTAAGGGCCTTTGGGATCCTGGGTACAGCCTCATCAGGGCCAAGGACTACAGCATAACAGGATCATGGTGGCTGGGTGCTGGAAAAGTGTTGCTTTTCCTTCCTGATTTACAGATCTTCTGGTCTTCATTTTGCTGCAGCTTTCTTTGTGGTTTTGATTTGTTGTTGTTGTTTTCCGAGACAGGGTTTCTCTGTGTATCTTTGGCTATCCTAGAACTCTTGTAGACCAGGATGGTCTTGAACTCACAGAAATCTGACAGCCTCTACCCCCCAAGTGCTGGGATTAAAGGTGTGCACCACCACTGCCTGGCAATTTGTTGTTTTGTGATAAACTGAGATCTATCTATTTATCTGTCTGTTTGCCTGCCTATCTTTCTTTCTTTCTACCTATCTACCTACCTACCTACCTACCTACCTACCTACCTACCTACCTACCTACCTACCTATCTATCTATCTATCTATCTATCTATCTATCTATCTATCTATCTATGTTAAAAGAACTGTACAGTGATCACCTGTATCCCACTGATACTCCACTGTACCTGGTCGGCCTTAAACTCCTTTTGTAGCTGCCTTTATTTGGGCTGTATTCCTTTAAAGGACATTGCAGATATCACTGTATTTCATGTTTAATTAAGTACTTCGGCCTCATCTCCAGAAATTAAAAACATTTTCCTAGATTATCTAAAATGTCATTATTATGTCTAAAGAAACCAACAATGTCTCTCTACTCGTGTGTATAACCAGTTCACATTGAAGGTTCTCCAGTTGTCCCTCAAACCTTTCTCCTCTTCTTTTTATAAAACTGTTCCATACATTTATATAATGAATTTTAGTAGTTTTTAAGTCAGATTTAAATGTTCTTCATTTTTTTTTTTAAATTTTGACACAGGGACTCACTGTGTGGACTGGCACTCACTATGTAGACCATGCTGGCCTTGAACCTACAGAAGTCTACCTGCCTCTGCCTCCATAGTTCTGGGATTAAAGCCTACACCACCATGCCTGGTCTTGATCTCTGATCTTCTTCCTTCTCCCACTTAAAAGCCTCTTCTCATCAAGTCCCCATGCTGATTTCTTTTTGTTTGTTTGTTTTTAAGGTTTATTTATGTATGAATAGAATGTGTTTTCTTCATGTATGCACACCAGAAAAGGGCATCATGTCCCCTGGGACTACAGGTATAGAAGGTTGTGACCTGGGAGTTGAACTGGGTCCTCTGGAAGAGCAGCCAGTGCTCTTGAAGCTAAGCCACCGCCCCTCATCTCTATGATGTCCCCTCACCCTTCCTACTTTCATGCCGTCTTTTTCTGTGTGACCTACTGAGTTTCAGTTCTGTTTGGATTGATGTGCATGAGTATGTGTGCCTAGAGCATGTCTGTGTACCATGTGTCTTGTGCAGCAGCCTGTGGAGGTTGGGAGAGGGTGTTGGATCTTCTGGCATTGGAGTCACAGACAGTTGTGAAGTGTCTTGTCAGTACTGGGACATGAGCCAAGGCCATGTCTTCTGAAAGAGCAGTGATTATTGAGACCATCTGTAGCAACCCCCTCAGCCCTCTCCTCCCCCAGTTTAATTACAAGTTTCTTGCTCAGTGTGGGTTGGAGGTTGTTTTCTGGAGCAAGGGTAATTTATCCATAGCTACACCACTGAAGAATATGACATTCCCCCCCCCCCAGTAGCTGTTAATTGCCAGTAGTCCCAGAAGGAAGGATAGGTTCTCACAGGCCCCTATATATCTATGATGAAATGTCGATACTCAATCATTTTTCTTTCCCAGACAGACTTTCTCTGTGTAGCTTTGTAGACCAGGCTGGCCCTGAACTCACAGAGATCTGCCTGCCTCTGCCTCCCGAGTGCTGGGATTAAAGGCGTGCGCCACCATTGCCCAGTTCGATGCCCAATCTTGTGTAGGTCGTGTGTAATTACAACTACAGTGAGTTCATGAATATACTTGCTATGTCAGATCCAGGAGATGCCTTTTTCTGCCTCTCTCCCTATCTTCTGACTCTCACATTCTTTTTGTTCCCTTTCCCTGATGTTTTCTGAGCCCTGGAGCAGGCGATAGAGCTGCCCCATTTAAGGTCAGATGTTCTACCATTACTTAGTTTTGACACTTTGGCAGTTAGGGTTTCTCTTGCTGTGAAGAGACAGCATGACCACAGCAAGTTTTTTTTTTTTTTTTTTTGAGACAGGGTTTCTCTGTGACTTTGGAGGCTGTCCTTCAACTAGCTCTTGTAGACCAGGCTGGTCTCAAACTCACAGAGATCCGCCTGCTTCTGGCTCCTGAGGGCTGGGATTAAAGGCATATGTCACCACTGCCTGGCCCACAGCAAGACTTATAAAGGAAAACATTTAATTGGGGTGGCTTACAGTTCAGAGGTTTAGTTCATTATTGTCATGACAGGAAGCATGGCAGCATGCAGGCAGACATGGTACTGGAGAAGGAGCTGAGAGTTCTGCATCTTGGTCCACAGGCGACAGGAAGAGAGTGAGAGACACTGGGGTTGTCTTGAGCATTTGAAACCTCAAAACCCACCCCCCAGGTGGGTTTCCTCCAACAAGGCACACCTCCTAATAGTGCCACTCCCTATGGGCCTATGGGGACATTTTCATTCAGACCACCACACCACAGGCTGTTCTAGTGGGAGGCTTTTCTGATAAAGGCTTCTGTCTCTCTCTTGATTTCTTTTTCTCAAGTACCCTAGGCTGGCCTCACACTTGTTCTGTTGTAGAGGCTAGCCCTGAACTCTTAACCCTTCTATTTACAAGTGCTGGAATTACATATGTATACTACCATGCCCACTTGAGTTATTAACTTATGGTCTATGAATAAGTTCAGATTCCCATATATTACAAAAGTCAATTTTATTGTGGAACCGAAAACTGTTAGAGTCGATTGTTTTTGCTGCCTTATGTTCTGTGAGGAGACTGTACTGGTTCTGAGGCCCCTTTCAGCGTGGTTTGTACTTCAGGGTTTTGTTTGCCAGTTGAGCTGGTTTCTGTTATGAGGGTCTTCAAGAGCTCTAGAAAGGAAGGAAAGACCAGGTTCAGGGTGTCAGGAGTGAGGAGAAAACACTGGTAGACAGAGACTGGAAAGCTGGAAGATGATATAGGAAGTGAAGGGAGCCTGGTGTGTGTCTGAGCTGTGCTGTGTTCAGACATTGCATGCTCTATTGGACATTGTTGCCTTGAAAACTTGGGCTTTTCTCTTGTTACTCTTTCAAGAGTAAGGGCTACACAGGAATGAACTTCATGCAAATACTCCATGTCACCAACTCCTAACATACTACAGTCCATTGGGAACCACTGAGGTGGTTGATTCTTTGAGACTTGTCAAGTGGAATCTGGTGGTAAAGATAACAATACTCTTATGTGTCTGAGTTTCCTGAGGCTATTGCTTCCTTATGGAAATGGGTAGCCTGCTCCTTTTTCTACAAATATTGCAGCAGCCACAAGAGAAAGAAACTGCATGGATGTGACCCAGAAAAATGAACTTTTAGCTTTGCTTGATATAACACAGTGAATTGATGCTCTTGGAATGCATTTTTAGCTCTAACAATTATATAAGCATCTGTTCTGGTCACTTCAGGTTCATAAATACAAAGCCCAAATTACAGATTAATTAATAGTCAGTATGGGTGGTCACAGTGTATATAGACTGCAATACATCTTTGCCAGTAGACAGTCTAACTATGGCAAGGGCAAGGTTAGATATGCTGAATAGTTAACTTCAAAAAAGGCTGTTCTGTGGTTTCATTTGTCCATCCCTTCTCCTTCTCCTGTCTTTTTTTTTTTTTTTTTTTTGGTTTTTCGAGACAGGGTTTCTCTGTGGCCTGCCTCTGCCTCCTGAGTGCTGGGATTAAAGGCGTGCGCCACTATAACTGGCTCTAAGATACCATTTTCCCCAATGTATGTGTCAATTGACATCTATAAAATGCTTTCCTTTCGGTTCATTTATTCGTGTGTGTGTGTGTGTGTGTGTGTGTGTGTGTGTGTGTATGTATTGTGTGTGAGTTGCATGAGTGTGCTAAAGAGGGTGTCAGATTCTTTGGAGGCAGAATTACACTCAGTCGTGAACTGCCTTATGTATGTGTGGAAACTGGACTTCTGTCCTCTGGAAGAGCACTCTTTAGCCACTGAGCTGTCTGTATGTTGTAAAGCATAATAAAATAAGTAGTATAGTAATAAAGTAAATGTGAACCTACTACTTAATTTTAAAAAGCAGATGTTGTTAGGTTGCTGAAGCTGCTTCCTCTGTCATTCCTTCCCATTCACGTTCTGAAATTTTATGTTTTCATCCCCTTGTTTTGTTCTCCTTTTAAAAATCCTTAGTACTTGTGTCTTTGGTACTGTTACCTTAAAGAGAAATCTGCTTTCTCTTTAAAATAGGCACTAGGCTGGTGTTGTTTAGTAGTAGAGCTCTTGCTTGCTGCCATGTAAGGCTCTGGGTTCAACTGGAAGAAAAGGCATGGGCATGATAATATGATTACAAGGGTGACATCTTGGTCAAATATTTTACAGGCTACCAGTATAAAGGAAAATTTTTTACTGGGAGAATTCCTTTGCCTAGGAGGGAAGCAAGACATAATTTAGAACCACCTTGATTTTGATTCGTGAGTGTGTGTTTCATCTATATACAGATGCAGAGTGTGTGTGTGTGTGTGTGTGTGTGTGTGTGTGTGTGTGTGTGTGTGTGTGTGTGTGTGTGCAACTTTGGGTGCCATTCCTTGGACGGTATCCACTTTTTTTTTTGAGACAGTTTTCTCACTGGCTTAGAACTCACCAAGTAGGTAAAGCTGACGGACCAGTGAGCTTCAGGGATCCTTTTTCTCTGTCTTCCCAGAGCTGGGAGTACAAGTGTGTATCACAGGCTTTTTACATAAAATTGAAGTTCCCATGCTTGTACAGCAAGTGATTTACTGACTGAACTATTTCCATAGCCCTTCATTCACGACTTTCGTGGGATGCTCCTCTTTGTAATGTACATTTTTGTTCTCTGTTGATACGTGATTTGGATTTGAATAGAGAAGACTTTACTTTTTTCTTTACAGATGAACACAGGCTTCACAGTGGCAAACTCTGTCTGATTATCCTTACATGTATTGCAGAGGTAGGTCTTACTGTGAACTTTGGGTGTAAGTTGGTTTCTTCCTCTTTTCCTGCCCACCCGCCCTTGTTTCTTGACTTGAGGTTCTTTGTGTTGTCCGTCTCCTTCCTCTAGCATGTGAGCTTAGGTAGCAAGGCCCTTGCTTTCATCACTACTGTGTTCTCACTATCTGGTGCACAGGAGAGACTCGGTTAGCATTATTAGATGAATTAGTAATGAACTTTGAGGTGCTGGGAGATGTTGCTGTTGGGAGAGTGCTTGCCTCACATTTATGAAGCCCTGGCTTTCATTACCAACCCCACTAAACACCTGACCTGGCACAGCACTCTGGAGGCAGAGATAGGAAGATTAGAGTTTCAAGTCTTTTCCTTGGCTATACTAGTGAGTTTGAGGCCAGCGCGGGAATACACAAGGCCCTGTTTCAAACGAAACAAAACTGATATAGTAACTATGGTAGTTGAGAATTGGACAGATGGTTCTGGCTTGGTTCTCCAAGCAACCCCCCCTTTTTAAAGATGGAGGGTCTGTTATAGTCCAGGCTGCCCTTGAACTTCTTGTGTAGTTGTGGATAACCTTGAACTTCTGATCCTTTTGTGTCTGAGTGATGGAATCACAGACATGCAGTGTTCCACCATCCTGGTTTTATGTGGTGCTGGGATTGAACCTGGGGCTTGATGCATGTTAGGCAACACTGTGCCAAGTGAGCTACATTCCCATCTGCATTCTGGCCCTGAACAGTTCTAGCCAAAAGATTTAAAACTTCCTAGAAAACCAATCCTTTCCCTTTGGAGATGCCCAGGTTGTGTCTTTTGTATTTAGTAAACTCAAAAAGTAGCTAAAGTATCTTGGGTGTAGAGGAGTAGGAGAGAAACAGGAGAATGGTTGCGTTTCTGTGGTGAACAAGAACTGACAGAAGAGGAGGTGTGTGTGAGTTACTTTTCTCATCTCTATGACCAAATTCCGGATAAGTAGCAATTTACTTGTAGGTGAGATTGCTCAGCAGGTAAAGGCGCCTGCAACCAAGCCCAATGACGAGTTTGATTCCTGGGGACCACATAATGGAAGGAGAAAGCTGACTAAACTGACTGACTTTTTTTTTTCTGACAGCGTTTCTCTGTGTAACCAAGCTGGCTGTCCTGGAACTCACTCTGTAGACCAGGCTGGCCTCAAACTCAGATCTACCTGTCTCTGTCCTGAGTGCTGGGATTAAAGGTGTGCACCACCACCATCAGTCTGGGCCACCACTACCTGGTGCTGACTGACTCTTTTAAGCTGTTCTCTGACCTACACACACACACACACACACACACACACACACACACACACACTAACGCACACCCCATGTAATATTTTAAAAAAAGACATGGCTATGGGAGCGTGACTGTGGGAGTCTGCAGCATCCTTTTCATGGTGTGTCTGCGGTCTGGAAGCAGGGAGAGACCAATGCTGGTGCTTACACTCCCTCCTCCTCTTCTTTTGTTCACACTGAGCCCTTAGCCATGGGGTAGTACATTTAGAATGATTCTTCCATCCCTTAGTGTCATCTCTTGGAAGACACCTTGTAGACTTACCTAGAGGATGTCTAATTGGTGATTTGAGAACAGTCAGGTTGTCAGTGACTGTTGGGAAGATGCTTCTTCATGAGTAGGCTCTTTTGGCTGGATTAACTAGTGGTGACACCTAAGTGTGATGGAACTCAAGCTAGCTTAGGGCTAACTTTATAACGTCTGCCTCTCCTGTCAGAACTCATTTTCCTCACCTTTGTGTTTTAAGAAAATAGCCAAGGTAGTTAGTTCACAGGGTGTGGTGGTCTCTCACATTTTTCCTTTCTGTGTTCTCTGTGGGAAGATGAACTCTTTTCACAAGGCTAGGGGATGGTGGTTCCAGAAGAGCTGCTTATTAACAGTAGGCTAGTATAATTGCCTTTCAAAAATGTTTCAAAGAAAATCTTTAAAGGACTTGTTTTTCACATATTGTAACAGTTCCTAGTAATTGGAGTCTGTAGGCATGTCAGATCTCAGGAAGGTGTTGGGGAAGAGCCAAGGGATGTTTATTTCCAATCTGCCGTGAGAAGAGTTTGATTTTTCCATCAGTTTTTAAAGACAGGGAGAGACCGGGTCTTGTCTGCTCTGTGCTGCCAGGATAGCAGTTCCTTCCTGCTGTGCTGAACTCATTCCCAGCAGAGCACAGACCTGCCTTATTCCTAGAGCTCCATGTGGTGCCTGCACATGCGTCCTCCTGCCCTTATGAGAGCCTCCAAGCTGTCACAAACACAGCTGACTCGTTGGGCAGATGGGAAGGAAGAGAGAATAGGAAAAACAAATTCCTTTCATCATTTGTCTCAAGTCTCTGGATTTTAATTTTTATTGTATTTAATTTTCTCAGAGATCTTTGACAGTTAAAGACATACTGGAAAATTATACTCAATTTCATGACTTAAGTAATGGATTAATGTAAAGGCTCTAGGCTTATCACATTAGCTCTCCAACTGATCCTGAAAGTAATTTATAAAGGCCCAAGGATTTGGACTGAGAATGTAATTCAATTGGCAAAGCACTTACTTAGCATGGCCAAATCTGGGGTTCAGTCTCCTTCTCTGTGTAAACTCATATGCCTATAATCTCAGCACTCAGAGGCAGAGGTGAAGGCAGGAGGAGCAGAAGTTCAAGACTGTTCTTAGCTTCAGAGGGACTTAGAGGCCAGCCTAGGCTAGAGACCTTGTTTTGGGCTTGTGGGGAGGAGAGAGGGAGGATTTTGTCAAATGCATGCATTCATGTCTGCCTGCTTGCCTGCCTGCCTTTATTCCTTTCTTTGTTTCTCCCTTCTTCCCCACCCATTTTCTCTGTCTTTTAAAAATATGTATTGATTTATTTGTGTGTGTGTGTGTGTCGCATGCATGTTCGCGCACACGCACCCATATGTGTGTTCTTGTGTGTCTCAGCTTGCATATGGAGCCCAGCGGACAACCATGTGGGTTGCAGGGATCAGTTTCTACCATGTGGGTTTCATGGATCAAACTCAGTTAGTTCATCAGGCTTGGTGGTAAATGTCTTTATCCACTGACCATCTCACCGGCCCCCGTCCTTCTGTCTTTCTCGCTCTTTCTATCCTTATTGTATTTCTGTCTTTCCACAGGGTCTCATGCATCTTAGATTGGGATTACATTGGCTGTATAGTTCAAGATGATCTTAAATTTCTCACCCTCCTGTCTCCCTCCCTCCAATGCTGACTATTAGAGGCATGTGCTGTCATGCCCAGTTGAGTGTCTTAAACACAGTTCTCACATCTTAACTCTTCTATTTTTATTAGGATCAGTATGCCAATGCATTTTTACATGATGACAACATGAATTTTCGAGTAAACTTACATAGAATGGTAGGTGTGACTTACTTTTACTTCTTGTTTTTAATAGACAAGTGTTTGTGTATTGGCTGAGTTAGGATGAAATTGATTCTTTACAGAACAAATGTAGCTGGGTAATTGTGCCTAGAGGGCTCAGGGCATGATTGCTTGTCAGCAGACCCATGTCTGTCCTTGGGGTGCTTATTTGTCATAAAGCTATTTCTTGCTCAGCTGACGATAGAAAGATCTACAACTAGCTGGGCTTGGTGGTGCACACCTTTAATCCCAGCACTCGGGAGGCAGAGGCAGGCAGATCTCTGTGAGTTCAAGACCAGCCTGGTCTACAGAGCTCATTATGGATGGTTGTGAGCCACCTTGTGGGTGCTGGGAATTGAACTCAGGACCTCTGGAAGAGCAGTTAGTGCTCTTAACCTCTAAGCCATCTCTCCAGCTCCCCTGTTCTTTTTTTTTAATTGTTTTTTATTATTATAGAAGAGTACCAGTGTTCCTTCTTTGTTAACAATGCTATGTGTGCAGTTTAGATAAAGTTCAAGTGACATTTGTCCTGTTGTAGGGTACCAGTGCCCTTTAGGACAGACTGTTTATTTATTGTCTTGCTGTCAATTGTATGTATGTATGTATTGGTTTTACAAAACAGGGTTTCTTTGTGTAGCCCTGGTTGCCCTGAAATTCACTCTGTAGACCAGGCTGGCCTTGAACTCACAGAGATTCACCTGCCTCTGCCTCCTGACTACTGGGATCAATGCTGTATGCCACCACACTGGCTTATTTATTTATTTTATATGCATTGGTGTTTTGCCTGCATGTGTGTCTGTGTGAGGGTGTCAGATTCCCTGGAATTGTAGTTACAGACAGTTGTGAACTGGCATGTGGGTGCTGGGAATTGAACCTGGGTCTTCTGGAAGAGCATCAAGTGCGCTTAAGAACTGAGCCATCTCTCCAGCCACTGTAAATTGTATTTTTGTCACAGGCCTTCCTCGATAACTCAGAAGCACTCCCCTGCCCTTCCTCTGCTTGCACCCTCCACCCCCACACACACTAGAAAGAGTGAGACAAGGTAGACTCTGCTGAGTAAATCTCTGTAGTAGAGGTTGCATTTGCATGAGAAACACGATAAACCACTGGATTTCAGTTCAAGTGTTTGCTAATTCCCTTTCTTCTCTGTGTGTGGTTTTGAAGCCTATGAGACACAGGAAGAAGGCGGCTGACAAGAACCTTCCTTGCCGTCCCTTGGTGTGTGCAGTCCTGGGTGAGTGAGTATCATCAGAGGGCATTTTTCTGAGACATTGATGCTTATCATGAGAAAGGTTTTGGGTGCTGTGCTTTTCCTCAGCATAGTTACAGAAGAAGTTTTGTGTACTCTGCAAACCAAACCCAATGACTATAGCGCTCCATGAAAGGATGCCCTGCTCAAAAAAACCAAACCAAAACAAAAAAACCAAACACCAAAAACCAAAAAAACACCTTTCCTGGGACAGAAGTGAGTATGACTTACTTGTCACCAAAATTTCAAATTCTTACTTCTGCATTGATGTGTCAAAAGGTCAGGAGGTTTAGAATTTGAGATCCAGACATGGGAAACTTCCCTTGAATAAATGTAGTTGAGATGGGACTGACAAAGCTGATATCATTCTGTCTGTCCAAAAATATGCATTTTCTTAGAGGAATTAGTGAAACTCTTCATCACGGGATGTTCAGCCTCAGTTCCTGAATCTACCTGATTTAGGAACAGTAATGAAGACCATACAGTAAGCTCTGTTGACCAAGAACGCCACAGATCGTCCCAGTCAGGCTGTCAAACAGCATGATGGGGAGCCGGGGCAGACTTACAGAGCTTCATAGCCGAGCCTGCTCGTGGGAGTGGATCCCAGACTTTCATCTTTGCTTGTCTCATTGGCCTACTCTCAGATTTCCCTCCAGCCGTTTGTATTTGTGCTGTGGTATAAGATATCTGTACAATGAAATTTCCCTTGCATGTACATTTATTGTCGGGTCCTTCTAGAAGTAGGGGAGTGAGGTGTTTAGCTTGTTAACTTACTGGAGAGCGAATCACTTTGCTGAAACTTAGTGCATGAAGCATTTTACTTGTTAATATCCAAATGACAAGTGTTAAAAAAATGCCATAGAAAATAAATGGGATTCATGCAGATAGATGATCGCAGGGATGTCACTCAGTGTGAAAGGTGGAGGATGCCATTCCTTGTGAGTACAAGGCACACACAGCTTTGAGAAGCTTTTCTTCCCCCAACTCAAGCAATAAGAGTGACTTTCATTGTGACTGATGTCATTTTTCTCCATTCCACTTTTAGACCTGATGGTGGAGTTCATTGTGACACACATGATGAAGGAGTTCCCTATGGACCTCTATGTGTAAGTGCCATGGCTCTTTTTTATGTGTATATCTATTGTGAAGAATAAAGTGATAAAAATATATGGTCTGTTTTACTTCAAGAAAAACACATTGGTCTGAAAGATGGCTCAGTGGTTAAGACTGCGTAGTGCCTTTTCAGAGGACCTCAGTTCAGTTCCCTGCATCCATGTGGTGGTTCATACGACCTATCATTCTAGTTCCCTGTATCCATGTGGTGGTTCATAACGATCTGTCATTCTAGTTCTGGGTTTTCTGACACTTCTAGTTTCTGTGGGAACCCATACTCATGTGATTGAAAATAAAACAAATCTTTTAAGAAAATCAAGAGTCTTTAAAAAATGAAAAAAGGGAAACATTTATGTGTGAAGAAATATCAGGAACCATGGTGTTAGTCTTTTTAGGAGGGGAAAAGTACAAACTGCAATTTGGGTTTTGCATATCTCTTCATTATCACTTTATTTATTTATTTATTTATTTATTTATTTATTTATTTATTTGCTGTTTGGTTGGTTGGTTGGTTTTTTGAGGCAGGGTTTCTCTGTGTAGCCCGATTGTCCTGGAACTTGTTCTTGCAGACCAGGCTAAACTCGAACTCATGGAGATCTGTCTGCCTCTGCTTCTGGAATGCTGGGATCAAAGGTGTGCTGCACTGCCGCCCAGCTTCCTTGTCCCTTTTAAGCTCACTGCATGGAGATCTGGGTAGATTCCCTGAAGCAGATCACAGGGGACTGTTTTCATGCATGGCATGGCTATGCATGTCATTTTCTCTGGTGCTAGCATCAAAGCAGTCATTAATATTTAGGGGATAGGTAGGGATCAAAAGGAGACCTTTTGATCAGTTCTTAGAACATATTGTCTTAATAACCTAGACCCCTACTAGGGAGCAGACCGCGTCCCCAGGGGCATGAACACCTAAGGAAATCCCACCATCCGTCCATCACAGTTGTTTACTGGAGATGTGAGAGGCTACTGCACGTCATGGTGTTTTCTTGAGCTTTAGGCCATTCAATTTCCTGTTTCCCTGCTGCTTTTGCTCTCTTGTTTTCAGCACTTTTGAACAGCGTGTCACATTAATGTCATTCCAGATGTGTGTATTTTCTTTCTTCAGAAGCATCTCAGGATGGGCTGAAATGTGAAGTTAGATATTGGGGGTGGGAGCTTAGAGAGCAGAGGAGCAGCCAGGCACGAGAGCTCTAACTGCTCTGAAATCTCAGACTGAGAGGATGACATCCTGTCTACTCCCATCCTTATCACTTCCTGTCTTCTCCCCATGTTGTCACTTCCTATCTCTTCTCTGTACAGACCTCCAGACCTCTATGATTAACTAGTGGCTAGCTCTGCCCTCTGATCTCCAGGCAAGCTTTATTTGTCAGAACACAGACACAAACAAAATACAACAACAGGCACATTGGTGCAGGCCTGTGATCCTTGCACTTGGGCATGGAGGCAGAAGGATTAAAAGTTCAAGGTCATTTGTAGCTGCATAGCATTTTGAAGTGAAGCTGAGTTATTTGAGACCTTGTACACACACACACACACACACACACACACACACACACGCATGCACTCATGCGTGCACACACACGCACACACCCTCAGCTCAAGTCAAGTCTGACAACAGAATTAGCACCTTCACTTTTCCTTCTGAAAGTGCCATTGGTATGCTAACTTGGCATACATTATCCCACTGTCAGGGATGTAGATATGTACAGGACTTTACAGACCAGACCACCAGCTTTTCAGATTGCTTACAGACTGTATGTCTTTGTTTCCTGGGTCTAGTATAATAATATAAATTTTACCTTTGGGTTAATAAGTTACAGTTTGCCATACTTTTTGGATTTTTAGAAGTGTGGTGCTTGATTTTAATTCAAAGATCAATGAAATTACTTTTCATACTACTTAGCAGGTGAATTTCTGTTTATTTTAGATAGTCTGTGAACACCAGTAACTTAGGGATTAGATATGGTTTTGCTATAAACTTTCTGAATTGTTTCCTTCTGTTCTTTCCTCCTTCATTTGTTTTTTTTTTGTTTGTTTTTTTTTGTTTTTTTTTGTTTTTGTTTTTACGAGACAGGGTTTCTCTGTATTGTTTTGGAGGCTATCGGTCCAGCCCAGCCTCGAACTCACAGAGATCCGCCTGCCTTCATTTGTTTTTGAATTGCATTTATTATTACTATTTTTATTTTCATGAGACAGAATTTTACTATATAGCTCTGACTGTCCTGGAACACACTCTGTAGACGAGGCTGGCTTCAAACTCACAGAGATATATCCATCTGTCTCTGCCTCCTGAGTGCTGGGATTTAAGGAATGGGTCACGCCCAGGTGTGTGTGAGTGTGAGAGTGTGTGTGTGTATGTGCATGCGTGCACATGTGCTACATCAAGGTTGGTGGATTCAGTTGGTGCCTTCTACCATGTAGCTCCCTGTCAGGCTTAGTGGCAAGTGCTTATAATACCCTCTGAGCATCTCTCCAGCCCCTGCCATATTTTTTAAAGACTTATTTATTTATTTTACATATATGAGTGTTCTGTCTGCATGTACATCTTTATGCCAGAAGAGGGCATCAGATCCCACTATAGATGGTTGTGAGTCACTCTGTGGTTGCTGGGAATTGAACTCAGGACCTTTGGTAGAGCAGCCAGTGTTCTTAACCACTGAGCCATCTCTCCAGCCTCTCCCCTGCCATATTATTAATCTGGGTTATTGTTTTGAGACAGAGTCTTACTGTTTAGCTCAAGCTAACCTGGAACTTGCTATGCAAACTAGGCTAGCCTCAAATTTGCGATTCTCCTGCTTCAGCCTTCAAGTACTGGGGTATCAGGTGTGTATCACCATTCCTAGTATGTCCTATTTTAAAATATGCTATTTAGCTGGGCTGTGGTGGTGTGTACCGTAACACCTCAGCACTTGGGAGACAGAGGCAAACAGATCTCTGAGTTTGAGGTCAGCTTGGTCTGCAGAGTGACTATCTTTTACAATTTCTTTTCTCCATTTTGTTTGTTTTTGAGGTGGGTCTCATGTAGCCCAGAATGGCCTTGAACACCTATGTCAATAAGAATGACTTTAACTTCTTACCCTTCTGCTGTTACAAGTATACTCTGTCATGCTAGACCAAAATCTCTCTCAATCTCCTCTCTCTCTCTCTCTCTCTCTCTCTCTCTCTCTCTCTCTCTCTCTCTCTCTCTCTCTCTCTCTCTCTCTCATATTTGTTTTCTGATATATTTGTGTGTGGTGGGGGGTCAGAGGACAAGTTTTAGCATTCACTTCCTTTTACCATGTGGATCCTGGGGATCAAACTTAGGTTCTTGGACTTGGTGGCAGGCATCTTTTCCTGCTGAACTGTCCTGCTGGCCAAGCCTCAGTTCTTCACCCCAGTTTCATTATAGGTTGTTGAATATGGCAGTTAGCTTTCTCCAAAGCAAGTAATCCAACAGAGAAAGGGATGTAGAGCTCGGTGTGGGAGATGCAGCGCCTGTCATGGCGGGTTACCAAGTCTTCCGCATCTCTCTTGGTCACATGGATACAATGTGGGAGGAATTATGCAGGAGTGCTATTGTTTGATTGTGTCGCTTCCAAATCATATTTTGGAAACTCCAGTGCAGCAGTGTGGGGATGAGGTAGAGATCATGAGGGCGCCTCTTCCTGAGTGGGTCATTGTCAGCTGAAGAAGGGCTGGGTGCTGTGAGCTGGCTTGCACCTTCTCTTCCTTCCCACCGTCAGCCCTCTGTGTGTGTTTGTGTGTACAAGTGTGTGCAAGCCATTGTCCTTGTTCCTTCTGTCTTTCACTATGAACGATGCCTGCAAGACTCTCCTTCCTAGATGCTAGCGCCTCGATATTGGACTTTCCAAGGAACAAATCTCCTTGTAAATTATTTCATCTGAGACAGGATGTGAGTTCAAGGAGGCTAGGATTCCAGGAGCCATGTTCAGACAGTATCATAGCTGCGTGGCAATGAGCTCGATGAGCAGCGTTCTGACTCATTCCTCCTGATCTCAAGGTTGTACTCTCAGCTCCTTTTTTTTTTGTGTGTGTGTGTGATAAGGAACAAAGGAAAGGTGTGTGTGTGTGTGTGTGTGTGTGTGTGTGTGTGTGTGTGTGTGTGTGTGTGTGTGTGTCCAGGTTGGCAGGACCTCAGGGGAGGTTCCATTTGATCTAGTCCATAAAAGAAACATTAGGTGTTTTCTATGTGGATGAGTAAAAAGGGGATCAGGATGAATATTTCAGGATTTTAGCAGCTTCAAAATGTGTTGTATTTGGAAAATATATAATTCTGGAGTTAGAGAATTGGGTATATAGAGGAAGGGTAAGAATAGAGAGAAAGATTATGAGAGAGTGTAGATGGTAGGAGAGCTGAAGGCAGGAATAATTTGATAGGAAGTTTACAACTGTAGAGTTAGAAGTATACACCTGTCCACTCAACCCTTCACCTGCTTACTGTGGATGTTGTACACGCCCCATCCCTAACCTGTGGTTCTAACTTTGTCTGGAACATTTTCGGAACTGCTTTCTTCTCCTCTTGCTCCCTGGTTGACTGTGCTGAGGTTATAGAAGATGGTGAAGATGAAGAGAAGAAGGCTAGGCAGAAGGTTCCACCTTCAGGCTGAATTCACCAAGCTGGTATCCATGGATATGTTCCAGATTTTCCTTCCCCCACTTCCATTTCCTTTTCCAGTTTTGGTATTTGGAGCATCAAGTCCTTTTTAGGTGAACTTATCTGCTCCCAGCTGGGCAGCAGGCCAGGCTGCTGCTCTCCCTTCTCAGTACGTACAGCCTCTCAGCAGCATGTAGCACAAAGAGGGATTGAAACAAAACGAATTCCTACCATTTCAGATAAGTTTATAATCCTCATGGTGAAGTATGAAGAAAGATGGAGTACAGAAAGACTTAGCACCCAGAGCAGAATCTGGGTCAGAAGTGACAGGTTCTTTTCTGTGTCTGAGTGCGGTAGGGAAGGCAGTGACAGGAGGAGCGCTTCTGCAAGGGAAAGGAATCTTGCCGGGAGCCGTATGCGCTAGAAGAAAGCCCAGCATAGCTTCCGCTCTTGCTGTCTCAATTCTTGTTGCTGTCCCTGTTGTTACCACAGAGTTTGAGGCTGAGGAGAAATGAGTTCAGGAAAATAAATCTTAATCCAGGTTGGCCTCAAACTGTCCAATCTCCTGCCTAAGCTTCTTGAGTGCTGGGATCATGAGTGTTTTACCCCTCTTGGCACCTGCTGCTTGTTAAGTTATCATTATGCTTGGTAAATAGTCTGAGTCATTGTGAACACAAGGCTAACAGGGCACCTGTTAGGTAGCAGTGAGACAGCAAGAGAGCCTTTTTGGAGTGTTGTGTATAGCCTTTCAGTAAGGGGCTCAAGGGGGTGTAGGAAGCCTCACAGCAGCCGATGTTTGCTTGCTCAGGCTCAGCGCATGTGAGAGGCGCTGGCATGCAGTCATGACCATAATGCACGTGAATGGTTCCATGCAGCATCATCCAGCCATCCTTGTTGGGGGCAGCAACTTTAGCAGCTAGAACCTAGTCACTGTCAGTTTTATGGAGATATTGATAGACGCTTTTATAGATTGGCTAAGGCAAATCATGGCTCAATTGAGGCTATCATTTAACAGATTGTTGTGGAATATTTGTTTAACTAGGCAAAGATGTGTTACATTTGTTTATGCTGCATTTGTTTAACTATATAAAGATGTGTTGTATTTGCATTAATTAAATAAAATTAACCTGAGCTAGAGATGGGTTTAGCAGCTAGTTGACAGGCAGTAACAGGGAGGTGTGGAAGGAGAGCGGTTTCCTGGACTCCAGTAAAGAGAGAGAGTTTAGCCAGTTGCTACTCTAACTCTCTGAGCTTTCAGGTTTTCACCCTAGTCCTTTATTAGAACAATAGAGATTTAGTTAAAACTATCTTTAGTGGCTGCAACAGAGTCATTGTCTGGGGGAGCAGAATTCCCCCCAGGCGACAGCCTGAGTGGCAGGGCTTCCAGCAACTTCAAGGGCAGCCACTGTGATTAAAGGTGAAACAACTACATCAAATGAGATCATGTCACCATTTCTAAAAAAATAAGGAAATGAAGCCAGGCAGTGGTGGCATACACCTGTAATCCCAACACTCATGAGGCAGGTGGATCTCTGTGAGTTTGAGGTCAGTCTGGTCTACAAATCTAGTTCCAGGACAACCCAGGGATGTTATACACACACACACACACACACACACACACACACAAAAGAAAAGAAGGAAATGATTTGGAAACTGGGAAGAATGGTTTATTTGGAATTTGTATCACTTGGTAGGCAGTCTCAGTATAGGTTAGATTATCTTTTTTGTAGGATTGATGTATGTGTTACTTTATATTTCTCTGTGATTGCTAACTATTTTATGTGAGTATGTATGTGTTACAGTGAAATAATGAAAATCAGACAATTTTAGGGAGTTGCTTCTCCTATTTTGTTGAGGCAGAATCTCTCTTGTTTCTACCATACTGTGAACTTCAGGCTTTCTGTCTTCATCTCATAGCAACTTGCTGTAGGAGTGTTGAGATTACAGATGTGTGACATTGTGTCCATGCTTCTTTTCATGGATTCAGGGATGGAATGTGGTTACCAGG
Organism: Mesocricetus auratus; assembly: GCF_017639785.1. Lineage (NCBI taxonomy): Eukaryota > Metazoa > Chordata > Mammalia > Rodentia > Cricetidae > Mesocricetus > Mesocricetus auratus. Next base: position 15,608,243 of record NW_024429182.1, read on the forward strand.
CCTGTGTGGAAAGTGGCAATTTGCCACAATGCCCAGACTCATGCTATGCTTGCTGTCACTGTATCTTTCCTCTCTGGAAGGAAGGATACTCAAGGGAAAGAGCCATGGTGCCTCATTGTAGACCTCTGAGTGCTTGTAGCCCCATGGGTAGCACAAATTGTCGAGGAGGGTTGGGGGGAGAGTGGGGTTTTGAGAGACAGACTAGAAAATTTGACAGGATTATCTGTTTTTTTGTTTGTTTTTTGTATGTGTATGTATTTGCCTTCAGGCTTAGTGACCCTAGCAAAGCTGCCTCCCTAAAGGAAAAGTACTGGTGAGCTGTCAGGACTTGAGGCTCAGTGGTGTTTTCTTTTTTTATTGCAGGCGGTGTGTCCAGGTTGTGCATAAACTGCTGTGTTACCAGAAGAAGTGTAGAGTTCGCCTGCACTATACCTGGCGGGAGCTCTGGTCAGGTAATGCTGCTCCTTGACTTGTTCTCTCCCTTTGTGCTTCGGATGAGCGCCGAGGCTTGTGCCCAGACTGTTACCAGTCTTTTATTCTTGCAGTTCGTTAGAATGATTCTATTTCCACTTACATTCTTTATTTTTAACATTTCAGTCTTGTTTGAATCTAGACTTGAGCATGCTATATGGTTCACTCTTTTCTGTTCCTTCTTGTTCTCTGTAATTTTTTTTTTTGTCAGCCTTTTGAAACAAATGATGGTTTCTTGAGTTCCAGGGCTAATGGTGTAGCTTGGTAATAATTACCTAGCAAGCATAAGACTTTGGATCTGATCTCTAGCACTGAGGAAGGAGGAAAACAGTCACAGAAGAGGATATAATTTGTTAGCCAGGCATAATGGTACAAACCTCATAATCCCAGCATTAGAGGGAGAAGCAAGTAGATCTTAGTGAGTGCAAGACCAGCCTGGGATACATAGTGATGTGTAGTAAGGCCCTGTCTTAAAAAACAAAACCAACCAAACAAAAATGTCTTGACTCTCAAAGATTCTGGCTTTGTGTAGCAAAGAGGAGGAATCAGTGTAAACTTGGATTCTTATCCACTTCCATTTGGTAGCAGCATATGGACTATAGGGACGCTGCTGTGTGTTTCCTTAAGATGAGTAATCTCAGGGAGAATGGCATGAGGATGGGGTGGGGATGGGGGCGGAGAGATGGGGGAACCCTGTTCTTTTGTTACATCTGGGTTATTACTGTTTACAGACTATGTAGATGGCACCACTCCCCCTGTGCCAGAGACAAAACAGAAAATTATAATGTTTACTTTTATCTTTATATCTATTTGGTAACCCAGTAAAGTCACTGCCACCCCTGCATGTGGGAAGTGTCTCTTCTCTAAGGGTACAATTAATGTTAGCTTGCCACCCTTTCTTTTGTGTGATGAAACTGGAGGTTTAGGGAAAGCAAAGATCTTGAGGCAGTTGTTTGCTGATAGGTCCTGTGGCTTTTGTGACCGGAGGCTATAATAGTTTTCTCCAGATGATTACAGATGAGTGGCTGCCCCACCCATGGGGTGTTCCTCTGCGTTCTGAATAGAAGAGAGTGTTAGTGTCAGGCAGGGCTTTGTAAGAAACAGGCCAGGAGCCCAGCCTCCTTCCATGGAGTTCATCTCCCTTGTTGTGACACATGGTTTCCTCCCGGCTTAATTTGGCTTTCTAAATTTAGTCCTCCATAATGGGAAGCAGAGATCTTTAATTAATGGATTAGCAAGTTTTTCAGCAGTTACTGCGTGTGATGTAAATGGGAGGGTAAGAGAGTCACACTGATGGGGCAACAGTGGCAATTTTAGTTGGAATTTTAGGAGAGAAGAGTAGTTATGAGAGTTTGAAATGGAGGCATGTCAGAAGGAACTGAAAGACAGTGAACTGACTGAAGTTAATTAAGTTATCTCTATGAGCATGCGTGCGTGCGTGCGTGTTGTTTGAGATTGGGTTTTATGTCCTTGAACTCAAGGCAGTCTTTCTGCCTCAGCCTCCCGAATGCTAGACTTAATAATAGGCATGTGCCACCCATACCTGTCAAGTTAGCTGACTATAATTCTTTTTTCATAGCAGAAAGTACTTGTATTGTTTTATATAGATAATATAATTATAGAGCTCCAAAAGCCTAGCATGTAAAAGAAAATGCAAAGCAGTGCAAATGTGTGTATTTGGTGCAGTTGTAGGATGCAGAACAATGCCCGTGGCTAGTATCTGCAGCCGAGATGATGCCACATGAAGGGTTTAGCAGTTCTGTGGCCTGGCCTCTTTCTCTCTGCCCCCTCAGTCCCGTGCTCTCACTCATTGTCCCGTGTCAGTGTGTGTTACACGGCTCTCTACTCTGCCTTGGTCTGTTTTCCTCAGGTCTCTCGGATCTCAGGCTTCCGATTGTTCTCCTACTTCCATTTCATATTTCCTGTCACCTTTTTATTTATTTATTCATTCTTTTATTTATTCAATTAGTTTCTCAAGACGGTATCTCTGTGTAGTCTGGGCTATCCTGAAACTTGCTTTGTAGACAAGGCTGGTCTTGAACTCAGAGATCTGTTGTTAATTCTGCCAGATGAGGGTAAAAACCATTACCCAAATTCTTGTAGTAGAATTAAGCAAGCTTTATTTTCCATCAGACAGGGCTGTCTCCCTAAAGTGGGATTTGAAAAACAGCATCAAACATAGGAGGTGGGATTTATAGCCCCCCCCCAACCTGTAAGACTAGGGGATTTCCAAGGGTTGGGTGAATTTTTGGTTATGTAAGAACTTGGCTGAACATCTCAAACTTTTTTGAGAGGGCATCTTATTTTATTAGGGTATAAGCTGTGAAACATGTCAAATTCCAGAAAATGGGTCAAGACCTGGTCAGATTTAAGTTTTGCAGAAAATAGGAATGAACTTATTTTGACTTTGTTAAAAGATGGCTTCCAATCTTTTAAGATGGAGTCAGGCTGGTCCATCATTGCCTGTCTCTGCCTCCCAAGTGCTGGCATTGCCCAAATATACAACTATACCTGGCAGACTCTTAGCATTTTGCCAGTCTAGTTAGTAACTTATGAAGAAAAGACAATTCTTTATCCTGTGTTGGTTGATTGGCCTCATGTCTTTGAGAACTTTTGTCATGATCAGCTCTGTGATCACTTGTTGTCTTAGTTCATATTCTGCGGTCCTCTGAATTAAGGGGAGGTGTGCAGGAGAAATCATTAGTGAGGCCCAGATGCCTGTTAGTTTCCTAAGGCGTAGATGTTTATGTCAGAGGCTTCTGCTATGTGAGGCTAGCTTCCTTTCTTTCTTTTGTAAAAGTCACACTCATCTGTTATTTATTATTGCTGCACATTACCCATGCTTGTGAAGATAAAAGAACAACTTACTGGAATCGGTTATCACTTTCCACCCCAAGGGACCCAGGGATAGAACTCAAGTTGTCAGGCTTGGTGGCAAGTGCCTTTACCCTCTGAGCCTCCTATAACTGTGGTTCTGTGTGTTCATACATGGAGGACACAGTGAGATGAGTAGCAGCAGGTGTTAAGGAAAGCTGCAAAATACAATCCTACATCCAGTGCAGTAGAGCCCATAATAATGTATAATATTGCATTCAGTGAGTACAAGTGTGGCTGTGTTGGATCCACCCACTCCTTGGCTGGCACTACCCCTCATATGTTGGAATGCCCATGTTTTCGTTCTCTCTTTGCCTTCTAGATTTATGGATTTGAGGGAGGTGTGTGAAACTCATCATGGCAAATATACCAATGTAGAAAATGCTTGCCCATATATGTGTTGTGAATTATAAATGAAACTTATTTATAAGTAAGAGTGTAAGGCACGTAAGGTTAGGCTGAACAGCCAGAAACCCTTACACTTATAGAAGACTCTCAGTTAGGGTCCTTCTGTGTTTGCAGTGTGGGTGTTCAGTGTCATTGTACTTCTTGAGTGCTGATTTTTATTTCTGGGATTGCTCTTTGTTTTGGGGGAAATTGTCAGAAGTCTCCAAAATTCCTGAAATGAATTCCCAAAAAAGTAGATGCTGGAGAGAAAAGACCAACTGTATTAGCTAGGAACTCAACCACACTTGGTACCTTTTCCTGCTTTCCATATCCAAGCCCTGACCCACTCCCTGCTGCCACCCATTTGTACAATGGCTGTTGCCATGGTATCTGAGTAGGAGGATGTCTGAGCTCATTTCAATTGGAATGTAGAAGAAGGAACAAGTCCTGTGTGTCTGCTTTGCCCTTTCTTTTTAGCAACCATCATCCCCCACCCCCAAGATGTAGAAAGTTTGGAAACTCTCTTCCGATCTGTCAATACCAGTCTCTGAACAAAAGCTTACCTGAAACTCATCTCTGATGAAGACAGAAAATGAAGTTTGGAGATCAAATCCTAGTGAGACAGTTCTTTATCTTTGAAACTAGAACGAAAGCAGAGCTCTGCATACCCAGAAATCATCCGTTTGTATATGCACATACTACATACAGTTTCAAGGAGTTCCTGAATCCTGTGAGACTCAGCCATGATCTCATATGGAAGAAAAAAAAATTACTGCCCTGACTTTACTTTCCATAACCTCTCAAGGAATTCTTTTCTGTCAGGATAGCCTATTGTCTAGGTAACCCCTCCCCCCATCATGCTGTATCCTCTGGGGACTTGAGCACCATCTTCTCTCTGAACTTTTTTTTTTAATGGACCTCACTTTGAAGTTCTGGCTTGCCTGGAACTCACAATGTAGACCTGGCTGGCCTGCAACTCACAGAAGGTTGCCTCTGCCTCCTGAGTTCTGGGATTAGAAGCACACACACAACACCCAGCCTTTCTCTGAACTTATTGAGATTCAAATAATATTCTTCACTGTTTCCAACTTTCTGCTTGTCCCTATGGTACTTTGAGCCATACATGCATTCATTCATTCGTTTGTTTGTTTGGAGTCTCGTGTATCCACTGTGTGTGTTCAGGGACCTGAACCTGAGTCCTCTGAAAGAACAAGCACTCTTAGCCACTGAGCCTGCACTACATGATTTTTAATAGGGACTTAGAAAACATTTGAATGAATAATGAATGAATGAATGAATGAATGAATGAATTCACAAATGACAGTGTAGACTTCAGCACCATGTTATTTCTACCTTAAAGGAACAGTAATAGTAATAGACCCTGTAATGTGGTTGCTGAGTGTCTCTGATGTGATGCCTCTTGTTATCTTTGGATAGGATCACCCTCTGACCTAAATTTATTTGAATCATTGAGGTGCAAAGGGAGTGCTGACTCTTCTAAGCCATTAACCAAAGAATAAGCAGAATGTTTAAAGAGAGGCCTGCAGTTGTTGGAAAGGGAGCGACTTGAACAGAGCCTCTTGGAGACAGCTTATTTTACTTCCATTGTAGGCAGAAGGGGCATTGGAAAAGCAGCTTGCATCTAAATATGTGGCTTCCACAGACTGAAAACATGGTTTAAAGGCAGATTTATGCCGGCACTTTCTCTTCAGCATCTGTTTGTAGATCAGTGTCCTTATCCCCCACTATGCCATGTCTCAGGATGGTAAGCCATTCATTGTTTGTATACCTATTGATTGGGGAAGGGAATGGAGATGCACAGGGTTAAGTAACCTACTAAGGACTATGGAGCCAGACACCAGTCATGGGTGGAACTTAGAGTCCCAACTTCTATGCTCAGATGTAGATTACTAGGCAACATTTGCTTCCCTGCAGGAAGTAAGGTCCCAGAGCCCCCAAGACAATCTGTTCAGCTTCACTGTGCTAAAGAGCATCCCAAGCATTTTCAGCTCTGTGAAAGGAATTGTACATGGCCTGACCTTTTAGATACCTACTGGGAAACATGGAACACCCAGAGAGCGTCACAGTTTTCCAGATCCAGCTGGCTTTCTCATCACTGGCAGAATCTGTACCTTCATGGTTAGGAACAATTTGAGGGTAGGAATTGAGAGAGCCTGTTGGAAACTATGTTGTGGGTGTTACACAGAACTGAATTTTTTCAAGAGAAAAACTGATTTGATGTGTAGCATCGCCTGGCAATTCTGATGTAGGTATAGCTTTGGCAGTTTGGCAGCCCCTCTTGATGTGTAGATAACTTACCTTCAAACATTTAAATGTCTGCTTCTTTTGGTTTAGTTTATTTTTTAAACTGTAATTTGATGTAATTATAGACTTATAGGAAGTTGCAAAAATAGTAAAAGTATACCTTTCACCCAGCTTCCTCTAAAGGGAACATCTTATACAGTTATTGCCTCTTTTAATTTTGAAGAGGTTATGCAGGTGGGAAAGAATATAGCATGCTTGTCAAAATTATCTAATTCCAGCAGTCAGGAAGAGGAGACAGGAAGGACAGAATTCAAGGGGCTCAGTGTTCAGAGGAATTAAGAAGTCATCCCAGTACTTGGAAGGCAATAGTGGATCTCTGAGTTCAAGGCCAGCCTGGTCTACAGAGTGACTTCCAGGACAGCCAGAGCTATGCAGAGAAATCTTTCTCAAAAAAAGAAAAATAAAATCAAGGAGAAGAAGATTCTCACATAAAAGCTCCGAAAGAGTCAGGAATTACTCTTTGTTCCTTTCTTTGTGCAGGAAAATCTCTTCGAATCAAGAGAAGAGTCAACTTCCTCAGGCCAGTCAGCATCTTGTCAGGTTCATGGGTGGGCAAAGGAGCAGCTGGTTTTGTTGCTGTGCCTATACTAGTTCACTAGTTCTAAAGTGAGACAGGGTCTGGCTTGATAAGGTATCATCCTTCCACACCTGGGCAAGCCAGATCTGATATTGGCCTTCCTGTAGTCTGGGAGAGAGTAGAGTTCTTGGTTCCTTAGCAGATGCTTAATGTGGTCATGGTCTGTTTCATTGACTGCTGAGTCTCATAGTGAGTGTGGGTACCACTCAGTTGGACAGTGTTGGGGAAAGGAAACAGGAACTGAAGGCGGTTGTTCCTGAGCCTGCTTAGTTATGGGCAACTGCAGAGGGATCCTACACTTGCCAGCTCTAGGCTGTAAGCACACTCTCTCTTCTTCTCCTTTTTTCTCTTTTAAAGGGTTTAAATTTTTTTCTTTAATTTTTTTATGTATATGGGAGTTTTGCCTGCATATAAGTTTGTACACTGTGTGTGCACAATGCTGGTGGAGCCAGAAGAGGGCATCAGATCTTCTGGGGACAGGAGTTACTGAAGATGGTTAGTGCCATGTGGGTAATGAGAATGAAACCCAGCTCCTCTGGAAGAGCAGCTTGTGCTCTTAACAGCTGTGCTCTCTCTCCAGCCTTACTTTACTTATTTTCCAGATGGGCTTTGCTAGGTAGTCCAGGTCTGCCTGGAATCAGTATGTAGCCCGTATCATCCCCCAGCAGTAGGCAATTCTTGTCTCAGCTTCCCTAGTGATAGAATTACAGATGTACATATAGGCTGAGTCTGGGAACTTTATATTTTTGGTTGTGAGCCTAGCCTTTAATGGCTGAGCCAACTCTCCAGTCCAGAGTCTGAGAACTTTTTTTTTTTTTTTTTTTTCTGAGACAGGGTTTCTCTATGGCTTTGGAGCTTGTCCTGGAACTAGCTCTGTACACCAGACTGGCCTTGAACTCACAGAAATCCACCTGCTTCTGCCTCCCAAGTGCTGGCATTAAAGGCGTGTGGCACCAACTCCCGGCTGAGTCTGGGAACTTTAAAAGGTTCATTTTCATGGTGAAGAAGGGTTTTGGGTGGCAATTGGAAGATTGCGTCTTTCCCAAGTAAATGGGGGCTGGGAAATGACGGAGAGCAGCATGTCCCCTCTCAGAGGATGCACATTCATAGCTAGGGAAATGAGAACTGTGACTTCCATTGAAAGGAAGATTTGCTTTCCTTTTTGTTCAGCACGAGCTGCTGACTTGTGTTTTCCGTTCACCGGGGCACTTGGCACAACCAAAGCCTCAGGGCCACTTCATTTGATTTTCCACTCTTCTGCTGCTGTGGGGTTGCGGTTGATGAGTACTAACTGGTCTTACTAATAAAACCTGGAATCAGAAAGAGGGGTCAAACCTGAAAGATCAAAGAGACAAAGGAGCAAGCCACAGCCACACCTTACTTCTCCAGCTTCTCAGCTAAAAAGAGAGCGAGCTCCTGTCTCCTCCTGCCTTTTATTCCTCTCCCCACACAGCCATATCACTTCCTGTCTGTCTGTACAGACCTCCAGACCTCTATGGTTAACTACTAGCTAGCTCCATCCTCTGAACTAGCTTTATTTGTTAGAGTATAAACAAGATACCAGTGGGGTGCTTAGGTTTACAGGGAAATGGCTGAGGTTTTTTGTTTTAATTAAATATGTTTTTTTCTGAGACAAGGTCTCATTCAGCATAGGCTTCAACACACTGTAAAGCTAAAAATGACCTTGAACTCTTGATGCCTTCCTTTACTCCCAAGTGCTGGGACTATAGATGCATGTGTTTTGAGAGGGCATCCAGTGTATTTTAAAACCATTCTGTTGGCAAGTATTGACTGCTTTCCCCTCCTTTTGAAAACACTTTGTTAACTGATGGTGAGCCTGCTGACCACTGCCAGTGGTGCTGGGTGATTGTTGATTTTCTCCAGGGATGCTGGGATTGGCTGGAGTTTATGGGGCCTCCATGGATTTTGTGGGTTTAGCTTGTTTACACTAGTGCTAGTTCTAGCTTTTCTTTGACTTCTCTCTTTTTTTTATTTTTTATTTTTTGATTTTTCAAGACAGGGTTTCTCTGTGGCTTTGGAGGCTGTCCTGGAACTAACTCTTGTAGACCAGGCTGGTCTCAAACTCACAGAGATTCGCCTGTCTCTGCCTCCCAAGTGCTGGAATTAAAGGTATGCGCCACCATCGCCCAGCTTCTTTGACTTCTCTCTTAAGCAAGTGAGTTGCTAATACTTCCTGTCTATTGGTTACTGTGAAATTATGCATCTGCCTAATGAATAGGCTGTGATTTGGGTTAAGTGGCACTTAATCCTAATCCATACCGTGCCATAAAATAGGGTCTAGGTCTTGTTTTACCATTTTATCTTTCCTCTCCATTGTATGAAAAGCTACTCAAACAGACAGCTCTCTCTGACCAGTTTTTTTTTCTTTTTTCTTTTATTTTTTTTGGAGACAGAGTTTCTTCATATAATCTTGGCTGTCCTGAAATGCACTCTTCAGATCAAGCTGGCCTCGAACTCTTGCCTCCCACATGCTGGGATTAAAGGCATGCACCACCATCACCCGGCTACCTGGCCAGTTTCTTTAGAGACACTTACTTGTGCTTGGCTGAAGTCTGTCTCCTTCCTGTTTTTAATTTTATTTAAATGTCATTCACTTGGCTTTTACAGTCAGGACTCCCCTCTGCTTCTCTAAGGCAGGTGGCTGAGCTACCATCCAATTGTGTCTTCCTTTGGCTGACTTGTTCTCTTTGCACCTGGTTTACCCTCCATGTGGGGCACATTTTTTAGTCCTGAACAAGTTCCTATATCCATTATTCATTCTACTCCTACATGGCAACACAATTTACTGCTATCTTCTTTCCCTCCCCCTGACTCCAAAGCAGGATAGAAACAAATGTGGGGAAGTCCTCAGTGTGTAGGGCACATGAATGCAAGAAACAGCTCAACAAGCCTTGTTCTCTGTTCTGCGATGGGAGCCCATGGAAGGTGCTCAGACTTTCAAGAGGGTGGCACTGAACCTTCTCTTCAGAAATTAGATGGACTGCTACTGCCTCTGGGAATTGACTCGGGGCCCAAAGAATCACCACAATACTTAGTCTTGGCTTAGTGTTGTAGAGCCTGGACACACTGTGTGTCCTGTACAATGCTGTTGCACTATTTACCAAATATGATGCACACGCCTCACAAGATGGGAACATAGGCTGAAGCAACGTATAAGACAGCTAGTTGCCTCCAGCAATGTCAGAAAAGGCAACTGTTGGTGCCAGTTTCTGGACAAAAGCCCAGAAAACAAAATTTCCAGGGTTCTTGTAGAAAAACAACTTTCTGATGAACAAATGAGTGTAGTAGAAGCACTCATTTCCCTAAGTTTAAGCATATTTGTGTGTGTGTGTGCTTGTGTGTGTGTTTGCACATGTGTATGGAGACTGAAGGTTGACATTGTCCACTTTATTTTTTGGGACAGGGTTTATCAATGAACATGCAGCTCACCAATGTAACTAGAGTGGTTGGCCTGCGAGCCCCAGGGACCGTCTGATCTCTGCCTCCCGGCTCTGGGTGGATGCTGGTGTACCCACTCTTTATGTGAGCTGGGACCTACGCTCTGATCCTCATGCTTGAACAAAAAGCACTTTAGTAACTGAGCCTTCTCCTCAGCCCAACATAAAGTGATAGTAGTTTGGAATCCTCAGTAGTGGGTTTCTCTGCTGGTGCAGTAGGCCACATCAAGCTGAATTAGAAGTAAAGGACCAGGTTTACTCTGAGCAAAGCACTCTTGTGTGGCCTGGGGGAAGCAAGAGAGACATCACAAGGCAGTCTAGTGACCTGAGCTTAAGCGCCCCTAAAGCACAGTCTTGAGCTCCAGGGGAAGAGCTGCTGCTTGACCGCTTTCTGAGGGGCAGGGTTTGGAGAGGAAGGAGGGAGATTGAGGCAAAGCTTCCAATGGAGCACAAATATACTTAGTGGGTACAAATAATGAATTGCAAACACTTTCTCTATCCAGTCAGGGTTACAGTGTTTGGAGCCAGTATCTGTAGCCTTGCATGATAATGCTACATGTCAAACTCAGGGTCCCTCAAGAGTACATAGGGGATTGCTGGTGTTTGGAGAGCATGGTTAACTTTGATTCTTACCTTGGAGGTGATTTTTCCTTTCTTTTTGGAAATGGTTTCATGTGGCCCAGGCTGGCTTTGAATTTACTGTATCTGAGACATCCTTGATCTTCTGCCTCCACTTCTGAATGCTGAGGACGGCCAGCACCAACCACCACTGCGAGTGAGCAACTACAGTTGTACTTTGTCATTGTGAATCTGACTACTCACGTAGTTCTTACAACCTTAGTTTGCTTCTTAAACCTGCCCTTTTGACCTTTTTTGACTAGCTTATTTCACTAACATTTTTCCTTCCTTTAAAAATTACTTTATTTTTAGCTATGCAATGGTGGCGCCCTCCTTTGATCCCAGCACGTGTGAGGCAGAGGCAGGTGATCTCTGAGTTTGAGTCTAGCCTGGTCTACCCAGTAAGTTCTAGGACAGCCGGGGCTACACAGAGAAACCCTGCCTCCAAAAAAAGTAAGAAAATAAATAAAATTACTTTATTTATGTGTATGTGTGTTCATCTTTCTGTGCTATTAGAGACCTGAGGAGGGTGTTGGGTCCCCTGGAGCTGGAGTTTTAGAAGGTTATGAGATGCTTAACATGGGAACTGAACTTTATCTTAAGAGCAACACGCACCCTTAAATGCTGAGCCACCTCTCCAACCCCTTCCTTCCATTTTAAGATAGAATGATAATCTGTTGTATGTAAATAATCCATTGTTTATCTGTTCATCTGTTGTTGGGCATTTAGGATGCTTCCCACATTTGGCCATTGGGAATGATGCTGCTATAAACACAGGTGTATAAATGTCTAAGTTTGTTCATTCTTCCCCTCTGTCTCTGTGTGTGTGTCTCTCTCTGTCTCTCTGTCTGTTGTCTGTCTCTCTGTTGGTTTTTTTGAGACAGGGTCTCACTCTAGCTCTGACCATCCAGTCTTCCAAGTGCTGAGGTTTAAGGTATGCACCACCACCCTGGCCTAAGTCCTCGACTTACAGGACTTTTTCTTTGGCAGCTTTACTTTGTGAGGGGTGATTAATGGAATTCTAACTGAACTTAAGCATTTTGCTTTTTTCTTTACGTTTATTTTATGCTGTATTTATTTCTATACCATAAGCTCTTTTTTCTTTGCTCTCTTCTGGAGTATGTTTTTGTCTTCTTGTTCCTTTTCAGTGAGGAGCATCAGTGTGGCAGGGGAGCTCATGTGTGGGGGAATGAGCTCTGGAGGTTTGGTTGCATATCTGGGATGCTTTGTTCACTGGATGTGTTCAATGACTAGAGAGTCTACATTCAGACCTGTATGTTTCTCTCTGTATCGCTAAGCATATGCTGCAAAAACTGGCTTGGGGTGAGTCCACTGGCGGCCCGGACACATACCTCCCAGATCCACCATTGCACTTGCTTCTTTAAAGTGATATCTACAGATGCATGGTGGATTTTCAGATGAACATGTTTGATGGCCTGGGCAGCTTCATAATGTTCTTAAAGTGAAATCTGTGAAGAGCTGAACCTCTTCATTTTTTTTCCATGATTTTCTGAATCAAGAGAGAAGGGACCATTTGCACAGGTCTCTTCACACCTCTCAGGGGAAGAGGAGCTGATATTTATTCATTGATTGATTGCTTGCTTGTTTTTGCAAGATAGATTTTTGCTGTGTAACAGCCATGTAGTCCTGGAACTCACTTTGTAGACCAGCCTGGCCTTGAACTCACGGAGATCTGCTTGTTTCTGCCTCCCAAGTGCTAGGATTAATGGTATGTGCCACCACTGCCTGGCTTTTTTTAAATAGTAAAATAGACATTGGCCTTTAACAAATGTTTTGTTGTTGTTCTCATTTTTTTTAAATAGGGTCTCTTGCAGCCTAGGTTCGAGTTAATCTCTCTATGTAATTGAGGATGACCTTGAATACCCAGTCAGACTGCCTTGCCTCCTGAGAGTTGGGGCACAAGCCTGCACCAGCGTGTTTGCTTTATGTGGTGCAGACCCAGGTCTTTGTGCAAGTTAGGTAAGAACATGATGAGCTGAGCTGCATCCCCAGACAGATGTTTGTTCAGTTGAAATACAGTTTTCTAGACCTCAGTGGGAAGGGTTCACAAATCTTTCTCCAAATATGTTGACTCCAATGCGGTTCAGCTCCAGCCAGCTATGTTGCTTAAGGGAATTTGTTAACTTTCCTGAATTTCAACTTGTACTTTTTAAAAAATGGGCACAATAATGCTAGCTTTTCAGCAAGTGGAGAGTATAATATACATTGCTTGACAGAAATTTCTGAAACTCAGCAGGTGCCTAATCAGTCTTACCCACAAACTTGTCCTTATTTAAAAGGGCATTATATACAACAAGCTGTACTTTCTTTGTTGAGAGACAAGCAACCATTGCTCCCTATTGGACCAGATTTTTTTTCTGTTGTTTTTTTCCTTCCTTCCTTCCTTCCTTCCTTCCTTTTTTTTTTTTTTTTTTTTTTTTTTTTTAAGTAGGGTCTCTCTGTGTTCCCCTGGCTGTCCTGAAACTTGCTCTGTGGACCAGGCTGGCCTAGAACTCACAGAGATCTGCCTCTCTAGTGCTGAGATTAAAGACATGTGCTGCCACTCATGGCTTCCACCAAACTTTTAACCCGTGTGAGTCCCTGTAGAATAAGGTTGTTCTTTGGAAACCTTTCAGAGCCAGAGTCAAAAGTGCTGGGCCATTGGTAAGAAAGAGGCTTGTGTTAGTACTCCTCCCCATCCCTGCTTCCTTTAAAAAAATTATCTAACAGTAGGAAACATGATAAATTAAAGGGTTAAACTAGAGAGGAATGAAAAGCACATTCTGTTCCTTGTGTCTTCTCAATGGCTACAACATGTACTGAACTTGATTGCAAATGCTTACAGACATGTGACTAATTAACAATACTAATTTTATACAATCACTCTCTTGTCTTTTGTAGTTATCTTAATTTTTCCTTCCACTTCTGTGACTGTCCTAGGAACAGTTTGGCTGGTTATGTGCCCAGTTGGCATTCAGTGAAAAGTAGCTCAAGGGCAGTTTTCTAAAAATGAGTGCATATAACAAGGGTGAGCCAGGAGCAGCCAGCACATCTCTGAGATGCTTGTCATTGAGAGTCTGATTGCCCATTCTCTATTGTCCTTGAAACTGCCCCTAACCTAAGCCTTTTCTTTGGCCTGCTAGCGAAGCTCTAGGCAAAGGTCTATGCCTTAATTGCAGAGGAATAAACTTGGTTATTAATTGTTTATGCCCAGCTTTTATTTGTTTTGGTTCTGATTTTGCATGAAGGTTACGCTGACTCCTTGTGCATCCATTATCCAATCACATTCTGTGTATACGACATAAGTTTTTGAGCTGACGATGATCGAGGGAATTAGGAACAGTTTTACTTGATGATTATGCGCGTAAGAGAAGAGTACATCAGTACATATAGAGTCCTCCATATCTGAAGCTAGAAGTTCTGGTGCAAATTTGTAATCCCAGCACTGTGGATATAGACAGAGGGTCCTGGAGGTCACTGACCAGTCGTCCTTGCCTAACCAGCAAGTCCCAGATCCCAGTGAAAGACCTGCTCTCAAAAACTTAGGGTGCTTACATGAGCATTCAAGTAGATGTGAGTGTATGTGTGCATTGTACTTACACACACACACACACACACACACACACACACACACACACACACAGCAGAGGGACGGGAGGGAGAGAGGCAGGGACAGACACTGTACCAAGTGTAGTGATGTAGGCCTGGAATCCCAGCACTTGGGAAGTGGAGGCAGGAGGATCAGGAGTTCAAGACCAGTCTCCTCTTTGTAGTGAATTTGAGATCAGATAGGACTACATGAAGCCCTGTCTCAAAAATCAGCCCTGAGTGGCCCCACCCACAATGGGCTGGGCTCTTCCCCATCAATCACTAAGAAAATGCCATTCGGACTTGCCTGTAGCTCAGTCTTATGGATGCATTTTCTATATTGAGGCTCCCTCCTCTTAGATGACTTTAGCTTGTGTCAAGTTGACATAAAACTATTCGGCGCAAAGGCCAAGGGAAAATAGGGACAGAAAAGCCAGAAAAATTCTCAGGAGCATCTTGTAAAGAACGTTATCAATGCCAGGTGTTGGTGGCGCATGGGAGGCAGAGACAGGAGGATCTCTTTGAGTTTGAGGCCAGCGTGGTCTACAGATTGAGTTCCAGGGCAGGCTCCAAAACAATACAGAGAAACCCTGTCTCAAAAAACAAAGAATGTTATCACTGAGAATGTAGAGAAGTATGGTTGGACATGGCATCTTTGCTGAGGGGTTTTTGCTCCTTTGCTCTCAGCCTCATCCGTTGTTGTGGTGATGTGGGGAACACTGAGTTGGAGAGCAGCCTCTAGTCCCAGTTCTATCACTACCGAATTTGGTGTGCCGTTATGTCATTTTGCTGTGCCTCAGTATCTGAGGAGCTGCAGCTTCAGAGAGGAAGGTTTCCTCTAGGGATCCAGCCCATCATGGCAGACAAGGCACAGTGGCAGAGTGGGGGCAGCTAGTCTCCGTGTGTCTGCAGGGAAGGGAGAGAGGGGAATGCTTAGGACCCCACTCCTAATGCCACCACCCACATTCAGCTGGCATCTCCCTCTTCAGTCACCTTTCTGGAAACACCTTGTAAGACATACCAAGAGGTGTGTTTCCATGGTGATTCTAAATGCAGTCAAATTGACTCATTGTCAATTTGATTAACACCAGTGGGTGAGATGGCGGTGGGTGGGTTTTTTCTTTTTTAAAACATGAGAACTGGATTAAATGAGCTCTGAGAATCTTAGACCTGGAGATTTACTCTCAGCTAGGTCAGAGCCTTTCAGACATAGACCTTCCCTCACACTAGGACAGGGGGAAAAGAGCATGTGTTCAGTGTCCGCGTATGAAGTCAATGAGCTGAGACAGGAGAAAGCAGTATTTATAGGTATTGGGGGCACTCTCTCTTGAAGAGGGTTATGGTCTTTAATGTCATAGGCGTTTTGGAGCCAAGTTTAAGGTTACTTTGTTCATTTTAGCTACCTGTGAAAATCCCTCTAGACTAGGCTCAGTAGCTCAATCACTTGCCTAGTCCTGGGTTCAGTCCCCCAAATTGCAACAAACAAAAAGAAATACCCTCTAGGGAAGTGTTTCTCAACCTTCCTAATGCTACCACCCTTTAATACAGTTCCTCATGTTGTGGTAACCCCAGTCATAAAATTATCTTTGTTGCTACTTCATAACTACTTTTGCTACTGTTATGAATCTGTTTTCTGATGGTCTTAGGCCACCCCTGTGAAAGGGTCGTTTCACCCCAAAGGGGTCGCAGCCCACAGATTGAGAACTGCTGCTCTAGGGGTTTGTTTCACTTCCTGGTGGCCTTTGGTGACAGGAGAATGACGTGTAGCCTGAGCCGTAACACAAGCAGCACCCAGCGCACACTGCAGTGTCTCAGTGCTGGCCCAGCTCTGCCTGTGTCTGCCGTGACTTGGACAAGTTGCTGTCATGCGTCCTAGAATTGGGCTCTTCTTCCCTGCTTTATCGCTTTGTCATTCCTAACCCTGAATCAGTGGTAAGCCAGTGCAGGGACAAAATTGTCCCACTTCCCGTCCTCCAGATTTCCTGCCCTTTGATTACCACACAGCCCTGCTGACTGCATCTTTGCCATTGTAGACTGGACATGTGTAAAAGTCACGCTTTCTCTACCGCTCATGTTCTGTCCTCTCTTCCTCTTGTCTCCTGTGAGTTTATGGAGTCTCTTAGGTGCTTGTCCTTTCACAGTACTTGTGTGAGTGCTAGGATTGAGGGGGAGGAGAAGAGTGTTAGATTCCCGAGGCAGTGTAAAGAGAGAAGGCAGAGGGAGCAGAGTCTGACCTCTGGAGAGAGGAGGTGAGGATCAATCAGCCTCTGTCCTGTGGAAACTGAGGGGTCTGCCGAGGGATGGTTACAGCCCTGGGGGTTGTGTGTCTGCAGTCTCTCCTTTCTGAAAGTGTTCAAGGCAAGACAGGCAGTCTTGGGAGTTGGGTTTTCCCAACAGATGTTCTTTTCTGGGATGGTGAGCAGGGCCAGCTGTAACCTCACACCAAGGCACTCTGTCAAAGGCAGCTCCAAATAGCTGAGCAAGGTGACCCTCGGCAAGGACAGAAGTTGGGACTGAGGTTAGTCATTTTTATGTGGCTCTTACTGAGCCACCTGTATTCCCAGAGCTGCCAGTAGAAGCTAAGAAGACTGCGTGGTCTGTTATAGGCTCCCTGTACCGCCCCTGCTTTAGTCCAGTCCAATAGGTCACTTGTTAACAGACACCATCCAGAGATCCACCTGTCACTTGCCTTTCCATTACAAACCCTAGAGACTGGAGTAGGGTACATGAATGCGGTGCCTGCCGCCTTTGTCTGTATCCCTTGCTATTTGACAGGAATAGTGAACGTAGAACAAAATGTAGGCTCTTGTGCTGTCCGTGCCTGCTGTCTCTTTCCCTGAGCTGTAAGAGGATTGCGCATGAGGAGTGTTGGGTGGCAGACAGTCTCTGCAGAGTCACGTCTCCTCTTTCCCTGCTGTTCCAAATCAAAGCACACAAACCTGTAAGAGCAGTAAACGTCACACACAGTGCAGGTAGCATAGGAGAACGAGCAGACTTCTTTGCTGACCAAAAAAGAGGTGGTTCTAGAAAATAAGCCTAAGGTAGGCATGGTAGTGTGCTCCCCGTATTCCCAGGACTTGGTGGGGAGGCAGAGGCAGGAAGATTGTGAATTCCAGGTCCGCCTGGGTTACCTTGAGATCTTGTCTCAGAAAGTTAATTAAATTAGGGTGCAGAGAGATGGCTTAGCAATTAAGAGACCTTGCTGCACAATTATGAGGAGTTGAAATCCCAGTATTCACTGACAGTACTATGCATTCCTGTAACTCCAGCCCTGAGGGTGGGGCTGGAGGGGTAGCAGTGGGCAGAGACAGGACTAATCCTGATGTTTTTCAGCCTAGCCAAGAAAACGAGTGTCAGGTTCAGGGGTGGAGACAAAGGAGGGTTAGGGCAATAGAGGACTCTAGCCCATTTCCTTCTTTCCCACCAAGGATAGTATTAGGTGAAGGGCAAGGCAGGATGGACACAGAAGTTGGATTTGATCCATACACAGATGTCCTAGGTCAACCTGTGGGTCAAGACCCCTTTGGTGGTCAAAGGACCTTTTCACAGGGGTCACCTAAGACTATTGGGAAACACAGATACTTACATTGCGTTTCATAATGGTAGCAAAATTACAGTTATGAAGCAGCAACAAAATAATTTTATGGTCAGTGGGTCACCACACGATGAGGAACTGTATTAAAGGGTGGCAGCATTAGGAAGGTTGAGAACCACTGTCCTGGGTGAACAAGTACAAGGCAACTGAAAATTTCTTATGCACAAAGGTCTTTAGTGCTGTGAAGTTATCCCAGGGGCTTGACAGGACTTCTTGTTCATCAAGATTGCTTCAGTTAGGCAGTCTCTTCCCTGACTGTCTGGTACATTAAACTCTTTCTGGTAAATGATGTTGCTGTCAGAGTGAACAGAGCAAGCCACACTTTTGTTTGAGCAGCTAGAATACTTATGACTTTACCCACTCTGGGCCTAAATGTTGCTGATTGATTATGAATGCTAACTGCTCTTGGAGAGGACTGGCATTTGATTCCCAGAACAGTTGTCCCTAACTCTACTAGCTACAGGGGCATGCAGGCTCATATGTACATATATACAATGAGAAACATCATTAAAGATTTTAATAAGCTGGGCGTTGGTGATGCACGCCTTTAATCCCAGCACTCGGGAGGCAGAGGCAGGCAGATCTCTGTGAGTTCGAGACCAGCCTGGACTACCAAGCAAATTCCAGGACAGCCTCCAAAGCCACAGAGAAATCCTGTCTCGAAAAACCAAAAAAAAAAAAAAAAAAAAAAAAAAAAAAAAAAGATTTTAATTAAAAGGCATTTTTTTCTTGTCATGGTACTAGGGGTTGAACATAGACACATGTACACTAGGTAGGTGCTCTACAGTTGAGCTATATTTCTAGGACATGCTGGGGGGGTGCGGGTGTTGAGAAAAGGTCTCATTCAATAACCTGTGCTGGCCTATAACTCATTATAGGTCAGGTAGCCTATAGCTCACAACAGTCCTCCTGCCTATGCCTCTGTAGGCCTAAACTTTGGATCAGCCTGCTTCTGCCCTCCTCCAAAATAGCTGGGATCATGCGTGTGTGCCACCACAGCTGGCAGAACTTTCCCTTGCCTTTTCATGAGCTGCCTTTGCATGGCGTAGGAGCACAGCTGCTGGTTCTGCAATGTAGCTGCCACATCTGGGGACCACTTAGAATATATACACGGCCCTTCCAGCAGTGACGTTTGAAACAGACATGATTCTGAAACCTGTTGACAGTAGATGCTCTAGCAGGCTGAGGGGGAAGGGGTCCTTAGTTTTACTTGTAAATTGAGAAAGTTTGATGGGGAAATCACCACGTGGGAGGGAATTTAAAACACCAAAATGACAGTTGAGCAGTCACATTTCTGAGCTTAATTGCTTGTAAGAAGTGACAAAGAGAAGGAGAGTTCTAAAGCCTTACATGGGCAGATAAGCAGACAAGCGCCTGGAAGAGTAGTGCTTTGCTTTCTTCTTTTAAAAAAGACATGGTGTCATTTAGCCCAGGCTGGCCTTGAGCTCCTATGTAGCTGTAGCACAGGTGTGTGATACCACACTGGTCCACTTTTCTTAAATATACCAGTTTGTCTGTTCTAGAGACTGAACCAGGCCTTATCTATGCTAGGCAAACTGTCTACAATTGAGCTGCATTACACAGACTTTAGTCAGCTTTTAAAAGACCTTGGTCCTGGTGACATAGGCCTGTTATTCCATCTATTCAGAAAGCCAAATCAAAGCATCCTGCAGAGTAAGTTTAAGGCCAGCATGGGCAACATAGGAGGCTCTGTCTCAAAATGAAAATGAAGAGCTGGGGATATGTTTCAGTGTCTAAAGAGCTTGCTGAAGTGTGAGGACCTAAGTCTGGATAACCAGAGCACAGATAAAAGTTCAGCACGTGTCTACAGTCCCAACACTCCAGCTTCCAGATGAGATGCTAGAGACAGCAGAGTCCCCAGAGCCTTTATGTAGAGACAGACAGTCAAGATGCAGACACCCAAGACTGTCTTCTCATCTCCATGCTTACATACCTTGGCTTGAACAAACCTGAACATACATCACATATCCATAAACCTCTCTCTGTCTCTCTTGTCTCTCTCTCTTCTCTCTGTCTCTCTCTCTGTCTCTCTGTCTCTGTCTCTGTCTCTCTCTCTAAGTAGTAGTGGGTAGTAGAGACTCACCTAGCAGGTACAAAGCCCTAATTACAGTCTCCACTATTGGAAATAAATAAAAGACCCAAGACTAAATACAATAAAAGCAAAAAAGGGCAAATAGGATTATATTAGACTATACATAGCAAAAATAAAAGCAACATGGACAACCTACAAAATGGGAGAGAAATTGTCAAACTGTTCATCTGAGAAAAGTCTAAAGACTTTTATTTTAAAGATTTATTTTTTAAGCTGGATATGGTGGTAGAAGCCTTTAATCTCAGCACTGGGGAAGGAGAGTCAGGAGGATCTTTGTTAGTTTAAGGCCACTCTAGATGAAATAGCAAGTTCTAGGCCAGTCAGAGCTACATAGTAAGATTCTGTCTTAAAAAAAAGATTTATTTTTGTTAACAGAAAGTATGTGTATGTGTGGTGGTCTTTCCACACGAATGCAGGTGCTGGCAGGAGCCAGAGGATTGGATTCCATTGGAGCTGGAGTTATGGAAGTTGTGAGAGCACCCCTTCTAATGGGTGCTGGGAGACAAAGTGGGGTCCCCTATAAGAGCAGCATAGGCTCTTAACTACTGATCCATCTCTCCAGCCCCTGACAAAAGATTAATGCCAAAAATGTATATGAAACTCGAAAACTTAAGAAAACAATACAATTTAAAAGTGAACAAGAGGGCCAGGTGTGGTAATCTTAACACTTGGGAGGCAGAAGGGTCAGGAGTTCCACTCCAGTCTCTATATAAACCAGTTTGAGGCTGGTCTGGGCTACGTGAAATTCTCTTTACACAAATGGATGGGGGAAGGGACAGGAAGTGTAGTTAAAAATGGGCAGGGTCTGCAGGGGTAGCTCAGTGGTAGAACACATACTTAGGGTGAACATGGTCCTGGGCTCATTCAAAACAAGTTTCATTGTCGCCTATATTGAGAGTTGGAGCTCAGCCTGCCTCCCCCCACGTATGTTTTTGTATTCACACACATAAGCTTACATGGTATAGTAGGCATGTCTATAATCCCAGCACTCAGGGACAGAAGCTGAAGGATTCTGAGTTTGAGGCCAGCATGGGCTGTGAGCCAGACTCTGTCTTCTGTTCTTGTCTTCCTTTTCTATTGCTGTGGCAAAACACCATGACTAAGGCAGCTTATAAAAGAAAGCATGTTATTGGCCTTATAGTTTCAGAGTTTAGAGTTGTCTTAGCCAGGGTTACTATTGCTGTTACGAAACGCCATGACTAAAGCATCTTTGTGAGGAGAGGGTTTATTTGGCCTATGCTTTCGCATGACAGTTCATCATCAAAGGAAGTCAGGACAGGAACAAAAACAGGCAGGAACTTGGAGGCAGGAACTGATGCAGAGGCCATGGAGGAGGCTGCTTGCTGGATTGCTCAATCTGCAGCCCAGAGGTGGCACCACCTAAAATGTTCTGGGCCCTCCCACATCAGTCACTGATTAAGAGAATGCCTTGCAGACTTGCCTACAGCCCAGTCTTCTGGAAGCATTCCTCAGTTGAGACTCACTTCTCTCGGATGACTCTAATGTATGTCAAGTTGACATAAAACTAGTCAGCCTAAGAGTCCATTGGCTGTGCAAATGCATAGCATGATGGGAACAGCTGAGAGCTCACATCTTGATCCAAAAGCAGGAAGCAGAGAGACACCAGTTGGGGACCAAGTATCCCAACATAATAGCCTATTTGGGGGAGGTATTTTCATTCAAACCACAACAGCTCCCCCTTCCCAACAAAGAAAAAATTATAGGAGTGGGAAATTACTTAGTCTAAGAAAGAATCGAATCCTGTCATTTGTAGCCACATAGAAAGTGGGATGGAATTGGAGTATATATGTCAAGTTAAATAAGCCAGACACAGACAGACAAATACCGTGTTCTTCCTCGGATATAGAAGTTTAAAAAATGTTGGTCTTGATGAAGATCAGTGATTACTAGATGCTGGTAATTGGGGGAGGGTGGAGAACTGTTGAGTAGTCGACACCAAATGGCAGCTGGATAGAAAAAAGTAGATGCTAGTGTTCTATACTACAGTGAAGTGGCAGTGTTTCGTAACAGCCTATTTTACATGTACACACACACACACTAACAATACAAAAAGGCCTTGGTTGCTGGGACTCACTTCAGGCCTGTGGATTTCTATAGAGCGAGTCTGCTTTACATTTCTTTTATGTGTGTGTGTCTGTATGTATGTGGACACGTGTGGAGGTTAGATGGCAGCACTCTCCTACTGTGTGCATGCTGCAATCACAGAAGTCATCATACTTGGTAGCAAATGCCTCTGCTCACTGAGCCATCTTGCCAGCCCTTACTCTTACTGATTATATTGATTATTAGTTAAATAATTTGTTTTTCTTTTTTCTTCTTTAAAGCCTTGATAAACTTGCTGAAGTTCCTTATGTCAAATGAAACTGTACTTTTGGCCAAACACAACATTTTTACATTGGCCCTTATGGTGAGTATTAATAAAAATATTTGTTCTTGTGAAGCCATTATAGTAAGGTAGAAATGGACTGGCTTGTAATAGGAACCGAGGTCTGGCATCTACGCAGGATTTTCCTTATGGATCAGAGTCTTAACCTGGTGATCCTTACTCTTCTGCATGTATTTGGCCTGCGAGGCATTCATTCAGGTCACATCTCTGAATGGATACTGAGCTTGGGCTCAGTGAGAAACTATACTGTACTATTGCAGTCTCTAAGGGCTTCGCAGCCAGGTAAGTGGTTCCATCATTGCTGCACTTGGCTTCTGGGGGGCACATAGAAATGCTTATCTGGCTGGTAATTCAGGGAGAAAGAGACCCCCGAACCATTTGTTTACCCAGCTTGTAAATGTGGAGTATTTGGTGGGGATGAAAGTATCTGCTAATTGTAGGACCATGGCAATTTTCAGCTCTCAGCATAACAACAGAGTCATGCCTGGCTGAGATGTATGGTAGCAGCCTATTATATGATAGTCACTTCACACATGTATAAGCTAGTTTTCAGAATATAGATAAGAATAAAGGTAGAGAATAAGTAAGAGATACAAAGCTGTGGATATTATATTAATTTAATATTAAATTAATTTATATTAATGAATTTTTAATAATGATTATTTTACAGCCAGTTTACAAAGTCCCTAAATTTTGTAGTTTTTACAAACCAGTAAGAGATGACTGTAACATTCCATGTTTTCCTGATCTTCACAGACTGATGCTTGTATATGGGCTATTGCTTCTTTTTCAGATTGTGAACCTGTTTAATATGTTTATCACATATGGTGACACATTCCTGCCGACCCCCAGCAGCTACGATGAGCTTTACTATGAAATTATCCGCATGCACCAGAGCTTTGACAACCTCTACTCCATGGGTAAGGGCTTTTCTCTCTCTTTCTTCTTCCCCTGTGCCTTGTGTGTTTGGTAAGGAACAGGAAAATGCTACAGAAGACTCTAGTTGGATGGTCTAGGAATAAAGAGATTGTAGCCAGGCTTATTGGTACATGACTTTAATCCTAGCACTCATTAGCAGAGACAGAAGGGCCTCTGTAAATTTGAGGCTAGCCTGGTCTGCATAGTGAGTTTTTGGACAACCAAAACTATATACAGATATCTCAAAAACAATAAACAAACCCCTTTCCTCTCCTCAGGCAATAGGAAGATCTATGTGTATGTGACCCTTCTGCCTTTACTAACTCCGATTTTGCTGGGCGGTGGTGGCACATGCCTTTAATCCTAGCACTTGGGGGGCAGAGGCAGGCGGATCTCTGTGAGTTTGAGACCAGACTGGTCTACAAGAGCTAGTTCCAGGACAGCCTCCAAAGCCACAGAGAAACCCTGTCTTAAAAAACAAAAAAAAATAAAAAAAAAGCAAAACAAAAGCCTTGCTTCTGCTTGGGACTCCTATGTTATGAAAAGAGTAGGAGGTAAAATAAATAATAAAATATGTTTTAAAAGGGCCAGCAAGGACTGCAGAGATGGTTTAGACATTAAGCACACTTACAGCCTCTTGCAGAGGATTTGGGTTCAGTTGCCAGCAAAACATCACTGACTCAAAACCCCTCTGACTTCAGTTTTAGGGGATCCAATGCCCCTGGCCTCTGCAGGCACATGTGCACATGCATGAGGTGTACACACACTCACAGGAATACACCGGTATACATAGTATATACACACTCATGCAGGGACACACCAGTATACACAATATGTATACACACTCATGCAGGGACACACCCATATACACAGTATGCACACACACTTATGCAGGCACACACCCCGTATACACAGTATGTACACACACTCATGCAGGCACACACCCATATACACAATATGCACACACACTCACACGGACACACCTGTATACACAATATGTACACACACTCATGCAGGCACACACCCATATACACAATATGCACACACATTCATGCAAGGACATACCTGTATACACAATATGTACACACACCCATGCAGGCACACACCCATATACACAGTATGCACACACACTCATGCAGGGACATACCTGTATACACAATATGCACACACAATCACAGGGACACACCCATATACACAATACGTACACACACTCATGCAGGGACACACCCATATACACAATATGCTTTTAAAAATGTGTTGCAGGGCAGGGAGCAATGAGATGGCAATGAGTTGGCAGTAACAGTACTTGTACAATCCTGATGACCTAATTTCAGTCATTGGAACCATGATGACAGGGAAAAAGTTGTCCTCTGACCCCTACATGCACACTATAACTATACTTTGAACTAAAACTATTATTCATAGAATAAATTATGGAAAACAAAAATCACACACCATTACATTCATAAAAGAAAAATTGCCAGGCAGTGGTGGTGCATGCCTTTAATTCCAGCACTTGGGAGGCAGAAGCAGGCAGATCTCTGTGAGTTAGAGGCCAGTCCGGTTTACAGAGTGAGTTCAGAGAAACCTTGTTTTAACAAACAAACAAGAAAGAAATACTGAAGAAACTTACCCCAAAATTTCGCTATTAGTCTGAGGATATAATTTATCTGGTAGAGTGCTTTTCCTAGCATGCAGGAAACCCTAGGTTCAATCCCCCACTGCTCCTTGTTAGGGGTGTGTTGCTGGCACATGCCTGTAATCTCAGCACTCTGGAGGTAGAAGCAGGAGAATCAGAAGTTCAAGGTCACCCTCATCAGCATAAAGAGTTCCAGGTCAACCTGGTTACATTAGACCTTGTCTCAAAAAGCAGGGGTCGATTGGCTGGGGACAGCTCCGTTGGTAAAGTACTTGCCTAGCAAACATGAAGACCTAAGATTTATCATCAGAACTCACAGAAAACTGCTAGATGTATACAGCGGATGTGTAATCTAGTACTTGGGAAGTTAGATCAGGGGATATTTTGGGGATATGTGTAGCTTAGTTGGTAGAGTGCTTGCCTAACATGGGTGAAAACTTGCACGTCATAAACCTGTAATCCCAGTAGCTGGGTGGTAGAGACAGGAAGATAAGGAGTTTACAGCAAATTCAAAGCCAACCTGAGTTACATTAGACTGTCATGGATAGGTTTTTAAATAATATGTCACCACATCTCTGGCTTGTTACGTTAGTGCTGATAGGTCAACTCTGGTCTTCATGATTGCATAACAGTTGCACTTAACCAGGCTAAGCTGTTTCTCCAGACCCTGAGAAATTACTGGCCTTTCTTCCCTCAAGCGTTGAAAGATCCTACTGATCTCACATAGTGTACCTTCCAGGACAGTGCTCCATGTCATATTAACAAATACACAGCAGAACAAAACACAGCACCTGTGCTATAAAATCATGTTTACATCTAAACCAGGAAGGAGTTAACGCATTAGAGCAGGCATTAGTTCCTAGCATTGCAGAGATCCAGATATGTCAGGACATACCAGCTGGTCAGCATTGGTCCAGTGTCCTCTTTTGACCTCCACCCGAACTTACACACACACACACACACACACACACACACACACACACACACACACGCGCGCGCACACACACACACACACACACGCGCACACACACACGAATAAAATAAATCCTTAAGAATAAATTTTTTTTAGCCCAGCAATGGTGGCACACCCTTTTAATCCTAGCATTTAGAGGGCAGAGACAGATCTCTGTGAGTTAGAGACCAGCTTGGTCTCTAAACTGCTTTCAGGCTGTACAGCTAACTTTGCTTCTAGGCAGCTGGTCTGGTCTCTGAGTCTTCTCTGTAGCTTGGCCCATCTAAGAGACCTCTTTGTAGCTTGCCTTGTGTTCAAGTGACTCTTGGGAGCTTGGCTTGTTAACTTTTTCAGGGAGGGGCCTAGTGAGTCTGGTCAGTTTCAGGGACTTCCTGAAACTCTTTTGAGTTGTTTCCCTTCCTGCTTGAGGAGCTTCCTGAAGGATGATATGCTTGAATCCAGGAGAAAATTGTTGCATAACACCTATCTGTATGCTATATTATATATAAGCTTTGTCCAGTGCCTGACACTTTTTAAATACTCCACATATTGATCTCTGTGACCCAATGATATTAAGAACATATTTAGGGGCTGGAAAGTTGGTTTAGTAGGTAAAATGCTTTTTGCATAAGCATGAAGACCCAAGTCAGCAACAGCCACATTAAAAAGCCAGGTATGACTGTATATGCTGTAATCCCATGCTGGGGAGATGGAGACAGGATCCAGAAGCTTGTCTTACCACTAGTCTAGCCAATCAGTGCCTTCCAGGTTTAGTAAGAAACCTATATCAAAAACAAGGTGGAGGGGCCAGCTAGATGGCACAGCAGGTAAAGGTATCTGCCTCTAAGCCTGATAACCTAAATTCAATCCCTGGGACCCACGGTAGAAGAAGAGAATCAATTTCCACAGATTGTCCTCTGACCTCCATAAGCATGTACCCATACACTCACACATAAATTAGTACAACTAAAAATAAATAAGGTGACCGGGCAGTGGAGGTGCACACCTTTAATCCCAGTGCTCAGGAGGCAAAGGCAGGTGGATCTCTGTGAGTTTGAGGCCAGCCTGGTCTGCAAAGCAAGTTCCAGGACAGCCTCCAAAGCTATGCAGAGAAACCCTATCTCAGAAAATCACAATAAACAAACAAATAAATAACTAAAACCTAAAGAAAATTAAGGTGCTGAGCAGTAAAGCAAGAAGTCCATGACTGGTCTTTATATGACCATGCAAGGACATATGTACTTGTATACATGTGTGCACATGTTCATGCAATAAACACAGCAAAAACAAAAATGTATTTGAATGCCTGTCTTCTGTTTGTTCATTCAGGGAGTACTTCTGTCTCTTCTAAATGGCATGATTACAGTACCAAAGTGACCTGGAGACTATAGCTATGGGGGTGTGCTCACTACGTGTTCCTGTAATCTTTTCTCCCGCTGGGAGTGTGTTTGTAAAAGAGAGTTTTGTTGGGCTGGAGAGATGACTCAGAGGTTAAGAGCTGGCTGCTCTTCCAGAGGTTCTGAGTTCAAGTCCCAGCAACCACATGGTGGCTCACAACCATCTGTAATGAGATCTGGTGCCATCTTCTGGCATGCAGGCAGAACACTGTATACAAAATCAATAAACAAATCTTTAAAAAGAGAGAGAGTTTTGTCAGATAGTGAATGTCCTGTTGATTAATTTTGCAGGTCACTTAATGTAATCTAGAGGAGCAAAGTATCTCATTCCTTGATTGAAACATGATCATATTTATCTGTCCTATTTGACTGGGTGTATGGCTTTAGGTTTATAAAGATACACATGGAGCAAGAAGAGACACCAACTCATCCCGTAGGAGTGCTTTAAGGTTGAGGCCAGCCTGGTCAGCATAATTCCATGCTAACCAAGTGTAACCCTTGCTATTAGGGAAATGATAGCCACGGCAACCAGGTTACCTTCACATTGCCACCCTTCTATAGGTATCTGTGAATGTGCGTGTGTGCACAGGTGTGTGTGCATGGAGGCCAGAGGTCAGTGTCAGGTCATTCCTCAGGAGCTGTGCACCTCATCATTTTAGACAGGGCCTCATTGGCCTGGGTTTGCCAAGAAGGGTAAGCTGGCTAGCCAGCAACAAGCCCCAGGAGTCCACCTGTGTCCTACTCCCCAGTGCAGGGATTACAAGTGTATGGCACCACATCAGATGTTTTCTGTGGGCTTTGGGAACCTGACTCAGGCTTGTGGCCAGCTGAGCTATTGCTTCATCTTAGTATATTAAATGATATAGAAACAAAGTTTTGGAGCCCATTATCAGGGGAGGCCTAGGAAAAACTCAAGGCAGAAAAGGAGTCATGACTACTTTGATGATGGAAAGTGAGCATTTAGAGAAAGAAAAAAATTCCTGGAGGAAGTAGTTGAACTCTTCTATAAGCCCATCTTTGTTGATTGTTTTAAAACAGAAGAGTTGCACTGGCTCTGTTTGTGTTTTGTGTCAAGAACTTGACAGACCTGTATTTTTTCCTTCCACAGTCCTTAGGCTTTCTACCAACGCAGGCCAGTGGAAGGAAGCAGCTAGCAAGGTGACGCATGCATTGGTTAATATCAGGTAAGGAATGAGGATTTCTTGCTCATCCTGAGGTTTATTGCGCCTTCCCAAGGAGAACACTCTGAACACCACTACTATTTTAAGCCCTGAAGTCTGTAGGAGTGGAAGAAATTGTCATACTTGATCAAGAAAAGCAGGAGTACATGAGGCTTTCATTTTGTCATATTGAAATAGCTCAAAGTGCTGGCTGTTCTGTGGATTTTCTGCCCAAGAGATGATTGCACGCCCTTTGCAGGCACCTTAGTTGCTAAAGTGTTCTTTATGCATGAGCTCCCCCAGCTTCCTTCCCCTGAAGGTTTCCTCTGCTCTTCACCATGGTTTATAATGGGGATCTAGAACTTTCACATTTTACTGTAAATAGATATTTCTATTTGAGGTAAACACAGACAAACAAAAACCTGGGACTAAGTCATTTTTTGTTCCTTATGAAATAGCCAAAAAGAATTTTGTAGATGTTGGGTAAAACTGTGTCAGATAGGGGTCACAGGGTCAGGAGGAAGCAGCACTCACAGGAGGGCAGGGAAAGGGCTACAGGAAGAGAGCTTAGCTTGCCTTTCTCCTTGTTTCCTCCTTTTGTGCCTGTGATTTTCCTTTTTCTCAACAGTTATTAAATTGTTTTTGCAAACAATCAAGAAGTTAACGTTGAATAAAAGCGGCAAACCCAGCAGATGGGGAACTTGATTTATCTCCAGATGTAAGGCTTGCCAGACACTCCAATAATAGTAATGCATATTTACAACTTTGTATAGATTCTAATGTGTGAGAGAGCAAGGGAGTGATGTTGATTCCTAGCTTTCTTTCTCTCTTTTAAACTAAAGCATCTTGTCTCGGAAATGATTTACTACAGTGTGTGTCACATCTGGGAATAAAAGGGAAGCTGTGAAATGTGTTAGGTGGGCTGAGACCAGGGAGCATGGGGTGAGGTGAGCTCACAAGACTGCAATGAAGGCTGGACTGCTTCCTGCCTCCAGAGACATTCTGCAGCAAACACATCTTATAACTCTCACCAATAAATGCATTATCTGCACCTAGCAGGCAATCAAGACACATGTGGGTCCTTCTGATAAGTGTGAGTTTCTATAAGAATTGGGCATTGCAGACTCTTCTCCCAAGTTCTCCTTGTGACCCATAGGCAGTAGGACAGAATGGATGTCTGAATGAAACATCAGGTTCTGCTAACGCATGTGGTAGAGAGGAATAAGGGTGTTGTGTTTATGGACCATGCATTCCCACAGGCTTTCCAGGCAGCTCCTTTTCACCTGGGGCCTGTTTGCTTTATCCTCTATTTTGTTGCTTTTGCTTTCAATGGTTTCTGCCTTGGCGGCTGCCCTTACCCTTCCCAAGGGCCTCCAAACAGATGAGTTAAGTTTCTCTGCCTTCTCCCAACAACTGACCTTGAAAAGATGCCAGTCTCCATGGCCACTTCCTTGTCTCTGCGTGACTGCCAGACCTCTCCTTTCGTTTTCAGTTCTCAAACTGGACTTGCTGCAAGGAATAAGCACATCATTTTCACTGTGCTAATTAAGTATTTGACTGAAGGAGCAAGGAACCATTGAGCATCCTCAAGAGGTTATTGGAAAGATGTGTTTGAATCTTATCACACTAAATCCAGACCAGGGACACATACTGATGAGACTAAGAGCAGTTTACCATTGCTCCTTGCGAGCATCTCTTTTCACTCACTAAACATCAGGCTTGGGGTGGTCTTCCATATACTATCTTCTCTCAGCTTTTAGCCTTTAAACTCTGTGGAATATGCTATATGCTTCTTTTTTAATTTCTGGTTTTCTAATGTTTGTTTTTCTCTCTGTAGCTTTGGCGCCTAGCCTGCAACTTGCTCTGTAGACCAGACTGGTCTTGAATTCAGAGATCTGTCTGTCTCTGTCTCCAGAGTGTTGGGATTAAAGGCATGTGCCACCACCGCCTGGCTATTTTTTTGTCCTTGAATGCTAAAATGATTTTCCTTGCAGATGGATCCTGATGACTTTGATGAGCATGGTCAAGGCAGTTGTCTCATTCAGGACTCTCTTACCTGACAGAGAAAACAGGCATGGCTGAGCCAGGCTTCCTTCTGCTTCTTTGTCTTTCTCTTAAAGCTTGTGTTATCTGTGGCCTTGGATGGGTGTGTCAGAAAGTCTCTGAGGGATACTGTGGGGTAAAGGCTCAGCAAGACAATTGTGGTAGTGTGCACAGTTTATTTCAGCTGTTTCTAAAGGTTGTTTGTGCTGATGTGCACATGAGAAGGGTTTCTAAGCCATCGTGAACAGACTCTTGTTACCTTTCCTGGAGTGTGCTCTTTGCCATCCCGGGATGAGATAAGTTGGAGGTAAACTTTCAGATGTCCAGGTTGGAAGGTGTCTAACTAGTAGATGACCGTGTAAGACTGTCTTTGGATCTCCTGGCCTGTGATCAGTCTGATGACCACCCTTACTTGGAGCCTCCGCAGCAGAGGCAGAGCAGCAGACCTTTCCGTTCTTTGGAGCTTCAAGTGCCCTGTCAGTCTCTGCTTTCCACTTCTTTTGTGGCTTAGTCATGCTGCTTCTCCCGTGATCAAAGTTATTTGTGTTTAAACAACCCTTTCTTCCTGTTTGATCCTTAGCAGATTTTGAAAACACAGCTGCATAGAGCAGCTATTTTAATTGGAACACCTGATGTCACCAACAAACAGAGCCCATGCTCGTTCCTCCCCTGGGAACTGTTGTGTCCTTTCATAAGAAGAGTAAGATACCCTGTGGAACCTCTAAGGTTCATTTAGAGGGCTTGCCTCCCTTCCCCCTGTACATTCTGTGTTGTTTGTTTCTGTGAGACAGATCTCAGTATCCCAGGCTGGCCTTGAACTTGTTTTGTACTCAAGGCTCAAGCGCTAGTAGCCAAGGCTGATTTTGAATTTGCTTCATAGTCCAGGCTGGTCTTAAACATACAATCTTTCCTACTTCCATCTTTCTCTGGTACTGAATTTACAGGTGCACATCACCAACCTAGGCCTAGGAATCCCTGTTACCAAGAAGGAAAGTGTGGTCACAGTCCTCCTGAGTCTCCCCAGCTCTTTGTACGTGCACCTGTTTGGAGGTTCTCTTAGTAAGTGAACTCTGACCAATGGGAGGAGTTGCAGTTTGATGCTCGGGCACTTCAGCAGAAGGATGCAGTGTAGCTGACTGAGAAATGACTTAGACTAAAATATAGGCTAAAATACAGACTAAGAAAAACGATACGAGCAGGGGCACTGAGCTGATGACTTGTAAATAGCAGGGAACAGGAGACCCTAACTTCTAGTTGTCTGTCCTAGGCTTAGATTATCGTGTGATTTAAAATTTATCAATAATAGCCCTACTTTTGTTAGTGAGACCCTGGTCTATTCCATTAGAATGAGAAGCATTATACACACTACAGTAAAATGAAGTCACAGTAATATTGTTTACTTGGTGACTGAAAGCATTATTTATTTTAATAGTTGATGATTCCCAGTTTCCTACGACTACAGCTAGAAACAAACCAAACACTGAATACTATATGGTTAATCATCTGTTTTGCCCTAATTTGGTTTACACTGCCAAGTGAGGTTTGCATAAGGTCATGGCTACAGTTGGTGAACTACAGTGCAGTTAAGAATCTTGGATTAGGAAATTCAGGTGTTTGTAATGAAATATTAGGATTTTTATCTGGGTATTTAAAGATTTGTGGGTAAGGATGATTTTAGCACACCTCTCTCTTTTTTTTTTTTTTTTTTTGGTTTTTTCGAGACAGGGTTTCTCTGTGGCTTTGGAGGCTGTCCTGGAACTAGCTCTTGTAGACCAGGCTGGCCTCGAACTCACAGAGATCCGCCTGCCTCTGCCTCCCGAGTGCTGGGATTAAAGGCGTGCGCCACCAATGCCCGGCTTAGCACACCTCTCTTAAAGTCAACTTAAAACTCTCTCTTAGAATAATTCTATACTTTGTTTCCTCTACATCATCATCAATCATTGCCCTTCTTACTGTCACCATCCTCATGTGTATAGGTATTTTGTCTGCATGTATGTCTGTGCATCATGTGTGTACAGTGCCCTAGGAGGTCAGAAGAGGGCATCAGATTGATAATTGTGAGCTACCACGTACCAGGTCGTCTGGAGAGCCTCCAGTGTTCTTAACTGCCAAGACATCTCTTCAGCTGAGATTTTAATTTTTTTGTTTGTTTGTTTTGCTGGACAGGATTTCTCTGTATTGTTTTGGAGGCTGTCAGTCCAGCCTGGCCTCGAACTCACAGAGATCCGCCTGCCTCTGCCTCCCGTTAATTATTTTTAACCATATAATTCCTTGACATTTAAGTATATTTACATTGTTGTGCAACCATTACCACCATCCATTTTCAGAACTTTATGTGTTCATGAGTGGTGCCGGGGACTCAAGGTAGAGCCTTGTACATGTTAGACATGGACCTTTCCAGTTTGCTAGACTCCTAACCCAAACTAGGTACTCATTAAATTCCCCCTCCACCCAACCCTAACCCTGACCTCTAGCACCTGGCAGTCAGCATTCTGTTTTCTGATTTTATCATTTGACCACCCTGAGCTTCATATCAGAATCATATTTGTCCTTTGTGACTGGCTTAGTTTGTGTGATATCCCATCTTCATGCTTTAGCATGTGTAGAATTTCCTCTGTGAGCTGAATAATATTCCACTGTATGTATCTATCACATTTTGTTGCTCTCTTGTCGTGTTGGATAGATACTTTGTTACCTTTTGGATGCTATGAATGATGCTTATATGAACAAGACTATACATAAACTCTTCAGTACCTTGATTCAGAAGTGGAATTACTACAGCTATGATAATTTTTGTATAACATTTGGATGAACCTGCCAACCACTTCTCAAAGCGGCTGTGCTATTTTACATTCTAATTTTTACACATTCTTGCTAATATGCTTCTCTTTTTTGGTACTAGCCATCCTAATGGGTGTGAAGATGTATCTCATTATGGTATTAATTTGCATTTCTCTAATGACTAATAGTAATATTGAGCACTATTTCATTTTTTCCCCTAGACATTTATATCTCTTCCTTGGAGAAGTATCTATTCAAATCCTGTACCTCCTAGCCCTTCCTGTCTCTCTTTCTCCCTTCCTCCTTCTTTCTTTCCTTCCTTCCTTCCTTCCTTCCTTTTTATTTTTTAACTGTGTGTGTGTGTGTGTTTCTGTGTATGAGTGTGTGAGCATGAGTCTCTCCAGATCTGGAGAATCCAAGGCCTCTTGCACACATGTGCACATACATGTACAATTAAAAGTAAACAAATATTATTTAAACTTTTATTGGAGTTTGAGAGGACTGGTCGTGTAGCTCATTGGTAGAGTGCTTGCTCGACATAAAGCTCTGGCAGGAGTCAATCCCCTGCACTAAGTAAACATGGCATGGTGGCACATGCTTGTAATCCTAGCACTTGGAAGTGGAGGCAGGAAAATAGGAGTTCAAGGTTATTTTCAGTTATATACTGAGTTCAAGGCCAGACTGGAATACAAGAAACCGTAGCTCAAAAAAAATGTTTTAAAACTGAACTATGTATTAATACCCCATGGTTTCCCTGGCATTGGTGGCTCACGCCTTTAATCCTAGCACTCAGGAGGCAGAGAGTGGCAGACGAATCTCTGTGAGTTCGAGGCTAGCCTGGTCTACAGATGGAGTTCCAGGACAGCCTCGAAAGCAGTACAGAGAAATCCTGTCTTGAAAAGCCAAAACCAAGCCAAGCCAAATCAGTGGGGTGTTAAGCATCTGTAGATGTTTTAAAAATTGTAATGTAAAATCTTGTTTCTTTGACAATCATGTTTTCTGTCATGGCGTATCTTTTTCCATTCTGTTTCTTCTTCTTCTTTTTTTTTTCAGGGCAGAGTTTCTCTGTGTAGCAGCCCAGGTGTGTACCACAACACCTGGTGTTTTTATTTCTGTTTTTTTATGTTTTATTTATTTTTACCTTTCTAAATATTTGTGATAGCTGGATCTGGATTCTTCCTTTCTTTTCTTGCAGAGTCTCATTGTGTACCCTTGATTGTCCACAAATTGTGTGTAGACCAGGCTAGTCTTGAACTCATAGACGTCTGCCTCCTGAGGACCATAATAAAGGTGTGTGCATTGTCATGTTCTGCAAGTAGTTAGATTCTTTATCTTGTCTGACAGTTTCTGCCTTCTGATTTGAATGTTTATTACATTCATACTAATATTATTGATTCAACTGGATTTCATCTGCTATACTTCCTTTAATTCTTTGTTGTAGTTGTTTTGGTGTATTAGGGATTGAAGCAAGGGCCTCATGTATGCTAGGCAAGTATTAGGCTGCTAATTTCCACCACCAGCCCCCTTTTTACTATTTAAAAAAGACTTATTTAGGCCTGGAGAGATGGCTCAGAGGTTAAGAGCACTGGTTACTCTTCCAGAGGTCCTGAGTTCAATTCCCAGCAACCACATGGTGGCTTACAACCATCTATAGTGACATCTGGTGCCCTCTTACAGCCTGCAGGTATTCATGAAGGCAGAACACTGTATATAATAAATAGGAAACTTTTTTTTAGTGAATCTTCTTTTTTTAAGATTCATTTATTTTCATTTATTTATGTGTATGTGTTTGTACACCTGCATGAGTTTACATGCTCCATGTTCATGCAGGTACCCAAAGAGGCCAGACAGCATCAGCTCCTGTGAACTAGATATGAGTGCTGGGAACCAAGCCCAGATCCTCTGGGAGAGCATTGCATGCTCTTAACCTTAGGATCTGCTCAGCCTTCTTTGGTTTGTGTTTTGAGACCAGGGCTCACTAGATGCTCAGGCCATTTTAAACAGACTCTAGTCCAGGCAGGCCTTGAACTTCAGTCCTCTTGAGTCAGTTCCTGAGCAGCTAGCATTGCCTTGTCAGGCACTTTATTTTGTGTGTGTTCCATTGGGTGTCTCTGGCTGTTGCTTATCTTTTCTTTTTTACTGCTTTTCTTTTGTTTCCAGTAGATATTTTCTGATGTGGAATTGTCATTTCTTTACCAGTTCTTTTTTTACCTTTTCTGTTTGTGTTTGTGTGTGAGTCCAGAGTCTATGTATGCTCACATGTGCAGGCCAGAGGCTAACCTCAGATGTTACTCCTCAAGTACTGTAAACCTTAATTGGGGGGGTTGCTTTCATTGGCCTAGAGGGCATTATGCTAGGCTGGCCAGCCAATAAGCATTAAGGATCCACCTCCCCAGTGCTGATATTACAAGCACCCCTCCTTCCTTCCTTCCTTCCTTCCTTCCTTCCTTCCTTCCTTCCTTCCTTCCTTCCTTCCTTCCCTCCCTCCCTCCCTCCTTCCCTCCCTCCCTCCCTTCCTTTCCTATATTTCCCCAGTGTTGCCCAAGCTGACCTTGAACTCTTGAGCACAAATTGTCTTCCTGTCTCAGCTGTCCCCTTATCTTATAGATAAATGCCTCTATGCCAGCCAAGATTTTTTTTTTCTGAGATAAGGAAAACTCTATCAGATCTGGCTGTCCTGGAATTTGCTTTGTAGACCAGGCTGGCCTCAAACTTACAGAGATCCGCCTGCCTCTGCCTCCCAAGTGCTGGGATTAAAGATGTGTGCCACCACCGCCCGGCAGGCCTGAAAACTTTTTTTTCCCAGCCAAGATTTATACTAATTTAATTACAGCAAAATATACAAACTTCTGTGCAACTTAAGTAACATATATATACTACATCCATCTCAGTAAACTTTATTTGCTCTAGGGAAAGAAAGAACAAAAAAGGAGATGTTGTTTTCTGAACAAGTGAGGACCCATGCTCTTGTTCTCTTTACTGTATGTATGGAGCTGTGTGACAGTGAGGGAAAGTCTGTTTTTGGCTTTTCCCTACATGCATTTCCTTTGTGGGAGATTTTCTCATGTGTAGGTGTTAAACACAGCATTCCCTGATGAGCTAATGGCCTATCACAATTTCTTCCCTGTATCCACAGTGTGAGCAGTCAGAGCTCATTGGCTTTTGATGTCTGCATGTTGAGCTTATAACAAAGAAAAGTACGGTACTAAAGTAACAGGACTAATTGAACACTTGTTTGGGGACTATATGAGTTTGAAAGGTCAGAGTACTTTGGTGTAGAGTGACTAGGAGGAGTTATTAAGTGTGCTTTTTAAATGTCTGCAGTCAGCATTGGTTTATAGGAGATATTTTTGTGTGCGTGTGTCCTGTCTTCTGCATCTCATTTTCTTCCACTAAGGCTACTGATTGCAGCCTGTTTTTATTGGTTCGGGTAAGGGGCTATTTCTGGAATATCGCTCCTAGGAGAAAATGAATCAATCTTGAGCTTAGCCTGAATCAAGCTACTAGACTGAAATAGAAGGTTCTCCTTAGTAGGGTCCAAATGCATACTTCAAGACTCCTTCCAGGTCCTCCCTTGCTCAGGTTTATTTGGTTCAGGGGGTGGCATTCATGTGCATGTTTGCCTGTGTGCACCAGAATATCAGATGTCTTCTTACGTTCTCCACTTTAATTTTTGAGACAGGTTCTCTCATCTGAACCTGGGGCTTGCCAGCAAGTCAGAGAACTTTTGCCCTTGCCCTTGAGCACTGGGTGATGGATGCACACTGCCATGTCTGGCTTTCCTGTGGGTTCTAGGGATCTAGTCTCTCATCGCAGTCCTGCACAGCAAGCACCCAACCACTGAGCCATCTCCCCAGCCAGCATCCAGGGTTTTCAAAGAGTATAATTAGCCAACCTGAGGAAGCCTTCTCCCTTCTCCTTCTCTGCATTTTCCTTCTCTCTCTTCTCTCTTCTCTTTCTCTCCTCCCTCTCTCTCTCTCTCTCTCTCTCTCTCTCTCTCTCTCTCTCACACACACACACACACACACACGAGAGAGAGAGAGAGAGAGAGAGAGAGAGAGAGAGAGAGAAGAGAGAGAGAGAGAGAGAGAGA
Organism: Mesocricetus auratus; assembly: GCF_017639785.1. Taxonomy (NCBI): domain Eukaryota; kingdom Metazoa; phylum Chordata; class Mammalia; order Rodentia; family Cricetidae; genus Mesocricetus; species Mesocricetus auratus. The sequence continues at coordinate 15,645,639 of NW_024429182.1, forward strand.
GAGAGAGATCAGTATGTGAGTGTGGGCATGTGTGTTACTGTGAGCACATTTGGCAGTCAGAGGACTGCTTTTGGGAGACAGTTCTCTCTCAGCTGTTGGATCTGAGAGCTGAGTCAGGTGATCAGGTTTGCACAGCAAAGCACTTTTCTCACTGAAACATTTTGCTAGCTCCAACCTAAGGAAACTTATAAAAGTGTTGTATTGTCATTGTGATTTAGTTTAAAGAAATCTTGAGTATGTATTTAAATCTGGAAAGCTTACTTTGTTGTTTTGGCAAACAATCTGTTTGCTTTTTAATTACACCGGCATTTTCTCTTGCTTCATGACTTATCACAAATAATTGCTAATTTTTTGTCAGTAATTGATAGGAAATACTTTTGTGACTGAGCTGGTGATAATAGGGTAGTTACTTCCTGGTCAGTCAGGGTAACCAGCTGAGCACCGGGGCCTTGGGGTCAATTAAAAGGGGGCTGCTCTGAGCATTGTTGCAGCTGAAATTGCAGAGAGCATTGGAGAAGTGGATGATTTGCAGGGTGATGAAGAATGCTCTCGTCCCGAGAGAAGAGTGTTCATCACCTCTGTGTGGCAGAGGGCGAAGTCCTGCCCTCAGCCCCAGCCCTTCTCTGCCCCTTTCCTTGTTAGTGTTGGGGGTCAAACCCAGGGCCTTGTGTGTATTTAATGTGAATGCTGCTATGGCCTACACTTCAGGTGCTCTTCTGTCTTTTTAGGACAGCACAGGCAACCTGTGTGCACTTAGTGAGCTCTCCTATCCATCATCTCAACTGTAGTCTTTAAATTCTGTGGCTAAGAAGAACCATGTCATATGCCTTCTTTCTTCTAACTTTCACTCAGGTGAACTGCCATCATATGGTGATTTCCTTAGATGAGCGTCAGAAGTGGGAAGAGAGGATGAACCAGAAGCAGTGTAGTGTGCTGGCCTTTGGTAGATGTGGGACGCCCTCTCAGAAGTCTGCATTTGAGACGTCCTTCTTTACTCTCCTGCTTCTGCTGTTGAGACTATTTCAAAGGGTCAGTCACGGCGAACTAGGACTTGTTTTGTCGGAGAAAAAAAGTATTTCCAGTAGGCTCATTTATATAATAAGGCTATAGGGGTAGTATGTTAGTTAACCTTTCTTTCTTTCTTTTTTTTTTTTTTTTTTTTTTTTTGGTTTTTCCGAGGCAAGGTTTCTCTATTGTTTTGGAAGCTGTCCTGGAACTCGCTCTGTATTAGTTAACCTTTCTATTGCTGCAATAAAACACCATAACCAAGGAATCTTATAGAAGGAAGGGTTTGCTTGCTGTCCAGTTCCAGAAGATAAGAGTCCTTCATGCAGGGAAGTGTGACAGCAAGCAGCAGCCTGGCAGCTGGCACCAAACCTGAGGGCTCGCGGTTTGAACCACAAGCACTAAGCAGTGCAGACTGCAAAGGGCTCCAGAGTCCACCCCCAGTGCCATGCTGTCTGACAAGGCCACACCTCTTAAGCCTCCCCAAAAAGGACCTCCAACTGGGGACCAAGTATCCGAATGCCAGAGGCTTTGGGGACATTTTATTTCAAGCCACCACAAATTGGAATAGGCTAGACTAGATATTGGTCTTCATCTGATCATCCCTGTAACTTTGCTCTTTCCCAGCCAGTGTCTCTAGCTTCTGACTCTAGATGTGGGCTGCTTTTGCTAGCACAACTATCCCGGGTTCTTCAATGATGGGATGCTTCATAATTACAGATAATTATTGCTTTAAAGTATTTTTGATGAAAAAAAGAGTCAATTTTTTTTCCTCAAAGGAACTTTTCTAGGGAATGTTGATATTTAATAATAGCTTAGCTGATAAAAATACTGGCTTCTACTGGGTGTTGGTGGCACACGCCTTTAATTCCAGCACTCAGGAGGCAGACGCAGGTGGATCTCTGTGAGTTTGAGGCCAGCCTGGTCTACCGAGCAAGTTCCAGGACAGCCTCCAAAACAACAAAAAAATACTGGCTTCTAATTACCAATAGGCATAGTTTAATACTCTAATTCCTCCCTTTTTTTTTGTTTTCTTTTTGGTTTATTTGAGATAAGGTTTCTCTGTATTGTTTTGGAGGCTGTCCTGGAACTCACTCTGTAGACCAGGCTGACCTCGAACTCACAGCTGCCTCCCAGTGCTGGGATTAAAGGCGTGCGCCAACACCCTGCTTCCATTCTTATAGATGGAGTAACTTTAAAAAGTTACTCCCTCCCTCCCTCCCTCCCTCCCTCCCTCCCTCCCTCCCTCCCTCCCTCCCTCCCTCCCTCCCTCCCTCCCTCCTTCCTTCCTTCCTTCCTTCCTTCCTTCCTTCCTTCCTTCCTTCCTTCCTTCCTTCCAAGACAGAGTGTCACTATGTAGCCCTGGCTGGCCTGGAACTCAATATAGACCAGGCTAGCACTAATTTTACAGAGATCACCTCCCTCTGCTTTCTGAATTGTATGATTAAAGGTATATACCACCATGCTGGGATTCCATATTTTAATTTCTTAATTTAACCCCTACTATATGTTGTGTAGACATGCCTTTCACTGTTGGAATATTTAAGGAAATGTTTATTATAGCGAAAGATCCTGTCTTAGTTGGGTTTCTATTGCTGTAATGAAACACTGTGACCCAAAAAGCAAGTTGGGGAGGAAAGGGTTTCTTTGGTTTATGCTGCCACATCATAGGTCATCAGTGAAGGAAATCAGGACAGGAAGGCAAAAATGGCAGGAACCTGGAGGCAGGAGCTGATGCAGAGGCCATGGAGAGGAGCTACTTACTCTTGCTCCCCATGGCTTGCTCAGCCTGCTTTCTTACAGAATCCAGGACCACCAGCCCAGGAGTGGCCCCACACAACGGGCTGGTGGTCCTGGGTTCTGTAACATTCATCACTAATTAAGAAAATGCCCTACAGCTCGATGTTATGGAGACATCTTTTTTTTTTAGATTTATTTACTTATTTATTACATATACAGTGTTCTGCCTACATACCAGAGGAGGGCACCAGATTGATTTGTAGATGGTTGTGAGTCACCATGTGGTTGCTGAGAATTGAACTCAGGACCTCTGGAAGAGCAGCCAGTGCTCTTAACGTCTGAGCCACCTCTCCAGCCCCTATGGAGACATCTTAATTGAGGTTCCCTCCTCTCAGATGACTTTTAGCTTGCGTCAAGATAACATAAAACTATCCAGCACAGATCCTTAAACAGGGTCCAGGTATGTGGCAGGGATTGTAATAGAGACTCGGAGCCAATGACATTTTTTTTTTTTTTTTTACGAGACAGGGTTTCTCTGTATTGTTTTGGAGGCTGTCGGTCCAGCCTGGCCTCGAACTCACAGAGATCCGCCTGCCTCTGCCTCCCGAGTGCTGGGATTAAAGGCGTGCGCCACCACCGCCCGGCTGCCAATGACATTTTACTAGCTTTCTTTAATTGGATTGCTTAATTTTCTTTAAAGATTTGCCTTTTATTTTATGTATATGAGTATTTTGCCTGCATGAATGCTTGTGCACCATGTGGGTGTCTTGTGTCCGCAGAGGTCAGACAGTGTCAGATCCTTTGGAACTGGAGTTGTAGGTCACTGTAAGCTGTCACATGGATAGAGGAACTGAACCCTGGTTCTTGGAAGAGCAGCCAGTGCTCTTAACTTCTGAGCCCTCTCTCCAGCCCTACCTACTTGGTTTTCAGACAAGATTTCACATAGTCTACCTTGGCTCCAATTTTCAATCCAGCTGAAGATAACCTTGGACTTCTTTGTTTGTTTGTTTTAGAAACAGGGTTTCTCTGTGTAGTCCTACTCTGTAGGACTTCTCTCTGTAGTCCTCACTCTACAGACCAGGCTGGCCTCGAACTCACAGAGATCTGCCTGCCTTTGACTCCTGTGCCGCCACCACCTCCTGGCTTGAACAACTTTCTTTTTTTAACTTAGTTTGTTGTAATTGTCTCTCTGTGTATGATGTGTTTAGCGCATGGGTGGAGGTCAGAGGACAAGTTTCAGAAGTTGGCTCTTTCTTTCCACATTTAGCTCAAGGAATTGAATTCAGTTCATCAGGCTTGTTTGGCAAGTATCTTTACCCACTAAGCCATCCTCGCCTCAACTGTAAACTTTTAATCCTCTTACCTTCAAAGCGTTGGGAAGCATACCCCACCATGCTCAGTGCTTAGTGAACACTAGGCAAGCTCTACCGGTGTGCTACATCCTGACCTGCATTACATTGCTTGGAAGCTGAACTGTGTTGTTGGTTCATAGCAGACTTGGAGCCCATGAAAACCTTCAAATCTGCTTCTAGTGATTTTTCCTTCGTCAGCTCTTTCATCCAGTACTTGTTAAATTGGTAGTAGCATTTTGCTAGTTAAGTGGTACTTATTTTTAATTTTATTCTACTACTGCTGCTTATTATAAAAAGCTTAGAAGAAAAGTACAAAGAACAGAGTAAAAATAACGTAAAACTTAAAATCTTACCCCTCAGGATAGCTGTTGTTGTGAATCTCCTTCTCAGTATCTACAGCTCATTTTTTCCTTTTGTATCCAACCTGTATTCAACACTTCTCCCTGTTTAATGCTTTTGTTGTTTTCAGCCCATCAGTTTTGCTTATGAGGCTGTGTTTCACACCCTGATGGTGTCATGTTGTGTATTGGGATCTTCTGCAGCCTTGCATCGTCAGCACATTTGGTAAATGTGTCTTCAAAATCTCTGTCCAGATGCTTTGATCTATTCCTGACTCTGCTCCTGCTTTGGTGGATGGTTTGGAATAATCTCTCTCCGTTCTGGGCTCTGGCTTGCCACTGTTATATAAAATGGCCTCGACGTCTGAAAACATTCCTGAAGAGTCAACTGCAAAGCTTTTTGTGAAGAATGAATCTGGGAAGAAAAATTGTAGGCAGAGAGTCATCAGCCAGGGCCCGACTATAGAAACAATGTCCTTGCATAAAAAGTATCTGACTGATGACCTTCATGGAGTCCTGGAGACCTTTCTCTGGTTTCCTGCTCTCTCAAAACCCCAGCAGGATTCACCAGCTCAGAATTAAAATGCCGAAGGCTGTAGCAGGCAGGCGTTAATTCTTACTTTGGAAAGGGAGGATGCAGCACAGGTAGAGGGCAGTGGGAAGACAGCTCAGGAGTGGAGTGGAGACAGCGGAGAGTTTGTGGAGGAGGATGGTCTCACTGTTCCCACGGCAACCTTCAGAGCTGGGGTCCTATTACTTGTTAGCCATTCCATGAGGTGTGCTTGCATGTGTCTACATGTTACCATCATTTCACTGCCAGTGTAGTTATAAATATGCTGCTACATTGTAAAAGATAATAGTAAACAGAATTATGCACTCAGTGATGGGATTTCAGGAATTTCTGAGGAAAACATTTTCTTCTTACACTGTCTCTTGCTGTTTTTTTTTTTATGTAGGTTTTGATTAATTTTACCTCAATTGTTCATTTCTCCCTGGAGCTCAGATATTTCGCATGCTCTAGAAAAGTGAGCCCTTGTAGTAACAGGTTTAATGAGATTTTTTGTTGTTGTTATTGTAATTGGTTTCATTGTCATTTCTTTTAAAACCAGTAATGTGTACAGGATGTCAAGCTCAAGATGTGCTGATGCATTTCCATGACGCTCACACCAAAGAGGGTTCATCTCGTACTTAGGCATGATGGGAAGTCTCAGTCTTTTTTGTTGTTGTTCTTTTTGGTTTTTGTTTTTCAAGACAGGGTTTCTCTGTGGCTTTGGAGGCTGTCCTGGAACTCACTCTGTAGACCAGGCTGGCCTCGAACTCACAGAGATCCGCCTGCCTCTGCCTCCCAAGTGCTGGAATTAAAGGTATGCACCACCACTGCCCTGGGAAGTCTGTCTTTAGCAAGCTCCTGAGACAATTAGTCTTCACGCTTGTCTCCTTACACGCAGTCATCTTGGTAGCGCCCCTGAGAACATTGTAGGAATACTTGTGTCGATGGTGCTTAGTTGTGCTGTTGGAACATCCAAGATTTCTCAGAGTATTTTTTTTTTTTGGTTTTTGTTTTGTTTTGTTTTTTGTTTTTCTAGACAAGGTTTCTCTGTGTGGCTTCAGAGCCTTTCCCTGGTGCTCGCTCTGTAGACCCGGCTGTCTTCAAACTCACAGAAATCCGTCTGTCTCTGCCTCCCCTGAGTACTGGAAGTAAAGGCGTGTGCCATCACTGCTCATTGATTAACATTATCTTGAAGTCCCTCACAGATGTGCCCAGGAGCTTGTCTCTTTGGTGATACCAGATCCTGTCAGGTTGGCAATGCCACCAGTATGAGTCACCATAGTGGGATTTACAGATGGGGATGGATTAAAGTTTGTACTTTTATCCCATTTAGTTTGCACTTCTTTCTTTTCTCATACAGCATTGGCCTTGAACACCTGATCATCCTGCCCCTCCCTACCTTCTAAGTGCTGGAATGCAAGTTGGTCTATACCACTGCACCTAGCATTTTGATAGGTTTTTGGTTTCTAGCTTTGTTTATTTTATGTGTATGTGTATTCATTTGCCTGCATGTATGTCTGTGCACTATGTGCATGCCTGGTGCCTGTGGAGGCCAGAGAGGGCATCAGATCATCTAGGACTGTAGTTATAGATGGTTGTGAACCTACTATGTGAGTTCTGGGAATTGAATCAGGGTCCTCTGGAAGAGCAGTCAGAGCTCTTAATGACTGAGTCATCTCTGGCTCCCCTCTCTTCCCCTCTCCTCCCCTCTGCCTCTCCCTCTCCCCTCCTCCCTCCTCTTCACTCCCTTCCCTCTTCTCCACCATCCCCCCTCCTCTCTCTCTAGTCTCACCATGTAGCCCAGTCTGGGCCGAAACTCCAGCAATCCTCCTGTCTCAGCTTTCCAAATGCTGAAATTACAGCCAAGAATCACTGAGTGGCTGAACCAATTTCTTAAAAAGAAAATATCTGTTTAGTCATAAAGAGGGGCTGGAAAGATTAGGGGCATGCCCAGCCTCCATCTTTAATAGTCTAGGAAAGGTAGATATTGATGTTAGCTTTTGCGAGAAAGTTAGAGAGAGAGGTGGTTCTCGGGAAAACTATTTTTAGGTTTCATCCTTTTCTGGAATGTCCTTAGCCAACTTGTCAGCTTGTCTTTTGAGAGTACATATTCAGCCTCAGCTTGTCTGTTAAAACAAGCCTGTCCATATTCCAGAGCAGTTATTTTTCTGCTGTCTTTTTTAGAAATCTGTTGCAGGTAGGTGGCATCTATGCCCATGTTTGGTAATTATTTGTTGAGTGTAGATCAGCAAACAGAGTTTCTATTTCTTACAACTAGAGATTCCGGATTCTACCTGGGCCTGATGTGGGATGGGCACAGAGTGCAGGTACTTGGGAGTTACCAGAGATGAAGGGAAGCAGCAGGACAAGTTCAGAGACAGCAGCTCAGGGAAAGTCTGAACAGAAAGTCCAGCATCTCTACAGTCAGGAAGTGTACTGAAAGGCCAGGCAAAGGAGAATCCAAAGCAAGCCAGTGGTGCAAGCACAAAGAGGAAGATGTAAGAGGTAAAATCAGAGCAGAGTGACCCGGGGCAAATAGGATATTGGAGAAAGTTTTTCTCAAGTAGAAGAGTTGTGAAAAGCGCAAGAGTTTAAGAAGCCATAGGACCCAGCATTGGAGGTGGACCCTGTAGTTACAACCCACAAAGACCTGAGGCTCCACTAGTGGCCTCAGTCCGTAAGCATGTACTAAGAAGAGAAGCCAAGCCTTTTTGAAGTTGGTAGAAATAGAAAAGGGGTGGGGGTGAGAATGTCAAGGGAAAAGCTTAGAGATGCCATAAGCTTTCTTGGCAAATGAAGGGCAGGTTGTGTAGTCTCATATATTCTACAGGAAGAGCTGTGATAGTATCTCTTATATATTGTTAGCTTCTGCTTATTGCTGCATCTTAGAGTGTTAAATCATTTTAAAGGTTTGTGGGGTGTGGTGGTGCACACCTTTAATCCCAGAACTCTAAATTCAAGGTTAACCTGATTTATTACATAGTGTAGACCCTGTCTCAAAAAAAAAAAAAAAGAAAGAAAAGAGGTCAGCCTGTTGAGAAAATGGTGTTAAATTTCCCCATATTCACCTGTTGTTCCCCCCAACCTTTTTGCTTACTCTGAAGGAGGAAGCTCACTTGTCTTCTTCTGAAGGGCCTCCCTTTGGGGTTTTGGTAATATTTGTGCCTCATAATGTTTACTGTTAATACTAAGTGTTTCTGTTTGATTTATTTAGCAATAGTGGATTTCATTGACCTGATCTAAACTTAGAACTCATGAAGTTAAGACCCTCATGCCCATTGTCATAGGCCTCTGTCCCTGATGCTTTGGCATTTTGGGCACCCTAGAACTGTAACTTCATTTGAGAAGCTAAGGTTTTGTTTTGTTTTAATTAGAAACCCATTTTCTGCTAATGCTGACAATTCATTGTCTCTTAGACGCTTTGGAGTTGGGATAACAAATTAAGGTTTGGGATACATTAGAGATGATAAATGTGACTTCCTTAAAGGGAAATCCATTTGTTTTGCTCAGTGTTTCTGTGATTAATTACTTGCCAGATTAAATTGCACCATAAAAATGCATAGTGTTTTATTCGATTGCTCTTCATAGTGATTAATTGGGCCATCGTGTGGCTTTGTATGTTAATTATGCTGACTTTTTCCCTTTCTTCTAGTTTAATTAATATAGCATTTCTTTAGGAGACTTTTTAAATAACTGGGTACTGTCTGTTTTAGGGGCAGCAAAGCCCACAATTGCTTTTAAGCTGGTGTTAGGGAATAGCACTTTGAATTTTCTGAATATATTCCAGGTTAGCCTTAGTTTATTATATTCATGATTATGAAAAATACACTAACTGCCAGTGAGTTGGGAAAAACTTACTTTGGTTTTTCTGTAGTTATCAAACTAAGTGGAGATGGTGGCTCACACCTGTGATCTGAGCACTCAAGAGGGCCAAGAAGATCAAAAGTTCAGAATTACTCTTGGATACCTAACAGAGTTAGGCCAGTATAAGCTGTGTGATACAAAACAGGAGAAGCTGTTGAAAAATGGGCTGTGAAATGTGTGTTAATCTGGGAACGTGTGCTTAGGAGAGAATGTTGTTTCCTAGAATGCTGCAGGGTACTGATGAGGCAGCCAGGCATGTTCAGCATTTTTATTAATGATCTGGGACTGAAGTGAGCAAAGTGTTAATGGAATCTGAAAGTGATACAGACTCAGAGATGTTTCCTACACCCAGAATGGCAGCGCAATGATGTGAATATATCAAGAAGAGAAGCTTCATGAAAAATGGCCTCACTATTTCCTTAAAAAACCAAACAAACAGAAAAACTCTGCTATGTAGTTGAACTTTTTTGTTGGGACCACTGGATTCTGGATAATGACACAGAGACTTATTAATTATGAAAGCTCAGTGGTAGCTTAGCCTTGTTTGTAACTCGTTCTTATAACTTCAATTAGCCCATATCTCTTAATCTGTGTTTTTTTTGGGTTTTGTTTTTGTTTTTGTTGTTTTGTTTGTTTGTTTTTTTTGAGGCAGGGTTTCTCTGTGGCTTTGGAGGCTGTCCTGGAACTCACTCTGTAGACTAGGCTGGTCTCGAACTCACAGAGATCCGCCTGCCTCTGCCACTCGAGTGCTGGGATTAAAGGAATGCACCACCACCTCCTGGCTGTTGGTTTTTTTGTTGTTGTTGTTGTTGTTTTTGTTTTGTTTTTTTGAGATAGGGTTTCTCTGTATAATAGTTCTAGCTGTCCTGGAATTCACTTTGTAGATCACGATGGCCTTGAACCCACTGAGATCTGCCTGCTTCTGCTTCCCAAGCACTGGGATTATAGGCGTGTGCCACTACAGCCTAGCTAATCTTAAATTCTTTTACATGTCTCAGTTACCCTTACTTTGTAATGCCCATGCTGCTTGTTCTGCTTCCCTGGCATCTCCTCCCTTCTTCCCAGCATCCTCTGAGCCTGGAAATCCTGCCTAGCTATCGGCCATTCAGCTTCTTATTAAACTAGCCAGAGTGACACATCTTCACAGTGTACAAAAGGTTATTTCACAATATTTCCCCTTTTTGTCTAAGTGAAAGGAAAGGTTTTAACTCCAACATAGTAAAACTATATAATAAGAAATTTTTCAGGTAAGAATTATGTTCACAATATCTAGTCCATTTGTTTTCGGCAAATTTGGAGATATTACTCTATTACCTATCTTATCTTGATGAGTCTGAGGTTTTATACCTAATTTACTTTCTGAGAAGACTAAGGAAAACTGTAACTATAGCTATCTAGTCTTCAGTTCCATCAGAGACCCCAGGAAGATATATTATTACCTAAGTAGACAGAAAGTATGGGGTAAGCAGCTTCCAAAACTAAGAGAAATGACACCATCAGCTGGCTGCCTGGACAGTCGCCCATGGATTCTCTGTAACATTGGGCCCAGACTATCTGACAGACTTTTTGGTGAATCGTGAAGTTTTTGAAGAACTGTCCTACCCTGTCATAGCAAAGTTCAGCTTTTCTTGTTTGTGTCCTGCTTGTCCAATTTGAACAGCATATTGTCAGCAGTCTAGACAAGGGAGTTTTTTGCCCAAATGGCTAGCTTTGGCCACACAGAAACCAAACCTCCATATAGCAGTTCTTTGATGCCCATCATCCTTTATGACGTAGATTGGTGCTGCCAGGAGCAGATGTGTCTCGCTGTTATGAAAAGCCCTATGTTTTAAAACATTAGAATGCTATATTCTATAGGTCTCTGAGTGTCTGAAGACCTTCTGTCTATTTAAAATATGTCTCTGGTTGAACTTGAAAATATACCTAACATGACTACAAGTTTGATTGACTACTAACTTGCATTTGTTTCATTACCCTAAATAGTTTATAATAATAGTAGCTTTCAAGGACTAGAACTACCTACTTCCCAAGGGCTTATGTTACTGGTGTGAGATACCATGTCCAGCCTGGGAGGTTGAACTTCTGACAGTCACGTCCATATTTTGTATGTGATAATCTTTTGAAAATAATTGAGAAGTCAGAATTGGAGTGCCTAGATTTTTCTTTACATTTCTCCCAGAGTTTAAGGTTTTGTATATTTTTGAGTGGGAGCAGAAATGGGAGGCTAGGGTCTTTGGATTTTCTTAGGTCTCAGCATTTTATAAATCAGTATGAGGGTTGTTTTGAGAAGGGGGCTCACTTAAAGAGCTATTGTATCTTGCTGATAGATGAGAGGGTCACTTTCCTAGTTCATGGTTTGGATCTAATTACTTAGGGTCTATACATTTAGGCTTTGTTTGTTTTTGAGACAGGCTCTTGGTGTGTAGCCCTGGCTAGCCTAGAACTGGTTATACATATCAGGCCGTCTTCAAGCTCATGGGTACACTTCTGCCTCTACCTCCTGAATGCTGGGATGTGTTACCATGCCAAGTTTACTTTATTTCAAAGCTTCATTTATTAAGACCAAACGCCATGGCATGTACATACTTGAAATCCCAGCATGTGGAAGGTAGAATCAGGCATAGCAGGAGTTCATGGCTAGCCTTAGCTATGCAGCAAGTTGGAGTCCAACCATACCTCAAAGCATACGAAAAAGCTTTGTTGATCAGTATCTTGGACCTCCCCCATTCTTGTTTGTTTTATGACTTGTAATAATGCCAATAGATGAAGATGGAAGTTTCTTTTGTGCCTGCAACTGTTTAGTTCCAAATAAATACCTAGAGGCCTACATTAATTAGAAACTGTTTGGCCGATGGCTCGGGGTTCCTATTGGCTAGTTTTCTCTTAATTGTTAACCCATTTCTATTAAACTGTGTATTGCCACGAGGCTGTGGCTTACCCGTAATGCTCATGTTACTCCTTCAGTGGCAGCATGACATCTCCCTTGAAACTCTCCCAGAATTCTCCTCACCTGGCAGCCCCACCTGTACTTCCTGCCCGACTACTTGCTAATCAGTGTTTACTCATCAACCAATAAGAGAAACACATTTACAGCGCTCAGAAGGACCTTCCCCATCACGTGGGTGTTTCTGTCTCAAAACTACCCTTACTGAGAACTCTCTATATGTACTTGGTCTAGAACAGAAAGCTTTGTTATATTGAGGACTTGAAGCAGATTTACACTATGTCAGGCACTTAGTGTAAAAAAAATGCAACTTAAAGGATGTGGGTAATGGCTGGAGAGGTGTGGAGAAAGGAATGGAAAGAGGCTGGTGACATTTTATCCACAGCAGGAAGCAGAGAGTGATGCATGACAATGCTCAGCTTGCTTTTTCCTGTTACTCAGTTGGGACTCCAACTTTCTCATTTACTGTTCTATTGCGGTGATGAAACACCATGACCAAGGCAACTTGTGAAAGGAAACATTTAATTGGGGTCTTACTTACAGTTTCAGAGAGTTTGTTATTATCATGGTGGAGCACACAGCCACAGACAGGCAAGGATGATACTAGAGCAGTAACTGAGAGCTTATATCCTGATCCACAGGTAGAGAACGAAAGTTAACTGAGAAAGCATAGGCTTTTGAAATGTCAAAGCCCATCCCCAAGGACACATCTCCAAAAAGGCCACACCTCCTGATCCTTCCCAAACAGTTCCACCAACTGGGAACCAAACATTCAAATATATGAACCTATGGGAGGCCATTCTCAGTCCAGCACAACAGCCCACGGAATGGTGTTACCCATGGCTAGGATAGTTCTTCCAATTTCAATTGACCCAGTCTAGGAACTCCTTCACAGATAAGCCCAGAGGTTTATTTATCTCCTAGGGATTCTACATCCTCTCAAATTGACAATCAGTCACATGTTTGGCTATTTTAACTGGATTATAGGTGATAGTAAAACATCAAGAGATAAAGGCTGATGTCAATAATGTATCAGATCTGAACCCAGTATGTGGCCCTTTGGTCCCAGTCAGGAATTAAAAGTGTAGTTTCCTGGCTGTTCATAGAAATGTGATAGTATCCCATGTATCTGGGAAATGAAGGCTCATCTTGGCTAAGTCTTAATTGCCATTATTTATTTATTATATATTTATTGTGTATTTATATCTGTCCTTAGCTTCTGATCCACATGGATAGTATACTCATGACAAGATTATGTAGGCATGCCATTGCAGTTAAGACTGAGGGAGTAGCTGGGCACACCTTTAATCCCAGCACTTGGGAGGCAGAGGCAGGTGGATCTCTGTGACTTCGAAACCAGCCTGGTCTACAAGAGCTAGTTCCAGGACAGCCTCCAAAGCCACAGAGAAACCCTGTCTTGACAAACAAACAAACAAACAAACAAACAAACAAAAAGGCTGAGGGAGTGGAGTGGATGAAGGCCAGGCTACACTGTTATGGAAACTAACGTAGAATATGACCTGTGTTTCTCATTAAGCCTCTGTTGAAAAGCTTAGGAGATAGCACTCTGCTACCTACCACATGTCATTTGCTTCTAAGGTCCCTGCAGTGACCCCTTCCTTCTGTGCTGTCATAGCACGCTACAATGAGGACCACTTTAAGCAGCACTAAACCAAACAGGACTGACTGCTCAAGACATTTGCCTGCTCGAGTCCTGTTGTCTTTGACTTTGGGTAAGATAGCCTGTTTTCCTCTCTGTCCTGTCAAACAACAATGTACTCCTAGTGCAACAATTCCTTTTTCCCTCTTCTGTCTTGGGCCTCTTCCAGAGATCGTGTGTGTATTATGGAAATATCTTATTACTCCCAACTGTATTCCTGGTTTTTAAGATTATACTTATTTAGTGCATGTGAGGGGGTGCACATGCCAGAGCACACAAATGCAAGTTCTTCCCTCATATAATGTAGGGTCTGGGAATTGGACCCAAGATATCAAGTTTAATGGCAGTCGCCTTTACCCACTGAGCTACCTCTCCAGCCCTGTATCTCTGCATTTTAATCAAGCATTTTCCAAGGTCAGTCATAGCTAAAGAACACGCCTGTCATTGGTGGAATAATAGGTTTTTTACTTATTCCTATATACAGGTGTGTTTATCAGTGCTCTATTGCTGTGAAGAGACACCATGGCCACAGTGACACACACAGACACACACACCCCACGCACACACACTTCGTTGTTTTTTGTTTTTTTGTTTTTTTTTTTTCCTTAGCTGGGTTTCTCTGTGAAGTCTTGGCTGTCCTGGAACTCACTCTCACTCTGTAGACCAGGCTGGCCTCAAACTCAGAGATCTGCCTGCCTTTTCCTTCCAAGTGCTGGGATTAAAGGCCTGTGCCACCACCTCATGGCTAACCATGGTAACTCTTATAAAGGAAAACATTTGATTTGGGCTGGCTTGCAGGGTTAGAGTTTTAGTCCATTATCATTGCGGCAGGAAACATGGCAGCACACAGGCAAGCATGCTGGCGAGGCAGCTGAGAACTCTACATTCATATCGGCACATAGCAGGAGGAGAGAAACTCAAGCCCATCCCCAGTGATGCACTTCAACAAGTGATACACTACCTCCTAATAGTCACTCCCTAGTGACCAAGCATTCAAATCTGCGAGCCTACAGGGGCCATTCTTATTCAAATCACCACAACACAGACATGACACTATAGGAACTATTGTCCCAATTCTTGGGTGTCTGTTCACACTTTGATAATAAAAGTTGGAAGAGAATGAAGTAGTTACCGTAACTGGGTATACTGACTCACATCTGAAGACCCAGCTACTCAGGAGCTGAGGCAGGAGGATTGCTTGAGCCTAGGAATCAGGACCTGTCTTTGCAACATAGTGAGACCTGTAATGTAAGAGTTTATCTTAAATGCTGTATTAGTTATTTTTCTGTTGCTATAAAACATCATGGCCAAGTTGATTCATCAGATTTTGTGGAAGAAGCTTAATTTGGCTTAAGAGTTAGAGTCCATAATGGCAGGGTGGCACCCACAGGTAGCAGTTGTGTGGTGGGAGCAGGGAACAACATGCTCACATGTGAACCACAAACACAAAGCAGAGAGTGAACCTCACTAGAGAAAGGATGCTGGGTTAAAGGAAAATGGCTCCCATCTCACAGGGAATGGCATTACTAGGGGGTATGGCCTTACTGGAGTAGATATGGCTTCTTGGAAGAAGTGTGTTACTGGGGGTGGCCTTTGAGGTCTCATAATCTCAAGCCAGGCCTAGTGTGACTCAGTGTCTTCCTGCTGTCTGCAGATCCAGATGTAGAACTCTCAGCTACTATCGAACACCAGATCTGCCTGCATATTCCCATGCTTCCTGCCATGATGATAATGGACTAAACCTCTGAACTGTAAACCCTAAGACAGGAGGCTATACTCTTAAAACCTGTTCCATTGTCAAACCTCAACCTCCTTCAGCAAAGCTGTACTACCTAAAACCCCAAACAGCACCACTAGAGTCCTGTGGCCTTTGACTTTGGTTATGATAGTTGGTTTCCTCTGTCTGCCCTGGCAAGCAAGAACATACTCCTAGAGACCAAATATTCAAAGACCATGGGGGACATTTGTCATTCAAATGATCACAAAATGCTAACTTCTCAAGATTTAGTATCACCTAGGAGACATGTATCTGGTCACAGCTGTGAGAGCATTTCCAGAGAGATTTAACTGAAGAAGATCCTCACTGAATGTCAGTGACACCATTCCAAAGACAGAGTCCTAGACTGATGAAAGGGAGAGAATGAGGGGAGCGCCCGCTCTGCTTCTGCACTGCCTGACGCTCCTGCTCGTGATGACATATCACCTCATGCCCCTTGAGCCAAACAGACCCTCATTCTTTCCATTGCTTTTGTCAGGTATTTCCTGACAGTGAATGCAAGGAGTAACTAATACAGACCCCACTGCAAACCAAAACCAATCAGGACCACAGTTCAGAAAACACTTACTTTGGGGGGAAAAAAGCACCTTTCTATAGCTCTAGAAAGCAAGGGTTCAAACTCTTTAAAAGGACAGAAATAGTTAAATGTGTCTGTAAACAGGCCACACTCAGGAACCAACCTTGTCTCCTTTGTCAGGTCGGATGTCACATCACCCCTCCCCCTCTTGGTAGATATTTGAAGCACAACTAGGTAGCTTAAAGGGCTAGGGCAGGAAGTGTTAGTCTAGAAAGGTAGAGAGTGATGGAGAGAAATAGTTCAGAGAGAGAGCGCCTGGTGTCATGGGGTGTGCCGCTGGCTCCTCCTCCCTGGAATGGAGAGACTCGTGTTAACTGGTAGAGCGCTGCCCTTTTTCTTTTGTCCTTAGCTGTTCTGAGTCTACGCTTGATTCTTTATAGCTTCACAGATTTTACTACTGACATAGTCTTGCCTCTTGGACTTCATATGCTACCCATCTCAACTCACAGTGCTTCAGATATGACCTTACAAAGAACAGGCATGACCTCACAGTGGGAGGGTCTTTTCTTTCTCTTGTTGTCGTATGTATGTTCAGTGCCTAGAGTAGAATTCTCAAAAGTGACTTGAAATTTGAGCTTCCTCTCCATTCCTATAGCCACTATTCTCATATTCTCTCTCTCTCTCTCTCTCTCTCTCTCTCTCTCTCTCTCTCTCTCTCTCTCTCTCTCTCTCTCTCTCTGTGTGTGTGTGTGTGTGTGTGTGTGTGTGTGTGTGTGTGTGTGTGTGTGTGTGTGTACAGCCTTGTAACCTTCCACATACAGCAAGAGTTTTCAGGGTATTCTTGTCTTCAGACTGTCCCATTGTGTAATAGCCACCATTCAGTCTATTCACTTACAAGGACCTAGAGAAATTTAGGTCTTGCCACTGCTGGTGAACATGAATGTTGGTCCTATCCATTTGAGGAACTCAGTAGTTCTTTTTCTACATGGGTTTTATGTCTTCCTTCATTCACTGTCACTAATGGGGATAGGATAATGTCCAGATTTTTTCACAGGTCATTATGATTGTAACTTACCTTCTTACCATCAGTATCACTCTTATGCCTATCCAAAAATCTATCCAACCAGCCGGGCGTTGGTGGCGCACGCCTTTAATCCCAGCACTCGGGAGGCAGAGGCAGGCGGATCTCTGTGAGTTCGAGGCCAGGCTGGACCGACAGCCTCCAAAATAATACAGAGAAACCCTGTCTCGTAAAACCAAAAACAAAAAAAAAGTATGCACCACCACTGCCTGGTGTTTTCACTATTCTTAAGAACATCCTGGATTATTTGTGGCAAAATGTTTCACCCCTGCATTACCATAGGACTTTTTACATTTCTCACTTAACATTTGTCATATTGATGTGGCTGTTCATATGTCTGTCATGTAGGTCACAGGTGGTCAGCTCCTAAGGAAAGGGACCCTGATTATTGTTATGAAATGAATAGTTCTTCTTCCTGGACCTTTAAATTCCCAAGACTCTGGTTTGAATGGGAATGACTCCCATAGGCTCATATATGTGAACACTTGGTCTCCAGTAGTAGAACTATTTGAAAGAATTTGGGTGTATCACTAGGGTGGGCTTTTAAGGTTTCAAAGACTCATACTATTGCTAGTTAGTTCTCTCTGTCTTATGGTGTGTCTTAAGATACCAGCTCTCAGCTACTGCTCCAGCACCATGCCTGCATGCTGCTGCCGTGGTCTCTCTGACCATGATCATTATTCTAATTCTCTGAAACTCTAAATCCCAAATAGCCCCCCCTTTTTTTCCCTATAAATTGCCTTGGTTGTGGTGTCTTATCATGACAGTAGAAAGGTAACCAAAACTGGGAGGTGGTGGCATACATCTTTAATCCCAGCACTCGGGAGGCAGAGACAGTTGGATCTCTGAGTTCAAGGTCAGCCTGGTCTGGACAGCCAAAGCTACACAGAGAAACCCTGTCTCAAAACAAACAAACAAAAAACAAAAATAAAAAAGTCTGCTTAGATCCTAGTAGACAGTAAGAAATGTGTGTGGAAAATCCCTGTATTAAATTAACCTACTGTAGTCAAGCTGTGATGTGTGATTTGGAATTGTCACCAGAGTTTCCTTTCTTGGTGATAAATTGAATTGTTTATCCCAATACAATAGAAAATACTGCCTTCTAATTCCCTCCAGAATAACAAGAGGATAGCCAGAAGGTTTTAATTATCCAAATGGGGCTCTGAGACAACTAAAGCCACTTTGCAGTGAATTATTGATGGTATTGTTTATTGTTTTTCATCCTTTTTTAAAGTAACAACTCAAGGCAATTAATGCTATTTTTAATCTTTGCAAATTTACTGAATTATAAGCAAATAAGGGTGCCTTTAAAAAGCCTTCATTGCCTAAATGCTAGGTTTCGGTATATAAATGCTAGAGGTCCTGCAGAAGGAGGCTGTGTTCTGTGCTGTTTCGTGGACCTTTGGCTTAGGTGTTGAGATGTCTCCCAACCAAGAACAGTGAGATGTTTGCTCAAACTCTTCTCAGAGTTCGTGGTTTCCTTTTGTCATTCATCGAGGACTTTCCCAGGCACACATTGCTTTGAGTTTTTTTTTTTTTTTAATGAAATCTATAAGGTTGGGTCAGACACATCGAGGTCAGATGGCAGCTTCTACCATGTGGGTTCCAGGGATCAACTTAGGTCATCAGGCTTGGGGCTGACTGACCTCATCTGCTGTGTTAGATTCCTTTTAGTTGCTATGGTAATGCAACTAAATCAGCTTTAAGGAAGTAAAGGTTTATTCACTCTCAATTTCAGGTTCTAGTCCATGGAAGTGAAGACAGGAAGTCAAAGCAACTAGTCATGTCCACAGTCAAGAGCAAAGAGAGACCTGGAGGGTACAGGACTTTAATCATAGCACTTGGGAGGCAGAGATACGTGGATCCTATAAGTTTGAGGCCAGCCTGGTCTACAGAGTGAGTTTCCAGGCAGCCAGGGCTGCATAGTCCCTGCCCTCCCCCCAGAGAGTGGATGCATGCGTGCTTACTTGTGCTCAGCCCTCTCCTGCGTGGTCCCAGACCCACCCCAGGGAACGGTGCTGTTCACCTTCAGGGTGCATCTTCCCACCTCAAATAAGAACATTCGTCCCAGGCATGCCAACCTAATGGAGATAGTCTGCCACTGTGGCCCGTTGACAATCAGAAGTAACCATCAGGACCAGTAAAATGACTCAGTGGGTAAAAGGTCTTGCCACCAAGAGTGAGGACCTGAGTTTGATCCCCAGGACCTACATAGTGAAAGGAGAGAATGGATTCCTTCAAATTATCCTTTGACCCTTACATATACACCCTAATACATACACAATATACAAAGATAAAAAACTCAAAACTAATAACCATCACACCTGCTGAGTCCCAAACATACACTCTTATAAGCCCACAGGTAACCAAAGAAACTTAAATGTATAGCTGAGTGTGGTGACTCAGGCCTTCAAACACGGCATTGTGGGTCCGAGTTCAAGGTCAGCCTGGTCCACAGAGTAAATTCCAGAACAACCCGGGCCACACAAATAAACCCTGTCCCAGAAAACCAAAAGCAAATAAATAAATAAATAAAGACAGAAAGAGATGTATTTATTTTTGTTTTAGATTATGTATGTGTGAGTGAAGAATGTGCATATGCCTGCCCAAGCCAGAACGTGCTGGAGTTATACATACTTATCCAACATAGGGTCTGGGATTTGAACTCGGGCCTCTGCAAGAGCAGTATGCATTTTAAATCACTGAACCATCTCTCTAGCCCTACAACTGTTTTTTTGATACATGTGTATGGTATGTACACATGAGTACAGGCACCTGTGGAGACTAGATGTGTTAGATCTCCTGGAGCTGCAGTTATAGGCGTGTCTCCAATAATGTATAAATTAGCACTGATCAAACAGAACCCCAATAGACAGGTCTCTTGGCGGAGAGTAAAGTGAGACCTTAGGTAAGGAAGTACACACTTCCTGTTTAGTGGACAATTTTGACTGTTTATTGAACCATGAGTCTAACTTACTAGCTAGCCTGCTCTTGTGTAACTAGTAAAAGGTCTCCATCCCTGTAAGAAAGTGTCCTTCCGTGTCTGATTAAAACAGTTGTGTTTTAGACTACTTCCATGTGCATCCCTAAAGAGGTCAAGTGACCCTCCTCTCTGCCTCTATGAAACCCTGTGTATTCGTTATCTTTGTCCTTACGACATCCCTACCACAGGAATAGTGACTGTGCACGCTCCTGGATAGCTGGACTCGTCCTTCCTTCCTTGCTTCCTGGCGTGGGACCTGCACACGGCAGGTATTCACTCACGTGCCTGTTGAAACAGTCTGAATGCACAAGAGACTCTGATGGTGCCACCAGCCCTTCACTTCAGACACCGTAGAACTTTCTCCTGGGGACAGTGTTCCTTGACTGTAGGAGAAAGCCATCACTGCAGTGAAGGAGAAGAAAATGCAAGAGTTACGTACTCCAAGTTCTAAAATCACTACTCATTTCTCCTTTTGCAGCCTCACCTTTTCAAGAGGTGGGATATTGGAAAGAAAACAGTTAATAGCCTGTTCATGAGCATAAAACAATTACGTCAGCCTCCTGTGGAGACAGTCTCCCAGAGCCAGCGCCTCCCCTCCACCTAGCTTCAGTTTCTTACTCTGGAATTGCAGAGATGCTCCCCTGAAGGCCTTCAGCTTGCACTATGAAGATGGATGTTTAGAGCTGGCTCTCTCCCTGCTTTACTCGCCATTACGGAAGGTGCTGTCAAAGAGCAGGGCCCCACATTTATCCTCCTTCTAAGACCTCTCCTGGGCAGCGAGCGCTGCTTTGTCTAAGTCGTGTCATCCAGCTTCCCTGCTCTTCCCATCGCCCTGCCCTGCGCTGGGGGAACAAAGAGCTGTGGGAAGCCTGGCTGCAAATCTCTCTTCCCGGCTCTTTGTGTGTCTTGTGAGGCCTAGAGGGAGAGAAGCTGGTGCCGTGTATTCGGTCCGCTCTCCAGCTCAGTTTCATGCTGACGTCCAGGAGCCATGTTAGTTGCCCAGCAGTCTTTAAGGGTCCTCTAGTGAGGTAGAGGTTTATGGTTTCTAGACTCCAGCCCTACCTACCTGTGTATTCTTACTTTCTCCTTGGAGTAATAGATATATGGTCTTTGATAATGTTTTTTAAAAATTAGTTTGATGTTTGAATTTGTCTCCACAGCTACTTTTATATTGCTCCCCTTTTGAGGGTCCCCGGTGCAGTCTCTAACAATAAGCTGGCATTTAGTCCTTTTACAGAACAACATAGAACCCAAAGTGTTCAGGTGCCATTTGTAAGTCTTGGGATAAATAACCATTGCCTGCAGCAAACAGTAGTTTTATTAAGTATGATACTGATTAGGCTGTTGAAAATCTGAGTCTTTGACTCCATCCGTTAGTAAAGTGCTGCTGCTGCCCCCGTAGTGTTGGAAACGGTGTTGTCGGTACCATCTCTTTGGACTTCGCAAAGGATGGGTGCACGTGGTTTGGTGGACCACATCCCTTACTAGCGCCGCTGCATCAGCCCCCGCTTTGGCTCTCACCCCCTCTACCTTGCCAGCTCTTCCCTAGACAGCCTCCACCCACTCACAGAAGCCACGCTGTCAGGAAACCACTATGTCAGGATTCTAAAGGGACCATAAGTCACTGCCAGCGCAGGTGAACAGCCCTCTTCAGAGCTGGCGGGAAGGACGAAGTGCTGTCACCGTGAGCAGACAGCATCCTGGGCAGAGCAGTACCGTGTCTCGGTGGTTAGCACCTGCAGGCTCAGAGCTGACAGTGCACTGTAATAAGATGCATCTCTGCTCACTTAACTGATGTGGGCTTCATCGTAAGTGTTCACTTGCTTAATTACTTTGGCAGTCTTGCTGATTGCCTTTCCTGAGGAGTTCTAAAAGGTTCCCCTGAGATAGAAAATAAACCTCTTTCCATGTCTTTTAATTTCATTCTTTTCTTGGAGTCCTTGAAAACCAGTATGTGATCCATACATATGATCTGCCATCCTGTTTCTCCATGTGTGAACATTGGGACCTCTCCTATAGGACATGGACTGGATGGCCGGCATCAGAGCACTCAGAACTCTGGACAGCCTTCTTCCTATGTCCACATGAGATGCTTAGCCCTCCTCTCTACCACTGAGGATATGTTCAGCTCTTCTGATTGGTGTGGGCTTCCAGATGCCTCCGTTTTTCCATATGGGTATAGGACCCACAGAATATTCTCTCCATCCTCAGCTTGTAAACCGCTAAAAATTTGCCTCCATTTTTGAAGTGATAAGAAGCCTAAATGACCCAGCACTTGGGAGGTAGAGGCAGGTGGATCTCTGTGAGTTCGAGGCCAGCCTGGTCTACAGAGCGAGTTCCAGGACAGCCAGGGCTGGCATACAGAGAAACCCTGTCTAAATAAACCTACATGAGTTGCTTATTTTTCTGCTTCCTTCCCTCTTCATGCTTAAAATTTGTCTCATAATAATTGATTAGTTGTCTTATGATAATTGATTTGTTGGACTAATGAAAATAAGATGTAATTAAAGTATTTTAGGCTTTTGTCTCATGCCATTTTTGAAACATGTTCAAGTCATATTCAAAAGATTAGAATGTTTGGCATTAATTAAAATTAGGCTACTTCTTGGGATTTTAAGGTGATCACCACTCTTTAGAATTTCTCCTAGGTATCCCTGGAGACTTTTGTTTTCTCAAGAGAAGCAGAGGAATTTAATACATAATTTCAAATGTCATATTTTGTTCCTTTATATTTAGGAAGTGTTTCTGAGAGTAAAACAAGGTCTTGCTTCCAGAGATAGAAAATGTAGAGCCAGGCTGGAAAGGCTTCCTTTTCTAGCCTCAGGAGCATTTCTAGTCAGTAATTCCTGACCTGCCAATAGAGACTGAGAAAGGGAAACGGGTCTAGAAAGATGACTCGGTGGTTAAGAGCATTTGATGCTGTTTCCAAGGACTGGGTTCGATTCCCAGCAACCACATGGCAGCTACTATCTATAGCTCTAGTTTCAGGGGATCCGCACCCTTACACAGACATGCAGGCAAAACACCAGTGCACATAAAATGAACATAAAATTTAAAAGTAGCAATTAAAAAAAAGAAAAGAAGCCAGGCAGTGGTGGTGTACACCTTTAATCCCAGCACTCAGGCAGGTGGATGTCTGAGTTCCAGGCCAGCCTGGTCTGCAGAGAGTTTTCCAGGACAGCCAGAGCTACCCAGTAAAACCCTGTCTCGAAAACAAGAAAAAGGAAGGGACCCTGAAGTACAGAATACTGGGACCTGGGCAGGTGTGTTCATCGTGGAGCGATTTATCTCTAGGAAGATTTTTATTCTGGTCACTTATTGAGGGTGTCTAAGAGGAATGCATCCTTGATATCCCTTATAGAAAGATGTGGTTCTTTCGGTTCCTTTGGTTAATTCTTCTTTAAATTCATTATGATTGTGGCAACTGGGGGAAAATGTTAGGCTAGTCATTAAAGTGGGAAGCAGTCATTCCTCTCATATGGGAATGCAAGAAGTGCTTTAGCTGAGTGTAAAGCCTGCACTGTCTTACTTGACTGAAATCTGTGATTTGGGGACACAAGAACTGGCCATCAGCTTGTTTTCTGGCAGACGCAGGGAATGAATGAGAATAAATGAACTCATTTTTCAAGGAAAGTAGCTATAACCTATTGCCTAATTTCCAGCGGGTGATGGGGTGGAAACCTAGATGAGACGCAGCGCAGCCATGCATCACGGTAGAAAGTCTAAACCCCCCAAAGCGCATGCAGCTTTAGGGGAGGAGGCACGTTTCATGCTTGTTAATCCTCTGCTCTTTCCAGTTTAATGAGTTGTGAACCTTCAGTCACGTGGCACATAGCTGCATGAAAATGGAGGTGGTAGGTAAATAATTTTTCCCGGTGTGACGCGTGTTTTTCAAGAAAAATGCTGGCTCAAGTCATTCCCCCATGTTGCTAGGATGCAGTTGGCGGTACACATTTTCAGTTCACCCCCTTCAGCCAGCAAATTTGTCACATAAACTAGTCAGATTCTTTAATAGTTTCTTAGGCCACTTGACAAACTTGGATCAATAAGTAAAGCAAGCTAGCAATTTGATGTCCCAGTCAGGGGCCTCTTCTTCCTGTCAGCTGTCAAAATGCCTACCCACCTCCTATTTTGCATATGTTAATTACACATAATTAAGAACTTCATCATGACCTTTTCACTTGTGCATGCAATATGATGTTACTTTGATCATTTTTATATTTATCCCAGAACTCCCAATCCTCTTGCCTCTACCTCCCAAGTGCTGGGATCACAGTCACCTAGTTTATGTGGTGGTGGTGGGGCTTCTTTCATGCTAACCAAGCAATGTTCCCATGGAGCTACATCTCCAGCCCCTTTTACTACTATTTTCTTATCCTACACCCCCACTTCCACATCCCTGGTGGCTCATTCTCTTATTTATCAAAATATCTTTCATACTAAGGTTCCCTTTTTTCATTTTGTTTTTAAAAATACATGCAGTTGTTTATTTTGGTCTTTGGTCTCGAAAAGAGCAGCCACAGGGACAGTTGTATAAAGAAGAGATGTGGATGGTAAGACCTAGGTATAACTTAGAGGAATGCCCCAACAGGTCAGTCGATGAAGTTTTTGATTAGATAGTTCCAAAGTGACAAGGTTGGGAGGAATTCTTATTTGAGGTTTTATTTTGTTAGATGTTAATCAGCAGAGTCTCTGAGGCTTGTAATGCATGCTGTTAACAGGCATCAGGGGAAATTGCTTCTTGTTGTTGTTGCTTTTATGGTTGGATTGTTTGGGTGAAGATTCATTGGCTCCATAAGGTAAGAAGCTTATTATTGCATGAAATGGGAGTGTGTGTGACAGTTGTGAAGGTAAGGAGAAAAGTTAGTACAAAATTAAATAACTAAACCTGAGACAAACTATTTGTCCACTGACACATACCACTCGGTCATGCCTTCTCCCTTCTCAGGGGCCTGTGTGTTTGAAGATTTCTATTAAGAATGTTTAAAACCACAGAATGCTTTTTCCTTTTATAATCGCCAGATACCTAGGAATGTGCTATGTAGTGTATTGTATAGTGTGTTACAGAGTGGTCTAGGAAAGAAGAAATTGCTTGAAAGAGAAAAACAAAACAAATAAACAAAACCAGATGAGGATTTAGCTTAATGGTAATCCCAAGTAAAACAAACACACACACACACACACACACACACACACACACACACACACACACACACACACACCTACCCACCCACTCACCTACCTGCCTGCCTTTAGGGCAAATTAGTTAGATGGTATACAAGAAAACATGAAAGAAATTTTTAGAGAGGAAATCCAACCAGATGAAAAAGCTGGGATTGATTGTTTTTTTTTTACAGCAAGTAAATGGAAGAATTGAGTTGTTTGGGGTTTTTGTTTTTTGTTTTTCCAGTACAAGGTGATCTAACAAAGTCTCATACATGCCCTGTAGTTTTGAGGCAGTCTCATTAACTCAGGCTGGCCTTAAGTCCTCTAGCCTACTCCTTCAGCTTTCTGAATGCTAGAATCATAAGTTGTACCACACTGCTTAGTGGGCAATCAGGATTTTAACTCAGGCCTTCTTTCTCTACATTTAAAATCCTTGTTTTATTCCATTATGATGTGTTTCTCAGGGAAGTAGTTGTAGATGGATTTTTCTTTGGACTGCCAGCTCACAAGTAATAACACAGAGACTTACTATGAAATCTCAGCCTATAGCTTAGGCTCATTCTTTTTTTTTTTTTTTTTTCCGAGACAGGGTTTCTCTGTATTGTCTTGGAAGCTGTCCTGGAACTCGCTTTGTAGACCAGGCTGGCCTTGAACTCACAGAGATCCACCTGCCTGTGCCTCCCGAGTGCTGGGATTAAAGGTGTGCGCCACCAATGCCCGGCACTTAGGCTCATTCTTAACTAGCTCTTATAACTTAAGTTAACCCATTTATTTTAATTGACTGTCGAGGAATCATTACCTCATCTTCCAATACTGCTTCCTCCAAGTTTGGCTGACCACTCTGCCCTTCTTCTTCCCAGAATCCTCTCTGTCCCCAGAAGTCCTGCTAACCTCTTCTAGCTGTTGGCCATTCAGCTTTTTAATTACACCAATCAAAGCTTTTTCACGCAGTGTACAGATATCCCATACCGGATCTCAACTTTAACCTGCTCTGCTTGATAGTCTCTGGAAACCCAAGTTATCCAGGCTTCTGACCCATTTCTATCTAGTGTGATTCATTCATTCACTGAATATTTACTGAGTACCAGCTGGATGCCAGTTTCTGTGCTAGATGATTGGCATTACTTTTTCAAGTTTTTCTTATATGTAATGCACTGTTATATAAATGTTACATATTTATACTTTACTATTATAAGAAGCCTGTTGGGCTTAAATTGTTTTAGCAAATATTTATTATATGACTATAGTTATGTGTTCCCAGACACTTTCTGAATATCACTTGCCAGAAATCATTCAGAATAAGTAGTCTGACTAGACTATGATTTTTTTAAGTTTCTAGTTTATAATTTGATTACTTGAACCAAATAGGTTATCTCTATAATTCCTTACTATCAGTAACCAATGCTAAAAGAAAATACTGACTTACACTGTGTCCCACACACGTTTAATAAACTGATTTTGGAATAATTGTAGATTTCAGGAAAACTACAAAATAACATAGACTTCTGTGTATCCTTTGCCTTGTCTCATCTCATGTTAGCATGCCCTAGTTATCAACACAAAGAAACTGGCACTGATATGTCATTCTTAACTCCTTATTTTATTTAAGTTTCACAGTTTACCCAACCATATCTTCTTTCAGCTCCAGAACCCAGTACAGGGTACTGTATTGTATTTCTCGGCATGTCTTCCCAGTGTCCTCCTGTCTATGGCATTTCCCCAAGTTGTGTTTTTCATGACCTTTACTGTCCTAAGAAGTGTCCCAGCTGGGATTTGTCTGAGGTTTTTCTTTCTTTCCCTTTTCCCCCTCCTACCTTCTCCCTTCCCTCCATCCCCTCCTTCCTTGATTACACTTTGGTCCCTTCTTTTCTTAGACTGGGGAACAAACCTAGAACCTTATAGAGCCTAGGAATGTACTCCACCCCTAAGCAATGCCCCTAGTGTTCCCTTCTTTCTTCTTCTACCTTTTTTTTTAAATTTTATTTTCCAGTTTAAATTTAGATAAGAAACAAGGTTGCTTCACAAGTCAGTTCCAGGTCCCTCTCCCATTCCCTCCCTCCCTCCCGAGCCCTTTCCTCCCTCCCCCCCCCGTTATCCCCTCATTTCCCCAGGGAGGGTGAGGCCCTCCATGGGGGTGTGCATAGTCTGTCATTTCATATAGGGCAGGGCCTAGACCCTTCCCCAAGAGTTCGGGGTGAGAGTGCACCTCACATTGTTCTATGGGAGTCCAAAGTCCGTGTGTATACTTGGGATGGGTACTGATCTGCTGCCCAAGGCTCAATAGATTACCTAGGCCTCCTCACTGACACCCACATTCAGGGGGTCTTGATCAGTCCCATGCTGGCTTCCCAGGCTGATGCCTGGGATTCAAGAGTTAACCTTTGTCTGGTCAGCTGTTTCTGGGGGTTAAACCAGCCCAGTCTTAATCCCTTTGATCATCAGTCCTCCCTCTCTGTTACTGGCTTTCTTGAGTTCAGCTCAGTACTTAACCAAGGGAGTCTGCCTCTTCTTCGATCAGTCACTAAATAAAGTTTCTGTTTCCCAGACTCTCTGGCCATAGGATTGAAGGCTGGCACTCCCCAGATCTATGTCTAAAATCCATATATGAGAGAGTACATGCCATGTTTCTCTTTTTGTGACTGGGTTACCTCACTCAGGATGGTTTCTTCTAGTGTCATCCATTTGCCTGCGAATCTCATGATTCCATTATTTTTTTCTGCTGAATAGTACTCCATTGTGTAGATGTACCACATTTTCTCTATCCACTCTTCGGTTGAGGGACATCTAGGTTGCTTCCAAGTTCTGGCTATTACAAATAATGCTGCTATGAACATAGTGGAACAGACATCTTTGTTGTATGAATGGGCATCTTTTGGATATATGCCTAAGAGTGGAGTTGCTGGGTCTTGTGGTAGGTTTATTCCCATTTTTCTGAGGAATCTCCATACTGATTTCCAAAGTGGTTGAACCAATTGGCACTCCCACCAGCAATGGAGGAGTGTCCCCCTTTCACCACATCCTCTCCAGCATAAATTGTCGTTGGTGTTTTTGATTTTAGCCATTCTGACAGGAGTGAGATGGTATCTGAGAGTTGTTTTGATTTGCATTTCCCGGATGGCTAAGGATGTTGAGCACTTTCTCAAGTGCCTCTCAGCCATTTTAGACTCCTCTATTGAAAACTCTCTATTTAGTTCTGCAGCCCACTTTTTAATAGGGTCCTTTGGTGTTTTGGAGACTTGCTTCTTGAGTTCTTTGTAAATTTTGGAGATCAACCCTCTGTCAGATGTGGGATTAGTGAATATTTTTTCCCATTCTGTGGGCTGCCTTTTTGTCTTGCTGACTGTGTCCTTTGCTTTACAGAAGCTTCTCAGTTTCAGTAGGTCCCATTTATTAATTGTTGATCTCACTGTCTGTGCTACTGGTGTTATGTTCAGGAAGCTGTCTCCTGTACCAATTCGTTCAAGGGTACCACCCACTTTCTCTTCTAAGAGGTTCAGTGTGGCTGGATTTATGTTGAGGTCTTTGATCCATTTGGACTTAAGTTTTGTGCATGGCGATAAACATGGATCGATCTGCATTCTTCTACATGCCAGTCTCCAATTATGCCAGCACCATTTGTTGAAGATGCTTTCTTTATTCCATTGTATATTTTTAGCTTCTTTGTCAAAGATCAGATGTTCGTACGTGTGTGGGTTAATACCCGGATTTTCAATTCGATTCCATTGGTCTACCTGTCTATTTTTGTGCCAATACCAAGCTGTTTTCAGGACTATAGCTCTATAATAGAGCTTGAGGTCAGGGATGGTGATGCCTCCGGATGTTGCCTTGTTGAACAGGGTTGCTTTGGCTATCCTGGGTCTTTTGTTTTTCCATACAAAATTGATTATTGTTCTTTCAAGGTCTGTGTGCTGGGATTTTAATGGGGATTGCATTGAATCTGTAGATTGCTTTTGGCAGGATTGCCATTTTTACTACATTGATCCTACCTATCCAAGAGCATGGGAGATCTTTCCATTTTCTGAGGGCTTCTTTAATTTCTTTCTTTAAAGATTCAAAGTTCTTACGATACAGGTCTTTCACTTGTTTGGTTAGCGTTACCCCAAGGTATTATATGTTGTTTGTGGCAATTGTAAAGGGTGATGTTTCTCTGATTTCTTTCTCAGTCCTTTTATCATCTGTATATAGTAGGGCTACTGATTTTCTTGAGTTGATCTTGTAGCCTACCACTTTGCTGAAGGTGTTAATCAGCTGTAAGAGTTTCCTGGTAGAGTTCTTTGGGTCATTGATGTAAACTATCATATCGTCTGCAAACAGTGAAAGTTTGACCTCTTCCTTCCCAATTTGTATCCCCTTGATCCCCCTTTGTTGTCGTATGGCAATAGCTAGAACTTCAAGTACCATGTTGAAAAGGTATGGAGAGAGTGGACAGCCTTGTTTTGTTCCTGATTTTAGAGGAATTGCGTTGAGTTTCTGTCCAATTTAGTTTGATGTTGGCTGTTGGTTTGCTGTATATAGCTTTTATTATGTTCAAGTATGTCCCTGTTATCCCAGATCTCTCCCAGCACTCGGGAGGCAGAGTCAGGCGGATCTCTGTGAGTTCGAGGCCAGCCTGGTCTACAAGAGCTAGTTCCAGGACAGCCTCCAAAGCCACAGAGAAACCCTGTCTCTAAAAACCAAAAAAAAGAGGGTGGGTTTGGCTAATCTTGGCATGGACAGTTTCTGTAAGAGACAAGTCTTCAGGCAGTAAATATCTGGGTGGGAAGTGGGGGGGGGAAGCTATGGTGGACATTTTCTGCCACACAATCAGCACAGAAACTGGAGGAAGGTGTTATCTTTTCCCCATGGGTCTGAGGCTTTGGGGTCCTTGACATGGCCGAGCCCATGCCAACAATACACATCACCCAGGACCTCAAACACTCAGAGCTTCCTCGTTGCCCCAACACTGTTAGTAAAGATTTATAGTTTTTTCTCCTTATATCCAACCATTTGTTTATATCAGTGTGAACTCTTTTCAAGCTTTGATCTGAAACCTGTATTCTGTGCCAGGTGTGGTGGCTCACACTTGTGTTCTCATCCTTGGGACACTGAGGCAATGGGATTCAAGAGTTTAAAGCCAGTGTGGACTAGAGTTAGGCCCTGTCTAAAAATAAAATAATGTCATGAGAATTCTGCTGCAACAGGCAAGAAATGAAAAAAAAAAAACCTACCTGTACCAAGGCATTTACTTCAGAAAGGTTGCTTCCTTCCTTTCTTTTTCTCTTTCTTTCTTTTTCTCTCCCTCCTTCCTTCCTTTCTTTTTTTTATAAAACAGGTCTTGCCCTTAAGTTTGCTTATAAAAACAGCAGAGCATCATCTGTAAATACTGTGGAAGGCCATACCAGTCCATCTTCTCTTGCCTTAGCAGATAAAAAGAAGCCTTTTCTGTGGGGCCTGCACAGGGACCTGGGCATTTGGGGCAGGAATAGGAGCTGAAGGCTGGAGTTGGAGTCTCAGCCATGATTTGAGCCTTGAGCTATGGTTGGCAGAGCCTGCGACTCTTGACCATGCAGCCTCAAATCTGCTTCACAGATTTGGCATGGGCCATGAAAGTAAGACAACAGAGCTTGCACTTGGGGCTCTTGCATTTTGGCTCTAACCACCTTAGGCATCACAAGAGCCTCCGTAGCCTCTGCTCGTGCACTCCCTGCCTCTGCCTTGTTTGTCTGCATCTTCTTCAGGACCTTTTTATTGTCAAAGTGCATGTTCCTTGGGAACTCGGGATCAAGTCCCTTAAGAGATTCATATCTTTGTGACTGGGGTTTCTTGATGCCATTTCTATGACATTTTCAGGATTGGTATGTATAGTGTGGTTCTTGGACTCCTGAAGTGCCGGGAACCAGAAGAGAAAACCCAGGAAGAAAGCTCGTGCATTCTCTCTCTCTCTCTCTCTCTCTCTCTCTCTCTCTCTCTCTCTCTCTCTCTCTCTCTCTCTCTCTCTCTCTCTCTCTCTCTCTCTCCTCCTTCCTTCCCTCTCTCTCTCTCTCTTTGGTTTTTAAGACAGGGTTAGCCCTAGCTGTCCTAGAACTCACTCTGTAGACCAGGCTGCCTCAAACTCATAGAGATTCACCTGACTCTGCCTCCTGAGTGCTGGGATTCAAGGCATGTGCCACCACTGCCTGCCCAGGGAGATTTATTTGTTGTCACATAATTCCCTCTCTCATCTGTCTCTGCCTCTGTCTCTCTGCGTGTGTGTAGCATTTGTGTAAGTTCACTCTGTCTCTCTGCGTGTGTGTAGCATTTGTGTAAGTTCACTCTGTCTCTGTGCGTGTGTGTAGCATTTGTGTAAGTTCACTCTGCCTCTCTGCGTGTGTGTAGCATTTGTGTAAGTTCACTCTGCCTCTCTGTGTGTGTGTAGCATTTGTGTAAGTTCACTCTGCCTCTCTGCGTGTGTGTAGCATTTGTGTAAGTTCACTCTGCCTCTCTGTGTGTGTGTGTAGCATTTGTGTAAGTTCACTCTGCCTCTCTGCGTGGTGTAGCATTTGTGTAAGTTCACTCTGCCTCTGTGCGTGTGTGTAGCATTTGTGTAAGTTCACTCTGTCTCTCTGCGTGTGTGTAGCATTTGTGTAAGTTCACTCTGTCTCTGTGCGTGTGTGTAGCATTTGTGTAAGTTCACTCTGCCTCTGTGCGTGTGTGTAGCATTTGTGTAAGTTCACTCTGTCTCTGCGTGTGTGTAGTATTTGTGTAAGTTCACTCTGTCTCTGTGCGTTGTGTGTAGCATTTGTGTAAGTTCACTCTGTCTCTGTGCGTGTGTGTAGCATTTGTGTAAGTTCACTCTGTCTCTGTGGGTGTATGTAGCATTTGTGTAAGTTCACTCTGCCTCTGTGCGTGTGTGTAGCATTTGTGTAAGTTCACTCTGTCTCTGTGCGTGTGTGTAGCATTTGTGTAAGTTCACTCTGTCTCTGTGGGTGTATGTAGCATTTGTGTAAGTTCACTCTGCCTCTGTGCGTGTGTGTAGCATTTGTGTAAGTTCACTCTGTCTCTGTGCGTGTGTGTAGCATTTGTGTAAGTTCACTCTGTCTCTCTGCGTGTGTGTAGCATTTGTGTAAGTTCACTCTGTCTCTGTGCGTGTGTGTAGCATTTGTGTAAGTTCACTCTGTCTCTGTGCATGTGTGTAGCATTTGTGTAAGTTCACTCTGTCTCTGTGCGTGTGTGTAGCATTTGTGTAAGTTCACTCTGTCTCTGTGCGTGTGTGTAGCATTTGTGTAAGTTCACTCTGTCTCTGTGCGTGTGTGTAGCATTTGTGTAAGTTCACTCTGTCTCTGTGCGTGTGTGTAGCATTTGTGTAAGTTCACTCTGTCTCTGTGCGTGTGTGTAGCATTTGTGTAAGTTCACTCTGTCTCTGTGCGTGTGTGTAGCATTTGTGTAAGTTCACTCTGTCTCTGTGCGTGTGTGTAGCATTTGTGTAAGTTCACTCTGTCTCTGTGCGTGTGTGTAGCATTTGTGTAAGTTCACTCTGTCTCTGTGCGTGTGTGTAGCATTTGTGTAAGTTCACTCTGTCTCTGTGGGTGTGTGTAGCATTTGTGTAAGTTCACTCACCCACTTGGGCACATGTGGAGGTCAGAGGTGAACATCAAGAATCAAGATGTTTTCTTTAGTTGCTTCTCCACTTTATATTTTTGTTATTCTTTGAGAATTTCATACAGTATATTTTAATCATATTCACCCTACACATTGTTCTGTCTAACTCCTCCCGGATTCATATCTACTTCCTAATAACCCCCTAACTTTGTATCCTCTAGCCCATTGACTACAATGGTGCTGCCCTGGGTTTAAGGCCATTACTAGAGTGCGGCCAACCTACCAGGAGCCACACCCTTAAAAAACTTCCCTCTCCCTCCCCCAGAAACCGTCACGTGTCCACAGCTCCTCAGTTAGGAGGGACTCACGAGCCCCTCCCACTCCGTGCTGGAGTGTTGAGTGGCCACCGTGAGACATGAAGGATGCGGTTCAAAAGATGCTGTCCACTCTCACTCCTCATCTCTGGTTCTTAGACTTCCCACATCTTGACCTTTATGGCGGGTGTGGTGTAGATGTTCCGCTTGTGGCTGAGCACTCCGTTGGCACTGATTGTCTGGGCTTGACCAGTTGTGAGTTTCTTCATAGACTACGCTCCACCAGAGAAACTTCTCTGGTGAGGTCTGAGAACTTTACTAATCTGGGGGTAGAGAGATACAAATTTGTAGTGTGTTTTGACATTAAGTCCATTTTGCAGAATAATAGCGGTGGGTTCATCCTGGAACTTGAGAGCTCTCCATCCTTAAGTTCTTGGTCAGATTTATAGTACTAGACAGGTGTTTCCTTCTATGGAGCAGGTCTTTATATCCAAGCAGGAAGTAGTTGGTTATCCCTATAACATTCATGCCACTATTGTGCTCATGGATGCTAATTTTAAAAATAGGGTGTCTCACCGAACCCAGAGCTCATTATTTTTCACTATACTGGCTGATGGCCAGCCCCCTGCCTCTTTCTCGAAAAACCAAAAAAAGAAAAGAAGGAAAAAAAAAAAGAACAGCAAGCACTCCAGTCCCTCATCATACTTCCTTGTACTCTGGAGGACTGTCTGTCCAGGGTGGTGCTGCCCCTCGGTGTCACGGGCCCTCCCACATCAATTTTGACCAAGAAAATGCCCTGCAGACTTGCCTACAAGCCAATCTGATAGAGGCATTTTCTCAATTGAGTTTCCTCTTTTCAGATAACTGTAGTTTGTGTCAAGTTGACAAAAACTAACCCAAGGCTACCCAGTCCTTATTATTAACTAGATTATTTTTATCTTTCATCTGAGACCATGTTAATGTTAATTCTTTATTTCAGAGCCATCATCAATCATTTTAATCCCAAAATTGAGTCCTACGCTGCTGTGAATCACATATCTCAACTCTCGGAAGAACAGGTAAGTCACTCCTCTCCCTGGGATGACCTCGATGGTGGTGTCTCCTTCTGGTAATGGGATTGTGATAAAGTCAGACTGCTGAGAAGAGTTAGTACAAGACTTCTTGATGGGTCTTTAAATAGAGTAATACCTTCTTCATTTGTGTCATCTCAAGGATTTGTTTAACTATATAGAGACTATGAGGTGAAATGTGATGAGTTGCTGCCTTAGCAGGTGATAAAAATACTACTTTTTAAGCGCTCAGTCACAGTCATTTTGATTTCTGAAAGTCAGAAATGTCAACATGATGATGCACACCTGTAATCCTAGCACTTGGAAGGTGGAAACAGGAATGCAGAGTTATCCTAGGCTACATAGTGAGTTCAAGGACAGCCTGGGCTTCATGCCACCCTGTCTTAAGAACTAACATAAAAAAAAAAGGCATGAGAACTTAGAAATTAATGTAAATTCCAGCCACAGGAAAACTTTGAGTTCAGCTTAATCTGAACATATGTGGTTCATTAGAGCATAAACTTGTTGAGATAGATTTTCTTTAGTGATTGAGCTCTCTCTCCCTTGAACAGTTATTTCTGGACAGATTTTTCTGTGATATTGTCAGAGTTGAAGATGCATATAGCCTTGTACCTTTGTTTCCCTTGAATCTGGCTTGATTCCCCTTCTCCCTTATTACCTGTACTCAGCTCTGCATTGTATAAAAGTACAAATGGGGACTCAGCATGGCATAGAGTTGGACCTGACGTTTCCTTCTGAGGTTCTTTTTCTTTTTAAATAAGGGTGGGTTTTGTTGTTGTTGTTTTGTGGGGGCAGTTTTGTTTGTTTGCTTGTTTTCCAAGACAGGGTTTCTTTGCATAGTCCTCCCTGTTCCTAGAACTCCGTCTGTAGACCAGGGTGGCCTCAGATTCACAGAGTTCGCCTGCCTTTGCCTCCCAAGAGCTGGGAATAACAGAATGTGCCACCACTGTCCGGCTTAAATAAAGGTCTTTACTGGAATAATAATTGATAAGTGCATAACTTTATATAAAACTTCTCTTTACAAAGGAAAAAAGACATGAAACCAGGGTTGCACAGCCTATGTTGGCTATATGAATGTACTCGTATAGCTAAATTCACTGTGTAGCTGAGGGTGACCTTCAGCCCCTGGCTCTCCCGCCTTCACTCCCAAAGCAGGTTTGCCCCACCTTGCTGTTTCATTCTGAGGCTTTTGAGTTTTGTAGCAAAAGCACACAACAGGCTGATGAGGAGAAGTACTTGAAGTACTTGGTACTCAAGCATGGGAATCCATCTCAAACACCCAGGATACACACAAAAAGCTAGGTAAGCCTGTAAACCCAGCTTTAGGAAGGCGAGGTAGGCAGAGCTTGCTAGCCAGCCAGTTGAATAGGTAAGCTCTAAGTTCAGTGGAGCCAACACACACACACACACACACACACACACACACACACACACACACACACACACACACACTAGAAGCAGTTGAAAAAAGACACGAGTTGTGAGCCTGTGTCCTCCACACGTGCTCACTTGCACACACCCACAATAGATAAACACCTGAGCACCTGATTCTCCTTTCTTGCTTCCCATTGTTCTAAGTTGGAAAAGCCAAGGGATAAATTCCAAACTAGTGAGACCATGTATGCTCTGTTCTCCCTCCTCGCCAGCTCGTCATGGTAGCTCTTCTGGGTGTTACTGGCAGGGTCAGCCAGCAGTTGTGTTATGACCATGTGTGCAGTGTTCTTGAGAGCTCTTCAGTCCACCCAGTGAGGCAGCAAGCAAGCCTTTTCCTGACAGAGCCTCCTCAGTGCTCCCCCAGTGGCTCTTCATGCAGCCAGATGGGTAGCATTCTAGAGTCTGTCAGTTGTCTCTTGTGAAGCCAGCTGTGTGACCCCACCCTCATACCTGCAGCTTCCTCTCGAGACTGGGGCTGTGTGTGAGGTATTTGTTGACGTGCCCTTTTCCGATTGGACCAGTTCATGTTAACTCTACTGTGTCAATTTTATACGGAACGTTCTGTGTATTGTGCTCTGTATGTTAAGGGAAGGGGACGTTCCTACCACTGTAAGCTCTGGATAGCCTGAAAGCCATGTTCTCTCCAAGTAGCAGCCACCAACCCATAATAAAAACGCACTGTGGTGCGTGAGGGAGTCAGGAAAGGAAAGATCAGCAGGATGCACCCCTACCCGCTTTCATCGTCTTTCAGAGTTAAAAGTGATGGACGGGGTTTTCTGAGTCCTCTGGCATGCATGAGGTCCTGATTTCATTCCCAGTACCACCCAAGTGGGAGGGGCCCTCAGTGACCTGCTCACTCTGTAAGTAGTCAGGAGCAGCCTGCCACACTACATAAGGGCAGGCAAGGCCAAGGTGCAAAGTCACAGAGTTACTGTGTGCTCACATGCTCATTGCCGCTAACGGTACTGTTATCCCAGGACTCCGCTCTCAAAATAGTCGTTTCTCTTCCCCAACTGCCTCTGAAGCTGCTAACTGACAGCGTTATGGTGTACTTGTTTTTATCAGATTAGAGGCATTTGACTGCCTGTCTATCTCCCTCATGTGGAGTACTTCTCTCCCTTCACTTATGAACATTAATACTAATGTCACAATGTCAAGAGTATTTGCAGCTTCCCAAAGAGCTGGCTTTGGGAGAAGTAAGGCCCTGCAGCTGTTAGCAGCTATCTTAGTAGGGAGGGAAAAGAAAAAAAAAAAAAAAGCAAAACAGGATTAAAATCCCTAGTAGATTCTGAAATAAAACTTAGAGCCTGTTAATGGATATTAGCTGGGATTTACAGCATTTAGCAAGTTAGGTAAATAGTGCTGGTCCTTTGCTAGTTCTGCCTGCCCAGCTCGTCATTTTGTTCCTACGAAGATTTGTGAATCCTTGGTTTTAAAGCCAGGCTTACACTCTGTACAGCCTGGGCTAACCTGGGACTCACTATGTAGCCCAGACTGGCCTTCAGCTCACAGATTTCTCTTGCTTCAGCCTCCTGGTGCTGTGTGTTAGAGACAGGAGCCACTGTGACCACCTAGCTTTGTGAAGGCTTTTGAAGATTTTTTTGTTTTTTGTTTTTTTTTTGTTTTTCGAGACAGGGTTTCTCTGTGGCTTTGGAGGCTGTCCTGGAACTAGCTCTTGTAGACCAGGATGGCCTCAAACTCACAGAGATCCACCTGCCTCTGCCTCCCGAGTGCTGGGATTAAAGGCGTGCGCCACCAACGCCCAGCACTTTTGAAGATTTTTATTTTAATAAATTTAAATGTTTTGTATATACGATGCATTGTGGGACATTGTTGTAGTCCCTGCATTCAGGAGATGGAGGCTGGAGGGTCAAAAGTTCAAGACCAGCCTTAGCTACTGAATTTTATCTCAACACAATTAAATTAAAAATAGTTTTGTTCTCTTTCTGTCATTTCTGAGGAGGCAGCCCCGTCTGTCTCTGTCTCTGTCTGTCTCTCTTGCCTTCCCTTATACCCTTACCTCCCCGCCCCAATAAACTTTCCACATTAAAAAAATTTTTTTAAGCTAGATGCACTGTCGTACTCCTTTAATCCCATAGGCAAGCTGATTTCTGTGAGTTCAAGGTCAGCTTGGTCTAGGACAGTCAGAGCTACAAAATAAGACCATATCTCAAACAAAACAACAAAGGGGCGGGGTACTATCAGTGATGAAACTCTGAGATGTGGCTAATTTTTAGAACACCTTGAAAAGATTACCCTTCAGGCCCATTAACCACCCTCAGCTAAGACTCAGCTGGTGTCTCTCCTTGGTATAGCTTGGTAGTGAAGACCCACTCCTGCTAGGAGGATCATTTGATACACCAGAAAACTTGATCATCAAGGAAGACAATTCTCAGCCGCTGTCACTGGTGCTGATGCCTACAATCCCAGCCTGCAGGAGGATGGTGGTTTGAGGCCAGCCTAGGCTATAGAGTGACACTGCCAGCATACATGTCAACATGAGGGCTTCCTGACTCACAGCTACTTTCCTTCTCATTCATTACTAGAACACTCTCCTTTTAAAAGTACCACAGAAAGGTCAGCCTTCTAAAATTTAGTCTCCAGCCTGCTTCCGCTAGTGCACTGACCCTGATCTTCATTTCCATAGGATAGTTGTCATACAACCTATGATTTATTGAAAAATCTTAGTGAACATTCTATCTGTACTAAATTAATGTGAGTTAGCCAGGCAGTGGTGCACACGCCTTTAATCCCAGCACTTGGGAGGCAGAGGCAGGTGAAAGGTGGATCGATGAGGGTTCGAGACCATCCTGGTCTACAAGAGCTAGTTCCAGGACAACCCCCAAAGCCACAGAGAAACCCTATCTCAAACACACACACACATACACACACACACACACACACACACACACACACACACACGTGAGTTGAAGACATACAATAGAAACCCCTCCTCCCCTCTACCCAGGCTTCACACACTTAAGCAAGTGCCCTGCCACTGCTCTACATTCCCATCCCCCTTGCTACTTTTTGTCTTGACATAGGGTCTAATAGGTTTTGTTTGTTTGTTTGTTTTTCTTCCTTTGGTTGGTTGGGTTTGGGAGTTTTGTTTGTTTTGGGGGGGTTAGCTGTTGTATGTTATTGTTTGTGTGGGGGACTTGGTTTTGGTTTGGTTTAGATTTTTGAGACAAGGTTTCTCTGTTTAACAGCCCTGGCTGTCCTAGAACTCACTCTGTATACTAGACTGACCTGAAGAACTCACAGAGATCTAACTACCTCTGCCTCCCAAGTGCTGGAATTAAAGGTGTGTGCCACCAACACCCGGCTGCTTATACTTATACTGTTCTTTAACTCCAGACAAGCTGCAGCCTCCTTCATGCCTGGGAATACAAGCCTGTGCCAGCAGATGTCACTTGATGTTTAAGAGAAATCCTTAAGGGCTGGAGAGATGGCTCAGCAGTTACACACACTGGTCGCTCTTCCACGGGATCTGGGTTCAATACCCACATGGTAGCTCACAATCATCTGTAACTCCAGTTCTAGGGGATTCAGTACTCCTTTGTGACCTCTGTGGGTACCGACACTTATGTTGCACAGACACTTATGCAGATAAATATCCATACACACACAACAAGATAATTTAAAAGAGAGAGACTGCAATTGATGGTTTAAACTTGAGAAGTCCTATTAAAGCCAGGTTCTCTGCAGTCATAGTAGTCAAAATAGACAGGGAGGAAAGATAGGGGTTAGATAAATACAAAGGCGTAAATTGTAAAATACACTCAAAACTAGGACCTGTACAAGTCAGGAGGAATGGAGAATTCCAGAGTTCTTACATGCCATTCATGTCTGAAGGCTGATGAGGTACAGTGGTGTATACCTCTAATCCCAGCACTCAGAAGGCAGAGGCAGGTATATGTATCTCTGTGAGTTTGAGGCCAGCCTGGTCTACATAGAGAGTTCCAGGACAGCCAAAGCTACAGAGTGAGACCCTGTCT
Organism: Mesocricetus auratus; assembly: GCF_017639785.1. Classification (NCBI taxonomy): domain Eukaryota; kingdom Metazoa; phylum Chordata; class Mammalia; order Rodentia; family Cricetidae; genus Mesocricetus; species Mesocricetus auratus. Next base: position 15,684,989 of record NW_024429182.1, read on the forward strand.
CAAAAAAACAAACACAAAAAATCAGTCTGAAGTTACATGACTTAGAATATAAGTCAGTCTTTAGTTACTTGCCTCTTCTCTGCTGGCTTAATTTACAGAAATCCACCTGCCTCTGCCTCCTGAATGCTGGGTTACAGGTGTGTGTCACCATGCTTCCTATTGTTTCTCTTTGGTACAGTCACAGACACTTAGGAAGGGCCTATCAATGCCAAGCGTGTTGTAAGGCCTAACAGCAAACCTTCCTTTTTGAAACTGTAGCTTTAAGGATCTGCCACCCTCGCCATCTCTTGACAAATGAGATGGTTTGCTTAGTGGTATGCATATTGTCATGCCACAGACCTCTAAGGCTTTTCCAGAACTGAAACCCTGTCCTCTGAACAACGCGCTGTTCCTCGCTGCCTTGGCAACCAGCACTCTACCTTCTGTTTCTAGAGGTAGACAAACCTATCTTCAAGCTTTCCTTTCACCCCAGTGGCCTAGGAGCTTGCTAAAAATGTCTCTGCATATAAAGTCATGGATTTTCTGAGACAACCTTAAAGGTTGGGAGATAGCTCTGAATCTAGTATCCTATCCCTTTGCCCAGCATATCAGAGTCTCCTGGTTTAATTTCCCAGTATACCCCCCCTCCCAGAGAAAGAATGTTTATGGAGAAAGGCATTCTTTTGGGACCCACAGTGTCACAGGAACATAGATGATACAGTCAGATCGTTTAATTTACTACACCAGGAATTGTCACTGTTTTTATTATTATGATACAATCACAATCAATTTGTCCTTTTAGATTTCTTTCTTCGTAGTGTTTTGCCTGCATATATGTTTATGCACCACTTGCCTGCCTTATTTTTGAGTCAAGGTTTCATATAGTCCAGGTTAGCCCAGAACTCACTCCCTTATAACTAAAAATAACCTAGAGTTTGTGATATTCCTGTCTCCACTTCCCAAATTCTGGGATTATAGGCATGAGCCAGCTGTGTTAGCAATCTTTGCTGAGGTTTTCCTTATGGTTTATTTTTATGTGCATTGGTGTTTTGCCTGCATGTGTGTCTGTGTGAGGGTGTCAGTTCCCCTGGAATTGGAGTTACAGACAGTTTGAGCTACCCTGTGAGTGCTGGAAATTGACTCTTGTTCCTTTGGAAGAACAGCCAGTGCTCTTAACCACTGAGTCATCCCTCTAGCTTTCTTTGAGGAGACTTTTTTGTTTGTTTGTTTTTCAGACAGGATTTCTAGCTTTGGAGCCTATCCTGGAACTCACTCTGTAAGACCAGGCTGGCCTCAAACTCACAGAGATCTGCCTCCCTCTGCCTCTGGAGTGCTGGGATTAAATGTATGCCATCACCTCCTTTCGTGGTTTTAATTCCTATCATTTCTTTTTAAGTTTCTGTTCTCCCTATAGCTTTGGATTTTTGATTCAGAGAAGGCCTGTATAAAGTTATATAAGACACTTTTTACATGTACTATGTGTGTATTGTGTATTAGGTTTTTTTTTTCCCACTATGTGGGCTTTGGAGATGAAATTCAGGCTTAGTGGCAGATGTTGAACCAAATTGACAGTCCACAATACGTTTTTTGAAGTATTATTACAAGCAGAGTATTGTTGAAAGCTGTTAAGTATTATTTCAGCAAACTTTCTAAACCTATTTAGTTTCTCCTGATCCTAAGAGCCATTACAAATGACTGCTGGCTCAACAGTGAAAAGCAGTTGCTACTCTTGCAGAAGACCAGGATTTGGTTCTCGGAGCTCATATTGGGCAGCTCACAGCCATCTGAAACTCAAACTTCAGGTGGCCAACACCCTTTCTTGCTTCTACAGACACCAGCAAGCACATGGTACACACATGTTACATACCTGTAGATACAGATACATATAAATAAAAATAAATCTTAAAATCTATAAATGACTGATAAGAATTTAGAATACCTTTTAGAAATACGTAGCCTTTTCTTTCTTCTTTCTCCCTTTCTTTTTTTTTTTTTGTTTTTTTTTGTTTTGTTTTTTGTTTTTTGAGATATCTTACTCAGGTAAGCCTGGAACTCACCAAGTAGCCCAATCTGGTCCCCAGACTAGTGCCCATACTTTTGCCTCAGCCTCCTAGATGTTAGAATTGGAGGTTTGATCTACCAGGCCCAGCCTAGTTTATTTCCAGTGAAAAGTGAGATGCTAATAAGAGGGGAGCCCCACTTTGAAGGCTCAGTGTCTTTAGGGGCCCTGATAGAATCCTTTGCTTGAGAAAACTTTCCCTGAAAAATCTTGGTAGAAAACCCTAAGAACTTCAAGACCTCTGAGGAAAGCCAAGTCTGAGAGTTCATCTTCAGAGCTGTTGCCCCTCAGCATGTATGTGACAGACTTGAGGGTGTGAGTAGTGGAGGGGATGTTTGTGTTTGGCATACAATATGGAGCCAGCTGTTGCTACAATCCTACAATCGTGCTTTCTCAGATCAGGCTTGTGACACCAGGCTCAGCACACTGGTGGCAGTTGGAGAAGAGCTGTGACTAGCAACAGCGTACTTGGTGACTGTCAAGGGAGAAGGGCAGTGATGCTTTCAGGACGTTCTGAGCAGGAAGTTCATTTGCTTCACTTTCCTCACAGGAACCACTCTATAAAAACCCTCCCTCGCAGGGCATGGTTGAGCACACCTCTGATCTCAGTCCTGGGAGGCAAAGGTGGAAGAATCTGAGTTCAAGGCCAACCTGGTCTACATAGGGAGTTCCAGGACAGCCAGGGCTACACAGAGAGACTTTGTCTGCCCACCTTCCCCCTCAAAAAAAGAGAAAAGAAAAAGGAATGTCAGGGGCTGGAGAGATGGCTCAGAGGTTAAGAGCGTTGACTGCTCTTCCAGAGGTCCTGAGTTCAATTCCCAGCAACTACATGGTGGCTCACAACCATCTATAATGGGATCTGGTACCCTGTCTGGCCTGCAGGTATATATGCAAGGAGAATGCTGTATAATGCTGTATACATAATAAATACATCTTTTAAAAAAAAGGAATGTCCTGGGCTACACTTCTGGATTTTAAACAGGATGATTGAGGGCCCTCTGCTGTTTTCTCTTCCTAGGACAGGGTCCTAACCATTATGCAAGGCAGGCTCAGCACAAAAACACAAGTTCAAGAGTTAAGATTTAGAATCCCTCAGCCGGGCGTTGGTGGCACACGCCTTTAATCCCAGCACTCGGGAGGCAGAGGCAGGTGGATCTCTGTAAATTCAAGACCAGCCTGGACTACCAAGCGAGTTCCAGGACAGCCTCCAAAGCCACAGAGAAACCCTGTCTCGAAAAACCAAAAAAAAAAAAAAAAAAAAAAAAAAAAAAGATTTAGAATCCCTCAATGGCTGTAACTCAGCTTCCTGTAGTTAGCAGTGTGCCTTCCTACAACAGCCTGTAACCTGTGGCCATGCTCTGCCTCACTCTCTGTAGCCGTGAGTAATGGTCCCTGTGGGAACTCTGATTGAGGGAGTCATGTGACAAAGCCTTAGCTATCTGACCCTACCTTCCTGGTGCCTGTATCTGTGTTCTGGCATTTCCGTGACCTGCTGGCCAGAAAAACACTTCAGTGGGGTTGTTAGTTCACTATTCGTTCCCTAAAGCAGGGAAGACACTGGGTCAGAGGAAGGGGCGGCTCCTGCGTGCTGCGTACAGGAAAGTCAGCTGCCCCCGTCATGTGCTGCTGGCTCAATGCTCCTAATTGGACCAGGGAGACCCTGCTTAGGAGAGAAAGCATCTTGGATTTAAAACAGACACAAATGCACAAAAGACAGGAGCACACTGTAATTATTGAGGGGGCACTTTTGTGTGGGTTATTTACTTAAATCCTACATCAAATATTTGGGATAGACATAATTATTATTTTATAGGTGAGAGCACTAGAGGGACTGATTGGTCGGCCTGACTATTTTTTCAGGCTAGGGTACGGATGACAACTTGAGTCTGTCAGACATGTTGAAGGCATGGGTCAGTCTGGGCCATGAACACAATCAAGAAGCAGGGAGAGTAACGGAACCAGCGTTAATGGGAGGAGCCAAAAGTCTTAGAGAGAGAAGACATTTAATTGAGGATGTAAAGTATCAATCCATTCTAGAGGGTTGGCTTGCCAGAAATAAATGTGTAGAACCTAGCATGGTATGATAACTTTCATGAGTGAATCATAAGTGAAATGAGCCCCTTTATTCCAACCAAATAGCTCAAGAAGACTTTTCTACATACCAAAGGGTTGCGGAAGTTTGTATTTAAACAGTAGATAATATATCAAAACTGTGTGTGTGTGTGTGTGTGTGTGTGTGTAATCCCCTCTTGAGATATATCCCATGCTGACCTTGAATTCACTTTGTACCTAAGATAACCTTGACCTGATCTTTCTTCCTCCATCCTGTTGAGTGCTCTGATTACAAAACATGTGCTCCCTACACACCCTGTGCGTATGGTACCAGGGATCTAACCCAGGCAAGCAATCTACCAGCTGAACTGTATCTCCATCCAGCCTCTTAACTGCTTTTTGTTGTTGTTTTGTTTTGTTTTGAGATAGGATTTCTTTGTGTGACCCTGCCTGTAGACCAGGTTGACCTTGAACTCAGAGATCCACCTGCCTCTGCCGCCCTAGTGCTGGGATTGAAGGTGTGTGCCGCCGCCACCACCAGCTTCTTAACTGCTTTTAAAGTAGTACATCTATTTTATCCAAAAGTCTTTAGTCGTGTCACACAGCCAAGCTAGGTGAAAAGCAGAGGTCACTCACTAGTGAAGAGAACAGTTTTTATCGTGTCTGCAACTGTCAGAAGTTTCTCCATTGAGGCAGAATTTTGAAATGGCCACCACATGAATGTCTGGTCTTCCTCGGCATGGCAGCTGTGAAGTCCCCTGTGAGTGTGTGGCAGGAACAGTGCTGGAGGGTGACAGGCGTGCTGGAGGGTGACAGGCAGACCGCAGGCCCTGGCCATCCTTGAAGATGCAGCAGAGCAGTCCTGCTGTCTTCGTTTGAAGTAAGGCCCCTCCCCTCAGTGACTCCAGTCATTGGGTAGGAGTGTGCAGGAGCACTTCCTCTCTTGTCTCTGGGGAGATTGTTTTCTCTCCTCTAGCACCTATTCTAGGAAGCTCTTTAGAACTTTTCCAAGATGTGTGAAGAGCCTGATTTGCTGCTGTGGTAGTAGCAGAGGCTGGATGCATCCTTATGCAAAGTTGCATCTCTGTCATTATTATTTTATATATGTGAGTGTGCTGCCTGAATGTGTCTGTGCACCACATTTACACAAGGTGCCCATGGAGGCCAGAGGAGGATGATAGATCCCTTGGAGCTGGAATTACAGGTGATTGGAGCCACCATTCAGGTGCTGGGAACTAAATCTAGGTCCTCTGCAAGAGCAACCAAGTGCTCTAAATGCCAAGCCATCTTTCCACCTTGAAATAGTTTTTTTAGGACCCATAACAACATTTTGATTTGTTTTGTTTTTAGATTTTTCAAGACAGGGTTTGTGTACTGGCCTCGTACTCACAAAGATCCACCTGCCTCTGCCTCTCAAGTTCTGGGATTAAAGGCGTGGGCCACCACTGCCCATAGTATTTTGATTTTTTATAACAACCATAATCACACGATAATTGCAATCTAGAAAATGACCCACCCAGCTAAAGGGGAAACTGGGCATAGCTCACAAATGGGATCCTGTTAGGGTGGGAAGTCCTCAAGGCCCTGGAAGGAGGCAGAAGCTAGTGAGTTAGGACAAGAGAAAGCTTTCTTTGAACTCCTTCCTAGTCCTCCCACTTTTGCTTCCCAAGTGCTGGGATTATAAGTGTGCACCACTGTATCTGTCAAGAGACAGTGATTTCTTCAGCCCAGGCTTTAACTCTCTGAGACACCGTGTTTGCAAGGAAGGAGACCTCAGGTGGGGAGACATGTCTGCCTGTTGGCTGTATCAGGGCAGAACGTGAAGGAGACTGGATGGAGTTCTTGTGTGACTGTGTCTCCTCCTCTCCCGTTACCCCGGCACCTCTAAACATGATTAGATAGAGGCCTTGCTTACACAGGGTGAGGGGCTGCATGTGTTGGATCTGTGGCCAGTACAAAGAAAGTGTCACAGTGCTGTCTGTGGCTTCAGGGAGGTGGGGTGACTGCCCAGGAAAATTTAGGAAGGCCACTGTCACCAACCCTTTCACCAAGTGATGGCTTCTTACTAATCACCCACAGTGAGGTTCATTATCTGGTCTACCTGCTGAAGGGCAGCATAGCCTGCCCAATCAATAAGTTTCAAGGCAGCAGAAAGCCCTTTGGAAGCAGCCTTGAAAGGCATGGGCCAACTGTGAGAACTGGACAGCTTAAATTGGTTTTAAAATTGGATTTGCTCCTGAAGTACAGAAGATGAAAATAGAGAGGGAAGAGGAAAAACAAAACAGCCAACTTGTGCCTATTGCATGGGGTGGGGGCTACAGACAGGAAGTGGTTGCCTTTCAAACAGACCATTTCTCTGAAAACCACAAGGTCACCTTACGCCCTTTGGTTTCTTTTTCCAAACAAGTCACATTAAGTGGCAGTTCCCTAGGAGAAAATCAAGTTATTTTAGATAGGAAGTCACTTTCAGAACCCAGTGGAGGAACTCAGCAAGTGTCCGTGGTTTTGTGACAGGTTGCTGTTCGTTTGGCTCTTGGCTATGGCTTTATTTTTTTGTGTAGGGGTGTTAATGCCACCCATTCCTTTCTTTCTTTTTATTCAGCCATTTTGAGCTAAGATACTCTGAAAAAGAACCAGGTCTTACCTCTGAGGGAAACTCCCAGGACCTGAGAAGCCCTGCTTACGAGCCTCTTTGGTACAAGACAGGAAGTGTGCGCCTGCCTAGGCTGACTTCCCAGATTGCTTCTGTGCAAGAAATACAGAAGTACTTGCTGTGCCAATCTAGGCACTACAAAACCTCCAAAACGGTATCTGTCCCCGAGGAGCACAGTGTGTGCAGCACAGCTGTTTGGTGCTTATCTTTCGGGATGAGAACTCAATAGAGAGAAAACTGGCTTTAGACTGGTGATCCTTCCTTTCCTTTGAGGCGCTGTCTCGTGGAGCTCAGGTTGACCTGGAATTTGCTATGTGTCAAAGCTGGCTTTGAACTCCTGACCTTCCTGCCAGCAGGCAGCTGTGCCTGTCTTCAGACCACTACATTGGTATTAGACATTTGCCACAGGGTATGTATTCCTACCGACCTCCTAGGACCTGTGTTTGGGGTCATGACTGCAGCTCCTCCTGACCTTTTATAAGAAGGGTGAATAAACCTCCCTTTTCTCAACACCTCCTGTGAACTATGACCGCTTTCCAAATCCACAAATGATTGACTGACAGCTGTACTCAGAGTGGGTTTTCTCTTAAGAGTCGTGCCATCCAGTACTTCCACCGTCGCCTCAGGAAAAGACAAAAGCAGGCCGTCATTGACAGTATTAAAAGGCGCGAGTTTATTTGTTCCTGAGCTAGAGAAGTGATTGTGTGTGTCAGGTCTAAGCAAGTGTCCCATTGGACACAGTTGATTCATCGGGGAAAGATGGTGGAGTGGCCCAGGGTTAGAAGAGGAGCACAAGGGAAAGGATCCTCTCACTGTTGAAATAGCAAGAACTTGTACAACGTGCCAGTCCCAAGCATTCTCGTCCCAACCTACAGTGGACTAATGACACCACAAAAGACAAGCTTTCACCTAGGGCTGTCCACATACTTTTTAATACTAGTCATGGTGGTCTGCTCAACTTTATTCAACTTTATTGAAGTATAGTTAGCGTACAATGAAATGTGTAACCAGCCACAGCAAGCAAGGTGCAGAACATTTCCTTTAGGCATAGTGGTTCTCGTCTGTAATTACAGCTCTTAGGAGGCTGAGGCAAAAGGATTTCCAGAAGTTAAACAAAGAAAACAACCAGGTGGTGGTAGTGTACGCCTTTAGACCCAGGACTTGGGAGGCAGAGGCAGGTGAATCTCTGTGAGTTCAAGGCCAGCCTCGTCTACAGAGTGAGTTCCAGGATAGGCTCCAAAACAATACAGAGAAATCCTGTCTCAAAAAAACCAAAAAAAAGTTTTCAAGTTTCATTTTCTCCTATACTTTTCTTAAAATTACATTTGTTTATTTACTGTAGGTGGGGAGAGATGTGTGTGTGTGCCAGCACACGTGAGTAGCGGTCAGAGAACAACTTGAGGGGCCAGCTCTGTCTTTCCACCATATGGCTCAGGGATTGAACTCAGGTCTTCAGACTTGATGATAACCCGCTCAACCATATTGTCAGCCCTCACATTTAGATCTGTGGTGTATGTCAAGGGGTGTGTATGTGTTTATTGTGTAGTAAAAGTAAATATTTGTTTCCCCTCAAATACCCAGTTCCATTGCCATCTCTTCAAAACACTGTTCTTGCCGGGCGGTGGTGGCGCACGCCTTTAATCCCAGCACTCGGGAGGCAGAGGCAGAGGCAGGTGGATCTCTGTGAGTTCGAGGCCAGCCTGGTCTACCGAGTGAGTTCCAGGACAGGCTCCAAAGCCACAGAGAAACCCTGTCTCGTAAAACCAAAAAAAAAAAAACACTGTTCTTTCTCCATTTTGATGCCTTGAGGGCCACAGACCCAGCCCAGTTGGTAGAATGCCTGCATAGCATGCTCAAAGCCACCGGTCTGATCCCCAGCAGTGTATAACCCTGGTATGCACCTCACACCTGTAACCCAGCACTCAGAAGGTGGAGGTGGGAGGGTCAGGTGGTCAAGGCCAGCTTAGACTGCAGAGTAAGTGTGAGGCCAGTCTTGTACGAAACCTAGCCTGAAAACAAAATGAATAAATGAATGAATATAGATAATTGATGCAAATACCATGATGTGTTAAAGAGTTGACCATGCATGTGCAGATGCATTTCAGAGGTCAGTTCCGTTGTGTTGGTTTACATGTCGAATACATGGCCATAATGTCTTTTTTGTGTATTTATTTTTATATTTGTGAGTGTTCTGATTGCATGCATACATGTGTGTATATGTGCACCACATGTATGCAATGCCCATGGAGGGAGACTAGAAGAACCCCTGAAACTGGAGTTACAGATGTTTGTAAGATATCACATGGTGCTGGGAATCAGGCTTTGCAAGAACAAGCAAGTGCTCAGTTTGAGGCCAGCCTGGTCTACAGAGCGAGTTCCAGGACAGCCTCCAAAGCCACAGAGAAACCCTGTCTCGAAAAACCAAAAAAAAAAAAAACAAAAACAAAAAACCAAAAAAAAACAAAGAACAAGCAAGTGCTCTTAACCACCGAGCCATCCTGCCACAATGTGGCCACACTGCCTTGATGGTTTAGGCCCACAGTAGACTCTGAAATGAAATAATAGAAGTCTTCTATATCTATTCTTTTTAAATTTTGATTTTAAGGGACTAGGGAGATGGCTCATTTTCTTTCTTTCTTTCTTTCTTTTTTTTTTTTTTTTTGAGACAGAGTTTCTGTGTAGCCTTAGATGTCCAGGAACTCACTCTGTAGACCAGACTGGCGTCAAACTCACAGACATCCACCTGCCTCTGCCTCCTGAGTGCTGGGATTAAGGGCGAGTGCCACCACCTCCCGGCGCATGTTCATTTTCTAATACAGAGATTGAATGGTCTAATTTTTCCTTGTGGTTAACAACAACATCCTATAAATTCTGATGTTCTGTTTTCATTTTCATTCAGCTCAAAATATTTTCTCATTTCTTTTGTGACATTTAGAAATGTGTCATTTTACTTCAATTATTTGGGGATTTTCCAGATATATTTGTTATTAATTTCTTATTTAATTCCCTGATGGTCAAAAAATGTTTGGTGTGATTCCAGTTCTTTTAATGTATTGCTATTTGGCTTGTGATCCAGTATATGGTCTGTCTCGTCGAATGTTCTGTGTGACTTGAGAAGAATGTACTTCAATGTCATTGAGTTGAGTTTTCTGTCAATACCCTTTAGGTCAAGTAGGTTGGTAGTTGTATAGTTGCTGCTGGTTTGTCTACTTGTCCCATCAGTTATGAGAGCAGCAATAGGGTCTGCAGTCCTAACTGCCAATCCCCATTTTCTTCCTTGAGTCTGTCAAGCTTTTGAAGCTGTTATTGTCTGCTTATCCATGGGTTGTTATGTCTTCTTGGTGAGATGGTTCCTTCCTCATGGAATTGGACTCTGTGTGCCTGCTGTTGTTCTTTTCACATGCGTGTGCTTATTTGGGGTGAGGCGTGTGTCAGGTGCTGCAGCCTGCGTGTGAAGGTCAGATAACAACTTGAAGGGATTGGTTCTCTTCCTTCAGCAACTAAATCCCAGGCATCAGACTCAGGTTGTCAGGTTTGGTGGCAAGCACCTTTACCCTCTGAGGTATCACCCCAATTCTGTTGGCATTCTTAACAAGTGTTGAACTTTGCTCAAGAAGTCAGGTTTGTGGAGCACCCAGATCCTCTTGAATCTTCACTTAATCTTCAGATGGGTAGACAGGCTTGGAGTAGACTTCATGCAGTAGTGTAGCCATTGAGAGTGTGACTGCAGGCTGTCCAGGCGAAGGGGGTACACGCTCTTAATGCCAGCACTCAGGATTAAGGTTTGAGGCCAGCCTGGTCTACAGAGAGAGTTCCAGGACAGCCAGAGCTACACACAAAGAAACCCTGTCTCAGAAAATAAATAAATAAATAAATAAATAAATAAATAAATAAATAAATAACAAATAAATAAATAAATAAATAGATGAATAAATGAATATAGTATTGCTTCCTGGCACTTATTTTTTGTTTGTTTTTGTGTGTTTTATTCTGGTTTTTTGAGACAGGATTTCTCTGTAGCTTTGGTGCCTGTCCTGGAGCTCACTCTATAAACCAGCCTGGCCTCAAACTCATAGAGATCCATCTGTCCCTGCCACCTGAGTGCTGGGATCAAAGGTGTGCGCCACCACTGCTGGGCACCTGGTACTGATTTTGAAGCCCAGGTAAACAGTGCTCTATTGTGGTTAGCGTTAAAATTCAGGTATCGCTCTGTCCTGTGCACTCTGAGAATTGTTCATCTTGAGACCCCCCACCTCCCCTGTCTACCTAACCTATATACATACAGCTTCTTATCGTGTGTGTCTGTGTCTGTGTGTGTGTCTATGTCTCTGTGTGTGTGTCTGTGTGGGTGTCTGTGTGTATGTGTGTCTGTCTGTCTGTGTGTGTCTCTCACTCAGGAAGAGAATTGAAACATAAGGCTCTTAAGTCTCTGTATTCTGTCCTGTTAATCATCTATTTGATCCTCCACATTCATGAGGATATGACATAGTGTAATATAACAAAAGCATAGGACTGGCAAGATGGCTCACTGGATAGAGGCACTTACAGCCAAGCCTCACAACTCGAGTGTGATCTTGGAACCCACAGGATGAAAGGAGAGAGCCAGATCCTGAGAGTTGTCCTCTGATCTTCACATTTAGGCCATGGCACATTCATGTCCAGACAGACAGACAGACACACACACACACACACACACACACACACACACACACACACACACACACACACACACAATGTAATTAAAAGAGATAGGGGCTAGAGAGATGGCTCAGTGATTAAGAGCACAAGCTGCTCTTGCAGAGGACCAAGCTCTGTTCCCAGTGCCTACAAGGTGGCTCTCAGCTGTCAGTAATTCTAGTCCTAAGGGATTCAGTGCCCTCTTCTGGTCTCTAAAGGTACTGAACACACATACTACATAGATTTAGGCCAAACACTCATTCACACAAAATAATAAAATAAAAGCAAAAAGTTTAGAGCTGGGGAGCCAAGTGTGGTTGCACAAGCCTTTAATCGCAGCACTGAAACCCTGTCTCTTAACACACACACAACATTTCAGAAAATGGGACTAGAAGGAGACCTCTGGTTAAGAGTGCTTTTTGCTCTTATAGAAGACAGGAGTTCAATTGGTGGCGCATGCCTTTAATCCCAGGACTCGGGAGACAGAGGCAGGCGGATCTCTGTGAGTTCAAGGCCAGCCTGGTCTACAGAATGAGTTCCAGGACAGACTCCAAAACAATACAGAGAAACCCTGTCTCGAAAAACCAAAAAAAAAAAAAAAGAAGAAGATGGGAGTTCAGTTCCCAGCACCCATGGGTTGCATGATGCCTGACTGCCTGCATTGACAGCTCCAAGGGATCCCACACAGTCTTCTGCCTCCATAGGGGGAGAAAGAGACAGACAGACAGACAGACAGACAGACAGACAGACAGACAGACAGAGACAGAGACAGAAAGCACAGCACAGCTCAGTTTCTGGAGGGATTATTAGTCTCCTCTGGGTACTAGTTAGACCTGGAACTCATAAATATCCTTGTTTGTTCTTGTTCTTTGAGGTGCAAATCTTTAGTTGTTCTATGTAAACAAATGCTAAAAATAGCTCATCAAGTATTTGAACCTGGCTGCTCAAAGATCACCATGTCTGCTTAGGTTGGTGGCACAGTTCTATCTTATACGTACACTGCACAAGTGAGTGGAATTTATGCTGTGAAAAGTGTCACTAACTAGAACACACCTCAGTAGGACATGGCAGAATGGGCTCACTGTGACTTCTGAGAGGTGTACTGTGGAATCTGTCTGTATGTGGGATAAAGGGACAGTCTCTCCCATTCTTCCATCTTTTCCTCATTCTCTATGAAAATCTGCCCATCTGATTGTCCCTGAAGAGAGAGCTTCAGCTGTCAATTCAGGTCAGACTTGTCCAAGTGAATGGTCTCTCCTGAAGCTGCTGCTGCAGGGTCCTGCCATGCTGGAATGTTGCACTCTGAATTAACTATCAAGTACCAGAAAGTAGAAAAATGGTGACCAAAAAGAAAAGAACTTGACACTCCATGGTCAGCAGGTGAAGACAGTTGCCACGGAGGCTAATGACCTGAGTTTGGTCCCTCGGACTCACATGGTGGAAGAGAAGGGACTCATACAAGTTACCCTGGCCTCCACACATCATTTCTCCTGCCTTTGAAGGTGTGCAGCCAGGCCTAACGTTACTTGCCTGTAATTTCAGCCCTTGGAAGGTGAAGACATCAGGAAGTCAAAGACAGCCTCAAGGGAGTTTGAGGCTGTTCAAAACCATCTCAAGGAATTGTGCAGCAGCATCTCACCCTCGTGGCCATGAATTGTTTCCAGCTGACCCTGCTTAGCTCCACATGTGTCTGATTTCTCACTTTCCCTGTTGGCTGCACGAGACAGGACTTGTCTCTGAGGGCTTTAGACGCCTATCAGTACTGAGAACAGTGCTGAGTGTTAGGTTGTCAGAGCCAGTTCTAATCTTACCATGTGACCCTAATGAGAGATTCCTTTCCTTTTTAGTTGAGTCTGTGTTACTAAATTAATTCTGCAAGCTTGTTGAGTGTTTACTGTTCCTTGGACTCTATTAGGCAGTGTGAGGAGTCCACGCTGAAGTCAGCTCTCTTCGGAGTGTGAAGCATCCCATCCACTAATGGCAATTTCCTGTGAGGAAACTGATGGTAGCAGTCACGTGTTTGTTGTCCCAAGAGAGGGCCTGCCAGCAAATTTCTCCTTGGGAAGCCTGTGAAATACCAGGTGTCTTCCAGAGGTGGGGGGTTCTGTTTATGAAATGGGTGGAAAGGAACTTCAGGCCCTGAAAAAACAGCCATAGGGTCAAACTGGTAAGAGAGAGTGATAGTAGGAACATCTCTGGTTATTAAGCTCTGGTGTGTCAACATGGTGCTGATAAAAGTATTGTTGCTCCACTTGCTAAGGAAACTGGACCAGGTGTGGCAGTGTCTGCCTTTGACTCCAGCAGCCAGGCAGATTCTGTGAGTTTGAGGCCAGCTTGGTCCACATAGTAAGCTCCAGGCCAGAGGCGTCTCAAAAACAACAAAGGAAACAAGCAAACTGGGATGCATTTGCCACAGCACACGTGTGGGGGTCAGAGGACAGGGCCAGGAGTTGCTTCTCTCCTCTGTAGTAGGTTATGGGGGTCACACTCCTCTCTTGTCTTGGTGGCAGGTGCCTTTACCCCCTGAGGCACTTCTCTGGCCCTTCAAGTCATGCTCTCAACTGCAGTTCTACCTTCTCTAGCACTAGTGTTGACTGAAACTTTCTTTTCAGTACTGCTCATGAGCAGTGAGAGCCAGCAGCAGGGCCTCACTTACAGAGTCTTTTCAGGGCTCAGATAGCCTTAACCTGTCCTCAGGAGCGGTAAATGTGAATTCTGGGAAAGAATTTTTTTTATCACAATCTATCTTACAACGCCCAACCGAGCCGGGCGTTGGTGGCGCACGCCTTTAATCCCAGCACTCGGGAGGCAGAGACAGGCGGATCACTGTGAGTTCGAGACCAGCCTGGTCTACCGAGTGAGTTCCAGGACAGGCTCCAAAACAATACAGAGAAACCCTGTCTCGAAAAACCAAAAAAAAACAAAAACAAACTGCCCAACCCCTGGCTACCACTTAACTGTGAGAATGGCGCTGAGGGACCATTCTTAGGCTTGTGAGGCAAATGTGAACGTGTGCAGCATCTGGAGAAAGAAATCCCTCCTCACTGGGAGACATAACCAGTGAGGACCCTCTGGAGGGGCTGCATAGGAGACCTGTGTTTCTCTTTAGACTCTCGCCAAAGTTGACAGGCATTTCAATCCCGTAGCAGAAGGAGCTAGGGAACCAGTTAGGCAGGTTGTTCTCCTGGTTCTAGGAGAGGGTATCCTACTTTGAGTCTGAAAAGTTTGCTGTATGCCAGAAGGAAAAAGGCTTCCTCCCTCCTGCCTGAGTCACGAGTTTGAGTGGCACTGCTCTTCCACAAGGGAGGGAACAAGCTCAGGCTACCTGAGCATAAAGTCTGCCTGAACCTACTTGGGCCTTCCTCTGCTCTCTGGAAGTCCATTTGCCACTGATCATCACTGAAGGCCTACTGTGTGCTCTCCTATTGTTGTTACTGTTACTGTTGGGTAGGACATTATGCTAGGACTAAGAAGTCAGAGGGAATGACAGCTCAAAAGCAACATGCAGTAACCCTGAATGGCCAAGCCTCAAGTCTGTCATACGGGGATAGCTGTGTCCCAGATCTTGAGCCATTGTGAGGGAGCATGCGTTTCCAATCAGACTGTATTTCTCCATCATCAGCATAAGTAACACATAGCACCTGCTCAGGCGAATGCCTGGCAATGCTTCTGCATGAGTTTTCAGAGCTTGATTTCCAGATTCCTCTCTCTGTGTGAGAAAGATGGGGGGAAGTCTTAACTAGTGAGTGAATGTTGAGGGGAATGTGTACCTGCGACCCAGCCCCAGCATGGGCTACACACTGAGACTAGTGGGAAAGACAGATTATCCTCTAAAAGCCCCCCATGCACACTTTAGCTCCCTTTAAACTTCTCTGTTCCACGGCACCCCGAGCATATCTCCTGTAAGGTTAGGGTTTGACAGGCATTAAAAGGGAACTGTGCGGCAGTAGATCAGAATGAGGATGGCCTGTGAGAACAGAGTCTGGCCTTGAGATGTGAACAGTCATTGTTCAGTTTACTAAATCCTTCTAACATCTGTCCCAGGCCTGATGAGCAAAGGATACCCAACTAACTGACTCTTGAATTTGAAACTGATAACCAAAATAGCATCCCAAGTCACATGTCTGTAACTCATTAAGGGTTGTCTCCAAGTTTCTCCTTTTTTGAAACAAGGCCTTCTCTCATAGACCAGGTTGGCCTGGAACTATAGATGGATGAGGATGGCCCTGAATTTCTGACCCTCCCGCCTCTACCTAGGTATATTGGATTTGCAAGTGTGTGTCACCATACCCAGTTTTAGCTCGGCCAGCACCATGCATTGGGCATTGTCCTTGAACCTGGGCTCTAATGTCTTAGTGATGTTTTATACCATCCACCCAGAGGCTTGAGGGTTTTGTTCTGTTTTGTTTCTCATGACAGGGTTCCTCTGTGCATCCCTGGCTGTTTCAATACTTACTCTGTAGACCAGGCTGGCCTTGAACTAGGAGTTCCGCCTGCCTCTGCCTCCCGAGTGCTGGGATAAAATGTGTGCGCCACTGTCTGACGAGGCGTGAGGGTCTTTATTTCTTACGTGCTGTTATGCCCCTTTACATATTTGAGAACTGAGGTTAAAAGACCAGAAATTAACTTTATATAGTTAATTAGTGCCTAATGTGGAGCCAAAATTCAGACCTGTGACCTTAAAGTCCATGTTAGTAATAACTGTGTTGTTGGCCATTGTCTGCAGACACCTGAGTAGCAGGTGTTTGGGTCCCCTTGACCCTCCCAGTAGGCTGCTTCCTCTTGCCTTTTTTTTTTTTTTTTTTTTTTTTTTTTTTGGTTTTTCGAGACAGGGTTTCTCTGTGGCTTTGGAGCCTCTTGGACTTTTTGAGGCAGTGTTTTAAAGCAAATCGGC
This sequence comes from Mesocricetus auratus, assembly GCF_017639785.1. Taxonomy (NCBI): domain Eukaryota; kingdom Metazoa; phylum Chordata; class Mammalia; order Rodentia; family Cricetidae; genus Mesocricetus; species Mesocricetus auratus. The sequence continues at coordinate 15,701,303 of NW_024429182.1, forward strand.
CATGAGGGCTCTGAAACTGAGGCCATTTGTCTGTCTCAGCTTCCCCTGGAATCTAAACCTTCCTTTGTGGTAGAATCACTTAGGCCTATAGTGCCTTTGGGAAAATTTAAAATAGGTAACTTCCAACGCCTGGCTGACTCAGTCAGCTGCGCAGGAGACTTTAAAATAGGTGCTTTCTGGTCTATGAAAGCAGTGGACTCTCACCATAGCTGTGTAGTCATCTGGGATGGCAGTTTCCATCAACTGCAGTAACTTTAAGGCGTTCAAAACCTTCATTGCTAGGTCATTTCAGAATGGAAGAGTCAAGCTACGTTTCATAGACACAGGGTTGAGTCTCAAAAATGTCAGGGGTTGGGGCTGGGGAAAGGACTCGGTAAAAGTGCTTTTTCTGCAAGCATGAGGAACAGAGTTTAAATTCTATACAAACACTTAAAAATCAGGCATGGGTATATGTTCACATGTAACCCCAGGGCAGACACAGGAGGCTCGCTGTGATGCTGGCTACCAGCTGAACACCAGGTTCAGAGACCCCAGTCTCAAGGAAATAAAGGCTGAATGTGATAGAGCAGAGTGCCTGATGTCATCTTCTACAGACGTGCGCGCGCGCGCGCGCACGCACATACACACACACACACACACACACACACACACACACACACGCACGCATGCATTCTCCTCTACATACACCTGTGCATATACCACATACACTCACATATATACAATAGGTGTCAGGTGTTATCTGAATTCCTTTAACAAGAGTGCTACAGTTACTAACAGCTTCAGCCAAGTGATGGTGACACACACCTTTCATCTCAGCACTCAGGAGGCAGAGGCAGGTGGATCTCTGTGAGTTCGGGGCCAGTCTGGTCTACAGAGTGAGTTCCAGGACAGGCTCTAAAAGCTACAGAAACACTTTCTTGGGGGAAAAAAAAACCCTTAGTTACTCTGTCAGAGCATGTCCAGGATCTAGTGTCCTGGCTACATGGGGTTATAGTGGTTTGTAAGGGTTCCTTTGAAAACATGTCTAGGGGGTAGTTTTCCTACTCTGAGACCACCATGGACTAAATTGTAGGTATGGATCTAGGAAGCCTACAAACTCGGCAGCTGATGAAAAAAGGTGTGTCGGTGTTTAGAGAAGGCTATTTATGCACTGCTGTTGGTGGCGGTGGTTTTGAGCCAGGGTCTCACTGTATAGCCCTAATTGGCACAGAACTCACTGTCTAGACACAGTGACCTCAAATTCACAGAACTGTATCTGTCTTTGCCTCCCCAGTGCTAGGATTAAAAGTGTGCCTTAGCCGGGCGTTGGTGGCGCATGCCTTTAATCCCAGCACTCGGGAGGCAGAGACAGGCTGATCACTGTGAGTTCGAGACCAGCCTGGTCTACCGAGTGAGTTCCAGGACAGACTCCAAAACAATACAGAGAAACTCTGTCTCGAAAAACCAAAAAAAAAAAAAAAAAAAAAGTGTGCCTTTACACTTAGCTGGAATAGTTTGAAGAGGAGTCTGCACTCAGCCTGGAGACACAGGCCTGTAATCCCAGCTACTCAGGTGTCTGAGGCAGGGGCTTGCAAGCCAAGGCCTGAGCTACAGAGCCAGAAAGAAGAATCTCAGCCTAGGAGAGGCCACTGAGGTTTGCAGGAAGCCAGATGCGAAGGTTACCTATGCATTGGGAGATTGCTGTCTGCCCAAGTGCTACCTTAGCCGTGACCCAGGCCAGAGTGAGGCTCAAATAAGAGATACACTACATGTCTTCTCATACATCAAGACAGATTCACCAACTCAGACCTGAGCGGAGACTGTCTTCTTCCATTAGAAGTGAACAAGCCGTGGGGATGCGAGAGACAGACAGGCCTCTTTCCTGCTCTGACCCTGAGACTGTCTCTTCCTGGGCTGCAGCCTTCTTCAGCAACAGGCTTGAGCGTGATTTTGTCATTTGGTACCTGACTCCCCTCAGGGAAGACTAAACCCATGGTGTTAGTTTATAGGCACTGCTGAGACTGCCCAGGTTTTAGGACTTTAGAAAGCATATATTACTGTTTTTCCTGGCTGCTAGGGACTAGCACCATCTTGGAGGGATTCCCCCCCTTTTTTTTTTGGCCTTGAACCAAGACCTTGGCTGTAGCTGTTCCAGCTATGAACACTGCCCACAAGCACAGGAGGACTGACTGGATCACCCGCATGCCTGCCATTGCTGAATGCAGTCCCTTTGCTTATGGAACTGGAAAGAGAGCAATCGGTCTACACTGTGACCCAGCAGGCAAAACTCTGGTGGATCTGGTATTTAAAGCACAGACGGGGGATAGGCCTCTGTCCTTGTTGTCCCTGAGACTCAAACTCAGCGTCTCCCATCAGAACACAGCCCCTCTCAGTGTTCTCCAGTTCTTCTGTCTCCTCAGGAACTTGGACATTTATTTGCTTCCTAGTAAAGTCTGTCCCGCCACAAATTTGATCCAGAAAGGAAAACCATCCGCAGGTAGCCTTCTGCCCCTGTGGAGCCCGGCCTCAATCCCATGGTGTGTCTAGCCATGGCTGGGTCCCTTTGCCTCCTGCCTTCTGTCAGAATCGAGCCCCTCACATTTACCCTCCCAGTTCACTGGTGAGCAAGGTTTTCCTTGATGTCGTGGCCTTCCTGCAAATCAGATGCCAGCGTCCAGGGTTCCAGAGTGAGCAGTTGCTCTCCTCTCCTGACCCTTCTATGATGCTCTGCCAGCTTCTCTAGCTTGGTATAGTGCCTCTCCCTTTCTCCTGCCCCTACCCTGCCTTTGTTTGACCCAGGCTCTTAGAAACTGAAGTCACATCAAGCTTGACTGGCAGTCCCTTTATTATTAACCTCAAATATCCAGTATTCCCAAGGTCAGTTGAATTTTGAACCCTCACCCATAAGGAGTCAGGTCAGGTGTGCTGGCAGATACGTCAGGAGGTGACACGGGGAGATGAAGGGTTGTAGACCAAACTGAGCTATATAGTGAGTCCCAGGCTGACCTAAACTATGTAACAAGACCCTGTTCTCAGAAAAACAAAAGCTGGGGCTGGAGAGACAGCTCAGTGGTTAAGAGCTCTGGCTGCTCTTCCAAAGGACCCGGGTTCAGTTCCCAGCACCCCCATGTCAGCTCACAGCTGTAACTCCTGTTCCAGTTTATGCACATAAAATAAAGTTAAATAATTTTTTAAAAGCCACAGAAGCATTATTGAGGAGATGCCCTACCCCATGCCCCATCAGAATAACAGTTGTGGCTTATTCTTGAAAGTGTCCACTGTACTCAATACTTGGATGCCCACAAGTTTGCTCCAAGTGATGGAGATGAAGGCTGGGTTGGTGCTGACAGATGAAAACAAGTGGCAGATGGTGCTGGGGAACATTCCAGGGCTGAAGAAGCATGGTTTCCAGAAAGGGAGAAGCAGTAAGACATTGGCAGAAAGCTCTGCTCAGCACCCAGGACAGCCTGGCTAGAGGAGGCCTCACTCAGGGACTGAGGGACCTGGTGACCAGACCCAGGGAACACAGCCTTGGTGTCCAGGATGGGCTGGTCAGGAAAGGCAGGGAATAAAAGAGATTCAAAAGTGATCCCAGAGGCTGGGCATGGTGGCCCATGCCTATAATCTCAATGCTTGGGAGGCAGGGGCCAGAGGATGAAAATTCCAGTCCAGCCTCGGCTGCATGAGGTCCTGTCTCAAAGAAGAAGAGAGGTTCAGGAGGCGGGGGGGGGAGTCTCATAACCCAGAAGAATTGCTCCCGCCATCCTGCCTCCTTGCTTTATATAAACATTCTCGCTAGGGACTGAGACCCTGCTTGACTCTCAACTTTCCTCAGGTACTAGAGGTGGTCCGAGCCAACTATGACACACTCACATTAAAGCTCCAAGATGGCCTGGACCAGTATGAGCGCTACTCTGAGCAACACAAGGAAGCTGCCTTCTTCAAAGAGCTGGTAAGTGCCCCATTCCCAGATCGCCTGTGTCTCTGGGGGGCCCATTTCCAGACCCTGCTGTCTATCTAGGGTACAACTGCAGTTTGCTAGAGACTAATGAAAGCAGGGGTTTTGTATGCAGCCTCTCCCAGAGCATTTTGGAACAAGGCAGTAAGAGGCAGATAATCCTAAGCCATCATTACCGCCTCCTCTGCAGCCACAGAGACAGCCTTGCACAGCTGCAGTGGCAGTCAGATGCCTACCCCTTCTCCTGTCCTCAGAGCAACTAATGAGAGCCACTGGTCTGCAGTCTCTCCTCCCTCACTCTCCAACTGGCTCTTGACCTGAGAGTCCCTACTCTAGTTCCCCCGTCTCCACTCTCTGTGCCCACTCCTGCTTCCCAAACACCCAATGTCCCCCAGTCCCTCCCGGGCCAGGCTCCAAACTTCCAAGCTGGTCTCTCCCTTTTGGTTTTCCCTTTCCAGTTCCGTACTCAGAGCTGCTCAGGGAAAGCTCTGCCTCCCTGTAGCTGTGCTGCAGGCTTGGTTGACACAGTGACTGACATGACACAGTCTCTAAACCCATGCCAGGCCTTCATCAGCAAAGCTTTACTTAATGCACCGAGTCTGGTGAAGGTGCTGCATGCCTCAGGACTCTTCTGTGGCAAGCTAGTTGTGAACAAGAAAGCTATCCTGTAAAGAGAGAGTGGGTACAATGTGTTTAATGAGGTGAGAGGAGATCTTTACACTAATGGGGGAATCACTGGGCACTAGCAACAAATATAGACTGTCTTTAGGTTGTGGGGAGGGCTGTAAGGTGTATTAGGAGACTCCCCTTCTATACAGTATCTCACTGTGTAGCCTAGACTGGCCTGGGACTTACAGTGGTCCTCCTGCTGGCTTGCCGGCTTGGCTTACTGGCAGGAGCCTCTGTCACAGGGGAAGAAAGGTCTGGTCCACTTAGGAGCTGATGAGCTGGCTTTGCCTGACATTGGCCCTGTGCTACCTGGCCTCTGGGGACTAAAGCAGACAGCACATTCTTTCCCTCCCTGACTGGGTTGTTCCTCACAAAAGTACAGGCGTATTTCCATGGACAAGCATCCTCAAAGAGGCTGCTAAGTTCCTCACAGAACTGTCTAGAGTTGGGAGTCTGGGTCTTTATCCTGACAGCACAGGGAACTTAGCCCAGGGAGTGCCTCGGACACTGCCCTCTGCCGTTAGTAACGGACTGTTCTCTCTTCCTCTGCCCTTCCTCCTTCCCTGGCCCTTCCCAGGTTCGATCCATAAGTACAAACGTCAGGAGGAACCTGGCCTTCCACACACTCAGCCAGGAAGCCCTCCTGAAGGAGTTCTCCACCATCTCCTGAGGCTGCACCTCCTGAGAGCCACTGACTGCCCTTACCATGAGGCTCCTGGGCTGGAGGGCAAGCAGAGGGAGAGGGGCCTGCCTTCAAGGTTGGAGAGAAGCACAGACGGAGAGTCTTGGTGAAGACCATGCTTCAGTGAGCTTGGACGCTGGGGCAAGCCCAGGATGATCTTATTTAGGGAGAAATGGGCGGGAACAGAAAAGGCATCCAAAGATGTGGGGCTTGTGGGCTGCATTCGCTGGATACTGCCTCATGATCCTAACTGAGATTCCAAGTCTGGCTTCTGATTATTGAGGTGCTTGGTGGGGCAGGCCTCTGCTGACGCCAACACTCTGAAGGCCGGTGGCTGTTCTCGGCTATGATGCCACATCCTGTTTCCTTTTTGGACCTGGAGCTGAGCGAGGTCCCTGCCCCTGCTGCAGTGCGTACAGTCCTAAGCACTGATGCCCAGGCATAGAGCAGGTCAGGGGTTGGCGCCTTTTTTGTTGTTTTCTACATTTAAAGTTGATGCCTCAGAGAAACTAGAGATTGGAATCGCCCGGTGCTCTGCTGTCTGACCTCTGCTTTCTGGGTTTTGGTTTTGGCACCAGGAGCACCTGTTCATTCTCCCCTGCTTTCCAACCGTTGACTCATCAGCACAATAGGCCCACAACTTAGCCTTTCATTTTTAGTCTGTTTTAAACTGTCTTCAGAGAGTGTGTGAAATAAACATTGACAGGTTTTCTGGAGCCCTCAAGGTGCCTACTTTGCTGGTTCCCTTTCCAGCAGCCCCCCCCCCATCCACCCCTCCAATGGGAGCCTGGATGAGCTCCGCTCCACCCCCTCACCCTGCTGTTGTTTACATTCAGCCTGCCTAAGAATTTCCTCCAGGGAGGAATCTGTTCCTGCTGTGGTCTGGTGCTGGGAGGAAGAACCTGCTGGGGTTGGGAGCTGTTGATGGGAGCCACTAGGTGAGCGCCATCCCAGGACCTCCATCTTGTCTAGCCACGGTCCAGCTGGGCCTTGCGCAATCCCACCTTCACGAAGTTGGTCTGTGCGGTCTGTCTTTTTATAGTCTCCATGGAACCTGTAGGGCTTTCCCTTCCCCACAGCTACCCCTAAAACAGCTGCTCCTCTAAGGCCCCCAGCCTAAAGCTATGTAGGTGGCAGGAGCGGGCAGCACAGCGAGGACCAGAGGGAGACTGAGGGAGTCTGGGGCTTTCAGAGCTCCTGTCCACTTAGCATCCATCTCTTTGGGATACTAGCCCTCCCTGGAAGCCAGAGTTCTGACTGAGCAGAATTGTGCTGGTTCTAGAGACTTATCATGTGCGTAGATGTAGAATCGTAAGCCAATGTGGGCTGGGCCATGCCTGATCACTGGTCACTAGATGGTAACTTGACCCGAGGGTTTTAGTGTTTTCCGTGGCTGGGGCTGGTGGCAAATCAAAGCTATTAAAGATTGACTTGTGTGGGACAGTCTCTTCAGTGTCTGTTTCCCTCTTCATCTCTTTAAAGTCATCCAGGGTTGGTCCTCGTGCTAAGGGGACCTCTCCTCCAAGCTGGACCGGATGGAGTCAGCAGGGTTCAGAGAACTATGGCCTCCTTCACCTCTGGGCGTTGAGGAGGGTAGTGTAATGGGCAGGTCCTTTGGATGCCTTCTGGGTTTCTTCCAGCCTTTCCTGTAGAGGTACAAGAGCCAGTCTAGGACTGTTATGATAAAGCCTGAGGGGAACCTTGTGTTGGGGACCTTGGTGGATTCTATGGCAGACGAGGGTGACAGAGGTGGAGGGACAAACACGCCAGGCAGACAGAGCTTGGTGAGAAGTTTCATTAGAAAGAAAGAGAAAAGAGGTGAAGAGACACAGAGAGAGGACAGAAGAGGAAGGGGAGACAGGAAAAGTCCTGTCTGCCCCAGGGCAACAGCTGGAAAGAGTTGAGTGGGCAAAGAGAGCAGAAAAAAGGACTTAAGTGTGGGGGTCTTTCTTTTAAAGGGGTCCTTTGCACCTGGGCTGACCAGGGCACTGCCTGAGTGCATTCTGCCAGGTTACAGGGGCGGGCCGGCATAGTGCCTGAGTCCTTACAAGGACAAAAGCTGTCGGTGCCTGCCCTGTCTCTCCCCATTTTACAAGCCTGCTTCTTGGCCCTTCCTTCGGGTACACTTAAGACCTTCAACCTGGAGTCCACATCCTCTCTTAGAACTCAGCGTGGCTGAAGGCTCTGGAGGTTTCCGAGCATTCCCCCTCACAGCAGCTCATGCCTCAGCCTCTTCAGGAACGGCCCACTGACTAAAGTGTTTGGAAGTGGACTAACTGCATTGAGGTACTTTCGCCGAGGCTTTTGGTCTCACAGGCCTGGATGAGGCAGGAGATGGAGGGAGTCCTGTGCATGCTAGTCCTGCCTTCAGAGAAGGGCGTGGCTTCACCAGGGACGCATCTCTTCTCTCTTTTCCTATGCATCCTCACCTGGATGCCCAAACCTTTCAGAAGCTCCCTAAATCTGCTGGAAAACAAAGAGTCTCAGGCAGCAGGTGGCAGAGAGAAAGAGACAGAAAAGTTGAGAGAAAAAAGGAAGACAGGAGCCATGAAGACTTGAAACGGACCCGGTTTACAACTTCCCTTTACCTCGGGGTGGGGGGGGGCGGGGTGGAGTGGATGGGGTGGGGGGGGCGGGGGCGGGGCTGTCACCAGATCAGGGAATATGAGGGCAGTCTGAAGGTGAAGCCCCTGCTGGAACTTGAGAGAGACAAATGTACCCCATGCCACCAGTGAGCCTGTGCCCAGAGGCCGGGTTGGCTTCGCATGCCCATGGCGGCAGCTGGTTGGGAACACACAACAGGCGGCAGGAGGAACAACCGAGAAAATAAGGCTGACGTGAAGACAAGAGGGAACAAGGGACTCACGCAGACATAACCCCCAGGCTCTGGCCCTACTGGGCAGCACTGACTGACTGTGGGGGAAGGGGGCGTCTGAGTTGGGGGCTTGGGTCCCTTACAGGGGGCTTTTCTGGCCCCCTCGTCCCCCAAGCCCCGCAGTTTAGTGGGTGGTGTAGCAGGAGAGCAAGTCTCCCTCCCGGCACTTTCCAGTTCACCCTTTAACCGCGTGCCTCCTCCGGGAAGCAGAGGATGGGGGGGCGGGGGTAGGGGGAGCCAATCCGGGCAGCTCCTAAGGGGGGAGGCGGCTGTGACAGCCGCGGGGAGGGGGCGGAGGAGAAGCGGCTGGGCTCCGACTCGGCTCTCAGCTCCACTCTGCCTCCCGCTCCACGCTATCTCCCTGCCCAAGCCTCCCGCTCCTGCCCCGGGACCCCGGGGTGGGCCCTAAAACCCAGGGAGTCCCCAGACAAAAGCCCTGTCAGCCCCTACTCCCAGCCCCCGGCCCCGGCAGGTCGCTGCGCCGCCAGGGGGCGCCGTGTGAGCTCCCTATCCCGGCCACCCGGCGCCCCCTCCCACGGCCCAGGCGGGAGCGGGGCGCCGGGGGCCATGCGGGGCCAAGGCCGGAAGGAGAGTTTGTCCGAATCCCGAGATCTGGACGGCTCCTACGACCAGCTTACGGGTGAGTCGGTGGCTCGGGGGTCCTGGGCGGGTGGGCGGACTCCCTCCCCCTAGACCCTTCGGCATCTCTGACCCTGGCTTGGCCCCTGCCCACACTCTGCCCCATTCACACGCACCTTCCAGGCTGGTCTGGGCGGCAAGACCCTGGGATTCAAAGCTTAGGCTGGTGGGGGGAGGGGGGAGGAAGAGCAGGTGAGGCAGGTGTGGAGAGGCAGCAGGTGTAGGCGTGCGTGACACCGGGCTAGGAGTGTGTCTGGAGTGGGAGGTGTTACGTGCGTGCGCACCTGTCATTCCTGTGTGTCTGTGTATGTATATGTGCGCCTCCCACAGCTAGTTGCCATGTGCCCCGAGGTTTGGTGACAGCCAGGGTGAGTGTGACCGCATGAGGCAGAGCGATTTCATGGTCTTGCCAGATGTTCGAGTGTGGTTGTGTAGGATTCCGGCTGCACTAGTGAAGTTGTTTTGACCGCGTGTCTGTTGCATGTTCAGCTATGAGCTTTGAATGATTCTGTATAAAGTGGCATGTAACTACCAGAGTGCACCAAGATGTCACTTTGCGTTGCTCTGTCTCCTCATAAGACTCATTAAACGTGTGGTTGTGGTTGTGGGGTTAGGGTTGTTTTGGCATTTGGTGCTGTGTACTCCCATGCATGGTGCTCTGTGAGTGTTCATGTCTTTTATGTCTTTCTAGTGTTAGTGAGGGTCTTTAGGGTCCCACACTAACTCCCTCCATTTTCTGCAAATAACTCAAGGACACACAAGGGACCTCAGGGACTTGCAGAAGCACCCTATGGTTCCAGCACCCGGGCCCTGTAGAGAGCCTTCGGTTAGTGCTGGGTTAGTTCCCACGAAGGAGAATAATTACTCAGATCCTTAAATCACCAACAACTCCTTTAGAACTTCACCCAAACCTCACCTTCTCACTCTCCTTCAGAGCCAGAAGTGGAAGTCGTGAGTCTGGGAAGTTGAGTAAGGCTGCCCTCATGCCCTCCACTCCAGATCACGTTGGGAGGGTCTGTGGACCAGGTACATCTGTGTACTTGTAGAGGTCTGAATTTGTAGGCAGACATGTGTGTTTATGGAAATGACTTTGTATGGCATCCTAGTACAGTCTCCCTCAGAACTCCAACCAACAATAGGAGGAAGGCCGTCTCTCCTAAGACAGAAACAGCCGGGCAAGAGGGGAGGACCATAGACCCTGCCCTTCCTTGGTGGAGTCAGGGTCAGACCTGGGAAGCAGGGAAGGGGGCCAGGATGTCGGGCGGGCTTTAAGAAAGAGTCTCTACCGACCGGCTTTGGCACCACACTAGCTGCATGTCAAGACCCCAGAAGGAAGAATGCTCACCGTGTGGGCACCGTGTGGGATCCAGTTCTACTCTGTACCCTTAGGACCCTGGAACGCAGTAAGGGTCCAGGAGCTCTGGAGTCAGGCTGCTTCCTGTCCTGATTCTCCCCTTAGGGCATGATCTCCTCCTTCTGGGCTATGTGATTGACTTTTAATTAACTTACTGTGAGATGGTGTTTCTGGCCTTGAACTCATTTACTAGGTAGCTCAAGCTGGACCCAGACTTCAAACTCTCCTACCACACTTCCCAGGGTGCTAGAATCAGTGTGTACCATCACGCCCTGCCTTCCTGCCGTCCTATCTGACTAAAGTGTGGCAGGATTTGGGGAGGGTGGAGACACAGTCAGGAGTGGAAGTATGTCAGTTGTATGACTTTTATTGCCTTGGCCTCATGTTCCCTACTGTGTGCATCCTCCTGGCTGCTGACAGCCTCCCAAAGGAAAGAAGGTCTAGAACCTATAACCGTGACCGGTCATCAGCATCCTCGCTGTAGATAGCTCTGACGTGACTAGAAAAAAAGACTACCAGAACCTCTCATTCCTGAAGAGGGCCTTAGCTTGTGACTGGAGCCTGCTGATTGGATCCCAAAGGGGCGTCGTTGTCCACGGTGCTGAAGCATGCTCCCGCCCTCCCCTTCCCTATGCAACCTCAATGGGATTTGGGGTAGAGGACGAGGCAACGTCTCTGTCGTCTTGGTTGATTAGGCTGACAGTGTAGTGCCCTTAAAGTTATGCCTCAGAGCATCTTAGATACACCCCGACTGTTCCAGTTTTGCCTCAAGCTCTAACAGTCGGAAAAGACAGTTTCTTAGTCCGGGTAGTGTAGGATGTGGTCCGGGAGCCCCCTCCCCCCATTGTTGGTGTGTTACTTGCTCATCGGGGCCGTTTGGCAGTGCCGCAGAGTGGGGAAGGCTGACACCAGCGCTTAGCAGCGAACCCCGCTGAAAAGAGGAGAGAAAAGGCAGTACAAATTCAACAGACACTTGGGTCCTGAGTGGAGCCTGGGGCCAGGATCTCCGGAGTCTTGTTCCATCGGCAATAAAGTGTGGTTCCTGAGTGTGGAGTGCCCCCGTGTGGCTAAAGAGCCCTCCGTATGACGCTCAGGGGCTCCGTTGCCAAGGCATCAAGTTGACCAAGTGTGGGGTTTGGGGATAATTGTCTCCTTGAATGTAGGCTTACTCCCCTGCCCCTCCCACACACAGTGGGCAAAATTGGATCGCACATCTTCTATGGCCTTTCCCAGGAGTTGGAAGTGTTAACGCTGGAAGGATTTACCTGGAGTTTTAACGACAATGATAAGTCCTAGAAAGGGCTTTAGACAGAGACCCACGGATGAGGGGATTCTACTTGTTGCGTGTGTTGTCAGAAGACTCGAAAGACAACACCAGACATAGTTCTGAACGCGATGTGGAGCCAGGAAGGCAGCACTAGGCACACAGCGCCGCCTCTTCACCACACTGATACACTGTCCTCTTTCTCCTCCCTCCGGCCCAGGAAGTGTGGAGAGTTGCCATGACAACTGTGTCCTCTCACCCCTGTAACGTCCCTGTGCTAATATGGGAGGTGGGGGTGGGAGAAACAGCCAGAGAGGGGTTAAAATAGAGCAATAAAAAAAAAAAACCTTCCTGGTATAGTGGTTCACGTCTGTAATCCCAGCACTTGGAAAGATGAGACAGGAGCATTGCTGTAAGTTCGAGGCCAGCCTGAACCATGGTAGCAAGTGCCAGACAAGACCCGATTTAAAATAAGTCATCCAGCTTTTCTTTCGAAATTTGTGTGTACCTGTTTTCCTTACCAGAAATCCAGAAGACGTTGGAGAGAAAGCTCCGCCACGCCCCTGTCTCTGAGAGCTTTGGGGGTGGGTGCAGAGTGCTCATGATGATCTGGTCAAGGTGCTCTCGTGAGGCCAGCAACCTGCAGATGAGACGCTCGGGGTGTGAGACTCCCCGCCTGCCCGGCTGGCCCTCTTGCACCGCCCACTCCAACGGGGGCGGCACCGCCCCTCAGCCAGGGACCGTGGGGGCGGAGCTTGGACAAAGCTCTCTGAGCCCAGCCATGAACCGCTGCCCCCGCAGGTGCCGGAGCCCGCTGGGGCAGGCAGCTCGATCCCTCTACCAGTTGGTGACTGGGTCGCTGTCGCCAGGTATGAGGAAGGGAAGGGAAGGGCAGGACCCCTCTAAAAATTAGTGGCTCGGGATTGGAGCCGTAAAGAGGCGGAGAGAAGGAATCCGAAGAAACAGGGGCTCGCACGTAATCGGGGTAAGGGCAATCTGACAGTAGAGCAGTGATCACTCCTGAAGCAGCAGGATAAGATAAAAGGAAGTGGCATCCTGGCTCACAACATTGGAGAGGGTAGGGCTGCTCACTGAAGAATGAAGGGACTCAAAGGAGGGGGCGCAGGAATGTGAGGAGGACGCTTGCCGCTGACGGGGGGGAAAGGGGCAGCCTGTATCGCATTACCTGAGTTTTGTGGGGTGTCTTACAATAACCTGTCAGTGTCGAAAAATAAAGGGGGAAAATGAAGGTAGAACAAGCTAAGCTCACTAGTGAGTCCACGTCTGACCAGACGGCAGGAACTGTAGCCCAGATTGTCACTGCTTTGTCTCTGGGAGTCTGTGTTAGTGGGATTGGGCATTACATACTAAATTGCACGTCTCCAAGGCTGCACCCTGGGACTGCACATCCCTGGGATTTTATGCTTTGGAGTTTGGTTTGAAAGCCCCGAGTCAGGAAACTGATGAGGACTTTCATGAAGTTGTACGCTGGCATGGAGTTTGTGGGATTTATGATGTGTGAGTTGTGGGCTTCCTATGGTGCTGTGGAGATTCGCGCATGCCTCCACTTGGGTATCCGTAGGGCTGCCTGGGCCCACAGAACCTGGAATTCTCACCTCATCTGTCCTGAAGGGAACTGAAGCAACCATAGCATAGATGTCTGGGAAGGGCCCCGTGGCATTCCGGGATCTGTAGTTTTTCCCTTCTTACATGAGGTTCCCCTTGGGCCCTGGAGTATAGTCAAGAATTGGGGCCATTTTTTGCCATGTATCTTCAAGAGGAGAATTGGGGCTGAGTGAGAGCCATACTTTCAAGTCTCTTGGGGAGCATGTGTCCCCTCAAGCCCCCTGCTTGGGCTTGTCTCCAGTGACAGATGGCTGAAGCCAGGCAGGGCCAGCTCTCAATCACTGCAGACATGACTTCCAGGACCCAAAATAGCCCCACCGCCTAGGGAGTCATTAATCACCTGATGCAGTCGGGGGCTGCGGTGTCTTTTTGAGTAGCTGGGGAAGAATGGGATGGGGGACTGAGAGAAGGGCTTTGGGGTCTTCGGTGACACAGTGACAGTGGAGAGCAGATGGCATAGGGTGTGGGCTCCTCCACAGGGCAGTATTTTTCCAGACCTGAGCCATGGAAAATAAATGACTGAATGGTAGCAGCATCTCTGTGGTGAGATTTGAGATGTCTGGGAAGGGCCAGCCCAGTGCCCTAACACTTTAGTTTTGAGTTCTCACTTTACCTGAAGTGACTCCATTAAAATTTCACTCTGTAAGGGGGGTGGTGGCACAGGCCTTTAGTACCAGCACTTGGGAGGCAGAGACAGCGGATCTCTATGAGTTCAAGGCCAGCCTGGTCTGCAAAACTAATTCTAGGACAGCCAGGGCTACAAAAAGAAACCCTGTCTCAAAAAAAAACAAGGAAGAAAAAAAAAAAGAAGTACAAGGTCATGAGCCAGGAGGTGGTTTCACACCTTTAATCCCAGCACTCCCGAGGAAGAGGCAGGAGGATCTCTGTGAGTTCTAAGTCCTGGTCTATAGAGCAACTATGTAGCAAGTTCCAGGACAGCCAAGGCTACATAGTAAGACTCTGTCTCGAAGGAAAAAAAGAAAAAGGAAAGGAAAAGCTTTCATTGTGAGAACAGCGATGTGGCTCTAGGTCCTGTATTCGCCTTGCAGGCCATAGACTCTTGCACCACAAAAGTGATGAGGAGCGCCAGGCGGCAGTGGCACACGCCTTTAATCCCAGCACTCGGGAGGCAGAGGTAGGCAGATCTCTGTGAGTTCGAGGCCAGCCTGGTCTACAGAGGGAGTGCCAGGACAGCCTCCAAAGATGACTGATGAGCAAAAGCCAATGGAAGAGTGAAGTCAGGTCCAGCTCAGCCTCATTGGACTCTAAGACTTGAGAAGTCTTTGTAGGGGGATGGGAGACCTAGGGAAGAGCGTGTTTTCTCGATTCCTGCAGACCCTTTCACCAGAAGCCTAGTCGATTTAAACCCAGAAGTCACCGGGAGACTGGGTCAAGGTCTCTGAGAGCTGGAAGGGAAGAAGGAAGACAGTGGACAAGACAGTGGGATGCAGGTCCTCTCATCTCTCCAACAGCAGGAAGCAGGGGCACTGCTATGATGCCTTTGTATTTCTTCCTTTTAATTAAAGATGGTGCCTAGCTGGGCAATGGTGGAGCACGCCTTTAATCCCAGCACTCGGGAGGCAGAGGCAGGCGAATCTCTGTGAGTTCCAGGCCAGGCTGGTCTACAAGGTGAGTTCCAGGACAACCACCTCAAGAGACAACAAAACAAAACAACGACGGTGCCTCTTTCAATGCAGGTAGTTTGCTTAGCTCTCGTAGGATCCAGCCCTTTTAAATTGTTACCCTTAGCTCTCCCAACATAAACTGCCTTTTTAACACCCCCAAGACCAACGATGAGATGGTAGAGAGAGCTGGCACATGATAAACTTCAGCCGAAGTCCTTCTTTACCAGAATATTAATTACTTCTTGGGGAAAACCATGTGATGAACCACAGTTCCTGTCGGTTTAGGGTGGAGGTGACATGAACTAATACATATTCAAACAAATGGGCTGACCAAATGCTGACTTTTGTTGTTCTTCTTTTTAGATGTGTTCTCACTATGTAGCCTTGGCTGGGTGGCCTAGAACTGGCCTCAAACTCCAAGATGTGCCTGCCTCAGCCTCCTGTGTGCTAGTATTACAGGCCTGTGCACTTAAAATCGGACACAGTGGGACATGTAATTCCAGCAAGTAAGACGTAGAGCAGGAGAACCTAGGCTACCTAGCAAGCCCCTAGACTCAGGATATAGCTTTAAAAACAAACACATACCCCAAAGGTTAGGGATGTATCTATTTTTTAAAACTTGTATGTTTGTATGTAGTGTTTATGCAGATACCACTAGGGACCAGAAGAGGGCGCCAAAGGTTCTTGGAGCTAGAGTTACAGGAGGTGGTGAGCTGTCTGGTGTAGGAACTGAACCCACATCCTCTGAAAGAGCAGTGTGTGCTCTTAACTGCTGGGTCTCCGCTCCAAAACTATTATCCAGATGTACAAGGCCCTGGGTTTGATCCTCAGTACCACAAAACCAGCTTTTGCTATTATGTAACTCATTTAAAGGCCTGCCTAGAACAGTTTGTCACATAGTGGTCTTACGAGAAAACAACTTTTTTTTGGAGGCAGGGTTTCTCTGTGGCTTTGGAGGCTATCCTGGAACTAGCTTTTGTAGACCAGGCTGGTCTCGAACTTTAATCCTGAGTGCTGGGATTAAAGGCGCGTGCCACCAACGCCCGGCCGAGAGGACTATTTTAAATGAGCTTTTCTCCATGGGGCCTGTCTCCCCGGCCCACTGAAAGTTAGGCTTGAGTCTGGGTCTCCTTCACCTTGTTCCACGGGTGTCAAGCTTGTGCTCAGTTTGTGTGTGTTCTATTTTTATTCTTAGTGGGTTTCCTTCTGTGGCCCAGCTGACTGGAACTTGAGAGACCCCCCAGCCTCACTGTCTCAGGTGCTTAGAGCACAGGTGTATGCCACATTACCTGTTTAGTCCTTGACCATCCAGGCACGTGGAATGTGGTTGAGAACACACAAGATCAAATCCAATCTCCAAATGATCTCTTCTTATTTGAGTGCCTTGAGCAAGTCCCCTTCTCTCTCTGGACTTTCTGTACCTCAGTAAAAGGTGAACAACGCTGTTTGCTGTAGACTTCATGGCGTTGCCACGAGAAGCCATCAGAATAGCATGGTGGTGGGGAGATCTGGAATTCAAGGTTGGAGCCAGGCTAGGAATCACTAAGACCCTGTCTAGGGGCTGGAAAAATGGCTCAGTAGTTAAGTGCAGTTGTTATTCTTACTAAGGACCCGAATTTGGTTCCCAGCACCGTGGTGGCTCAAAACCATCTGTAACTCCAGTTCCAGGGGATCTGATTCCTTCTTTAAACCTCTACGGGCACCAAGCATGCATGTGCGCATATACATTCAGACAAAACTCTTATACAGAGACAACAAATCTAAAGGAGGGAAAGACCCTATCTGAAAAAAAAAAACAGAAAACTAATCATAGTAGCAAATGTGAAAACTCTAAACTACGGGGTGCTGGGGAACTCTGGGAGGAGTGTGTGTTAGTGATAGTGGTAATGTTTACTTAGCAGTGACTAATGTGCCTGCCCAATGGCATCTCATGCTTTAGTTCGTTCATCCCCACCAAAAACTTTGTGAGGTGAAAACCCAAACACACACACACACACACACACACACACACACACACACTAACTCATCGAGGCGGTGGTGGCGCACGCCTTTTTTTTTTTTTTTTTTTTGGTTTTACAAGACAGGGTTTCTCTGTATTGCTTTGGAGGCTGTTGGACCAGCCCGGCCTCGAACTCACAGAGATCCACTCTGCCTCCCGAGTGCTGGGATTAAAGGCCTGCACCACCAATGCCCAGCTGCAAACAATACTTTCTAAATGTAAAGGGTAGGGGATCCACCCAGTTTGGTGCAAGTTGCAAACTGTGATTTGAATGAGCATGGGGAGTCCAGCACCTTGGCCCATGCACCATCTCTCTGTTGGGTTTCTGCCACTAACAGTGTGGAGTTAGGTGCTGTGTCTTATGGATTCAACAGGGTATTGGGGTTTTGTTGTCCTTGGTTGGTTGGTTGGTTGGTTGGTTGGTTGGTTGGTTTTGTTGTCCTTGGTTGGTTGGTTGGTTGGTTGGTTGGTTGGTTGGTTGGTTGTTTGTTTGTTTGTTTGGTTGGTTGGTTGTTTGGTTGGTTGGTTGGTTGGTTGGTTGGTTTGGTTGGTTGGTTGGTTGTTTGGTTGGTTGGTTGGTTGGTTGGTTGGTTGGTTGGTTGGTTGTTTGGTTGGTTGGTTGGTTGGTTTGGTTGGTTGGTTGGTTGGTTGGTTGGTTGGTTGGTTTGGTTGGTTGGTTGGTTGGTTTGGTTGGTTGGTTGGTTGGTTGGTTGGTTGGTTGATTTTTGGAAACAGGATTTCATATAGCCCAGACTAGCCTCAAGCTCCTCATGTAACCAAGGCTGACCTTGAATGCCTAATCCTCCTGCATCCACTTTCCATGCCTGGGATCACAGGCACGGGCCATGCAGCCCAGCTCAAGGAATTGGATAGAACTAGCCGGGTAGCTGAGGACCGAAGGCTCTGAAGGGAGGAGAATTAAGCTGCCTGGAAAGGGTGGGTGAGACCTCTAGGACAGTGAAAAGGAGAGCTTCACAGACTCAGAGCATAACGGAGTCTGCGCTCATCCAGGTAGCACTGTCTGTTTGACAGAGGCAGCCGAATTGGCTGAAACAAAGGGCATTGGCTGGTGAGAGGGCATTAAATGCCAGGCTGGAGTGTGGTGCTGGGATAGTTACTGTTTTCATCTGTGAAGCAACAACTTCTAAGGTCTGAGAAACCGCTGCCACCTTGTCAATTGACTCCCTTCTTGCCACCAGCACAGGGGAGGTAGGCACTGAGGACGGAGACACAGCAGGCATAGATCTCCAGAGGACAGCAAGAAAGGAGATGGACACAGGGGTGAGATAGGGTAGGAGGTAGACACTGACCCCCAGTGGTAGCCGTGTAGAACTGCAGTTAAACCCTTAGCTGGTGCACAGGGACTGGTTCCCGCCCAACTGAGACTCTAATCCTGGAGCTGCAGAGCGGACCATCCCGACAGAGCCTTGCCTTCTAAGAAGGGAACCACAGAGGACAGGCCCGGAGTGGTTGAAACCGAGGCACTGGTGTTAGAGGTATGCTCTCTCTGGCTCTGGCTTCTCCACCTGTCTTAGGGAGATGCCTTCAGAGATGTAAGGAGAAAGTTCGATTTGATAGCATCAGTAAGCTACAATGCATCATCAGGTAAACACTGAGTGCCGGGTTGCTGTGCCTTGGAAACAGTGTTAACTCAGAAGGCCTTTGTCTCCGAAAGGCCTCCCCACTCCCACTCACTGCCCCATACCAGGAAGGAGAATGCTTAGGGGGGTGTGCCTTGGGGAGCTCACAATTGCCTCCCATCCTGGGCTTCTCCCCAAAAAGGGATCAAGCCCTGGCATTTCCAGAATGAGGCTTTAGCCTGAAGAAGGGGAAAACACAACCTCCCCACCTTCCACAGGAGCCTTAGCCCTCTGAGTCCCAAGACGGCCTCAGTAAGTTTCCTTCCTAGAGGGCCAGGAAGGGGCCAGCGGCCTTTTTCCTGCCTAATCCTCCCTCCCTTGGGCCTCAGTTTCACTGCCTGTGGCCTGTGGGAAGAGAGTGCTTCCTGCCTCATGGTCTCCATGACAACCTCGATCGATGCTGATAGTGTCCTTCTGACAGGAGAGGTCATTTGTATCCCCTTATGTGCTCACACAATCCTCTGTCAGAGTGTTAATACAACCATAGACCTACTCCCCAATTATACAGCACATCCGTCCCCTTCAGACCCACAGTCCACAAGCCTCCTAAACACACACCTTGCCCCACACACTCAGAAATCTCCACACACATAGACACCCCCAAACACACCTTTGTGACTGACAGATGCACATAAACACAGACACATAAAAGGGGGACATACATATTCCCAAACCCACACAGAACTCGCAATGTGTTTTCACCCATATGTTACTCACCCGGGTGCAGGTGACAGCTTCTCACACACACCCTGCCCTGCTCTCTCCCTTCTAAGTAAGGATGCTCTCTCTGTCCCCTCCTTGTGGCACACAGAATGTCTAGGGGAAGCTCTCCTCACAGAAGCTCTCCTCACAGAAGCTCTCCTCACAGACTGGGGCAGGTCACTGCCTCCCTTTTCTAAGCCCATCTCCCTCACACCAAAATATCCTGAGGAGGAAGTGCTGGTCCGAAGGCTGAGGTGGCCCAAAGAGGAAGGCGGAGGCTGTGGCTGGGAGCTGTGGGGGGCAGAGGCGGGGAAAGGGAAAGGGAGGAGACCCAGGGCTGGAGACCGCAGGGCAGGAGACCGCAGGGCGGTCTTATTCAGTCTTACTCAGGCAGGGGAGCCTGAGGGGGGAACGGTGTGGGACAGCCTTGTGTCTGAGCATCAGTAGGTGGGGGCCATGCCCCAGGACAGCCATGACCCTGGAAGGGCTGGAGATGGTGGCTGTACTCGTGGTCCTGGTTCTTTTTGTCAAGGTCCTGGAGCAGTTTGGCCTCTTTGAGCCTGTCTCCTTGGAAGGTAACCCAGGTAGCTGGGCATGTCTGAGCTGCTCTATTTGGGGACCGGGTTGCACTATCTTCATGCCTGGGGCAGGGGTGAGCAGGTGAGTGAGGGACTTCTAGGGAAGAGGATTGATGGGAAATAATAAGGGTGTCTCCAAGGAGCTGGTCTGAAGGAAGTGGTAAAGCATGGGGGAGGGGCATGGGGAGACTGAGAAGAACCTGGGGCATGCCAGTAGTCTGGAGATAGGCATGTGATGTCTAGAGTGAGAAAAGGTCCGAGATAGCACCAGGCCGAGTCCCTTTTGGAGCTAGAGTCCCACAGCGACTACCGAGGTGTGGCTCCACACCAGTGTAGTCACAGGTAGAGTTTTTCTGTGGTGTGTGTGAATTGAGTGTGTGTCACATGGGATGTCACTCTGTTCATGTGTAAGAGAAGACAAGGTGTGTAAACTTATATATGTGACAGTCACAGTGGCAAGACTTGTGGCTTTGTGAGAAAGTGACTGACTTCCCAGACCACACTGCTTGCTGGGCAGGGTGTGTGGCCAAGTCTCTTTGGGTAGTAGGTTGAGTGTGTGAGGTTCCGGCGTTCCCTGCACACATCTAGCACCAGACTGAAAGGGAGGGTGGATTCTTGGGCCCAGGAGTGGGAACATTATGACCGGGACAACTGTGGCTCTGTCCAGTCTGGGGCTCAAGAGTGGGTCAGACCATGGCCGGACATCTCAAACCCTCACCTCCCAGACTCCTGGAAGTAAGGGAAGAATGCCCTGGGGCTTCCATATGTCCTGTCCCACATTAGGAGAATAGCATCGGTGATCCACAGGGAAGCGTTTATGCTCCTCCCGCGCCGGGGTCCCCCGCCCCCCAGAAAGACCCTTGTGACTCTGTGGGACACCATCACTCACCATTAGAGACTGCAGGAACCCTGACAGGCAGCGGGAGGGGGTAAGGAGGCTGTAGGATGGAGAACTGGGAAGATGTCCAGGAAGCTGGGAACAAGAGGAAGGTCTAGGAGTTGCCTGTTGTAGCGTTCAGTCAGAGTGTCCTCTACCGTAGTGCTGCAGTTACTGAGGTAGGAAGGAGGAGCTAACCGTAGACTTACTGAGGAGGCTGGGCTGCTGTCACAGGAGGCCATCCGCCTGTCACCCACCATCCCCTTTAGACTGTGGTGGTGAGCCGGGGGCCATCTGGAAAAACCCAGCAGCATTACAGAAGATGGCAGCAGCCTCTCTCTTCCATGCAAGCAGGAGACATGGGGGAGCAGGAAGGTGGGAGGAGCAGAAAAGCCACCCATGGCCTGGGGGACTGACAATACCATCAGAGGTCCTGTGCATGATCCGGCTTCGGGAAACCAGAGTCCAGGCTAATGGAGGCCTGGGCCAGGGGCCAGGCCACCATCGATCCCTGACTGACCCATTGCTCCCTCCCACCTTTCCGTAGCTCTGGGTGAGGTGGGGGTAGACGGGATGGGTTAGAGGGGAGAAGGCTGTAACCTTATATAGTCACCCCCTTGGGGGCAGAGTAGCCCTGTGAGCGGAGCCTGGCTTGGGAGGTCAGTGTGGCATGGAGGACAAGACAGAGTGACATAACTAAAGGAGGTCGGTAATGAAGTCTTCCGTAGTCAGTGCAGCAGATCCAGGGGGTCCAGCCCCGTTATCTGTAGGTGGGTGCTGCTGAGAGACAGGGGTCGTGGTGCTAAGGGCCCCTCGGGGTTCGGTTACAGTGAAGGACACACAATCAGGAGCTAGCCTTGAGCCAGATCTTCCTGCCTCTGCTTCCCAGGCATGAACCATCACCAGCTCTCTGTGATCCGTTACTGTGTCAGTCTGCTGGCACTTCACCTTCAGAGAGCCGGTCATGCAACAGAGGACCCAAAAGTGCCAGATTCCCACATAGATGGCCTAGCTAATGGGAACAAGGAACCATGCTCCTCTAAAGGAAGATTGGGGATGCCGTGGAGTGAGGAATTTCTTTCTTTTTCTTTCTTTCTTTTCGAGACAGGGTTTCTCTGTATTGTTTTGGAAGCTGTCCTGGCACTCACTCTGTAGACCAGGCTGGCCTCGAACTCACATAGATCCGCCTGCCTCTGCCTCCCGAGTGCTAAGATTAAAGGTGTGCGCCACCAATGCCCGGCCGCCGGAGTGAGGGATTTCAAGAGAGAGAAGTGAATGTGCCCAGGACACATTGAGCCATGGGTATGTGGGTGCCATGGGGACTGTGTTAGTTTCCTCATCACTGTGTCTAAATACCTGACCAAAGGAACTCCAGCGAGGAAGGGCGGATTTGGGGTGGATTTGGCTCATGGTTTGAATGTATCGTTCACCTCAGTTGGGAGGGCGAGTGGATTGTACAGTCTGCCGTGGTGGGAAAGGCATGGTGGCCAGCTGTCTTTAGCTGTGGCAGCAGGAACTTGAGGCAGCTGGTCACGTTGTGCCCACAGTCAGAAAACAGAAATAAGACAGTGGTGGCGTACGCCTTTAATCCCAGCACTCGGGAGGCAGAGGCAGGCGGATCTCTGTGAGTTCGAGGCCAGCCTGGTCTACAGAGAGAGTTCCAGGACAGGCAAGGACACTACACAGAGAAACCCTGTCCCAATAAACAAAATATCAAGGAAGAAAGCAAGGGAAAGAGGGAGAGAGAGACAGAGTCAGAGAGAGGAGAGAAGTAAGTGTTGATACTCAGCTCAATTTCTTTTTTCCTTTTTATTCAGTCTGTGCTCCTAACCCATGTGATGTTACTACCCATATTCATTGTGGGAATTCCCTCCTGAGTTAAACCAATCTAGAAACATCCTCAGAGTCAGTTACTGTTCTTTTGCTGTGAAGAGACACCATGCAAGGCAAGACAGCTTTTAATTGAGGGCTAGCTTATAGTTTCGGAAGGTTAGTCCATGCTCATCATGGGGGGAAGCAGGCAGGCATGGTGCTGGAGCAGTAGCTGAGAGCTTTGCATCCTGTTCCTCAGGCAGCAGATGGGGGCGTGGAAAGCAACTAGACCTAGTGTGGGCTTTTGAAACCTCCAAGCCCACACCCAGTGACACATCTCCTCCAACATGGCCACACCTCCTAATCCTTCCCAAACAATTCCATGAACTGGCATCCAAGTATGCAAGCATAGGACCCTCTGGAGGCCATTCTCATTCAAAGCATCAAAGAGAGACACAGAGGTGTGTCTCCTGGGTGATTCTAAACCTAGTCATCACAAGTCTACCCTTTGTCAACTGAACACTCAGATACATTACATTGAACCATAACATCCCATCCATGGTCTTCAAAGGCTCATAGTTACTTCATAGCACAACATATATTTAGTTTATCTGTATGAGTCCCCCCCCACATTTTTTTAGTGTGTGTGTGTATGCCGTGATGTGGAGGTCAGAGGTCACCCTTTAGGAGTCCATTCTCATTTTCCATTGAGTGAGGGTTTCTCTGGCTGCTGCTGCTGCTGTGCTCCAGGCTATGAGGCCTGTCAGCTTCTGGGTAGTTACCCTCCATATCACCATAGGAGCCCTGGGGTTACAAATGCATCTCACCAGTTTCCATCTTTCACCTGGGTCTCAGAGATTGGTCTCAGGTCATCGGGCATGAATGGCTAATGCTTTTACCCAGTGAACCTTTTCCTTGGCCCCGATTTCCCAGAATTTTATTGGTTCTAAGGTTGTTCAGAATCCCAAAAATCTGAGATGCAGGGCATCCTGGTAAACCCCGGTAAAGTAAAGGAAGTTAGGTGATTCCAACACACAATGGTCCAGGCAGTTATCCTCATTTTAAAGGCAGGGCAGGCAAGACTCGAACTCAGCAAGACGAACACTAACTTCTGCAGTGCTTGGATCGGTGGTCTTGTGGCATCGTGCGGGCACCGGCAAGTCTTTGGTAGTCCTTCCTCGTTGGGACTTGCAGCACACACAGCATCTCTCATGAGCCTGCCCTACTTGGTGCCCGCAGCTTCCCTTGATCGATTTCCCGTAGACCTGGCATCTCCAGCAGCCTGAGGTTCCAAATGCAGCTTAGGCTTCACCTTCACAGGGTTGTGTGTAACGTCCTCTCAAGGGCAAGTACTCTTCCCCTGACCTGTATCTTGAGTCCCACTGTCTGCATTTCTGTTGGCATTCTTGTCTTCTACAGTCTCACCAAAATGGCCCGCTAAGCTCTGCTTATAGTGTCTTAGGCCTTCTCTATCCCATGGCTTCAAACTCTCTATTCCCTTCATAAACCAGTTCTAAGGACCTATAAGCTACCCGGTCAGATTTATGACATCGACAACCCCACTCCTGGTACCAATTTTGCTATGTTAGTTACTTGCTGTAATGAAATAACTGGCAAAAGCAACTTAAGGGTTTATTTTGGCAGTCAGTTTGTAGCTGTTGTCCATCATGTCAGGAAGATGTAGTAGTGAGAGTGATAATGAGGCCTCATGGTCAGGAAGCATAGAGAAATTACCACCTGCACTCAGGCCACTCCCCATTGTATTCAGTCTAGAAACCCAGCCCATGGTGCCACCCACATTCAGGGTGGGTCTTTCATCTTCAATTAAATGCCCATAGGTGCGTCGCCTAGGTGATTCTTCTGTTGTTTTTTTTATTTATCTTTTTTTTTGTTTGTTTTTGTTTTTCATGTCAGGTTTCTTTGTGGCTTTGGAGGCTGTCCTGGAACTCGCTCTTGTAGACCAAGTTGGTCTCGAACTCACAGAGATCCGCCTGCCTCTGCCTCCCAAGTGCTGGGATTAAAGCTGTATGCCACCATGCCACCATTTTTTTTAATCAAGTTTTTTTTTCTTTTTCTTTTTCTTTTTTTTTTTTTTTTTTTTTTTACAGTGCAGGGAATTGAACCTAAGACCTTATACATACTAGGCAAGTACTCTGCCACTGAGCTATTTTTAGTCATCTGTTGTTTTTTTTAGAGACGGGGTTTCTCTGTGTAGCCCTGTTCTGAAACTCACTTTGTAGACCAGGCTGGCCTCGAACTCAGAGATCTGCCTGCCTCTGCCCTTAAGTGCTGGGATTAAAGGTGTGCGCCACCACCGTCTGACTTCCTAGGTGATTCTAAATGTAGTCAAGTTAACAATAGTTATTAACCTTCATAGAGGCTTAGGTCACAGTGTCATGCATATATCATAATAACATTGGTGTATGTCTTGAGAACCTTAACACATGGTGTTATGATGTCTTAGGGTCCTCGTATAGTTTATGTGATTTGGTCATTCTATGCATGAGATGGTCTATCTGGGTCTCCATATGTGTAATTATGTTTGGTCATATTTATTAGAGTATTAGGTAAGAAATTATGTTTGTGTGTGTGGTTGGAACATGCTTAGGCCACTGTTTTTGTCATCAATATGTCACCATTCTAAATTACAACATGCCTGTGTGTGTCTGTGTGTGTGTGTGTGTGTGTGAGAGAGAGAGAGAGAGAGAGAGAGAGAGAGAGAGAGAGAGAGAGAGAGAGAGAGAGAGAGAGTCCTACTCAGATTCCTCAGAGTAGACATTACCTTGAGGAGTTGGGTTAGCAGTTAACACACTGAGGCCGCCCCTCTCGCCAGCCATTTCTCCTCATACAAAGTGACCGAGCCTGGCTCCTATGAGACCCAGTAGCAGCCCGGCCCCAGCCCTCCTCATTTCCTATCGCCACCCCAGCCAGCGTTGATTTGTGATTGGTGGGGGAGTGGACAGGAAAATGGAACGGGGAGCAGGGTGGGAGTTAATGTGCCTTCCTGGGGTCTTCTCTCTTCCCAGGCCACCCTCCAGGGCCCACTAAAAAAGCCCTGAAGCAGCGTTTCCTCAAGCTGCTGCCGTGCTGCGGGCCCCAAGCCCTGCCCTCAGTCAGTGAAAGCAAGTGCCTCTCCTATGCTTCTGGGGGTGGGATGCTCTCACATGAGAGAGAGAGAGAGAGAGAGAGAGAGAGAGAGAGAGAGAGAGAGAGAGAGAGAGAGGTGTGATGGGAGCGATGGGAGGTGGGCTGGGTCTGAATGTGAGGCTACAGATGAATATATGGTCAGATCATGAGTGCCTGTGGGCATCCCTGGTCTGCATCCCTGGATCGGGCTTGTATGTTAGGCCTGAAGGCCATGCGGCCATGGCAGGGTGGCTTAGGTTGTTCTGTAACTCTGTGGCTTCCCTACTGTTTAGACCTTGGAATGTATGTCACCTATGCTCTAACAGGGTACCAGGTATAGAGGATGAAGTCCACCTTCCCACATGTCAGGGTACTGAGGTTTTCTGTCCCAGTCTGGTCCTCAACTGAATGGCCACCAATTGAGTGACCTCTTTTTATCTATTGGTTCCATTTCCTCTGCTGAGCCTTGCCCACCGTGTAAAAGCATACTGAATTTTGCAAGCTATCTATATAAAGGCCCAGTCTGTAGCTTTTTTGAGCATCTAATGTTGCTTTACTCCGATGGTGCCACCCGGAGAGTTAATCCAACATGGGGGCTGTTTGTGAAGGGTTCGTGTCATCCTGGGTGTCTGTGTTCACTGTGTATGTGCCTATGTCGTGGGCCTGGGGCTCGTGTGTTAAAACACTCAAGTCTGTGAGATTTCCTGTGAGTGTGGGGCCAGGGGAGTGTCTACAGGGCTTGGTCTCCTTGGTGACAATTCGCTCCCTTCAGCATTAGCTGCCCCAGCCTCCCTCCGCCCCCACAGACCCCGCCCGATGGACCCAGGTGACTTACTCTCCTGGTTGGGGTGGGATGGGGGTACTTGCCTGGGGACTGGACTAAGGGTGGAGTCAAGATTGGGGTCTGAACAAAGATTGGCTGGAGCTGGGTGGGGCATGGCTCGGGCATGGCTGGGATGGGAGGGGCTTGACTGGGCTTGGGTTGGATGTGGGCTCTCCCAGGCTGGGGCTGCAGTGATCTGAGCTGGTCAAGAAAGGCCCCTTCGATTCGACCTCAGGAGCCCCTGGTCTCCATTCTGTCCTCTTCCTAAGACATCACGGCAAGGGGCTGGCTGTCCGTCTCCAAGGCTGCCTCTGGAGCCAAGCATGGCCTTAGCCCCAACAGACCTGGAGGCTGACCAGTGCCCTTTCTCCTCTGACTGTCTCAGCTCTGAGTCTGACCGGCTGGCCTTGGGTGTGGAACAGAGGACTGGGAGGAGGGGGATGGGTTAATTATTTTGAAGATTACAGGGGCCTGACCTGAGGCAAAGCTATCCCCCTACCACTCCCCGCAGACAGCGTGGAGGATGAGTTTGAACTGTCCACCGTGTGTCACCGGCCTGAGGGTCTGGAGCAGCTGCAGGAACAAACCAAGTTCACCCGCAAAGAGTTGCAGGTCCTGTACCGAGGCTTCAAGAACGTGAGTGAAGGGCCTAGCCAACTGGGCAAGGGCTGAGTCGGAGAGGCCTGGCTGACTGACTCACAGTCTCCTGGAAAGTATGGCCTGGGTGCTTTGAAGAGGGAGACTGGGCCCACAGGACCCTTGGTGGTGGCAGGCTGGGCTTGTGATTTAGTTCGTGTTGTTTTTGTACACTGGGGAAGTCTTCTTGCCAGCCGGTACTGGAACTCTGTGGTAAGTTCCACAGAGGCAGGAGAGGCAGGGTGATTTCCCCTCCTCCTGCGAGTCTCTGGCCTGAGTGCGGGGACTGTAAAGGAAGTGGGGTCTGTGTCTCTGCTCAGTCTGGTTGTCCCTACCCAGGAGTGCCCCAGTGGGATTGTCAATGAGGAGAACTTCAAGCAGATATACTCACAGTTCTTCCCCCAAGGAGGTGAGGAGACGGATGCGGGGGTGGGGGGTGGGGGAAGGGTTCTGGAGGGCTGGGGATGCTGAGGAGGGGTTCTGGAGGGCTGGGGATGCTGAGGAGGGGTTCTGGAGGGCTGGGGATGCTGAGGAGGGGTTCTGGAGGGCTGGGGATGCTGAGGTACTACAGAAAGGAAGCAGTGCCCCTGCCTGAAGGCCAAGTTCACATCCCACGCTCACCCCCAGACTCCAGCACCTATGCTACGTTTCTCTTCAATGCCTTTGACACCAACCATGACGGCTCTGTCAGTTTTGAGGTGAGCTAGGAGATGGTCAAACAAGCCTGTTTCCTTGGGCTGGGGGGGGTGTCAAGATTTCCACACCAAATCCAAAGAATGGGTTGGCAAAGTCCACTCCCCCACCCACTCCTTTCTAGGACTTTGTGGCTGGTTTGTCCGTGATCCTTCGGGGAACCATAGATGATAGGCTGAACTGGGCCTTCAACTTATACGACCTCAACAAGGACGGCTGTATCACCAAGGAGGTGCAGGGCCGAGGGAGGGGCGGTGTGTGTCGTCCCGGGTGGTGATGATGCAAAGGAACCTGATTTTTAAAAAACGTGTATCTGTGACACCAGTAAGGGGGAGAGGTCTGTCCTTGGCCTGCCTCAGCCTCTCAGTGTGGAGGCTGGAGTCTCTTAGGAGAAATCTTCTCATTTGGCTTAACAGGAAATGCTCGACATCATGAAGTCCATCTATGACATGATGGGCAAGTACACGTACCCTGCCCTCCGGGAGGAGGCACCCAGAGAGCACGTGGAGAGCTTCTTCCAGGTGCCTGGGGCTGGGTGGCTGGGGGCCCTGGAGTGCAGGGAACGGAGACCAGGGCCCAATAAGGTTCTTATCTAAGTCTCTCTCACATTGTTCCCCTTGTTCTCTCTGCCTGACCACCTTCTTGCAGAAGATGGACAGAAACAAGGATGGCGTGGTGACCATTGAGGAATTCATTGAGTCTTGTCAAAAGGTATCTCCCCACTCTACACTTCCCTGGTCACAACTCTAGGACTAAACCAACTTTAAGTCACCCCTACCCCAATCCTGTTCTTTCATGACCAAGGGAAATTTATCCCTTCCCCACGTCAGGTGTCCCCGTGTGTCCGTCCTCTCTACCTCTGAATGTCCCGTCTCTAGTTAATGTGTTTCTCTGTGTCTCTGACAAGCTTTTTTTTTCCCTCTCTCCCTCTAATCTGCCTCCCTCACGCCATGTGCCATGACCACAGGACGAGAACATCATGAGGTCCATGCAACTATTTGATAATGTCATCTAGCCCCCCAGGGACAGGGGTTAGTGCATCCTGGGGGTGACCGTGCTCTAGTCCTAGTTCAGGTGAACCTCACCCTTTTCTCCCCAGGTCTGTCCTCATCCTACCTGTACCCTGGGGGCTGTAGGAATTCCAGGGCTTCAGTAGTCCAGACCCCTGAGCTAAGTGGCAAGAGTGAACAGTGTGTCTGGGAGGGAGGGTTCCCAACTCCCAACAGCTCTCATCCCCTTCTTGCCTGGTACCCAGTGCTGAGGACACCCCTGGCATAGGGACTGGTACCCAGTGCTGAGGACACCCCTGGCATAGGGACTGAGTGGTTCCTTACCTCCTAACCCCACTCTAGAAACCACGTTAGGCAGAATGTCTCCTGCTATGGTGCTTTCCCCACCCCTGATCTCATAGACTTCCCTCTGAGATCCCTCCTTGGAGAACACGCTCTGTCCATGTCCCTGGCTGGCCTTTGTGGGCCCTGTAGGAGGGGGACAAGAAAGTAGAGAGATGTTGGCCTTGAGCCAGTGGTTAGGTCCTAGAAATCGGTTGGAGTGGAAAACTGAAAGCCTTGGCAGAACATGAGAGCCAGGTTCTACGGGTCTGCTGTCTGGGGCCAGCAGAATATGAGTTCCCTGACTTCCCAGAAGGCCTTATGTCCTTAGCGACGTCCCAGAAATTTACCATAAACGTCTCAGTGTCTTAGGAGAGCCTGGGTTCCAGATAACTGTTCATCCCGGGATTCTCTCCATCCTTCTTGTATGTTGGGAGTGGTGGCCAGGGGAAGATGAGTGGGAGGTGTCCTGGATGACACCTTTCAAAGTCCCATCCTGCCCTCTCGCCCGTCTCCTGTTTTGATGGCTTCAGTTGCAATTCTCCATGGCCTCTAGATTTAGAGGAGCAGGAGTGAGTCCGGGATTTTCCTGAACGTGAGTCTTGCCACTCCTCCTAGTGGCTGCCTTAGGGGAACGGGGGACAAAGGCAGGCCATAGTCTGAACCCAGTGTAGGGGCATTCACTGGAATTGTTGCCCAACCCTCCACAATGCCCTAGGATGTCCTAGGGGCCCCTCTTCCTCTATATAGTCTACCCAGAGGTGCCCCTGAGCTCACCTAGAGGGCAGGGACCATAGGATCCAGGTCCGACCTTATTGTCAACACCCTGCCATGCTGCTGCCCCTCTTAATATACCTGCTTGTCTCACTCAGCTCACCTTCCGTCAGCTGGGGTCTGGGGGAAAGCCTCCCACCCAGCAGACGTTGTGGACTGCTTTGCATTTTGGGCTCTTCTACATATTTTGTAAAATAAGACACCAGATCCAATAAAACACGATGGCTATGCACAGCCTGCTGTCTTTGCTTCTTTATCCCTCCCATCCCACGACTGCCACACAATCCAGATGACACGCCCACAGCCCTTTAAATCCCAGGAAAATCCTTGTCTTTTCACATAACCAAGACTTAGGTGGGAAATCCATCTGACCTTAACCCCTACATGAATCTTCTGAGGACCACAGAAAGACGGGATGTCATCTTCTTTTTCTTTAGCCATAAAATGTATTTTATTCCAGTTCTGGAAAATAGAGAGAAAAAGAGAGAATCCTTCCATTTACCATTCTAATCCAACATGAATGTGAATTTGGAAAACAGAAGCAAATACATATGTGTGTGTATTGTATATTTACATATAAATAGTAGTGCATTTTGTATTTTATGTGCATTATTTATATATAAATATAATATATATGTATAATGCATGCTTACATTTATGTATTTCCAGACTTTGGGCTCATTGATGTTTGGACTTTTCTTCTTGTTTCTCTCTCTTGAGAAAATGTTTCCTAACCAAGAATGGCCTTCAAGCTGGGCGGTGGTGACCCATGCCTTTAATCCCAGCACTCGGGAGGCAGAGACAGGCGGATCTCTGTGAGTTCGAGACCAGCCTGGTCTGTAAGAGCTAGTTCCAAAGCCACAGAGAAACCCTGTCTGGAAAAACAAACAAAAAAGAATGGCCTCAACCCGTCTTCTTGTTTCTACCCCCAAATGCTGAGATTCCAGGCATGTGCTGCCACACGGCACCTACATCATGTCAGCACCCCTACTTCCCAGCCTCCTGGCTCCTCCCTAGCCAAATGTCTGTACAAGTCATCAAATACCTTCTCACGGCCCGCCTGTGCTGCCTCACTGGTTGACTGATATTGTCTGGATTGCTTGTGTGTTTTGAGAGCTGGTGCGATTGGCCAAACTGTCAGGGAAAACCTTGCAGCTCTGGTGTGTGTGTATCAGCCATTGCCTGATTTTTCCCGTCAATATTTGCAATGTCACACACTGCAGTTCCACGGGCAGCCTTTCCTGCAGGCCACTGCAGCTTCTAGCGTTGTCCGTCTTCTTTAGGACTACCTGTGGCCCATGAGCTTGGCATCGGGCATAAGCTGTTTGGTAGCTTTGGAGATTCAGGTTTATTTTTAATTATTTTATGTCATAGTTAGGGTTTCTACTGCTGTGATGATGATGATGAGACACTCTGACCAAAAAGCAAGTTGGAAAGGAAAGGGTTTATTTGCCTTACAGTTCCATTTCGTAGTCCATTACTGAAGGAAGCCAGGACTCAAACTCAAACAGGGCAGGAACCTGGAGGCAGGAGCTGATGCAGAGACCACAGAGGGTGCTGCTTCCTGGCTTGGTCAGCCTTTCTTTTTCTTTCTTTCTTTCTTTCTTTCTTTTTTTTTTTTTTTTTTTTTGGTTTTTTGAGACAGGGTTTCTCTGTATTGTTTTGGAGGCTGTCCTGGAACTCAACTCTGTAGATCAGGCTGGCCTCAAACTCACAGAGATCCTCCTGCCTCTGCCTCCCGAGTGCTGGTATTAAAGGCGTGCGCCACCACCGCCAGGTACAGCCCCGTCTTATGGAGGCATTTTCTCAATTGTGGTTCCCTTCTCAGGTAACTCTAACTTGTGTCAAGTTTACATAAAACTAGCCAGGACGACATGTTTTGTCTGCATGTATATGTACATACATGCATATGAGGAGAATTGTATGGTATTTTTGTATTTCCTTCCCCCCTTTTTAAACTTTTATTTACTCCTTGTGTCTTTCACGTGCATTCTGATCCCTGTCCCTTCATATCTGCCCTCTGCCCTTGCAACCTCCCCCAAAAACATATATAACTCAAATAAAATTTAGGAGAAAAAAAAGAGAAAAATCTCATCGTGGAAGCTGCAGTGTGGCACATCGAGTCACACAGTGAACCCTTTGTCCCTTTACTTGCAAGGGTTCATTGCAGATATTCATTGTCTGGCCCGAGGGCTCTGGTTTCTGCTTCGCTACTGATGCTGGGCCCTCAGTGGAACTCCTGTTATCCTGTTGCCCTGTGTTGTGGAAATCCTGGAGCTTTGGGTCTGCAGGACCGGCCCCTTCCTGTGCTCCAGAAGTCACAGATTTCCGTGATCTGAAAATACTGTCTTTTGAGAAGTACTTTCTCTCTGCCTGCCTTTAAATGAAGCAGACTTGGGATTATTAAAGAAGAGTTCAGGCCGGTGAGTTGACCCAGCAGGTAAAAGTGCTTGAAGCTGCCAACCCTGATGACCTGAGTTCCCTCTGTGGGACCCACATGGTGGAAGGAGACCCAACTGCCCATGCACATGGCACACACCCATCCACCCCAAGTAATTTTTTTTTAAAGGGAGAGTTAACACAGGTTTAAGAGAAAGAGAAGAGGAGAGTACAAATCCAAGAATATGAGTGTGGTTTCCAAGAACCTTTGAGTTCCCTTCAGTTTCTAATGAAAGTTCCTTTGTGCGAGCACCACAGTGCTAGCAGCCTCTGTGTCTTTGTCAGCTCAAAGATGTTTATATGTTGTGAGGAGACTTTCTCTGGACTCCCAGCTCCCAAATAATGACACAGAGACTTCTTATTAATTATGAAAGCTTGGCCTATAGCTTAGGCGTGTTCCTAACTAGCTCTTATAACAACCCGTTTGTAGGAATCTGTGTTCTGCCACGTGACTCATGGCTGTTACCTCTCTATGCGCTCTGCATCTCCTGGCATCTCCACCTTTCTTCTCAGAGTCCTGTCTGTCCCCGGAAGTCCTCCCTAACCTCTTCCTGCCTGGCTGTTGGCTATTCAGCTCTTTATTTTATTTTTTTTAAGATTACTTATTTATTTATTATGAATACAACATCCTGCCTCTATGTATGTCTGCAAGCCAGGAGAGGGCACCAGATCTCATTACAGATGGTTGTGAGCCACTATGTGGGTGCTGGGAATTGAACTCATGACCTCTGGAAGAGCAGTCAGTGCTCTTGACCTCTGAGCCATCTCTCGAGTCCTCAGCTCTTTATTAAACCAGTCAAAAGGTATCTTGGCAAAGACACGTCTTCACAGTGTAAACAAATATCCCATAACAATGTCTTAGAGAAAAATATGATAATGGCATGATGCAGCTTGGAAAAGATGCATATGTGCCCTGGACGGATACCCCTCAAGATTTTCTTCCCCAGAGTTTGAGGTGACTCAGCAGGTAAAACGCTTGCCTCCGAGCCTGATGAACCAAACTCCATCCCTTGAGCCCCACAACCTGCCCCCGATCTCCACATGCATGCCATGTCACAAATTCATCTCTCCAGGGTTTGGAGAGATGGCTCAGCAGTTAAGAGCACTGGCTACTGTAGAGAAAAAGGACCAGCCAAAGAAGCACACCCTAGACAAAGAAACACACTTTGGCCCTGCAACCAGAACCAAAGAAATGCATCCTGACCCTGAAACCAGTGCCAAAGAAACACACTTTGGCCCTGGAATCAGAGCCAGTGAAAGAAATGCACCCTGACCCTAAAACTAGAGCCAAAAGGCTAAAAAGGACCAGAGAAGGAAACACACTTTGACCCTGAAACCAGAGCCAAATCTGACCCTAATCCTGTGTAGAAAACTAGCCAATCCCTGAGCAGAAGATTGAAATCTGGCCAATCCCCACCCTGGAAAACTCCGCCCCATAAGAAGCCCTATATAAACCCTGTGTCTCCTCAGCTTGTGGCTGTTCCTGCTGCCCAGCTGTCCTCTGCCACTTTGACAGAGGACAGCCACTCCCCTGGATTCTTCCCTCCCAAGAAACCCCTTCAATGAGCTTCAGGTGAAGACCTTCTTTTGCAGCGGAGCAGAGATGACCCTGGGCAGGGCAGAGCAGAGCGAGCAGGGCTGTAACACTTCTGGGGAAACCTTCCCCTGGCCAACTCTACTCTCCACTCTCCTGGGAGCAGAGCTGAACTGTAGCAACTTCACCCAGAGGCCCTCTCCTGCTGGAGCAACACTGGGAAAACATCCCCAGCTGGGAAACCCTCTCCTGCCGAACCAGAGCAGATACACTGGGGAAGCCTTTCCCTGAAACAGGGCTGTAAGCTGCTATGCTTACTGCGGCTTGTGGTGGTCCTTGGCTCCTGAGCTCCAGAGTACCTTTCCATCTGAGCTGTGTAACACTCAGTATTCTGTGACTCCTGAGCTCCAGAATACCTGTCCTATCCTATTTGTCCAAAATGCTTACAGCTGTTCTTTCAGAGGACCAGGGTTCAATTCCCAGTAACCACGTGTCAGCTCACAACTATAATTTCAGTTCTAAGGGATCTGATACCCTCACACACACACAAATGCAAGCAAAAACACCAGTGAACATAAATAAGTAAAACTTATTTTAAAAAGAAATCATCTGGGCAGTAGTGGTGCACACGGTTAAACTCAGCACTTGGGAGGCAGAGGCAGGCGGAACTCTGAGTTTGAGGTCAGCCTGGTCTACTGATTAAGTTCCAAGACAGCCAGAGAAACACTGTCTCAGGAAAAAAAGGTTTTTTTCTTCCACCAAATGTAAGCTGGTGCTGCCATCATGGAAGTCACCACGGGATCAAATGGATGACTCAGTGCAGGCCACCTGAGGCAAGAACACATTTCCTTAGTGCTAGTATGCTACACTGTATCCCGACCCGGCAGTGGCTAATGGTAGGTTCCTTTCTTTTTTCTGGAACCACATTGTGTGCTGACTCATCCAAAGGAGGAAGTCAGGCCTCCTCTGTTCCCACATGCCCTGACGAGGTCAAGGGAAGAGTTACTTTCAACAAAGCAACAGCTCCTTTGCCCCGCTAGAGTAGAGGTAGAGTCAGCAAGCACTCAGCATGTTCGAGGCCCTGGGTTCCGTCCCCAGCATCACAGAAAGCAACACCCTACTTCAGAGTTGTTTTGTTGTCTGTGTTTCTTGTGTATGTCATCTGAGAATGTTGTTGCTGTTGGTGGTGGTTTCTTGAATTGTATTGTTACCAGGGGAGGTTTTTTGTTTTTAATGATTAATCCTTTTTATGTGCATTGGTGTTTTGCCTACATGTATGTCTGTGTGAGGGTATCAGATTCCCCGGGACTGGAGTTAACTGCTGAGCCATCTCTCCAGCCCCCCATTTGGGAGTTGTAAGTCTCATTCTTAAATTAACATAGACCCAGAAGGATCATTTTATTAGCATTTGGGAGAAAAACAGGACAAACTGTAGGGTCCTTAGATCACTCCAAATGACCAGAAGACACCCTCCCGATATGCAATTGCAGAAGGCAGCTTTGTTTTTGAGGAAAAACCAGCGTGCTGAGGCCCACCCAAAATGACTTCAAACCTGGGGGATGGTAAGGCAGCCCCTTTTAAGCCTGCTTAGGGAATTCCAGCTGTGGTGTACTTCGAAGTGATTGGGTATACACTCTTACTGATACAGGAATCATTTTATGACTGGCTCATGGTATCTGGTCAGCAACTATGGTTGTGGTGTCAGTGGCGCACGCCTTTAATCCCAGCACTTGGGAGGCAGAGGCAGGTGGATCTCTGTGAGTTCAAGGCCAGCCTGGTCTACAGAGAGAGTTCCAGGACAGTCTCCAAAACAATACAGAGAAACCCTGTCTCGAAAAACCAAAAAAAAAAAAAAAATAGTTCCTGTTTGTGGCAGGACAGGCCCCTGATTGGCTACCAGACTGGACGCACTTCCTGAGGATCTGGTTGAAGCCAGACATGAGTCAGCATAGGATGCTGGGGTGTTATGTGGAAGAAGTCTGGGCAGACTGGCTCCTGGAAAAAGACAAAAACAGCTGGCCCAGGTCCCTTCACAAGCAAACTAAAATCTTGGCAACTACCAGGAGGAAGGTGTGGGAAAGAGGAAGAAAGCTTTGAGTTAGGGCCAGTGTAGTGGTTTGAAAGAAAATGACCCCCGAAGAGAGTGGTACTATTTGGAGGTGTGGCCTTGTTGGAGGAAGTGTGTCACTGTGGGGGCGGGCTTTGAGGTCTCTTTTCTCAAGCTTCACTCAGTGTGACAGTCAGTCAACTTCCTGATTCCTGACCCCATGTCTGCCTGCACGCTGCCATGCTCCCCTTCATGATCCTAACAGACTGAGCCTCTGAAACTGTAATCAAGCCACCCCAATTAAATGTTTTCTTTGTAAGAGTTGTAGAGGTCATGGTGTCTCTCACAGCAATAAAAACCTAAGACAGTCAGCGATGGTGGTCTGTAAACTTCTTTCTAAAGTGGGGGAGGGGTATCTTCCAAGAAAACAGAAAGCTGGGGGTGTTGAGGCAACCATGCTTAGAGTTTTGGTTAGCATTCAGATGAGAGGTTGAAGGAGGAAATGGCAAAGTTATGCCATTTCTGAGTTAAAACTCAGAAAATCTGGCAGGCTTAGTATTGAGATCTGTAGTTAGCTGCCCTGCCCCTGGAGCCACATTCGTTTCAAGGCAGTGGTTCTAAAACTGTGGGTCTCGACCCCTTTGAGGGCTCCTTTCACAGGGGTCACCTAAGGCCATCAGAAAACACAAATATTTACATTATGATTTATAATAGTAGCAGAGTTAGTTATGAAGTAGTGGTGAAAACAGTTTTATGGTTGGAGGTCACCACAACATGAGGAACTGTATTAAAGGGTCACAGCATTAGGAGAGTCAAGGAATCATGGACTTAAAGGGATAATTATTCCTCCCATTTTATTATATCTACAGGTGGATCTGTTTTCCTCAGGGATGGTCCTGGCCAGGTGATTGTCAGGCCCAATTAGATCCCCCTCCTTTTTTAAAAACTTAATTTTAAGCTCAAGGACTATTTTATTAGTTTGAAAAAACAAATAGAAATCAGGGTAGGCAAGGTGTAAATCTCTGCAGCTACTGGGAGGAAAAAAAAAAACGATGGAGAAGGAAATGGAGTCATCTCTCTTTAAGGGCCAAGGAAGCTGGCAGGCTCTGTGGTGAAGGTTGGCAAGGGGCTTCATGAAAGGGAGGGAGGGGGGCTTCAGAGAAAGAGGGACAGAGCCTAGAGTGTTAGGGCAAGCATGCTTAGGACCGCAGTGGTATTTGAAGAGATAGATGGAAAAGTTATGATATGCTTCCAGTTTGATTAACTCTAAAGGAGGAGACATATAATGTTCTAGTCCTTGGGGCAGAGCAGAATGCAATGTTCTACGCAAGGCAAGAGAGTCTATCTTCTGACCTGGAGAAAGTAGCTTTCCCTAAAAGGGCATCAACGGGGTTCTGATGTTTCTACATTCTCATATGGTATTTTATCTCTTAAAAAGGTTCTCAGTCTGGGGGCTGGAGAGATGGCTCAAAGGTTAAGAGCACTGACTGCTCTTCCAGAGGTCTTGAGTTCAATTCTCAGCAACCACATGGTGGCTGACAACCATCTACAATTCAATCTGGTGTATATGTAATAAATAAATAAATCTTTTTAAAAAAGGTTCTCAGTCTGTCACACACGTCTCTCTCTCTCTCTCTCTCTCTCTCTCTCTCTCTCTCTCTCTCTCTCTCTCTCTCTCTCTCTCTCTCACACACACACACACACACACAGAGTCACGAGTGAGAGCCAGAGGACAATTCGCCAGGAGTCACTCACTCCTTTCACCACGTGAGCCCAGGCACGTTTGCACCCTGAGCCACGTCACCTGCCCTGGTTTTGACTCTAGGAGAGGCAGTTGGGACTCATCTAGGTCTAGTGTTGCCAGGGAAACAGGAGATGGGATCCAAAAGCTGACTATGAGGGAAGGTCCATCTTCAGTGGCTACCTAACAGAAACAGTCTCATCATGTAGCCTAGGCTGACCCAGAGCTCAGGTCCTCTTGCTTTGGTTCTCCAATTGCTGGGGTTACAGGTGCAAGCCATCATGCCCAGGCTTCAGTTTTCCCCCTTTCAGCTGAGGAAGTGGATTAGCTCAAGGAAATTTGTTCGACAAAGTTAGACTGGACTCAGCCCCAAGCCTCTGTCTAGGGTGGCCTTGAAGTTAATATTTGTGTGTGGTTCGGTATAGTGACACATGCTTAGAACCCTGGCACTGGAGAGGCACAGGCTTGAGGAATCACAGGTTTACGGGCAGCAATCTACAAGTGTGTTCTAGGACAGCCAGGGCTGCATAGTGAGACCTTGTCTCACAAACAGGACTGGGGAGCGTGCTCATTTGGTAGTGCTTGCCATGCAAGCTTGAGGACCCGAGTTTGATTCCAACGCTTTAAAAAAAGGTTGTTATGATTTACTTATGTGTATGTGTGGGTGTTTTATCTACATATATGACTGTGTACCAAGTGCACGCCTAGTGCCTGTGGAAGTCAGAAGAGGGCATTGGATCCCTGGAACCAGAGTTAACTACAGCTATCAGCCACCATGTGGGTGCTAGGAACTGAACCCAGGTCATCATCTTTTTTTTTCCAAGACAGGGTTTCTCTGTATTGTTTTGGAGCCTGTCCTGAAACTCAGTCTATAGACCAGGCCGGCTTCAAACTCACAAGAGATCCGCCTGCCTCTGCCTCCCCATTGCTGGGATTAAAGGCGTGCACCACCAAAGCCCAGCAAACCCAGGTCTTCTAAAGGACAACAGGTGCTCTAATCACTGAGCAATCTCTCCAGCCCCATAAGCTCCACTTTCAACATGTTAAGTTTGGTCATCCTAGGTCTTCATGAAGTGTGGAACAGGCACTCAACGCGAAGTTCGGCTAACTCAGGAGCCTCTGCTTGAGGTGGCTCAGAGCCACAGAAGGCTCCAGCGTAAGCTTTGGTGCCAGGATCTAGAACATGAGTAGAGGTGGGAACTCCCAGTCTTTCTCCCCGCAGCCTGGGTATTGGGGTTACACTCATGTGTCATCTTCCCCCAATGCTGTCTTCCCTGGTCCCAGCCACTAGCATTCAGACAGCTACTGTATGAAGTGTCCCCTCCCAGTTATCACTGTCATTCACCAGTTTCCACCCTCACACTGCTTACAAAACCCATCTGAGCTCCTGTTTTGTATTTATTTCTTATTTATTACTATCATTTGTTTGTCTTTTTGATACAGGGAATCTCTGTGTGACCCTGGCTGTCCTGGAACTCACTCTGCAGACCAGGCTGACCTCGAATTCAGAGATCCCCCTGCCTCTGTCTGGAATTAAAAGCATGTGCCACCACGCTGGTTGTATTTGTGTGCTGGGAATTGAACTCAGATCCACTTAAGATATTTCTCCAGTCCCTGCACCTAACAAATGTCTGCTTTATTGTGTGTTTCTGTAGCTGGATACAGTCTGTGAAGTCAAGGACCGGTCTCTCTCATCCCACCCCACATGTGTGTCGTAGGCTTCCTAAGTACGGGGCCTTCCTAATTTTACATTCTTTTCATGTGTATGGGTGCTTTGCCACGTGTATATGCCACACACATATTGTGTGTGAAGTGCCCAGGAAGGGTAGGAGGGGGCATCGGACATGCCGCCCCACAACTGGACTTACAGATAGTGAGCCACCGTGTGGGTGCTGGGAGTCAAACCCAGTTCTCAGGAAGAGCACCAGAGCTCTTAGCCTCAGAGCAATTTCTCCAGCCCCAGCTGGTGCCTTTTGTAGGGCAGGGGCAGGGGCAAGCATCGGATTTATGGAGAATTGTGTACTAGCTGAGTGGTTAAGAATCAGGAAGGGGGGGGGCTGGAGAGATGGCTCAGCGGTTAAGAGCACTGCTTGCTCTTCCAAAGGTCCTGAGTTCAAATTCCAGCAACCACATGGTGGCTTACAACCATTTATAATTAATCTGGTTCCCTCTTCTGGCATGCAGACATACATGCAAACAAAATACTGTGTATGTAATAAAAAAAAAGGATCAGGCCTGGGGATGTAGCTAAGGGGTACAACACGTGCAAAGCATATACGAGGCCTTGGACTTGATAACCACCCATAAAGAAACACGAATTCTCTTCAGCTGGCAATGGTGGTGAATACTAACATAAATGATTTTCAGTCCCTTTCAAAAAGGGAAACAGAAGAAACAACAAGTGCCCAATAGGTGGGACATGCCTATAACAGGGAGGGAGAATAGAGGAAGAAATGGCTTAGTTTTGACTGCTAACTCCCATCTCAACAATCTAGGACTGAGAAGAACTGTTAAAAAAAAACCCATAAGGGGAGCGGTGCTGGAGAGATGACTTAGACACGAGTTCAGTTCCCAGCCCCAGGTCCAAGGGCTCACAACTGTCTCTTCTGCGGCCTCCCACCCATACAAATGTGGCACGCGCGCGCACACACACACACACACACACACACACACACACACACACACACAAAAAATAAATAAACGATCATTGAAAAGTCCTGGATAGGGCTGACAATATCTTGGTGGGTAAAGGTGTCTTGCCCAGTCGGAGCTGAAAACCTGAGTTTGATGCCCCCAGATCTGCAAAGGGAAGGAGAGAACCGACTTCCCAAAGTTGTCCTCTGACTGCACCAGGACCACGCATGTGAACCCACTCAGAATAAATAAAAATACAAAGTCCCTGGAATGCGTCTTTAACTTGTACAGGGCCCTGGGTTGGAAACCCAGCACTAAAAAGTTGGGATCTCTCACATAAACCTGACATGACAGTTCACCTGCAATGCACACCAACATCCCAGAAGCTACAAGTTGAACTACAGCGTTCAAGTATAAAATAAACTGTCCTAATATTTAAAACGAGAGGTTTGTTCCCAAACTTCGGCAGACCTCTTAGGGAATATAAATGCCGAGTGCATTCTCTACAAGAGCACTCTGAGAGGACTACAGGAAACTGAAACACAGCAGGGTCCAAGCCCAGAGAGGCAGGCTTTCCCCAGGCTGATGCTGGGGCTAGAAGGATCGCGCCCCTCACACACACTGCACACTCCCCATCGCCCTAACAAACCGCTTTCCACCCCTCTCCTACCATTAGGCTCCCCACCCTACCCATCTTCTTGGAATAGTCCTTCCTTTCGCCATTCATAGTCCGGCGAATTTCACGCCACGGCCTCTCCCCAAACAAGGAGTTATCTGCTCTGACTTCCCGAAGCAAATGAGGTGGTATAACTAGCAGAAACGGCGTACTAGCTTGTTTTAACCATATTATGAGGTCATAATGGTCCCACAGCCCAGGATGAGGCACACTCAATAAATAGTTGCCTGCACAATTTAAAACGGGTTAGCTCCGAGGGGGGAGTAGAAGAAAATGACTCAAAACAGAGGGGTGAGCTGAGCTTCTTGGCATGGTGTCTTCACAAAACCGAACGTGGGTCAGGCAGATGTGATGAGCCAAACTATTACAAGAATGTCCTAAGTAGGTCAGTGTTCCCTACCACTTTAAGACCAGAGGCATCGTCTGCGCGCCTGCGTACTGAGAGGGCAAACGCCTCTTTTCCCCCTCCCCCTCTTCCTCCCAAACTCCCCAGCCGGCGCATTCTCCCATGCTCCCCTC
Source organism: Mesocricetus auratus (assembly GCF_017639785.1). Taxonomy (NCBI): domain Eukaryota; kingdom Metazoa; phylum Chordata; class Mammalia; order Rodentia; family Cricetidae; genus Mesocricetus; species Mesocricetus auratus. The sequence goes on from NW_024429182.1 coordinate 15,742,555, forward strand.
CTTCGGGTGGCGTAATGGTCCGTCCCAGAGGGTGGCGCTCATCCTGGAGGGTGGCAGGCCAAATGGTACGTTCCACTGCCGCGTACCTCCCCGGTCTTCACGGAGCCCTTTCTTCTGTTTCCCCCTAGCAAATAAAGCGTAGTGGGCTGATCCCAAAGAAGGAGGGGGAGCCGGGCTAGGGACCGGTCTGAGCCGGTCTGTGGCGCAGGCGCAGTGCGGATAAACAGGAAGCGGGCGGCAGAGGCAGCGGCAGAGGCAGCTCAGGGACTCCAGGGGCAAATAGTCGAGGAATTAAGGCCGTTTGGAGGGCGACGGACGCTGAGGACGAAAGAAGGCTCCTCGGCCCTCCTTCCGTGAAGACGCGGTGGCGGTCTCGCCTTCCGCTTAGGCTCCCGGCTCCCAGCCCAGGCGGAGGCAGCGGCTGACAAAGGGCTCTAGCCGGTGCCGCCGCCCTTCTCATCCGGGCACTCGGGCCCCCGCCGAGAGGAAGGGGGAAGGGCGGAGGGGGAGGGGAAGGAGCCCGGGAGACGCGCGTTCGGAGCCGCGGCCCTTCGCAGGGCTCCGGCCTGTGGCCCAACGGACCGAGGAGGAGCTGCGGCGGTGGCGGCGGCCGGCGGCAGGAGGATGGTGCAGAAGGAGAGCCAGGCGGCGCTGGAGGAGCGGGAGAGCGAGCGCAACGCCAATCCTGCCGCAGCCTCGGGGGCCTCGCTGGAGCCGCCAGCAGCTCAGGCGCCCGGAGAAGACAACCCATCCGGAGCCGGGGCGGCGGCCGGGGCCGGGGCGGCCGGAGGGACCCGCAGGTTCCTGTGCGGCGTGGTGGAAGGTGAGTTCGCCTTCCAGCCCCGCCCCGGTGCTCAGCACCTGTCCCCCGGGAGGGGCGTGCTGTTGCTTCTGCAGGGGGCTCCCCCGGGTCGTAAGCTTGCCCTTGCTAACACGGGTGTGGCGGAGGCGAGAGGAGACGGCGGACACACTTCTTTTCCTCTGGTTTTTAGCGTCCGATTCTCCTGGCTATTCAGTAGCCTGACCCCACCCTCCTTGGGCTTGGAGCCAGGCCGACCGTGGAGGAGGCGGCGGTGGCAAGGAGCCTGTTGTTAGGCTCTTGTGTTTCACTGCTTTGGACCTTGGGATCTCGGTCCCCAGGGTTGTGTGCTTTCAAATGAAGAAATTTGTGCAGCGCTCCCGCCCCCGCCCTTGTAGGGATGTAAAATTCAGCCCACACAGATATGCTGCTTGTGAAGGGGAGAGCAGTCGGCCTATAATATTTCAAATTACTCCGGGCTTAGGATATTTTGTTGCTGGCCTGCAAGCCCCTTTTCCTCGTGAAGACTCATTTGCAGTCGAGCAAAGTGTCATGTTTACCAGTTGCTGTTCTTTGGCTTGTGTGTGTGTGAAAATTTCTGTATAACATTCTGAGAGCATTTGTGATGTGAAGTTAAAATTCAGTGAAAGGTTTAATTTTTATAGTTACTGTCTTCCTTCTCAGAGGAGCGTTCTGGTAGTGAGGGAAGATGCCAGAAGATCTTATTGCAATTGCTGCATAAGAATGGGCAGATAGCTGAACTCAGGGAAGCACTTTACCTTAGGTCTTCCCTAACTACATCGTAGTTTGAATTTTCTTACGTTTTTGGCAAACCCAATGTTTCCTAGCTTTTTTTAAAAATTCTCATTACTGGAGAATATGGAAACTTATCCTCAAATCACAAAGGCTAAAAGTAGGATTCCCCTGGTGGCTGGGAGCATCAGCGTTCCAGTCTTGTCACAATGTATGTCCGTTTTGAAAGACGAAAGGTAGCCGTTATGGTATTCTAGATGAAGATTAATTGCAGGGAGAGAACATTCTTGGCAGCTAAAATAAGATGTGAAACAGCTCAGCAAAATTAGAGAAATTGGGGGCAGACTGTTAGTATTTCTGAAACATGGGGGCTCTGTGTATTGTCCACACTGTGTTTGCTAGAATGCAGAGAGCTTTCAGAGAAACTGTGATGGGATTTTTTTAAGACAAAGAAGGCATGGCAATTTTATTTCTGACAAAAACTGTGGGTATAAAACAAGTTATACAAATGGTTAAGATCTGTGTGAAGCCGGGCGGTGGTGGCATACGCCTTTAATCCCAGCACTCGGGAGGCAGAGGCAGGTGGATCTCTGTGAGTTCGAGGCTGGGCTCGTCCGACAGCCTCCAAAACAATACAGAGAAACCCTGTCTCAAAATACCAAAAAAAAAAAAAAAATCTGTGTGAACTCTTGTTGAGTTAGTCTCTGAGGTCCATCATGTTGTTTGCAGACAGGGCCTCCTATGGCCTAGGGTGGGCCAGACGCTGACTAAAGCACAGAATGACTTTGACCTTCTGATCCTCCTGCCGTCTGGAGTGGCTGGGATCACAGGCCACCACCCCAGTTTAGATGCAATTTTTCCCCCCAGACAGGGTTTCTATCCTGGCCCTTGCTCTGTAGGCCAGGCTGACCTCGAACTCACAGAGCTCCGCCTGCCTCTGCCTCCTCTGCCCAGCTAGGTGTAACTTTTTTTGTTTTGTTTTTATGCTTTGTTGTTGTTTCGTCCCCCTTCCAGAATGGCCCGGAATTCACTTTGTGTTCCAGACTGTTGAAGGTTTGAGCCACGTTGCCACACAAGGTGTATTGTATTGTCAAAGGTCCTAGGATGATGAGTAGTGGGGGCAGATTTCAGGGGTGCAGAAAATGTAGAGCTAACCATGCATGTTGAGTTGATACTCTTGGTAATCTAGCATTAGTAGGCAGAGAGAAGGGTTCAGGGTTTGAGGCCAGCAGCCTGGGTTACAGAGTAAGGCCTTTTTTCAGCAACAAGAAGTAGAAGTCTGAAATGAGTTATGCTGGAGTGAATGTTGAGAAATGTGGCCGGCTTGTGGCACACATCTTTAATCCCATCTGGAGGCAGAGGTACGTTGATGTCTGTAAGATCAAGGCCAGCCTGGTCTACAGAGTTCCAGGACAGCTAGGGCTACACAGAGAAACCCTGTCTGGGGCAAGGGAGGTGGGAAGTGAGTCTTCCTTTTAAAGTATGTTAAAATAGCTCTGTTTTCAGTTGTGTTTTTCCTCCTCTCATTCCCATATGTATATTTTTCTTTAGTTTATATATTTATTTATTATTTATGCAGTATTCTGCCTATGTGTATCTCTGCAGGCCAGAAGAAGGCACCAGGTCTCATTATAGATGGTTGTGAGTCACCCTGTGGTTGCTGGGAATTGAACTCAGGACCCCTGGAAGAGCAGCCAGTGCTCTGAGCCATCTCTCCGGCCCCCATATATTTTTCTTAAATGAGCACTGAACCAGCCCCTGTGTATTCAGTATTTCTTGTTTGAGAGCATCCTATGAGGATAGGAAATACTGTAGTTATTTCCAGGATGGTTTTCTTTTTTTCCCTACAAACCTTGGTTGGTTTTAACTCTTGCTAATAGTACACTTCCCTCTTTGTGGTCCAATTAATCCAAACCATAAACCTGACTCTAAAAGAGTTTCTGAAGATTAAATTGTTAGAATTAGGGGTTCAAGCTGGGCGGTGGTGGCACACACCTTTAATCCCAGCACTCTGGAAGCAGAGGCAGGTGGATCTCTGTGAGTTCGAGACCAGCCTGGTCTACAAGAGCTAGTTCCAGGACAGCCTCCAAAGCCAGAGAAACCCTGTCTCAAAAAACCCAAAAAAACAACAACAAAAAAACAAATAAAAAAAAAGAACTAGGGGTTCGAGAGATGCCAAGTACAGTGTGTAACTCCAGGAATCCCACTCCCTTTTCCTCTGAGAACAACACATACATGTGCACAGACACATGCAGGTGAAGCATAAAGTTTAGAAATAGAAGGTGCTGCTAGGGTTTAATGATGATTGTTGTGTCATTCTTTTGGGGATACAGAATATCTGCCTAGGATTAGAGTTCCTTTGGGAGGGTGCTTATGTTCAAAATGCTTTAAAAAAAGTGTTTGGCCGTAAACAAGGCACAACATGGAAAATACAGCATGTCTGTGGAGGTCAGAGGACAATTTGCAGGAGTCCTTGTGGGTCCCAGAGGTTGTCAGGCTTGGCAGCCGCCTTTATCTGCAGAACCGTCTAGCTGTCCCCAGAGTGCTTATTTTGACCATCTTCCTTATTTCTTGCTAATGATGATTAGGTTGAGGGAAAGGATAGATTGGCTCTGTGAGGTCTATAGTGGTGTTCCTAGTGTGCTGGAGAGCTCCAAATGCCAGCTTTGCTGTCTGTCAGTCAATTTTTAGACATTATTTCATATACTTAGTTTTTCTTAAATGCAAAATAGCTGTAACTAGAAAAACAGTGTAGAAGTTTGTTTCCTAGAGTGGACACTAGGAAGTTTTTGTTGTGTTTTGTTTTTTGAGACAGAGACTAGAATGTCAGTTAACACCCCTTAACATTTATTTGTTTGTTTCTGTTTGTTTTTTGAGACAGGGTTTCTCTGTTTAGCCCTGGCTGTCCTTGAACTTGCTTTGTAGACCAGGCTGTCCTCGAACTCCGAGGTCCTCTGCCTGTCTCTGCCATGCTTGTCACCACACACTCTCACTCCTAATTTTTCATTTCACAACTTGACTCTGGAATTAAGAGGGCTTGAAAGTTTGTTGTTCAGGTCAGCACCTCTGTTGAGTTTGTGACTATATGCCTGTTATTTATTTAGTCCCTTTTTTGTTGGGAACTTTTAAAAATGGTGATCATAGCCAAGTGGGGTTAGCCTGGAACTATGTAGTTCAGACTGGCTTCAAACTTAAGATGACTCTTCCTTGGCCTGTTAATGTGCTGGGACCACTGGCCATCTTAATCTTCCCTGCTAGTGTTAACACTTGGGTTTGCTCGTGTCGTGTGTGCTGTCCCGGCCCCTCTGTAAGATAGTTACTCTTTAAACTTCCACAGTGGTAGAGTGCTTGCCTAGTATGGTCAAGGTTCTGAGGTCATTGCCAGGATTTGGGGGGAAAAGTGTGTTTTGTTATGTGGGTACTGAGAATGTGTAGTCTCATGAATACTAAACCAGTGCTCTCACTGAATTGTATCCTCAGCAAGCATGAAGAGTCCTTGCTGGCAGTAAAAAGATGGTGGTACTCCTTGTAATTCATGTGCTTGGAAGGCAGAAGCAAGAGTGTTGCTACAAGTTTGAGGACAGCCTGTATAAGTTCTGGACCAACCAGGGCTACCTAGCTAGACATCTTGTCTCACTAAAAATAAAACCCTATCTTATATGTAATAAGTGTCATAGTGGGAAATATGAAAATTTATGAGCAGTGAGAATAAGTGACCTCTTATCAACACTTACAGGTAAATGTGTCATTGAATAGCTTTCAGATTCTGATGTGTTCTATCCTTGCCACTCCCCCAGCCTCAGTCTCTGTCTCTGTCTGTATCCCTCCCTCCCTTCTTCCTCCCCTTCTGTTTCCTTCCCTCCCTGATTCAGGACCTTTGGTAGATGAGGCTGTTCACCCAGTAAACTAAGCTGTTAGCACCTCTGCACATTTCTTACTTTAAAAAGGTTTTGTAACGGCCGGGCGTTGGTGGGGCACGCCTTTAATCCCAGCACTCGGGAGGCAGAGGCAGGCGGATCTCTGTGAGTTCGAGACCAGCCTGGACTACCAAGCGTTCCAGGACAGCCTCCAAAGCCACAGAGAAACCCTGTCTCAAAAAAAAAAGAAAAGGTTTTGTAACTTTTTCTTAAACTGTACCTCATTTTTAATCTTATTTTCTTTTAACTCTAGGGTTTTATGGAAGACCTTGGGTAATGGAACAGAGAAAAGAACTCTTTAGAAGGTAAGTTTTATGTGACAGAGGAGATCCTTACGTAGGATAACCCTGATATTATAAAGCAGGGGTTGTTCTCCTTTAATCCTTTAGATCTTTGCCTAGGCTAGTGGTTTTCAAACTTTTCCTGGGGAAGTTGACAGGGTTTGGGGCTTTGTCTACTTTATTCAGAGTTGTGTTTTTGTTCAAGAATTAATATAATGGCGTGCTTTGTGATACTTAATTTGTTAAGGGCTAGAGAGATGGCTCAACGATTTAAGAGCACTGGCTGCTCTTTCAGAGCACCTGGGATCAATTCCCATATTCCCAGCACCCACATCACAGCTCACAACTCTCTGTAACTCTAGTTCCAGGGGATCTGACACCCTCACACCAATGTAAATAAATAAAATTCCATTGATAGTTAAGTTTAACAGTAGAAATTTATTTATAGCCAAATTAATGTTGCCTACTTATGCATATGTAATTTTCTTTCTCTTAAGGCTTCAGAAATGGGAATTAAATACATACTTGTATGCTCCAAAAGATGACTACAAACACAGGATGTTTTGGCGAGAGATGTATTCAGTGGAAGAAGCTGGTAATCTTTGTGTGTGTGTGTGTGTGTCTGTGTACATATATGTGTATGCCCCTGAACTTGCACACATGTGCAGACAGATGCTTGAGTATGGAGTTTATTTTCTCTTTCCAGCTGAAGGTCTCAGGGATTGAATTCTGTCTGACAGACTGTGTCGCAAGTACTTTTTCCTTAGCCATTTTGCAGGCCTTGTGGTAATGTTTTTATTTTGATCAGTTGAGTTCAGAATATACGTGTGAGTGAGAGGACTCTCTTAAGGTAGTTATACTAAACTTTTACTAAAAATTGTATTTTACTTTATGAGTAGTTTCCTTTTGTCTGGTAGCTAGTCTTTGTGATCTAGAGAAGATTTAAAGTGACATAACAAGGTCATGGTTGTGAGTGGTTCATAGATATGCCAGACTGACTTCACTTGTTCTGTGGTCAGAGATGATATTCTTTATTTCTGCTAGTGATCTTTAAATCATAAACTACTAGGCAAAGTACCAAACCCAGAGACAGGATTTGGAGAAAGAAAGAAAAGGCCACCTGCCTTGAGTACAAATTTGAGGTACTCTTCAGATTTAACCAAGATAAATCCTATTTTTTTAAGATTTTATTTATTAGCCGGGTGTTGGTGGCTCACGCGTTTAATCCCAGCACTCAGGAGGCAGAGGCAGGCGGATCTCTGTGAGTTCGAGACCAGCCTCAGAGGAATCTGCCTGCCTCTGCCACCCAAGTGCTGGGACTAAAGGTATGCGCCACCACTGCCCGGCACCAAAGGAAGTGTTTAGAGGCTCACAGTTCTAGAGAGTTAGAGTACATGACCATTATTGTGGGGAACATGGCAGCAGGTGGGCAGGCTGGAGCAGCAGCTGAGGGATTATATCTTGATTCCTAAGCATGAGTCAGAGGGAGCAACTGGGAATGATAGGCTTGTGAAATCTCACTGCTGGCCACCAGTAACACACGCCCAATAAAGCCGCACCTCCCAGACCTTCCCAAACAGTGCCAAGTATTCAAACATGCACCTGTGGGAGCCATTACTTATTCAAGCTACTATAGGGGTGGTGACGCACACCTTTTATTCCAGTGTTTTGGGGGTAGAGGTGGGTTTCTTTGTAAATCAGACAAGTGACACTGTAGAGCAACCTAGTGGACAAATAAACATCTTGTACTTAAAATTAAATACTATACATGTTTAGCTAATATGATAGATGATCGTGTATGGAACCAAGACAGTGGCTGCAGAAACTTTTCTTAAATGGTGAAGCCATTAAAAGTTAAATGACCTCTGTGTGGTGCTGTTTTCTGTTCTCTGTAAGTAAATGTGCCTTTAACTTATTATCTGATGGTATTGGTAATACAATTTTGTGTGATCACTATTCAAAATACAGTTAAGTGTCTGTTATACTATTAAATTTTATTTATAGTTATGTTCTTAGATATTTTAAAAATTGACTATCTTTTTTTTTTTTTTTTTTTTTTTTGGTTTTTCCAGACAGGGTTTCTCTGTGGCTTTGGAGGCTGTCCTGGAACTCACTCTGTAGACCAGGCTGGTCTCGAACTCACAGAGATCCACCAGTCTCTGCCTCCCGAGTGCTGGGATTAAAGGCGTGCGCCACCAACGCCTGGCAATTGACTACCATCTTAAAGGCTAAAAATCTGTGACTTTTATGGATATTATAAGATGAAGTATTAGAATTTTTTTTCCTCTTTATAGTCACATTTTTGTTGTATAGTCACATTTTTGAAGTATTAGAATTATTAAGGGCATCACTTGTTTAATTTTTATTTCATTTGCATTGGTATTTTGCTTACATGTATATCTTTGTGAGGGTATTAGATCTTGAGAGTTACAGACAGTTGTGAGCTGCCATGTGGGTACTGGGAATCAAATTTAGAACTTCTGGAAGAGCAGCCAGTGCTAGTAATCACTGAACAGACATCTCTCCAGCCCTCTAAGGACATTACTTAAACCTTATTTTTTACAAAAGTGTCTTCTTTCTTTTAAATTAAAGCAGTAGAGGCCTGTGTGCCAGCACATATCTGTAAGTCCAGTCCTCTATCCCAGAGTTTTGGAGACTGAGGCGGGAGCATCATAAGTTCAAGGCCAGCCTGTTCTACATAGTCTGGCTTCAGGTAGATTAGTGATGGAGGGATGGCTAGTGTTACAGTTGAGTGATAGTTGTGATAAATTGATAGATGAATGGAATTGTGTAAATTTATTTACCATAGGAATTTCAGTTTCTCAGATACACTCCTTCACCCTCCCAAAAGTAATGATACCTTTCAGATGTTACAAGAAGTAAAAATGGTTTGTGTTTGGTCAGAGAATTGACAATTCTGGGGGAGTTGTTTAAGACCAGGGCTGTGATGGAGGGATTGTGTAGACCGTGTGATAGCTTTGAGAGGTGATAGATAAATGGAGTTAGGTAAGCTTGACTTAGGAATTTTATTTACTCAGATAACCCCCTCTAAAAACACAAAGTGGTTATACTAGTCAAATGTTAATGAGAAGTAGAAATGGTTTGTATTCAGTAAGAGAATTGACAATTCGGGTGGGGGGTGTTTGTTTGAGAAGAGGCAGGTGAGATGGTTTGTTGTATAAGGGTGCCTGCCATTGAGCTTGGCAACTTGAGTTTGATTCTCAGGACATATGGTGGAAGGAGAGAATTGATTCCTTCAGTTGTCCTCTGTGTACACATTGCAATTAGTGCACACACAAATAAAAATGCAAAAACAATAAAAAGAACATGTTTTACTGATACTAACTTATTTTCCCCAAAAGGCTAAGAACTATTTGAAAATGAGAGAAGTAAGGTCTTTTTAAAATATTGGTGCAAATAAAAGTGAATTTTTTGTTTGTTTGATGCAGGTCCTATTTCTTAACTCAAGCTGGCCCAGAATTCACTTTCAGTATGTAGCCCAGGCTGGCCTTAAACTCATAGCTGTGCTCTTGCCTTAGCCTCATGAGTGCTGGGATTATAGGTGTGAGCCAGTACAGGGGGCGTCTGAAACTTGCTCTTTTCTCTTTGTATGAATGGTTATTGTAGGCTTGTGCCATTTTATGTAGCCTGCTATCACAGTGAATATGAGAATTTTTTTCTTTTTATTGTTTTGGGATAGCTTTTTTTTATATATATATAGTCCAAACTGACCCATGTAGCTGAGTCTGGTCTTGAACTCCTGATCTTCCTGCTTCAGTTCTGCCTAATATTGTACCAAAATACCTTACATGAATATGATACTTTCTAAATTTTAAAGATCCTACTGTAAATCTGAAGGAATGATGTTTTCACTTAGAAAGTATAGTTTATTTTAGCATTCTGAGTTGCTTTCTAAAACTAAGACTCTGTTCTTTAGAGCAACTTATGACTCTCATCTCTGCTGCACGAGAATATGAGATAGAATTCATCTATGCTATTTCACCAGGATTGGATATCACCTTTTCTAACCCCAAGGAAGTATCAACATTGAAACGCAAACTAGATCAGGTAATTTTTATGGCATTTTCTTAATTGCTTTATGATGTTAAAAGGAAATAAAATTAATACTTTATTCTATAGCTATTACTTCATAATTCTGGGTAGAGAAATATTTGTCAGTCAAAAAACTTAACTAAAATACCAATGAGATCCACTTGCCTCTGCCTCCTGAGTACAGGGGTTAAAGGTGTGGGCCACCACCAGGCTGCCTGTTTTATTCTTTTTTTTTTTTTTTTTTTTTTTTTTTTTGGTTTTTCCGAGACAGGGTTTCTCTGTGGCTTTGGAGGCTGTCCTGGAACTCGCTTGGTAGTCCAGGCTGGTCTCGAACTCACAGAGATCCGCCTGCCTCTGCCTCCCGAGTGCTGGGATTAAAGGCGTGCGCCACCAACGCCCGGCCCCTGTTTTATTCTTTAAGCAAACATTCATACTGGTGGCATCACATGGGTAGTGAAACTTTTAAGGTGGTAGCTTGGTGTGATGACTCATTATAATATTCCAGCATTTGAGAGGCTGAAGTAAGAGAATTGCTAAGAATTTGAGGTCACCCTGGCTTACAGTTAGGACTCTCGCTTAAAAAGAGGAAGCTGGAGAGATGGTTCATCAGTTAGGAGCACTGGCTGCTCTTCCAGAAATCCCAGATTCAATTCCCAGCATCCTCAAGACAGCTCACAATTATCTATAACTCCAGTACCAGGGGATCTCATGCTCTCTGCTGGTGTCTATAGGCGTAGCATGCACGTGGTGCACAGACATACATACAGACAAAATCATGCACATAAAATAGATCTTAAAAAAAAAAAACCAACAACAAATTAAGAGGCAGTGCAAGATGGCTCGGTAAGTATAAGCTCTTGCTGCAGGAGCCTAGAGATCTGAGATTGCTTCTTGAAACTCACATTTATAAACCTGGATCCAGTGACTTAAATCGGTAATCTCAGCATTCCAATTCAGAAATTGGAGGTGGATACAGAATTACTCAAAAGCTCAGTGCGACAGCTAGTTTGTAGTACATAGCATGATGGCAACAGTAGAGACCCTGCCTCAATGACAAGAAGAGAATTCAACTCATGAAAGGTTTTTGTGACCGCCACATGTGCAGTGTGCAATGACTGTACATACAGTAATTAAAGAATAAAAATTTTAAGATTGGATTTAGTGTGACTCTTTGTAGTAGGTATTTACCATGCGTCAGGCTCTGGCTTCAATAACCACATTGCTCCCCCCCCCCATATTTTTTGTTTAAAATATTTATTTATTATGTATACAGAGTTCTGTCTGCATGTATACCTGCAGGTCAGAACAGGGCACCAGATTTCATTATGGATGGTTGTGAGCCATCATGTGGTTGCTGGGAATTGAACTCAGGACCTCTAGAATAGCAGCCATCTCTCTGAGCCATCTCTCCAGCCCATTGCCCCAAAATTTTAAGATAAGTCTTTCATGAATGAACTTTTAATCAAATTGTGTTCATTCTGATGCCTACCTAGGCATTTCTATAGGGGATTACTTAGGATCGCTGTGATTTCGCCAAAGCAAAGCCTAAATAAATATTTTCATAGACTTAAGTATATTTGTTCATACTTTTGTAGTTTTTATGAATTTATTGGATCTTCTAGGGTAGGTTGTCTTATATAAACATCGTTTGAATATATACTCCCTTCAGTCCAAAATGGGAATTGGGTCTCAAAACACTAACTATATTAAATTAGACTTGCTGCCACTGAAAATGTGAAGAGATTAGATATGCTTTGATATTGCAAGGACAATATTTAACTTATGAGTTAACCATTAGTATATATTGAAAATATTATTCCCTTCTCTGAGATGAACTAATAATTGTGTTTTTTTTTTTTTTCCTAAGGTCTCTCAGTTCGGGTGCAGGTCATTTGCTTTGCTTTTTGATGATATTGACCATAATATGTGTGCAGCAGACAAAGAAGTGTTCAGTTCTTTTGCACATGCACAAGTCTCTATCACAAATGAAATTTATCAGTACCTAGGAGAACCGGAAACGTTCCTCTTCTGTCCTACTGGTATTGTATATAATAACTCAGTATTTAACTAGTCTTGGAATACATAAAAAGGATTCATGTAAGCCAGGCATGAAAGTCCACACCTTTAGTCCCAGCACTAGGGCAGTAGAGGCAAGTGGATCTCTGTGAGTTCAAGGCCAACCTGGTCTACAAAGGGAATTCCAAGACAGCCAGCACTGTTACACAGAGAAACCCTGTGTTTAAAAAAGCAAAAACAAAACAAAAAAGGATCCATGTTCTGTACCTATTGTATCCCTCCCATCATGTATAAAACATTAGGCCGGGCGTTGGTGGCGCACGCCTTTAATCCCAGCACTCGGGAGGCAGAGGCAGGCGGATCTCTGTGAGTTTGAAGCCAGCCTGGTCTACAAAGTGAGTTCCAGGACAGCCTCCAAAGCTACAGAGAAACCCTGTCTGGAAAAACCAAAAAAACAAACAAACAAAAAAAAACACATTAGAAAACATTTCTCAAAGTCTTACTTACATAGGAATAATTTAAGACCCTATAATACCAAAGAAGTAGGCTGGAGACGTTATGTACTTTTTAGTATTAGAAGTGTGTAAATATTACATTGTCAAGGTTAAAGGAGAAAATAGTATTATAGAAATGGAACCTGGAAAAGAGTCAAATTTACATGATTTTTAACTTAATCACGTCTCACTCCCTCCTTCTTGTTCCCTGTTTCTCCCTGTGAATTCTGTCTACCCCGTTTTCACTCCTCTATTCTTGTCTGATCTGTTTTTAGTAGTCAGCATAGAAAGTGTAATGGCAATGCACTTAATTTTCTTCCATTGAAAATGTTTTCATCTAGCTGGGCGTTGGTGGCGCATGCCTTTAAGCCCAGCACTCGGGAGGCACAGGTAGGCAGATCTCTCTGAGTTCTAGGCCAGCCTGGTCTACAGAGCCAGTTCCAGGACAGCCTCCAAAACAATATAGAGAAACCCTGTCTCAGAAAAAAAAAAAAGTATTTATCTTAGTCACCTCACAGTTCATCTCCATAAACTTTGCTCACAGTTTTGTTTCTCTTTTTTTGGGTGGTAGGGTGGAGGTTTTGAGACAGGGTTTCTCTGTGTAGCCCTGGTTGTGCTAGAACTCACTTTGTAGACCAGGCTGGCCTTGAACTCAGAGGTCCACCTGCTTCTGCCTGGATTAAAGGTGTGCACCCCTACTGCCTGGCTCACTTTTGTTTCTTGTTCAGGAAGAGATGATAGTATGATAGTTGTAAAAATAGCCTTTTCAGAATTCTTTTCTGGTGAGGGTGTTGGTTTTGTCTCCTGTAGCAAGTTGGGGATTATAGATGTGCCTACATCAGCATGGCAGGCTTAACTGTTTAAGAAACTTAAATTTATGTAAAATCATTTCTAATGACTAGGATTATAAAGATTGCTTGTTACTACTACTGAGTCTAGATCTCAAAAATAAACAAAATCCTGAAATTTTTAGTGGGCCAAGTCAGTCTGGTACGTACGGAGACCCTGGCTTTTTTGTTTGTTGTGTTTTTAAACACAAACATTGAGATGCGTGCCAGCAATGTAAGTAGTAGGGAGAACCTCTGCCAGGTTGAGGCTAGCTAGCCTACTGAAAGACCCTGTTCTCCAAGAAAACGAGAGATAATCTCCATGTGACATTTTGTGTCCAGCCTAGAGTAGCCTTCTGTGGAATTTTGCCGTGTGCACTGGAGTTGAGTTAGTGAGCAGGCCCTCCACCCAGCGTGCATATCTGATTGTATGAACTATTATATTAACATCTGCCAAAGTTTATTCCTTTTATGTATGATAAAAAGCCCTTTACCGTTTGAATAGAAATAGTACAGAGTTTTTAAGCATTTTCCCAGTTCCAATCCATGGCCATTTCAATCCTGACTTAATCTTCTCCCCCTCTGCATTCAGAATATTGTGGCACTTTCTGTTACCCAAATGTGGCTCAGTCTCCTTACTTAAGAACCGTGGGTGAAAAGCTTTTGCCTGGAATTGAGGTGCTTTGGACAGGTGAGTCCTCAAGAATTGTATAGTAAACTTGTATTACTAGGACTTCTTATTAGCTGAATACTTTTGTCTTTTGAGACAGGATCTCCTATATTTCAAGCCTGAAATTTGCTGTGTAGCCAAGGATGACCTTGAATTAATGGTTCTGCTGGGAATACAGCCATATCCAATATACCCAGTTTATGTGGTGCTGAGGATCAAACAGCTAATGACTGCCAGTATAGCTGTATACTAAACTAGTAGGAGATGCCTGTTTTATAAATGAGTGGACTGGTATGTTGCTATGCTAGTTTAGAAAGGAAAATTGAAGCTGGGCATAGTGAGTGGCACACACCTTTAATCTCAGTACTTGGGAGGTATAGGAACTCTATGAGTTCTAGGCCGTTCTGGTCTACATAGTGAGTTCCAGGAAAAAAAAAAGGACAAAACAAAAACTAAAAGGTTGAGCAGCTGAGGAGTTTACAGGATAGTGTATACAAGGCAGACATGTAAGAGCTGCTTATATATTTGAAAATTTTCCACATTTTTGCTGTTTTGTGTATGTAGTATAGGTGTGTAATTGCATGTGTCACAGTACATGTGTGGAAGTCAGACAGAGAACAGCTTTCTGATAGCATTTCTCTCCTTCTACCAGGTGGTCATGGGTCATCAAGTTTGGTGGCAGGTGCTTTTTATGAGATGAGGTGTCCGTCCATCCCCCCCCCGTTTTATTTAATAATTTATTTAACTTTATTTTATGTTCATTGGTGTGGAGGTGTCATATGCCCTGGAACAGGAATTACAGACAGTTGTGAGATGCCACGTAGGTGCTGAGAAATGAACTCGGGTCCTCTGAAAGAGCAGCCAGTGCTCTTAACTGCTGAGCATCTCTCCAGCCCTCTTGTTTTTTTAAAATTGCACTTATTTATGAGAGAGACTCTATGTGTTTATGCCCCTGCTCCCCATAGCATGTGTGTGTAGGTCACAGGACAATTTATGGGAGCTGAAACCTTTTATCACGAGGGTTCTGGCAATTGAATTCAGGTCATCAGGCTTGGTGGGCAAGCATTTTTATACACTGAGTCATGTCACTGGCCTTCACAGCCCTTATCTTACCTTTTTATATTTTTTCATTACATTTATTTATTGTGTATGTGTGTGTGCATGTAGAGGTCCGGCAGTTTGTAGGATCTGGTTTTCTCCTTCTAAGGGTAGGTTGTAGGATTGAACTCTGGTTGTCAAACTTGCCTTTTAAATTTATTGTTTTTTTGTTTGTTTGGATTTTTGTTGTTGTGTTGGCTTTTTGAGACAGGGTTTTTCTGTATTGTTTTGGAGCCTGTCCTCGAACTTGCTCTGTAGACCAGGCTGGCCTCTGAACGCAGATCCACCTGCCTCTTCCTCCCGAGTGCTGGATTAAAGACGTGTCCCACCAACGCCTTTCCAGATTTATTGTATTTCTTATGTATATTTTGCCTGATGTGTATTTGTACCTAGTACGTGCGTAGTGCCCGTGAAGGGATAATCTGATTCTGGAACTGGAGTTAAGGTTGCTTGTAAATCACCATGTGGGTTCTGGAAACCCAACCCGCGTCATCTGCAAGAGCAACAAATGCTCCTAACCACTGAGCTGTCTCTCCAGCCTTGCTAAAGTATATTTTAAAGAAGCATGTAGAAAGTTCTGCAAGTAAGGAAGTTCTTTTAACAAATTATTTCTAGGTCCAAAAGTTGTTTCAAAAGAAATTCCAGTAGAGTCTATTGAAGAAGTTTCTAAGATCATCAAGAGAGCGCCAGTGATCTGGGATAATATTCATGCTAATGACTATGATCAGAAGAGGCTATTTCTGGGTCCCTACAAAGGAAGATCCACAGAACTCATCCCACGGTTAAAGGGAGTGCTGACTAATCCAAATTGTGAATTTGAAGCTAACTTTGTTGCTATCCACACCCTTGCCACTTGGTACAAGTCAAACATGAATGGAGTTAGAAAGGATGTAGTGATGAGTAAGTATCCTGTATTTGATGATGGACTTTTGGGGGAGAGGTACATTCAGCTGGAGCCATTGGTAAGTGTGTCTTCCTTTATTATCACAGCTTCTATTAAAATGTGTTTTTATTTCTCTCAAGTTAGTCATAGATAATAGAACAAGAAAAGCATGAGTGGCCTTGCTCAAGTCACTGTTTTGCAAAGTCCCTAATCAAGTTTCAAGTAAGAATGTTGCCTGTTTGTTGGTTTGGATGTAAGTTTATACTTTAATTCATTGTGCCTGAAGACTCAGGTGTGTTTTCTTTGTGCAAAGGATGGTGCAGTGCTTTTAGTTGACATTGCCATCTCATTATTGGTATTTTGTGGACATTTATGACCAACATTCCCAATGATTCTAACATGCTTACCTCAGTTGGGACCTTGAACAAGTAGGTAACTTTCTAGATGGTTATTAGGATCTTCTATTTTGTTTTATGTTGGTTTGTTTTAGTTTTTACTGCTTTGCTTGTACTACAAATGAAATTTATATGTTCTCTCTTGGGAGGAGGCTTTTATAATCAAAATTATTTTTGTGTTTTTTCTCTCTCAGCTGACAGTGAAGACAGTACTGTATCAATACAGATAAAGTTAGAAAATGAAGGCAGTGATGAAGACATTGAAACTGATATACTGTATAGTCCACAGATGGCTTTAAAGCTGGCTTTAACGGAATGGTTGCAAGATTTTGGCGTACCTCATCAGTACAGCAGTGAGTTGGTCTGGGGTGGATGGGGTCATGGTACTGCATGCTAGGCAAACAGCCTATCAATCGTAGCCCATCAATTTTTACCTTATTTTGGGGGTTTTATATTATTTGTGTGTATGAATGATTGTGTGGGTGCACATTTGCCTGTGCATGTAGATGCCAACCATCCACCTTAGGACTTTTCTTTTTTATCTGGTTTCATGTAGCTCAGATGGGCCTCTAATTTGACATGTAGCCAAAGATGAACTTCTGATCCTCCTGCTGCCTCCACTTCCTGGATTCTTTTGTTTTTGTTTTCCAAGACAGGGTTTCTCTGTATTGTTTTGGAGGCTGTTCTGGAACTAGCTCTGTAGACCAGACTGGCCTCGAACTCACAGAGATATACTTGCCTCTGCTTCCTGAGTGCTAGAATTAAAGGTGTGCACCACCAACGCCCCACCTCCTGAATTCTTTTTGTATTTTCGAGACAGGGTTTCTCTGTGGCTTTGGAGGCTGTCCTAGAGCTAGCTCTTATAGACCAGGCTGGTCTCAAACTCACAGAGATCTGCCTGTCTCTGCCTCACCAGTGCTGGAATTAAAGGTGTGCGCCACTACCACCCAGCTCTGAATTCTTTTTTTTTTTAAGATTTATTTATTTATTATGCATACAGTGTTCTGTCTGCATGTATGTCCACAGGCCAGAAGAGGGCACCAGATCTCATTATAGATGGTTGTGAACCACCATGTGGTTGCTGGGAATTGAACTCAGGTCCTCTGGAAGAGAAGTCAGTGCTCTTAACCTCTGAGCCATCTCTCTAGCCCCTGAATTCTTGAAGTACAGATTTGTGCCACCCCCACAAGGCTTAACCAACTTCCATAAGGAGGTTGGATTATAGTTGAGTCACAAAGTGCAGTCATGCCCCTTAACTTAGGTCCACTAAGCAAAGTGTAATTGAGTTTTGTTGTTGGTTTTTAAGCTGGCACGTAACCCAGGCTGTCTTAGAACTTGCTGTTTAGCCAGGGATGTCTTTGAACTCCTTTCTGGTCCTCCTGTTTTCTCTGAGTGCTAGGATTAAAGGTGTGTCCCACCACTTCAGTCTACAGTATTCAGAAGGGTATGCCATCATGCCAGTTTTCAAGAAATGTTCTAATTAAATTCACTGATTTATTGTATGCACATAGAGGCATGTACATACCATGCCACAACTTTGAATAGTCAATTCTTTCCGAGTCAGTTCCAGGGATCAAACTCATGTCATTGGGCTTAATGACAAGTTTCTTAACCTATTGAGCAATTTCCCAACCCTCGGGGGAGAAAAAAAAACATTTCTTAAAGTCTAGTAAGTCTCATTTGTTCTGTTTCTGATTTTGATTACCTTTGCTTCTTCCTTTTCCCCCTTGGTAGGCAGGCAAGTTGCACATAGTGGAGCTAAGGCAAGTGTAGTTGACGGGACTCCTTTAGTTGCAGCACCTTCTTTAAATGCCACGACTGTAGTTACAACAGTTTACCAGGAGCCCATTATGAGCCAGGGAGCAGCTTTGAGTGGTGAACCATCATCTATGACCAAGGAGGAAGAGAAGAAACAGCCAGATGAAGAACCCATGGATATGGTGGTAGAAAAACAAGAAGAATCAGAGCACAAGAATGACAATCAAATACTAACTGAAATTGCTGAAGCTAAAATGGCAGAGGAATTGAAACCAATGGACACAGATAAGGAGAGCATAGCTGAATCAAAATCGCCAGAGATGTCTATGCAAGAAGATTGCATTAATGATATTGCTCCTATGCAGACTGATGAACAAACAAACAAGGAACAGTTTGTGCCAGGTCCAAATGAAAAACCTTTGTACGCTGCAGAGCCTGTGACTCTAGAGGACTTGCAGTTACTTGCTGATCTCTTCTATCTTCCATATGAGCATGGACCCAAAGGAGCACAGATGTTACGGGAATTTCAGTGGCTTCGAGCAAACAGTAGTGTTGTCAGTGTCAATTGCAAAGGGAAAGACTCTGAAAAAGTGAGTATGTTCATTGCCCCTTACTGGTTCCTCACACTAATACTGGTAATGTGCAGAGATCTGTTTATAATGCCTTAAATTTTTTTTTTGGTTTTGTTTTTGGTTTTTACGAGACAGGGTTTCTCTGTATTATTTTGGAGGCTGTCGGTCCAGCCCGGCCTCGAACTCAGAGATCCACCTGCCTCTGCCTCCCGAGTGCTGGGATTAAAGGCGTGCGCCACCGCCGCCTGGCTGCCTTAAAATTTTTTAAAGTGTTTGGTTTTGGTTTTTGAAGACAGGGTTTCTCTGTGTAGCCTTGGCTACCGTGGGACTCTCTTTGTAGGCCTGGAGCATACAGATATCTACCTTCCTCTGCCTCCCATGTGCTGGCATTAAAGGGATGTGCCACCACTGCAAGGCTTTAAGGTTTATTTGTAATTGAGTGTAGGAATCTGTATGTATCTGTGTGTGTCTATGTGTGCGTCTGCATATAGGAACATAAATTCAAGTTTCCACAGAGGCCAGAGGCATTTGATCCCTTGGAGCTAGAGTTAGAAGCATTTTGTGAGCCGCCTGATGTGGGTTGCTTGATTCAAAGCTGATTGTCAATATAGTGCCAGCTGGCTTCCAGCTCACAGTAGTCCTGGCTCAGCTCCCCAAGTGTTAAGATTGTGGAAGCTCCTCACCTGTAACAAACCTCCACATATGCCTGATGTGAGTGGTCCTTACCTGCAGTTCTAGCACTTTAGTGATGAAGCAGGAGGATTCTGGAGTTTAGAGTCGTTTTCCACTACCTGAGTTTGATTGGCCTGAGTTATTAGAGACCCTACCTCAAAACAGTGACAACCCCCCCTAAAAAAAAGATGACCAAGTTTGATTTCTTCCTTTTCTCTCCTCAGCCACATTACTGTGAGGAAATTACTTTTATTTCATGTGTATGAATGTTTTGCTTGAATACATGTCTGTGTGCCACAATTGTGCCTGGTGCCTGAGGCCACAAGAAGGTGTCACATCTCCTGGGAGTGTTTGTGAGGCCACCATGTGGGTTCTGGGAAACAAATCTTAGTCCCCTGCAAAAGTAACAATTGCACTAAGCTGCTGAACCATCTCTCCACCCTTGAGATTCTTAAGTGGATATACTAGTACGGGTGTAAATTTGGCCATATTTTAGACTGTGTTCTCTAAAATAAATGGGAAGTTTTCTGTGTCTGGTACCTTGACTTTTTCAGTGTGAGAGAACAGTGCATTTTAGGTATTTTCTGTGAGTTTCTGGAGATAAACTAAATGCTCATCTAGAGTTTAAACCAGTGATTTTCTAATGTTTAAGATAAATTGCGCCGGGCGTTGGTGGGGCACGCCTTTAATCCCAGCACTCGGGAGGCAGAGGCAGGTGGATCTCTGTGAGTTCAAGGCCAGCCTGGTCTACAAAGCGAGTTCCAGGACAGCCTCCAAGACAATACAGAGAAACCCTGTCTCGAAAAACCAAAAAAAAAAAAAAAAAAAGAAAAAAAGAAAAGATAAATTGTATGTGACTGCTAAAGAGCTCAGTTTGGAACTCTGATTTTGTTAGTTAAAATTGTTTCTTTGTCCTTTTTCTTTTTAACCTGTGTAGATTGAGGAATGGCGGTCTCGAGCGGCCAAGTTTGAAGAGATGTGTGCACTAGTGATGGGGATGTTCACTCGGCTCTCCAATTGTGCCAACAGGACGATCCTTTATGACATGTACTCCTACGTTTGGGACATCAAGAGTATAATGTCTATGGTGAAGTCTTTTGTACAGTGGTTAGGTAGGTGCAACAGCAATAATCTTACCTCCTCATTCATATATATTGTACTTAAAAAATTATCCCACAGGGAGAAAACCATTTAGAGAATTGGCAAATTTCCATGTTTTTCAGTTCTTTGCCTACATTTTTATTAAAGGTGAACATAGTTGAAAATTTTGCAGGTTTTAGTAATTTTGTTGAGCATGTTAATTTTTCTCCCTTGGGCTAATTTCATAAATACCTTGAAAATCTGTTAGAAAGTACTGACTTTAACATGCTCTGACTGAATGCTTCCTGGATGGAACCCTGAGTCCTCCATTGACCTGATTTGGAGATGAGACTCTATGAGATGTGACTCTGTAAGCTTTCTGCTGCTTGCTGTGTCTTGATAACGTTAGTGCTGTGTTTGATAGAGTAACTGCTGCAATTACCCTAGGGCCTGGCAAGAGGAAGCTGTCCTCCCAGCCCTGTGCGCATGCGAGCTTTAGTGGAAGGCTATTCTGGTGCTACTTGGTGTTACTTCATGTGGCTGTTTCTTTATCCCTCTACCAAGTAATTGATTTAGTATGGAATGGAAATTACAGTTCCCTATCCACCTATCAACTCTGCTTCGCCCAGTGGACTTAGATGCTTCCCACCCCCCCCTTTTTTCCTTTTTTTGTTTAGTTTTTGGAAATTTCCAAACTTGGTTTAAAAAAAAAAAAGCACCAGCATGGCCAAGTTATCTAGGAACCTCATTTCATTTCCAGGTTTTCAGTGCAATGGACTTACAGCACACAGCAGGCAGCAAAGCTAACTGATGTGTCAGTTTTCATAGTAGTTATAAATACTGTGACGGGGGTTTCATGATGTTAGTTGTGAAATAGGTGGTCTGAAACATGGTCAGCTCCTGAGTAGTAAGATTTCTAATTCTCCACCCATGTGCTTTTGGGCTCCTAACTATTAAAAAGGAAGAATCTCTGATTATTGACTTAGAAACTGTGAGAACTCCCTTTGTGTTCCTGTGTATTAGCACAGCAGCCTTAATAGAAGACTCTATCTGGGTGGGAGACATCTCTGTAGGCTCATGGAGCAGAAACCTCTCTGTATTGACCTTTGGATGACAGACAGAACTTGCCTTCCAGGCTTTTAGCCAGGGAGTTGTTTGGCCTTATAGGCATTTACATTTTAAGTCTCCAAGGCCCCTGGGAATTTTGAACCTGAAATGTAGATTATTGAGCTTGAGAATGTAACACTTAAAATACTACATTTGAGGGTTTAATCCTCAGTATCATTCTACCCATCCAAGAATTACTGAAAGTTAAATTTTATTATATCCAGTCTTGTTTCTTTCTCTTCTCAAGCTATCTTTGCCTGAGAGTGATTTTCATCAGTTGGTACAGTTTCAAGGCCAGAACATTACGGTTTTAAACTACACCAACACCATGTAGTTGTACAAGTGCCCATGACAGGGAGAGCATCTTCATGACCAGCTTCAGGGGCTCATGATTAGAATCCCTTGTTTTCTTCCTTTCTCCAGTCCAGCTGGCATTCAGTCCTTTAAAGAATGTGGCTCTGCAGTACTTTTGATTACTAACGACTTCTATTGTCTTCTTCCCCATTGTGTACAGATGGGAGAACCCTCAGCACAAGTGTCTACTACTATTGGATGGACAGCGGCAGATGTTCACAGCGCGTCATGATTAATTAGTTTAAGTTGAAAGGCTGTATCTGTGAGGTAGCTCAGGTAGAATAAACTAGGGCAGTAGATATGAACTGAAGTCACGTTTGCGCAGCGTCTGAGGCATTAACCGTGTTTTCATTTACACAGCTCTTCGTACATGCAGCTTTTTACTGTACTAGTTGGAAGTGCTAGTTATGTTGGAGTCTCAAAGTGGAGGGTAGGGAAAAATTGGCTGAACTTAAAGTTTGAGAAGTGTAGTGTTTTGGATTTTTTTGTTTTTGTTTTTGTCTTTTTTTTTTTAGTGTAAATCAGAATTATGGAATGGGGCAAGCTCTTGTAGTCTAAATTTTGACCCATTTCATGCTTATTTTACAAATACTACATTTTATAGGTTTGTGTTTGTTTTTGCTTCTTTTTTCCACCCCTTGTTTTTTGTTTGTTGTTGTTTTGGTGGTTTTTTTTTTGTTTTGTTTTTGGTATTTTTTGTTTAAATACATAACCCTACCCTTAAAACATAACAAACCTAAATATAATCTCTTAATGGGCTGAATTGTCAACAAAAATTTGGTTTGCTTTGGGACTGTCTGACTAGCACACTGTGTCTTATACTGATGAGACTGTTAACTTAAACAGGAGGTAGATGCTGTCTTCCAATGGAAAAGAACTATATTGCGCTGCTATGTCTTGTCAGAAAACCAGGCAGGCCATTTCTAGTTTCCAACATTTGGTTGTTGACTGTATTGCGTCTGAGGTTGGTTAGTGATGACTGACAACCGGCCCTCAAAGCCTGCTCCTGATGCGTGTGCCCATCACACCCAAACACTCCTGTGCTGTCACACTTAAGAAAGTGTGCTTTTAGCTTTGCACAAATGGGGAAAAGTAATTGGCTAGCCCTTGTTCTCAGATCTTGGCAGACTGGTATTTTAACTGGTCATGTCTGAATTTAGATTGTCATTTTCCATAAAGACTAAATGCTTCATTGTTTCATTTTTGACTACAGTATTCTGCTGACCTTAAGTTTTCTGACAAGATTAACTCCCCTTTTCTTTTCCTGTATCCTTCCCAAAATGTAAAATGTGACTTCAGACAGGTTTAATTGAAGTTCCTTCACGGGCTGTGATAATAAAATGTCTATCTCATTCATTTCGGTTTATAGTCACAGAATTTCATGATAGATAAGCAGCTGTTTGATTTATTGCTGTGCATGAGGAATACAGAAACTTTACTTAGATAACCTAATTATTCCTTCCAGTAATTAAAGCATAGAACTGATAATAATGGTTTCCATTAATCAGAGGAAAGAATAAAAGTATTGAAATGCTATTATAAATTTAAAGATAATTATTATCACAGCCTTGCCTTGAAACCCCGGAATTAGTACTTATAGAGAAGCTATTTCCAGTGTGTGTTGGTTTGTTGGACATTTGAGACCCCAGGAAATCCCTTTTCTGTAACGTTCTCCGCTTGGATCTGATCTCAACAGGGTGTCGTAGTCATTCTTCAGCACAGTTCTTAATTGGAGACCAAGAGCCCTGGGCCTTTAGAGGTGGTCTAGCAGGAGAGTTCCAGGTATCAATATGAATTCACAACTGAATTGACATTTTCTTTGTTTTATGAGAAACCTTATGTTGCGCATCAGATGGCTGGAAGGATTGGTCTGCCGAAGGCTTTCTAGTCCCAAATTCGATTTAGTTACATAGCTGGATTTTAAATCAAATTTTCCTCCTCTTTCACAGTAATTTCTGAAGGAGATGCTGTCAATCCCCCCGCGCCTGCGAAGCGCTGCGGCTCTAGGTGTACACTTCACATTGTTTCTTTGCAGGTCGCACAGCATTTAAATCTGCGCCCGCAATGCACAATGCGCGCATGCTTGTCTGCCAGTGGAAACTCCATGAACAAAATGATGGCTTATTAATGCAAGTGGACAATAGAGGCTTAAAGGGTGGTTCCTTGGTTACTTAACAAATACACTTTAAAAATAAGACACTCTGCTACTGACGGTCTGAACAAAACAGACAGTGTTCTTGCTCTTGGCATTTGTTCATGGACTTTCAGGCGCTCTACTTTTCTCCCCCAACAGGTGCTCTGCTGCGCACAGCAAACTGAAGCGCATTGCTTTGGGGATAAAGCGTCTCCTGGACAGATAACCCTCTTCAGACCAAACCTCTCCTCCTCACAGTCTGCTCTGCCATCTTGTAGTAGAAGATGGTTCATTTAAGATTGGTTTTTAAAACAATTTATGTCATCATTGGAGTAGTTTTGTTTTTTGTTTTGTTTTGATTATAAAATTAGATTTCTATTATGCCATTAAAGCTGTGTAAGGCAGTTTGGGTAATTTCTATTCTGAAACACCCCTCCCCCAGGAAAGAGGTATTATATTAGTAAAGTGTAGTGCACCCCTCTTCTTTAGGTATGCCTGCAGTAGCCAGTTAATGTTAAGTTGGTACTCTGCAGTGCACACTCATTGAAAGAAATGGTGTATTCTCAACACTAATCGGTCTCCCCTTTTTTCCTTCCTACAGCGTTTATTGCCAATTGATGGGGCAAATGATCTCTTTTTTCAACCACCTCCACTGACGCCTACCTCCAAAGTTTATACTATCAGACCTTATTTTCCTAAAGACGAGGTAATTTTCTACCTATCAACTTGGTGTATAGTTAAGTGCTCATTTACAGCCTTCCTTTGAACTAGATGGTTACAAGAATTGCTTCTGTGTCTTAAACTACTGCTCACTTCTCTGTGTACTTACGGGGTTAGGGGTCTGACTCTCAGTCATCACTGACACACCAGCCCTCTGTTTTTGAGGCCTACTTAGTCTACATAGTGTGTTTCAGGTCATCTAAGGCTGCATGGCGAGAACCTGTCTTAAAAACAAAGACAAAGGATGATTTTGTTTTGTTCATGGATTCAGTTTGTGGGCAGCCAGCTCTATTATTGCATGTCATTACATCATGGTCCAATGGCAGAATAGAGCAAAGCTGCTTACCCCATGACTGCTAGAAAGTAAAGCCGGCCAGTTAAATTGTACCCTTCAGAATCCCTGCTTTGTCCAGCAGGCCTCACCTCACTTTTGTCCAGAAGCCTGTCAGCTGCATATCAAGCTTTAGACATTTGGCTAATCATATAGCCATTGGCAGGGGACAAGATTTCAGATCAGAATTGTGACTAAACTCCCCAGCTCTTAAATACCAACCTGAGATTAGGAAGTTGATTAAAATATTGAGCCCTGGAGGGGTAAATTTAGTAAAAATTTGAGGGAAGAGCCTAAGGCATTTACTTCCTTCGTGGTTTATTATTTTTTTAAGATTTAGTTATTTTTTATGTATGCAGCATATGTCCTTCTGCCTGCACTCCTAAAGAGGGCACCATTACAGATGGTTGTAAGCCACTATGTGGTTGCTGGGAATTGAACTCAAAACCTCTGGAAGACCAAACAAGTGCTTTTAACCTCTGAGCTGTCTCTCCAGCCCCTCCTTTAGAACTTTAATAACTCAAGCCGGGCGTTGGTGGCGCACGCCTTTAATCCCAGCACTTGGGAGGCAGAGGCAGGCGGATCTCTATGAGTTCGAGGCCAGCTTGGCCTATAAGAGCTAGTTCCAGGGCAGCCTCCAAAGCCACAGAGAAACCCTGTCTCGAAAAACCAAAAAAAAACAAAAAACAAAAAACAAAAAAAAAACTTTAATAACTCAAGTTGAGTCCTTTAATTCTTCCCTTTAAAAACTGAAAATGAAGACTGAGTGTGTTGGTGTGCACCTTTAATCCCATTATTTGGGAGGTTGAGTGGGTTTTGGTGGCTCATGATTATAATCCTAGCACTCACGATATTGAGGCAGAAGAATTGGTGCAAGTTCAAGGCCAGCTTGGGCCATGCATGGTACATTCTAGGACAATGAACTGTGGTGTGAGACCTATCTAAAAAAGCCCAATAAATAAATCAAATGTCTAATTCACAGTAGGGATTGCAAAACAGTGTGTCTTAATTATGTTATCCTTGACTGATTTTTCTCGTATGTCCTTTAATTTTCTGTAGTAAATTGCTTACTGGCTGTTGGCAATCAGTCATTTAGAGAAAGTAAGCAAGTCTGTTCAAAGACAGTAACATGTTTAAAGCATTGTGGAACTATTACAAAAAGTGAAAGTCTAGGGGCTCAACAGTTAAGAGCATTGCCTGTTCTTCCAGAGGACCTAGGTTCAATTTTCAGCACCCACATGGCAGCTCACAACTGTCTATAACACCAGTTCCAAGGAATCCAACACCCTCACGCAGATATAAGTGCAGGCAAAACACCAGTGTGCCCCCCCCCCAAAAAAAAAGTGAAAAACTAGCAGGCCCTTGTGGCCCTTGCATTTAGTTTCAGAACTTGAGTCTAAGGCGAACTTGGACTGTGTAGTGAGACCCTGTCTTCAAAAAACGAATGAGAGTCTCTTAAAAAGTTGACTGGTTCCAGGACAGCCTCCAAAGCCACAGAGAAACCCTGTCTCGAAAAACCAAAAAAAAAAAAAAAGTTGACTGGTTTTGAGGCCAGGCGGTGGTGGTGCACACCTTTAATCCCAGCACTCGGGAGGCAGAGGGAGGCGGATCTCTGTGAGTTCGAGGCTGGGCTGGACCGACAGCCTCCAAAACAATACAGAGAAACCAAAAAAAAAAGTTGACTGGTTTTGAATCCTCACTTTATTTTGGAAACCCATCTCCAGGCTGGAGAGATGGCTCAGTGGTTAAGAGCGCAGCCATTCGCTTCCCAAAGTTCGCAGCTCCTCAGAGTACCTGCCCTCAAGTGCACCTACCCCACACATGGACACAGTTTTGAAGACAATAGAAAGTAAAGGTTTCTAACAATTTTCAGTCTTTATTAATGCCCTGCTGCTTCTGAGCAGTTTACAGGTGTGACCTAAAGTTTTAGTGCTAGGTATCTAGTGTATATGCTAGGTGAGCGTTGTACCACTGAGCTATAAGCCCATTTCAATAATACTTAATAAAACAAAGGTGATTTTTCTAGCTGGGTAGGAGTGGTTCATATTTTTAATCCCATCACTTGGGAGGCAGAGGCAGGCGGATCTCTGAGTTTGAGGTCAGACTGGTTTACAGTACAACCAGGGCCAGAAACCTTGCCCCCCAAAAAACCCAAAACAAGACATAAATAAATAAACAAACAAATAAATAAGTGGTGATTTCCCACCACCACCACCCAGGTGACGTTTCTGATAAGCCACACATCCCCCCAACCCCCAGTTTTGTAATTCCTTTTCTGAGACAGTTGGTTTGTAATCCATAGTTGTAACCTGATTTATAGCCTGCAATCCTCCTGCCTCAGCTTCCCATGTACACTGCCACACATGGCTGTTGATACTCATTTTTGACATTTGTCTTGGTGTGCTCACTAACTAGATTATATTTTCAGGCTTCTGTGTACAAGATTTGCAGAGAAATGTATGATGATGGAGTGGGCTTACCTTTTCAGAGTCAGCCGGACCTTATTGGAGACAAGTATGTGATGCCTGTTGGGATTGGAGAATAGATAACTTCATGTAGCAGGTTAAGGGGAGGTGTTGACTAAAGGTTATTTAAGTTCCAGTTTAGTCTTAGTTAAATCTGGAAATGAGTATAAATGAATGTGTATGTCTGTTTCTTTTATCCAAAAATTAGTTTTCATAGACTTAAGTTTGTTGGACCGGCTGGGCAGTGGTGGTGAGCGTCTTTAATCCCTGCGCTCAGAAGGCAGAGGCAGCCGTTCCCTGTGAGTCGAGGCCAGCCTGGTCTACACAGTGAGTTCCAGGATAGCCAAGGCTACACAGAGAAACCCTGTCTCAATAATAATAATAATAATCAATAAATTGTGAATTCTATGTTAATAACTTACAAGCTCACTCTGGCTTCCTTCCTTCTGAGCAGGTTAGTAGGAGGACTGCTTTCCCTCAGCCTGGATTACTGTTTTGTCCTAGAAGATGAAGATGGCATTTGTGGTTATGCCTTAGGCACTGTAGATGTGACACCCTTCATTAAAAAATGTAAAATTTCCTGGATTCCCTTCATGCAGGAAAAGTACACCAAGCCAAATGGTGACAAAGAGCTCTCAGAGGCTGAGGTAATACAGTGATTTTATATTATGGTAATTTTAAGAAATTAAAATGTAAAAATCACCAAGTATAGTGGTTATATATCTTTTTTTTCTCAGCATTCAGGAGGCAGACACAGATAGTTTGAGGCCAGCCTGGTCTATGTAGCCAGAAAGACAAGGGAAATTATTGCTTTAAAAACATAAAAAAAATGTACGTGCTTTTTTGTTTGTTTTGGTAAATTCATGTAGACTACGCTGGCCTATGCCTCCTGTGTGATGTACTCACAGTTATAATCTTGATGGTTTTT
Organism: Mesocricetus auratus; assembly: GCF_017639785.1. Lineage (NCBI taxonomy): Eukaryota > Metazoa > Chordata > Mammalia > Rodentia > Cricetidae > Mesocricetus > Mesocricetus auratus. The sequence goes on from NW_024429182.1 coordinate 15,770,862, forward strand.
TGTTTTTTCTCCCCAAGACAGGGTTTCTCTGTGTAACAGCCCTAGCAGACCGCTATTTTAATTTTTCCAGAGTTTGTGTATGGGGGTGTTTTGTTTGCTTGTTTGTCTATGCACCTGGAGTTAGGTGTGGCTATGTGATGTGATCCTTGGGATCCTTTGGAAGTCAGCGAGAGCCTTTAGCTGCTTAGCTATCTTTCATGTGCTTACTTCTGGATTTTGGTTATTTGAGACAGGGTCATGTGTAGTCAAGGCTGTTTCAAATTCAAGGTCGGCCTTGAACTCCTGATCCTCCTCCCTCCACCTCCCAAATGTTAAGGTTACAGGTAAGACCCACCACTTGGTAGCTGATGGTCTTTTTTAAACAGTCTTAATTCGATTTACTTTTTCTGCATAGTGATCCTGTGTGTTGGCCACAACTGGAGCCTGGATCTTTTGTTTTTGTTTTTGTTTTTGTTTTTCGAGACAGGGTTTCTCTGTATTGTTTTGGAGCCTGTCCTGGAACTCACTCGGTAGACCAGGCTGGTCTCGAACTCACAGTGATCCGCCTGTCTCTGCCTCCCAAGTGCTGGGATTAAAGGCGTGCGCCAACGCCCGGCTGGAGCCTGGATCTTTTGAGTAGAGATTCTAGTATGAGTTTATATAAGATGATGGGAGAATTCTTGTTAGGGAGACTTGGTTTGGGGCATCAGACAGCAGTAAGTCTTGGCAGAGTTGCCCTGGGCAGCAGCACGGTCCCTGGTTGATGTGCAATAGTCATCAGTAGTGGCTTAACAGGAGAGATTAGATTATGCCATTGCCTGTGGGGCCACAGAACCTTGTCACCTTGCATGGGACAGTGTGGGGCATGCTAGTCTTAAAGCCCCGGTAGCCTCTCCACACAAGGACAGTGGAAAGCTTGACCAAGGTAAATAGCCCTTTGGATAGCAATACCTCCTGGAGCACTCAACATCTAAGACTAACAGGACCAGAGTGAGTTCCCATTAGTGACACAAACCCTAAGCCTGGTCTGGTTGGCCCAGATCTGTGTTCGCATTGGCAGAAATAAGCAAAACCCCTCATCCTTAAAGGGATGCTTCCAGGAAAAAACCAGTAATCTCAGCTTCCTTGATGGGCTGGGAGAATAGGTTGATTTCCTCCAGGTATGATCTGCATGTCCTTGACCAGGCAGCCCATTTGGTGATGAGGATTTCCTTTGCTTGAGTGATGCTGCTGCAGCCCTGCCGCTTTCAGTAAGACCTCAGCTCTGTCCCTGACCTGCATCTATCTGCAACTCCTTTTTTCTTAGCTTACCCTGGTTCTTTTATTCTAAGTATATTCACATTTTGTGCATATAGTACACAAAGTTTTTAAATGTTATTTTAAGTAATTTGTAGATTTCCAGAAATTTTTTAAATTAGTAAGGAGTTCGTCTGTTCCTTGTTCATTTTAGACATTTCTCAACCCTAAGAAGCCTCTGCTGTCATGTCATTATGAACTAAATTTCACACTATGCACCAGTTTTCCTACTAACATCTTTCATTTGTTCCAGTGTCTAATTCAGATTTCCACATTGAATATTTGTCTGGTTTTTTTTAATGAAGTTTTATTTTATTTATTTATTTATTTGGTTTTTCGAGACAGGGTTTTCTCCGTTTTTTTTTTTTTTGTTTTTTGTTTTTTTGTTTTTTGGAGGCTATCCTGGATGCTGGCCTCTAACTCACAGTGACCCTCCTGCCTCTGCCTCCCGAGTGCTGGGATTAAAGGCGTGCGCCACCAACACCCGGCTTAAAATGAAGTTTTATTATGTGTTACTGCCCTGGCTAACCTTGAACCTTTTGGACTCAGGATATTCCTGTCCTCATGAATAACTGACTTAGATTTTCGGGTTTTTGTTTGTTTGTTTGTTTTGTTTTGTTTTTTCAAGACAGGGTCTTATGTAGACCAGACTAGCCTTTATCTTCCTGCCTCCAACTCCCAATTGCTGGGATTAAAAGTGTGTGCCATCATGTTAGGCCCTAGATTTTTATTTGTTTTGGGTTTTTTGAGACAGAGTTTCTCTGTGTAGCCCGAACTTGCTCTGAAGACTGGGCTGGCCTTGAAAACATAGAGATCCACCTGGTTCTGCCTCCCAAGTGCTGAGATTAAAGGCGTGTGCCACCACCACTTGGCAGATTTTTAAAGTCTATGTGTTGCTGAGGATTGAGTCTCCAGCTTCACACATGCTAAGCTTGAGACATAATCTCCCTCCTGGAACTTACTCTTGTAGACTAGGCTGACTGGAGTATAGGCATGAACAGCTGTTGTTACTTGGTCTAAACAAACCATTTTAGTTTTTAAAGATTTAACTTTTGTGTTTGTATGAAGTATAAATATATATGTACCTCTGTGCATGTATGGAAGCCAGAACTCAACACTGAATGATTGTGTCCTCTTCCACTTTAAGGCAAGTTGAACCTAGGGTTCACATTTATTTTCTCAGATGGTCAGGAAGCCAGCAAGAGGGCTGGAGAGACGGTTCAGTGGTTAAGAGCACTGCTTTTCCAGAGGTCCTGAGTTCAATTCCCAGCAACCACATGGTGGCTCACAATCATCTGTAATGAGATCTACCGCCCTCTTATGGCCTGCAGGCATACATGTAGGCTGAATACCGTATACATAATAAATAAACCTTAAAAAAAAAAGAAAAAGAAGCCAACAAGATTCAACTCTAATTCCAGCTTCTTGAAAGCAGGGTTATAGTCATGTACTAGCTGCCTTGCATCTTACATGGGTGCTGGGATCCTGAACTCCAGCCCTTATAACTTCAGCAAGTGTTCTTAACTCCCAATCTATCAAACCCTCCAGACTGTTGGTCCCTTGTATCCTTGGCCATAGATACACATTTAGAATTGTAAGCTAATTGGTTCTTGCTGTGCTGGCAAAGTTAACGCTGCTTTCCTTTCCTGAGTTCTGGGAGACAGATAAAAGTAACTTGAAATAAAAAAGTTTTTTTTTGTATTTTGTAGAAAATAATGTTGAGTTTCCATGAAGAGCAGGAGGTTTTGCCAGAAACTTTCCTTGCCAACTTCCCTTCTCTGATAAAGATGGATATTCACAAAAAAGTTACAGACCCAAGTGTTGCTAAAAGCATGATGGCTTGTCTCCTGTCTTCACTGAAGGCGAATGGTGAGTACAAGGTTGTGTCATTTGAGCGAGAGAGTCTTTAAAAATACTTTTACTCATCTTGTGGGTATGATTGTGTATGGGTATGTGAGCAGAAGCCAGAGGAAGATTTGTAGGAATTGATTCTTTACTTTTACATGTGATGTGGTTCCTAGGGATCAAACTCAGGTGAGCAGGCTTGGTGACTGGTGCCTTTACTCACTGAACCATCTCACCAAGTCTGTATTATTTTAAAGTATTTTATTTTGCCCTTTTTGTCACAGCCTGTCCTAGAGCCCTATGCACTCTTCTCTTTCAGCTTCCTGAGTGCTGACATTTCTCACAGAAAAAGAAAGCTAGGTCTGGTCACTCTTGGAACCCTTAGCACTCAAGAAGCTAGGATTGCTGCAAGGTCCAGGCCAGGTTGGGCTGCATAGTGAAGCCCTCTCCACAAAAGCGGGGTTGGGAAGGATGACAGTGACACAGATGGGAAGAGGAGAGGGCCCATCAGATGAAGGCCCTTGTTCAAAGATGCCAGACTGATAGCCTGCTTTCCTTGACTTACACATACATGCCATGGCACACGGGTCTTTTAAAAAAGCCTGCTGACCTGAGTTGAGTTTCCAGAGTCCTCTGGGGTCACGTGTGCCGTGGCACATGCACTCACAGTGATAGTTTCTTTACAGTTGCATTGCTCTCCTCCCCAGTGTTTGTGTGTGCCTTTTGGGGGTGCTGTGTGGTCTTACTATTACATTGCCCAGGTTGCCCCAAATTCTTGGACTCAAACTGCCTTCCTGCCTCTTAAGTACCTGGGTCTGCACCTGCTCTGTCTGGCTTACTGCTTATTTTGAGGTATTACTGGTATAAGAGTTCAGTAGTGTGCATTTGAAAAATGCTTTTGTTCTTTTATAGCATGAATACTAATTTTGACCCTTGTGAAAAAGGAACACATGACATTCATTTTGCTCAGAGGCTCATAAATGGGTGAAAATTAAATTTACCAAATGAAGAAACTTGGTACAATTTTTTGTTAGAATATATTACCTAAATGGAACCTTCGCAAATTCCTTGCTTTACCATCAGTGCTATGAAAAAAGTAATGGAATAGAGCAACATGTTTTAGACTCTTAGGGCCCAAGATAGTAGTTCTTGAGCATTTTTTAAGCAGCCTTTTAAAATGGAAGAATAAGTTTTAAGGCAGAACATTGTGGGTACACACAATCCCAGAATTTGAGAAACTGAAGTAAGGGGGATTACAAGTTCAGGGCTAGCCCAAGCTACATGGTAATAACCTGTCTCAACAAAAGTTAGCCCTTGACTGGTAGGAAGGTGACTAGTCAAGCCGTTTTCAGAGTTGTAGAGTCTGGTGATGTGGAAAACACCTAGTATGCACAAAGCCATGGCTTGCTCCCCTAGCACTGTCCACCCAACCCCCAAATTGTTCCCCTAGCACCGTCCACCCAACCCCCAAATGGTTGTGTTTGCATTTTGCACCATGGGAGATTGAATCTAGGGCATCAGTAGGTAGACACCATTGACCTTTACCTCCCAGCCTTAAAATTTTTTTTAAAATTATTTTATGTGAATTAGTGTTTTGTCTACATGTGTCTCTGTTCTATGTATGTGAGTGCCTAGTACCCCCAGGTGAGAAGGTAATCCTCTTGTACTGGCAAGACAAAGTTGTGAGCCACCATGTAGGTCGTGGGAATTGAACCCAGGTTCTCTACAAGAGCAAGTGCTCGCCGGGCGTTGGTGGCGCACGCCTTTAATCCCAGCACTCGGGAGGCAGAGGCAGGTGGATCTCTGTGAGTTCGAGGCCAGCCTGGTCTACAGCCTCCAAAGCCACAGAGAAACCCTGTCTCGAAAAACCAAAAAAAAAAAAAAAAAAGAGAGCAAGTGCTCTTAACCACAGAGCCAACTTTTCTAGGTTCCCCCCTTCTTTTTTTCACTTTGAGACAGTGTCTCTCAGTTTTTGAGATATGTCTGAACTCATGGTAGTCTAGGTAGTTCTTGAACTAGTGATCCTCCTGCCTTAGCCTCCCAGATAGCTGCTGATAATAAAAAATTCACCTTGTAAACCACTCATGGAGGCACATACTGTTAGTCCCAACACTCAGGAGGCAGAAGCAAGTGGGGCTGTGAGTTTGAGGCTATCCTGGTTTACATAGTTGAGTTCTAGTCTAGCCAAGGCTACATTGTGAGACCCTGTAGAAAGGAAAAATTAAACAGAACGCACCTTGTTTATTATTGCATTTATATATTATTTGAATTAGTTACATTCACTTTGTAGACTAATTCAACTTTGAAAGAGGATAATTCTCAGTGTTTACTTAGGATGAAATGTTACAGACATTAACTATGTCTGAAGAATATGCATGGGCCTGCTGAGTAAAGGCAATTGCTGACAAACGGAAAGACCCGAGTTCCGTCTCTGGGACCCATGTGGCGGAGAGAGCCCACTCGTGCAAGTTGTCTGTAAATGGACACTTTCCTCCTGCTTGCCAGTTCCCACACAGTTGACTCAGGCCGAGCATGAATTTTAAATGCTCCACTGATAACTCAGGCTTATTACTAACTAGCTCTTACATTTAAATTAACCTATTTCTATTAATCTGTGCTTTGCCACGGGGTTTGTAGCTTTATCTGCCCTCTAGCACATCTTGCTTCCTGGGCTGGCTGGCTCCTCACTTGCCCTCCTCCTTCCTATGATTCTCAGTTTGGTTTTCCCACCTAACTTCCTGCCCAGCTACTGGCCAGTCAGCTTTTTATTAGCCAATGAGAGTAGAGTAATACTTACTCGTAGTGTAGAAAAAGATTCCACTGCAGTTGTCTTCTAACTTGCACACCTAACCTCTGCCCCTAAACATATACACAGAGCATAAGTAATTGTTTAAAGCAATGTCCAACATTATGATACACAGGCTTGTGACAGGCTAGAGTAGGTTCTAAAAGTGTATTGGGTGCTTATATTTACTTTCAATGCCCATTTCTCAAAGAATTTTCTTTTGTGGAAAGAGTTTTACTAACTGCACATGCTTTAATACCAGCCCAGAGGCAGGTGGATCTCCTGAGTTCAGAGTGAGCAGCCGGGGCCACACAGTTAGCCCTTATCTCAAAAACAAAAACAACAAACACAGTAATCGATGAAGTGGTGGCACACTGTTAAATCCCAGCACTGGGAGGCAGAGGCAGGTGGATCTCTGTGAACTTGAGGCCAGACTGGCCCACAGAGTGAGTTCCAGGACAGCCATGGCCTACACAGAAAAATCCTGTTTCCAAAAAATTTTAATGAACATTGTGAGGTTTGGACTATAGCTCCAAGTTATAAGTATAGCTATACAAATAAATGAATGTAGTGATAAGAAATTTAGGGATAGATAAAGCTTTCATCTATATTAAATATGATTCATGGTTATATTATATATTTACTTACATTTAAAACATTTTGTTTTATTTCTAGGATCCCGGGGGGCTTTCTGTGAAGTAAGACCAGATGATAAAAGAATTCTGGAATTTTACAGCAAGTTAGGCTGTTTTGAAATTGCAAAGATGGAAGGATTTCCAAAGGATGTGGTTATACTTGGTCGGAGCCTGTGACATTGGTTGGCACTGTGAACTGTTCAGTCTCTTAACCCCACCTTGTGGTTGGTGGTTGAGGTCTTCGCACAGTTCAGTCGCTGAAGCCGTAACAGATCAGCCAGTTGAATTGGAAACAAAGATGACTGTAGAACTCACCATGCCATGTTCAGACTGCTCACTGGTTGGAAGATAGTACTGCTGCATATCCTGTGGGAAACAGATGTGGTGTGTCCCTCCTTTGGGTCTTGGGTTAGGAGTCAGGACCTCTTATGGGGCTCTGTAGGGATAGGATCTTAAATAAATGTAGTCAGCACTATTTTCTGCATCCAGTGTGGTTGCATTTCTCACCTAAGAGTAATGAAGGCCACTCTTTGTTCTCCTTGGTGCTGAATGAACTGTCTCTGTTCTTTGGAGACATGGCAGGAATGACAAAGAATTAGTGGGGTTCCAATTTGAGGCAATTTTTCTGCTTTTTGTAAAGCTCTGGCTAACTATCTCTGTGATGTTGGTTCAGGCAGTTGTACTTTGTAGGGACAAATGTGCATTTGTTTGTGGCAAAGGCCTAAATTGACAAACATGTAAATTTCTTTGTATATAGACTATAGCTGTAATCTGACTGTTCTTTTTGTTTACTGTTTTTTTTTTCCTTTGAAAATGAAAGGTGTTGGTTTTAGATGGCACTTTGAATAATGTAAACCAGTGGATGGTAGATTTCATGTTTGTCTTCAGAATGCCTCCCACATAGAGATAGGCCACGGCTGTTCGTGGAGATTGTCAGCTTTATAGGACTCAAATCTATTGGGAAGTGCATTACTTCTGAAGGTTAACCTTCATAGCAGATCCGCATGTGAAATGTTCTGACACTGTTGTCAAAGTAAGGGTAAGTAAAGGGACTGACTCAAAAGTGGTCTCTTTTGCCCTTAGAACAGTTGTCATGTTCTCTCAAGACCTGTTAACTACTGGTTTAATTGAATCAGTCTTTAATTCCTGCATGTTTGTATCTAATTTTTAAAAGAAAGAATAAGTATATGTTAACCATAGGTATACTTTTTCTTTTAATCAGAAGTTCAGAAAACTTCATGTATTTTAATTTAGATTTGGTGAATTTAAGGGTTTAAGCATGAAGCTGGCAGATGGTCTCTGCAGGGTTTGTTTTGTTTTTTTTTTGTTTGTTTTGAAATCATGGCTAGCTAGTGTCTTTATAGATTTCAACAGTATTTTGTTATCTTCCCTCTAGTTTTTCATCAGCTTTTGATCTTTGAGCTGAGGGGTGGGGAGAGAGAGAAAAGGAAACTTGAACATTTACTTTTATAGAACTCCAGTGTGAGCTTTTGAGATAGTCTTAAATTTAGCACTATATCTAGTGTACCTAGTGACTTCCAACTGAGGCCCAGGAGAGAGTGCTTACTTAGAAGCCTCTTAGGGTAAAAACCTAATTGTGATAGGCTATGTTGGAAAACTGAAATCAAGTTTGGTTTTGAAGGCTGAGGTGAAGGGCAAAATTGTTACTAGATACTAAGACCATTTATTTAATGTTCCTCACCTATGCCCCAGTGGGAATTACAACCTTTTATTTGGAGGGTTTCAGAATCAGTTTCATACAGAATCAGGAATATTAAACCAGTTGCTTTTTGTTTCATGTTGGCTTTCAATAATCACTTTGAATGATCTGAACATACCTGAAACGTGTCCAGGTTTTTACCATCATCGCTCTAGGATAAAGTGCTGTGCCAGCTTCCATGGTTATGAATATTAAGGTTGGAATACCATTTCATTGATTGTGTGAATCACAGCTCAGTTTCTGTAGAAAACGAACTGTAAAACTATCTGAAGACCATGCAAGAGGCAAAATAAAACTTGAAGTGAATTTGTGTGCTAGTGTATGACTTTTCTCTGCTCTCCCGTCTCTTGATGCCTCAGCCAAGGCAGGCAAGTCTCCCTTCCCAAAGCGATTTCTGTGTAGTCTGGATTTTGAAGACAGCGCTCCCCTCCTGCCTTCCCCAGCAAAGAACTAACTTGCAATTTTTCTCAGAAAGATTCATTTGTCTTTAAGTTGCCCTCTTACTACAGTTAAAATCTGTGAAGTAGAGGGGTCTCTTCTGAGTTTCTGTGTAGGGAGTGCAGGAGTTGTCCTTAGAATGGGGGATACGGGTGTGGGGGTGGGTAGCCTAAGTTATGTGAGGACAGTCCTAAGGATGTGCCTCAGCTAATGGGAAATGGGGCTCCAGGGCGGCTGTGATAGGAACAGCCTCCATCTCCAGCAGGAAGCTCACCTGAGGGCCGCAAAGACGGCAAAGGTGTGGGTGGGAATTCCTGAGAAGGGAACCATGGCTGCTCTGAACAACTTTTCTGGAAGACTTGCCACGAAAGGTGTATTACACTGACGTCGCTACATAGCAACTCCGGGGTGATAGGGAGGGTCTCCGCACGTGATGAGCTAGAGGAAACGAGAGTCCTCAGGACTGTGGGAACGAGTGGACGCATTCTGTGCTTCCCGAAGAGTTCTGAGGCCTTGCTACCTGCTGCGGCTGCGGTGACGGCTGCTCTCTCCCGTGCGGCAGTTCGGGTGCCCGACGCCTCGCTGCGCGCAGCTCCTTTAATGGGCGGGGCCGGAACTGGCCGAGGTGCCGCGTTCGGTGCGTGTGGGGGCGGGGCTTCTCAGGCCGTTTCAGCATGGCCGCCGGCGCTGCCGCTGCTGCTCTAGCGTTCTTGAATCAAGAGAGCCGAGCCCGGGCGGGGGGTGTGGGAGGCCTGCGAGTCCCGGCTCCGGTCACGATGGATAGTTTCTTCTTCGGTACTGAAGACTGGAGTGGCAGAGGGTGGTACGGGGCGAGTGAGATGCTGGGCTGAGGATCGCGGCTGGGCGACGTGGGTGTGGGCCGAGGGTTCCTCGCTTCCCTAACCCTGCCCTCCGCGGCCTGCACGGCCCAAGGAGGACGCCCACCCAGGTGTTTTAAGGAAGAAATGTTCAGCGAATGAAAGGCCGGTCAGCCCGCGGCGGCACGTGGCCGGGTGGGCGGGTTCGGCGGGGTTGGAGAAACGCTCTCTCACGCGCTGTCCTCCACGCGCGAACGGCTCACGCCAACGCCCTGGCTCTTGCAGGTTGTGAGCTCTCCGGCCACACCCGCTCCTTCACTTTCAAGGTTGAGGAAGAGGAGGATACGGAACACATGCTGGCATTGAACATGGTAAGGGGCTGGAGATGCAGGGAGCTAGGGGACATCTACCTGTCTCCCCGCCCCCCCACCCCTGGGTTGGGAGTCACCTATGGTTCCCCCTCTCTCTGCGTGCCTCCGAGTCTGGGTAGGTTTTAGGGTAGCATGTCATTTGAGACTCTGAGGTTCTGTACGCACTTCCAGCTGTGCCTTACCGAGGGGGCCAAGGACGAGTGTAATGTGGTGGAAGTTGTGGCCCGGGATCACGACAACCAGGAGATTGCAGTCCCTGTGGCCAATCTCAGGTTATCTTGCCAGCCCATGGTGAGTTGCAGCCGTCCATGCATTGGAGTACGGTGGGACACAATTGAGAACTTCAGTGTGAATCCAAGATGGGTGAGTGGGTCAGAGTGGATCAGGCTTTCATCCTTGTCTTCCAGCTCAGTCTGGATGATTTCCAGCTCCAACCACCTGTAACCTTCCGCCTGAAGTCGGGCTCTGGGCCTGTGCGCATCACTGGCCGGCATCGGATTGGTGAGAAGAGCGAGCGGGCCCTCCCATCCTGCATCCCAGATGGTGGTTCCAGGACTCAGAGCCTTTCACTGTCCCAGCGATGTGGGCAGGCTCCTTGTTTGTTTGTTGTTTGTTTTCTTCGTCTCCGGCTTAGTATCTGGCGTTCTTCCCTTCTAGGCTGACGGACTCTGGAAGAAGGAGTCGCTGTCAGCCTAGCACTGCAGGGAATTGAATAAGTGGCGTGGGGACGGTTGGCCCTGACCTCCCGCCCGTGCTGTGTCTCCCCACCAGTTTGTGTAAACAATGATCTTTCCGAAGAAAGCGAGGACGATGAGAGCGAGGAGGGGGAAGTTAAGCTGTGTGGCATCCTTCCTGCCAAGAAGCACAGGGGCAGGCCCTAGCCCGCCTTGGTGAGTCAGGGGAACTGGAGTTAAGGGGGCAGCCAGCGGAGGCTCAGGCACTGACTTCTTACTTCTTTCCCCAGGTTAGGCTGCTGCTTGCTAGAGGCGACACGCACCGCACTGTGTGTTCCTGGACGAGTTTCAAGACTTGTAAACGTTCTTGTTGAAGAGGAGAGTTGGGAAGGGGCCGGTGGGAGGGACTTGGACTGGTGCCAAGAGAACTGGCATTCTCCATAGGCCCTGTGTTTGCTCCTGCAGGTTGCCCGAAGCTTAGCCTTTTCTATTGGGGTGGGATGACCTTTGAACATCTCTCCTGACCCCCCCACCTGCCCAGATTGAAAGTTTTGTGAACCCCCAGGTTCAGTTCTCAGCACTGCAAAAAAAAAAAAATGAAGTTCAGAATAACACGTTTTTAACACTTTTTACATTTTTAGATAAAGATCTAAATAAAGTGGTGTGTGGTTGTTTTGCAATTCTTGTGTGGCTTTTTCCGACCATGAGGTTTCCCAAGGGACCACAAGGTGGCACTGTGGCAGCACGAAGCGTGGTCCCTGTTCTAGGGCTGGTGAGAAAACGTGACCTCCTAGTCCCCAGGGCCTTGGGCCAAAAGTGGGCCCAAAGTCCCTTGTCCTTGCAGCAGAGGGACCTCCCGTTCCAGCCTACTCGGTGTCCCTGCAGGTGGGGGAGGGCCATCGCAGGAGGTTATCAGCTTCCAAACAAGGGGTCTGGGCCTCTGTCAGCACTCAGGCTGATGGGCAGAGAGGGACAGATAAGTGGGCTTAAGAAACCTGAGGAATGTGCATCCCTAGCCCCATGAGGGACTCGGCCCAGGGAGAGGGCCTGTGAGGGGTGGGGTTGGGACCCGTCTTGGCTCTTTGGTCTTTGAGGCAGGTTGAGTAGAGCAGGGTCCTTAGAAACCTGATTCCCAGGGCCAGATGGAGGGAACTAGCCAGATTGGGTGACAGGGAAACCAGAATCCGGGTGGCCTGGCATATGGGGGCAGAAGGGAGCTCCTGGGAATCAGACCCCTGGGCTGAGGGGTTATTACCTCCCAGCGCTCCACACTGTCTCGCCCCTAGAGTCGAGTGTTTGTATGCCAGGAAGAGAAAAGGGGTTGCTTGCGTGAGGACTGTGTGCACCCAGCTCTGGGGTCAGCAGTTCAGCTATGTTGGGGGGGGGGGTCAATGCCCTACAAACAAACAAAAAGGTTACTTCCCCAGACAGGCTGAAGATGGACAGAGAACAGGACACGAGAGAATCAGGCCAATTCACACCAGCTGTCCAACAAGTAGGAGGCCTCCCGATAATACCGAGAGGCTGGCTGGGGCCAGGTGGTCCACTTCAAGAGTGTCCCCACAGTATAGAAAGCAGTGCCTAACCCAGGTGTGGTAGCACATGCAAAACTTGGGAAGACCAAACAGTAAAACAGGCCAGCCTGGGCTCCAGGGGTGTAGGCATTAGGAGGAGAGGGAAGAGGTACCTCCTGGTCCTACAACTTTTTCCTTGGCTATGTGAAGAGTTAGGTGTAAGTTTTCAACCTCCCTTTCTCAAGTGGAAGACAAAAGACGCTCTTCTGTGCTTCCAGGATCAGGGTCTCCAGCCCAGGACCTAACCTCCAGGTGTTTCCACCACCGACCCTGCTAGGAGTCATTCGTGGAGAGTCTCGAACTGGAGCGGAAGGCAGAACTAGCGCCCTCTGGTGGGCTTGCTTAAAATTGCTTGTGGCACGCTCCCTAGGGGCTAACGCCCGATAAGTTTAAGGCAGACTAGGCGGGAGTAAGTCACTAAATTTTGAATGCGTATACGCTTTCATTTACACGAAATACTAGAAGAGAGGAGTTAGTTGGTGGTATTCTCTTCTGCTTCCTTTCGGCTCCTTCCAACCCGTGGGTACGTGCATAAGTGCAGACACTAGCCTCCACTCAGCTACGCCTTACTCATACCCCCCCCATCAGTGTCTACCCCCTGTGACTCCGCTGATCGCCCATTGTATTTCTCGCCTGTTTTCCCAGTGGATCTCCCGGTGGGTGAACTACGAGCAGGGTTCTGCCCGCAGTGGGAGCCCAATCCACATTTGCCTTCTAGTTCAGGAGTCTCCCGGCCCCTTGTGGCGCGGCGCAGACAGACTTGGGAATTGTTTTTCCCTCCTTCCAGATCACACCTTTTCAGGGTATCCCTTTTCTGCACTCTAAGCACACAACAGGAGTGCTTGCCAATTCTCTGGCCTCAGACAGCTTGCAGGATGTAGGCATAGGATGAAGAAAACGTGAAAGGGGCTACACGGTATTGGGAGAGGGTATGAAGAACGGTGGCTCTCGGTCTTGGAGCAAAGTGGCTAACGCAGTAGCGGGGATTTGCATCTGAACCACCCGAATAGATTTGAAGGCTGAGCACAGGAGTCGCTTCAACCTGCAGGCGTGGTGGCCTGGGTGTGGATTTGAGGAGCCTGTGGCCAGGCCAGGGTTGAGGCTGGGTCCTGGCGAGCGCATGTTTGCAGAGAGGGCCGTTTGTGTTGGCAAAGAGTGTGTGTTTGTGTTTGCAGGAGGGAGTGTGTGCATGTGTGTGTTTGTGTTTGTGGAGTGTGGGGGCGGCCGGGAAAGGTGGCCAGGCTGTCACTCAGAGATCAGGATGACAGGCGCTCCCTCATCTAGGCGCGGGAGCTCTGATTGCAGATTCAAGGAAACAAAATAGCAATTGTAATTACGGGGCTTTGATAAGATAAAGGAAGGAGGGAGCTGGCCGGGAGGCAGGCTAGCAAGGGAGGGGGGGGAGAATGGCCTGCGGGAGCCCTGTGAAACATTTGCATCTGTCAGTCACTGCCTGCTCTGGGTGCTGACTGTGGGGGGGACCCATCTATCCTTGCCCCCCAAAGACACGGAAATTTGGGGACACTAAAAGAAGCCTGACGATCTGGGCGATGCTCCATCCAGTTCCTAGGACTTTCCACATGTAAAAGAATTTGGTCTTCTCAGAGGTGGGAGACAGAGATAGAAAGTAGGAGTAAAACCCTTCTCTGGGACCCTTGTCTGGGGGAGGGGTTCTGGTGTCTGCTGAGGGCGGGGGAAGTGACACTGGTGATGGTGGATCACTAAGGTTCAGCTGTGGAGGCTACGCAAACATGGTGCCAGTCAGACGCTCCACCTGTACATACACACTGGGAGCTGGGACCCAGGCTCTGCTGGCAGCCTGGTTCCCCTGATTCCTACCTGTCCCTCACTCGTGTTTTCGGAGTGCTGTGTTCATAGTGGGGAGAGGGCCCTTCCTTCTCAGGAATCTATCCATTTGTTTAGGCAGTCACTCATTAGCACATTAAAAAATAAACACTCTTGAGGGCCTCTTATCCCAAGCACATGAAGTAAAGTCGGTGGGCAAACGGACATCACCTTTGCCAGCTTGGAGCACCACAAAATGGGGCAGACAAGTCGCCCCAAGGCCCCTTGGCAAAGCACACAGCGAAAGGAAAGGTCTGGCCTTTATTGCGGTCACTGGAGTCCCTCAGACCTATTTTCCCCTTTGTGGACTTAACATCCCAGCGGGGTTGAAAGGAGCTATCGCCTACCAAATTATTACTAGACACCAGTGTGCAATAACTAGTCCGCTCGGCTATCATCTGTTGGCAAGTGAAGCCAAGTCTCCTTGGGAAAGTCACCATGGATGAAATGCAGTCTAAATGCTCAGCAAGGTTTCCCCATCCATCCACCCAACAAATGCTCACTACCTGCAGAGTGACTCAGACAGCTCTGCCATGAGCTGCAAGTCCTAGGGAGTCCCTTGCCTTCAGGTCTGTGGGGATCAGAATTCCTGAAGGCAATCACAAATGAGCTCGGGAAGTCTACTTTTCTGAGGAGGCTGAGAGGGACCCCCGGCACCCCATACTATATATCGCTGAGTGCTTGCAGGGCTAGCCAGACTCCCGGGGAGTCGCCCTTCTATGGGGAAAGATGGGATACAGAAAAGGGAGAGGCGGGCAGAACTGGAGTGTGTTGATTGACAAGGACCTGCTTGCTTCCCTCTGGCCTCTGGAGGCTTCCTAGGGCCACCAGAACCTCTAGCTCTACCCTAGAGAGACACAGGATCAGAAGAGAGTAGGCTGTGGGTGAAGGCAGCAGCTGGGTGGCCATCAATGGAACGGGTGGTTCCTCTGCCTCTCCAGGTTGTGCCTACAGAAACTAGGCAGTGACTCGGGGTTCCCAGAAACCCCATGAAGAAAGCAGTGAGGTGAGGGGCTGGGAAAGGCTTACAAGAGTCTACCTTCTCCCCAGCACCCCTCTGCCTTCCCGCAGCCGGCACAAGACCCCAGATACCTGCTCAAGGAAAACGTCATGGAACTCAGAGGGGAAAGGCTAGGGAGCTTGGGTCCAAGTCCTCGTTCCTCAAGTAGAGTCGCCGAATGTAGCTATTTTGGCCCTTGTTAATTGCTCAGTTTTAGAAGGGGGACAGTGACTGCGGGTGCTGCCGGGACCTCTGGGCTCCTACCACATAGATGCCTGGAGGTTCCTTTCACCCTTCAGGCTAGTGGGGGTGGGGTCGGGATGGACGGGGGCAAGGTTGATGGTGATAATGGGGTGACAGGAGGCATTTCTCCCTCCCAGGGCCTCCTTGGAGACTGTGAGACACTAAGTCAGCAGGCTAGTTCTTAGAAAGGTGGAGGAGCGGGTTCCTGTGACGCTCTGCACAACTATTCATTCCACTGTTAGCTGCCGCTTCCATAAGGGGGCAAGTGCGGCCGAAGCACACAGTAGGCGACTCAAAAACCGGCGAGGAGGCCAGATACATAAGTAGACCCGGCCCCACGCGGAGAAATAACCTTGTCGGCCTCAAGCGCACCGGACCCCCACCAAAAATGCTGTCCCAGGCGCCCCCCATTCCTGGGCCACCCCGCCCCAGGAACGCTGGAGGAGACAGGCAAGGGTAGTGGGAGGCGCCCACACCGGCCGCCCCCGCCCCTCCCGCGGGTCCCCAGACCCCTCCCCTGGGCCAGACCCCCAATCCCAGCCCTGCCCGCCGCCCCGCCCCGGGCCGCCCCGCCCCCGCCCCGGGCGGCGACCCGGCCCCAGCGCCCAGCCGGGGGTGCGGGCTCCGGCCGCCCGCCCCGCACTCCCCCCTCGCGGCCGGTGCGGCGCCCCCCGCCCCTGCCCTCCCCCTCCCTCCCCACCTCCCCACCCACCCCGCAGGCCCGTTACCCTCCCGCCTGCTCCGGCTCCTGAGCAGCCAGCGGCCACCGGCTCCGGCAGCGGCGCAGAGCGGATCAGCGCGCGCGGCGAGCACGACATTCCACGGGACCCGCCGAGTCGCGTCGGCATCTTCGCCGGGCTCCAGCACCCCGACCTTCCTCGGCCTCCGCCCCTTCGGCTCGTCCCCCCGCGGCCTCCTGTGGGACGGCGTGACCCCGCCCGGGCTCTCGGTGCTCCCGGGGCCGCGCGCCATGGGCAGCCCCCGCTCCGCGCTGAGCTGCCTGTGAGTACCGCGGTCGTCCCCGCGTCCCCGTCGGCCGGCGCCCGCCGCGCCCTCTCCGCTCACCCCGCGCCTCTCTCCTGCCCGCTTTTGTCTCCCACAGGCTGTTGCACTTGCTGGTTCTCTGCCTCCAAGCCCAGGTAAGGAGCGCTGCGCAGAGGCGGGGGCCGGGCGCGGGGGACCCAGCTGACACTGTCGGGCAGGGACACGAGGACCGACCCTTCGGCCAGCGCAGCAGGGCTGGAAAGAACCTTACAAATCCAGCCCCAAACTACCCCGAGGAGGGATCTAAGGAACAGAGAGACAGTGTCCTGCCTAAAGTCACACAGCGAGTGAGTGGAGAGACTTTAGAACCCCAGGGTCTTGAGCCCAGCGAGTCTCAAACGCGTGCCAGCCAGGTCGGGTGGATGGGAACTTTACCTGTAGCCACACCTGGCCTCCTAGGAAGGCGGGAGCTGGAGCCAGCGGGTGTTCCTTGTCAGGGGAAGTTGGGACGAAGTTGCAGCAAAGATCTTCTCCGCTGCTCCCTGGGGAGACTGGTGGCCGGTTTCGGCCAGCGATCGTGTCAGTCTAGGAGCTTTGCACTCTCAACATTTGCTCCGTAAATTTGTCTTTATAAATGTCACGGGTCGGGTAGCGTTGCCTCGCTACTTAAAAGCACCCTGCTCCTCTAGGAAGGCCCGGGCGGGGGGCCTGCGCTGGGCAGGGAGCCCGCTTCCCTGCTCCGAGCTGGCCGGGAGCCCCAGGGTGTTTCCCAACAGGTGGGTCCAGATTCTCCCTCATCCCGGGTTCATCCATCCTGGGCTGGGTCTGCGCGACTTCCCCGCGGGGGTTGGTGGCCTGAGCCAGCATGTTGGGGGGAATGCCCCCAATCCCTGCTGGCTGCCTGGCGCGGCGGGAGGTGGGCACAAGGGCAGTGGGGACCACTCGGGACCCCTGGGCGGAGTAGCATTATAATGGCGTGCTGTGTATTTTTCAATTTCCTAAAGGTAACTGTTCAGTCCTCACCTAATTTTACACAGCATGTGAGGGAGCAGAGCCTGGTGACCGATCAGCTCAGCCGCCGCCTCATCCGGACCTACCAGCTCTACAGCCGCACCAGCGGGAAGCACGTGCAGGTCCTGGCCAACAAGCGCATCAACGCCATGGCAGAAGACGGAGACCCCTTCGGTAAGGCGCATTCCCCGGAGCCTGGGGAGGAAAGGTAGTGGACCTCGCTGCTCCCCGCCAGCCCCGGCTGCCGTGGCCAGGGAGGCCTGCGAGCTCCCCAGCTGCGAAGGGAAGGAGTTAAGGCTAAAAGGTGCCTTGAGGGTCAGCTGGAGGGAATTGTAGGGAAGGGACCCTGGGGAGGATGTGGCCCACAGGTACCCTCTCTTCCCTACTCCGCAAATGAACGAACCCAGGAGTCTCCCTTACAACCGCCCCCCTCCCATACACCTCTTTCCAGCTGCAGGTGGAGGCAGAGGGTCAGGGGAGGGGGCCCAGATTTAAGGGAAGTTCTTGAAAGAGGATATGTCGCCAGGGCCCACAAAAGGAGAGTGGGAGAAGGAAGGTCCAGAAAGCCCGGGTTTGCCCAGCTTGGAAAGGGGGCTGCTGCACACTGATCAGTGGGGTCAGTTACACGGGAGGCGAGGCCTGGAAGTTAGACTCCCAGCTCCGCCTGTGGATACCCCGGGGGCCTGAGTTGGCTGGCAGCTCCCTGTAGGGTTGCTGAGTACAGGGAGCTACTGGGGCAGGGACTGAGGACTGACTGATTTCCAGAACATTCAATATTCCTGTCTTGAGATGGGGCCAGTTTCCAGAGTCCTGGATGGACCACGAGGAAGGCAAACCCTCTGGGTGGCTCGTGTTGTTTTTAGAGAGTGGTTATTGTGAGTTTAAAAACCTTTAAATAATGACCAACTTAAACAAGCTTGAAAGGAGAAAGGAAGACACTATTAATGTGTAATAAAAAGGTGAGGCATTTTAAGAGCTAAGAAAAATGAAGAATGATATAAAACAGAAAAAGAGCCAGGCCCCCTCCTTTTTTTTAGACGTAGAGTTTAAAAGGAGTTGCAAGTCTGTAAATGTTAAAAAAAAAAAAAAGGCTAAAGATTGTTCTCTAGGAATCTCGAGAGAGACCCCTGCGTCTGGCAGAGCGATTAAAACTCTTCTTGCTTTCACCTTTTTTAACATTTCCTGAATACTTTCTCCTCTTCTCGAGCCAGTTTGGGGGATCGAGCATGTCTTGCTGCATTTTTTCAGCTTCGACGTAGCTGACTTGCCTTCAAAGCTGGAGGAGGAGACATAATTTTCCTGGGATAAATCTGTCACTGGGGTGGGAGAATGGGTTTGAAAATGTTCAGCTTTCCAAAAGCCTGGTTGGGAGACCCGCTGTAAGCTGCGTGGCTAGACTCCCCAGATCTGTCCGAGGAGAGTGGGGGCTCTTTGGGCGGCGGGGGGGGGGGGCAGCCTGCCTGGTGGCCGAGCTCCCCCGCTGGGCTGGCAGAGCCAGCCTTCAGGCCCTTTGTCCCTCCAAATTGGCTGCTTGCTGCCCTTCTCAGCTTCCCAACAAGAAAAAGGAAAGAATGGTTGCCCTGAGTTTACTCTACTGGAGCAAATGGCCCAGCATCCTTGGGTTTTTGGGGTGGGAAGGGGGAACCTTGCTGGCAGTGATGGAATTGGTCTTCAGGCATCAGAAGAGGGTTGATGCCCACTCTCTTCCCTCAAGACCCAGAGGAGGCTCCCAGGGTTCCTTGGTCTCTGCCTGCAGGGCAGTAGTTTGGGTCTGGGGCTCCAAAAACAGGCATTAGGTATACAGACTGGAGAGAGCGCTGGAGAGCCCTAAGAAAGGGAGGGAGGTACCCCACTCTGTCATATGATGCTGGGCTGGAATCTTCAGAGCAGGGTCCTCTCACCCCTTCCCTAGCCCGAGCGCATCCTTCCCTGGTCATGAAGCAACTGCTTCTTGCTCTACCAAGTAGGCACGATATAACGAACAGATTGCCTGGGTCTGAGGAGAGGTGAAAGGTTGCATTTCCCAGCTGACTTGGGGGCAGACTGGGGACTTCCTGGTCCCACTCTCGTGCCTATGTGAAGAGAGGGGGAGTTAGAGGCTAGGCTGTATGAGGACTTCATTGATAATCTCGATGCTCCCATCCCTGGTATTGGTTTTGGGGAGAGAGAGAGACATGTCAAGACGGAATTGCTTTCTCAGGGAGGAAAAGGGCTGGGCTCTGTAGCAGGGCGTTCCAGTCCTCTGCCCTATCTTCTCATTCAGTCCTTCCTCTCTTCTTGGGAACAGTCTCTAAGAGAACAATTACATAAAGGGATGGTCAGGACCAGCCTCTCAGGCAAGTTGGCCGACTCCATGAGTGGGAAGTAGGGAAGGGCACAGAATTTGGCCCCAGGCTTCTGTCACCTCTGAAGGCATTTGGCCAGTGCCTAAGAAGCCCGGCTGTGTTGGAGAGAAAAGAGTTGGTGGTGCCTACATGTTGGAGCTGGGCTCTGAGGACCGGGAAGCTCCGGGAAAGGGGCAGGATTCTCCTGGCTGGTGTCTGGCTCCAGAAAGCTGTTTTCTAAAACAGTGCTGGAAGAAACACCTCCTCCTCTTCTAACACTCATTCTAAACCGTGTGTGTGTGTGTGTGTGTGTGTGTGTGTGTGTGTGTGTGTGTGTGTGCACACGCATGCAAGTGTCCGCAGAGGTCAGAAGAGGGTGGTGGATCCCTGGAGCTGGAGTTGCAGGCAGTTGTGAGTTGTGAGTCTTCAGAAGTGAACTCCTGTCCTCTACAAAAGCAGAAGACTGAACCGGTTCCCCAACTGCTCTGTTACAGCTTGAAGAGCACGGCTGCCCAAGGGGTGGACGGATGGCCAGGGCCACTAGAACTGAAGGGGCAGGAACAGAACAAGATGGCTTCTTACCTTTGGCCTCATGGTGGGAGGTCACCACTGTCCCCAGATGTTCTTAATGATCTGTGGGGCTTGAGCTCATGATGGTCTAAGTTGGAAAGATACTCAGAGATCTCTTAAGTTAGCTATGGATCTACACAAATGAAGTTTTACTTGGTACCTCAACCTAATAATATGACTTCTAGCATGAAAGAGAGCTAAAGGAACGGAGATTTGGGCTTCTCAATTTGCCGCATCCGAACAGGTGCTTGCAAGCTGTGATCTGTCCTAGGTCTTTCGTGAGTCCAGAGGTGAAGTCTAAGGTCCTGAAAAGAGACTTCATCTTCCTTGGGGGCTGCCCAGGGCATCTGTGGACTGGGGCCAGAGCCTGTGTTTTCTGTTCCTGGCCCTTGGAGCCGTTGTTCCAGGGATAGGACACAGCCCTGGGCCAGCCGTCTGGGGTGAAGCTTTGGAACACAGGGGTTACAGATTTAGTGACCATCTCATAACTTCCCCGACAGCAAAGCTCATTGTGGAGACGGACACTTTCGGAAGCAGAGTTCGAGTCCGTGGAGCAGAGACAGGGCTCTACATCTGCATGAACAAGAAGGGGAAGCTAATTGCCAAGGTGAGGTTCCAGAAGGGAAGTGAGGCTCAGGAGCGGGACTGGACTGACTGAGCCTCTGTAGTGCACTTTAATCTCTACAAGGTGGGTGGAGAGGCATGGTACCTTGGTTACCTTAGGGTTTGTCTAACGATTAGATGGAGGAGTAAGAGAGAAGTAAAAAGCCAGAGAGAGGAAAAGCTATGAACGTGAAGGAGGAAGGCTAGGAAAAGTGTTGGGGGTGGTGATGGCAAATTCCATATATCTTTTTAACAAATCGCCAAATTGCTTTGCTATTATGTCCAATTACATGGTACCAGCATTTGGAATGTTCAGTAAGCCGCAGGCCCAGCCCCTCGGCCTAGCTCTGAAATGGCCCCATTAGTCACGGCTCCTCTCCAGCCTCAAGCTCCCCTCTCCTAGGCTTCATGGCCTGGGCCTCCAAGTCCCTCCCAGGCCTCCCCTCCCCCGCATAGGGTGGCTGTCCTGGAGGCTGATCCTGAGTCCCGAGATGCTGAGGGGGGCAGGTGGAGAAACGCGAGCAGGCCAGGCCAGACTGGTGGGCAGTAGGCCAGAACGGGCAGGCTTTGGGCCCCTCTGCCTCGGGCCCAGCCCCTCCGTGGACAACCATGTGTCACTGCTGCCCAGGAGGACAGGAAGTTGCCGGGTGGGCTGCGGGTTGTGAGGGATTAGAGAGCGGGTGCCCGGGTAGGGGGTGGGGCCGGCTCGGGCTCCCCTCGCCATCTGCTGGGGTGCCCACCTGCTGTCTGGGGCCGCTGCCCCTCTGTCTCACACGGAGGGAGGCTCCATAACACCACGTCTGTCCCCCACAACTACCTGCAGAGCAACGGCAAAGGCAAGGACTGCGTGTTCACCGAGATCGTGCTGGAGAACAACTACACGGCCCTGCAGAACGCCAAGTACGAGGGCTGGTACATGGCCTTTACCCGCAAGGGCCGGCCCCGCAAGGGCTCCAAGACGCGCCAGCACCAGCGCGAGGTGCACTTCATGAAGCGGCTTCCCCGGGGCCACCACACCACCGAGCAGAGTCTGCGCTTCGAGTTCCTCAACTACCCGCCCTTCACGCGCAGCCTGCGGGGCAGCCAGAGGACTTGGGCCCCGGAGCCCCGATAGGCGCCCTCCCGGCCCCTCCCTGCACCGCCGGCTGCGGACTCCAGAGAGAGATCAATGGGCCAATGGGCTCTGCGAAGGGGAGGAGCTGGGGAGCTGTCTTCTAGTTGTGGATATTGTTTGCTGTTGGGTTTTGTTTTTTGTTTTTGTTTTTTAACAAAAGAGAGGTTCTATTTTTGTATTCCACTTGCTGTGGTGTCTGTTTTCTTAACTCTCAGGAAAGCCCCTTGGTGACCTGAGACAGGGTTCCCGTGGGGCTCCCTAGGGTGGGTGGAGGGCTCTCTAGTCTGGCAGACGTTGTCCTGAGGTCTCAGCAATGACAGGGCACCTGGCCAGGTCAGCCAGGGCCACTCTGAGCCCCGGGCAGGTTCAGGGAGCAAAGGATTGGGCCTAGGTCAGTCCCTTAGGGATGGGTGTCAAGGGGGTGGCCGTGTACTAGTCACTATTAAATGACTGAGGTGTTTATTTCACTTGCACATTAGAAATGGGTGTGGACAGTGAGTCCTGCCAGGGATAGCCCCTTCCCATGGTGCTGTCCCAAGGGCGGGTCCAAGGCCACCCGCCGTCTAAGGACTTCCTGTGAGCCAGCTTCTCCTTAACTCCACTGCTTTCGTGGGGAAAACAGAACAGGGAGGAAAAATGGAAAGATTCTTAGGGGGCCTTGGAGCTCTCAGATGGGGACCACCTTGCTCTACTAACACTCTCCAAGCCCAGGGCCAAAAAGAACAAGCTGAAGCCCTCTGTAGTTGAAAACCCCTTTGACTGTAGATCTAGTCAGACCATAGAACTGGCCATAGTTTATAGAATCTGACTCCCCAAACTGAAATACCAGCTGCCCAATGTCCAAGATGTGTTGGGGGGCTTCCCAGTGTCCAAGGTGTATTGGGGGATTATCCAATGTCCGAGGTGTATTGGCGGGCTGTCCAATGTCTGACTGTGTTGGGGGGCTGTCCAATGTCTGAGGTGTGTTGGGGGTTGTCCAATGTCTGAGGTGTGTTGGGGGACTGCCCAATGTCTGAAGTGGGGGGGACACCCAATGTCCTGGTGTGTCTGGGGGCTGCCAAGGCTGGTGTTGACTATTGTAATATGGAATGAAGTTAACTTGGGAGATCCAGTCCAGAGCTGTGCACAGAAAGTGCCAGGTTCAGGTGCTGGAAAGCCTAGGGCACAGTTGTTCAGGAAGAGGCCAATCTGGGCTTATGGGTCTTCGGGAAGACGAGCCTGGCATGGGCAAGAGTAGGAGGGGTCTCTGGGATGTACATCATGGCATGCCAAGCAGGACGCCTGTGCCCACAGGTGGCCCACTCTTCACAACTCAGGCCTTCCATCCTGGCTGTTCCTATAGCCCAGCTACTAGGACAGTCTGGAAACTTCCCTGTGGGTCTCATTTTGGCACCTTACTTGGCATGGGTTGGGACATTCCAGAGTTATAGCCCAAGTCCCAAGCGCAGCTTTTCCAGGTGGATCAGGGTTGCCTGAAACAGAGGTTGGGGGTCTTGGTTCCTGTGTATCTTATCCAGGGCCTCAGGAAAGAGTGAGGGCCTCTGGGTAGAATGTGCATAGACACTCGGGGTGTGGGGAAGGGGCTCCAGCTAGTTCTCTTCCAGCTCCCCCAGCTCCTAGTGCCCGGTCCTTTGCTCCCCTCCCCCTTTAATTAATTCTGGGTGAGCAGCCTGGCTTTATTGTGCGAGGAGCTGGGGTCTCACTGTGGGAAAAGTCACACCTTCTGAGCAGCTTCTGATGCCATGCAAATGAAGAGACCGTCCAGGAAACGCTTTCATCTGCACGGTCGCCTGTCCAGCCCCCAGCCCAGTAATTACCCACATTTCATTTGTTTGAGAGCAATTCCTGGGGAAAACCACGGAGTGGGAGGGAGTCTAGAGGGTGATGGAATGTCAGGCTCTCCGCCTGTGATCCCAGCTACAAAGTGAGGCCTGGCTGGGCCAAGGGTGGTCGGTGGCTAGGCCAAAGCTAAGCCTCAAGCCTCTGGGCTGGGGAGCACCTGAGTCTTCAGCCGCACCGCTGGAAATGAACTGTGTTTGCATCTAGGTAGAAGAGGTGAACACGCAGAGGGTGAGACCTGCCTTCTGCAGAGGGGTGGGCAGGAGGGTGGGAATCTGCTGAGGCTGCCTGCCTGCCACTTTCCCCCAGGCCAGGGACCCATGGGAGCTGAGCACAGAGCAGTAGGATGAAGCCGGGCTGGAGCACCCACCAATTTGTTTATCTTTGAGTCGCTGCCGCCACAGAGCCCTCGCTAATGGGGTTTTACAGCCCACTCAAGCTACAACTGGCCAAGAATCAATCATTACCACACTTAGTGGTTTGATAGTTAACAGCCTGAACTGAAGCCAAACTGGTTGTTAACTGTGATAGCAACTGGTTTCAAGGGGTTATTGCCGGCCCAATATGCTCAGCCATTTATTTTGGGGAAAACAAGCAGGACACCACAGCAAGGCCCAGAAAAGGGAGAAGACAGATCACTGTGTCCCTGGGTCAGCGCTAGCAAGGCCTGAGGTCTGTGTGGAGGCTAACCACCATCGCTGCCTGAGGTCTGTGTGGAGGCTAACCACCATCGCTGCCTGAGGTCTGTGTGGAGGCTAACCACCATCGCTGCCTGAGGTCTGTGTGGAGGCTAACCACCATCGCTGCCTGAGGTCTGTGTGGAGGCTAACCACCATCGCTGCCTGAGGTCTGTGTGGAGGCTAACCACCATCGCTGCCTGAGGTCTGTGTGGAGGCTAACCACCATCGCTGCCTGAGGATTGTCTATGGCTGCTCCATTCCAGGTCCTGCCTCGATTCTTCCTTTTTTCACAGGTCCACTTTTTTAATGGGGTTTCATGTAACCCGGGCTGGCATGGGCCTCATGGAGCAGCTCCTGATGTGCCTCTCAAGCACCGTGTGCTCCCATGAGGCCCTCACGGGGAGAAGCCCAGCTTAGTGACCAGCAGGTAGGGCTGGACCCCTCACCTGGGGTTCCCAGAGCCATGCCAAGTCTAACTCAGATACTTGCCTTTCAGTCAAAGTCACCGAAGACCCAACCCAGGTCTTGGCTGGAAGGAATGAATGGGCTCTCTCTCCTCCCACAGCAACATGAACACCACACATTCTAGAATGCTGCTCTGGCAAAGGACCTCAGGGCTTCTCCACTCTCTCCAGATGGACAACCTGAGGCTCGGCAGGACACACAGAGTGTGCTAGAACATTTCCAGGGACAGCCTGCCTCTTGAGGACTTGTAGATCTCACCCTAATGCCATATATTCAGTCACTAAATATTTACTGCATGCCTATTATATGCCCAACTCTATTCTGGGCAAAGGGGATAGAGCAGGAAATAAAAAAAAACCAAAAAAAAACAAATAAAAAAAAAACCTGAAAAATCCCCATTGTTTAGTGCTCAACTTCTAGAGGGAGGCAGGAGGGGCTCCACTAACAGGACAGAGTATCAGACACAATTTCAGGGCAGGGAATGAGTGTGAGGAGGGTGACTGGCATAAACAGCATGATCAAAGGGCTCTGGCTGATGACTTCGTGTTTGAACAGACACCTGTTGGGGCGAGGCTGTCGGGTGGGGGAGGGGCACCCAGGTAGGAGAAGAGCTAGCTGAAAAAATAGAGGACCCAGGAAAGACAGCAGTGTGTCTAGAACACGGGCTAGGGAAGACAGAGGGGTGTGCGGGTGAGGGCGTTGGAGGAGGCTAGAACGCTGAGTTGAGACCAGAGAGCCGGCGAGGCATCGGTGGAGGGCGGGGGGTCACGCAGGGTTTGATAGGAAGGTACCCCGTGGTGAGGTTAGAGCAGTGGAGTGACGGGATGTGAGGGCAGGTTTTAACAAGATTGCTTCGGCTGCTGTGTTAAGAGTAGACAGTGGGGGGCAAGGGAGACAGAGCTACAAAGCGGCAGGGAGAAGCCAAGTGATTGATAATCGTGGATTGGGAGAGGCGAGAAGCCATTGGAATTTGGTGGGGTTTTTTGTTGTTTTTTTGTTTGGAGAGGGGCAGGTAGAGATGGCAGGATGTGCAGGTGGATTTGGATATGGTTAGGGTAGGAAGGCAAGGTGGCTGGCTGAGTGCGCCTGAAGGCTTGAGCAACTGAGAGATGGAGGATTCCACGTGGGGCCACTTTAACGGAAGGATTGGGAGTCTGAGTTTCAGCACGGGAAGTTTGAGCTGATTCAGTTTTCCAGAAGAAGCAGTGAGTGGGCAGCTGCTTGAGACTGGAATTCCTGGATGAGGTCTCGTTCTCGGGACGTAACAGACGACACGGACGATGTGCAAAGCTGGTAGACAGAATGGAATCTGAGGGAGTGGGCGCTGAAGGAGTAAGGAGTCTCAAGCCGCAGTGCTTCTTCAGGGGAGAGGGGACATGGACAAAGATGGAGGAAGGGCGTGGCCCGAGGGCTGGTAGGAACCCCAGAAGACTGCATCTCCAGATGAAGCAGGAGAAAGAGCAGCATCGGAGTCTGCAGCTGTTAGTGAGGTTAGGAGTTCTATTGTCTGTCTGCCTCCTCTACCCTTACCAAACCCAGAGCCAGGATGTGAGGCCCGAAACAGGAACTACTTCATCTGGATTCTTTCAACAAACTGAGTTCTGCCTCACTTGAGTCCTTCGGGCTTCACTTCCAGAACATCTTCTGAGACAGTCCAAACAACGCCCTACTGATCGGTTGCTGCGACCCGGCTCCAAACCGCCACTCTCTACCTTTCTTTTTGTCTCACCATGTAAGGTGGTGACTCACCACATAGACCAAGTTGACCTTGAACTCACGGAGACGCTCCTGTCACTGTCTCTGCCTCCCAAGTGCTGGGATTAATGGCAAATGCCACCATATCTGACGGCCACCTTATTTATTTGTTTTGAGACAGGGCCTCTGACTGAACCTGGGCTTGCTGTTTTAAATAGACTAGTTCGCCACCTAGCTCCCAGGATCTACGTGTCCCTGCCACCACTCTCGGTCCTGGGTGCCAGGCTTGCACCACTGTGCCTGGCTTTCACATGGGTGCTGGGGATCTGAACAGCAAGTACTTTACTCCCTGAACCGCCCCTGGGGCCTCCATCCTCGCGGACACATCCTCTGCACACAGCCGCTCTCTCTGGGCTCTCTGGTTCCCCTTGTCTCCCCCTCGCCCCCTACCATCTCCTCTGCACTCAGGCACTGGAGCTTTCAAAACTGGATCTGACTGTGGTACTCCCACCCTACCTACCCTGGAATTCCAGCCTGCATACTCTCCTAGGCACTTGTCCCTGGTCTGCCTCTCTAATCCCTGCTGGCAGTCCACCTTCCCATCGCCTGCTGCATTCCCATCCTGCCTCCAGTAGCTGTCTGCCGGTGTGTGCCTCAGGGCCTCCGTACTTGCCCCCACCCTCCCTGGGCTTTTCCCCTGGGCTCACAGAGTGGATGGCTGGCCTGTGGTAGAGAACCTTCTGCTTTATTTCTTCTCTTGTGCAGTACTGAAGATAGAGCCTAGGGTCACACATATGCTGGGCAAAGCCTCCTTTTGATTTTGATTTTTACACTTTTTTTGAGAAGGGGAGTTAACATACTGTGGCAGGCCTATGAGGTCAGAGGACAGATATTGGACTCGATTTTCTCTTTCTACCATGTGACTTTCTTTTAGGGACTGAACTCAGGTCATCAGTCTTGGTGGCAAGTGCCTCTACCCACTGAGCCATCTCATTGGCCCCTTATTTTATGTTTCAGACAGTCTCATATCGCCCAGGCTGGTCTTGAACTCCTGATCCTCCTGCTTCTACCTCCCTCGTGCTGCAATGGCATGCATTTGGCACCATGCCTGGCCTATATGGTACTGGAGATCGAACCCAGGGCTTCGAGCATGCTCAATAAACATGCTATCAACTAAGTTATATCACCAGCCTTGTTTTTTATTTGGGAGAAAAGGGCTTGCTAAGATGCCTGGGCTGGTCTTGAACTCACTCTGTAGCCTAGAAAGGCCTTGAGTTTGCAATCTTCCTGCCTCCACCTCTCAAGCAGTGAGGTTTACAATTGTCTGAGTTTGCTCCTCCATTGCTCTGAAAAAACACCAATTAAAAGTAACTCGGGGGCCAGAGTGTTTATTTGGCTTACAGTTTACAATCAATCATTAAGGGAAGTCAAGGCAAAGGCTTAAGTCGGTAACCTAGAGGCAGGAAGGGAAGCAGAGACCACGGAAGAATGCTGCTTCCTGGCTTGCTCACAATGGCTTGCTCAAACTGCTTCTTATACCACCTGCCTAAGGGCAGCACTGCCCTCAGAGAGCTTGCACTGCAATCAGGAAAGCGTCCACCAGACCAGCAGCCATGGGCAGTCTGATGGAGACAGTCCCTCAACTGTTCTTCTCAGGTGACTCTAGTTTCTGTCAAGTTGATGAAAACTAACCAGCAACAGGCCTGGCACTGCCAAGGTCTGTCTGTGTACTGGTATCCTCTTGGTTTCTGCTTGTTTGTTAGATTCTGGTCTGTCTATCTATAACCTCCAAAAGAGAAAGAACTTTGGTCTAACTTGCTCATCGCCTAAGGTGCCGCATGGCTGACGGTGAATACTGGCCCCTGCTTTCACTAGATAAAGCAGGTACAGCCTCTGAGACTGCTGAGCAGAGAGGGCTTTGTATCCAAGCAGACGTAGGATGCCCTCGCCTAGGTCACTTCTGCTAGACCAGATTGGGCTGAACCGTACTTCGCAATGTAGCCCAGGCCAGCTGAACTCTTGACTATCTATCGGTTTGCAGAGGGTTGATATTCTAGGTGGAAGCCACCACAGCCAGCTCACCACAGCCAGCTCACCCCTGTACTGTTTAGCTGAAGGAGACCCCAAACCCATTTTCTGAAGCTTTGATAAATGCTAGCCAGACCTGGACAAATGGAGGTCAAAAGCAGGACCTGCTGGCCTGGAAATCTCAGAACCCCTTCAAATTCTACTTCCTTGGCTGCTTTGGGTTTCCATAGCAACCAAGGGGCTTCAATGAAGATGGTGGGTGGGGAATTAGAAGCCAGAGAGAGCAGAGGAGAGAGGAGGAGTAGTGAGGCAGATGGGGAGCTGGCAGGAGCTCCAGGGGGACCCCAAGTCCCGCGTTATTCTGGGAGGTTGTGCCAAGAAGGCCTTTCGGTTATTCTCCCCCCATCTGGATCCCTTGCTGAACCCTAAGAAGTTACTGTCCATCTGGGCAGCAGATTCTGACAGGGCCTGGGCTCCATCCCTGGCAAGAAGCAAGAGGGAACCCTGAGCTGACTCAGGAAACACTTGTTTCCCCTTCCAGCTGAAGGACAGCCAGGGCACTCTCCCCGATGAGCATGGTCCTTTGCACTAACTTGTGGGGATCATGGCCAGGCTCCCAGCATTTAAAGATCAGACAGGTCAAGTGAGGGACCTGACTGGGAATGCTCAAAAGAGGAGGCCCGGGTTCTGCTCTGAGAGGGGAGAAGCTGAAGGAGGCTGTCCTGGAGAGGCAGCCTACCCCTCCCTGGAGTCCAGGGACTGGGAATTAACTGCAGCCTGAGGCCGGAGAGTGGCGGGGCAGGCAGCCTACAAGGAGCCTGGGCAGCTCGGGCTGTCAACAGCTTGACACCTTATCCTGAGACCCAGGGCCACTCTTAGAGAACAGGCAGCAACTTTCAAGGTGAGGGGTGGGTCACCACCAAATTACATGTGTCCCTCGGCCCACATGTACACTTCAGGGAAGTGGCTAGAACCTGAACCCAAGATGGAGTAGTTCCCTGAGTACCCATGGCCCTCAAATACCTCCACTATCATGGATCCTACCTGTGTCCAGTCTTGAATGTAATTACTACAATTTTATTTTTTAGAAAGGGTCTCACTATGCAGCCCCAGCTGGTCTAGAATTCTCTCTGTGTATACCACACTGGCTTCAAACTCAGAGAGATCCACCTGCCTTTGCTTCCTGAGTGCTGGGTTTAAAGGCGTGTACCACCGCATCCAACCTCCCCCTCCCCCTCCCTCTCCTCCCTCTCCCTTTCCTCTCCCTCTCCCAATTCTGGAATGGATCCCTTGGTCTTGAGTGTGCTAGCTGAAGGTTCTCATCACCAGCTTCAACAATTCCCATCGGTCGAACACCATCAAATCCTAAAAAACCTTTCTTCACAGGGGGATCCTGTGTCCCATCCTGACAAATGCCTAAGCAGCCCTGCGCCCTCCCATCTGCCTTCTTGGGTCTCTTCTACAGCCTTCCCCGGAGTCCTCGCCCCCTGCACAGGCTGAAGAACCAGCCTGTGAAGCATTCGTGGCGGGTAATCCAGTGTAGGACCTGCGATGGTTGTTCTGTTAGAAGGGGCAGGTCAGTGCAGGCTGGTCTTGAGCTCAGGTTCCAGCCACTTCCCCTCCCCGAAGCCAGTCCTCATCCTCCTGGGGAGGGGGGGCGGGCGGGGGGGGGAAGGTGGCACTGGGGGGGGGCACTGGAGGTTCAGCTCCAAAGAGGAGGTTCCTGAGAAGGCAGCCCGCAGTGGGGGAGAAGTGATTGGTAGTTGAGGGTTTACCTAAAAGGCAGGAGACAAAATGACCCAAGTGACTGAAGACCCCGGGGTTTGTGCTGAGTGTGAGGAGGGGCAGAGTCTAAGTTTGTGGTATCTGAGATTTCTGGTTAACTTCGGCTGAGAGAAAGGTGTGTGAGCAGGCAGCCCGGGTGGGAGGAAATGGGGTTGGAGACAGGCCTACTGCTCAAAGCAGGACAATGACCTGGGGAAGAGGTCAGTGACCGGGGCCTTTCATCAAGGCAGTGAGTGGGCAGGGTCTGCTGCAACTCACAGACCCCCTGTCACAGCTGGGGATTCAGAAGAATACAGCCCAGAACTAAATCAAGAGGCTTAGGGTGATGTCAGGTTAGGGTTAGCCCAGCCACTTCCTACCTGGGTCACCTGGAAGGTAAGGTCGCTGTACTTCTCTAAGCCCCAACATTCGTATCTGTGAATTGGGGGCCATACCCTGCCTTATAGAGTTGTTTGGATCAACATTTGCATGCATAGGGAAAGACCAGAGGGTACTCTAGCCCTTGGAACAGTGGTTTCTTAGGGGAGGGGTCCTGGGGGAGGAGTTAGGCCACTTAAGTTAGAACTCTGTGAGTTCAGGTTTGCAAATAGACACTACTCAATGGTGCGTAAGAACATGCATCGGGCCGGGCGGTGGTGGCGAACGCCTTTAATCCCAGCACTCGGGAGGCAGAGGCAGGCCGATCTCTGTGAGTTCGAGGCCGGGCTGGACCGACAGCCTCCAAAACAATACAGAGAAACCCTGTCTCGAAAAACCAAAAAAAAAAAAAAAAAAGAACATGCATCGGAGTATCCGAAGAGGCTGCTTTCTTGCAAAAGAGTCAGTAGCCGAGGGCCTGAGGTCACCCAGAAGCTGACAAAGATCAAGGACAAGTTTCTGTGTGCCTATGATGCCTAGCCTCTCGCTCAGCCTCATTTGCTCAAGCAGGTATGTGGCTGCCTAAGGCCTGGACTCTAAGGACCCAGCAGGACTGAAAGGGGCAGGTGTGGTGTTCTGCATGGGAGTCGCTCTACCTGCTTGTCTTAGGGACCAATGAACAAGTCCTTACTCCGTGGTTCTGCATGGGAGTCGCTCTACCTGCTTGTCTTAGGGACCGATGAACAAGTCCTTACACTGTGGTCCTCTAAGCCAACCTTACAGTCACTCCCTCCGACTCTCAAATAAGCCCAGGCCAGAGGGAGAGGTCAAGTCTGAGTTGCCTGGAGTTGGAAAGACTGGGAACAGCAAGGACAGGGATTGGCACCCAGGGTTTCTTATCTTCCCTAAAGACAATGCTCACCTGCTCCTTTCCCCAGTGCCTTGCATCGGTGGAAGAATACTGAGGCACCGAAGGGCGGAGTGTCAGGGGGCCCTGGAGAACAGGGAGGAGAGACCTTGATGCCTGCCCTGCCCGTGGCCAGGCAGGTAGGCCATCTTCTGGCTGCTGCCGTACAGGTTGGGATGCGGGTAGGGGTGGGGGTGGAGTCGGGGGTGGGAGTGCTGGATGAGGAAGGACGCCTTAGGGAGAATGGTACTCAGCAGAACCCAGAGGAAGAACGGAGCCCCCCAGGGTTGGCTGTGCCTGAGGCAGTGCAGCTCAGCTCAAATTCAGTTCCAAACTCAATGAGTGTCAAACTGCCAGAGAGGAAAGGGTGGGTGAGGCGAGGTCTCTGCCTTCTGTTGCCACACACCGAGCTCCCAAACTAGTGACCTGTGGTTGTCGTGTAGCATGGTCTGGTCAGCTCTGCGTCAGCACCAGGCGCTTACTCCGTCTGTGTGTCTGTGTGTCTGTGTGTCTGAATCACCAAAGGGGTCACAGAGGACACCGGAGCTCAGAATGAAGAGCTATGGGAGTCTCAGAGACACTCATCTTTTCTTATTTCCTTTTCCCATTTCTGTTTTGTTTTGTCAAGTCAGGGTCTTACTTGGGAATGGCCTCCAACTTGAGATCCTACTGACTCAGCCACCCAGACCCTGGAGTTGTGAGTGTGCCTTATCACGCCTGACGGCTCTCATCTTCTCCACACCTTAGTTTTCTAGTCTAGAAAGAGAATGGTTTGGACAGGATGGATGCCAAGTCAGTAGCATGCCTGCCTAG
The DNA here is from genome assembly GCF_017639785.1 of Mesocricetus auratus. Lineage (NCBI taxonomy): Eukaryota > Metazoa > Chordata > Mammalia > Rodentia > Cricetidae > Mesocricetus > Mesocricetus auratus. The sequence goes on from NW_024429182.1 coordinate 15,803,260, forward strand.
CGTACGTGAAGCCCGGGGACTGATTCCCAGCATCGCATACAACGAAGCATGGTGGCACTCAGCATGGGGGGAGGGGCTGAGACAGGGTTTCTTTGTGTAGCTTTGGAGCCCGGGCGCTTGCTCTGTAGAGCAGGCTGGCCTCAAACTCACGGAGATCCGCCTGCCTCTGCCTCCCAAATGCTGCCTCCTTTATGCCCGGCTGGCATAAAGCTATTAATCCCAGCAACTGGGAGATGGGGGAGGGAGGCTCATAACTGCAAGACTATCCTAGGCTAGCTAGTGACTCCGAGACCACCCTCTGCCAGCAAGCCAGACTTAGGAAGAGAAGGGCCGGGTGAGATGGCTCAGCAGGTAAAGGTGCTTGTCACCAAGCCTGGGAACCAGGGTTCACTTCCAGGCCCCAAGTGGTGGAAGCGAGGACCAACTCCTTCAAGTTGTCCTCGGAGTTCTGCACATGTGCCATTTGCACCTGTACACACACAAAATAAATAACTGTAATTGAAAATATTAAATTAGATTTCTTTTTTTTCCCCAGCAATAGAAACTTTTCCCTGAGGCAAACCTAAATGGGAAAAGTATCTTGTAAACTAGTCCTGAATGGCTGCCTTGATGGTGAACTCTTGGTTATAGCTGTGGCAAAAGAAGACCTGACAGACCTGTAGTGTTCTCCTGGACATCCTCAAAATGATGGTGAGGACCTTCCAGCGAGATGGAGGTGGGTGGGCTCTGGGCTTGCCATCCAGGGGCTTTCTTAGCTCCCAAAGGAGAAGGTGCCTCCAAGATGAGAAGCCAAGCCCCCAGCTTTCCTCAGAGCACCTGGGGCAGTGGAAATGTTCCCACAGTTTCAGAGCAGCCTCTGCCTCCTGCACTGACCGCTCACACCTAGGTATTATCCCAACCAGAAACTTCCACTTGGAACAAAGCTCTCAGGAATGAAACCTGAGCTGCCAAGAAGAGGCTCCTTAACTGGGAAGTGGCTGGAAAGGGAGAGAAATCTTGCAAAAACCCTGGAAGCCCCCAGGGAGGCCATGAAACCCTGAAGACAAACGACCAGACAGCCGTGCCGCCCCTGCCTCCTGCAGAACCAAGGCTGGGGCTGAGGCAGTGGGGAATAAGACTGGCTTCTAGGGGAGAGTAATTGGTGCACCTGTGGCCATGGCCAATATCCCCCAGGAGGCCTTCAGGGTTGGCCTGCAGTCACTCAAGCTGTCCCCTCCCCTCCCCATCCTCACCCCTCTCCTTCCCAGCTGCTTCCACTTACTATAATGGGCTGCTGTAGCCAGCAGGGAAGGGCCTGCCGGGAACTCAGGGTCCTGTGGTAGGGTAGCAGGGAAGGGAGGGAAGAGCAGTATCCAGGCCTCTGTTTTCCAGGCGCCCAGCAAATGCTGGGCCCAAGCCTTGTGTCTGTGGTCCTTACAACAGTCCCACCTCATTTTCTGATGGGGAAACTAAGTCTCAGAGGCGTGAGACAGTTGGCCTCAAGTGGTAGAGCTAGCTGGGGAACTGCTGGCCGGGCGCTGACCTGGCGGCTTAGCACAGGGCTTTTTCAGCATGGAGGTGTAATGTCTCCTCAGTCACGCTGCCCTCCTGCTCTAGAGCCCTGGTTAACAGCAAAGTAAGGGCCTTCTTTCCTTTGAAACTGTGGTGACAGACAATGGGACCCCTTCCTTGGATCCAATGGCTTTGTTTTACCTGCTGGGGCTCAGTCTTTCCATGTGTAAAGCGGGGTTCACCATCTACCCACAGGTGGGGTGCCGGAAGGAGAACATATCATGTTGAAATGTGTAGAACAGGGCTCAGCAGAGTCCATACTCTGCAGATGCCTATGTGAGGTGTGAAGAATTCCTCTTGCCCTTTTCCTAGGGGAGTCCTTCAGTGGGCTGAGTGGATCAGGCTCAGCCCCCTCCACGTTGCCTGCAAAGACAGCAGAGGTGGGTCTGGAGGCCAGCAGCGACACTTCCCATGGTTGAGCCACTGAATCTTGCCATATAAATAATGTGCTGAGCTGGGCATTGGGTTGCCCTGGCTTGTCTCCAAAGGCTGAATGGGCTTCCCAGTCCCTGTGGGAGGATCCTTAGAATTAAGCCAAGTATGGATGGGACAAAGGAGATTCAGGCTCTTGCAGAGTGGCTGATAACTTTGGATGCCTTTTGTTTCTTGCTTTGGTTTGATTTCTCTCTATAGCCCTTGCTGTCCTGGAACTTGCTCTGTAGACCAGAATGGTCTTCAACTCAGAGATCTGCCTACCTCTGCCTCTCGAGTGCTGGGACTAAAGGCGTGTGCCACCACCACCCAGCAACTTTGGACTCTTAACAAGGAGTTGGCCAGGAACTTCTGATGCTGTGGGCTCTCTAGCCTCTCTCCAGCACCTATCCAAGCTCAGGAAGCCTGGGATGACAGAAGCCTACCTCTGCCCAGCAAGAGGAAAAATGCTGTTGGTCTTTGCTTGTTTCCCCAATATCTCAAAGTTCTTCTCCAGCCTCTTCCCGCTCCTTTTTTTTTTTTTAAACAGGGTCTTACAGCTGGTCTTGAACTCACTATAGTACAGGATGATCATCACTCAGAGACACATTTGCCTTTGCCTCCTGAGTGCCGGAATTAAAGGTATGTGCCACCACACCCAGTACCATTTCCTCCTTTTCTTAAGGACAGTAGTGTGGCTGCTGCCATCAGTGACTTGGGGCTTGGGTTAAAGAGCGCAAGATAAGCCAGGTGTAGCGGTGGTGGTGGGCGGCACACGTCTTTAATCTCAGCACTTGGGAGGCAGAAGCAGGTGGATCTCTGTGAGTTTGAGGCCAGCCTGGCTTAGAGAGAGAGACAGACAGAGAGGAGAGAGAGAGAGAGAGAGAGAGAGAGAGAGAGAGAGAGAGAGAGAGAGAGAGAGAGAGAGAGAGAGAGAGAGAGAGAGAGAGATACCTGCAGGAAACGTTTACCACAACATATTGACTGGTGTCGTCAGTTGAAGATGTCAAGTGACAGAATAGAGGACAGAGCAGCAGGATAACTGCCAGTTTGGGTACCGGCTCGACAGGTGGTCAAACTTTTAATGTCCCAATAAGACATTGTCATCTACACTGACTATGTTTTGAGGAACACATACTACACACATACTCATTGAAGTAAGTTTGGGGTTTTGTGTTGGGCAGCATTCACAGCTAGCTCTCCCTGGCTCGTGTGGCCCACAAGCCACAGATTGGACATAGCTGACAGAGTGTGGGGCTTGTGAGGACTGATGCCACCACAGGCGTCACACCCTAGGTTCCACTCAGCTTTTCACCATGTGGAAGCCAATGGTTTGTTCTTGAACCCAGGGATCTTGTTGGCGAGGACGAGACACTGGGTACCGTCTCTCCTCAGCCACAGTTCCACATTCTGCCCTGCAGTCCAGAAGTGCCAGTGGGGACATTTCAGAAACAGACAATTCCCAGGTTATATTTATTGTTAAATTCTTTTATTATTCTACGTGTGCATGTGTTTGCCTGCATGTATGTCTGTGTACTACATACATGGAGTGCCTGTGGAGGCCAAAGTGTATCAGATCTCCTAGAACTGGAGTTACGGATGGCTGTGAGCCTCCATGTAGATGCTGGGAATCAAACCTGGGTCTTAAACACTGAGCCACCCCTCCAGTTCCTAAATTTAAATTATATACTGTTCTGAGTCGCATAACAAAGCCTCATGCCATCCTACTCAGTCCCGCACAGAACATGAATCATGTCTTTGTCCAGAGTATCCACACTGTATAGACTACCTGCCCGTTAGTTATCTAGCTGTCTCAGTTACCATATCTACTGTTGTGGTATCACAATGTCTGTGTCCAAGTGGCTCTCGTTTTGCACACTAATGGGCTATCACACAAAGAGGATGATGCTGGAAGTTTCTTTAGGTTGAAGAAACTCTGTGCGTGCAAAGGATAGAAGTCCATGGCTTAATAAACGCAGGAGGAAATTTTATGCTATGGTTGCTAAGACCTAGGGAAAGAGCAATTGTCTATGCATGAAATTATGAAGGAAGGAAAACCTAAGCTTCCTCAAGCTTGCCAACCTGAGCTCCGTCCTTGGGACCCACCCACATGGTGGACATCGATAGCATCACAGACAGGGTGTCAGGCCATTGAGACTTGTTTGCTGTGAGTTGTGAACAATAAACATTGCATTCGAAAAAGTCACTTGCCTGTCTGCCTGTCTGTGACTCAGACATATGGACATTCCATTTACAGAAGAGGAAATCAGAGCTCAGCAGGATTAATTAAGTGGTCACATCAGAATCTGAAGCCAAATCCATTGACTTCAATCTCATTCCACTCTGCAAAGCTCACAGTAGCTAATAATGCCGAGCAAAACCTAACAGGAAAGTGACCTGTGACAGGGCCACCATGAGAGTATTCCACCTGGTCAGAGAAAAGAAACCCGAATGAACAGCACCTTCTCTGTTCAAAGTCCTGCAGAGTGTTAATCGGGAATTCGAGGTGACGCTCAGGTTTTTACTCTAAGATCAACATGAGTTCCGAGAATGACTGAAACGACCCCAGCAGACCTCACCTCAGCTGTTTTGTTAAAGCAGAAATTCAAATGTTTTGGGGAGTCCCCCCTGGAACCTCTGTGAAAATTGGGGAAATTAAAAGCATATGCTGGGGCTGGAGAGATCACTCAGCAGTTAAGAGCCCTGCCCACTCTGCCGGAAGAGCTGGGTTCAATTCCCAGAGTAACATGGCAGCTCACAATTGCCTGCAACTCTGGTTCCTTGGATCTGACACCCTCTTCTGGCCTCTTAGAAGTCTAGGCTTGAAGGTGGTGACTCAGCACACATGCAGGCAAAGTACCCATACATATGAAATAAAAGTAAAAAAAAATTTTTAAAGCTTTCTCAAAAAGAGGACAGGAGGCCGGGTGTTGGTGGCACACGCCTTTAATCCCAGCACTTGGAAGGCAGAGGCAGGCGGATCTCTGTGAGTTCGAGGCCAGCCTGGTCTACAAGAGCTAGTTCCAGGACAGCCTCCAAAGCCACAGAGAAACCCTGTCTCGAAAAATCAAAAAAAAAAAAAAAAAAAAAAAAAAAAAAGAGGACAGGAAACTGATTTCTTTTTGGGCTGGGTCTCCGGTGGCCAGGACAGTGTTCTCTGTCCCAAAAGTTGGGCTCATGCTGTAATCCTCCTCCTCCAAACTGCTGGAACCAAAACTTCCAAACAAAACCAAACACCTTGGAGCCACCTGCAGCTCAATGCTCTGCACTGGTCACTCTGGCCCCCAGATAAATGTCAAATCCCTCAGCAGGCACTGTAACAATCTTCCAGACTGACCTCCTTCCACTTGAAGAAGAAAAAAGAGAAGGGTCTGGAGAGATGGCTCACTGGTTAAGAACACGTATTGTCTATGCAGAGGACCTGAGTTCAGTTCCCAGCACTCACATCAGGCAGCTCTCAACTGCTCCCAGGGATGGCCTTAACCTCAGGTACAAGCACAGATACATACACATGTACATGTGAATAAATAAGAATATTTTTAAAAACCTTTATTTAGTGTGTGTTTGTGTGTCTGTGTGTCTGTGTGCATGTGTGTCTGTGTGTGTGTACATGCAGGCCAACTTGCAGAGTTGCTTATCTCCTACCAAGTGGGATCCAGGATTGACCACAGCTTGTCGGGGTCAGCAGTGATGTCTTTACCTGCTTCACTGCTCTGACCTCCTTCCATTTCTGTGGAAGCTTCTAGCACTTCAGATATTTCTCCCCGTCTTCCAAACTCTCCATGCTTTTCCCATGTGCTTGCCTCTTCTTGAGAATTCCTGCGCACACTGCAGGGCCTCAGCGTGCACTCTGGGTGCTCTGGGACGGTCTTGTGTGCTCTGGGACATTCCCTCCTAACATCCACGTGTAATTCTTCACCTAGACCACAATTCTTCAGGCAGCCTTGGAGTTTAGTAGCTGCTCCTACATTTTCATGAATGAATACAGTCCAGTCTGGGGATCTCAGTGCTTGGTCTCAGCATTGTGGGCCCATAAGAGGGTGGCAAGCGCGATCTGCAGAGACTTGCTTGCAGTCTTCGGTCTTGGATTTCCAGGCAGTTTTAGAGAGGATGGCAACAAGAGCTGCCATTTCCCTCTTTAAAATACAAAGTGTAGGCTGGGCAGTGACATATCATTTATGATTTGTTAAAGCTTGTCTAAGGATTCAGAAAGCCAGGTCAGCAGTGATACACACCTTTAATACAAGCAGCCATACTGGCTACTCAGGCAGTGGTGGTACACACCTTTAAGCCCAGGACTCGGGACACAGCAAGATGGATCTCTCTGAGTTCGAGGCCACTCTGGCCTATACAAGAGTGAAGAGTAAAAGAGCTCATGCCTTTGATCCCAGCACTAGGGAGGTGGAGAGAGGAGAATATGGCTGGGCAGAGAAAGGAATATAAGGAGGAGGCGACAGGAATTCAGAGCCTGTTACCTCTGAGGGTTTGTGGGGACAGGATTGCCATTTCAGCTGGGAAGAGGTAAAATCTCCTGGCTTGGCTTCTTTGCTTTTCTGATCTTCAGCCTGAAGCTTGAACCCCAATATCTGTCTGTGGGTCTTTTATTTTTCATGTGATAGGAGGTGGTAGCATACACCTTTAATCCCAGCACTTGGGAGGCAGAGGCAGGTGGATCTCTGTGAGTTTGAGGCTAGCCTGGTCTACAGAGAGAGTTCCAGGACAGTCAGGATGGTTACACAGAAAAACCCTGTCTGGAAAAGCCTGGAAAATTATTATTTTTTGGTGAGTACAGGCCTCCTTGGGTCCAGTGCACACTTCTGTATTAGGCGTGGCTTCGCTACCTCATGCTTAAATGCAAACTTATTAGTCAAAAATCAGCGTATCCTCTTCCACTTGAGATGAGGTCTCATACTGTATCTCAGGCAGTTCTGGAACTTAGTAAGTAGCTTGGCCTTGAACTCACAGCAATTGCCTTGCTTCAGCCTTCCAGGGGCTAGGATTATAGGTGGGAGCCATCAGACCTGGCTGAAAATTGTCTTCTTGAGAAATGGGAAGAAAGACAGTATCATCAACTTAACCTCTTGGTGCACACTGCTGTTCTCCTGCCTACTGAGCACCAGGGGAGACCTTGTCTCTGGTAAATGAATGAAAGAACGGACAGATAAGTAAAGCTATAGTAAGGTCCAGGGGTGCAGCTTAGCTGGTAAAGTTCTTGCCCAACATGCATGAAGCCTTGGGTCCAATTCCCAGCACAGCACAAAACCGGTATGACAGCAAGCACATAAAATCCCAGCTCAAGAGGTAGAGGCGAGAACACCAGATGCTCAAGGTTGCTTGAGTTCCTGTCTCAAAAAACGAAACACAGCAAAACAATAAGGGGTGTGTAGGGGACTCCAGGGTGATTAGGCAACTTCAGAAACTCATCACAAAAGAAGAGGTACGTTAACAAGCAGAGCCCCAGGCTGAGGTGTGGGGATGTGGGAAAGGGTTGTGCAGGTGGCCGAGCACTTGTTCTGCAAGCACAAGGACCTGAGTCTAGTCTCAAGATCCTACATAAAAATTTGGTGGTGGCGCTCGCCTTTAGTCCCAGCACTCAGGAGGCAGAGGCAGGCAAAGCTCTGTGAGTTCAAGGCCAGCCCGGTCTACTGAGGGAGTTCCAGGACAGACTCCAAAGCTATAGAGAAACCCTGTCTCGAAAAATAAAACAAATAAACAAAAAAAGAGACCCTGTCTCAAAGGAGGTAGGTGGTGTTGATGAGGATGACACCCAAGGTTATCCCATGCCCTAAGAACATGTGAACACACATGCACCTGTACAAGTTCACCATCTTTAGCTGCAGTAGCCACACAGTCTGCTTTTTTTTTTTTCTTGGTTGTACGAGACAGGGTTTCTCTGTATTGTTTTGGAAGCTGTCAGTCCAGCCCGGCCTCGAACTCACAGAGATCCGCCTATCTCTGCCTCCCCAGTGCTGGGATTAAACGAGTGCGCCACCACCATCCAGCACAGTCTGCTTTTGTGATGACATCTTCCCCAGGCTGATTACTAGTGCCTCAAAACTGTCTCACTTCTGAATTTCTGTTTTTGCTGTTGACACAGAATTCAAACACCACTAAATTTTATCCCTTTCAAGTAAGTATATATGTGCTTTTTAGTCTATTGACAGAGCCCTAAAACCATCATCACTACCTGATCCTGTAACATTTTTCATCCCCCTTAAAAGCTCTCCCTACCCATGAGCAGTCCCTTCCCCAATCTCCCTTCCTTAGTCCCCAGAAACTGCCAATCTACCGCCAGCACGCACCTACCCACCCCAGATCTGTGCGTGGAACCACCATTAGCAGGTTTCTGAGGGTTACCTGCACTGCTGTAGGCGTCAGTACTTCAGATGCTAATGTTTTTGGTCCCCCTCCATCTAACCTTTGTATCTTAGCTGTTGTATCATGGGGCCAAGGACACAGTAAGAGGAAGACCACAAACAACTGCTCTAACTGGAAAGGTCATTCTGTGCTTCAGGGGAAAAAGGAGGCTGGGGACTGAGGCAGAGAAGGTTCTGTGTTTGACTCTGGGCTTTCTAGTTGTCACTTTTGTTGGCTTTGAGGCCTTGGCTTCTGGATAATATTTATAGATGGATGCCAATAGTCTATCTAACGCTGGCGTCTTAGAAACAGAGTACTTAATTCTGGAATGGACCAGGGGAAATGTGACCTGAATGCTCTAAATGTGAGCTCTGCCCAGCCCCTGGCTCTGAGAGGTCTTGAATTTTTCTCCCGTGTCTACAAAATAAGCACAGTGACAATGAGGAATCCCAAAGCTATTTGATTTTAACACACTTCAAAGAGTCTCCCAGTATCCTCTGGATTGTTCTACTGAAGAATCTTAATGCTTCCACTCAGGGCAGGTTGGACCTCGTGAAAGGAAAATGGTTCACCACTGTGTGTGGTTTAAGCACTCAGTGAACTGGGTAGTTAGTGTGCTAAGCGGTTGGACCAGAATAGTGCCAGCAGCGGGGCGTGTGGGTTGGCAGAACCGGGGAGCCTCAAGGGGAAAGTGAGGAGGACAGGCCATGGGCTGGCTGGAAGCCGCAGACGGGTAATTTCCAGATGACCATTTCAAAGGAAGGTTCAATTTCTCCAAGATAAGCGGGAGAGCAGAGAGCAGCCTCTATCTCTAACCCCCTGAGCTCGGGGCCGTGATAACAGCTGTGGGGTTGGAAACCTAACCCTGATGAAGGAGTTAAAGGGTGGCAGCTATCAGTGACACGGCCCCACACTGAGCATGCTCCAGCAGCGGCTGGGGACTGGGGTTACTCCATGAATAGAGGCCACTCTCAGGGAGTTTTTCCAGGAACAGAATGGGGTCAGGGAGCCGCTTGGGGAACAATGGTTACCACCGACTAGCTGAATTTCTTACAATCACACACCATACCCCCTGATCAAATAGCTCCTTTGTCCGGCCCATATAAAAACATGTCATACAATGATGATTTGGAAGAATGACATGGGTTTGCCTTTCACAGAGATCAGAAGGGCTTGTTGTGCAGCAGGGGGAAAAAACATCAGAGTCAAGGAAAACCTGGAGAATAAAAGGAGCAAATGGAAACAGCAACAATGCTGGATGCTGGAAAGGCTGCCGGGGCCTGGTTACCGCAGAGAGGCCCAGCCACCGGGCTGCGCATGGAGGAGAGCCCGTGGCTGCACAGCGCCCCCTTGGAAGCTTGGCTTTAAAGAAAGGCAAATTGCAGGCAACGATGGCCTGAGTGGGCTGCCGGTTGTCTACACTGCCCTGAGGGAAAGAAGGGATCTGAGAGATCGTGCTCCCCAAGCTGCAGTGCTGGTCCTCCTCCTCCTCCTTGTCCTCCTCCTCCTCCCTTTCCTTCCCCTCCTGTTTCTTTTCTTCTGAGACAGGGTCTTGGTGGTCAGGGAACTTACTATGAAAACCAGGCTGGCCTGGAATTTGTGGTAACCCTCCCCTCTGTGGTTCCCAAGCACTGAGATTTTGCAAGTGGTAGGTACCACTAGGCCCACCCAAGCCATTGTTTTTAATGGATGGAGATGCTGAAGGCTGGTGCAGAACAGTGGTTTGATGGTCTGCTGGTTTTATTGACTCAAGTCGTGTTAACGACTGCTTCTCTCCCTTTAAAGCTGGAGCTGTGGTACTCCGCAAGCAGCCTGTTCAGAAGAGAAAAGATCTTTAGAGCTGCAGCTGGCACCTGCCTGACTCGGGGACTCCTTCTATGAGCTGTTCTTTCCCCTCCCCTAAAGTGGGTTGGGAAGCACCATCCTTAGGACAGCCAGCCAGCCACAAGCTTTAAAATACCTTCAGTGGGTCCCTCCCTGGGGAATGACTGTCAGAGCGGAGCACAGCTGCTCTAAGAGACACAGTCACTGGACCCAGATAGGGAAACAATGTCCAGCCAGGCCACGTGACCCCGGGCCCCCTCATAGCTGAGTCCCTTCATCCAGGTGGGAGGATTCTTTTTCTGTTTCAGGCAAGTCAGATGGAGACTCCACTGTTCAAAGAAAGCAAGCTCATATAGCCAGATTCCTGCAGCCCCCAGCCATCAAGCAGGGTTACAAAGAAAATGACAATCGTTAGTCACTAATTGACATTCACCTTCAGTGCCGCCACTGTAAGTGGATCTGAGGTCTTTGTATTGCATTTCCCTAGAACTATGTGGGGTTAAAAAGTGGGGGTATTTTGTGTTAATATATTCTCTTTCATCCTCAGACCCTGAAATCCTTTACCAGGGGACAGGCAGCTCTCAGTGCTGCTCCTGTGGGGGACATGACAAGTGCCTCTGCCCCTACCCTGCCCCAGCTGGGAGGCCTGAACCACAGAAGGGTCCTAAACCCTGCAGTGGGGGTGGAGATCAAGACTGTCACCTTGCTCTTTACTATTCTGGCCTTGAAACTAAAGAACAACATTCTGGAAGGCACCATTGGAGAATCGACCCCTATGGTCGCCCTGGCTTACTACAGTATCCGAACACAGAGTGAGTCCCTAGCATCTCATATTTTACTACTTTGTTACATTTGCTTGTTTGTTTATTTGTTTGTTTATGTGCATGGACATGTGAGGGCCAGGACACAGTGTGGAGTCAGTTCTCTCCCTCTCCCTGTCCCTGTCTCTGTCACTCTCTGGGACAGGGTGTCTTTATGTAGCTCTGGTTGTCCCGGAAGTTACTATGTAGACCAGGTCCGCCTGCCTCTGCCTCCTGAGTGCTGGGATTAAAGGTGTATGCCACCATGCCCGGTTTTTTTCTTTACATATTTATTTCCTTTTATTTTATATGTATGAGTGTTTTGCCTGCATGTATTATGTGTGCCATGTGTGTGCCTGGTATCTGTATAGATGAGAAGGCATCAGATCCCCTGGAGGGAGGTGCGGTGGCAGACAGTTGTGAGCTACCTTGAGGGTTCTGGGAACTGAACCCAGGTCCTCTGCAAAAACAAGTGGTCTAACTGCTGAGCCTTCTCTCCAGTCCCAGTTCTCCCCTTCTGCCACGGGGGCCACAGGGGCCACGGGGACCACGGGGACCACAGGGATCAAACTTGGGTCATCAGGTTTGACAGCAAATTCCTCTACTGTGCCATCTCACCTGTCTTAATAGATAATGTATGTGGCACCCCTCCCCCCACACCTCCTTTGTTCTGGGAATGGAACCCACAGGGCCTCATGTATGCTAAGCATGTGCTCTGTCACTGAGTAATAAACCCTATCCCTTAGGAGCCTGGAGTGATGGCTCAGCAGTGAAGGGCACAGACTAGGACCAAAATTGCTTTCTAGCACTCACACGGCAGCTAATATCAGTCTGTAGTTCCAGTGCTAGGGTCTCTAATGCCCTCTTCTGGCCTCCATGAGTAACACACACACACACACACACACACACACACACACATACACACACACACACACTATAAAGATAAATATGGCTGGGCATTGATGGCGCACGCCTTTAATCCCAGCACTCAGGAAGCAGAGGCAGGTGGATCTCTGTGAGTTTGAGGTCAGCCTGGTCTACAGGACAGCCTCCAAAATAATACAGAGAAACCCTGTCTCAAAAAAAAAAAAACAAAAAAACAAAAAAATATGAGGGCTAGGGAGATGGCTCAGTGGTTAAGAGCACTGGCTGCTCTTCTAGAGGACCAGGGTTCAATTCCCAGTACCCACATGGCAGCCCATAACTGTCTATAGCTCTAGCATTAGGGGATCTGACAACCCCATACAGACATATACACAGGCAAAAAAACACCAATGCACATGAAATAAAAAACATTAAAAAAACAGATACAGAAAACCACAAGCTCACAGATGAGTGCTAAGTGCAATAGTGTGCTCTGTAGTCCCAGTGCTGGGGAGGGACAGCTAGGAGGATGCCTGAGGCTTTCTGGTCAGCCAAACTGCTCAGTTCCTATTCACCAAGGGACCGCCTCAAAACAAGAGGTGGAGAGAGACTGAGGAGGACACTTGATATTGATTTCTGGCCTTGACACACACACGTACACCAGTACACATGGACACACACACACACACACACACTCAATAAAAGAGTCGGGCATGGTGGTACATGACAGTAATCACAGCACCCAGAAGACCGAGGCAGTAGAGTCATGAGTTTGAATCCAGTCTGGGCTCCATAAGCCCTGTCTCAAAGAGAAAAGCCTGGTTGGTGCTTTTCTTTAAGGCCTGTCGCAAGGGCAGCTGGAGCACATCTGTACAAAGCAGCAGCAGCCGTGTGGCACTTCAGTTCTCAGTTCTGCCGTGTTTTCCTTGACCAAGATGCATGGAGCCAGCCCCAAGGTTGACACATTCAGTAAGCGATGGTAAGGCAGAACCACTAGAAACGGATACTCAATTTCCAGGACAAGTATGGCGTTAGAAAGTGGAAGAATTTTCCGTATTGCTGTATGGACACACACGGTAACACAAGCTGCGATAGAACAGAACCTGGACCCTGTTGGCAGAACCACTCCAGAGGAAGCCAGAGTCTGATGGTCATGCCAGCTGGTATCATAGTTAAGGAATTGTTTCAAAACCATGCCAAGTAAAAGCACCATGTGCTCATTAAATATGACATACTGAAAATAAAGTACCTTCAAAATGCTTTTCAAAAGACAGAAAGAACTGCGGGTGTGGTGGCATACACCTTTAGTCTCAGCACTTGGGAGGCAGAGGTAGGTGAATTTCTGTGAATTCCAGGCCAGCCTGGTCTGGTCTACATAGCAGTTCCAAACTGCCAGGATTACACAGAGAGACCTTGTCAAACAAACAGATAAACAAACAAACTGGAAGGACACAGGACAAGTTTTCTCTCAACACCTGTCCCTACACATACCATTCCATACCCCAGAGAAAACCGGTAATCAGATCTTAAAAGCTTGCCTGTATATTTACAAACACAAGCATGTAATATTCCTGCTGCTTACATATAAGATACAGACACATGTTCTGTATTTTCTGCACATACAGACGATTTAAAAAGATGAATACGTAGTGAATGAGAACTCAGGGTTGGGACAGCCCTCCGGAGCCACCGGTACTGGGGAATGAGCCAAGACCCCTGGCCCAAGTGAGCTTCTAACTTTTGTGTTTGCTCGTTTAGAGGCAGTGTTTCACTCTTCAGCCCAGGTTGTTTTCTGACTTGTGACTGTTTCCAAGTGTTAGGATTACAGTCCTGTCCCGCAGTATCTAGCCTCAACTGTTGGCTTTCTATGTGGAGCTGTGGAGAAAAGTGTGCTTGACACCTGGGACATGGTGTGGAAACTTCCACAGAGAACCACCTCCAAATGAAGGGGCTTGTGGACTGACAGCTACTTTTCTTTCTAAAAAGATTTAGTTATTTGCATGTGGGTATGTGCACATACAAACAGGTGCCTGTGGAAATCAGAAATGGGTATCAGACACCCAGGAGCTGGAGTTATGGGCAATAGTATGACACCCAATGTGGGTGTTTGGAACTGAATTACAAAATCAGTATTCACTATTTTTTTTTTTTTTTTGGTTTTTACAAGACAGGGTTTCTCTGTATTGTTTTGGAGGCTGTTGGTCCAGCCCACCTCGAACTCACAGAGATCCGCCTGCCTCTGCCTCCCGAGTGCTGGGATTAAAGGCTTGCGCCACCACCGCCCGGCATGAAATCAGTATTCACTCTTAAATGCTGAGGCAACTTTCCAGCCCCCTTACAGTCATTGTCAACTTAATAAATGTAGGAGGTTGAGTGCATGGTGTAGGCCTGTGATCCCAGAACTCACGAGGCATTGGTGGGAATATGAGGAGTTTGAGGCCAACCTGCATTGCATAGCAAGTTTCATGCTAGCCTGGACCACAGAGCAAGAATTTCTGTCAAAATTCAAAGAGATTGGACCATGCCTTTAATCCCAGCACTCCAGGAGAGGGTCTCTGTGAGTTCAAGGTCAGCCTGGTCTACAAAAGGAGTCCAGGTCAGTCAGGGCTGTTACATGGAGAAATTCTATCTTGAAAAGCAAAACAAAACAAAAACATTAACAAGAAAAAATACAGAGATTACTGAGTGTGATGGCACATGTCTGTAATTCTAGCATTCAGGAGGTAGAGACAGGAGGATCAGGAATTCAAGGCCATCGTTGATCAAATTGAGTTTGAGGCTAGCCTATGCTATATCAGACCCTGTCTCATAAAAGCCAAACACACACACACACTGAAGGAGAAGCTGGATATCTCAGACCAGAGTCTGTCTCTTGAGGATGATGGCCTGTGAGACCTAAGAGCCTTTGGATATCTGTTCAGGTGGGCACCCCGGTGTGGGCTTCAAAGTTGTCATTTCAATGCTTGTTGTGTTGTATATCTCAAATCATGCTGACTGCTTTTCTGTATGACTTCCCCAGATCCTCATGGCTGGTACCTTCCCTGGGTCTCTGAGGAGACTGAGCCTTAAATAACCAGGTAAACCAGGCTGTGGTGACCCATGTTCTTAATCCCAGCACTCAGGAGGCAAAGGCAGGCAGATCTTTGTGAGTTCAAGGCCAACCTGGTCTATAGCAAGAGTTCCAGGACATCCAGGGCTACACAGAGAAATTCTGTCTCAAAAAACAAACAAACAGACAAACAAAAAAACCAATAAACAAACACAGAAATGACTAAATAGTAAGCAGGTAATCTAGATCCGAGGCCTGGGCTCTCCCTGCACTCCTACTCATCGGAGGAACCCCGATGAGTAACTGTCCGAAGTGATGGATCCAAAGTCCTCAGCCTAGACTCGAAGGCACCGTGCCCTCTGTCCAGGGTGTCTCCCCAAGTTACTCCTCTCCTGCTCCTCCCCAGGTCTGAGTCACAGCATGTCTCTCCCTGTCACTGGTCCTCTCATCCTTCAGGCCTTGTGTAAGTTACTCTCTCCCTATGGGAGCTCCCCCCCAACGCACACACCTTTCTCTCTCCTGGCAAGCTGCCAATGTAATTTCCCTCAAACTCAACCTGACTGTGGCTTTGCGGTTTACATCTCTCTGTGTTTCCTCATCATCTAATGTGAGCAAGGCAGAGTTTCTTAACTTCAAACAGAAGGTCTCCGTGCTCTGGATCCTGCTGACCGTCCAGCATGGGTGAAGTGCTGGCTTCCATCTTCAGAACCTGACAAATTGGGTGTGGCTTATGCACCACACCTCCCAAGTGTGCCTGGCGACTGGGGGTGGGGACAAGAGACCAGCCTGTATATCTGAGACCCTGTGTCAGAAAGGAGTTGGGGGGGTGTCAAATAATAGATGGACGAGCTAGAATCCGGAGCCCCTGAGCGGGCCTCCTACTCTGCCTAACCTCGTGGCCTTCCTTTTTCGCCAGCTGCTGCTTGGTAGTCTTGTAATTGCTCCATTATTTGGGAGCTCTGTGATGAGACTCAGTCTCCTCCAGCGTAACGTGAGAGCACAGGAGCACCCGATCCCTTCTAGATCAAATGATACATGAACTCGCGCTGTCTGCAAAGGTGAAGGAATTTTCCAGGCACTTTGTGCTTCTGTTGGAGACCACATCAGTGGTGCTGGCATTGAAAGGTGCCTTCAGAGACCCCCACTTATTTCCCTTGGAGTTTGGCAGACTGTGGCCAGAGAGCCCAATTCTACCTGCCACTTGCTTTTTGTGCAGACCACAGCTAGGAAGGGCACAGCCATCTTAGATGATTAAGAAGAATGCTTCATGGTATAAAAAGAAATGTGCGTGGGTTGAGGATGTAGCTCGGTCAGGAGAGTGCTCACATGGCGTGCACCAGGGCCTAGGTTTGATTCCTACTACCCCATGAACAAGCGTGGATACACAAGCCCGCGATCCCAGCACTAGAGGCAGGCGAGCAGAGTGTTCAAGATCATCTTCAGCTACATAATAAGTGAGAGGCTCGTCTGGCTGCATGAGACCCTGTCCCAGAGGGCCTTGTGTGTATGTGTGCACGTGTTTCAAATTCTAGTGCCGTCATGAAGTAGTGCTCACTGTGTGTTCTCTATTTCTGCTTATTTGACACAACAGCAGAGTCGTATCCTCCCAACAGAGATAATTTGGCTCTTGACCCTGAAGTATTTACCGTTGGACACTTTCTTCATTTATTTGTCATGTTGGGGACTGAAGCCAGGCAAGTACTCTGAAGGGAAGCTATACTCCCAGCTGCAATGTGACTTCGTTGTATTTCATTGTGTTTACTTTCGTGCGTGATTTTGTACCTGCGCCGGCATGCCTTGCCCCGGTTCCATCTTTTCTGCTAACCGATTCCTCCACTCCTCCTCGGCTTGTCCTCTCCCTCCTCACTCTCCATCCTTCCTCAGTCTTGATTTCCCTTCTCTCTCCCCATCGTCAAACTCCTCCCCTCCCTGGGCTTTGTTCCCTTCTCTCTCCTTCCCTCACTCGTTCCCTCCGCCACCGCTGCTGCCATCTTCCATCTCAGGAGGCCCCATGTACGTTTCCATACGTGCGTGAGGGAGCCAGGGAGCCCTGCCTCGTGGGAGACAACCAAGGCTGGGAACACCCCCCCCCCACGCCATCCCTTGTCTTTCTCAAGGTGGCACTTGTCAAGAACAGGGTTGGGAAGGCCGGGGAGCTGGCTCATTGGTGAAGAGCTTGCAATGCATGCTTGAAGACCAGGGTTTGATCTTCTAGAGCGGCTGGCTTGTAATCCCAACTCTGAGGAGGTGGAGACAGGAGGCTCCCTGAGTGACCAGTCAAGCTGAATCAGTGAGCTCCAGGTTCGTGACAGACCCTGTCTCAGAAAATAAGATGAAGGCCAGTTTTGGAAGGCAGTTGGTGTTGACCAAGAGCGCGCCATTCATGTGCACACGAGTACTGGTGTGCCTGAACACGTAAGCACACACAGCAGAGGTTTGGAGCAGCTTCCACTGGCCCTGGAGCTGCCAGTCATGCCCATGCTCCTTCCTGGACCACTTCTCTTCTGGGCACTGTCTCCTGCCCACCGGCATTCTTCCGGCTTCTGGAGGCCGCCTTACATGCCTTATACTTACTCTCCCAAGGCAATGTGACCAAGCATCTGAAACGCCATTCCCATCTTTGTTCTCCTCTGCTTTCCACAGCTCTGCTCTGCTTCCTGTTCCCCATCTTTTAAGGGCCTCTCCCCAACCTAGAGCCTTACTGGGCCACCACTAGTGGCATTCAGCACCAAAGTCTTTCAAGTCTCATAGGGCCTTGCCAGCAACAGAGTAACACACCCAAGCGCTTTCCAGTCAGCTGGTTCCCTCATGTAAGAGTTCTGTGTGCTTGCTGTTTCCTAGGGTGCGAGCACACTGTCACATGGTGCAAGAACCTGGGACCTGGACTTGAAAGTTTGGGTTAGACTCTTCCAGAAACAGGTGGAAGCAGATGCAGAAATCCTCAACTAACCAATGGACCAAGCTCCTGGAGTACAATCAAAGTGAGGGAGGAGCGATAACGTGAATAAAGGAGTCAAGACCTTGATGGGGAAACCCACAGATGAGCTGACCTGAGCTAGTGAGAGATCACTGACTCAGGTCTGACAAATGGGGATCCTGCATAAGACTGAACTAGACTTCCTTAATACAGGTGACAGTGGTGTGACTGGGACAATATATGAGGTCACTGGCAGTGGGTCCAACATCTAACTCTAATGCTCAAACTGACTTAGTGGAGCCCATTCTATATGGAGATACCTTGTCCAGCCTAGACACAGGGGTGTGGGGGTAGAGAGGTGCCTTGGTCCTGCCTCAACAAGATGATGGGACAGACTTAGTAGACTTCCTAGAGGAGGCCTTACCCTCTCCCAGGAACAGATGGGAGGTGATGGTGGGGGGTTGGGGGGAGCAGGAGGAGAGGAGGGAGGGGGAACTGGAATTGGAATGTAAAAAATAAATAAAAAAAACTTTGGTTAGAAATCCCTCCTTTTTTGTTTCTTTGCTAGCTTTTTATTTCTCCCCTATCCTTCCATGCCACTTCACCTCTGTCTCTTTTGTAGAGGTTTTTCTTGTAGTTTTTTTTCGAGACAGGGAACTCACTTTGTAGACCAGGCTGGCCTTGAACTCTCAGAGATCTGTCTCTACCTTCCTCTTCCTCCTTTGCCTGTGTGTGTGTGTGCGTGCGTGTGTGTGTGTGTGTGTGTGCTCACACATGTATAAGATGGTGTGAGTGTCATGGTGTGTGTGCACGCGTGTGTGTACGCGCGTGCGCGCGCGCGCGTGTGTGTGCGTGCGTGTGCGTGTGCTCACACGTGCATAAGATGGTGTGAGTGTCATGGTGTGTGTGTGTGGAGTGAAGGTCAGAAGAATTCTAGGAATGAGTTCTCACGTGCATAAGATGGTGTGAGTGTCATGGTGTGTGTGTATGTGCGTGTGCTCACACGTGCATAAGATGGTGTGAGTGTCATGGTGTGTGTGTGTGTGCGTGTGCTCACATGTACATAAGATGGTGTGAGTGTCATGGTGTGTGTGTGTGGAGTGAAGGTCAGAAGAATTCTAGGAGTGAGTTCTCACGTGCATAAGATGGTGTGATTGTCATGGTGTGTGTGTGTGTGTGCGTGTGCTCACACGTGCATAAGATGGTGTGAGTGTCATGGTGTGTGTGTGTGGAGTGAAGGTCAGAAGAATTCTAGGAGTGAGTTCTCACGTCCTGCTGCCACGCTCTCAGGGTACAGGCTCAGCCGTCAAGCTTGCAGCCAGTGCTCTCGACCACTGAGCCATCTTGCCAGCCGCATCTTTTCTTCTTTTTTAAACATGGGTTTCAGGGATTAAATTCGGGTTGTCTGGCTTTCGTGGCAAGCACTTTGATGCTCTTAGTCGTCTCACGAAACACTCCCAAGCTTCCCATAGGTTCACTAGTCCTTTCTGAAGAAGCGAAGAAGTACAGACTCAGACACAGCCTATCTTTTCAAGAGCAACACTGTGCCTCTGTGCTCGGTAGGACAGTGAGCTCTCACATATGAACAAGATACTGGGGTAGGAAGTAGTGGCAGGAACAGGTAGAAGTATTGGCATTTTCCATGTGGCAAGTGTCCTTAGTGAGTCTGCAATAGTTATCTGTCCCAAGTCTTACAGTTACTGGGTGTGCAAGGATTTGCTTTTGATTTTAAGACCAGGTAGCTCCAGCTGGCCTGGAACCTGGTATGCAGACCCGGCTGGCCTTGAACTTGTGATGTTTCTCCTGCCTCCCAACTGCTGGAATTATAGCTGTGAGCTAGTGTGCTTGGCTATGAGTCAGGATTTGAACATGACTTCCAATGACCTCAGAGCTGGGGTACAGCCCCCTCATTGCATGGAGTGGTTCTCACATGTAGCTACCCTTGGTAGGAGACTCCCACGCCCCTCCCGACTTCAACTCTCCTGTCATTTACAGCCCCTGTGCCGCCTCCTCTCCTGGTGGATGTTTGGAAGACTTGGGACTCCAGCGAGAGAGGAAGGAGCCTACCTGGGAGCTAGCTACCCTGTGCCGTGTTGTGGGAGAATTGCACACTGTGTGAGGACTCGTTGCTGTGATTGGCGTAATAAAAGGCTGAATGGCCAGTAGCTAGGCAGGAGACATAGGTGGGGGCTCTGGGGAGAGGACTCTGGGAAGAAGGATGGAGTCGACAACCACAAGGAAGCGGAAACAGGAGGTGCAAAATGGAAGAGAGTTTCCTCCACAGATTAATATAAGTGGGTTAAGTTAGGATCAAGCCTAAGCTATAGGCCCGGCTTTCATAATTAATAAGTCTCCATGGCATTATTAGGGAGCTGGCTGGTGGGACAGAAAAAGACTCATTATAATCTTGTCTCCAGGGACACCAAGGGCCAGACCGTCTAGAAAGTGTCCCTGGAGAGAAGAGCTTCCCTGGGAACTGGCAATCCTGCCTCTGCAGCCACCAATGCTGAGACTGACCATCCATAGGGCGTAGGCTAGACGCCAGGCAATGGGGAGCTCTTACTTCAATCAGTTCTCACAATAACTGTACAAGACGGGTGATGGGATATGCCCAAAGCCAGAACAGGTCAAGTTCACCCTGTGTGATGCCGTAGGTGTTAGTGTTTCCATTTTGCCCTTGGCTTTTCTGTAAAAATGTAATATTACGGAGAGTGAGACTGTTGCTGTGGGCCTGGCATGCTGCTGGGCTCCACAAACACACTCTATCTCACTGGTTTTGTGCGCCACACAGGGTTTCTCTGTGTAGCCTTGGCTGTCCTGGAACTCACTCTGTAGACAGGGCTGGCCTCCGGCTCAGGGACATCTGCCTGTCTCTGCCTTCCAAATTAAAGGCAAGTACCTCTGCCGCCACCACCACTACCCTGTTTTGTTATTTCTAAAGTGTGGTCCATGAACCCCTGTAGTCTAGAGTCTACAAAGTTAAAAATATCTTCATAATGTGGGCTGGAGAGATGGCTCCAGGGTTTAGAGCACTGGCTGCTCTTCCAAAGGATCCAGGTTCAAGTCCCAACACTCACACAGTGGCGCACAAACATCTGTAACTCCAGTTCCAAGGGATCCTACTCCTTCTGGCCTCTTCAGATTATAGGTACTGATGTGGTGCCCAGACATACATGCAGACAAAACACCTACATACATAAAATAAAAATCTTCATAATAGTACTAACATAAGCTGGACACGGTACTCCATGCCTTTAAACCTTCTTCTTGGAAGGCAGTGGCAGAGGGGTCATTGTGACTACCAAACAAGCCTGGGCTACATAGTGAATTTCAGACCAGGCTAGGCAAGAGGTGAGACCCTGTCTCAAAGCAAACCAAGCCAAACGAACAGCTGCCAAAGAAAACTAAGGCATTACTTGCCCTGCTTGCTCTCACCTGTTCTCTCAAAAGCACATGGTGCAATTTTTCAGAAACTATAGAATGAGTGATCTTGCAGCAGATGGGACAAAACATCAAATATGAGAATTGTGTATAGCGAGTCATAAATTTCACAGATGCAGAAGTGAGTGCACACCAATGGTACTCTTCTCACTTTTTGGGAGAAAGTTCACGCTTAATAAAAATGTTATGTATCCAGATATGCTGGACATGCTTGTTATCACAGCGTTCAGGAGGCTGAGACAGGGAGATTTTTAACTTCAGTGCCAGGCTGGGCTACCACAGCAAGTTCCAGGCTAGTCTGGACACAGTAGGACCCAGGCTCAAAACAAACAACAAAAATCAGTCAGGTTATTGATGTCGTGTAGCAGGTTGCTATTTTGAAAACAAATTGACTGTCTGTAAAAGTTCTCAGTTTTCCTTCCTAATTTTGTGAATATCGATGGATATTACCCAAACAGGCTTTTCAAAAGGATGAAAGAGGCCCTGAGACCTAAGAGTTGAGACCTGGGGCCGGGGGATGGAGTTCAGCCGTAGAGCACATGTTTAGCATTTGTGAGGTCCTGGGTTTAATCCGCAGCACCCCACAAAGCCCCACAGAGAACTACTGCTTTGTATCATGACTCATACCGCGTTGACACTGTAGCAAGCCTTCCAGCTGTACAAAAGAATGTCTAGAACCACAGGCCTGACTAACGGAGTTTCCAGTGAGAAGACACAGTAGCACTAGCTCTTCCCCAGGACCCAGAGGCAACAGCCTGAAAGCTGAGTCCTGATGGCCCCAGAGTACCAACAGAGCAGAGGAACTGCCTTCGGGAAATCGTTGGGGGTGGGAATCTCAGCCTTCCTTTAAAATTTTGTTCTTTTTCCTTCTTTCTTTAAGCGTGTATTTGTTTTGTGTCTGTGCATGCGCACATGAGTGTCACGGCATGAATGTGGCGGTCAGAGGACAACCGTGGGAGTCTGTCCTTCCACCATGTGAGTTTGGGGCTCAAACTCAGGTCATCAAATTTGGCAACAAGTGCCCTTATGTGATGATCCATCTTGCCAGCCCTAAATAGAGGGTTTTCTTTCTTCTTGTTCATTTATTTATTTTAGGCAATGGTTATTTATGCATCCATGGCTGGTCTGGAACTTTCTCTGTAGACCAGGCTGCTCTTGAACTCACAGAGAGAAACCTGCCTCTGCCAAACAAATGCTGAGATTAAAGGCGTGTGCCGTCACCACCTGCTGGAGTTTTGTTTCTCAGTTACACGCATGTGTCTGTGTGTTCCCTCATGCCACATGGGCAACTAGGCAGGGGATAGGGTCTCTCCTTCTACCATGTGGGCTCTAGGAGCCCATCTCAGATCATCGGGTTTTAGTGGTAATGCCTGATGAGCTGTGCTGGCGTGATTTTTTTTTCGAGGCAGGGTTTCTCCGAGGCTTTGGAGGCTGTCCTGGAACTAGCTCTTGTAGACCAGGCTGGCCTCAAACTCACAGAGATCTGCCTGCCTCTGCCTCCCGAGTGTGCCACCAACGCCCGGCTTGCTGGCGTGATTTTTAACTCTCTTTATTCTCAACTTTATTGGCATTTATTTGAAGTGCACTACCTTGTACATAGTTTCAAGCATTCAATTTGATCAGTTATAAATCTCTTCATAAACCTACCCACTACTTCATCCCCTGCAACCACCGAGACACTAATTGGCACTGTCTATAATTTTATATACATGGGGTAAGGCATGGTGGGTTTTCTCTGTCTGCCGGGTCTCCATAATAATTTTGATATTCATATGTGTTACTGTGTTGAGGGTAACACTGGAAGTCACATTCAGCCTCATATTAACTGGGTGACTTTGGAAAACTCACCTTCCTTTCTCAGAGAGATAAAACAAATGATTTCTACCTTGCATAATTCACAGTTAAGAAGATAAAAAAAAAGAGCCTATGAGAGAAAACAAGAAGCACAGTTCAGTTCCTGGTACTCACTGGGCACTCGATAAATAGGAGTTATTTTTGAATCTATGTTTGGGGTGAGAACGGAGGAGGCCGGCTTGCCAGGCATGCAATGGGGGAGGACTTGTTTAGATGAGTCTGATTCCTCCTGGCTCAATTTAGCTACTTGTTAAACATCTTACTTGTGCACCTCAAATCCCACACATGCCAACCTCACCAGGAAATTTTTCTTCAGTGAGCACCGGGGACATGGAAGTTTGTAGCCGTGAAAGCCCTGCCAATTTGTGGAAAAACCCAAAATCCCACTCGGCTGCTTTGAAGATAGAAAGTGTACTCCTCCGTCACCCTCACTGACTTCCAGCCCGACTGGCTGGATTCACACAAACTTGGAAAGAAAGTCCCTGGTCTGGGGATGAAGAGGACTCCAGAAATTTCCTAGCCGTAAAAACCCAGAGGTGACGTTTCTGTGCAACTTGTCCCAGAGCGGCCTGTGTTGGGATGCTGGCAGTCAAGCTGAGAAGTTTCTCAGAGAAGTGGAGAAGGAACCAGGCTGCCCAGCCCTTCCCAGGGTCAACAGCCACGCCACCACAGACCGGCAAGGGCCTACTGTAGTCATGTTGGCTTCCAAACACAGGGCTGCAACTTCTCATGTCTTCAGGCTGCTGACAAGTAACTGCCTTGACACAGTAGTCAGAGAGCAAGAAAAAGAAAAGAAAGAAGAAAAAGAAAAGAAAAAAGCCACAAGGAAACCACAAAGAGGACTGAAAAGGAAAAGAGAGGGGGCGGGGTGAGAGAGGGCTGGCCGTCTGTTCAGGTCTAGCTGGAAAACACAATGGAGTGAAAAGCCTTCTTGGTCGGAGTGCTGCTCTTCATTTCTCTCCCCAGGGTTTGAAGTGGGGAGGGAGGGCTGGGGAGGAAACAGGAAGAAGACAACGGGCATGGCCTGGGCAGAAGCAGCATGGTCAGAGCCTATGGGTTTGGGGAGGGGAGAGTTGCTTGACAGTTCTGAGAGCTTCTCGGTCACCCTCTTACTAGGCAGTGCCCTCCTTCCGAAAGGGGTGATGCTGCTAGTCTCCCCCTTAGCTTTCAGAGTAGAAGGGTTGACAGGCATCGGCTACAGCAGTACAAAGATAGTCACTGGAGCCTGCCCATGCCTACACTAGGAGAAAAAGCACCATATAGTTTTTTTTTTTTAACTCATTGGACTGGGTGACAGTTTACATTGACTTTATTTTTCCCACTGCAAAGTATTTGTCAGCTTTTAAAAAACATTTCTTGATGTCAGATATTGTCCAAGGTTTACATGCTCTATCACTTGATTTAACCCCAAAGACTCTGTGAGGTATAAGTTCTATTATTTTCCCATTTTACAGATAAACAAGTCAAGACTTGGGGCTGGAAAGAGGACTTAGCAGCTAAGAGCTCTTACTTCCCTTCCAGGGGACTAGAGTTCAGTTCCCAGCACCCATGTCTTTAACTTACAGTATCTGTAATTCCACTCCAAGATATCTGACATCCTCTCTTGGTTTCTGAAGACACACATGCACACAGCACACTTATGAATAAAAATAAAGTAAATCTAAGGGAAAACAGCCAGCCAGGCAGTGGTGGTGCATTCCTTTAATCCCAGCACGTGGAAGGCAGAGGCAGGTGGATTTCTGAGTTTGAGGCCAGCCTGGTCTACAGAGAGAGTTCCAGGACAGCCAGGACTGTTTGTTACACAGAGAAACCCTGCCTCAAGAACCTAAAAAAAAAAAAAAGGTTAAGAAAGGTTAAGGTTGCGGCCGGGGGGTTGGTGGCGCATGCCTTTAATCCCAGCACTTGGGAGGCAGAGGCAGGCGGATCTCTGTGAGTTCGAGACCAGCCTGGTTTACAGAGCGAGTTCCAGGACAGCCTCCAAAGCCACAGAGAAACCCTGTGTCGAAAAACCAAAAAAAAAAAAAAAAAAAAGAAAGGTTAAGGTTTAGGAAGTTTAAGTAATTGAGCATGATGTGGACACCTTGGTCCTAATATCAAGAAGCTGATGCAGGAGGATTGCACATTGGAGGCCAGCCAGGGCTATTGCCAAGATTCTGTCTAAAGAAGAATGATGAAATAAAGAGCCCAAAGATAGAAACAAATGCTTGAGAGCGATCAAGTCGGAAGAAGAGACGGTTGTTTTTAGAGGTCTGGAGGATGGAGGAAAGCACAGCGATGGTCCTGAAATGGAGCCCGACTTCCTCAGCCTCTCTGAGGCCTGATCTCCTAGGTGAGAGTTACCCACCAAACTGACATTTATGGAGAACTGCTCCTGCCCAGCATTGCTTCAGGAGATACTGATCTGTCGCTAAACAAGCAGACAGGGTCTCTCCGCTCACCTAATCACGGGCTGATGTGATTGGAACATTATCTCTCACTCCTGACCTTTCTTGCCTCAGGGTGAGCTCCATTTCCTCACAGGAGCCTCTCTGCCAGTTTCCCTAGGGTGTGTGTCATCAGGTATTGAATCTTTGACCAAGTCTATTATAGACTTCTTGAGTGTGCATTCAACATTAGTGCTTTGCTGCCGGCCAGTGGTGGCGCACACCTTTAATCCCAGCGCATGGGAGGCACAAGCAGGCACATCTCTGTGAGTTCAAGACCAGCCTGGTCTACAAGAGCTAGTTCTAGGACAGCCTCCAAAGCCACCGAGAAACCCTGTCTTGAAACCGCCCCCCCCCAAAAAAAAAACAACAAAAAAAAACCAAACCCAACATCAGTGCTTTGTTTTACACTCTGCCTGCTGCCTGCCTCTCTCTCTGTCTCTCTGTCTCTGTGTGTGTGTGTGTGTGTGTTTGTGTGTGATGTGTGTTTTGTATGTGCATGTGTGTGGGACAGGGTGTGCAAGGTGAGATTGGAGGAGGACATCAGATGTCCTGCTCTAGAACTATCTTAGTCCTTGAGACTCTCTCACTAACCTGGAGCTAGGACCCAGAGGTCCGGCTGTCTCTACCATCTAAAGTGTTGGAGTTACACACACAGGCACGCCATGCCTGGCTTTTGCCTGGGTGCTATGGATTCGAACTCAGGTCCCCATGCTTGTATGACGGGCACTCCACAATGGAGCCGTCTCACCAGCCCTTTCTTTGTGTTGTCTTTTAGCTTAGTTGTCTAGTTTGGATTTTTAGGAGATACTTGGGACTAAATGAATGGGATGAGACACATGTAAAGGGCTTGGTGTAGCCTTGGCACAGACAGTGCCGGATGAAATGCTGTCTCTCCTGTGACTTGACATTGATGATCTTGACTGGAAAGCTTCGAGAAGCTCCATCAGGGCCCTCCTCCCCTCCACTTGATGTTTAGGACTGTGTTACAGGTGTGTTGAGTGCTTGCTTAACTCCCACAGCTAAAGTCACGCTGGGCGCCTACATGGCTCTAGTCTTTTTGGATGGCAGATCCCAAATTTTGTATGATTGACCATTTTTTTGCTCTAGATTAGCAAGTGGGCTAGGGTTTAAAGCCACGCTCCATAGCCTGAGCTTCCCACATTTACCAAAGTCATGGATAAGGGGCTGGCAAGATAGCCCAGTGGGTAAAGGTGCTGGCCACCAAACCCGATGGCCGGACTTCAATCCCCAGGGGCCATGTGGTGGTGGGAGAGAACGGACCTCTGACTTCCGCTCACAGCAATGCTAATCCAAAGCCAGCCTTGGGCCGGCTTCTGCCTCCCAAGTACTGCAATTACAGACTTGTGTCCATCACATCCAATATAAAAAGAAATTCTGACTTAGGAGACCTTAAACTCACAGAGATCTGCTTCCCTCTGCCTCCTGAGCACTGGGATCAAAGGTGTGCGCCACCACGGTCAGCTCTGCCTCCTCTCTCTTGCATGTTTCTCTGGTGGCCTCCCGGTCCCTGAAGCTGCACATTGTCATTGCAGCCCTGTCCTGTTGACACTTGTGTCCCCAGAACCTAGAACGGTGTCAGTGTTTAGTGACCACAGTCACTGAAAGGACACTGGATTCGTCGTTCAGGCGTGCTCATGTTTAAGCACACATGTCACTGTTTGCCCTGGCATGTCGTTTGGTCCTCATGAGGGAGGTCTGGCATGGCTTCCTCTTTCCCTGGGATCTTCTCACACTTGTCCTTAGGTGTGGAAGGAGTCCTGCTCTTGTTTGTGTCCACCTGTCTGTGCCTCTGCTATGTCAGCATGATCTATACAGACGCATATGTGCAGACTTGCTCTAGTTTTGGATTAAGCACTGATATTTTCTGTTCCACTCAGTTTATGGAAGTCTTGGCCTTCTGTCGACCGAGTGTGCCCAATCTGCCACATGGGCTACAGACCACATGCATCCCAGGATAGCTGTGAATATAGCCCATAACACTTATAAATGGCAATGATGTCAAAAGGTTGGTTACTCCCACAGAGAACTTCTTTTTTTTTAACTCTTTTTTTAAAGATTTATTTATTATGTATACAGTGTTCTGTCTGCATGTATCCCTGCAGGTCAGAAGAGGGCACTGGATATCATTACAGATGGTTGTGAGCCACCATGTGGTTGCTGGGAATTGAACTCAGGACCTCTGGAAGAGCAGCCAGTGCTCTTAATCCCTGAGCCATCTCTCTAGCCCCACAGAGAACTTCTTAAGAAGCCCAAAGGCAAAACTATTGCCAGAGTTTGCTGGCAATTTTGGTAACTGGAAATAAATGTATCTGTAGCCTTAAGTGCCACAGTCCAGGGCGAGGATGCCATTATCATTTGCAGGAATTTCTTCCCGTTCACCAGCACACATCAGCTCTGTAATACAGCAGTCCAGAAGGTTCTTCCTAGAGGC
Source organism: Mesocricetus auratus (assembly GCF_017639785.1). Lineage (NCBI taxonomy): Eukaryota > Metazoa > Chordata > Mammalia > Rodentia > Cricetidae > Mesocricetus > Mesocricetus auratus. Next base: position 15,831,206 of record NW_024429182.1, read on the forward strand.
TCCAAAGGGAAGGGCTGAGCCCTAACGGGTGGCACAATTAGGCCTGCTGGAATCCTCATCCGTGTGGCATCAAATTTAACATATGGACAAAAGCACATGGCATATTAAATGATTTACTGGGGTCAAAGATCAATGGCAGACCTTCTCTGAGTCCAACACTGGTCCTCAGAGTCTACACAGCCAAGATGCAGGTAGCTTTGGCTAAACTGGGCCCAGCAGCCTGTGCCTGGTCAGCATCAGCCAGTTAATCTACAATGACACCTTCTTTTCCTACCAGAGGGAGGTTTTGACTTGAACTCCCAGGAGGCCCGCCTTCTTGGAATCCATATTTCTCTGCTTCAGACTCTAATTTAGCTGGTGTTGGACACAGAAGCCTAGAAAAAGTTGAAGCTTGTTTATTTGTTCTTTTATTCCTGGGTTTATAATCTGACCTAATATGCTGCATGTCTGTACATGTGTTGATCTCAGAAAATGTTGCGCTTGCCTTCTCTGGCCCTGTTGGCAGGCAGCTGCTAAAGCCATCAGTGATGTTTGCTTCCAGTTACAAAGGAAAACAGTCTCTATTTGGGACCGTGGTTTTTTTTCTTCTTCTTCTTTCTTTTCTTTCCTGATTTAAAAAGGGAAATACGGTTCCCAGTAGAGATGGGGGGCTGCCTCCATCCCCTTCCAGAGCTCAGGACGGCTAAGGAGACATTCTGGCACACCTGCCTCATCCTTTCTCTAACATCCCTCCTCCTTCTCTCCCTCTGGAAGCCTTCTTAGTGGCTTTGGCTTGCATTATTTGAGCGCTGGGGCAGGTTTCTCTCTCTTCCCTAGGGATGCTGGTTTATGGCCCAACATCTCCCTCCCCCTCTGGAGTGTTTTTAGCTAAGGCGGGCTGTGTCCCTTCACCAGGTGAAATGATGATGGGAACAAGAAAACTCGAGGAAGTCCAACGTCTGACCGGAGCCTCTGAAGGAAAGCGTGACCTTGACCTTACTCCCGTGCTCTGGAGAGACTTTTGGGAAAAACTTCATTTCTCAAAACACATATGAATTTGAGAGTTCCTCTGACTGGGATGGAGGGGAAGCCATATGGCGAATGTGGGGCTCACGAATATTTGCATCCGAGAAAACGCTCTGAACACGAGTCGCCCGTGGAAAGCATAGCTTAGAAGGCCGGCCTGTGGGCTGGGAAGAGCAAGGAACTGAGAAGGGAAAAGGGAGTAGAGCAGCTGGAAACAGGCCAAATGGACCCCGCCAGGTGGCAGAGGCCTCAGAAGCTGCTGGAAGATGGAGGTGCTTTGGAATTGAGATGCAAAAGCCTTGTGACCAGCCTTTAATCCTAGGACTGGGGAGGCAGAGCCAGGTAGATCTCTGAGTTTCAGGACATGCAGGGCTACCCTGTCTTAAAAAACCAAACCAAACCAAACCAAAATAAAATAAAATAAGATAACAAAGACCCCGAGAGAAACACCCCTGCCAAACAGAAGACACCAGGAGCAAAAAGCACGAAGAAGAATCGAGGGACAAGAGCCTCCTGTAGCGCTTTTATTTTCGTTGCAATTATTTGTGTATGCATGGCACATTCACACACAAACTCATGCCTGCACATACCATGGCACACATGTGGCAATCAGAAGCCTACTTGTGGGAGCTCTTCTCTCCGATGGCACCAGGCAGGAATTCAGGTTGCCAGGCTTACCCGTTGAGCCATCACACAAAGCATGGTTTTGACCCAAAGTTGTGGCTCAGATCCGAGCTACGGTCTGGGAAGGGCTTCTGACTAAGGGACAGAGTTGAGTTGAAGTTGCTAACCAGCAAGCTGAGGAGTTCTACTCTGGGATCTGAGGCAGAGTGCTGGGATGTGGCTTGCATGGGGGTGGGGGGTGGGGTAGGGTGGGGGAATGAGGGTGGGGGGATGGGGTAGGGGTGGTGGGGTGGGGAGTGGAAGAGTCTACAAGGTCCATCCACCTCAAGTTCCTATTGTTCATTACTGCAGCGCAGGAAAGCGACTGATTGACCCTTGAGTACTGACCTTGTGGAATGGAATCCCTCTCCATTGAGTTTCTTTTCCTCTTTCTTTCATTTGTTTGTTTCTGTTGTTGCTTTTTGAGACAGAGGCTCATTGTGTCTCATATCCCTGGCTGGGATATGACTATGTAGACCAGGCAGGCCTTGAAGTTACAATCTTCCTGCCTCTACCATCCACTATTTAAGATTACAGGATTAGCCAGGCATTAGTGGTGCACACCATTAATCCCAGCACTTGGGAGGCAGAAGCTGATGAATTTCTGTGAGCTCAAGCCCAGCCTGGTCTACAGAGCGAGTTCCAGGACAGTCAAGGATACACAGAGAAATCCTGTGTCAATAAATAAATAAATAAATAAATAAATAAATAAATAAAAAGATTACAGGATTTCATCTCCACACTAGGCCTTGTTTCCATTTCTTTTTCTTTCTTTCACATTTGTTATACATTTAAAAAATACTGTGTGTGTACTTTGTTAGATTTATGCCTAAGAAATTTTCTTTTCTTTTTTGGTGCTGTTGAAAATTGTAATAAAAAAATGAAATTCCACTTGCTCGTTTCAGTTTTAGGAAAGAATAAGAGAAAGAAAGGAATTTTCTTAGATGCACACTATGAGCTTATCCTAGTCAAACTGCAACCTAGGGCAGGATGAGTCAGTGGTCACAGCTGTCTCCTCCCCATCCCTCACTGTCTCCTCCCCATCCCCCCATGTCTCCTCCCCGTCCCCCCATGTCTCCTCCCCATCCCCCCCATGTCTCCTCCCCGTCCCCTCACTGTCTCCTCCCCATCTCCCCATGTCTCCTCCCCATCCCCTCACTGTCTCCTCCCCGTCCCCCCATGTCTCCTCCCCATCCCTCACTGTCTCCTCCCCATCTCCCCATGTCTCCTCCCCATCCCCTCACTGTCTCCTCCCCGTCCCCCCATGTCTCCTCCCCATCCCCTCAATGTCTCCTCCCCGTCCCCCCATGTCTCCTCCCCATCCCCCCATGTCTCCTCCCCATCCCCTCACTGTCTCCTCCCCATCCCCCCATGTCTCCTCCCCATCCCCCCATGTCTCCTCCCCCATTTTCTTCCTCCCTCTGTAAATGTTTGTTTCATTTGACAGGACTGACTGGTGTTATGCTGAAGAAGAGTTGCAGGAGAGAGGGAGCTATGGCGAGATAAGGGGATGTTGAAATCCCAAGGCTAAGATCTTTGGAGGGTGGACACTTGTTTGAGATGCGGTGCGTGCAGAAGTTAGCAACACGGGAGGAGAAGCTTCAGGCAGGTGGTTAAGTAAGAATTCCTGAGAAGAGCATGGCATATTCTGTGGGGTTACACATAGCCATCTGCCAGAATAACTAAAATCAACATCAACTTCCTTTTGAGCCCAGAATTCAATCCCTGCTGTCCCACGGTCATTCTAACATAAGAACAACGGGGCTGTAAACGTGTTTGTGAAACACGGGCTTGGCTGCTCGTGCTTGCTGATTTGGAAGGGAAAGGGGCAGATTCTGTGCTCAACCCTTGACTCCACAGTGCCTGGCAGGTTTCCTGGGAAACAGTGCTCCGCAAGCTATTTCACAAGGTCCGTTCTCAGTGCCCAAGTGCCGGAGAACTCCCCGGGAGGGCAGGGAAGCCTACACTTTGGACACATAGGTTCAGTGGCCGAGATGTCTGGAAGACGCGGATCAGCTTGGATGTGGGCTCACTCCTGCTGCTGAGCTGGTGGGTGTGCTGGGGACCTGAGCAGTGGCAGGATTCGGCCTGGGATCTGGTCCTACTGCCTTCTTTTGCACTATGCACTCCAAGATGCCCATGAGCTACGGTGAGAGTTGTGTCCTTTGCTGGAAGCACTGGAGGGTGGCTGCGGGGAGTACCCTGGGAAGCCAGAGCCAGGGCCTTAGATGGGGCAAAAGTCTCTGAGCCTTGAAAAACGACAGAAGCTACCCACAGGTGACAAATACAGAAGTGAGGACACAGTAGCAGGAGGGGCAATCGGCTAATGGATAAAGGAAACGCGGAGTGTGGTGGCGTGCACCGTTAGTCCTGGCACTTGAGACCTCTGTGAATTCAAGGCCAGTCTGGTCTACAACGTGAGTTCCAGGACAGCCTCCAAAGATACACAGAGAAACCCTGTCTCAGGAGAGAAAAAAAAAAGGAAATGACACCATTCCACCAAAGGTTAGGTTTCTGTCTGGGCCCCAGTTTCTCACCTGGACATTATTCTCACTTGGAAAAGTGACATACTGTGTATATTTCTCTTCAGTTCAATAAAATCTCCTCCCCCCCTCTCCCTCTCTCTCTCTGTCTCTCCCTCTCTCTCTCTCTCTCTCTTTCCCTCTCTCAGTCTCTCTCTCCCTCTCTCTCCCTCCCTCTCTCTCTCTCTCCCTCTCTGTCTCTCTCTCTCTCTCTCCCTCTCTCTCTCCCTCTCTCTCTCTCTCTCTCTCTCTCTCTCTCTCTCCCTCTCCCTCTCTCTGTCTCTCTCTCTCTGTCTCTGTCTCTCTCTGTCTCCCTCCCCCCCCCTCTCTCTCTGTAAAGACTATGCTTGTCCTATTTTACAGAAGAGAAAACCCACACTCAGAAAGGTTAACCATTCATCCACAGACACCTAATAAAGTGATCACAAATGCATGCTGTCTAGCTCTAAGTTCTGAGGTCTTTCCACAATGCCTTGCTTGTTTAGGAAACAGGAGAATATAGTTTGAATGGAATGGTGACTTTCCCGCCAGAGCAATAGGGATGGAGTGAAGGGACATTGGAATTTTGAGGCAAAGAGTCTAGACTGACCAGGAGATTAAAAGTCTCTGAGAATGAAGAAATACTCCAGTCTGTCCTGAATTCTCAGGTCTAAGGCTTTGTGGTGGGCACAGGTAATCAATGGTAAAAGACAAAACGATAGAGGACTAACAGACAACCACTAGGAGCAGGGATTTCTTGGCAGATTAGACAGCAGCTTGTTGGGGGTGGGACGGATATTCTTCCAAAGGACCCAGGTTCAATCCCTAGCACCCACATGACAGCTCTCAACTGTCTGTAACTGCAGTTCCAGGGGATCTCGTACCCTCACAGCAATGCACATAAAATAAAGTTAAACAAATTATTAAACAAGCAAATAAAACAAAACCTACCTAATTAGGCTGGAAATATGTCTCAGTGGTAGAGTTCCAGCACTGCAGGAAATCAAAACAAAACACCCTAATCATTTCATATCCTTCAGGATGGTTATTCTTTCTTTCTATCTATCTATCTATCTATCTATCTATCTATCTATCTATATCTATCTATCCACATACATGTGTGCATATGCATGCTGTGGAATAATCTTTTTGTACACTGTGAATATGTATTACTCTCATTGGTTAATAAAAAGCTGACTGGCCAATAGCTAGACAGGAAAAGGCTGGGTGGGCCTTGTGGACAAAAAGTGCGGGTAGAAGAGGGTGGAGTCACCAGTTAGACTCAGAGAAGCAAAATGAACTTGACATGGTAAAGTGTAGATAAGAAATATGGGTTAATTTAAAATGTAAGAGCTAGCTAGTAACAAGCCTAAGTTACCAGCAGATCATTTACAATTAATATTAACTCTCTGTGTGGTTATTTGTGAGCTGGCTAGTGGACCTGATGAAAAACTCTGCCTGCATATGCACACATATATTTCTAGAAAGTAAATATTGGCTTGGGTATAGAGAAATCAGAAATCTTGTCCCCACCCCCACCACCTTTTTTTTTAAAACAGGGTCTCAAGTAGCCCAGGCTTTTTTCAACCTTTATATAACTGAGGATGCCCTTGAACCCTTAGACTGTCTGCCTCTGCCTCTGGAGTACTGGGATCCTAGGTGCACACTCAGCACAAGTCTAGCACTCAGGCAGTTGTTGAGGTGACATCAAATGGTGGAGACGGCCTGGCAGCTCCTTAGAACGTTAAACATATCAGGGGGCCCAGCTCCTCCTCTTTGTACTCACACAGGACAGAACGTAGACACTTGCGTCGCTCTCTGGCGTCCTTCACAAAAGCCGAGGGGGAGGGGCTCCCCAAAAGTCCACTGAGAGACAATGGGTGAGCAAAATATTCTATATGCACAGCGGAGTAGGAGTCATACTTAAAAGAATGAAATTTAGACACGGCTACGACATGGATAAACCTTGAAGACATGCTGCTGTGTGAAACAAACTGGGGATGACAGAAGAAGTATTGAGTGACTCCCCTCAAATGAAGTACGTGGATACAGAGAGGAACACTCCTCACAGGGCCTGAGGAGTCAGGAGGAGCAATGAGCTACTGTTTCAGGGGTGTATAAAAATGGAAAAGTCCTGGAGATGGTTAGTAATCCCAGCTGTGTAACAATGTGCACTCAGTTCTGCTGAATTGTCCTTAAAGCTGTTAGAATGATACATTTTATATAATAATACTTTGCCATAATAAAGATAATTTAAGCATGAGTAGAACATTGAGAACTATAAAGCATTGACAACATGATGAAAAAAATTGTAGAAGATACAGGAGGCTCAGGCCTTTGACCCTAGCCCTTTGGAGGCTACAGCAGGAGGGTCACCATGAGCTTGAGACCAGAGCTGTAGAGTGAGTTCAAAGCCAAAGCAGGCTGCAGACTGGCTACCTGACTCAGAAACAGACATATAAGCAAAAAGGAAAGGAAGGAAGAAAAGACATAATGGATAAAGAGATTCAGGGTCTGGTTTAGAAGAGTTTGTACTGAGCCGGGCATTGGTGGCGCACGCCTTTGATCCCAGCACTCGGGAGGCAGAGGCAGGTGGGTCTCTGTAAGTTCGAGACCAGCCTGGACTACCAAGCGAGTTCCAGGACAGCCTCCAAAGCCACAGAGAAGAAACCCTGTCTCGGAAAAAAAAAAAGAAGAAGAGTTTGTACTGGTACTGTATTTTACAAAGCAATCTTCATAAAACTTCATTAAAATAGGAAAAAAATGCCCTAAATATTAAGTGAAACTACAAAGACTATAAAGATCATGAAGAACTAGTATAAGTATTTTTCCTGTTCTTTTTTAATTTTCTATTTCATTTTTATTTTTTGGTGCTGGGAGTTCCACTCCGGGGCTGTGCATGTTCAAGGCAAGCATTGGACAAAAAGAACAAAAGTGGGCGCCTTGTTCTACAAGGTTTCAAAAGTCTACCACAGAGTCATAGCAATCAAACAGCATCTAACCGCATACAAACAGATCGATGGAACAGGGGAGGAGCCCAAAAGTAAATCTGCAGAGAGTTAACTTTTGACAACGATAGTTAGAACACACGATGGAGAAAAGACGGTCTCTTCAATAAACGACACTGAGGCGACTGGATACACACGCAGAAGAATGAAGTTAGACCCTCATCTTACACTATATACAAAAATCAAACCAAAATCCATTCAAGACTTAAGACTCGGAACTCTGGAAGTGCTGTTAGTGATGGCAGGCCAGAAACTCCAGGACACTGGTCTGGGCAACGATGGCTTTTATATAATTTGAAAATCATAGGCCCGACAGTGAAATAGACAGATGGCTTACATCAAAATAAAGGGCTTCAGAGTATGGAAGATACAGCACGAAAGCAAAAAGGGGTGGGGTGTCACAGAAGCAAAGGGATAGCCAGGGGAAGAGGGACAGCGAGAGAAGGTGGGGGAGCAACAGAGTGTAAGGTATTGTGTATGAAAAAGTCACAGTAAAATACATTCCTTTGTAAGCTGACCAAAACCAGAACCCCTAGAAACAAAACTAAAACTTAAAAAAGCGTGGTGGTGTTTATCTGTAATCTCAGAATTTGAAGATGGAAGCAAGAGGACCAGGAGTTCAAGGTCATCCCCAGCTATATAATGAGTATGCGTCTAACTTGGACCAACTTAAAAACAAAAAGGTAAACATGGGAAGGACAGTTTCTTCATTGGTGTAGCCTATAAATAATCCCTCACCCATGTTCCTGTAGGTAACCATAATTAGCAAACAAAGTCAATCAAATAAAAAAGTAGCTATAATTAAACTCATTGTGTCCCACACACATACATAATTTCACATACACACACATATACTCACATACACATTCATTTACACAGACATCCAGGAAACAGATAGTCTGGTTAAAACGTAGGCAGAAGAAACGGGGTATACATTTCTCAAATCAGCCAGCAGCATCTAGACACTGAGGACCAAAGAAATACAAACTAAACCACAAGGAGATGCAAATTCATACTTATCAGACTGACCATTATCAAACAGACAAGACTTGGATAAGGCTTGTAAACTTGCAAAAACTTAAAAATAGAACTGCCATGTGATTTAGAAAGCCAACTGCTGGGCCTGTATTCAAAAGATATGAAATCAGTATGTTAAGAGATATCTGCCCCCCACAGTCGTTTTATCACTCATTCCCAATAACTCAGATGTGGAGTCAACATAAATGCCCATCAGAGGATGACTAGATAAAGAAAATATGAAACACCCGTGCATATATACTAACACACACACACACACACACACACACACACACACACACACTGAAACACTATTCATCCATTAAAAGAAAAAATTGGGACCAGGCAGTGGTAATGCACACCTTTAATCCCAACACTCTGGCAGATCTCTGAGTTCAAGGTCAACCTGGTCTATAGAAAAAGTTCTATGACAGTTAGGGCTACACAGAGAAACCCTGTCTCAAAAAAGACCAAAGAGGAAAAAATTAGAAACCCCATAGTCTGTGGTGTGTATCTGAGACACAGACTCATGTGGTTCAGGCTGGCCTCAAACTTTATGTAACTAAGGAGGACTTTTTTTTTTTTTTTTTTTTTTTTTTTTTGGTTTTTCGAGACAGGGTTTCGGCTTAAGGAGGACTTTTAACATCTGCTTCTGCCTCCTTAGTGTTGGGATCATAGGCATGCACTGTCTTGTGGTCCTGAGGATTGAACCCAGCTGGGGACTGACCCCAGAACTTTGAGCATACTAAGCAAGCATTGCACTACCTAATGACACCCCTAACCCATTTGTTTGCTTTTTAAAAACATCACTGAAAAGTTAGCTGGGCGTTGGTGGCGCACGCCTTTAATCCCAGCACTCGGGAGGCAGAGGCAGGCGGGTCTCTGTAAGTTCGAGACCAGCCTGGACTACCAAGCGAGTTCCAGGACAGCCTCCAAAGCCACAGAGAAACCCTGTCTCGGAAAAAAAAAAAAAAAAAGTTATTAGCACCCAGGTGTGGTGGTACATGCCTATGATCCCAGGACTTCAGCAACTCAGTCAGAATTTTAAGTTTGAAACCAGTTGGGGGCACTTAGAAAAATCCTAACCCTAAACAATCTGGTGTTTTCAGTTGTGGGATATTTGTACACTGTGTGAGGGTGTATTTGTTGTGATTGGTTTAATAAGAAGACGAACAACCAATAACTAGGCAGGATTTCTGGGAGGAGAGAGGAAGAGGAGGAGTCTAGCTCAAGGGAGGAGCCTGGAGACATGAAGAGGACACAGGCATGAGATGGAGGAGAGGTAAAGCCGTGTGATAGAGTGTAGATTAATAGAACTGCGTTAACTTAAGTTATAGGGGATAGCTAGGAACAAGCCTAAACTAAGGTCAAGCTTTCATAATTAGTAAGAAGTCTCCGTGTAAATATTTGGGATCTGGCTGTCAGGACAAAGAAAGACTCATTACAGTTTTCGGCTATACAATGAGCTGTCTTAGCCAGCCTGGCAGCCCATTGGGTAGAGCATAGGACCTTTATGCATGTTCTCCTTGTAAAAGTAAGATATTATAGATAAAGTGTAAGTCCCTGACATGGTCTCCTATAAGCCTGTATGTCCCTGTACATTATTTGTTTAGATCTAAAGCTACTAAAATTACATAGCATTATGTTACTGAAGTCCACTAGATTTCATCCCCAGCCAGGATTGTTTTATACAGAACAATTTGTGTGTGTGTGTGTGTGTGTGTGTGTGTGTGTGTATGTGTGTGTGTGTGCTCTATTTTCAACTTCCTGTTTGGCTCAACATTATTTCTTAAACATGTTCTCATGTCACCCTATTGGTAGTGATATATTATTTATGATTTATTACCGCTTGACTGAGGATTCAGAAGGCAAAGCCAGGCACACACCTTTAATCCCAGCAGCCAGAAGCTAGGAGGTGGTGGTACTCACGTTTCATCCTAGGACTCAGGATTAAGAGGTAGGCAGATCTCTGTGAGTCCAAGGCCACCCAGATCTACGTAAGAATGGATAAATCTAAAAGAGAATTATAGCTCTTTAATCCTAACACTAACGAAGTATGTAAGACAGAAGCAAGGTCTCAGAGAGGCATTGGTTCTCCAGCCACACTGAGGAGAGGCAGCAGTTTGAGACTTGAAGAGTTTATGCATGGATCAGCCCTTTCAGCCTGAGCTGCTTTGATTTTCTGATCTTCAGCTTGAAGCTTGAACCCCAATGTCAGTCTCTGGGTCTTTTATTAATTCGAGTTACATTGTTCTTGATTGAAGTCCTGTTTTTATTACTTTTGAAATCATTACATATTATTACACAGATATAGCTCACTATTTATCTAGCTAAATCCCCACTGATGGTTGGTTGTGTACAGTTTTTTGTTTGCTTATTTGTTTGTTTTATTTTATAGGTAATGGTGTACTGCCACATTCACACCTGTGATCTATGTTTTTATATAATATATAAGATATAATATATAGTATATAATATAGAGGGATGGAGAGGTGGCTCAGTGGTTAAGAGCACTGGCTGCTCTTCCAGGGGACAGGATTCAATTTCCAGCACGCACATAACAGCTCATAACTGTCTGTAACACCAGTTCCAGGAAATCTGACACCCTTACACAGACACACATGCAGGAAAAACACCAATGTACATAAAACAAATAGATTAATTAAAAATATATAATGTTAGCCCGGCGTTGGTGGGGCTCGCCTTTGATCCCAGTATTCGGGAGGCGGAGGCAGGCGGATCTCTATGAGTTCAAGGCCAGCCTGGTCTACAGAGAGAGTTCCAGGACAGCCTCCAAAACAATATAGAGAAACCCTGCCTCGAAAAACCAAATATATATATGTGTGTGTGTATGTATAAAATGTTTCAGATTTTTCTTATTTTTATTTAAAAAAAATCATGGGTCTGTGTACATGAATGCAGGTGCCCCAGGGAGCCAAAGGCACCTGGTTCCCTTGGTGCTGGGCTTACAGGTGGTTGTGAGCAGCCCTACATGGGTGTGATAGGTGGGTGGCGGCTGGGTAGATGGATGGGGGTTTGAATCTGAACTCTGGTTCTCTTAAAGTGTCTTTCACCGCTGAGCCTCCTTTCCAGGTCCGGGAGAGAAAGGATTTGTTTTAACTGAGTTAGAACAATAGCAGACTTGTAGACATTAAACTCCGTGCCTGTCTATATTCCTCCAGCCTAAGGCGGTCCAGAACAGGCTGTCTCAGAGCTACTGAGGCAGTGGGAACAGAGAGACAGCCGGGCTCCACATACTTTTCTGTTTGTTTGCTTTCCCTAACAGAATTCAGAACAGTGTGTACATATGAACTCCTCAGCGCCCAGGACCAACAGCTGCTGCAGGGCACTCCCTCTTAAACCTCACATAAAGGATATGGGACCTGGGGAGACCCTCACCCTGAGTGATGAGACCTAATACATCCAAGTCCTTCATCCCTTCCCTAAAACGTAGAGAATTTGATCCTTTGGACCTGTGGCCGCTGTTAGCTCCTGTCACCACCCGATCTTCAGCTTTTACCCACGAGCTTAGGATGCCAGAGACGGAATCTAGGGAAGGGGGTAAATCAGCAAATTCCCAGCACCTTGCGCTCAGGCCGTGTCATCCTCAACCAAAGGCGCAACTGAGTGTAAAATAAGTAAAGGTCTTGCGCTCGCTAAAACGTCTCCCCGCACAAAGGCTCTCCGGTGAGAAGAAAAGCAAAAAGCAGAAGAGAAAGAAAAACACTCCCCTCCCTCCAGACTCCGCTCAAGTCTCTAATCTCATCTCTGAAAAGGAACTGTACTTTACTGTCCACAAAACAGTCTGTTTTCAAAGTGAGAGCAGGAGGGCGCTGGGAGGAGAGGGGCGCCCTGGGCCCACGGCAGCCTGCGAATTCCTGCTTGTTTATAGAAGGCAGTGGCCGAGGACAGACACTTTGAAACCACCTGTGAACGAATTAAAGACCGAGGGGGGCAAAACCCCCATCACAAACAGAATCTCACTGCTCAAGTGTGAAAGAAAAGGAAGAAAGAAAAAGCCAAGTAGATCTTTGCCGGCGACCACTAGATGGACGTAGAATTCAAAAACATTCTTTGGGGAGATCAAGGATGGCAGGCTTTGAAGCCTGGAGGGCCGGCGAGGCTCAGAGCGCCCGCCCGGCCGCGAGCCCCACAGCCGAGCGGCCGCTCTCTTGCACTTGCTGGGGAAAGCATTTAAATGGGAACAATGTCAAATTTCACAGCTATCTTATGTCCAGTGACCTTACGGGACCCCGAGGGAAAGACAGATCGAAAATGATTGTTCTCAACAAGTTCCTCAAAGCGAAGAAGTCAAATAGGCAAACCTTCAGAAACGACGTCTGCCGAATGAAAACAAAAAAACAAAAAACGCTCATAAAACTGTTGTTATTGCGCGCCATGCCCAGGGCAGTCAGAACCTGCTTGCACACTCACTCGCCCGCTTATTTGTTTGTTTGTTTGTTTGTTTATTTCATCCATCCATTCACCTGCTCTGCACAGGGCTGGCCGTGTGGCCCCTTCTTTATCTAATGCACACAGAGATCAAGTTCCATCCCAACAGTCTGGGAACTTGGGAGGAAAAGTTTATTGTGGGGGAAGAAAAAGGAGGTAACAACTATTCTGAAATATTTTATCAGTTTGAAACAGCTTTTCCTGATGTTGAGAGAAAACGAGACAGGCTAGAGTTTGAGCAAAAACAAAAGTCTATAGCTAAGTGAAAGAACAATAGAGGACAATTTAGGAGAACAAAGATGAGCTCTTGAACCTCTGTCTGTATTTTAGACAAGAATTTCAATGACACTTCATGTCCTCTAACTTCCTTAAGTGAACCATCTTAGCTTAATGGCTCCCCCTCCTTAAGAGAAAAGAAACATTAGAGGAAGGACTAAAAGTCCCTTTTATCCCTGCCGGGGATCACATCTCTTTCCCAGGACTAGCTGCTACCATGAGTGTGGTGTACTTATAGCCCTAGTCTATATTTTTTCTACTTTTATTTGCATGTATGGTCCTTTAAGAACTATGATAGCTTTGTGGTGGCTCTCATAAATGGCATCATGCATACACTGCTCCAAACCTATTCTTTCACTCCATATATGTGAATGTATGTATTATTTATTTGTTTTCTGGACAGTGTTTATTCACAGGAAAAGGCATATGTATACTTATTTTCATGTTTCTGCATGTCCGATTGGGAACTCTTCATTGGAGAAGCAAGCAGCTGATTTCGATTCTCAAAAAGATTGACAAAACACTCTTGGAGTGACAAAGAATGGCACAGGGATAACCCTTAAAATAACTGGGAATTGCAAGGGTAAGCTGGGCATTGCACCTGAGACCTTGCGCTTCATAGGCAAGCTGTCGACTGCTGTGCTGTATGCTCAGTCCTCTCCCCATGGCTTTTAATATTTGGTCTAGCAGGGTGAAGGTGGTGCACTCCTTCAATTCCAGCACTTGCGAGGCAGAGGCAGTCGGATCTCTGTGAGTTCCGGGTTAGCCTGGTCTACAAAGCCAGAGACGGTCAGAGCTGTTACACAGAGAAACCTTGTCTCAAAATCAAAATAAAACAAAAAACAACAACAACAAAAAACAAAAACAAAAAAGGGATGCTATACTAATTGAGGCAAGATTTACTAAAACATAATTTCCCTGGAATCTATTAAGTACCTTACCATTTAAACCCGACAGACAGATGTGCAAAGCAAATGAAAGAGGCTTTGTTTGGAGGAGTTGTTGATGTGTGCAGAATCAAATATTCCCAGCATGGATCTGCAGGGCAAGGTAAAACTGTGGTGGTCACTTAACAAATGCTGCTTGCAACAGTTTCAATGTTACCATGTCAGGGCTCCTGTGAACAAAACTTTTGAATGCAGGGCTTTGATTTGTTCAGGTTTCCTCAGGGAGGGGCCACAGAATCCTTGAAGCATGATTTGAAAAAGATGGATAAGATATTCTACCCAAAATTCAACATCACCTTTAATCTTGCCCTCTCCTCCTCTAATCCTTAGGTAATGTTTTGTGCTTCTTTTGCAGAAAAGCAATTTTGTTAATCACTTTAGCACCAATTCTTGCATCCCTGGCAATACTCAGAACTGCCTCTAGATCCAAGTCTTTGATGTGGGAAAGAAACACACACACACACTCTTTCGCATGTAATCTGAAAACAATTCACCTCTTGCCAATGAATGCACAGCACTCGACTTTAATAGAGAGCAAGTTCTCTGGAGGTTCCTAATCCTCTCTGCCAAAGAAGAGAATCACTCAGGTAGTCCAACGGCTGTTCGTCATTCAGGAGTTAAAATCACTTGAAATGTTTGGTGGTGTGTTTGGGGCTTCTTAAAAAACAAAAAACAAAACAAAACAAAAACAAAAACACTTGTGAAGATTATTGCTCGAGATAGCCCAAGGAAAAAGAGAGAGAGAGAGAGAGAGAGAGAGAGAGAGAGAGAGATGCCCCAACCCCAACTCAAACAGGATATTCTTCTCAACTCAGATAGCTCTTGATCTACTACAAAAAACAAAACAAAACCCCAGTCTTAATCCCTCAAAGCTGGGCTGTTACAGAGAAGCAGCAGTAACTGAGGTGGCTTAAATTCCAGAAATGTACAAAAGATTTAGTTGTAAAGAAAGCTAAAAAAGAAAAAGAAACTCAGCTGGCATTGCTGTGACGTAAGGAGGTAAATTTAGAGCAGTAAAAACGTGAAGGTTGGCCCCTGAAAAAGGAAGCCTAGGGTTCCCAGCTATCGGTCTCTAGACTTCTAATGGGATGGGTGCGGCTGTGTGTTTGGAAGGGTTAGTCTGTGCCAACACTTGAAAAACATTGAGATTGGCTTCTCCTCGGGATGCATTTTATTTGAACATGAGATGGTGCTTCACTGGGATGCTCTAGTGTTCTGAAGCTTTGCAGCAAAACAACTCTCCTCTATAACTTTCAGTTGAGGTCAGTAGTTTCCCCTTATTGGTTTTTCCTCATGCACTCATGCATTATTGCTCATTTAAACCCAGTGGGGAGATTCTATTCGCTCCTCTTCTATCCAGGTATGCTATCTTCACCATCTATGGTTTTGATCTACCTTCAGATAGTTCAGTTAAAGCACTGCACGCCCCTTTGCTTACTGCTGCAAAGTAACAATTTCCCTCATTATGGCTTCTTCCACTTACTCAAATGTGCTCAGAAATTGCCCCTTCACAATTTAGAATTCTCCCCTAGAGAATTTTGTTGTTTTGTTTTGAGACAGGGTCTCAATAGACTCAAACTCTCCATAGTTCAAGACCATGGCCTTGAACTTACGGAGATCTGTCTGCCTCTGCTTCCTCCGTGTTGAGAGTAAAGACTTGAGCCAGGATGTGTGGTGTTAAAAATTAGTTTTGATGACTGACTAATAAATATAAATGGTTAATAGGTAAAAATTCAAAAGCTATCAAATGGGACAGTGAGATGGCTCTTTGAGCTAAGGTGCTTGTCACCAAACCTGATTTCCTGAGTTCAATCCCTAAGACCCATATAGCGGAAGGAGAGAACGAAGTCCTCCAAGTTGTCCTCTAACCTGTATGTATGTACCATAGTATGAGCATTACACACACACACACACACACACACACACACACACACACACACACACACACACACAAAGATGTCCTGGAATTCACTCTGTAGACCAGGCTGGCCTCGAACTCACAGAGATCCACCTGCCTCTGCTTCTGCCTCCCAAGCGGGATTAAAGGCATGCATCACCACTGTCTGACTTTAAATAAGTTTTATGGAAGTTCTATGATTCCAAGCTACTTCTGATAAGTTTTGAACTCCCTGTTACTGAATATCCACCAATGCTGATGTAATAAACCAATCAAACTGAATTAACAAATCCAGGTTTAATGAACAGAGCAAAACACTCCTGGGTGCTAGTCACGTGGCAAATATGGTGGCCGGATCTTAAGTAACCTATAGACGTGATCTTGAGAAGCCCTGGGGAGGAACTTAACTTTTGGCAGGATTTCTGAGGGGAGCATAGTCTGGGGAGAGTGGGGGTAGGACTTCTACCTAATCAGGTTTCTCTGTAATAATCCTGACTGTCCTGGAACTCACTCTGTAGATCAGGTGGGCTTCGAACTCACAGAGATTCACCTGTCTCTGCCTCTCCAATGCTGGGATCAAAGGCTACCACTGCCTGACTGCCTATTGTTTTCAATGAGTTAGGCAAGTGTGAGGCTGTATTTTCCTGGTTGTTTTCCTACTGCTGGATGACAAGTGAGCTGGGGGGAGATTTTGACAGATATGGGTAAAAGAAATCTCCTGAGTGGTGCCATACATCCACCATGTTTACCTGAGTACATGAACACCAGGGTCAGTGTTCCCTGCCTCTCCTAGAGATTCTGAGCATGTGGTGGCTCATTCCTCCCTGAGCCAGCGCTGTGTGGTCACGGTTTGATTTTATTAGCAGATTCCGATCAGCCTTTCGCTGGTCCATTCTGCTTGTGTGTATGGGCTCCTTTTGCAGGCGAGGAGTCCAACATTCTTGGGTCACTCCAGCTGCAAGGCTCTTCTAGCAGAAAGCATGTTCTTGGCTGGGCAGGAGAGCCCAGGCTGCAGGAAGCAAGAGTTGATTGTCAATGGCTGTTGCACTTCGCGGGGGAGCCAGTGGCCCTGCTAGGCTTCCTGTGCCTGGAAACTGCTCAGGTGACTAAAGGAAAAGGTGCTTAAGGGGGCTCTTCCTGGCCAGGTCAGTCTACTATCGCTGGGAACACACCCTGGGCTACCTTGGATTCCTTGACTATTTTCCCTCCAGCTACTCAAAAACATAACATTACATTTTGGTTCCAAGGCCGTAGTTGCTCTTTATTTAGTGTGTGTGTGCATGTGAGCATGTTTTAGTAAGATAACACCGGGGGCTAGTGAGATGTCTCAGTGGGTGACGGGGCCGACTGCCAGACCTGATGTCTTGAGTGCTATTCCTGGAATCCACTTGGAGGAGAATCAACATCTGTAAGTTGTCCTTGACCTCCATATATGTGCCATGGCATCTGTGACACCTCCCCCCAAAGGTGAATAAATAAAAATAAAGAAAACAAAACAGCCTGTTGCATTTTTCCCATATTTTAAACAGGAACTGAAACTAACAGATGACAAATAAATGACAACCGGAGGCTTAGTTCAGTGTTATGAATGTCTTAAATTAGGCATTATTAAATGGTATTCATAATAATTGTAGAACTAGAATAAGAATTGTATCTTTATGTTTTTTAAAAATTTGTTTTATTTTGATATGGGGGTCTCACTATGTAACCCTGGCTGGTATGGAACTCTTTATATAGACCAGGCTAGCATGTAATCCAAGACATACATCTGCCTCTGCCTCCCGAGTGCTAGGATGAAAGGTATGCTCCACATGCCTGGATTATGTATTTATTGAGACAGAGCCTCACACTATGGCCCAGGCTGGCCTGAAGCTTGCAGCATTCTTCTTGCCTTGGCTTCCCAAGTGCTGGGATAACAGAACTCAGCCACCATGCCCAGTTAAGAATTTTCTATTTGACCTAGCTTTTTCTTCTAGAACAGTTCAAGATACTTAAAGAGAAAACTTTTCCTGGACCTTAATTCCTACTCATTTCTTGGGAAAGAGCTCATGAGGTCTTTTCAAATACAACGAAATCTAGAAGCGTGGTAAGAAATCCCCAGAAGCCATGGCCCTTCCACAAGGCTGTACAGCCTTCTGTCTCTCCAGGGTTTATGTCTCCCATTGTTGTCAAGTAAATTGGCATTCTGACTGGTAAAGATTAGAAAATCCACAAAATCCAATGCTACATGGTAGTGTAGGAATTTACTTACAGTCTCATTTTGATGGTTCCATATTTATTTCTGTAAGTTTTCTCCCCTTAAACATGACCCTGTACTATGCTGGCATTACCTGGTGACAAAAAAAGAGGCCACCACAAACTGATTCATCAGGGTTACTTAGCTGGCAAATTTCCTGAAAATGCTGAAGCTTTCTTTCCTTCCTCATAAAATTGCATTTTCCCTGTTGTCCCTCTTCTGCCATTTACAGATACTGTGCATTTACATACACATTTAAATAGATATATATGCAACTTATATAAAAATTAGTGATTGAAAATGTTTTCTCACAGCTGCAAAGTCAGAAATATATCTTGAAATAGTGCCTACCTTTCTTTCCTTCCTCCCTCCACTCGTTTTTTTTTTTGGGGGGGGTTGTTTTTTGAGACAGGGTCTCTCTGTATAGCCTATGTGTCCTGGAACTCAATCAGTAGACCAGGCTGTTCTCAAACTCAAAGAGATCTTCCTGCCTCTGCCTTCAGAGTGCTGGGTTTAAAGGGGTGCGTCACCACTGAGGACTCTTGCTTGACTTCTCCAGACGAGCTCTCAGTTCAGGTTGGCTTCAAACTCACTATGTATCTGGGGATGACCTTGAGCTCCCGATCTACCTGCCTCTACTTTCCCAGTGCTGCATGCAATTACAGGTGTTACATCAAGATGTTTGGTTTATGTGAGCTTGGGGATGGAACACCAGGCTTTGAGTATACTGGGCAAGTAGTCTACCAACTGATGTACATTCCTAACCTTGGAATGGTGTTTTCAGATCCTTGGAAAGCAAATGTTTGTTGTAATCCAACTGGTTTTTGTTTGTTTTCTGACACAGGGTTTCTCTGAGTAACAGCCATGCCTGTAATCCAACTGTTAATCCAGACCATGAGATTTCTTTTTTTATCCCTTCATTTTCCCATCAATGCTACCGACTGAACCCAGGGCCTCTTACATGTTAAACAAGTGTTCTCACACTGTGTGACACACTCAGTTCTAACTGACTAGAAATCTTAAATAGAGGTTTACTTACACCTGTGGTTCTCTTGCTTCAGTTTCCTGAGTGCTGGGATTATTGGCATGCCCCACCATGGCTGGCCAAATTTCTTTAGTTTTTAGCCACATGTCTTTGTTCTTTCCTCCGTCAGAATTCTATCTGGAATATCATACTGTATTTATTTATTGTAGCACATGTCTTTTGGTCCCTGTTGCCTGGGACAGTCTCTGAGACTTGCCTTATCTTTTTATAATCTTAACATTCTGAGGGGATACTGCTTAGGTATTTTGTAGCTGTACGATGTTTCATCTTTATTAGATATGAATGTTAGAGAGGAAGGCTACAGAGGCACTTACGGTCTGTTTTCCCTTTATTTCTGCAGCACTGACAATTGAGTCCGGGCCTGATGTTTAGGCAAACACTCTACCATTGAGCTACACGGCACCGCTGCCTGCCTGACACTGCCCACTGGTAATCTGACTTGTTGACTTGACCTTCACCTCCTGGCTGAAGCAGCGCTTGTTGGGCTTCTCCACAGTACAGCTGCTCCTGTCCTTCCCATACGGTATTCCCTGGAGGGAAGCCAGCATGTAGATTAGCACAGGAGTGGAGAGGTGTGCTCGATTTCTTAGAGGGCTGAGGATCTGTAAAGTCATTTAGAATTCCTCTGCATGGGAGAGCAGTAAAATAAACTTCTAAACATTACAATGAGCTCAGAATTCAATCTCCAGTACGGACAAACAAAAATAAATGTAATTATTATTTTACATTTAGGTGTAAGTACCTCTTGAGCCTTTTCCCTTAAGACATGACTATCAATGTAGCACATGCTCACTGCAGAAAGCTCAGAAAACACAGCGCAGTGCAAAGCAGAGATGAGCAGAACGAGACACAAGTCCACATCTCGCAGGCAGTCATTTCTAGCATTTTTTTTTTTTTTTTTTTGTTTTTCGAGACAGGGTTTCTCTGTATTGTTTTGGAGGCTGTCGGTCTAGCCCAGCTTCGAACTCACAGAGACCCACCTGCCTCTGCCTCCCAAGTGCTGGCTTAAAGGCATGCGCCACCTCTGCCCGGCCGTTGCTAGCATTTGTTACAGTCTCCTGCAGTCCTTGTTGGATGGAGCTAACAGTTTCAAGTCAGCACTTGTGAGCTGGGTGTGGTGGTGCACGCCTTTAGTCCCTGCACTTAGGAAGTGGACCCAGGCAGATCTCTGTAAATTCAAGTCCTATCTGATCTACAAATGGAGTTCCAGGACAGCCAGGGTTGTTCTTAAGAAAACAAACCAGCCGGGCGTTGGTGGCGCACGCCTTTAATCCCAGCACTCGGGAGGCAGAGGTAGGAGGATCTTTGTGAGTTCGAGGCCAGCCTGGTCTACAGAGCGAGTTCCAGGACAGCCTCCAAAGCCACAGAGAAACCCTGTCTCGAAAAACCAAAAAAAAAAAAAAAAAAAAAAAAAGAAAACAAACCAACCAGCCAGCCAAACAAACAAAAAACAAACCAAATCAACACTTGCTTGAAATTGCTTCATATGAAAGAAAAATATCTTTTCTTTGAATATGGCAAAGATGGTGGATTCATATAGATAGCAATGTCTTTCCTAAGTAGAGTTCTGAATATAGGCTACCACTCATGATTTCTGAAAACACGTTGTAAACATTTCCTCTATTTACGAGAAGCTTGTTTACAGAAACATTCACTGTGAGGCCTCGTTTCTCTTCCTTCTTCCTTGTTTTTATTTGAACTTTTAACTTTATGTGTACGAGTGTTTTCCTGCATGTACGTTTGTGTAGCACACGTGTGCCTGGTGCCATGGAGGTCAGATGAGGGCGATGCGTTTTCTGGAAACGGAGTTACAGACAGTTGTAGATCGCCGTGTGGGTGCTGTGGACTTAACCTGGGTCCTTTGCCAGAGCAACAAGAACCACTAAACCACCATTCCAGTCCCTTTCCTTTCCAGTCTTCAAATGTGTTATTTAATTTTTGCATGATATATTTATTTACTTATGTATCTGAAATGAAGTCTCTCGTGTATCCCAGGCTGGTCTCAAATTGACCCTGTAGTCAAGGATGACCTTGAACTTCTGATCCTCCTGTTTCTACCTTCCTGGTGCTGGAATTATACAACATAAATAAGGTTTGAGGAAATTTGGGTGGCTAGTTAAAAATTCTGTCAATAGTTGAGCAGGGAGACTGAGCCAGAGGACTTCAAGTCTGAGTTATATGATGAAGTCCTGTCTCAAAAACAAAAATCCTAGAAGCCTGGAAGATATCTCTTCGTGTAAAATGTTTGCCAGGTTAGCATGAGGACCTGAGTTTAGTGCCCAGCACCCATATAAAAGTTGGGTGTGATGGTGTGCATTTGTAAGCAGAGACAGGTGGATCCCTGGAGTTCACTGACCAGCAAATCTTGCCAATTGGTGAACTCCAGGTTTACTCCGAGATTTTGTCTCAAAAAAGCAAAGTGGAGAGACACTGCGAAAATACCTGCTGTCTATCTCTGTCTACACACACACACACATGACCGTGCACACAAAGAAACACTTAGACACACACACACACACACACACACACACACACACACACACACACACACACGAGAACACTAAAACAAAACCAAGGAGCAGGCTGGCTATGGTGGCATAACCTTTAAACTGAGCGCTAAGGATGTAGAGGTGGACAGCTGTATACAGCAAATTCCTGGCCAGCCAGTGAAGCACCATGACACGCTGCCTCAGAACAAAACAAATAAAAACAACGACGATGACAAACAAACCCAAGTAAGCAAAGAAACCATTCTGGCACCGACCCAGCTTTCAACTTTTCAAACTCCGACAAGGTGCTCATGTTTTTCTCTTTAAAAGGGTTTATTGATTTTCTTAAAGTTGATACATGCTTACAGGAAAAAAAAACAACCTCAAGTAATATAGAAAACTCTAAAAGAAAATTCAAAATTCCTATCACCAGGAAATAACCATAATTAGCATTTTTCTCAAATACCCCCTTTTGCATATATACAGAGGGATGCATTTATCTTAAAAGTTCATATAGAGCCTTGCTGTGACTCAGTGGGTAAAGGTGCCTACCTCCAAGCATGAACCCAAGTTCAATCCCTGGACCCACGGTAGGAAGAGCGGACTCCTGCAAATTGTCCTCTGACCTTCACATATGTACTATGCCATTCGTGACTCCTGACATGTCAAGTAAGTAAAAAGTTTATGTAATACATACTAATTTTATTAATGTTTAAGGTCATTTGTGTCTGTGTGTGGGTACATGTGACATGGCTTGTGTGTGGAGATCAGAGGACAACCTACAGGATCAATTATCTCTTGCTACTATGTGGGTCTCTGGGATCCAAGTCAGGTCATCGGGGTTGGAGGTAGGAGGTAGGCTTCTTTATCCACTAAGCCTATATTGTTACTAATTTTAAGGAAGACAATGAAGTGGACACACAATGAAGGAGTTGCCAAGCTTGAGTTAAACGTTCTTTGGCAAGAACATATTAGTTCCTATAGACTCCTTTAAAGTGTTGCACAGAGATTATGAAAAAGCATTAGGGTAAGGGTCTGCCTTCACAATTAGCTCTTTAAAAGTCAAGATAGCACCTGCCCTTAATCCTAGCACTTGGGAAGCAAAGGCAGGCAGTTGTTTGAGTTTGAAGCCAGATAGGTCTACATTGTGAGTTCCAGGCCAACCAGGGCTACAGAGACATGTGGGGGAACAAAAAGCGGAGGGAAGGAAAGAAAAGTGGAAAAAGTGTGGGGTGGGGAGAATATGTATTTCCCAGAAAATGGCCGTGTGTAGTCCTGTACAATAAGCAACCCTGCATAGTAATCAAGACAAGAATAGAGGCAGCTTTCACTGCCTGCAAGCAGCTTTTATTTAAATACTAGAACAGCTTCATAGTCAGAAGCAAACTACAATATTTGTGTTACTTTATTAATTGCAAGAGGTTTCAAAGGACCCTGGATTTTTTTCCTGCTGGGTATGGGAAGGTTCTCATTAGAATAAAAACTTTGAGAACAGATTGCCTGGATCTGAAACCTTATTCCTAGAATGCCTAGGAATACTCAATTAAGCCCCCAGTTTCTCTTCTGAAAAAAAAAGTCATTGAGAGGAATATAGCCGGTAGTGACGACAGAAACCCTTAATCCCAGCACATAGGCAGAGGCAGGCAGATTTCTGTGAAATCCAGGACAGCTAGGGTTACACAGAGAAACTCTGTTCAAAAAACTAGGGCAGGGAGGGGAGAGGGCTATGCAGGACAATATATCAATATATAGAAAGTTATTGTGACGGTGGCTGACCAAGTGTTCAGTACATGTAAGTTATTATTACTATAGAGGAATAAGTACATGTGTGGAGGTCAGAGAACACCCCGGGGGAGTCGGTTTTCTCCATGTGGGTCCTTGGGGTGGAACTCAGGTTGACAGGCTTAGAGGCAAGCACCTCTACCCACAGAGCTACCTTGTCAGTACTAGACATCAATCCTAAGTGAAGCAGTTCGTCTGATTTGCATATAGTATTTTGGTTAATTAGCTAATTAAAGGCTTAGGATATAGCACAGTAGCAGAATACCTACTTATTGTGTGTGAGGCCCTGGGCTCAATGCCCAGTACTAAAACAAAGCTAAGCCCTTTTATTTATGTACTGAAAAGGTAGCCCACGCTGGATTCAAACTCTCCAACTCTTCTGCCTCCACCCCTAGAGTCCTGTGATTATAGGTGTGTAGTACACCTGGCTGGCAACTTGATTTATGTGTGTGTGTGTGTGTGTGTGTGTGCGCACACAGGTGTGGAGGTTAGAGGTCAATGTTACATGGCTTCCTCAACTGCCCTCTACTTCACTTTTGAGACAGGCTCTCTTACTGAATCTAACTCTTGCAGATTTGGCTGGTCACAGAGTCCCAGATATCCCCACGTTTCTGCCGACTAGTGTTGGGATTATAGGGGTTGGAGAGTCAAACTCAGGTCTACACTTTAGTGACTGAGCCATCTCCCCAGCCTCTGAAACTTGATATTTTTTAAATGATAGTTTAGTTTGTTCAAAAATGAAGGCATTATGGGTAAGATGTACTCATTTAACTGTATCTTAATCCTGCTGTTTTCCTGGGTTAGATAAAAAAAAAAATCCCTCTAAGTCTTCCACTAAATACTAGGGACAATCAACATGGATGAACTCTACCTGTGAATAACAGGTTAAATTTACTTAAATTTAAATAGGGTCCTGAAACCATACATTACATTCATCTCTCTTCTTGCCAGAGTGGCTCACAGCACACAAATGCGGCAAATGTTGACCTAATGATACCATCACTTCTATTTGCAATCCCTCTACCTCAACGGTCTTCCAACAGTGTCATACCTGAGACTAAACCAATTGAGTAAAATGATCTCTAAAGAGACAGTCTAAATTCTTTGGTTGCATTGAAATGTGTCCTTTACCATTTCATTTACATACCAGATATTAACATGCCCAAATCTCCTTTTTAACTGTGGCCTCAAGTTTGGAAACTGTCTTCTGCACAAAGCCTTTGTTGTATTTTTAAGGGGATGTGTGCATGTGTGTTTTTTTTGTAACAGGATTTGACCTGTAACTATCACTGAGAATTTTCTTAGAGGAGTTCAAAGCATTTTACAGGGATCATCTCATTTATCCTTCGAAAGGAAAGCAGAGGCATTTATCTCTGCTACAGACCGAGAACACTAAAAGGCCAGGATAGGTGGGGCTTTTGTTGTTGTTTTGTTAAGATCAAAAAGTAATTCTAGGGCAAAGCCAGATTCGGGGTCTGACCTTGTTACATGATGCTGCTGCAGCCTTGGAGCTCCTGCAGGGCTTTCCTTGTTTTCCCCTTGGCTATGCTAGGCTTTGAATGATTTTCAGAATTAACGTCTCATCCATTCCTGCTCCTTAAGAAAGGCTGTTAAGATGTCAGCACAAAAGAAAATTCTCCAATCATTCTTTTATGGATGTTTGGGTTGTTTTCAAGACTGAGTCTTACTGTGGACCCTTGGCTGTTGTGGAATTTACTGTGTAGACCAGGCTGGCCTTAACAGTGTGGTAATCTCACTGTCGCCCAAAGTGCTGGCATTACAGGTGTATGTCATCACACCTTGTCTCTTACACAGATTTCAGGAAGAGACACTCATCTTCCTTTGCTCATCGTTTTTTTTTTTTTTTTTTTTTTGTCTCAATGTAGTCCTGGCTGGCCTGAGCTCACAGAGATCGGCCTGCCTCTGGCTCCCCAGTGCTGTGATTGTAAGTGTACTCCACCAAGCCTGGTTCTTCCGACTCTCACTATGTAGCCCAGTTCTGCCTAGCAGAGAAATAACATGAATCACAAATATAAGTCACGCATATAATTTTGAGTTTTCTAACAGTTACACTAAATATACTGAATTCATGTCCATATTAGTAACAATTCTATGTGAGGTATTTCATTCCTTTTCTTGTCTAGCTTTTCAAAACCAGCTGTGTATTTGACATGTGTTTATAGCATACTTGAATCTGGAGAAAGTGCCTTTCACAGGCAGATGCCACCTGAGATTACAGTGGGCCAGCCCAGACCATGCTGGACAGCTTCGGTCCATACTTTTAAGACTGGTTCAGGTGAATCCTGTAGTGGTACGGGAAATGGAGAATCTACTTGCCGCATCAATGACTACTAAAGAGCCCCAGATCAGCCGTGCTCTGATGTGCTGCTTGGTTTGGGAGCTATGGACTCAGGATCTAGTATGTTTTTACCTCCCCAGATATTGTCTGACTACACGGGGACACTGACAGGATCTTGGTTCATATACTTTGTGAGACCAAGTACAACGGGGCTCTCCAACTTTTGGGTTGCAGTTTTGTAAGAATCTGGTTTGTGGCTTGTGGGAAGAAGGCATCACCTGGGAAGAGGAACACTCCCAGAACCAGAGGCCAAGCAAGCAGGCCTCTCTTGAGGGCAGAGGGACCTTCCATCCTTCCCTGATGGTTCCCGAAGCCACAGGCTCCTCCTGTGGTCTAGGGTGGGACTTTCTGCGAACTTTTCAACAACTTTTTTCTTTTTTTTAAAAAATTTGGACCGGATTTTTCTTGTGGGCCTTGAACTCATGGCCATCCTCCTGCCTCGGTTTCACACCGGGATTACAGTTCGAGTCTTGACGGCATGGGCTTCAACCAGATGTTCCCGGTGCTCCAGACGATGGGAGAGTCAGCAGCCAAGTTGGGGTTCGCACCCCGAAATGCAGGCGCGAGGGGCGGGTCCCGGCCTGGTCCCGCGCCGCCCCATGTGACCCGGTCCGACATGGTGTCGCCTCCTCTCGAGGAGGCGGCGGCGTCTGCGGCTCCGCTGCGCGTCGAGCCGGCCCCGCGGCCGCTCATGGGCAGCCAGGGCCGCTCGGGTTCCCCCGGGAACCGCGGGCCCAGGGAAGGCGAGGGCGGGGAGGCGAGGCAGCTGCAGGAGGCGAGGGTCGCGCGGGGAAAGCGAGGGAAGGGGAAAGCGGGCACCGGGCGCGGCGGAAGAGGAAGCGGGGCGGAAGGGAAGCCGGGCCTGCGGCCGGCCAGGAAGGCAGCGGGGCCGGCGGCCGAGGCGGGCCCGGGGCGGGAAGGAGAGGAAGGAGGAGGCGTGGAGGAAGGGCCGAGAAGCTCCGGGCAGCGGGATGAGGGGAGCGCAGGGCCCGGGGCCGGGCGGCGGGAGGACGGCAGCCTGGAGAGAGCTCGGGAGCGTGGGTGGCAGGCGTGGGGCGGCGTCCCGGGGACCCGGACGGCCATGGCGGCGGCCGCCGAGGAGGCGGCGGCGGCGGCCGCGGAGCCGGCCACCCGTCCGGCCGCGGGCCCGGCGCTCTGGAGCCTGCCGGAGGAGCTGCTGCTGCTCATCTGCTCCTACCTCGACATACGGGCCCTCGGCCGCCTGGCCCAGGTGTGCCGCTGGCTGCGGCGCTTCACCAGCTGCGACCTGCTCTGGCGCCGGATAGCCCGGGCCTCGCTCAACTCCGGCTTCACGCGGCTCGGCACCGACCTGTAAGCGCCCGCTCGCCCACCTGCTCCCCGCTCCGGGCCGGCCAGCGCCCTGGGAAAGGGCGGGGCGCCGAGGCCTGGTCGGCTCGGGGCCGAGTGGCACCCGGAATACCGAAGCCCAGATTCACTCCCCACACCCCCGGCTCCCTCCCCAGCACCCTCGGGGAGTCCCGGTGTCCCCTCTTCAGGATTACCCCCCCTCCGCCCCCGAGGAAGCTTCTGGAGAGCATCCCTCAGTCAGCGCCCTCCCCCGTGGGCGGCTACTCACAATTAGCCATCCTAAAATACTCTTCAGCTCTTGTGAGTTGTGGCTCTCAATTTTCCTAAATTTTTGAGCCTCTGGGTTCCTCAGCCCAGAACAACTAGGTTGGTCTGTGTCCCGCGTCAGGCCTTGAAGGACGACGCCTGCTGGTTCTAGGACCCAGGCCCACTAGGTGGTCTTTCAGTGTGGTTTTGTGGCCTTTCACCCTGCCCACTCTCTCAGGGGTTGTTAGGCTCCAGGGCTCAGATAAAGTGCGGAGAAGGGTTCAGATCCTTAAAAAAAAAAGCTTTTAGTCCCTTTGTCAACATATTTTAGGACTTGATTCAGGCAGTAGGACCCACAAAAGATGCCCGCTTGAGGCAACACGTTGGACTTGGTGTAGGCTGTATCCAAGATACTGCAGTTTGACCTAGTGGCCTGAGACCTGCGTATGCAAAACATTCCCGAAACACTTAGGTTGTTAGACCGGAAGGGGAGCGAGAACGTGTGCACACCTGTTGACGATAAAGGCTTTCGGATTGCAGCCTGCCCTTGCTCAACTGTATGTGATACAGGAGAATAACAAAAGTTTTTTTTTTAACATAGAAAAAAAATCGTTTCTACACAATTTCCATTTGAAAAGTTTTTCAGTTGCACATCCCCTTAATTTCCCAACCTGCCCTTGATCCCTTAGCCATCCCACCAGAAGAGTGCTTAGTGAGTAATATCATGGATTTCGAGGTATGTCACGTGCCGCGCCTTACCTTCCTGTTGAATTAGTTCCTCAGAATAAAAATCTCAGGGTAGGTTTTATTGGACAAAGGTTTTGATATGCAAAGGTATGCGACCAAGTCACAGAATACCAGCAAAGGAGTGAACCAATTTGATATGAGAATTAAAAACAAAAAAACCTTTGCTACCTTAGTGGGTGAGTGAGAGTATGCCAAAGTTGTGTTAGTTTGTATCTCTCATCCCTGGCCAGGATAAATATTTTGCCATGTGTCTGCTTCACCTGTGAGATTGCCTCTTTCTACTCTTTGTTACTGGGGTCTTGGTGTTTTTGTTATAAATTTGGAATTTTCTGGGTCATAAATGTTTGACTCTCGTCTATCATCCTGATAGAGATATATTTTCCAGTCAATTTTTTATTCTATTGTTTTTATTAGAATCTGCCAGTCTTGTAGTTTTTTTTCTCCTTCCTCTTAACCTGAGAAATTCCTAATACTTCCACAGACCTGCCAAATTTGATTGCCAACTGATTTTTCTGAAAACTTCATTTTTTAAATTTAGGTTAGAAACAATCTTGTTTCACATGTCAATCCCAGCTCCCTCTCCCTCCTCTCCTCCCCTGCCCTCCCCAATAACTTGATTTTTTAAAATGACATTTTTGTCATTCACTTGTTTTGGTTCAAGGAGAGGAGTTCTATTGTATTTTTCTTTAAATAGCTGCTCAGTTATTGTTACACCTTTTGTTAAGCTTCTCTTTCACTTTGTTTGGGAAGCTTACACTGCTGTATATTAAGTGTGCATACATACACACACAAGTCTGTATATTCAATTTACATCTGAACTCTCACTTTTTTCTACTTGTATATCTTTCCATTTCCATAACATTTTAAATACATTGCTCCATGGCAGAGTGTAATATATTATACTTGCTGTGTTGAAATGTCATGACTAAAAACATTCTATGCCTTTTCAAAATTCTTGTGCTTCTCACTCTGAAGCTCTGACATATAGTTTTTATTTATCATTTAGTACTGATTTGTTCCTGTGTATTTGTAGTTCATGTGTTTTGTGTTTATTGCAAAAGCACTCTTTTTCTCCATGCTTCTAATGTAGTATTAGAGTTTAAGTTTTCACCCGATTGTCTTGTTTAACCCATTCTATTCCAGTACAATTTGTTGCTGATGATGTGTATAGTCTTATCACCTGTGAACATGAGTATTTCCCCCTCCTTTTTTTTAATCTTAATAACTGTTTAAGCTAAAGGGAAAAGAATCAGAATTACATATATTTCAATCTCCAGTAATCTGTAGTAAAGTTTACTTGTAAACATTTTATGTGTTTCTCCTTTTCCCTTTCTCTCTTTTCTTATTGGCATATATTCATTGTATATAGTTCTGGATTTCAGAGAGACATTTTCTTTCGGGTATATCTTGTACTCTGACAGAGTAACTTGCTGAAGGAAAATTGACCTGTAATAGAAGTTGTCCAGAGTGACTAGCATTCAAGCTGACCCAAGCAAAGTTTGGTGTTTGCTTACTGTGGACAATGAACGAGTCAGTGTTTGTTTTTGTTTTCCTTTCTGATGTTCTAAAA
Source organism: Mesocricetus auratus (assembly GCF_017639785.1). Lineage (NCBI taxonomy): Eukaryota > Metazoa > Chordata > Mammalia > Rodentia > Cricetidae > Mesocricetus > Mesocricetus auratus. The sequence goes on from NW_024429182.1 coordinate 15,860,775, forward strand.
GGACATTTATAAAAATGTCTTTTTATAAAAGTGCTTGGGGTCTGCCAAATGGTATTTATTATGACTTTACTATTATCACATGTGCATTTTAATTTTGTGTGTGTGTGTCCTTCCAGAGAGGTTGTTTTACTGTGGCTCTTGATAAAGAGCAGGGTTGCTGCTCTGTGCTTTGGGTTGAGAGGAGAAGTGATGCCTGTTATAGAGGTGGAGAGCATTTACCAGTGTGACCTGTTTCTGGACAGCTGCAGACACTTAATAAGCCACCAAGAGAGGTAGTTGTAGTCACTGAAGAGATAAGGCATGTACCCCGATTCACTCAGAGCATCAGGGTTCCTACTCCGGAAGTGCAGAACATAGCTCCTTGCATAACGTGGGCTGTTGCTACTCATGCCTGGAACTAATTCACTGCAGACTGGATAAGCAAGTGTGTTTTTGTGAGCACAGTACAAAACTTGACTTTCTCAGAAGGCACATGACCTCACTGCCTTTGAGTTTTATCTCCTTAAAGACTAGAAATAATCCTGCTTAGTAAAATGGGGCCTAACCAGCCGTGACTGTGTTCAATACTGGAAAGTCTTCCCTATGTTGTTTTAAAAGAACTTTTTCAATTGCTTGTCTTCCTCTTCATTCTGCATATGTCAGAAGTGGACATGGTTTGACTTGGAAATGCTGCCTAATGATAAGGAACACACACAAACACACACATAACATCCAGCTTCTCTCACCTGTCCTGAATGTTTTCACAAACACAACAGCAGAACCTGTGGGCTCGGGGACTGCACTTGCTGCTTAAGGGCCCTCTGATTTCCAAAAACACTAACTGCTAAGGTTTGCTGACCTTCCGGCCTGGGGCAGGCCCTGTTCAGTTTAGCTGTTCCTAACTGATCATAGCTTTGTTGAGTAAGATGGACTGCTTGGGTCCCTTGTCATTTGTTAATGGTCTTATTCTTGTGCTTGAAGGCATTTGAGCCACTTAAAAACCACAAACAAATAATTTGCTTCCCTTTAGGCCTCTTGCCCAGTGAACACTAAGAAGTATCCTAAGTGGTTTTTTTTTTCCCTCTCCCTGCCTTTTTTTTTTTTTTTTTTTTTTTGGATAACAAAGAGTAGTTTGAATTAGTCATCTGATTTCAAATTAGTTTTATTTGAAAGCTTTATGAATCCTAGGGAAATGGAACTATATTGGTTACAATAGTAAACATCAAGGCAGTGTTTGATACAGAAATCTTTTGAGGAAAGAATGGGTGGGCACTAACCCAGTTCAGTGTGTAAGAACAAAGCAGTAGACTCCGCTGTCCACATAGGATGCCTGATGGAGGAGAACAGAGGTACAGTCTGTAAACTCTGATGCAGATAATTAGTGAGAGCGAAGGAGGGGAAATCTGCATAGAAACCTGTTTAAATAACACTTGCAATTTCTGTGTTGAGGAAAGCTTCCTTTTCCCCTTCTTTATTTCAGCGCTACATAATGATTTTCAAGTGGGAATTTCCTTTAAATGTCCTATGGACAGTACTTGGGTACTCTCACATCAGCCTGAGATCGACTTCCCTGGTGTTAACAGTAGGGTTCCAGGAGTAGAGCTGAGTGAGGTGTTTGCCCTGGCATGCAGACTCATTCCTGTGCAGGTCCTGCAGCCCTGCAGCTCTTTGAGGCTGGAGGATGAGGGTATCCATTTCAGTGATGATTAACATCCAGAGTGGTGAGATAGATGCAGATAACAGTGTGCTTGTTTGTTTTAAAATGATTGCACCTAAGAGTGCCCACCCCCAGGGAAAAAGCATGGCGTTTCCTTCATAACTGAATGGAGAGGGCATTGCTGACTGGTTTCTTTAAGGTCTAAACTGTGATTTTTTTTTTTTTTTTTTTTTTTAGGAAATAGCAACTCTAAAGTATCCTAGGCTTTTTCTTGCTCTTTCATGTTCAGAGGTTTCCTGTAGGGATATCTTAGTTGCTTTTGAAAGGCCTTTTTTAAAAAAAATATTGCTTTTATTTTAAAATATTGTGTATAGGGGTGTGTGCCCATGAATGTAGGTGCCTGGGGAGGTCAGAGACATTGGATCCCTGGTGCCAGAGGGTGCTGAGACTAAAGTCAGGTCCTCTGCAAGAGCTATATGTGCTCTTAACCACTGAGCCATCTCTCCAGTCCCAGGCCTATTTTTTTTTTAAATGGTTTCTGAGTTAATAAAAGGAGGGTTCAGTTTACATGTTCACAGTAAATACACCTGCAGAAGCAGGAAATGGTCTGGTGGAGGCCATACCTTCAGATGCAGATTGGAAGAAAGGAGAGCCTGCTCTAAGGCTGCTGGGATGAAGTAGTCCTTGCCTCTCCTGGTCACCTAGCCTTTTGCACCACAGGGGTGGCTTCTCTCGCTTTCAAGTCAGAATCACAGAGAAAAACTAGACTCCACAGACTGCAATTGGAATTCATTTGGAAATCTAGATCCTTCCTCCAAGTAAAATTTGGGTTGAGCTTCTGAAATACAGGCTTTTAAATAATTATCTTTGAGTTCTTGACAGAAAAGAATCTCCTTTGTATGACTCTACCCTTAACTCTGGGTTGACCTTGGCATTGGATTAATCTCTGGTCCTGACTCCTAACCATGAACAGGGAGAAATTCAAGTTGACTTTGTTTTTTTGTTTGCTTGTTTTTTTCTTTGGTTTTTCAAGACAGGGTTTCTCTGTATTGCTTTGGAGGCTGTCCTGGAACTTGCTCTGTAGACCAGGCTGGCCTCAAACTCACAGAGATCCACCTAACTCTGCCTCTGGAGTGCTGGGATTAAAGGCATGCGCCACCAACGCCCGGCTTCAAGTTGACTTTCTTTGAGGTCAGGTTCTGGTAAATTTTGAAAATTAACGTGAGAAGGAATAAAGGGAAAAATGGATTATGAGTTTCAGGGAAAAATTGACTCCCTACCCTTCTCTATAGAAACCGATTGTTCAGGAAATCTCTCTGGTGTATCCTGTCAGGTGAGGCGGAGCAAGGGAAGACTTGGTTCACTTTTGAGTCAGACTTTTGTTCTGCAGTGGCTGTTAGTGGACCGCCATTGAAGCGAGATGGTTATACTAGTTAAGAATGTATATATGAATCCTGGCTCCTGGGAACTCGTCTAAACCGAGAGTGAGGCTGTCTGGAAAAAGACTTGACCCCTTGTTAGAGGGTTGGCCGCCTCGCCTCACTCTGGGTCAGTTCTTCATTTTCTTCACACTGCTCACACTGCCCTCCCTGGAAGAATGGGCCACCCAATGGGCCCTCTGCCGCCCTCTTTAGCCTACAATTAATTGCCAGCACATTCTTTCTTTTTTGGTATTTGACATGAGCTCAAATTGCTGAGAAAGGTGACAACTGTGAAATGAAGACAGGGCTTGGAGACACCTTAAAAAATACATGTAAAGGCCATTAAATGACAAGAGCAGACTGCTAGGCTCTTTCAAAACATTACCATGTCTGTTGACTTTCCATTCCTTGTTCACAGCACAAAATTGGAGGTCAAAGAATCATAGGAGTTAGAGATGGAAAAGACATTTGGGGTCAGCTAGTTCATTCCTCCGCCTTCTCCTACCCCTTACTTGAAATCATTCTGTACATTATATTTCCTCCCACAGCCCTTGTACAGTTTCCACGGTCTTCACTCAGCCCCAGCCATCACCTTCGGGGAGTCATGTGGGAGGTTCTGTTCAGCTTCTCCTTGGTGAAAAGAGACATCGCTTCTGCCCTCAGTTGACACTCGTGAACTTTGTTGGTGGTCTGGGCTGAAAGGCTGAAGGCTCACTGGATGGCTCTCTGTTGCTTGGTAATGGGGCTTCTCCTGATAGAGTCTGAAGAGCATCAGTGTGTGATGCCACCAGCAAAGAGGGGTCACTGCCGAATTAAGTCTGAGATTTTTGCTTTTTAAATCTCTTGACCTGAAGGGAATTAGATATATGGACTGGGGACAGATGGCCAATAATAATGGAAGTATATTAAATGGAGTTTGAAAAGAAATTCAACATAGAAATTGGTGGATTTGCCAGGCACTGTGTTTCATGCCTTTAATCCCAGCAGTTGGGAGACAGAGACAGGTGTATCTTGGTGAGTTTGAGGCCAACCTGGTTTACATAGTGAATTCCAGGACAGAGATCTTGTCTCAAAAAGCAAAAAAAACAAAAAAACAAAACAACAACAAAAAAAAACCTGGTGGGTTGGGGCCAGTGAGATGACTCTGTGGGTAAGGGAGCTTGCTGCCAAACCAGAGGACCTGAGTTTGCTTCTCTGGAACTCGCGTAGATGAAGGAGAGCCAACTCACTTACACGAGTTGTTTTCTGACCTTTACATGTATACCAGGACACATGTGCAGCCACACACCTTCTCTCTCCCCTCTCTTCCCCGTGCGCCCTCCCTCCCCCTACTAAATGCAATTACAATTTTTGGGGGAGGTTGAATGAACATAAAAGAGTACTGGACCTGCCAAGTAGTCAGTCACTGTTTGGGGACGTGCAGGCTAGGGAAGAAGGAACGTTGCCTTGCTGAAGCAAAGCTTCAGCGTTCAGCTAAATGGAGAGCAGATGAATTGAGGGTAGACATCTTGGGAAGGAAACCCTGTTGCCTTTGGTTCCTTTACTTGAACAGGTTTTAGCATTTACTTAGTTGTGTATGTGTGTGGGTGTGCATGCCATGGGCACGTGTGGAGTTCAGAAGACAACCTGTGGGAATTGGGTTTCTCCCTCTGCCTGGAGTGTTGAAGGATTGCACTAAGGTTGTCAGGTTTGGTGGCAAGCGCCCTTATTTGCTGAGCCACTTTGCCAGCCCTTCCCTTTGCTTTAAGGGATCAGAGAAAGAGAAGTCATATGCTCATTGGCTCCAGGGCTTGGGAAGGGAAGAGTCATTTTTAGAGGCGCGTTGGAGGGCTATCCCTAACTCCCCCTTCTTGTTCCAGCAGCTGTTGGGAGCAGTCCGAAGGGGGTATTATGTTTCTTCTGGTAACTCTGCCAAGAATGAGAGGAAATCCACAATCTGTGGGGTTTGGGGGGTGGGGTGGGGATAGGGTGGCAGGTGATGGGACAGGGAAATTAAATTGTTTTATAGTAAATATGTGGAGATACTTTTCCTGGAGAGCGTTTTACTGAAAGGAACAGTATATTTCCCCTGTTCACAAACTTAATGAGTTCCTTTCTTTAGAAAAAAGGAAATAGTTTTAGTACTTTTCTTTCTCATAGTTCTAGCTTTGACCTCCTTTTTCTGTGGATTTCCTTTAGAAAGTCCATACTGAAAAGATGCATCAAGATTCATACGTGAGTGATATGTGCTCAAGACGGGACACCCTGCCCAGGTTGCTGTAGGGAGAGCCTTTCGCCCGTGCTGTAGGGAGAGCCTTTCGCCCGTGCTGTAGAGAGAGCCTTTCACCCATCCCTGGTCTTGCCTGCAGTATGACTGTCGCCATAGCAGCCCAGAAACTGGAGATGTGAAGACTAGCTGTGGTGTGTGGTTCACACTCTCTCCATCCCTTTGTCCAGGCTAGTGCGACACTAGGGATTTTAAAGTCTGGGTACTTTGAATGATTAATATGGAACACAGTTTTAAGATTAAAAACAATAAAAAAGTAACCCTGGGAAGCAGAATGGTGTGATTATCCCTCACATTTCAGATGGGGAGTCCAGGGAAAAGAAGGCACGAGAACAAAGTATAACTCTACGTCAGCCTGTGCCTAATTCATGACTCAGAGGGGAGGTCTGTCCATTCACAATTGCACACAAATGGTGGTTTCTTTTTTTTACTGTTGTTTATTCTTAGAAAGTGCGAGATCAGCTTTTTTGAAAGTTGCATTGTAGGAGCCATGGAAAACTAATTCTGTGATCAAATGAGTGTGGGAAACGGTGTGCACCACGTTCCCTCTTGGGGATCACAATGCCCATTGGTAAATTAAAGGCACCGAGAACTCCTATAACAGAGGAACCTGTTTAATTTTGTTTTATCCTTCATTGCCCAAAATATTTGAACATAAAACCTTTTTCCTGCTTAATGTCAGTTCACATTTTGTTGAGCACACTCTGGACAGGTGCTTTGCAAGTTACAGAGCCTGGTGAGTGACAGGAGAGACAGCTAGGAGCATGGCTCCCATCCTAAGCTCACACAATGAAGGTCAGAGGTCAGACCCAGTGCTCCTGAAACTGTTGCTGATGGTCTTGACTTTAGCATAGAATTTGGATACTTACGTTGAATTTGTTTTTCTTTTTCTTTCTTTTTTTTTTTTTTTTTAGATAGGGTTTCTCTGTGGAGCCCTGGCTGCCCTAGAACTCACTCTGTAGACCATTTTGGCCTCAAACTCACAGAGATTGCCTGCCTCTAACTCCTGAGTTCTGGGATTAAAGGTGTGTGCCACCACTGCCAGGCCTTATATTGAATTCTTTTTCTTTTTTTTTTTTTTTGGTTTTTCAAGACAGGGTTTCTCTGTATTGTTTTGGAGGCTGTCCTGGAACTTACTCTGTAGACCAGGCTGGCCTCGAATACACAGAGACTGCCTGCCTCTGCCTCCCAAGTGCTGGGATTTAAGGCGTGCGCCACTGATGCCTGGCTATATTGACTTCTTAAAGATGTGGTATATTACATATGTATTGCTAGGAAGAGCTTTAAATTTTTTTAGATTTATTCTTTATGTCTAAGAATGTGCATGTATGCATGCCTGGTGCCTGCAGAGAGCAGAAGAGGGCGTCATATCCCCTGGAATTCGAGTTATGGACAGTTGTGAGTAACTATGTGGGTGTTGGGAACTGAACTTGTGTCCTCTGCAAGAACAAGTGCTCTTAATTGCTGCTGTCTTCTTAGTCCCAGGAAGAGCTTTTGGACTTACACATATTGTTGGAAGTGAGGCTAGCTTGGTCTACCTACCAGCCTGGTGCAGAAGGTAGTGGTGAATTTGACTAGTCTCTTGAAGAGAAGCAAGGACAGAGGTAGGCTAGTACTGCTGGTGCTGATGATATAGATAGGGTGGGGCTTCTTACGTTCTTTTCTACTCATGATCCCCTTTTGTCTGATAAAATATAACCCTGGGTATAAAATTATATCAAATAGGTATATAAATAAAAAGTTCACTGATGTTAAGTCATAGTGAAATGGACGCTAAACAATCTTTTGAAGATGAAATACATAATAATGAGTGAACTTTTGCAGAAGGAATCACGTGGTGGCTGACTATCTGATGCTACGGCATGTAGAGAACATCTTTAGTGTTTTCTGAGCTGAGTGTCATGCTGAGACCCTGCTTTGCATAAGTTTGTAATACAAAATGGAAAAGAATGTTCAGGACTATTTTAGGAATTGTTGGATAGTCTGCCATAATCCCAAGTTAAAATTCACTTAATGATTGTGTGTATGTATTTGTGTGGATGTATATACATGCATGTGTGAGGGCATTTTTGTGGATATGTGGATATGTATGTGAGTATGTGGGTAAACTCAGGTGTGCATATGGAGGCCAGAGGTTGACATTGGATACCTTCTGTTATTTCTCTTCACCTTGTTGTTGACAGAGGGTCTTTCACTGAACCTAGTGTTGGAGCTGAACTTAAGCCCCTGGAATCCACCTGTCTCTACATAACCAGTGCCAGGGTTTTATGTGGGTTCTAGGGAGCCTGAACATAGATTCCAGAGCTTGCACAGCAAGTAATTTATTTGCTGAGGCATCCCCCACTTTGTGCTGGCATTCTGGATATTTAATGCTATGCCTGGCTTTTACATAGGTCTGGAGATCTGAACTCAGGTCCTCATGCTTGTGTGTCAAGAATTTTGCCAACTAAGCCATCATCTCCCTAGCCCAATTAATGAAACCTGCCAGGCAGTTGTGGCACACGCCTTTAATCCCATCACTCAGGAGGTAGAAGCAGGTGGATCTCTGAGTTCAAGGCCAGTCTGGTCTGTATAATGAGTTTCAGGACAGCCAGGGCTACACAGAAACCTTGAAAAAAACTCAAGTTGGCAAATCAAACAGCAGATTTATTTTGAAGTCAAGCATTCTAACACAATGCAATCCAAAGATGTACTCACATACTTCAGGCAGCCATGTTGCTGTTGCTGTTGGGGCATGAAAGCATGCGCAGTACAGACAGCACATGTTGTGTTTCAGACCAGGCTGCAGGGAAGTCACACAATGCAACATGGACGAACTGTCAGAACTACTTCTGACTCATGATGCATTTGATTTTGGATTAATTTTTGTTTCGCATTTAGAAACCTTTTGCCATTATGAACTTTTCATGTATTTGCACACTGGGTTTCAGCACACAATTTAAGAAGCTGTGGTGCCAGGCGTGGGCACAGGGTTAAGTGTGGAAGGGCAGCTTGCTGTAGTGGCATAGTGTAGATCGTGGGTGTGAGATGGGTTAAGGGGGTTGATGTTAGGGGCCTCTGAGGAAGATATCGAGCATTCCTGTCATCCCCACTCTGTCCTGTGCGTGGTCTTGTCCTCATGGTGACATGTCTCCTGCCATTTACCTCACCCTAGATTTTGGGTGAAGTAAACATAATATGATTTAATGGTATTTCATTGAGCTTATTTCACAGAGCATACTTATAGCCATCTGGTCGGATGCAAGTACAGAGGAAGATTGCAAGTCTCACTGAGCTGCTTGCACTCTTAGAATGGGTTAGAACTAACTGGTGGGCACGGGCACTAGAGGGAAGACCTGCTTTCTGGAGAGGAAGAAAAGCAAAGAAAAGAAGAGGTGGTGCTAAGGTAAAACCCCAGCCCTAAACGTCATTGTCTGAGAGCCCACGGGTGGCCTTGTTCCAAAAGAGAAGTCTTGCCTGAAGATGGGATGGGGCCGGGCGTTGGTGGCGCACGCCTTTAATCCCAGCACTCTGGAGGCAGAGGCAGGCGGATCTCTGTGAGTTCGAGGCCAGCCTGGTCTACAGAGCGAGTTCCAGGATAGCCTCCATAACAATACAGAGAAACCCTGTCGAAAAAAAAAAAAAAAAAAGAAGATGGGATGGGGAGGAAAGATAGTGTGTTCTGGAAGTTTTCTGATCCTGGAGATTCTGTAGACTTACAGTCTTACACATACACACACATTCATGCACATGCACCCACACATCCCCCCCCACATAGGTACATACACACACAGGTACACACACACAGGTACACATACACATACATACTCACACACATCCCTCCCTCCAGGCATTATTCTTTTGACCAGGTTTTTGTATTTGCTTTTTGTTTTGGGGGTGTGAGATTGGAGACGGGAAATGAAAGGTCATTCCGGATAATGTCCTAGATCATTTCTGCTCCTCTGGACTCACTTGCTAAGACTTTAAGGGGCCAGGTAGCTACGGTGGGTGCTTATTGTATGCTTTTGTTTAGAATAGTTCGAGCACGGGGAGTGCAGTGAAACTCTAGTGGTGACTAAGTGCCTGAAAGCCTAGGTGGAAAAATGAGCCCGGGGCAAGAGGATGGCTGGGAAAATGGCAGTCCAGCCAGGCTGTGGGCCAACGTAGAGGTTTTTCCTTGCATTAACAGCCATGGGGAGAATTCTTTATAGTGCACTGATCATGTTGAGGGGAGCACCCTCACTTATATCAGTAACTGGTTAGCCAGTGGCCATTTCAAGGCTGAGGGTAAGGCCTTTATTGATTTCCAAGGCCCATCAGCCTCTATCCTCCCAGGCTCTTTTCTTCTGCCTGGTTCTACCCTTTTCCATTGAGTGGATGGAGACTCAGGGGAAGTAGATTTTTTTGGGGGGGGAGGGCGGGGACTGATTTTTCAGGTAGAGGCTCATAAAACTTAGATACAGTTTGGCTACCAGCTAGGGAACTCTCAGAGGATTGATGAAGGTGATGAAAAAGCCATTAAGTTGTTTTTAACAAAGTTGAGCCACATGGGATGCTCTAAAAAGCTGAAGTTGATTTGAGGGACCACAGCCAAGTACTTGGTTATGGCGTTCACCTGAGGAGAAGACGCCTGCATCTTCTACTGTCTGGTCACGGTTTCTAAAGTTCAACTTCGAAAGTTTCTCTCCCTGAGACCCCTCAGGGAAGTCTCAGACTCCATAGGAAGTGTCAGTCACCAAGTTGCTAAGTGACCAGGGAGATGGGAGAGACATCCTTATCCTAAACTCTGTGGGCCCCTTCCTCTCCATGTCTGCCTTCTGTGACCCAGAATGTGCCATTTTTGGCTTACCTGTGTCTGTTAATTTGGACCTCATTTAAGGAGGAGAGGTGAACTGCAGACTGTCTCTGTCCTGGCGTGGGGAAAGACACTTGCGGGGAGTGTTGGCACAACAGTGTCTGCTTTTTCAGTCAGGCAGCTCTTCTCCAGCCCTTGGCTCTCTCCCTGTAAGGTGAAACCAGGGACCACATCCACCTGGTAGGAGAATCCAGGAAAGGACTTCAGGGTTAAAATACCCATGCCTGTCTAACAGCCTGCAGCCTAAAAGATGGAATATTTGCTACCAGAGGAATAACTTTTAAAAGTTATAACTAAATTGATTAGGAGAAAAATATGAATTTAGATTTAGCAGTGATGTCCCTGATACTTAGTACCAGCCTAGTAGATGTATTTGTGTTTACAAGAAAATAATGATCTGTGATGATAAATGATCACTTTACAAATTATAAAATTGGTTTTATTTTTATTTTTATTTTTATTTTTTGGTTTTTCGAGACAGGGTTTCTCTGTGGCTTTGGAGGCTGTCCTGGAACTCGCTTGGTAGTCCAGGCTGGTCTCGAACTCACAGAGATCCGCCTGCCTCTGCCTCCCGAGTGCTGGGATTAAAGGCGTGTGCCACCAAAGCCCGGCCTAGGTGTTATCTTTAAAATACTACACTTGTGTGAATTATATTTAAAGGCATTTTACTATTGTAAAATTGTTTGTGGATGTGTATGTTTGATACGTGTGTAAGTACTGAAGTATGTGCCACTGTGTTCTTGCAAAGGTCAGGGGATAGCTTTTGGGGGCTGGTGCTCTCCCTCCATTGTGGATTCTGAGGATCAAATTCAGGCATCAGGCTTGTGTGGCAGGCACTTTTACTTGAGCCATCTCTGACCCTGTGTGAAATATTACCCTCATTTTGTAGGTGTAGGAATAGATATAAGGTGCCCGCAGTTATATAATACACACTGGAGGTGACTCCAGTGTCCTGAGTCTGCTTTCTATGCTTCTCAGAACTTTATTTAATCTATTTAGTTAAAGGAAAGTAGACACATTATCAGTTATGTGGTATATTTAAAAACTTGTTCATTGCTGGGTGTGGTGGCACATGCCTTTAATTCCAGCACTTGGGAGATAGAAATAGGTGGATCTCTGTGAGTTCGAGGCCAACCTGGTCTACAAATCTATACAGAGAAATCCTGTCCTGAAAAATTAAAAAAACAAAACAAAAACAAAAAACCAAATTAAATCAAACAAAATAAAATTGTTCACATCTCAAACACCATTAATATACATCTTCTGATTTGTTAGCTATAGAAACAATTTTATATGGTAATTTTTACTTAGTCTTACAATTATTATTTACTGTACAACAGCTATTTCCATGTTTTGAGTCCTCATATTTTCATTCAAGTGGTTGTACATGGTATATTCAGTGTGTTAGTGTGTTCTTCCCTCCACAGGAAAACATTTGGGCTGTTTCCAGTTCATACATTATATAATGTATTTTTCGTTTGACTTATTTATTTGTAATACAGTGCTCATTATGGAAATTTGAGATCAGAACACAGAACCAGCAATGTAACCAAACCAAAGTGCTTATAAAGTCAAAGGCTTGTCAGGGTTTCCCACTTAATAGATGTAAGGCAGCATTTTAATAATTGTTTTAAGGTATGTTTCATACTGTTCATAGGCTCTGTTGGGCATGTATGGCTGGATACTAGAGACTAGTGTTGTTTTGATAGATTTTTATCAGCTCCCTAAAAGTTGTAGAGATGAAACTTGTATTTACAATGTTAATTTCCCTAACTCTGTTGCTTTCCTTTGAATTTTTTTCCCGCCTTTGTGAACACTTCAAATTTAATCCAAACAATTTACACACTTTACAATTCATGCATTTTGTTTCTGCTTTTCTTTGGCGTGTGTGTATATATTTCAGTTTCTTCTACCTAAACTATCTTAAATTGATGTTTGTTTTGTTTTATTTTTGCCTTTTTTTATTGTTATAAGACAAGATCTTGTATATAGGTGAGATTGTCCTGGAACTCACTACTGACCCAGGCTAGCTTTGAACTCACAATAAACTCTTCTGCCTCAGCCTTTTGAGTATTAAGATCATAGGCTTGTGTTATGTTCAACTCACCTCCCCCTTTTTTATTTTGCTATATTGTAGTATGAGATAGCTGTCCAACCTGTTTTTTCCTTTATCGGTGTATGTTCAGTTTTGTCAACAGCATCGTTTACTCTCATTTTTTATTTATGCAAAGGGTTGACCCTAGAGCCTTACAAATGCACATGTATTTTACTACTGAGCCACCCCTGCCTCCGTCACACACTGCCGCCAAGTGTCTATATTTTATTTTATTTGTGAGCCTCCTTGATGGCCCCACTTTTGTTTTCTTTCTTTTCTTTTTTTTTTTTTTTTTTTTTTTTTTTGGTTTTTCGAGACAGGGTTTCTCTGTATTGTCTTGGAGGCTGTCCTGGAACTCTTTCTGTAGACCAGGCTGGCCTTGAACTCACAGAGATCCGCCTGCCTCTGCCTCCCGAGTGCTGGGATTAAAGGCGTGGGCCACCACCGCCCGGCCTTTGTTTTCTTAAGATAGTGACTTGCTTCAGGCTAGCCTGGAAGCTGCCACATAGACCAGGTGGCCTCAAACTCAGGACCCTCCTCCCTGAGCTCCTGAGCACTAAGATGCAGGCCTGTAGCATCACACCCGGCCCAGATGATGCATTTTTGATAGATAGACCCAAAGCCCTTCAGTCTTAGATATAGGACAAAAATCCTTAGGAAGTTTCTACAGGCTCCCTTCCCAATGCTTCCCATCGCCACCTTGTTGGTTAGCCATCATTATATAATTATGAGTTTTATTCATTTTTAGGTTAATTAGCCCTTTTCTTAAGTTCATGCAAAGGAGCTACAGTTTGTGTAATATTGCCTTCATTCAGTATAATCTGATTTTTGTTTGTTTGTTTGTTTGTTTCTTAAGTAGGCAGAGAAATGGTTCAGATGTTTACAGCACTTGAGGACCTGGGTTTGGTTCCCAGCACCCACTTGATGACTTACATCTATCCATAACTCCAGTTCCAGGGACTCTCATGTTCCCTTTGGCTTTTTCAGGCACAAGACATGAACATGGTACACATATATGCATTCAGGAAAAACCACTCATCCCCGTAAAAACATAAAATAACCCCCTGCTGGACCTTTTGCTAGAATGGCTGTGCCATTTCTTTCTCTGCCATCATCAAATAGAAAACTTCCTTATTGGTCTTTTAGAATGTGTGAACATAAACGCTAAGAATGGTAGTCCGTGCCTAATCACATCACTTGGGTGTGAGGCAGACTGAATCAAGGCTAGCCTAAGCATAGGGAGAAACATTTCTTCTTCTTTTTTTTTTGTTTTTCGAGACAGGGTTTCTCTGTATTGTTTTGGAGGCTGTCCTGGAACTGGCTCTGTAGACCAGGTTGGCCTCGAACTCACAGAGATCCACCTGCTTCTCTGCCTCCCAAGTGCTGGGATTAAAGGCGTGGGCCACCAACGACAGGCCATTTCTTCATTTGAGTACACGTCCTTTGCCAGATATATATGTATTATGAATATTTTTCCAGAGTCTTGCTTGTTATGCTCATTTTGATGGCATAGTTTTAATTTTGATAGTCTAATTCATTAGTATTTTTCTTTTATGTTTTTGTTTTCTGTGTCCTAAGAAAACTGCCTAACACGCTCCCCCCACCCCCACCAGATAGACATGCGCCTTTTCCCCCCCATAGATGGGTTTATATAGTTTTCTTCTAATAGCTTTACATTTTAGATTTTATGTTTTGATTTATAATATATAAATTTTTCCTGTCGTGAGGTAGGCATCAGTCAGGGTTCATCTTTTTCAATATGGGTACCCAGGAGTTTCAGTACTTGAAATTTAACGAAAAAAATATTTTTTTTATGTCACTTTTTTTTTTTTTTTTTTTTGGTTTTTCAAGACAGGGTTTCTCTGTGGCTTTGGAGGCTGTCCTGGAACTCAGTTGGTAGTCCAGGCTGGTCTCGAACTCACAGAGATCCGCCTGCCTCTACCTCCCGAGTGCTGGGATTAAAGGTGTGCGCCACCAACGCCTCGCTTATTATGTCACCTTCTTAGCGCAGTAGGCAGTATATCAGACTCATGTACTAGTGTGTGCGCGCGCGCATGTGTGTGTGTGTGTGTGTGTGTGCGCGCGCCACGCGTGCATGCGTGCGTGCTCACAGTGTGAATGTGGGCAGGTGCATGCATGATGTGTGGAGATCAGAGGACAACTTTGGGAGTTAGTTCTCTTTCTCTACCACGGGGATCAAACTCCTTTGTAAGGTTTTTGTGGCAAGTGGTTTTTACCCATGGAGCTGTCAGTCTCACTGGCTCTAGCACTGTTTTTTTTTTGTTTTTTGTTTTTTTTTTGCGTGTTTTTCACTAGATTGTTTTGACATCACTATAGACACTTGTAGTAGTTTAAAGGATTGACTTTCCTGCTGTGGGTTTCTTGACCAGCAAGTACGGAAATGGAAGTTATTACTTCTGACCCCATAGTCCCTTTAGGCTGTATTTGGTTCTATTCTGGATGTTACCAAGTCCTGACCCAGTAAGTCATAGAATCTTCTCTTATTGGCAGTGAGTTGTAGTGACTGAGTTCTTTGTTGTGTTTGGACCTAGGATGACCAGCATCCCAGTAAAGGACCGAGTGAGGGTGTCTCAGAACTGGAGACTGGGGCGCTGCCGACAGGGGACTCTGCTCAAGTGGAGATGTGGGTAAGTAGCTTCTTGATTTTTTAAAAATATTTGCTTGTTTTTATTTTATGTGTGTAAGTATTTCGTTTGTCATGTCCCTGCCCCACTGACTTGTGCATATGCTTTTTGCTTTCTATTTTGTTTTGAGATGGGATCTATGTAGCTGTGGCTGTCTTGAACTTATTGTGTAGACCGGGCCATCCTCAAACCTACAGAGATCTGTCTGCCTCTACCTCCGTAAAGTCTGGGATTAAAAGCAATGCACCACTACGCCTGACTTGTGTATAATTATTTTGTCTGCTTGTGTATGTCTGCTATTTGAGGAAGTTCCAAAAGGACTTCAGATCCCCTGGAGCTGGAACTACAGATGGTTGTGAGCCATCATGTGGCTGCTGAGATTCAAACCTGGATCCTTTCAAAGAGCAGCCAGTGCTCTTAACTTCTAAGCCACCTGCTAGCCTTCTTGATTGTTTTTAAGGCTTTCCAAGATGGAAGAGCATAATAGAAAATATGAATTAAAGCCAGGCAGTGGGGTGAACTCCTTTCATCTCAGCACTTGGGAGTCAGAGGCAGGAGGATCTCTGTGAGTTCGAGGCCAGCCTGGTCTACAGAGCAAGTTCTGCAGCAGCCTCCAAAACAATACAGAGAAACGCTGTCTCGAAAAACCAGAAGAAAAATAAGGAAAAAAGAAAAAGAAAATTGGGATAGGATCCACCTAAGTTACTCAGGCTGACTCTTTAGCCCAGACAAGCTTTGAAATCAAGACCTCTGTGTATCATGTATTCTCTGTGTATCATGTATTCTCTGTGTATCATGTATTCTCTGTGTATCATGTATTCTCTGTGTATCATGTATTCTCTGTGTATCATGTATACAGTGCATACCAGAAAAGGGCACCAGATCTCATTACAGGTGGTTGTGAGCCACCACGTGGTTACTGGGAATTGAACTCAGGTCCTCTGAAGGAACAGTTAATGCTCTTAACCCCTGAGCCATCTCTCCAGCCCGAGACAGAATTTCTTTGTGTAGCTCTGGCTGTCCTGGAACTCTTTGTAGACCAGTCTGGCCTTGAACTCACAAGAGATCCACCTGCTTCTGTCTCCTGAGTGCTGGGAGTAAAAGCAAGCAATACCACCACCCAGGTGAAAATATAATTTTTTTAAAGGCAAAATGGAATATTAGAGATATGTGAAGTAGGCCTTAGAGTGCCAGTGTGTGTGTGGTGTATGTTCACGTGTGTGGGTATTCAAAGCAGTGCTTGGAGGCCAAGAGAGGACTTTGAGTGACCTGCTCTATTACTCTCCGTCATATTCCCTTGAGATAGGGCCTCTGAATCTGGAGCTAGGCTAGCAGCTATCAGGTCTCAGTGACCCTCCTGTCTCTCTACTCTTCACCCGTCAGGTCTCAGTGACCCTCCTGCCTCTACTCTCACTCTTCATCCCGTGATCCTCAGGTCTCCAGTGTTCATCCATCAGGTCTCAGTGATCCTCCTGCCTCTCTACTCATCACCCGTCAGGTCTCAGTGACCCTCCTGCCTCTCTACTCTTCACCCGTCAGGTCTCAGTGACCCTCCTGTCTCTCTACTCTTCACCCATCAGGTCTCAGTGATCCCCCTGCCTCTCTACTCTTCACCCATCAGGTCTCAGTGATCCCCCTGTCTCTCTACTCTTCACCCATCAGGTCTCAGTGATCCCCCTGTCTCTCTACTCTTCACCCATCAGGTCTCAGTGACCCTCCTATCTCTCTACTCTTCACCCGTCAGGTCTCAGTGATCCTCCTGCCTCTCTCTACTCTTCACCCGTCAGGTCTCAGTGATCCTCCTGCCTCTCTCTACTCTTCACCCGTCAGGTCTCAGTGATCCTCCTGTCTCTCTACTCTTCACCCATCAGGTCTCAGTGATCCCCCTGCCTCTCTACTCTTCACCCATCAGGTCTCAGTGATCCCCCTGTCTCTCTACTCTTCACCCATCAGGTCTCAGTGACCCTCCTGCCTCTCTACTCTTCACCCGTCAGGTCTCAGTGATCCCCCTGTCTCTCTACTCTTCACCCGTCAGGTCTCAGTGATCCCCCTGTCTCTCTACTCTTCACCCGTCAGGTCTCAGTGACCTCCTGCCTCTCTACTCTTCACCCGTCAGGTCTCAGTGATCCCCTGTCTCTCTACTCTTCACCCATCAGGTCTCAGTGATCCCCTGCCTCTCTGCTCTTCACCGTCAGGTCTCAGTGATCCTCCTGCCCTCTCTACTCTTCACCCGTCAGGTCTCAGTGATCCCCCTGTCTCCCTACTCTTCACCCATCAGGTCTCAGTGATCCCTCCTGCCTCTGCTCTTCACCCGTCAGGTCTCAGTGATCCTCCTGCTCTCTCTACTCTTCACCCGTCAGGTCTCAGTGATCCTCCTGTCTCTCTACTCTTCACCCATCAGGTCTCAGTGACCCTCCTGTCTCTCTACTCATCACCCATCAGGTCTCAGTGATCCTCCTGTCTCTCTACTCTTCACCCATCAGGTCTCAGTGACCCTCCTGCCTCTCTACTCTTCACCCGTCAGGTCTCAGTGACCCTCCTGTCTCTCTACTCTTCACCCATCAGGTCTCAGTGATCCCCCTGCCTCTCTACTCTTCACCCATCAGGTCTCAGTGATCCCCCTGTCTCTCTACTCTTCACCCATCAGGTCTCAGTGACCCTCCTGTCTCTCTACTCTTCACCCGTCAGGTCTCAGTGATCCTCCTGCCTCTCTCTACTCTTCACCCGTCAGGTCTCAGTGACCCTCCTGTCTCTCTACTCTTCACCCGTCAGGTCTCAGTGACCCTCCTGTCTCTCTACTCTTCACCGCTGGTCAGGTCTCAGTGATCCCCTGCCTCTACTTCACTCTTCACCCATCAGGTCTCAGTGACCCTCCTGTCTCTCTACTTTCACCCACAGGTCTCAGTGATCCTCCTGCTCTGTCTTCCCCTAGGGCTCTTCTCCTACCTCACCAGAGGTCTCAGTGATCCCCCTGCCTCTCTACTCTTCACCCATCAGGTCTCAGTGATCCCCCTGTCTCTCTACTCTTCACCCATCAGGTCTCAGTGACCCTCCTGTCTCTCTACTCATCACCCGTCAGGTCTCAGTGATCCTCCTGCTCTCTCTACTCTTCACCCGTCAGGTCTCAGTGACCCTCCTGTCTCTCTACTCTTCACCCGTCAGGTCTCAGTGATCCTCCTGTCTCTCTACTCTTCACCCATCAGGTCTCAGTGATCCCCCTGCCTCTCTACTCTTCACCCATCAGGTCTCAGTGATCCCCCTGTCTCTCTACTCTTCACCCATCAGGTCTCAGTGACCCTCCTGTCTCTCTACTCTTCACCCGTCAGGTCTCAGTGATCCTCCTGTCTCTCTACTCTTCACCCATCAGGTCTCAGTGATCCTCCTGCCTCTCTACTCTTCACCCGTCAGGTCTCAGTGATCCTCCTGCCTCTCTACTCTTCACCCATCAGGTCTCAGTGATCCCCCTGTCTCTACTCTTCACCCATCAGGTCTCAGTGATCCCCCTGTCTCTCTACTCATCACCCATCAGGTCTCAGTGATCCTCCTGTCTCTCTACTCTTCACCCATCAGGTCTCAGTGACCCTCCTGTCTCTCTACTCATCACCCATCAGGTCTCAGTGATCCTCCTGTCTCTCTACTCTTCACCCATCAGGTCTCAGTGACCCTCCTGTCTCTCTACTCTTCACCCATCAGGTCTCAGTGACCCTCCTGCCTCTCTACTCTTCACCCATCAGGTCTCAGTGACCCTCCTGCCTCTCTACTCTTCACCCATCAGTGCTGTGGTTATAGGCACTCGCTACACAGGTGCTGGGAATTCGAAATCCGTCCTTCATTCTTGAACAGCAAGCACTTTCCCCACTGAGCTATCGCCTTGGTCAAGTGCTGTACATTTTTGATGATTGTTGTAGCACACTTATGCCTTATCAGCATCAAAGCCTGTCATGATTATTATTTGGCACCTTACCCAAAAAGTGTTTCTTGTTGGTTGATTTCAGTGGATTGTGAGCTTTGTGACTTTTCATTCTGGCTGACCATCCCTCCGCTGATAGATAAGGCATACTTCTGCCTTTGGTGACTGTCATAGTGGCTGTTCTTCTGCTGTGAAGAGACACCATGACTAAGGCAACTCTTATAGAAGCCAGCATTTAAACAGGGGTTACTTACGGTTTCAGAGGGTTAGTCTATGATCATCATGGCAGGAAGCATATAGGCATGGTGCTGGATCAGTAGCTGAGAGCTTCTACATCCTGACCCACAGGCAGAGAGAGAGAGACAGAGAGAGACTGGGCCAGGGCTAGGCTTTTGAAACCTCAGAGCCCATTTTCAATGACACACTTCTTTCAGCAAGGCCATACCTACTCCAAAATGCCACACCTCCTAATCTTTCTATCCTTCTCAAACAGTTCCACTCCCTGATGACTAAACATTCTAATGTATGAGCCTAGGGGGACCATTCTCATTCAAACCACCACAATGACCCTTTATCTTGCTTGTGCTGTTTCTACTGGTTTGGCTGATGTCGGTTTCTGTGAATTATATGGTGGTATATTAAAGAAGGTATGAAAGAGAAAGATGGATTTACCTTCCGATTTCCATTTTTACCTGGTTGTGGTTTTCTTAAAAAGCAGGATCTCCTTTGTAGCCCAGGTTGACCTCAAACTTGCCAACCTTGTACTCAGACTCCTTAGTGCTAGGATTACAGTGCCATCATACCCCGTCATTTGTGCCTTTTAACATCAAAGAGTAATTTCTCTATCAAGTTTTTGCTTCTGGTATTGTCTTTTAGGGCTTTCATTTAAGGCAGTCTGGCAAATAAACACAGAACAATTACCAGGTTGCCCCAGGATTTGTCACTGTTCACCTGGCATGAACCTGGTTTCTTATCCTAGCTAAATGTCTGTTTACCACATGGTTGTAAGTACATGAATTCCAGCTCACTCTGTTTGTTGCCCATTTGAATGTCCTACATAATTGTGAAAAAGATGAAGAATACAGACATATATACACATGCTTTACACATGTTCTATATAACATATACATAACACTTGTAAAAACTATATGAGCAGAAACTCAGTTACTACACAGTCCAAGCTGCATTTAATGGCCCAGCAAGTCAATTTGCAGAACTTTACCACATTCCCATGACACTTGTTTTAAGGAGGCTGGGGAAGAAACAGCCCAGTTTGCTCAGACAGACTTGGCTGTGGGAGATGGTGTCTGTCCATGGGGATGAGTCAGCTTTCCCTTTGATTTCTTGAGACCGGGTAGCTCCAGGACTGTTCCGTAGGATAGGTACAGGTGTGATGTCTGTCTGGAGAAGGGTCTTCGATGTCTAGTAGAGTGCCCGTCCCTTTCCTCCTCTCTTCCTTCTTCTCCCCTGTCGACTGTTGTCGCATCCCCCTTGTTTATTGAGATAGCCTCTGATGGCCTTGACCTCCATATGCATCTAAAGATGGCCTCCTGCTTTACTGCTCAGGAGAGTGCTGGAATTACAGCTGTATGCCACTATTTGCCCCCAAGTTTTTTTTCTTAAGGCTTTAGTTCCATGATATGGGATTAGCAGGTGGCTTTTAAGCTTTCTTTCTTTTGGAGATTGGAGAGAGACTCTTGAACCTTCTCTGGATGTCTCTTATCAGTTGTTATGAGGGCTGAGTTCTTTGTAGCCCCTGAACTTCAGCACGCTGCTTTGGAATTATATCACCACACATCCCCTCCACTAAAGAAAAGTCAACATCCCTGGGAAGATCAAGGCATCTCTTGAGCAAGTTTGCTTACTTATAAATGTCTCTTTGCTCCAATAACCAGGGAATGAGGTTTCTTAAAACTTACCTTTTTTCGCCGGGCGTTGGTGGCACACGCCTTTAATCCCAGCACTCAGGAGGCAGAGGCAGGCGGATCTCTGTGAGTTCGAGGCCAGCCTGGTCTACAAAGTGAGTTCCAGGACAGCCTCCAAAGCCACAGAGAAACCCTGTCTCGAAAAACCAAAAAAAAAAAAAAAAAAAAAAAACTTACCTTTTTTCTCTCACACCTTAACTGATCTGTTAAGCAAGGAGTATATATATGTCAGAGTCTTGGAACCCTGAAACTTATCTGTGGGACTTAGAATTCAGAGGTCACTTTACCTGGCTGGAAATGTCCTTTTGACTTCCCCTACTCCTCCCTCAACTTAATTTTTTTTTTTTTTTTTTTTTTTTTGGTTTTTCGAGACAGGGTTTCTCTGTGGCTTTGGAGGCTGTCCTGGAACTTGCTTGGTAGTCCAGGCTGGTCTCGAACTCACAGAGATCCACCTGCCTCTGCCTCCCGAGTGCTGGGATTAAAGGCGTGCGCACCACCGCCCGGCTTCAACTTAATTTTTTAAGGTCCTGTTTATCTAAAGAATCACAGGCAGCACTTTTACTTTTTTTTTTTCCCCTTGGTACCTCTCTGTAGTCAGATGCCCTGGATGCAGCTGAAGGATGCTTCCCTGTACATATCTCAGGCTAATTCCATCCTGGCCTACCAGTTCCGTCCAGATGGTGCCAGCTTGAACCGTCGGCCCTTCAGAGTCTTCGCTGGGCATGATGAGGACGTTTGTCACTTTGTGCTGGCGGACTCACATATCGTCAGTGCAGGAGGGTAAGTGCTGGTCTTCCTGTGTCTGCCTCTAACTTTTCTGGCTCAACAACAAAGGGATAAGGAAGGAGATTTTTTAAAAGGTAAGCTTAAAAAAATAAAACCCTTAAAGCAGAGATTTACCAAAAGCTGCTAATAGGGTTAGGCAGAGAGGAAATCAGGAAGAGCCTTCACTGCAAAGTGGATCAGGTTTGATACTCTCCTAGGGGAGGTTTAGTTCTTCTCTCAGCTATGTTTAGCCCCAAGTGTGCTGAAGAAGTAAAAGTATATAACACTCAGCACCTTGTGGGCCAAACTGCAGAATGCTTGGTACATCTGGGTGTTGCTGGACACTTGGGCCGCTTCAGTGGACTGGTCCTCTTGCTACAGAGAGTAGTTAACTCCTGGGGGGGCTCCGTTCTCTTGTAGAGATGGGAAGATTGGTGTTCATAAGCTTCACAGCACCTTCACTATCAAGTACTCAGCTCATGAGCAGGAGGTGAACTGTGTGGACTGCAAAGGGGGCATCATTGTGAGTGGCTCCAGGGACAGGACAGCCAAGGTGAGGTTCTCCCCTTACATACTGTTATTTCTTCCTGTCTATAGGGCTGGGGTGGGGAGGGTGGATAGAGCCTTGAGTCCCAGGATTAGCTGAGAGCGTTGGGTGAGGGCAGGGGAGAAGTGGCACAATAAAGAACTTACTTATGTGCCTTTGGCATGCAGCTTGCTCTGCCAGGCTGTGTTCCTGCCAGCTGGACTGGGAGAGGAGTGGACAGTGGCTGGGATGCTTGCCATCACTTGAAATGTGGTGTGAAGGCAAAAACAGAGGGCCTGGTCAGCTTTTCCTCCCTGAGCCGAGTTTCCTCAAGTTTGTGGGTTGACTTCTAACCCCAGTATTTTATTTTAAAATCTCCCTCCTTTTGCTTGCTCTCTATTTAGAGAAGTTAATTTTTCACCACCTTGTTTACAAGCAATCAGGTTGATAATTAAAACGTGTTTTTACTGATCCTGTGGAGAGTGATGTGGTCAGTAGGCAGTGGAGACGACAGGAAGGCTGTTGATGGCTGCATCATTGACAGATTGCTTGGTTCAGAGACATCCACCAAGACACAGAAGCAATGGAACTGATAGAGTTGTCCTCCTTGCTTTGTGAGTCTTGGGTGCAGCAGTCCTGGCTGGGATACAGGCTTTGGCTACAGTGGGAGCTCTGCTGACAGTTTACTTGGTGATGCAGAAGACCCCAGAGGTCTTGATTACCTGTTTTCCAGAATCTAGAGGCTCCATTGTGGCAAAATGCTTATTGAAATCAGCAAAAGGGCCTCTAAGCCACATGGAGAGGGAAGTTGCAGCTTTGATCCATCTTCTGAATCTGTGCACTCTCTAGTGATTGCTTTTTCACGTTGCTGCTTCATTTAAAGACAGGGGTTACATAGTTACCTCCTATTTGTGAACATTTTTCCTTTTGAAATTGTCTGCCTTATATTTTGTATTTAGAGAGAATGCATGCCAGTGTAAGAACCCTGAGAAAGATCAGCAATTTGTCTTTGCTTTTATTTTTTTTTGAGACAGGGTGTCATGTAGCCAGAGATGATCCTTGTGCCTTCATTTTCTTTTCTTTTTTGTTTTTTTTTTTTGTTTTGTTTTTGTTTTTGTGAGACAGCATTTCTCTGTGGCTTTGGAGACTGTCCTGGAACTAGCCCTGTAGACCATGCTGGTCTCGAACTCACAGAGATCCACCTGCCTCTGCCTCCCGAGTGCTGGGATTAAAGGCGTGCACCACCAATGCCTGGCTCATTTGAGAGTGCTGAGATTATAGGCATATGCTGCCACACTTGACTTTAATGGAGTTTTTTTGGGGGGAGGAGGGTTGGGATAGACTTTCTCTGCATAGCCCTGGCTGTTCTGGAACTCACTTTGTAGACCAGGTTGGCACAGAGTTCCATCTGCTTCTACCTTCCAAGTGCTGGGATTAATGGCATGCACCACACCACCAGGTTTTATTGAATATTTTTAATCTTCATGGAAACCACATTTCCTATCATCTGTTTCTTCCTCTTCCCCACCTCATATTTACTTCAAAGTTTTGCTTAGTCAATGACTTTGTAGCATTCCTTGCAAAGATTCTGACTTTAACTTGCCAAATTGCTCAGAAGTAAATCTGGGGCTAGAGATGTGGCTCAGTCAAGTGCTTACTAGTCACACATGAAGATCTGGGTTTAGGTAGTCAATACTTACATCTGGGGACAGTGGGGAGGCACAGACAGGTGAATCCCTAGAACTTTAAAAATAACATTTGTTCTTTGTTAATTTCATACATTTGTAATGCATCCCCCCCCCCCCGTCTTCCTTACAAATACCTTCTTTTTTTGTTTTTGTTTTTTTTGAGACAGGGTTTCCCTGTGGCTTTGGAGGCTGTCCTGGAACTCGCTCGGTAGACCAGGCTCTTTTTTGTTTTTTATAGATTTACTTATTTATGTATATGAGTGCTCTGTCTTCCTATACATCTGCATGACAGAAGAGGGCATCAGATCCCATGTAATTGTTGTGAGCCACCATGTGGGTGCTGGGAACTGAACTCAGGACCTCTGAAAGAGCAATCAGTGTTCTTAACCACTAAGTCATCTTTCCAGCCCCCTTACAAATATCTTAACTATATTTAATAGCTTTTGATTTTATTCGCATTCTACAGAGTTTAACTAGGGCTATCTTTATGAGCAGGTATATAACATGTTCTATGCCTTTTCCTCTCCCAGAATCTCTTGTCAATAGATGTAGCACTAAATGCCCATAAACCCCTTTCCTTCATAGCTGACTGTGAGGGGGTCTTAGTGTCAGTAGCCATAGTTACTGTGAGATCATGACTGCCATGGCATGTTGTGCTTAGAAGATAGCATTTTGAAGACTGTTCCCCAAGTCTGAGGAGGGTAGTTAAGGCCTTGGTTAGGGCTGAGTTCCCCCCAACAGTCCTGTAATCAGCATCTGTGAAGCCTTGGGTCCTTGTATTTACTTCTGTTCGTTGCAAGGGGAGGCTTCTGTTTTGACAGCTGAGAGTAGCCTTTGTCTGTGGGTGTAAGACGGTATTCTCAAGGTGGTTTTGTGCTGTGTTGATTCAGCTAAGCTGTAGCTTAGATTCTTCTCTAAAACCTCAAATCCATCTTTCTTTCTCTTTTGAGATAGTGTCTGGCTATGTGGCACAGGCTAACCTTGAACTTGCAATTTTACTGCCTCTTGAAGTTATAGGTATATGCTACCGCATGCCTGCTGGAATTAACTTCTAACAATGAAGACTGTACCAGGCACTGTGCTAAGCACCTCATTAATTTATCTTCCCCTGCATAATTGTAATGTATTTTAGATATACAGTATACCCCGTGGTATCTACTCTATACAAATATATATATGTGTGTGTATACTATATATATGTTTACATATAAACTTTCTATTGTATATAAACATATATATATAATTTTTTTGAGATAGGTGTCCTTGAAGTTTCTATGTAGCCAAGTATGACCTTAAACTTCTGATCTTGCCTCCACCTGTTGAATGCTGGGATTCCAGGTACGCTACCATATCCAGTCTGTGTAGTGCTAGAGATCAAACCCAGGCTTTGTGCATGCTAGGCAAACACTATATCAATTGAGCTATGTCTCTAGCCCTCATATTACCTTCAGTGACTTCCAAATGAGTAGACCATTATTTACTTCAAATCTTCTCTAGTAGGTGGATGATTCTGTCTGCTTTCTTCCTGGGTACAAGAACCTGGACATAAGAGCTCTTCCTAAAGGACCTGATTCCTGCTAATTCTGTACACCATGTTGTTCGTTCTAGTACTCTATGTACTTCCCTTTTCTACAGCATGCTCCTGAGGCATAGGCATTTCCCCCGTTTGATGAGATGAAAATGAGACCAAGAGGTTAGGAAACATCTCTAAGAGCTAAGATAATAAATCACAGGTAGGGTTTACACCTGGTCAGACTCCAAAGACTATATGTTTATCCTGTAATAATAGGCTACAGGAAATAGTTTATTTACCATTTTAGGTTTTTTTTTGTTTTAGAGTTTTTTTGTTTTGTTTTGTTTTGTTTTTAGGATGAATTCTCAGCTTTAGAGTTCCTGAATCAAACAGAGATCATTGTAGGAACTTTGCTGCCTCCAGTCCGCCTTCTTAAAGGACTGTATAAATGTATACTTCCACTGAGTATTTTCCAGGGTGGGTCTGTTTTGTGTTGATAGCAAAGATCTGACCAGATCTTTATTGTGTCAACTCCTGTCTCTCAGGTGCCAGGATACTCTTGTTGCCAGAGGCTGCTGTGCTGTGGGACAGGCTGGCCACTTTCCTGAATGACGCTTGGATTGGCCATGCATTTCCCTGGTCATTGCTACAGAGCTGTAGCCTTGTCCCTTGGTTTGGGGACTCTCAGAGTCTACCAGCTGGCTCTGTGGAAGGTAGTACTAAACTCAGGTTTAGTCTGTCCCCACAGATTTTTGTAAATCAAGAGTCCCCACTTCACCCTGTAGGCAAGAACCTGCCTCCAAGGGAGTTCAGATAAGAAAAGCTGAAGGTCTCTTCCAAGCTGGGCAGTCTAAAGGAAGAGACCAGAAGGGCATCTAGTTATTACCAAAGGCTTTGACTGTCAAGTACAAAGGAGAGGCCAGAATACCAGCTTTACAGGGAATATTGAGGGTTTGCCTTTGTTGTGTTTTGTGTCCCCTCCTCATCCAGAATATTCTTGTTAAATTTCTTTTCTTCTTAGTTCTGGGAAAAGTTGCTCCTACTATCATCCCATCCCCCACCCCATCATACCCAGAAACTCTAAGAAACACTTTCTCCTTTTATAGGGAAGAGATACCATGTGACCCTAAGAAAGCAAGACAACCCCCATCCCATCACCTGCCCCTTACACTGAAGGAATGTTTTCTTAAGTTTTTCCATCTAAGGTCTTGCCTGAGTTTGGTGTGTTCCCCTTATAGCTCTGCGGGGACCTTGAGAGGTCATTGATCCATCTAGCTGCCCTAGGATCCCTCTGTGGCCGCTCTGGGGAGAGCCCTGTACATTTGAGGGTTCCTTTCTGTTTGGTTAGCGGCTTATGTCCCTGCATGTGTCATCTGGGGTAGGGCGAGGTGAGGGGAGCCTTGTGCTTAATGGGAGATTTCTAAATGCACAGACTGCTGAGAGGCTCTGGGAGTGTTGATTAGAGTTAAGCCCCGAGTGGCTGCTAATGTACATTCCTGACTGATAGGGACCAGATAGTGTGCTCCAAGCAATATTTTTAACCTGTGGAGATATGGAAGCTTAAAGGAGTTAAGCTTTTCTGCTACTTTTGGTGACACTAGGTGCTAAATTCCCTGCTGACATGAATAGCTTTGGGTCCTGGGCATTATGAACAAACAAACAACACACCACCATCTCACTTTGAAGTCTTTTTCCATTCTTTCCTTGTTTTGCAACTTTCTTTTTACTTCGCTGATAGTATGTATACATGTCTCCCCGGATTGTGCCTTGATCTTCCTGTCTCTCCCTCTCTGCCTGAAGTAAAGCTTTGGGGAAAGATAGGGGGAAGGACGGTCCGCAAACACAAGGAAGTTTCTGAGCGAGACAGGCTACTCCCATCTACCCTTCCGTAGTTAGAGCTCACACAGGCTAGGTGAAGCTTCTCCTTGTCTGGTAGGAAGTTGACTAGCAATTCAGGGCTCCCAGGTGGAAGTAAAGGTGGGTGGTTAGGGCTGTCCATGGCAGGCGAACTGGAAGCTGGAGCAGCTTCTCTGTGGATTCCCCATCCCTCGCCTCCCAAACCACACTCACTCCGCCTGGCGTGCACCTCTTTCTCCTGGTCGCAGGCAGTGCCAACAGGAGCATTTCCTCTCCTTTTTCCAGGTGTGGCCTTTGGCCTCGGGCCGGCTGGGGCAGTGCTTACACACCATCCAGACTGAAGACCGAGTCTGGTCCATTGCCATCAGCCCGCTACTCAGGTAAGGGAGACGTGTTTGGGTTTTTGTCTCACAGAAGAATGTTTTCATTTTATTAGGTCAGATAAGCTAGAGAAATTTCGCTCGTATACTCTAGGTTGCTATGAACCTCTTTCCTGGAGATTTAAACATTACCTAGACTTGAGGGCTTTGGGTCTTTTCACATACTTGTGGAATTGAGATAACCTTTCCTAAGCATCTGATGGGAAATGTTAAGGCAAAGATACCATCCTGGAATGTAACTGAGGGTCAGTGTTCCCTTTCTGGAGCAGATGTCCTTTGGAGTTGCTCCAAAGCAAAGGCTTCTCAGTATACCTGAGCTCTAATGGCAGCAGCTAGCCTGCTGTCGGGACCCCTCTCTGCTTTGTTCCCTGACAGTGTCTTCTGGAGTATCCCTTACAGGCTCTGGGTATCAGGAGAGGAGGAGAGGTTGGGGGCCTGTCAACTGGGCCCTCATCTATGTGTGTAGAGGAGCAGGGGCGTGGCAATTGTAGTGGGAGGGCAGCTGTTTTATTGCTTTATGTGTATGGTGTTTTGGCCTGTGTACCACTTGTTTGTCTGGTGCCCATGGAGAAGAGGGTGCTGCATCTGGGACTGTGAGCCCCCATGTGGGTGCTAGGAATCAAACACAGGACCTCTGGACAAGCAGCCAGAGCTCTTAACTGCTGAGCCATCTCTCCATCCGGCAGCTCATAAAACAAACAAACAAACGAACCAAAACAAAAAACACTAAGTCTTGCTGTATAGCTGAGGCTGTTTTAGAACTCACTACGTAGCTCAGACTGGCCAAGAGTTAGTTAGTGATCTTCCTGCTTCAGCCTTTCTCAATGGCTGGGATTACAAGTGCAGACACTAAATGCAGCTGTTTCTTCAGCTTTAACTCGCCAGTGTTGGCTCATGCCTGTAATCCCAGCATTTAGGGAGCTGAGGCAGGAATACCGCGCATGAGCTTGAGGCCAGCTTGGGCTATAAGGGGAGTTTCAGACCAGCCTAGGCCACAGACTGAGACCCTGTCTCAAAAACAAAATAAAAACAACACAAAAAAAAAAAAACCGAAAGCAAAATAAAAAACTAAAACTGGAGAAATGTAAGCAAGTGAGCTTTACACCCTGACTTCTGTTTTTTGACTATTATTATTAAAAACATTTTATTGGTTTACGATCATTATACATAATACTGAGCTTCATGTAGACAATTTCTTTTAGATATATCATGTGCTTTTATGTAGGCTTTTTAAAAATATTTTATTACTTTTTATGTGTGTTTTGCTTGTGCATATCTTTGTGCATCACATATGTACAGTGCTCCCAGAAGTGAGAAGAGGGTGTTGGATCCCCGGAACTGCAGTTACAGATGACTGTGAGCTGCCATGTGGGTGCTGAGGATCAAACCTAGGTCCTCTGGAAGAGCAGCTGGGGCTCTTCGCTGATGAGCCATTGTGCTAGCTACTTTCTAGGCTATCTTGAAACAAGGCTGGACCTCTCTCCTCTCCAGTGGGGTTTAGACACTTTCCTGTGCTTGAACTATAATAGAAGTTAGTAGAATCTGTCTGTATTTCTTTGATGCCTCTCATCCTACCTGAACGGACTTGGGAAAGCTGTAGGGCTGCCCACCTTCACTACCTGATTAAGTCAATCACTTGTTTTTATAAGCAAGTTTGTGCCCTTTTGCCCAGCCCCCTTCGGCCTCGTTCTCCTCATCTCATGAAGCCTGTACCCCTCCTCTTGCTCCCTTCCACAACTCCCTTTCAGTTTTTTCCTTCCTAAGAATCAGAACCGATTAGCCACGTCATTAATTCTTCAATTTGACGGCTGATATAGCAGGACCTGAAACACATTGCTGACCCCAGAGAATGGAGACCCCATTCCTTAACATATTGACGATGGGAGAAGTTAATTAAAATTCCACAGAGCAGAGGTGTCGGCTAACCTATAAACCTGTCGCTTTTCAGAACAAATCATTCCAGCATCTTAGGAAAGGGGAGTGGGGAAGCTAAGTGTGGAAGAATGGAGCTGACCAGCTTAGTCTCCTCTACGGTCTCTCCTAATGCACACTTCTGGAAGCTTGTCAGCCGGAATCCTGGGTCTGTGGGGTGGATGTGTGTGGGGACTGAAGGAAGGCAAGTGGGAGGTGACAGGTGTGCTGGTGACTTTGTCTTAGTGACTGCTTGTGGTCTTTGGCTGGCTTCAGGAGGCTGGAGTAGGCTTGTTGGTAGAAGGGACTCTGACTAGAGATGTCCGTGTACCTGCTACATGTTTGTTGAGGTCAAAGAGTATGGATGGACTATCCCCCTACACCTCAACCTTATAGTCATCTACTCTAGCTACATCATCTAGAGAATGTTGGGCTACTTATCAAAAACAACAAAAAAGACCACATAACACCTATTGCAGATGGTGTCGATACAAGAAGTCGAGAATGGAATTTACCTTCCTCATGAAGAGGCATTTGAGATCATAGTAAACTGAGTTTGAGTATTTTGGACATAACTTGGAGATTGACCATGAATACCATCCAGGTAGTCACTGCTACCTGGATGTTCTCCCTGTACAAACCCTCTGCTAAGTCTCTTTTGGGTCCCTTTGTGGTTTTTTTTTTCATAGTCTTCTTCAATTTTTTTAGTTCTGGATGATTCTTTTGCCCATCATTGACTTGCTGTTTACTGTTGACTGTAAAGTTATTTGATATGGCTTTTTTCTTAATTTCACAGATGATATCTTGAGCTCTGTTTATGTTTGTTTTGTTTTTTATGACAAGGTCCTACTATATAGCCCTGTCTGGCCTGGAGCTCATAGAGCTCTGCCTACATGTGCCTCCCCAGGTCTGGCAGACTTTTGTTTTAATATATATGTATATGTGTATATATATGCATATATATTTCATTTATTTATTTTTGTGAGTGCATCAGTGTATGCGTATGTACGCATTTGTATGCGTTCCAGTGTATTTGTGCCATGGTGCATGTGTGAAAGTCAGAGGATAACTTTAGCAATTTTTTCTGCCCTTCCACCATGTAGGTCCTAGGGATAGAACTCAGGTTGGACTCTCTTAAGAACTTGTGTTGGATATTCTGACTTTATACTAGACATCCAGAACACATGCTGGTATTTTATTGTGCCCCTTTTTTATTATATTCAAAGAATATACTGGGCTGTCCTGGAACTCCCTTTGTAGACCAGACTGACCTCGAACTCAGTGAGATCCCCCTGTCTCTGCCTCCCAAGTGAAGGGACTAAAGGTGCGTGCTGCCACCACCACCTTTATTCCCAGCACTCTGGAGGCAGAGGCAGGTGGATTTCTGTGAATTCTAGGCCAGCCAGCACTACATAGTAATACCCTGTCTCAAAACAAAACAAAACAAACAACTCATCTATCCTTTTAACCCAGGAAAGCACCGACTTCAGGGTCTGGTCTTTAGAGATACTAGTGAGTGCTGTAGGCAAATCATTCCCCCTTTCTGTACTCTCTTTACAGACATGACTAGATTATAGGGAAAATGACCAGAAAGACTATATATAATCTGGGCTGTGGTGGCGAACACCTTTAATCCCAGCACTTGGGAGGCAGAGGCAGGCAGATCTTTGTGAGATCAAGGCTAGCCTGATCTATAAAGCAAATTCTAGGACAGCCAGAGATGTTACATAGAGAAACTCTGTTTAAAGAAAGAAGAATGTATAAAGACTGAAGTCCTATAATAGTATGTCAGCTCCCTCACCATCTTATCTAATGTAGCGTTTGCTTAGTACTTAGTTGTTTTCAAGCCTATTTCCTAGGCTTCTCTGGGCTTCTGCCTCCTAGGAGTCACACTGCTCTTTTGTAGTCTTCCTGAGGTAGATTCTCCATGGGAATCTCTCTTCTTTTTTCTTTTTCTTTGAAGTGATCCTCAATGGCTGCCTTCTGTCACCTCCCTGCTACTATTCCTGTTGAATGTGTTTGTCAATCACCGAGTGACTTGGCCCTGTACCCCTTAGGAACAGCATTAAGGGCTGAGTAGCCACTGTCCTCTAAGGACAAGTATTCCAGTTTCCCTGCTGCTTCCTTGCAAAGTTGGAAGGAATCTGGACAGTGAAGAGATCTTGCACTGGTCTTTTCTCAATTACTGTCTTTTTCCTGCTAAAATAATTAGTCCTGTGCACTTTATTGTTGGTGTTATTTGTCTTTCCCTCTTCTTTTCACATGTTTGTACTCAGGCACTTTCAGCATGAAACATGGACCTCAAATTCGAGGCTTAGCATGAGGTACTTTTGACCAAGAGAAAGCAGGAATTCTGACCTGTGTCTAGGTATCACTTTTCCTTCTTTTTGTGACTTTGAATTTTTAATCTGTAAACAGTGGTAGAAAGTGATATGTAATACCAGTTGTGTACTCAAATCTATGCTTATTTATTTATTTATTTTGGAGACTCGGTTTCTCTGTGTAGCCCTGGGTGTCCTGGAACTTGCTCTGTAGACCAGGATGACCTTGAACTCAGAGATTTGCTTGCGTCTGCCTCTGGAGTGCTAGGATTAAAGGCATAGGTTACCACCACCCAGCTCAAAGCTATGTTTACTCAAAAGAAAAATACTAACAGAAATAGTAGGCTTCAAAGGATGGCGGCAGGCAGGGATGTTTTCCTTTGAGTCCCACCCACCTTTCTTCTCCTGTTGTCAAGATTGAGGTCTTATGGATTGAGGCTCTGCTCCATAGAGCAGGTTCCTGCCTGTATCCATTGGGTGAACAAGAGGAGGTAAAGAAGGCACACACTGTTCTAGAACAGAATGCTCTGTGTCTTCCATAGCTGGGTGGCAGAAATGCATTATACGTAGTCTCAGATATAGCTCCTAAGGTCACTGTGAATTCTGAGTGTTTTTAATTTTTTTTTCACAGACCATAGAGGCCTTTTATTTATGTATTTTATATCTCCAGAAAAACAATCCCAGGATTTTCCCTCCTGTGTGTTTTCATCTTGCCTCTTCGTGGTCCATGATGCCTGCTGAGGCTGTCAGAACAACGAAGCAAAACGTACGGAATGGGAGCAGATTGTTGTGTTGTTTTCCTAGGTCTCTGAGTTGCACGTCAACTATCGGGCTGATCACGCCACACTTGTTCACTACCTGTGAGGTTCATGATGACTTTCCCAGTTCCCTGGTCATCAGTGATTTCAAACTTACCGATGTAATCATGCTTCATCATCATGGTTAGGCTTTGGGGAGGGCCTGATGAGGACCTTGTGTTTGCCCCTCTTCTCAGCATTGTTGATGCCCACGAGAGCATCAGCCAGGACATTCGTGTGCATCATGGTGGCTGCGCGGAAGATGTCGGCAAGAGGCTCTGAGTACTTTTTTTAAATGTTTCTTTTTAGTAATTTATTGATTTTTTTTTTAATTTCATGTGTACTGGTGTTTGACCTGCATGCTTGTCTGTGTGAGGCTGTCAGATCTTGGAGTTACAGACAGTTGTGAGCTGCCATGTGGTTGCTAGGAATTGAACCCCGGGTCCTTTGGAAGAGAATTGATGCCCTTAACCGCTGAGCCATTTCTCCTGCCTCCCTGAATACTTTTCTATGAGTTAATACAGATTAATATATTTTATTGCTACTTAAAAATTATTTCTACCTGAATGAAGTTAGTAAATACTCAAGAACAATATAAAACACTTAATTTTTTTTGTTTTCTCTTTAATCATTTATTTAATTTTATTTTGTGTGCATTGGTATGATGATGTCACATTCCCTGGAACTAAGTTACAGACAGGTGTGAGCTGCCATGTGGGTGCTGGGTATTGAACCCGAGTCCTCTGGAATACCAGCCAGTGCTCTTAACTGCTGAGCCATCTCTCTATGATGGGAGATGTCATTCTGTAAATCTGTCTCTTATTGGTTGTTGAATAAAGCACTGTTGGCCAATATGGAAGCACAATAGGTGGCACTAGGAGTTGAGGAGGATTCTGAGAAAGAGAGACACGGGCAGTCATGATGTAGCCACCAGAGGAGTAAGAGGTCCGGACCCTTTTCTCCAGTAAGAGAAATACTTAGATTTACAATTATGGGTTAAATACTTAAGTCAGAATTAGCCAGTAAGAAACCAAGCAAACAGCCAACAGCTTCATAAATAATACAGTGTCTTGTGTGTTATTTGGGGACTGAAGCTGTGACAGGGCCCAGGTGGCTGGCAGGGAAGACTACACGTTACATCTCCAGCCCCCCTTTTTTGTGTTTTCAAAACAGGGTCTCACTATGTAGTTCCAGCTAACTTCAAACTCACAGAGATCCATCTGCTTTTGTCTCCCAAGTGCTGGGATTAAAGGAGTGTACACTACACCCAGCCCTACAAGACTATTTATAAGACTTCATTCCTCATTAAAAATGGGGTGGAAAGATAGCTTAGTGATAAGAGCACTGGCTGCTCTTCCAGAGGATCCAGATCTGATCCTAGCACCTACATGGTAGTTCACCACCATCTGTAACTCCAGCCCCAGGCCCCTTGAAAGCCTCTGTGGGAACTCAGCACTCCTGACATAGGGCATGGTAGGGGAAGGCCACATATGAGAGAGGCCGGGGCTTACTCAGGCAAATGCTTCTGCCATTCCAGGAGCACACATGCTTTGGTTTTCTGGACCCCTCCATCCTACAGTTGGGGCCTGTGGTAAAATAAATCTATGTTTGCCTGGAAAGAGAAGAGAGATGAAAATGTAGCTCTCCCTCTCTCTGCAGACATCATATCCATTTTCTTGAAAGGAGCAAAATAAAAACAGTACTTGGTGGAGCCCTTGTGTCTCCATGAGCACCTCTGGTGTCATGTGGGCGAGTGTGGTCAGGAAGGCTTCCCCACACTCTTGGGCCTTAATCCCTTCTCTCCGGCTTCTGTCATCAGGGAAATATATGAGTGGTATAGGTGGAGAAACTTGACTTAGCCATGTTATTAAATATACAATGTAATTTTGTGTGCTGTGGTGGCCTGTTTGTTTTGGGGGTATTAGTCCAAGTCTGCATGAAATGTACCGATTCAAATTTGTAAAGTGAGTTGTGGCCTCGGGGGGTTTTGATGGCGAAGCAGCTCCTTCTTGCTTCACTTCTCCCCGAGGTGAGGGTGGGTCTGGGAGGCAAGCCAGCACTGTGCACTGTTTGGCAGCGGGTGAGGGTACTGGGAGAGCAGGGTGTTTGTTCCAGCAGCTACAGACTTGACTGTGTGCTGTGAGTGGTGGACGCCATCCACTAGCCCGCTGACGTCCCTCTTCTTTACTGGAGGGTGATTGCATTGGCGAGTGCTCTGACGGCTGAGGGTTGGGGAGAGCCAGTTTCAGTGTGGGTCCCGCTGGTTCTCTCCTCTGCTGCTGCTGTCTTCTGTTCCTGGGCATCATCACCCCCTCAGTGCTTTGAGGGAGGAGGAGGAGGAGGCAAATATGAGAGTTTGTCTGTAGCTTTCCTTCTGGTTGGTGATGCTCTGCTGTATACGTGGGGTTTCCAGCCTCGATAAGCTGGAGAAAGGGGAACAAAGTGGCTGTGGTATTTCATCTCCTACCTCCTCCTGGTGGCTCAGGTGGCCATGGCGGCTTAAGGATCTTTCTCTCTTTCTTTCTTCTCCCATCCTAGACTTGAGGGGAAGCCTTCTTTGGGGCCTGAGGAAAGAAGGCTTGCTGAGCTAGGCAAATGTGTCCCTTGACGGACAAGGAGTATCACTTGAAGGTGAGAGTCAGAGTTTACACAGAGACACTGGAGGGGCTGGTGTGGCGTTGTATGAGGTGACCACGGGTTCAGCTTGAAATGCATTGATTCTGTCAGGCATCATGACGTGTGGTAGGCATTGCGTCCTTACGTTCTTTGCGCTGTGTTCACTGCCCATGCAAATTCAAGCCTTCTGGGAGGTCACATTCATTAGGGGCAAGGACCAGATACTGGGGTTGGTTTCAGTTCCTTGGGACTGGATTTCAGCCATCACTCAGGGCAGAATGGCACAGGGAGGCACCCTCCCCCCATGCCTGGCTGGCTCAGAACCCCCATTTAGGAGCAGCTTCTTGCCTGGTAAGTGTGGTTGGCTCACTTGTCAAGAACTGACTTAAATAAAAACACTGCAAATAGCAATGGGCTACTACAGAAGGTTAGATAATATGTGCACTGAGTTGATGTATTGAGTCTGCGTCCCTGGGGAATGGAGATGGCTGTCTGCTGGCATTTTTTCTTTTAGATTTGTTTTTATTTTTAATCAGGTGTGTGTGTGTGTGTGTGAGAGAGAGAGAGAGAGAGAGAGAGAGAGAGAGAGAGAGAGAGAGAGAGAGAGAGAGAGAGAGAGAGAGAGAGAGAGCCTGCTGTGGGTAGGGTGCCTGAGGAGGCCAGGCACACTGGATCCCCTGGAGTCCTGCCGTGGGTGCTGGGAGTGAGCCTCAGAAGGGGAGTATGTGCTCTTCTCATCTGCCAAGCAACTTCTCCAGCCCCCTGGTAGTCGGTCTCTGTCTCTGATATCTTCCTTCCCCTCCAACCTCAGTTCCTTTCTCCTTCTCTTTCATTCTTTTTCCTGCTCAAGAGTTGCTGTTTTCTATGTGCAGAGGCAGGCAGATCTCTTAAGAGTTAAGGCCAGCCTGGTCTGCATAGGACAGCCAGAGCTGCTCAGGGAGACCCTGTCCCACAAAAACTAAACAAACAAAAGCTATTATCTTACTGTCACTAGAGAAAACACCATGAACTAGATGGGAGGATCAGATGGGGTGGTGATTAGTTCTCTGTGGAGGCTCAAGAAGACCTGAGAAACAAATGGCTAAGAAGAATGGGTTCTGCTGTTACTATTGTTACAGTGAAGCAGCATTAGTCTACAATGATTTATGATACATATCAAAATAAGTATCAGGCCGGGCGTTGGTGGCGCACACCTTTAATCCCAGCACTCGGGAGGCAGAGGCAGGCGGATCTCTGTGAGTTGGAGGCCAGCCTGGTCTACAAAGTGAGTTCCAGGACAGCCTCCAAAGCTACAGAGAAACCCTGTCTCGAAAAACACCAAAAAAAAAAGTATCAGAAGTTTTCTTTTTTTTTTTTTTTTTTTTGAGATAGGATCTCACAGTATATACTGGCTGTCTTGGAACTCCCTATGTAGACCAGACAGGCTTCAAACTCACAGAGATCTGCCTCTCCTGCTTGGGAGTAAAGGGGTGCGCCAGTATGCTTTGGCATTAGAGGGTTTCTGACACAGAGAAATGATCTTCTATGTGTTTGATTACTATACTTGCATAAACATATCAGATTATTTTTATACTGTCCCCTATAGATCTATGCAACCCTGATGTGTCAGTTAAAAAGTAACATGAAAAGAGAGCTGTGGAGCCGTTAGTGTCTTCCCTCCTGCTGTCTGCACCACCTGCTCTCTCAAGTCCCACCTGGACCACCTCTTCTGCGCTCTGCTCATCTGTGCCCTGGCTGCTGTGTGCAGTGCGCCTGTGCTTACCTTTCTTTGATCATTGTTCTGCTGACAGATAATTTAGCAGTCACATCCCAAGGTGGAAGCATGGTGTTAATGTTAAAATTAGGGTGTTTTTTCTCTCTCTCTTTTTCCTTTTCCTCTTTAAACTTCAGTTGGTGAGAGAGGGAGGTGGGAGGGTAAAGGGGAGTCATAAATTCTGAGACTGGTGTAGCTGTTCTCTGAGCAGCCAGGAAGCCTCTGAAGTTGCCACAGCACTTTCATTAACATTTAAATTAAGGGTTTGTTTTCCAGGCTGTTTTATAGGCTGGGACCTTTCATGGCCTGTCACATGCAGCACCCACCCCCTTCCCCAAGCAAGTGTGTAATTGTAGCCACGGCTCCATCCTAGCTCTGGGTTGTGGCCGGAGGTTCAAAGGGAGTTCTGGGGGTGAAGCTGTGGCAGTACAAGCTGTGACAGCCAGGCTGGGGTGTGATTGTCACATGAAGGTGCTCACGGGCTCCAGCTCCTTTTCCTGACCTGTACTTTTCTTTGCCCTTCCTTGAAGGTGCATACTTTGTCTGAGTCTGACCTCTGCCACACTTTGTTCCCTTGGGCCACGGGCAGGTGGGAAGTACACCTTTTTCCTTTGGGCCTGGAAGCAGTCTTTGTAAAGATGTGACTCTCCATGACTGTCTTTTCCCTTCTTTAGCCCCTATAGCATCGTGATGCTTGTACTCAGGGGTTACCATCTGCAAAAGAGTTAGAATGTAATAGGGTCTTTTGACCCTAAAAAACACGTGCCTGCATAGACAGACAGATGTGTGCCCGCCACACTCAGTCACTGGTTCTCCATACGTCTGTACTGGAAAAGCTTTGTAAGATCATTGAGGAAACTCTTCTTACAGATATTGGTACTCAGGGCAAGTTCTCCTTACCTTTAAGGGAGTACATTGTGTTGACGCTTCCTTCACCAGAACACCTGACAGCAGAGGGGTTTTGAAGACATCCCCGTCTGTCTTTTTCTTTACCGTCAGTCTTGTTTTCGATGTAAACAGCAGGAGTGTGTGCCCCTGCACAAGGCATCCAGTGAGTTCACACTTCTAAGGCATCCTTCCCTTCCTGCATGAGAGACCTGGACTTCCTGTTGAGAAGCTGTGGTTTTCTTTTTCTTGGGCATTGATTCACTGTGTGAGACTCAATAGTTCTTCCTACCTCACTAAGCTGAAACCACCATGACTTCTCTGTTAGGCAGAAGACAACTGAAGGTCACCTACTCCTGTCCCAGGTAGGTAGCCTTGCCAACAGGTGGACACCCTCATGCCCTGGGGTCCTGCCCGAAGGGAGTGAGGGAGGTGCTGAGATGACCCCTGAGCAGGTGTTGCCCAGGCTCGGATTGCAGGCTGGTGCTCAGCTCTTGCCTGGTGGTGATTAATCTGAGACTCAGCCAGCAGAGGCTCGGGCAGGGCAGCTTTGGTCCCTCACTGTGAAGACCTTTGGCTTAGAGACAGAATTGATCTCTGTAACTTGCTTCGGCTTGGGTTTGATCTGTCAAGGCTAAAGGGGAACCTGATGGTGGAGCGGAAGCTTCTAGCCCTGCCTGACTTATGGCACTGATCCGTTCCAGTGGCCTTGTCACGATAATACTCATATATTTAAGAAGATTCCTCCACCTGTTAGCTCTAACACTCAGACCCGTCAACATAGGATCCTCACGAATGGTATTTCCAGAGCCAATGGAGCTTTGAGCGGAGTGGGGACTGGGAATGAGCAAAGGGGCAACAGTGGGGCTATGGCTGGGTCAGGGGCAGAGTCTGTTTGAGGGGGTCATGGTGGGGTGGAGGGGCCACCCCATCCTTCTGCATGAGGTGGTCCTCAGGCCATTCTGCAAATTTAGTGTTTCACTTTAGAAGTCTTAGGTTCTTCGTGCTCCATTTCACTTCAGGTTTCTTTTTTGTTGTTGTTGTTTTTTTTTTTTTTGGTTTTTTGAGACAGGGTTTCTCTGTGGCTTTGGAGGCTGTCCTAGAACTCGCTTGGTAGTCCAGGCTGGTCTCGAACTCACAGAGATCCACCTGCCTCTGCTGGGATTAAAGGCGTGCGCCACCAACGCCCGGCCTTCACGTTTCTTTTTAAGGGCCTCTTCTTACCACCGCCATCACCCTTGCCCTCCCATCTTGCTGGGCCCTGGGTCATGGAGCCAGTTGTCTGTCTTCCCTTCTCTAAGTTCAGAACAGACAGATATGCTCTGCTTGGTCATGAGCTTAGGGTCCAAGAATAGGAACTCAGCTGGTACCATAGTTTCCCTGTGTCTGTGAATATCAGTGGGGTTCATGATTACGTTGTTATATTTGGCAGTTGTGGTTTGAGGACCAAGACCTGGGACATTCTTCTCATACCATGAAGGAGAAATGGCATCCATGTGTTTCCTAGTCCCGGCATGGTGATGGGAGCTGGCTGCATGCAATGATTCTGTGAATTACAGAGATTTGTGCTGAGCCTCAGTTTTTCAGTGCTACCCAGAGTTACTATGCAAGATGACAAAAAGAATGCATTTATGTAACACCAAACCGATCAATTTAGTTGGCTCTTCTTTCAGATCCAGTCTGTAAATGGATTGATTGGATGTCAGCTAACCTGTGCCTCTGTTGTACTTTCTTGAACTACTAGAAATTTCTATCTAGAAATTTCAGATTTTTGAGCTTTTGGGAAAAAGGGCTTCTCCTTTCTGTCTTCTGTGAGAAATGCATGCCTGAGGGTGTGGTGGTATACACCTTTAATCCCAGCACTCAGGAGGCAGAGGCAGGTGGATCCCTGTGAATTCCAGGACAATGATGGCTACATAGAGAAACTGTGTCTCAAAACAAAGAAAAGAAGTGCATGCCTGCTGCTGCCTCTGGAGCACCCTGTTAAGACAGAGTATCCAACATTCTTGCTTCTCTTCTTTCCTTTTAATGAATTAGTTCATTAATCAATTAATTTGTGTGTGGTGCATGTGTAGGGGTCATAGGACAACTTGTGAAAGCTGGTTCTCTCTTTCTACATGTGGGTCCTGGTGATGGAATTCAGATTATCAGGCGTGATGGCAAGCCCCTGTACCCACCGAACATCCCACTGGCCCATCCTTGGCACTTTTCTCTGCTTGCTCTTGCTTCTCTTTTCAGCCAGGGCATTTCCATAGGTTACAGTATAACCCGATTTGTGTCCCCTGTTAGAGAGACTTAGTGAAGGCCACCGGAGGTGCTGATGAGGAATGGAAGGAGGAGGGGAGGTAAAGGCCAGGAGCTTCTGGCCCAGGAAATCGCTTTCTGCAGATTTCCTTTTTCATCATTTTTGGTTCAAATAAAAAACATGAACGAGCACCAAGAAATCTAGGGCAGATACACGGGTGCCGGTTGGAGTATGCGAGCATGGGATCTCAAGTAATAAGAGAGAATCTTTTAGGAGACTGAAAGAGTTAAAAATCTCGGGGCTGGGGCAAGCAAGATGACAAGGTACCGGTAAAGGTGCTTGCCATCAAACCAGGTGACCTGAGACCAATTCCTAGAACCCACATAGAGTACAAGTTGTCCTCTGACCTCCACAGGACACACATCATGCCCTTATACACAAACATACACACAGGATAAAAATGTTAAAAACAAAATCACAGGGCTGGGGACGTAGCTCAGTTGTTTTGGACCTGAGTTTGAAATCCAGAACCCATGTTAGAAGAGGGGGTGGGGGAATTGGGTGTCGTAGCACGTTCTTGTAACACCAGCACTGAGGTGTCACCAGTGGGCTAGCTAGCCTGGACCACTTGGTGAACTCTATCTAGGCTATTGCAAAACCAAGGTATTATATAGATACTTACATCACCCTACTCAAGAGCACACACAATTAATTTAAAATCATAGTTTCCAATGTTCTCTTATTCAGACTTGTCTCTGGCTCTGTTTAGCTTGTCTTGCTTTCTCCTTTGTTCCTTACTGTGGCAAACTCATGATCCAGCTTCTGGAATATGGCTGTGGGATGGAAACAGTAGCATTGTCTATAGTCGGGACACTTTCTGAAGTGCATGCAGCCCCTGGGAACTGGGGCTAATAGCTGAGGGCAGGAGCCTCATGTGCTGCAGTCCTCCTGACACTGGTGAGTGCATAGGCTTGGTACCCTGAGTGTGAGCGATGCCAGTAGGCCTTTCCCCCCCTCCCCCCCCTCTGTGTCATTGCTTTTGCGCCCTGCAGCATTCTGCTTTCAGGCTAGTGACATTAGTCTGTGCAGCCCTCCGATGCTTTGTTGATGCTGGACATCAGGGTGGACAGTGGTAGCCACCACCTGAATGCTGACAGTAGGAAAGTAGGTGGAAACCTACTTTTTCTAGCTGGGAGCCAGGCAAGAAACATGAAAGCTGGGAGAAGCCCCGAGCGGGGGAGGGGTGGGCAGGTGATGAATATGCATGTACTCAGTGGAAGAAACACTGCATAACTATAGGCTTCTCTTTGCCTTCTTTGTGGGGCATTTACATGTATAAATCTGTATTAAATTAGTTGAAGGACAGGCTAAGATGTGGCCCTTTCTGCCTCAAACCACTACAAGTGATATTTATACCTCTTTCTACCTGTTGTTATCACAAGTGTTCCCCCTCCCTCCCTTCCTCTCTTCTTCCCTTCCTCCCTTCTTTCCTTCCTTCTTTATAGATTAAGAATTTTATGGCCAGGTAGTGGTGGTGCACTCCTTTAATTCCAGCACTGGGGAGGCAGAGGCAGGCAGATTTCTGCGAGTTTGAGGCCAGCTTGGTCTACAGAGTGAATTCCATGACAGCCCAAACTACACAGAGAAATCCTGTCTTGAAACACACACACACACACACACACACACACACACACACACACACACATACATTTTGTAGTGCTGTGGATGAAATACAGGTCTGATAGATGCCAGACCAGTGCCTGACCACAGACGTACATATCAAATTCAAAAAAAGTATTTTTTTAAAGATATGTACTCCAGGCTGTCCTTAAACTTGCTGGGTAGCTGAGGATGATCTTGAACTCTTGGTTCTCCTGTCTCTGCCTTCTAAATGCTGGGATTGCAGTCATGTGTCACTGTCTTAGTTAGGGTTTCTATTGCTATGAAGAGATACCATGACCAAGGGAACTCTTATAAAGGAAAACATTTAATAGGGGCTGGCTTACAGGTTCAGAGGTTTAGTCCATTATCATCATGGTATCATGCAGGAAGACATGGTATTAGAGACAGAGCTGAGAGGTCTACATCTGAATGAGCAGGCAGCAGGAAGAGAAAGTGACACTGGGCCTGGCTTGAGCATTTGAAACCTCAAGAGTTCACCCCCAGTGACACATACTTCCTCCAACAAGACCACACCTACTTCAACAAGGCCACTTGCCAAATAATGTCATTTCCTATGAGCCTGTGAGGGCCATTTTCATTTAGACCACCACAGCCACCATTTGAGACTATGGTTTTGTTGTTTTCAGTGCTGAAGATCAAACCCAGGACCTTATACATGCTTAGCAAATGAACAATACACATGGCTCTTTCCAGTAAGAAATTTCAAAAAAGAGGTTAGCTCAAGTCTTGCCCTTGAGTGAGGCTTTCAGTGCCAAGTCAAAACTCTGGACTCTCAGAAGTACAGTCCTCTAATAGGCTGCTGTGGATTTAATTGTCCATTGCTGGCATAGTCTGTTTATCCAGACTTGTTAGGTTCACACAAAGCAACCAGCACAGAGTTCATGGCCCTGAAACTCCCCCTACCCAGTGCGCATGTTTGTACAAAGTCCTAGGACAACTTCGCCTTGTTGAGCCATAGTCTCTCTTGTTTGTGTTGTTATGTGGCTTCCTTCAACTTAGTTGGTCTGGGAGATTATTCTACCTGCTCTGCCTTCCATATCACTTGCCACTACTATGGAAATGCTGGGTTACAGATGTGCCACCACATCTGACCTTCCCTCCTTCCTTCCTTCCCTCCTTCCTTCCTTTCCTCCTTCCTTCCTTCCTTTTTCTTCTTTAATAATTGCTTTATTTTTATTATTATTTTTATATACATCGGTGTTTTACTTGCATGTATCTCTGGGTGAGGGCGTTGGATCCTATGGGACTAGAGTTGCAGACAGTTTGAGCCACCTTTTAGGTACTGAGAATTGACCCCAGGTCTTCTGAAAGAGCAGCCAGTGCTCTTAACCACTGAGCAGTCTCTTTCTGACTTTTCAGTGTGGGTTCTCAGGCGTTTGTA
Organism: Mesocricetus auratus; assembly: GCF_017639785.1. Taxonomy (NCBI): domain Eukaryota; kingdom Metazoa; phylum Chordata; class Mammalia; order Rodentia; family Cricetidae; genus Mesocricetus; species Mesocricetus auratus. Next base: position 15,903,828 of record NW_024429182.1, read on the forward strand.
GCAAGCTTTACAACCCTGCCCCCAGCTATTGGTCCCACTAATGGGACTCGCCCCCCTGAGGCTCTGCTTTTACAGGATGTTTCTCCTTCCTGCTACTCCTGTTGGAGCTGTAGCATTAGCTGTCCTAGTCTAGCCTGGTCTTCTTCCTCCACTTGAATGGAAGGAGAACAGTGACTGGGTTCCAAGAGGAAGGTCAGCTGTAACATTTGGCAAAGTGGGAAGGACTTAGGAGTTAACGCATCACAAATGTTCTCCTTTTCCTGCTTGTTTAGTGCTTTTTAGTGCCTAGAATAAGCTATGGTAGAGAATCTTAAAAACTAATAATAACAATAATGATAGGAAAAAAATAGATTATCCAAAGAATTCTTCTACTTGTAGAAGTCTGTGTCAGAAAAATCCTTCTGTTTAAGGCTGGATTCAAGAGTAATGAGAAAAAAAAAGTCAGAATTTTCAAATCATAAAATTGTATTAGGTTGGCAGCAAGCATCAAAATAAAAAGTTAAAAACCTTTTGCTACAAATTCTACTTCTAGGACTTTGTCTTAAGGTAGTAACTGGACAAGTACACAAGAGACATGTAAAAGACTTACATGAGGAGTACAGCCTACCAAGTAATAGAATTTTGATTAAATATTTTGCGGTACATTTACTCAGTTGAATACTGTGTAGCCTTTAAAAGGATGATATACATATATAAATTTGTTGATCAGGGACTTTCTATGTAGTCCTGGCTGTCTTGGAACTTGCTATGTAGACCAGGCTGGCTCAAACTCACAGAGATCCTCCAGCCTGTGCCTCCTGAAAGCTGGGACTAAAAAAGGGCATGTGCCATTGTGCCTGGCTAAATTTATCCACGTACAGTTCCCAGCTTTTTATCACATTTTTTAGAGTTGTGCATCATAGTTCAGTTTCAGATCATTTTCATTTCTTCCCAAAGATTCCTTCTTTGTGTGTGTGTGTGTGTGTGTGTGTGTGTGTGTGTGTGTGTGACAGAGAGAGAGAGAGAGAGAGAGAGAGAGAGAGAGAGAGAGAGAGAGAGAGAGAGAGAGAGAGAGAGAGAGAGAGAGAGAGAGGTGTATGCATACATGCCTGTGCATGCATGGATCAAGGTCAATATTGGGTGTCTTCCTTTATTGCTTTTCACCTTACTGAGAACCTAGAGCTTGCTGCTTTGATGCAAGTCCTTAGGATCTACCTGTTTCCATCCTCTCAGTGTTGGGTTACATATGTGATACACCGCCTGTATTTTACATGGGTATATATGTGATACAGTGCCTGTATTTTACATGGGTACTGGGGATCTGAACACAGGCCCCTCATGCTTGACCAGCAAAACTTTATACAGCAAGTTATTTCTTTAACCTCCACTTGGGACTTTTTATGGAGAAAGAAGCAAGTAAAATTACTGAATTTTAAAAAGGTAAAAGTATAAACTCTGGAACACTTTTCTCTGTTATGTGACTCTCTGAGAGAGCCCATCTTATAGAAGTACTGTGAAGCACAGATTCTAATTGTTCTTAATAATAAAAACTCAGAGTCAGCTATCAGGGGGTGAAAGCTGAAGGATCAGAGAAGCAGCGTCCAGCCACTAGAGTTCTCACCTCTCCCAATGCTCAGAGCAAAGGGGCGATCCTGTCCTCAGACTGCATCCTCAGACTGCCTGCTCCTGAGCTTTTATCTCCCCCCACCTTATATTCCCCTCTCCACTCAGCCATATCACTCCTGTCTCCCAGTGCTGGGATTAAAGGCATGCAATCCAGCATTTATGATCACCTTTGTGTGAGTCCTGTTTCTCTTTTAGACAGATTCAATCTTGTGTAGCCCAGGGTGACCTTGAACTCACATATATCCATCTGCCTCTGTCTCCCAAGTGCTGGGATTAAAGGTGTGTGCCACCATTGCCTGGCCTCTATGGCTAACTAGTGTGGTTAGCTCTGCACACTGATCTTCAGGCAAGTTTTATCTGTTAGATCATAAACAGTATATCACCACAGTACTGAATGTTAATTTTCTGGAGGTCACATGTCACATGGAGTATATGAAACTTAAGAGCCAGTTTTTAACCTTCCAAGACTTTATAGCAGAGTTGAGGGGACACTGTGTGTACTGCATAGCTCTATGGCCTGGTATATGTGCACTGTGAATGTTACCAGCAGTTGGAGTAATCTGCAAGATCCTGGAGGAGAGCAGTCAGTTGCCTTGTTAAAGAGGTGCCTCATGGATGATGTGGGGCTAATCTGGTACCTGGTTTGTACTGCAGAAGGGCACTCCAGGCAAGGATGCTGGTGTGGGAAAAGACATAAGAAGGGATGAAGATGCTCAAAGGAGGTGTGGGGTTCAGGCTGGGCAAATTTGGCTCCCCGGAAGGGAATTTGAGGGCCAAGTTTTGGGGGTGAGTTGAAGAGCTGGTTTGACTTTAGCATGAGGAAATTTAGGAACTATAGATAATTTTCAGCAGATTGAAGTGGTAGAGCGGAGAGACTGAGATGTTTGGGCCCTTTTCCAAGGAGAACACTTTGCTAGCCCTGAGTGCAGGCCCAACTGCACAAAGAGTGAAGGAGGAGAGACTAGTGGGACCCCTGTGAGCCCGAGGAGGGATGGGGCTCTGATCTGAGCAGGCCCAGTTCTGCTTTCCAGGTGGTAATGACTAGAATTAGCCAGGAGTGGTGGCCTGGGACTCAGGATGGGGTTGAAATGTGGAAGGCCTTGGCTTAAAGAAAACAGTTGACAGAAGGTAATGGACAGAGATAAAGACTGCAAGACGAGGAACTTCAAAGAGACACAACAGGAAGGCTGGGGCAGAGTGGTGCACCTGGCAGAGTGGAGGGTACGGAAATGAGTGCGTTCTGTGCAGCGTTCACAAGCCTGCCGCCCTGCCCTGCCCCCTCTGCAGCACACACCGTCATGGTGGAATGCGGGCCTTCAGACTGATGCCTGCAGTTTCACACACTTTTTTTAATGCCATTGCTTTCAGAATTCTCTCTCTCTCTCTCTGTCTCTCTCTCTGTGTCTCTCTCTCTGTCTCTCTCTCTCTCTCTTTCTCTCTCTCTTTCTCTCTCTCTCTGAGGCAGGTTTCTCTGGAATCAGCTCTGTAGACCATACTGGCCTCACTCGAAGAGATCCACCTGCCTCTGCTTCCCCAGTGCTGTGATTAAAGTCTAACACCACCTCTGCCTGGCTGCATTCTCTTTTCTAACTGTAGAAAGGTTGTTCCCAAGTTCCCACTGGCTCTTGTTTTGATCTCTGCTGTCTGCCCTGGGGTTCTTTTTTTTTTCCCCCCCTTGATGAGTGCTATTCTGCATGGTCAATATATAAGTGTGTGTGTGTATAATATTGAAGGAATAAGTTATAAATAAACATAGATATACAGAAGCAGCAGACAGATAGCAGAGCATCATCAATCCAGAAGAAGCCTATTGGGGGAGCAAACCCCTGAGGCAGCTGGAACTCCTGATTGCTGGGTGGGGGCTTTCAAGTAAAGGAACAAATAAAGGCAGAATGTTAACACCATCAGACCAGGTGCGCTAACACCATCAGACCAGGTGCGTTAACACCATCAGACCAGACCTCCAGCAGAAATGGAGTGGATAAGCCCCTCTGAGGCAGTCAGCTAGAGTTTTCTGTAAGAGTTTGCTCCATGGATGAGCTTTTCAGGGCTGAACTTGTGGCTCCTAGTCCCACTGCAGGCATTTTTATGTCATGGGATAGACAATAGTGACCTCTTTGGAAATGTTCCTCAAAGATACAATATTTTTACTCTTGTTTTGCTGTTGGCTTTCTTCCCTGTCAGAGTTAGTGATGTCAGCCTATCACAGGCAAGGGATCTTGAGACAAACATGCTTTGTCTAAAATATACGGGAGCAAGGGAGCAACCTCGCTTTCAGAGTTGGTTTCTCCAAGGGCTCAAACAGTGCAGTTTACTAACGCAATGTGCGTTACCAGTCTAGTCTCAGTTGCTTAGTTTCCCCAGCCTGCAAAGCCGCTCATGAGTCTGGAGTCAGGGTCTGACTGGAGATGCTCAGTGACAGGGTGAGGGAGGGCATGCATGAGGCTCAGAGTTGGGGTTATCCTGGCATCCAGTGCAAGAAAGAGAGGCTGGCTTAGGACTTAGGAAAGAGCCAGGGACCACATTGGCATTTGGCAAGATTTGGCATGGGAACCGCAGGGCTGCCTAGGTTCTGGCCTTGTTGGCCAACTATGTCTGGAAACCTTTTCTTTAAAGAGAATTGAATAAAAACATTCTAGTCCTCTTTGGATTCCCTTGGGTAGCAATTCCACAGGGCTTGTCATTTGTGTTTGAAGCTAGTGGTGAGGAGGGCGGGATGAAGAGAAGTGAGGGGTGGAGATGGGAAGCAAAGAGGGAATCAGAGAGAAATTTTATTGAGGGAATTTGCTGGGTTTATGGGAGGGAATCTCTCCCCTCCTCCCCATTCGGATTTGAAAGGGCCGGTGCATCTTTGATTAGGTGCAGGTCAAAAGAATTTACACATTGTGACCTTAATAACTGGAGGTGATTGGCAGGCGGGCTATGGGGAGGGGCCGCGGGCCCCTTTCATCTCACTTAGCACAGAAGAGAGACAATGGGCCAGCCGATTTTCCTTGTTGTCCCTTGTTTGAAAAGGTCTGGTGTCTCTACTAGGTACCTGTGACATGGGGGTCTTGATTGGGGTCTCATAAAGGCCCCTGTCAGTATGTCCAAAGGCCAAGAGTACAAAAGCAAGCAGTGGGTGGGGGGCTCAGCTGACCACTGAAGAAGGGAGGGGAGGGCCCCAGAGGCAGTGGAGGGAGAAGCAACCCTGATGGGAGCCCTTAGAGAGGGAGGGGAGGGGGCAGAGAAGGGCCATTTTTGTCCCTAACTCATCAAGCACATCTGCAGAATTGTCCAAGCTGCTGCCTCCCAGTTTCAAAAGAAAAAAATGATCGTTTGATAAACCGTCCTGATTCACCACTCTCTCACAAGGGTGGGAGACCCAGTCCTGACCCCTGTATGATTTCACGTCAGGACAGGGCTTTCTTGCTCCGCCTCCAAATTGCTAGAGAAACTTTGAAATATATCCTGTGGCTTTCTCTTTCCCTTCTTTTACCGACCCCCATTTCCCACCCTCTCCACCCCACTGGCCTCTGTTCTCCCCCTGAGTACTCTGGAGTGTAGGCAAATAATTAGTCCCCTCTTTCTGGGGCACAATGAAGCCGGGGTGTTTGTGGGGCTTTCCCACTGCTCACAGAGCTAGGGGTCTGGGGAAGTACCAGGAGGCATGTGCAGTGACGGGGGACAGTGTGAGGGTTCAGGAGCGGTGTGCCTCTCCAAGGGACGTGCGCTGGCACATGCATTAATGCTTGCTTTTTTCCCAGGTAGAGGTGGCCAAACTAAGCCCAGGTGGGAGCCCTGGCCACCGCAGTGGCCAGTGGCATTGCTTTCCACCCTGGGCTTAGTCACTTGGAGCTACCATGGGAGACCAACAGGCCTGGTCTCCTGGTCTCCTGATGTTTGTATTCAGTGTGTGCTCCCCTCTGCCCTGTCGGTTTGGTGTGTTCACGGAGTGTTGATTTAATGCGGGCCTGTGTAGGCTGGGAGGCCAGGCTTGGGGGGGGGGTGCTCAGGTCTTTGTCTTGTAGGCCTCTTCTTGGAGGGTCTTCTGCCCTAGAGGCCAGTAGCAGATTTGAGGAATAGGGTGGGATGCCAACTCTATCTGGCAAAGGATTCCCCCAGCTATGCGTCTGTCGCAGGCCACTGCAGGGTGCCTAGAAAACAAGAGCACCTTGGGATGCTCCAGAACATGCTTGCCCAGCACCTCCCACACACCCCGTGAGGTGGGGCAGTTGAGTAGGCTGCCAGCTTCAAGTGCAGTAAACTCTCCTGGTGACTGAGTCTGGCAGGAGCGCAGACTGTGAGCCTCAGGGAGGGAGGGCAGGGTCTTGTTTGCAGGGCTCAGAGAGTGGGAGCAGGCAGGAGGGATGCAGGGAGAGCTCTAGTCAGCTGCAAGGACTGTGGTAAGGGGCAGGAGCCCTTCTGGAAGTCACAAATGATTATCTCCTGCCTTGACCACAGAGCCCTGGGGTAGGGACTGTGTAGGAGGCACTGGGGGTTGTCAGGAGCAGTCTGTACCTTGTGTGAACCCTGATGCTTGCTGGGAAAGAAGGTGCAATGTTTGCTGCGGTGAGGAGGACAGCACTCCAGGAAGGCCTGTGGCCCAGGTATGGGCTGCTCTGCCTGTAAGAGAACCTGGGCCTCAGGGAGTCAGGGGATGGGACCTGCCCTTTTCACATGGCCGGGCTGCCATGGTTGTGACCCTGGACCTGAGGCCTTTTTCTGCAGCTGGAGTTATGGATTCCCTTTTCATAGGGATCAGAAGGCAGAGATGAGGTAGCCCTGGGAAGGTGCCCTGCCAGGGTTCTCCAACACAGTGGTCCCTCTGTGGTGCCGCTGGCAGCCGGTAGATTGTCTTGGGCATTGGTGCCAGTCACTCTGCCAGGCCTGCCAAAAAGAAGAAGGTAGGCCTCCAAGGCTTTTGGAGGCCCAAGTCCCAAAGGAAGAGGCCACACCTGCTTTGGGTCACTGTTTTGGGGGATATGTCTTTCTCTGGGAAACAAGTACCCCCAGCAGTGCTCAGTCCCTCTTACCCTTCTTTTTCCTTAGCCTTTCCAAGAGCAATTTCCCCCTTTTCCTCCCATCTAGAGAAGATATGGAGCTAATTTGTAGATGGTGTGATGAGTGACATTGTCAGAGATGGTTGGCTTGGACTGTTACTCTCCAAGCGGTGTGTGCCCGTCAGGGTTTGGCTGAGACGTCACTAACACATTCCGACCTGTAAATGCAAAAGTGGTGGAGGAGAGGGACGAGCATGGAAGCAGATGAGATGGGTCCATTGCCATGCTCAGCTGGAGAAAACGAGCGTTTCTCCCTAATCAGAGTGCAGGACATTTCATTATTACGCTTCATTGCAAGTAGAAGAGTGCAGTGTGTCTCTTTGGGAATTCCCTGGGTTGATTTTTTTTCCTTTTAAAAATATAATTATATTCAGGGTGAAGGAAGAGGCAGGGATTGCTCTTGGTAACTCTAGGGTTACATAGTTTGGAGTGAGGTACAGGTGAGAGGGGGTTGGTTCTCTCAGAAGGTTTGGGCTTAGAGTTCTACTTCAGGACCACAGAAAGGAAGGAGCTGGGCAGTGGTGGCATGTTCCTTTAATCCAAGCACTGGGGAAGCAGAGACAGGCAGACTGAGGCCAGCCAGGTCTACAGAACGAGTTCTAGGACAGCCAGAGCTACACAGAGAAAACCTGTCTCGAAACCTCCCCTCCCCCCCAAAAGAAAGGAGGGGGAGCTCTGGTGGGTGGCATCTTCACATCTGAGGTCAGAGGAAGTGTTCGTCACAAGACTTGTCCTTTTGAGGGGAGGAGTGTTAGCATTGCACCATGGCTTGGCATGGCACTCTACTTTGAGCTGTGTTCACTCCGTATTCAGGACCAAGTATTGGTAGCAGGTGCAGCATGACAGTCTGACAAAGCTGTCCTTGCACAGCATGTACAAGATCTTCTGCTCATGAGCTAGAGAAGGAGCAGGACCAGGGGTTCCTGCAGGAATGAACAGTTCCTTTATCCAGAGAGCATCTGACGCAGATAACCGACTTGCTTTACATTGTAGCTCACATAGACTCCTGTCCGAAGTGCACTGAGGTGAAATTCTGCAAGTTATTCTGCTTATTGGTGTTCAGTGCTCTCAGGAAAAGATGAGCGAGGGTGTTGCTGATGGAGAACTTGTGTTCAAGAGCAGCATCACAACATTTCGTTGTTCGTCTCATTGCTTGTGACTTCAGGGTTCAGAGATTTCCCTACCCAATGGCCTTTATTTTTGTCACAAGTAGACTTAATTTCCCTGACCTCTCAGCAGTTGGAATATACAAGAGTCTCTACCAGTGGGTAGAAGGCCTCATCCCTGAGGGAGCTTCCATTGATCGGGTGAATGTGGGCTTTAGGAGCTCACTGAGGGGACTGGGGAACTGGCTCAGGAGGACCTGGGTTCAATTCCCAGGACTCTCATGGTGACTCACAACCACCTGTAACTCTAGTTCCAAGGGATCCAACGCCCTCTTCTGAACTCAGATCAGAGACACAGTCAAAACACTCATAAGTGTTTGTTTTTTGTTTTTTTGTTTGTTTTTTGTTTTTCGAGACAGGGTTTCTCTGTATTGTTTTGGAGGCTGTCCTTGAACTCACTCTGTAGACCAGGCTGGCCTCAAACCACAGAGATCCACCTGCCTCTGCCTCCTGAGTGCTGGGATTAAATATTTTTAAAATATCTCATTTCATAACTGAGTCAGCTCGTTTCACCTCCCTCTTTCCCCATTCTCCCACAAAGAGGGAAAGGTATGCCCTCTGCCAATCCTACGTCCCCAAAGCGAGGAGATGAGGTGGTCAGAGTAACCGTCTGGCCCCTCACGAACCTTAGCCCAGTGCTAGGCAGTCAGCACTGCCACTTTATTTGCAGACACAGTTCTGCGGACTTCTCCATCTCTATCTCACAGATGACCCATGGATTCCACATAGAATCTAAACCCCTTAGTTTTCCTACGGAAGAGTCAGGATAGGAGGTAGGTGATGGGAAGCTAGCTTTCTCTAGAAACTTTAGACTTGAAGTTCTTCAAGCCGGCAGCCAGCCCTGTTCTTCAGCTGAGTAGAAACGAAAGCATCAGTGAGGTGGCTCAACAGGCTAGTGAATCAGGTGTCCGTGCCCCACCCGGACAGCTGGCTAGTTTGTGACGGTCGGGCCATTTTTCCGTAGAGACATCATCCCAAGTGGCTTAGTGGGAAAGTGGAAGTGTCTAATCAGTGGATCTTTTTGAACACTTCCTGTTGCTTTTGCAAAACCAAAACCAAACAAGCAAAACCCATAGCTTGAGAGTTTATAATTTTAGAAATGCATGAAAAGCATGCTGGGGGGGGGCAGTGGCCATGTGTTCTTAAGTTTAAGGGTTGGTGTGGAGTAGGCTGAACTAGAACCAGATGGGATGGCACATAGCAGCTTGGTTCCCAAGCTCAGCTACCCTCAAGGTACCATTCGAGGGCTTGTTGTCATTCAGGACCTAGGGAGGAGAGGCCTTCCCTAGGCCTTCCCTCCCCTTCTAAGGGGTTGTCACTCAAGAGGGCATGGCAAGAGTACCCTGGTGCATGCTGGAGAGGAGATAACAGAGGTAGAAACAACAGGGAAACAGATGAATTAAGGTCTCTCTTGGAATATCCTCATGCTGAAGGAGTCTTTGCCCAGGTTGGGGTGGAGGGGCAAAAGGAGAATAGGACTTGGAATAAGTGAGCACTGGCCAATGGGAGTTAAGCATTCTGTGTGGAAAGCTATCCATAACAATGTGGGGGTTATGTGTAGACTTGGGGAGCTCGCCTCAGGGTTTTGTGGTAGGGTCCCAGCATTTGGAGGCAGAGGCAGGCAGATCTCTTGAGTTCAAACCAGCCTGGTCTACACAGTGAATTCCAGGACAGCCAGGGCTATGTAAAGAGACCCTGTCTCTAAAAAAAACAAAGTTGTTTCTGCAATCCAGTGAACTCCACACCCTGGTATCAGATCATAAACAGCATAAGTCGATCCCACAACTCTAATGCCTAGTATCTGTATCTGGAGAACTGTAGTCCTGGTGGAACCACAGGGAGTCTGTCCCAAGAAGCACTTTGTCTGCCCCTGCCAGAAGTCAGAGAACATGTGTCTGGACTTCTTGGGACTCTCTCCGATTCCACTGCCTTGAGTGCTGGGATTAAAGGCATGTGCCACCACACCTGGCAATAACTTCCTTTTATTATTTTTTCAAACCAACAAAATACCCCCAAGCCAAATCTTAAGACCCCCAAACCTTTCATCCTTCTCTCCTTCCCTGTGACTTTATATGCTGGGTAGTGAGAAGCCGGGGGAGAAGGAGGCTGCTCCCCAGTGCGCTGCCTGTGGCTCCTCCCAGCCTTGCATCCCTGTCCGCTGGCTGCTGCAGCCACCACACATCTGGGCTACAGCCCAGGCAAGCAAAGGCTGCTTGACCAGCAACAAGGCCCAGCTTTGTTTGGAGTGTAAGGGAAGTGTATTCTGGAGCGATGGGATCTCATCTCAGAGCCACCTGTGCCTCCCAGCCTCCTGCCTGACGGCACCCTCTGGCACCAATGCCCTGTCCTCTAGCCAGCAGGCTATGTGGGGAAGGTAGGCTGGGAGACGGTTAAGGGGGCTGTGGTCAGCTTGAGGGGACTCAAATTTCAATTTGTCCCTTAAGGCCTTTGCTTGGCTTAGATCTCCTGAGGCCCTGGCCAGGCTTAATTGGTTCTATCTGTCATTGGCATTGACAGTGGCTTTCTGAAGTGACCTTCAGAATAGGGATAGGCTCTCATCTCCCCCCTCCCCCACTCCAGACAGGTTTCTCTGTGTAGCTCTGTAGACCAGGCTGGCCTTGAACTCACAGAGATCCACCTACCTCTGCCTCCCGAGTGCTGGGATTAAAGGTGTGCGCAACTACTGCCTGGTTCCAGGCTCTCACTTTTTAATCCCATTTCTTGATGCTTCAAGAGGTAAACAATATAGGTTCTCATTACTAGGCCACTCCCTAGATCAGAAATCCAAAGTGACACTTGTTGCCTACTCAGTCATGGTGATGGTGAGAGTAACTGTCACATATGGAGACCAGCTAGATGACAAGGACCATGCTGAACACTGTATCTTTTTTTTTTTTTTAAATGAATTTTTTTTTAAAGATTTATTTATTTATTATGAATACAACATCCTGCCTCCAGGTACGTCTACACATCAGAAGAGGACACCAGATCTCATCACGGATGGTTGTGAGCCACCATATGGTTGCTGGGAATTGAACTCAGGACCTCTGGAAGAGCAGCCAGTGCTCTTAACCTCTGAGCCGTCTCTCCAGCCCTGAACACTGTATCTTATTCAGCCCTTCCAGAATCATACTGCCATCATTTTCAGTTTACAAGGAGGAAACTGAGGCTTGAGAACAGTTCGTGCTCCAAAAGTCATGTACACAGATACACTGAGTCCAGAGCTTGTGTTGTTAGCTGCTGTTGTCCATTGTCATGGCCCTGTCTATGCTGAACACTTTTAGTTGGGATAGAACTTGCGGGTTTTCTTGAAATTATTTCTAATTTTAAGCAATGAATTCTTGGCTTGCTTCTTTGGCTGTACTATACACTGCTTGAAGGTAAACATATTGGAATTTATTTTTCTGGGATATCTAGCATGGCTTGGTGAACTGAGACTGTACCTACTTAGAAAGTGGGCAAGGCCTATGGGAGAATGGGTTCCAGAACAGTCTTCTGCTGTCCCAGGCAGATGTTCAGTGTAGCCGAGGAGGAGAGGGTGTCCTTTACAGGTTGAGCAGGAAGAGCGAGAGGTAGGTCACATGTGACTGAGGGCCCTGTGTCATGAGGCTTCATGGATGGGCCAGGCTGCGTGTCCCCTGCAGGTTGTTAGTCTGGGCTGCCCTGTGAAGGAGTGGCGGCTATACGAAGGCAGGCAGGAGCTGTTGTCACATGTCTGGACTCTGGATGCTGCGCTAGCCACCCTCTAGTCTGGGTTCACCTCCAGGGAAGGTCATCCACAGTGCGTGAGGTGAGTGAATGGAGAGCTGCAGTTCCGAGTGGCCAGGCTGGAGGAGGAGCTCGGGAATGACCCGGATAGAACAGCATAGGACAAAACAAAAACAAACCCCACAGCAACAACAACAATTAGACCTGACCACTGACAATGAACTGTGTCCCTAATCAAGCCAGCTGCCCATGGCTGTAGCTGTCCTAACCAGAATTCACTCACCTAGGCTCTCAGAAACTGCATGGTGTATGTTGAGATTTTCATGGCAAATGGAACTTGATCCCATTTTGTTGAAGTGACAAGAGGACAGCCTTCGAGGCAGCTGTGCAGCAGTGACCTGTGCCATGGGAATTCAGCTATACTCTGCACTAGTTCCAGATCAGAGTGTTACTAGTGGAACACCGTAGGGAGTCTGTCTCTAGGGTTTCCAGATGGGGTTTGGAAAGTCTATCCAACGCAGCACTATTGGGGTCCCAAGTGACACTTGTCCCACTCACCCCCAACTTCTTTCTGCTCTGTGAAATGAGCTCCTGTCTTACAAAATCAGTTGTAGATGCTGCTCATAAAAGTGTCCTGTTAACTTCTTTTAAACTTGAAAAAACATTGTTCTAGTACAGCTGGTTTCTATTTTATAAACAAGAAACCTAAGGCCCCAGCAGGGTACAGGCTTGCTGAAAGTTGGGCAGCTTGGACACTGTTGAACTGGCACTGTGTGCCGGCTGGCTGCTCAGTGGCTTGGACTCATACTGGTTCTCTTCTGTGCTGCTTGCCTTGGGCTCTCTCTCTGTCTCTCTCTGTCTCTGTCTCTGTCTCTGTCTCTGTCTCTCTCTCTGTCTCTCCCCCCCCCCCCCATGCTTAGTTACTCTGTCACCCAGCTCATCTGCTTCTGTCTTTAAACTCTGCATTTTCCCAAGAACTCCTCTCTCTCAGCACTGGTGCTGGCTGGCCCATTCAGGAGGTCTTGGAGTAAGGAGCCAGCAGTCTGCATGCTACCAAGTCTGCAGCAGTGTCCCTTCCTGAAGCCTGTCTGTCTGTCTGTCTTTCCACTCTCTGAATCTGAGCCCCGTGCTGCTCTACCTTGTCTCCCGAGCCTTGAGACCCCTGCCCAACGGACAGCTGTTTCAATGTTCAGTCCTGGCTTGAAGCAACTGTGGTGGCAAGGATAGAGTTCAGGGTCACAGAGCCCCCACCCCCACCCCAGTGTCCCTGGTTTTCAACTCACACAGTTTCTTTGTAAATCTCCCTGACTGAAAGCCCCAACACGATGTTCAGCCCAGCCCTGGGTGGCTGAGGGAGCTAAGCAGATGCTCACTGTCCACACTGCTGCTTTACGACTGCCTCCTCCTCTGCCCAGGCTGGGCCAGTCCTCTTAGCTTCTTGTGCAGGTGTGTGGCTAAGGTAAGAACCTCTTAAAGCACCTGGAGCTCTGAGCCTGACTGCAGACAGCCTGTGCAGGTACCCATGGAAGAGTGGGTGGGACAGCACCTTTCCCCCTTGTCCAGGCCCCAGGCCCAGCTGGCCCCTCCAGCCCTGGCCCGCTCACCACGGGGCCCAATTCAGAGACCTCTTTTGTTTGGCTTGTTCAGAGCAGCCCCGCTCACTGTTCTCACATGCCACAGTCTCCCCACCATTCACTGGCAAGGCTGAAAAGCCCTCAGCTAATTGCGCTGGGCTGAAAATTACCACTTCCCTGCGTTCCCCTGCTGCTGAGGACATTTGTGTCACTGCTGCATTTAGGGGGAACAAAGGCCTCCTGTGGGGAGAGCCCAGGTACGAATGTGGGAGGGGGGAATAATTGCAATCTCTCCAGGTGAAAGCCCCTGTTAAACTTCAGTAAGTCAATTAGGCAGGGAGGGAGGAGGGCAGGGACCCCCACAATAAACTGTTCCCACCACCAATTAAAGAAAATCATTTTAGCTTTGAGGACAGAAACTGCTTATTAGAAATTTTGTGGCCCCCCCTCCTACTCCAGTCCCCTTTAGGGATGAAACAACAAAACGCCTTCCTCAATAGAAGTGTTTCTCCTCCTTCTGCTCATTGTGTGGCCTGAAAGCGCCAACCCTGGGAGGGCAAAGGGAGGGACACAGACAGACCAAAGGGGAGGAGGAGCAGGCTAGCACCTGGGCTAGTGCAGAAGTCACAACTGCGAGGTGACTTTGGCCATAGAGACTCCTGTGGTCACAGTGTGGGTGGAGTCTGCTCATGTTGGGGACATGCATGTGTCCACAGAAGATAGGGACTGCATGCGTGTGTGCGCAGCAGCCAGGGCATCTCCTTACCAAACAGGACTCTGTGTGTGTGTGTGTGTGTGTGTGTGTGTGTGTGTGTGTGTGTGTGTGTGTGTGTGTGTGTGTGTAAAGCTATGCACTTGCACGTGTCTCCTCAGTGAAAGATGGTGAGGCTAGGACAACCCAAATAGCTGTACAGCTCTTCCCAAGACTGACTGAGCTCACGTTTTCTCTCCTTCCAGGAGCCAAATATCCACCTGGGAATTGAGCCACAGCATAGCCATCCACCTCAGGCAGTTGGCAATAGAGGGCTGAATGCCAGCAACCACCTACTGGCCCTGGGCTAGGAACAGTTTACTGGGATTGAAGCATAGACATCTTCCTGTCCTTAGCATTGTTCTTACGTTGTTGCTTGGGTAGAAATGAGGTGAGAGATAACTGAGCAGAGAAGACACGAGAGGTTAGGGCATGCTTTCTAGTATCTGCCGATAGAGGGTATGTATAGGAAACTGGTTTGCAGAGCCTTACCCTCCCCAGTAATTGAGAAGTACAGGTTGGGGAAGGGAATACCGCAGGGAGTGAGGTAGACTTGTAAGTCAGTAGACTCATTTCCCAGTGCATGTGTGTGTTTATTTCACAGATCACAAATGATGAAGGCCTCACACCCTACCTGGCCTTATATCTTACTACTCTTACTGAGGGTGATGGAACTGACGGTGGACATGGCATTGAGTCAGGCCCTGCCTTGTCTCCAGCGCTTCCCTGTGGCTCATGATATATTTAGCCTCCATTCCAGTGTTCCAAAGAGGTCAAATTAAATGTCAAGGGTTAGGCTTCCCAGAAATCAGATATTCTATTTGTCTATTAAGGGAGCCATGGGTGGTAGAAATTTGGTACCTACAGCCTTGAAGTGTAGGAGAGAAGCTCTAGACAAAACCCTGAGCTTGAAAGAGAGTAAATTTGAGAGAACAACTATAGGTAGGCATATGTATGGATGTATGGATGGATGTGTGTGTGGTTTTGAAAAGATTTACTGTTTTGTTTTGTTTTTGTTTTTGTTTTTTGGTTTTTCGAGACAGGGTTTCTCTGTGGCTTTGGAGGCTGTCCTGGAACTCGCTTGGTAGTCCAGGCTGGTCTCGAACTCACAGAGATCCGCCTGCCTCTGCCTCCCGAGTGCTGGGATCAAATGCGTGCGCCACCAACGCCCGGCAAGATTTACTGTTTTTAAATTGTATGTATGTATGTATGTATTTGTACATGCATACAGCTACCTGTAGAGGCTACAGGCACTTGACCCCCTCTTAAAGCTAGAATTATAGGTGGTTGTGAGCCACCTGGCATGGATGCTGGGAACTGAACTCGGGTCCTCTGGAAGAGTGGTATGCAGTCTTAACCACTGAGACATCTCCTCTACCTTTCTGCCCCTTGATCTTTGAGACAGGATTGAACTGTGTACTCCAGCCGCCCTGCAATTCACTATGCTGCACAAAGCAGACCCCAAATGGCAACCCCCCCTGCCTCAGGCCTTTTAAATACTGGAATTATGGGTAGGAGCTGTCATACCCTACTTGATTATTTGTTATTTTACAAAAAGAAAATTATGTATGTTATGTGAATTCTCTTTTGATTCTTCTTACTCTGTGTGTGTGTGTGCATGTGAGAGAGAGAGAGACAGACAGACAGACAGACAGAGAGTGATTATATTAATGAGAATATTCTCATATTAATGAGAATATTTATATTTGTTCATGTAGGCTCACTTTCCCCTTGGTTTTGTACCTGAGTTAAGGAGAAGAGAAAAAACCAGTCACAGGAAGGGAAGAGCTCTTCTTGGGCCTGGGAGGGCGGGAACCTTTTGTCTCCTTTCTGAAGTTGCAGGCTAGTCTGTGTTGATAGTTTTGTCTGCTTTTCTAGTAGACTGCTAACTACAGATTTCATAGCTGAGGTCTCTGCTATTGGGCGGCCTGTGGTGTGCCCAGTAGATGCCTGTCAGAGTGCATTGCTCATCTCCAGGTGGGACATTCAGTTTGGCAAATGTCCAGCAACCACTGAGCAGAAAGGTGAATTGTAAATGGTGAATTCAAAGCAAATTCAAACGGACATGAGTTTTAGTTAAGAGGTGCTCCAAGGCAGCAGACCTCAGAAACGACCGGACCCAGAGACCACAGCGCTCCCGGCCACTTAGTCCTTCTGAGTGCCTTTGTGTCTTCTTGGATCTTGATTCCTCCCTTTTACCAAGCTGACTGGCTTATCCCATTAGGCTGCCAAGAACTCTTGAGTCTGACAACTGATGTCGCAGAGAATAACTGGCTTCCAAAACTCACAGGCAGAGAATCCGGCCCGAGAACTTGACCCAGTTTGCTACCCAGTCAAGAGGGAGAGTCACCTCAAAGCATGGCAGATCATTCAGGAGTCTCACGTTTGGAGAATAGCTATGTGCTATGTAAGATCAAATTAACCTGTGATATCTAGTCCCATGGTATCCGTGAAGGATGCCTGAACTCAGACTGTGGCTCCCAGTTCTCAAACAACTTAAGAGACTAGAAGGGATGGTCACATTTCTTAATCCCTCATTCCCTCTTCATTACTACTTAAATAGTGAATAGAGACTTCTTCCTCTGTATGCCATTGATGGACCCTCAAAAGAACCTGCCATCTTCCTAATGTTGCATGCACAGGGGAAAGAAGTTGGCTGCGGATACATAATTGTTGACAGAAAAATTAGTGACCTAGCACAACTTGGGGCAGAGACTAGAACCAAATCCTGGCAAGGCACCAAAAGAAGGTGACCAGAAAGCTGCAGGATTTGGAATTAGATGCCAAGGAATACACTTCACCTTCTGGAACAGGCAGAAGATAGGGACTCCTGCTTCTCTCCTTAGCAGCATTCAAGAGAGGAGGGAATTTTGGGGAAGACGTTGGTTCTAAATTACCATGTATGATCTGGAAACAAGGAAGTTCCTTGGAACTTTACTATCCTGAAAATTCATGTAACGGGGTCTGATAGAAAAGGACCTCTCTATCTTCAGCCTCATGAGCTCCTACCGCTTTCTGAAATACAAATCCCAGTTGATTTGGACAATGCAAGGACTCAACACAGAGGAGGTAACATGTGCATACTGGTTGGATTTGCACACCAGGTTTTGCATTTGACATTTTACAAACATGTGCTTCTCTACAAAAGGAGCACACTCCTGGAAAAGAACAGTTCCCCACCAATGGGCATGCCTCTACAAATGGGCACGCCTCTACAAATGGGCAGTCCTAGAAGTGAACACCCCAACAAGAAAGCACTTGCCTACCAGTGGAGACTCCTGTCTGCCAATGAGCATTTCCTTACAAATGGAGCATTCCTCCACAAGTGGAGTTCTTCTTTGTTGAGGAATAGGCTTTACTGACCATGTACATATATATAATAGTTGTATTTTCACGAATCCTATTTCTGTAGATCTGCTGAATATAATTTATGATGCATGGCAGGCTCTCCAGGCCTATCTGCCTCCATGCCTGGGGGAAAGGGTTGTACATGATCACTCCAGGTTAAAAAGCAGAAGACTTTTGGGAGACTAGCCTGTTCTGCATAGTATGTTCCAGGCCAATTAGAGCTACGTAGTGAGACCCAGTCTCAAAAAACAAAAAGGAAGGAAGGAAGGAAGGAAGGAAGGAAGGAAGGAAGGAAGGAAGGAAGGAAGGGTAGGGCTTGACCTCCCCTTCTACTCCATCTTTTTTTTTTTTTTTTTTTTTTTTTTTTTTTGGTTTTTCGAGACAGGGTTTCTCTGTGGCTTTGGAGGCTGTCCTGGAACTAGCTCTTGTAGACCAGGCTGGCCTCGAACTCACAGAGATCCGCCTGCCTCTGCCTCCCAAGTGCTATTGTTTTGGGTTTTTTGGTTTCTCTGTATTGTCTTGGTGGCTGTCCTGGAACTCGCTTAGTAGACCAGGCTGGCCTCAAACTCACAGAGATCCGCCTGCCTCTGACTCCCAAGTGCTGGGATTAAAGGCATGCGCCACCAATGCCCGGCCTACTCTGTCTTTTTAAAGAAATTTAAATTTATTCTTCTATAGTTTCATACATATATACACTATATCTTGTTCATACACACACATATATACTATATCTTGGTCATATATACACACATATACACACACACATATATTTTGGTCATATATGCTATATACACATACACACATACATGTATACACTATTTTGGTCATACACATATGCACATACATATACACACACACACACATATATATATTATATCTTGTCATATACACACTTAATCTCCTATCCTACTTCCCTCCAGATCCCCCAACATGCTCCTCCTGCTTTCAAAGTCTCTTCTTTCTCATTTCTGGAGACAGGGTCTCACTAAACAGCTCTGGCTGGTCTGGAACTTGCTACATAGACCAGGCTAGTCTTGAGCTCACAGAGATTCCTCTACCTCCAGAGTGCTGGGACTAAAGGCGTGCACCACCACACCTGGCTCTTCTGATAGCCCACTAAATCCAAATATGCACATGCAACCTACCTGTGGACACACCTTTCAAGGAAAAATGACTCCCCTTCTCCACCACCATCAGTTGCCAACAGTTCCTCAGCAAAGGGCAATACCTCAGGGCCCCTCTCTACTAATGCTAGTTTGATTTTGTTCAGGTAACTGTAGCTGCTATGCGTTTGTGAGTGCAACTGGCTGTGTCATGTCCAAAGGACATCACTTCATACGATTCCTCCTAATCCTCTGGCTCTTAGATTCTTTTTGCCCCTCCTCTTTAGTGTTCCATGAGCCATGTGGAGGTCTCACTAATAATAATAATAATAATAATAATAATAATAATAATAATAATAATTGACTCAACAGTCAGTTATTGTTAGCTCTTTGACCGGTTAACTACTGCCTGCCTCAGAAAGGAGTTTCACTGACTGAGAGCAGCACTAAATATGAGTATAAACATAAAAATCTAGAAAGCAGATTGACAACATGTCTGTTTGGCCAAACAATAGTAAGCAATGGGTTCCCTTCTAGGGCTTATGACTTCCCCAGCCATGGGCTTTTGCCTGGACAGCAGGCCTCAGATCCAATCAGAAAACAGTTTTTAATTCCTTAACAGTCATGCCTCTATTGCACCTGGAGACAGCTCGCTCAGTAGGTTAGTATTACAGCATGCAGGGTCTATCACTAGATAAGTCCATAGATGACTGTTTTTTCCTCCAGTGAACTTTTAGCACTATGAGAGCTAGCCATCAAGGAGGAAGTTTCTGGATCAGTTGTAGCTATCCTCTGCTTGATGGAAAGAAAGTGGTTCAGGAGTGCCGACCATGGTAGTGAGTCCATGAGTCCCTCTGCCTGCCTTTCCTCAGTTTGCTCAGGGTACTGTGGGACTCTTTCACTGGCTGGCCGTTGAGGCTTGTCTTACGTAAGCCCTGAAACAGGTTTTTGAAAAGCCATGGATAAAGAAGGTATATGGTCATATAGTGTACAGTGTTGATGGACTGTCTTATTCTTTGTCCCTGCCAAGAAATTCTTTCTGTTATGCTTTGATAGTTGTATGTGAAAATTATTGCCTGAGGTTGGTATTTAATGAAATGCAAAATAAGAAATCTCTTGGGACTTCATAGGCTCTGGGCCTAACTGGTACAGGTCAGAGATAGAGGACCTTAGGCTTGGCCCTGACTTGTCCCCATTTCTTTTTACTTTTGGCCTTGTAGGCACTTAGTGCTCCTAACCAAATCTAACCCAGGCCTGAGAATCAAAGGTTTGTTGGATGTTCGTTTGGAAAGAATCCGACTTTAAGGTAAACTTGTTTGAGTGTATCTGGTCTTATCTATGTGACTCTCCAGTCACGCTCTGCTTTCCTTTCTGCGTGTTTGTAGAGCCACAGCTGACCCTCTCGTCCCGTGCTTCCTTTAAATGCCAGCCATGTATGTTTATCCACAAGCCTGAGGAAATACCAGAACCTGTCTGTGCTCAGTTCTCAAAATATCAGCAACTGTGGGCCACCAGTGCCAGGGATGTTAGCAGCCTCACACGCACACTTGATGAGGACTGCTATGATGCTAAGTGGGTCTGAATAAAGGGAGCTGGAAATCTGTTTTTTAACTCCTAGCTTAACTAGCCATAACATGTCACCCTCCAGAGATGGAGTTATAGGTGGTTGTGAGCCTGGAGTAGGTGCTGGGAACTGAACTCAGGTCCTCGGGAAGAGCAGCGAGCTCTCTTAACCACAGAGCTTTCTCTCCAGACCCTCCAACATTTATAATTTTTATATAAGTGATATTTGGATATGTTTTAATTTAAAAATATACTGAGAGTAGTGGTGCACACCCTCAGTCCCAGCACTCCGGAGGCAGAGGCAGGTGGATCTCTGTGAGTTCCAGGATAGCCAGGCCTGCATAGAGAAACCTTGCCTAGGAAAACAAAAACAACTATATGTACATACACACAGTTCAAAATAAGTGGGTTGTTTAAAAGTCCCGTCAGTCAACTATGGCCCCTCCTCCTTTTTTGTACTAAATAAGCCTGGTGTGTATTTGTTCTATTGAAGCAAACAGCAGGCATCCTATAATTTGGTGCACATGCAAATCAGTTTTGCAGTGCATAGGTTTCCATGCCCTTGCTCTGAGCCTATCCTTTTTCAGATAGCTTTGTTACTCTTAGGCATTTATTTTCTCTTCCAGGTGAAGACATATATATTGCATTTATACATTAGTGGGCATTTTAAAACATTTGACATTTTCTGTCCAGGAACATGATCCATTTCTCTACTTACTTGACTCTTCTGCATCCTTTAATAAAGTTTCACATTGGTTTGTGTATGTACCTCTTCTGGGTTTCTGTTCCTGTTTATTTCTGTTGGTTTTTTGTTAGGTTTGTTCTTAGATACCCCATAGTTTTTCATACTCTTCTGTGAACGCATATTTAGTAACATTTCCCATTGGTCACTGCTAGGGCACAACAGTAAGTAACACTGTGGGTGCTTATCCCAACAAGCCCATGTTTGCTTGTTATCTCTATCTCACGGATGAATAAACTAGGTTTGCTTGTTTGTTTTTCAATGTTTGTCATGGACTGGGTCACCTGTGATGCTCCATAAGGAAAACAGGTTCGTTTTGATTCAGATCTGGAGCTCCAGGGTGATGGCCTTGGTGTTGGCAGAGTTCTGAGGTGGTGCATGTAGCAGGCAGCAAGAGACCAGATGTGTTTGTGTCCCTCCCTCTCTTCCCCCATCCCCTTCCTGCTTGTCTTCTCTCTCCCTCTTTTTTTTTTTTTCCTTGCTATATGAATCCTTCAGAGTTCCATCATGGGGGTTCCACATTAATGGCCTAATCCTAATCTTTTTTTCAAAGGTTCCACCTCTAAATGCTATATTTGTGTTAAGTTTCTACTCTCTTGACACTTCACAGTGGAGACAGTCAAACCATTCTAGAATTGGTTTCTAAGAGGATAGGTACAACTAAGATGACTTTATCAAGGCCTAGCGTTCTGGACACCATCCTGTCCTGATGCACATGGCTAGAGAAGTGTGTATCACTGCAAGGATGGCTGGGCAGCTGTTCCAGACCCTGCAGCTGTGGGCATCGGGCTTGCCTCCTGCTAGCCAGGGCAAGTTGAGAGAAGAGGCTGCTGGAACCACTCTATCTAGACCTGGCTTCTTTTCTTTTGGTTTTGAGACAGGGTCTTGCTATGTATCCCTGGCTGGCTTGGGATTCTCTCATCTCCCTAGGGCTTTCTTGCTTGACCTTGGGTATTGGCCAGGCCTGACCCTTCAGCTGAGGTGCCTGGAGGCTTCTGTTGCAGACACTGGCTCTAGCAGGCAGCTCGATACCAGGGCCACCCACTCTCTGCCATGAAGCTTGAACAGGAGCATGTAGGTTTTCTTAACAAAAGCTAATGAGTTTTTCCCTTACCTTATTTTATTCATTCATTCATTTGTTATTTTTTGAGGCAGGGCCTCATCATGTAGCCCTGGCTGTCCTGGAACTCACTACCTAGACAAGGCTGACCTCAAACTCACAGAGATCTTCTTGCCTCTGCCTCCTGAATGCTGGGATTAAAGGTGTGAGCGGCCACCGACAGTGTTTTCTCCTTTTAAAAGTAACACTTGTTAAGGAGTATCTGAAAAATAAAGAAAACTTAGGAAAGAAGAATTGCTTATTGCTGTATTGCCCAAGCACGGTCCCGTTAGCATTGTAGTGCGTTTTCTTTTACTCTTGCCTTCTTTATGTTTAGATTATTATTTTTTTAATAATAATGTTGTCTGTACCCTGCTTTTCCTTTTTTTTCTACCTGTATTCTTTGGGAATATCATGTTTAGTTTACATTTGTGGTCTTGACCCCTTGAAGGCAAAACATTTCCTTTAATGAAATCCATAGATTTCTTTAGAGCCCCTTTTAAAAATTGGTGTGCGCGTGTGTGTGCGTGCAGAAGTGTGTAAATGTCATGACACACACGGGAGACACCTTTGAGGATTCTCCTCTCACCTTGTTAATCGGGTCTCTATTTCTTGTGTTCTGTGACTTCACATGGCTGGTCACCAACACCCTGGCTGTCTCCACTTTGTCATTGGAGTGCTGGATTAGAGATGTGTGCCATTCATTGCACACAGATTTTTAGTAGGTTCCAGGGATGGAACTCAGGTTGTCAGGAGTGCACAATCATCTTGCTAGCTCAAATTGGCTGAACTTGTGAATTTATGTTTTCTGTCTTCACCCTCTTTTTGAGGTAGTTATTCTAGTTTCTATATGAATCTGAACTTACATTTATTTACCTAAAACTTTCCTGAAACTTCAGACAGGCCTGTTCATTCTATTTCCTTTGGTTTGATGAACAAAGTTTTATTTTCTTCTTTGAACACTGCCCTCCTCTTCCTCCTAGAGATGCTCCTTTGGACAGTAACCCTGTCACTGTGCTCCCAACCCCCATGTGGACATGCCATATATCCAGCACTGGGTGTTTCGCTAGCCGCAAGGCGGGCATGTGCGCTGGAGAGAAAATTTCTCTCTCTGCCTTTCCCACACACATCTGTTCTTTTCTTTATTGCCCAGGGTACTCTGTTGAGTGCATCCAGGCTCCTCCCTGTCACCTAGTGCCTGCCTCCATCTTTCCCCTTCTTGACTTCTGCTGATCCCCTGTGACCCCTTCACTGGTGCTGTCCATGCATTGCTGTCACCACAGCTCCTGCTCCTGCTTCCCCTTGCTGAGTGAGTTTGTGTGACCTTCGCACTGTATTCATGCTGTGGGATTTACATGCTATAGTGATGTCAGGGTGGAGGTTAGCAGATGGCAACAAAACAGTGAGACCTGACATGTTCTAATGACTCCCTCCTTCCCACTCTCACTGGCCAAGCCAGTGGAGGGCAGGGGTTCCTTGAAGTATTTAAGGAGGGGGTCAAGGGGAATCAGGGGTGGGGCCCAGGTGCCGATGAAGCCTGTGACCTTTGCTGCTATAATATCAGTGTTTCACAAGCAGGGCGGTTCAGGAACCCACTTGCAGCCCATCAAAAATTGATTTAATTGCAATTTTTCCTCCAATTAGGAGCACTGGAGCCTGACTAATTGGAGTAATAGAGAGTAATAAGGCTCAGATAAAAGCCTTCCCCGCTTCCTTTGTATCTTATGTCAGTCCCGCCAGAGGTCAGGGAGCTTGCATATTCTATTAGGCAGCCCAGCCTTCATTTGTACAAATTAGTTTACCCAACAGTAATTAAAATGCCAATGCGGGTTGAAGAGGACTGAATACACTTGATGGGCATGTTGGTGAATGATGTGACAGCTCTGGTGGCCTCCCTTGCCAAAGTGTGTCAGCCTGGGCTCAGGCTGCAGGGGCCTAGGCCAGCTGGGTGGCTCTGGCCGTCCACGGGGCACAGCTGCTAAGAAAAAGCGCTTCTGCTGCCTGTCTCAGGGCCAGGCTCTTCTTCTTCTCCAGGTAGAATCATTTGTTCAACTTGTTGATTCATTTAGTCACTCGTTCAGGAACTTCAGGGACTTCAGGCAGACATTGTCCTATGTTCTGGGAACCCAAACAAAATTAACTTGATAAATAGCTCACATGCAAGTTGGTGGGGTGAGGGGTGATATAATGGAGTGTGGAATTAAGAGGGCCAACCCTAACCCTACTACTTGCTGCTCAGGTGAATAAGAGGCTTTTACTACCTCCCGAGCTTCCTAGTCTGTGGGGAAATGCTAGTAAAATACTTGCTTAACACCTTACACAGAGTAGGGGCTCAATGAATTACAGTTGCTTGGTAAGGTGATGCATGCTTGTAATAGTATACTTGGAGGCTGAGGGAGGAAGACTGAGAGTTCCAGGTTAGTCTGGGCCACGTCTCTAAACAAACAGTAAACGACAACCATCTGTCTGGAGAACTGGATCCAGTACTGTCCCCTAGTCAATACAAAACGTTCACATGTGCAAGTCTCTTCTTTAATAAATGCACACAGCCAGCAGCTGGTGTATTCCTGTAATCCCAGCACTTAGGAGTGAGAAGCAGAAGGACCACTGAAGTTTGATGCCACCCTGAGCTTCAGAGTGAGTTCCCAGTCAGTCAGGGCTCTCCTCTCCAAACCAAACCAAACCAGCCAAACCAAGTAAAGGGGCTGGAGAGATGGCTCATTGGTTAAGAGCACTTGCTGCCTTCGCATAGCCCCTGGGTTTGACTCTCAGCCCCATGAAGGGCAGCTCACAACTGCATGTAAGCCCAGCTCCAGGGTTGATGTCCCTTCTTACCCTCCATTTTCTGAAATTTCCTAACCTTCTGTTCTTCATCCTGCTACAGGACCCCCGATTTTCCTAGTGTCTTTCTTGATTGGACTCTGCGTCCACTCAGGGCCTTATGGCTTATGTGATGCCACATCTGCCTGAGGTAGGGCTAAGTGGCAGGTTGAGGGTCTGGGTAAGGGCTGAGAACGGGTGAGAAATTTTAGGCTAACTTTGTTATTAAAAAGAAAAAGTAAAAGCCGGGCGGTGGTGGCGCACGCCTTTAATCCCAGCACTCGGGAAGCAGAGGCAGGCGGATCTCTGTGAGTTTGAGGCCCGGCTGGACCGATAGCCTCCAAATAGCTTCCAAAACAATACAGAGAAACCCTGTCTCGTAAAAACAAAAAAACAAAAACAAAAAAAGTATAGCTTATTGAGTCTGAGGGACTGTCACTCCTCATCCGTGGGTAACTGCAGTGTGTTACTGCTCAGGTTTGAGAGTCTTTGATGATTTGGGGAGTACTCCTTTAAGAAGCAGAAGGACCAGTTTCACTGGCTGTTTGATTGGCTTCTCCCTGTTGTTTTTGAATTCTGGGAGGCCCCTTTCTGGTCAGTTTCATGGCTCTGTATTGAGTGCCCTTTGGGCTAGGCACTGCACTAGACACAGGAGTACATGTGGGCAGTAACCTAGGAGGAGCCATGGAAGGAATGCATGTGTTTCATTTCACTGATAAGAATTCTAACAGGCTTGGCATAGGATAAAGCGTGTGGGGACCATGGTGGATTCCATGGCAGGTGAGGGTGACTGAGGGTGGGGGGGCCGAGCCTGTTAACAGGTGGTGCTGAGAGTGTGATCGGGGTTTGAGCTGCTGATGCGGCTGTCTATGCGATGCCCAAGGCCAAGGGAAAGACTTGAGGCAGAAGTTCGGTTACAATGTCAACCGAGAGAGTCTGAACCGGAATGCTCGTTGGAAGGCTGTGCCACGGATCGAGTGCTCCCACATCCGACATGCCTGGGACCACACCAAATCCGTGTTGCAGAACCTGGCCGAGATGGGGTTGGCTGTGGACCCCAACAAGGTGGTTCCCCTCCGTAAGAGGAAGGTAAAGGCCATGGAGGTAGACACAGAGGGGAGACCCAAGGACCTTGTACTGAAGCCCTATGTGCTGAATGACCTGGAGCCAGAAGCCCGCCTCCCAGAGAAGAAAGGAAATACCTTATCTCAGGACCTCATTGAATATGTTCATTACATGGGGGCAAATCATGGGGAGGACTATAAGGCTATGGCCCGGGATGAGAAGAATTACTATCAAGATACACCAAAGCAGATTCGGAATAAGGTCAATGTCTATAAGAGCTTTTACCCAACAGAGTGGCAAACCTTCATCGGTTCTT
This sequence comes from Mesocricetus auratus, assembly GCF_017639785.1. NCBI lineage: Eukaryota > Metazoa > Chordata > Mammalia > Rodentia > Cricetidae > Mesocricetus > Mesocricetus auratus. The sequence goes on from NW_024429182.1 coordinate 15,929,730, forward strand.
GGCAGAATAAGAAGATGGAGGTTGACTGAGTGGTGGGCACCCCCATGCTTAGGTCTCTGGACCAAAGAAGCCAAAGCAAGGAGTATATTGTTTCAGACGATGCTGGTAAAGTCCTATAGAATCAGACTTTACACACTTACACACACACACTCGTGAGAAGAAACTTTTTTTTTTTCTAGAGAAAGAGGGTCTTTCTAATAGCAGTAGATGACCTGGAACTCAGCTTTGTAGGCTGGGCTGGCCTCAAACCCAGAGATCCACCTGCCTTTGCTCCGAGTGCTGGGATTCAGGGGAAAGTTGCGCCCCCACACCTAGCTGGAGAAGGAACTCTTTAGAGGCCATGGCTTATGCTCTCTTGGGCTCAGAAAGGCCAGGGCTTGCTGCTCAGTGTCCAGAGGTGATGCTTTGATTGTGATCTGTACATGTAAAGAGCATTTTACCTGTGTAATGGGGTTTTTGTTGTTGCTATTTTGAGACAGGGTTTCTCTGTGTAGCCCTGACTGGGATTAAAGTCATGTGCCACCAAAAAAGAAAAAAAAGGGGGGGGGGGGAGGGGGAAGGAAAGAGAAAGGAGGTGAAGAGACACAGAGAGAAGACAGAAGAGAAAGGGGAGACAGGAAAAGTCCAGTCTGCCCCAGGGGAACAATGGAGGAGAGTGTAAATGGGTGGGGTCTCTCTTTTAAAGGGGTCCTTTGCACCTGCGTACAGACTAGTAGTCATGGAACCCTGGGCTGACCAGGGTACTGCCTGAGTGCATTCTGCGAGGTGACAGGGGCAGCCAGCATAATGCCTGAATCCTTTCACCCAGCATAGTGAAAAGTATGGTACAAACCCAGCACAGACATCAGGCTGGCCTCTAGCAAGCAAAAGATCAGGACAGGTTTTACATTAGGGAGCAAGTGAAAGGTTCAGGCATTACGCTGGCCTGCCCTGTTACCTGGCAGGATGCACTCAGGCAGCACTCTGGCCAGCCCAGAGTTCTGTGAGAACCACGCAGGTGCAAAGGACCCCTTTAAAGGACTGACCCCTGCCGGCTTACGCTCTCTCACTCTCTTACTCTTTTACTCTCTCTTACTCTCTCTCTGTCTCTGTCTCGCTCTCTCTCATATCTTATCTCTCTCTCTGCTCTGTACGGGTTAGTTACCTCTCACCCCCTTTCTCTCCCTGTCTACCAATAAACTCCACGTGGGATCATTGAGTTACGGTTTGTGTCTCATTACTGGATAAACCTAAACATTTTAACAACAGCAAGGGCTGTGGAGCTTAGAGAACTGGAGGTGAAACTTGCCAGTAGGCATAGCCCCCCCATCCCATCCCACCCCCCTTTAGGTTTTCAAGACAGGGTTTCTCTGTGTAAGAGCCCTGGCTGTCCTGGAACTTGTAGACCAGGCTGGCTTTGAACTCACAGAGATCTCCTGCCTCTGCCTCCCAAGTGCTGGGATTAAAGGTGTGTGCCACCACCTCCAAGCACCAATTGCTCTTCCAAACATTCTATCAAGATGGGACTGGGAAGGTGCTGAGTGTTGGCAGCCCTGTCTGGGAGCCCTGTTTCAGACTGGCCATGCTCACCTCTCAGTATGTCTTCAAATGTGGCATCTCCTGCTTTTGCCACACTCTTCCTAATGACCATAGGCATTGGGAAGAGAGCAGGCAGAAAGCAGAGCCGCAGCAGTGGGAGAAGTCCCAGGAGCACGGGACTGCGTCTGTAGCTAGCTCGACTCCTGGACACCAGGTAGTCCCTTGAGTTGGTCATGCTCCCCAGCTGATCCATCTATCTTCGGTCTGAAGCTCACATGGCATTTCTGTTACTAAACTCTTAGGCTTCACAGCATCTAGACAAAGGGGAAAGGACACCTAGGCAAAGAAGGAAACATTTATAGGTATCTTTTATAGGCTATAAAAGAGGTGAGGGGCCCTCTTCTTGGTAGCAGATGGCCAGGGGTGAATGGGACAAACAGAGGACAGGAGTCCCTTGGGAAGGGTTTGCATCCCCCATCCCTACCCCACGGCTGGGAGGTCAGGACTGCTGGAGTGGCAGGGATTAACTTCCAGGCTCCTCCCCCACCTCTCTCTATTGATTTACCTTGAGACTAATTTAGGCCTGTGGCCAAGGGGCCCAGAAAGGCTTCCTCAAGAGATGTCTATGTCTGTGCTGGCGCCCTTCACCTGGCCCTAACTCCTCAAGTCTGGAGAGCCCAATTGCCTGCTCCAATGATTTCCAAGTAGCTATTATGTTTCCAAGCCACGGTAATTGGCTTTACCAGTTATTAATGGGTTGCTCTAAAGAGAAAATGCAGGAGGAGCAAGGCGAGGGTAACACCTCCTGGCTCCGCAGTTTGGTTCCTTGGTGTCCAGTGGCTGCTGCCCAGGCTAGGAATCACTTGGGGCATGCCAGGCAAGAGAGGCTGTTTGTCACTGCCACTTCGTGTAGAATGGCTGCTGGCTGTGCTGTACAAGAAGCGGAAACTGGGATGCTATCATCTCCCTGGAGGAAGCCTTGCAAGCCTGAGGCTTGAGAGCCCCGGGATGTCTTGTTTGGATGACACGTGGATACTAGTCTACAGTTTTGATAGTAAACCAGCCACTTGGCCAGTGCCAATGCAGACATCCCTCATCACCAACTGGCAGCTGGCTGCTCACCTGATGTATTGTCCAAGCCACTGTCCCTTTCAGAGCCTTCTCATAGAACTCTGCCTCCCACTGACATGTTGGGAACAGAGAGCACAGGTGCTGGGCAGTGCAGGCCAATGGCCTGCTTGCCTACATGGTTTACTACGTGTCATTAGTGTATCCAGAATTCTTTCCCTTGTGCAGGACATTTAGGGACCCAGCCCATCCCTGCCCCAGTGCTTTTAACTTTAGTGACTGAGATGAGGTTTCTTTTCTTTCTCTTTGTTTTGTTTTTTGAGACAGGGTTTCTCTGTGTAGTCCTGGCTGTCCTGGAACTTGCCCTGTAGACCAGGCTGGCCTCAAATTCACAGAGATCCACCTGCTTCTGCCTCCCTGTGTGCTGGGATCAAAGGTGTGCGCCACCATGCCTGGTTTCCCAACTCTGAAAACTCCTTCAGGAATGTTTCCAGCTGATTGGGGTATCACTTGTCAGTTCCCAGAGGATATCCCCAGAAGGCTATGGCACTGAGCCTCAAGTCTCTAACAGCTATATCTTTAATAAGCTCACTCACTGCACTTCCTTGGGCTCAGAACTGGTCGGAGGTCACGTGGTTCCAGCCAAACAGCTGGGTCATCTATGGTTGAACCTGTAGGCCTCTAGTCAATCTTGGGAGGTTGAATCCCTCTCCATACACCAAGGCACCAAGCTACAGTCTTTTCCAGGGTTCTGTGGTACTTCCTCATTCTCTCAATGTTTCTTTTTCTGGCTTAACCCCATGATCCCTGGGGAAAGAGCTCTGCATTTCTAATGTTAGCCATTTCCGCCACAAGTTCTGACAAGCCAGCCAGCTCCAACTCTGTTCTCCTTTTGTTTGGCAGCTCTTTTGTGACAGGAACAGCTTGTTGTGGGCACTTCTCACCTCTGAGAATCTGGGACCTCAACAGGTAAGAGATTCCTAAACCCACAGTGGTATTCAGTGGGGGCAGGGCTAGGAAAGCTGGGGGACAAAGGAAGAGCTAGCTACCAGTCCCTGCCAGTTTGTCCCCCCCACACCAGAGGAGGCAGGGGAGAGAGCACCTCCCACCAGCAGCTGCACTGCCTTTCTGGGGAGACAGTTGAGATCACTGTAACAGGCGAGTAATTTCATGTAGGATTGATAGTAGCCACTTGGATTTAATATATCTTCTGAAGAGTGCCTGGCAATGTAATCTATCCTCAGAGGGGATTTTTATAACATAAAATATTTCAAAGGTGGCCTACAGAACTCATAAAAATAATTGTGTAGGGCAATTAAACTACAGCCAGGTTCTCTTCACAGTTCTCCAATTGGCAAGATTAACACACTCTTACTGATTGTCCGCCATTCTGTTTTTGTCTGTTTGGTTGGTTTTTTTGAGACAGGATTTCTCTGGCTGTGCTGGAACTTACTCTGTAGACCAAGCTAGCCCCAACTCACAGAGATCCACCTACTTTTGCCTCCCAAGTGCTGGGATTAAAGGTGTGTGCCACCACTGCTAGCTTGGTTTTGTTACTTTTTAAACCAAAAACCTTTTTTGGGGGTGGTGGGGGGAGTTTGAGGCAGGGTTTCTCTGTGGCTTTGGAGGCTGTCCTGAAACTCACAGAGATCTGCCTGCCTCTGACTCCGGAGTGCTGGGATTAAAAGTGTGTACCACCACCACCTGTCTTAGCCAAAAACTTTTATTTTGAATTAATTCTAGATTCGTAGCAAGTTATAAACTAGAACCAAGGGGTACTTGTGTTGTTAAAATGTTTAGGTTTATCCAGTAAGGAGACACAAACCTCGACTCAACAATCCCACGTGGAGTTTATTGGTGGACGGGGAGGGAAAAGGGGGGTGAGAGGTAACCAACCCGTGTGGAGCAGAGAGAGAGACAGAGTAAGATGAGAGTAAGAGTGTAAGAGGGAAAGAGAGTAAGAGCAAGAGCAAGAGCAAGAGCGAGTAAACGGGCAGGGGTCAGTCCTTTAAAGGGGTCCTTTGCACCTGCCTGGTTCTCACAGAACTCTGGGCTGGCCAGAGTGTTGCCTGAGTGCATCCTGCCAGGTAACAGGGCAGGCCAGAGTAATGCCTGAACCTTCCAACTTGTATAACATCTTATGAAATGTAGTGTGTCAAAAGCAGGAAATTGACATTGGTACATCCCATAAGCCTTTCTTCTGATTAGTGCCTCCAGCCATAGTCAAGATATACATTCCTCCTCATACACCCTTCATGCCTGCTGTTCTAACTCCCTACAACCACTTAGATGCTTGCCTCTAATTTTGTTATTTTGAAGATAGGATATAAATGGAATTGTATAGTATGTGACCTTTTTTGTTTTGTTTTTGGAGACAGGGTTTCTCTGTGGCTTTGGAGGCTGTCTTGGAACTCACTTTGGTAGACCAGGTTGGTCTCGAACTCACAGAGATCCACTTGCCTCTGCCTCCCGAGTGCTGGGATTAAAGGTGTGCGCCACCACCGCCCGGCTGTATGTTACCGTTTTTAAGTTTTACTTATGTGTAGGGTGTTTTGCCTGTTTGTGTGCCTGTGCACATCCCATTGTGCCTTCAAGCACTGAGCACAGAGTCCTCTGCTCAGCACCAGGTCAACTTCCAGCCAGCATTGGTAGCTCAGAGACCCACAGGGCATGGAGTCCGCATTCATACCTGTTCCACAGGTGCCTACAGATCAGAGTCACCTGAGAAGCATGCTGCACTGGGAGCCCAGGAAAGGGGTTTGAAAGGACGAGGGGTCTTTAGAAGGACCATCTGTGAGGTCAGCATCAAAGGCACAAAGGGGGCAAGAAACCCCAGCTGTACCTAGGAAGGGAGAAGGCTCAGGACACAGACAGGCGAGGCTCACACAAGCTGGTCATCTGAAGTTCAGGGAGAGCAGGAGGGACTGCTAAACTGGAAACCATCCCTGAACTCCAACTTCAGGACCAGTTGCTCTATGTCTCCAATCTGGATGTGATCCACTAATTTCCAAAACCTTGAGTCTGACCACCTATACAGAGAACCTTGGTGCCACGCCTTTGGTCTTTGGGAGACAGATCAGATGCAAGTGGGAGGGAGAAGAGGGCTCCTGGGGCCGTCTCCTCACCTGCAGCAAGCCGTTGGTGCTAGAGGCTCCAAGCCTGTTATGAGTTGGATGGTCGGGAGGAGATCCCTGCCTGTCAACCTTCCAGTTTCTGCTTCTCATCCCTGTAGTAACCGGGTCTTACACTGGTAAGACTGAGTGGGGGTAGCCCCAGGGGAAGAGCAGCCATACATGTTGTACATATCAGAATCTCATTCCTTTTTATTACTGAGAAGTATAGTAGTCCATGTGCAGAGGCGCCAAAGTTTCTTTCCCTGGTGAAGAACATTACCCATTAGGGACATGTGAGTTGTTTTCAAGTATGACTACTGCAAATAAATATCTACTTATGCATAGTGTCTATGTGGGCATACTTTTTTTTTTTTTTTTTTTTTTTTTTTGGTTTTTCGAGACAGGGTTTCTCTGTGGCTTTGGAGGCTGTCCTGGAACTCTTTCTGTAGACCAGGCTGGCCTTGAACTCACAGAGATCCGCCTGCCTCTGCCTCCCGAGTGCTGGGATTAAAGGCGTGCGCCACCAACGCCCGGCATATGTGGGCATACTTTTTCATTTCTTTTTTTTAAGATTTTTAATTTATTAATTTATTTTTCACATTCCAATCCCAGTTCTCCCTCCCTCCTACATTTTCATTTTTTACCAAACTTTTTTCAGCACATCTTCGCCGTTTTGCATTTCCACCAGCAGGGCACAAGGTATCTGGGTTTCCTTATGTCTTGACCAGTGTTTTTGTATTGCCACGGTTTTTTTATTTAGCTGTTTTAGTACATGTTATAATATGATTTTAACTTGGTTTCCTCTGATAGCTAATGATGTTGAACATACGTTCATGTGCTTATCTGCCATCTGAATGTCCTGTTTACAAAATGCTAATTCATGTCCATGTCCATTACATTGCTTTTCTACTGTTGAGTTTTGAGCTTTATATAGTCTAGACATTCGCCCTTTGTCAAATATTAAAAATATTTTCAAATATATAGGTATCTTCCCCTAATCTGGACCTTGTCTTTTTGACCTTTTAATTTAATTGTCTTCTGCAGAACAAATTTTAAATATTTATGTGTATATGTTTTGTCTAAATATCTGTCTGGGCACCATGTGTGTGCTGGGTGCTGGAGAGGCCAGAAGATGGTGTGGGATCTCCTGGAACTGGAGTTACAGACAGTTGTGAATGGCCATGTGGATGCTAGGAACAGAGTCTGGGTTCTTTGGAAGAGCAGCCAGTGTTCCTAATTATTGAGCTGTCTCTTGAGCTCTCAAACTTGAAACTTTGATCCATTCTAAGTTGTGATTTTTCCTCTAATCAGCTGTGCCACACCTGAAACTCTTCAGCTATCCTGCATGGGAAGAGGGGTCTGCTTCTTCAGCCTGCATGGGAAGAGGGGTCTGCTTCTTCAGCCTGCATGGGAAGAGGGGTCTGCTTCTTCAGCCTGCATGGGATGAGGGGTCTGCTTCTTCAGCCTGCATTGGAAGAGGGGGCTGCTTCTTCAGCCTGCATGGGAAGAGGGGTCTGCTTCTTCAGCCTGCATGGGAAGAGGGGGCTGCTTCTTCAGCCTGCATGGGATGAGGGGTCTGCTTCTTCAGCCTGCATGGGAAGAGGGGGCTGCTTCTTCAGCCTGCATGGGAAGAGGGTCTGCTTTTTGCTGTCTCTTCCCCAGCTGCTCTAGCTCTGTCTCCTCTCCTCCCCCTCTCTAGGGAAGAAGGGAGACACCGCATGTCTATTTTCTGAATCACATGCTCCACAGCTAGTCTCCCCAGGTGATTTCCCAACACAAGGTGCTTAGTAGAACGATTTTCTTCTACATTCTCATGATTATCTGAGAACAGGGACAGGATGCTCAGGATCTCCTCAAGTTACATTGCCTTTCTGGTCAGTTCTGAGAGGCAGAATGCCCACTCTTTGAGGTGGATTTGCTTCTTGGATTCATAGGCCTGGACAAGAAGCAAACTGAATCCCTCTCCTGGACAGCAGGTCCCTGGGTGTCTGGAAACCTGGTGCCTGTCCCTCTACGCTCTTCTTTTTCCCAGGCCCACCATTTTAGCTCCTTAGTTGTTCTTCACAAACAGAGGTCATCAATTAACAGTAGCTAGCTTTGGGCTCCAGTTAATGAAAATCTAATTCAAACCACTCTATTAAGAATGGAATTATGATCGGAGGTGGCAAAGAGCCCAGAAGTTGGGGGTGGGGTTGATGGGTTTAGTGGCCCATACCACAAGGGCCGCATTCACCTGCTTTCTCTTTGGGATCTCAGTCATGGTGTCTTTTGCCCTGCATTCAGGCTTAATTAGAACAGTGCCACTCACTCATAGGGCAGCATTCAAAAAGAAGGAAGGCTTGTCTGTGTGTAGGGCCGCTTCCTCAGAACTGCTGAATAGAGTTCTCCTCACATCCAATTGTCAAAACTATGTTCAAGGATCCTAAACCACACCTGGCGAGGGACAAGGAGACGTCTTGAGAGAAGAGTCAGCCTCTTCCAGACATATTGGTCCTGGCAGAGAGAAAGGCAGGTGCTGCAGAATCAGGTCTGGTTAACAGGAAAGAACATGTGCAGTGGGTCAGCGGTGCCCTACAGAGTTGACCTCAGGACCATTCTACCTTCAAGTGTGTGAAGCAATCCCTCTGAGCACTGACCAGTCCAAGTGTGGTCCCATGTCAGATGGCTCTCGCCCTCCTCACTTTAGATCTCCTTTTGTGGGGCTGGAGCAATGACTCAGTGGTTAAGAGCACTGGCTGTTTCCCCAGCGGACCCAGGTTTGATTCCCAGCACCCACGTGGTGGCTCCCAACCATATTATTACAGTTCCAGGTATATCTGTCAGCTTATCCTGGCCTCTGAGGACACCAGCTATGCCAATACACATAAACTATATTTGCTTTTATTAATGCATTTGGTGGTCACATCACCCACTGTCAGCTTAGCTAAAACTTCTAGGGCTCCTGTGGTCTCATGTCCTTAGGCTGTTGGCATCTTGCATGTTGTGGAATTTGTTCCCATGGGTTTATTCTGTAGAACTGCCGCCAGTCCTTCCCCCTTGAGAGTGAGGCTGAGGCAGGAGGGGCCCTCACTGTGGGACTATGTGTTGGAAGCCATGGGAGCTGAGGGAGCCCTGGCTGTGTGGCCTGAGAGGTTCACACCCCAAAACTACATTGCATCACATCAGCTTCATCCGGGGCCTCTCTAGACTTTGCTTTCCACATTGGGGACTAAAAAATGGGAATCTGTTGTTCCCGACTACCAGTAGTTATGATTAAATCTATATTATATATTAATATCTATGAAAAATGCCCCCACTGCTGGCACCTACATCCTTTGCTGTCTCCCACAGTACTGAACAGTTTGTGGAGACCTGACATCTGAAACCTGTGCTGCCACCAGTAGAGGGAGAGGAGACTGCTGACCTCACAGCAAAGAAGGGTCTTGCTAGTGCGGCTGTGGTCCAAGGATGAGCATTGTGCCGGCAGTTTCTGTTTCAGTTAGTCATACAGTTGGGACTCATGCGCCATCCCCTCTGCCTGGGCCCAGCTCAGGGAGGGTGGTTAGCAGAATCTCAAAGACTGGATGATCTGTGGGTCTGGGCTGCATGCCTTTTAATCCCAGCTTTTGGGAGGTTGAGGCAAGTAGATCTCGTGAGTTTGAGGACAGCCTGGTCTCCATTGTGAGTTCCAAGACAGCCAGAGCTATACAGAGTCCCTGTGTCAACAAAACACACACACACACACACACACACACACACACACACACACACACGCACGCACGCACGCACGCACGCACGCACGCACGCACTCACACGCGGAGGGATGATCTTTGAGCTGCCTGTGGTTGCCGTGGAAGGATCAGGATGGTGTTCTAAAGGACTGGCTCTTTGAAACTCAGCCCAACACTGACACTTCACTGAACTCAAAATGAACCCAAGTAAAAATGGGCACAAGACAACTAAGGCCTTGGGTTGCACTGGAACCAAGTGAGTTACTATCACTGTATTCTCTGGCCACTTTCTGGGCTCTGCATGTGACAGGGTCACCCTAGATATTATGTGGCATTGTGTCCTCTCTAGCCCTAGACTGTCCTCATCAGCCATGGGAAGAGCCAGACCTTGTGCAAACATCTGCCCGGTATCCATAGCTGTGCACAGTTTGGAGAACCTAGCAGGGCAGAGGGAGGCAGTACCCTGGTGGGAGGAAATGGATGGCCAGGGCAATTCTGGAGCTGTCTTTCCTAAAGAAGCCCCGGCAGATAATAAAGCCATGTAGAAAACAGGATTAAGGTAATGAACAGGCAGGACCAAGTTTGATCTTTCAATAACACCAAAGCCTGACTGACAGGCGGTCTGCAAGGTGGAGTGGTATTCCGGCAGGACGCTGGCTGGGTGGAATGCGGCACTGGCTGGATGCTTTGCTTTTAACCTGTCACTGCCGAAACCTGAGCATGGAATGGATTTTCTTTTATGTGTGTGCTGACTTGGGGGTGGCTCTCAGTATCTGGGCTACCCTTCGGTGACGGTGGGGGCTGGGACACGCAGGAGGTACAGCTACCCCACTAGGCATAGGTTCTGCCATCTTTGGAGCTATTGCCACATTGACTTCTCAGGGACCCATCCCAAGCTGCCTGTACTAAGCTTAGACTGCCCACATGGCCCTTCACGGTACCTAGAGGCTAAGCAGGGAAGAGGGTGAGGAAGGGCTGGCTGGAGCTTGCCTGTCCTATCTGCTTTTCAGCCTTTCCCTCTGTTGGAACAGCACTGTAGATTAAGCCCAAGGAGAGGGATTTCCGATGAGGAAGCTGGGACCCCTCATTCAGCTGAAAGGTGCACAGGACAGTTCCTGATAGCTGATGGCCTTTCAGGCCCAGTGCCCAGTCCTCAAGTGCCGACAACCCCCTAGTGACAGCCAACCATGGAAGCAGTCTTGTCAGGTTCTGAGGAACTCTGCCAAAGCCCTCCTGTTCCTTAGCTTGAAGCTTGGAGGAATCAAAGTGTACTTCGTGTCTTACATCTATATCTCAATAAGGGACTTGGCTAGAGCCCAGGGAGTGCCAGGTGTTGGCTGTGTGGCACACACCTTCCAGCTGGTCCAACATCACCTTCCACCACTATGAGCCTGTTGTTGCTGTAGGATTTGCTTTTTCTACCAAGGGGCATTGCGCTGGCTGGATCTAGCATTGGTCACTAAGAGCAGCATACTCAGGCTCTCCCTGTGGCTGGGGACAGGTAAACTACAGGGTGGAGAAACTTGTCACGACTCCAGACCTGAAGGTGTCACAGGGGGTCCAGCCATTGGCCCTCCGCCATCCCGGGGCTGTGAAGTGGGGAAGCAGGTTGAGGGCTTTTGGTGACTTCACTGTTCCTAAGGCATTGAGCCTTTTGGGTACTGCCATCTTGTAGGCATGCATTCACATGTCCCTGAGGTCAGGGTCATCCCTGCTTTCTGTTATGCTTTCGTCTCTATGTTGAAGCTACTGAATCTCTTCTTAACCAGGGAAAGGGAAGAGTGTGTTTCCACCTGCTTAGGCTTGCCTTTGCTTGGGGCAACCCCATGCCTGGACCCAATCTCTGCCTAAGGAAACCCCCTGTGTCAGCACTAGCAGGGCCCCCTCACAAAGCTCTCTCTGATCTGTCCCCATGGCCTTTTCCATTGAGTACTGAGTTAGCACACTTGTAAGGGCTACATGGTCAGCTCCAGGTATGGTGGAACTGTAACTTTGTCTTGCACTAGCACAGGGTATGGATACAGTGCATTTGCTAACAACAGAGTGGCAGGGCACAAGGATGGAGATGGAAATTGGGATCATCACAGGCTGGTGTGCTGAGGACACCATGTATGCCCCATTCCACCCAAATGTGGCTTTGTCTCCCCTGGCCTTCCTCTTCCCCGCCCCGTGCAGGGCCTGGCCCTCAGTCAGGGTGATTATGGGGACTGCCCCTCTTGAAAGTCCCTGCCTTCTCCTTTGAAAGTATTACTGACAGCTTTTTCATTCTCTTTTTTCTTTACTTCTTTAAGGAACCCTGTAATTTCTTATTCTTTCTCCCCCTCTGCTTTTGCTTTCTTGTCCCCTCTGTCCCCCTGAACTCTTTGAAATTGGCTCTCTGCCTGCTGACACCAAACTGATACTTTGCGTTTCACTTCTCCTTATCCCTTTATGGCAACAGATGTTGAAATTTTGTATCCTTTTATCTGCCCGGCTGCCCTTTCCTGTAATTACGTCGCCTTGTTAGCAGTACAAAGTGGGCTGCCTGGCTGCCTGGCCTTTGAGCCATTGTGTCTGAACACGTGTGCTCTGGTGGGTGCTGGAGGGGATGCATGCTCACACACACGCATGTGACAGCCACTGTGTGCCTCCTCCCCACATCACCCTCCTCCCTACATCATCATCATCCCCACATTCAGATCTGGGGCAATGTGGCAACTTGAGTTTGATCCCCAAAACCCCCATGTATGGCAGGAGATAATGGACTCCTTTAAATTGTCCCCCAGCTTACGTAAGCACACTGTGGCAACCCCAACCTTTCCAAGGAATGTTCGAAAAAAAATTTTTTTTAAAAATTTGGGATATGTTGCCTTGATTCTTTTACTTCCATTGAGGATCAGTCCCTTAGGCACCTTAGGTAACAGAGGCCTGCGAAGTACAGGTGAGGACCTGAAGGTGGACCTTGTATCTGCTGGGCAGGGCCGGGGCTTGCAGCCAACTTGACCCTCCTGTTCCCATAGGGGCAAGTCACAGGACTCCTGACATGTGGCAGGGTCCACTCACCCACGGCAGAACAGTGAGAGACCAAGACACATCTGGTACTGGTGCTCCATTGTTGCAGGAAAAAGTGGTAGATTTGGAGGCTTAAAGAACACGAAGTTAGCCAGGTGTTGGTGGCGCATGGCTTTAGCCCCAGCACTCAGGAGGCAGAGACAGGTGGATCTCTGTGAGTTTGGGGCTAGCCTGATCTACAGAGTGAGTTTCAGGACAGCAAAGGCTACACTGAGAAACTCTGCCTTGAAAAACCAAAGTGGGAAAGAACAGAGAGAGAGACCTCGGGCCTATTCTCAGGAGCACATGAGCCAGTGTGTGTGAAGCATGTGTAGTGCCAGTCAGTGACTCAACCCTGAGCTGCCGCAAGGTAGCAGCTCCTTTCTCTGCCACACAGTCATCTCCATTCCTGTCAGGGTACCTCCAGGCTGGGTCTGCAGCTCAGCCTGGATTCTGTCTTCTTGGTATGAGACTTAGGATATTTCCCACTGTAGCTTTGGCTTTTTATTACCAATCAGAGGTCTGACTGGAACTACTACTTTGCCCCAAAGCCACACAGCACTTTTCGCCAGGTAGGGATGTGTGTGTACCTGCAGGTCTCTGGGGACCAGGTGCCAGAGACTGCCATGCACCCCTCACAGCCTCATCACCTTTGCTGTTGTCTGTCACAATCCCGTCATTAACTAAAGAATCACTCATTCCCCTCACCCCATATCGTCTATTCATCCTTATAGAACGTTCTATCTTTCTCTGTATTGTTGGTGGGGTATAAATTTAGACTTCTCTCCTTACTGCACAGTGTCTCCTTCATGGTGCAGCTCACATCTCCTGCAGTTTCTGTGAAAGCACAATACCTTGCTCAATTAATGGTTAAGGGAGGAGAAAAGAGGGAAAATTACGCATTCTTTAGTGACCCCTGGGATTGATTTAACTTACAGGCCATTTGCCCTTGGAGAGAAGAGATAAACTGCTTGCCATACTTCAATCTTTAAAAACTACTTCTGAGGTTCAGGGTGGCACATGCCAGACGAGGCATCCTGACACCTGAAGGGAAGCAGCGTGTCCATGCACAGGACTCCAGGGACCACCAGACACCAGTGCTAAAAGTAACTGGTGTGGGAGCCACAGCTTGTGTCACTGTGGGCTGGGAGCCTCAGAATACTCTAGTGCAAGAGGCCTGTGCTGGGTGCTGGCCAGAGAAGGGCAAGGACAGGGCTAAGAGTGAGGCAGGCCTGGCGTGTAGACTTGGCAGGGTTCGGGATGGAGGGGCAGGGGAATGCCAGTGCCAACTGGGTTACTGTGGCTGATGGCAGTACATTATTTACTTTTTCTTCCTATTGGTCAACAGGAGAGACTCTTCAAGGAAATGGTCCCATTCCCCTTTCTCCTGCACTGGTACCAGAGGCTGTGCCATGGGAACAGCATTCCTACTTAGCCTGTCTCATTCATCAGGCTCACCCTGCAGGCTGCCCCATCTGTCTTTATCTTTCCCTGGGTGGAGAGAGAATTGCTGGAGTCAGGCTCAGGAGCCTAGGGTGTGGAGGTCTCCAGCCCTCGGCAGCTCCTGGAGGCCATGCTTTGTCTACAAGAGCTGGGACGGAAGGGGCTTCTTTGTGTGGCTCTCCATAGTGACAAGCCCAGTTGTTGCTCCTGTCTTGGCCTGGGGCTCTGAGCAACAGCCCCGTTCCCACACAAGTTGTGGGACAGCCAAGGCTACACACACACACACACACACACACACACACACACACACACACACACACACACACACACACACACACACACCTCCTTGCCCCCTACAGTGAGAGGCCGAGAAACATTCTTAACATTCTTTCCAGAGAAAAGGGGTGAAATGTCTGAATTTGGGGGTCACCACGTTATACAAATTGCAATCTAATCGTTTTTACAAGAACACACTTGCAGTGAGAAAAACAGCACAGGAGGGGACAAGGAAACAGACAGAGTGTGTAGGGCTATTGTTGGGACAGTCTCTCCCTCCATCACAAGTTAGGCTACAGTTTTCTGCTTCAATTGGGCCTGGGGTGGGACCAAAGGGCCCATGTTGCCATTTCTGTTTGTTTTCCCAAATGAAAGCCCCAGCAGGGCTCCTGTGGCACTGCTCGGCCACTGTTAGAAGAGAAGAGACAGCCACTTCCCAGAGCCTGGCCCATCAGCTGATGCTCTCAGCTCTACCTTGCAGTGCCGTGACAGCGCCCAGGCACCTGAGCTCCAGGCCAAAGAAACCGCATCTTTTATTGGTGGCTTAAAGTGTGTGTGTCCACTTGGGAGTCCCAGAGAAAGTAAAGCAGAAACGGCTCAGGCCTGCTAGCAGATAAAGGGCTGGGCCTTTGCATCTCCCCAGACTCCTCGGGCTGTGCAGCATCCGTGGCTACTCGGGCAGTGGACAGGACCCAGATTGGTGGCTCGGTGTGGATGTGGCCTCTCTCTTCCGACCCACCAGCAGTGGGCACCCAGCTCTGAGCCTCTCAGGATCCCAGCAACAGGGTGGGCAGGCAAATGGGGCTCCCTGGACTCCACCCCTACACCCAGTCTTTCATCTTGTATTTTAAACAAACATGAAATTACTTCCATAGATTAAAGGGGAGAGAGGGCTCCTCAATCACTCCTTACAGTCTCGCTAATGGAGTGGGCAGGGTCCCAAAATCCGGAAAGGAGGGAGGGCTGTGGAGTGAGACAGCTCCCACCTGGTGTTCACAAACGCAAGTGGGCCTCTGAGATGGGACCTCCCACCCCATGGCTGTCATGGTTGGTGGCTGCCCTAGAAAGGCAGGACCTCTCTAGGAGCAAGGCCTAGTGATCTTACAGACACGGACCCAGGGAGATGTCTCCTGGTCCCCCAGGAGCCCTGAAAGATGCCAACACTGGGCCATTGTATATATCAGGGCTATCCCTGGGAAGGTGGCTGGCACAGAGGTGCCAGTTTGGGATTTAACCCTTCAATGGACAGCAATAGTGTTCCTTGGAGGCCTTCCCAGTGTTCACGGTGAAAAGCTAAGTAGGTAAAGAGAGAGCCCCAGCCTCCTCCTTCAGTGCTTTTTAAGATGGATGCCTTTGGGGGAGCAGGCTGGGTGAGAGTCTGAGTGATGGGTACAGCCTGGGCCTGAAGTCTACATTTAAACACACGGCTGGCAGCCCAGCCTGCTCCAAGCCCCTGACGGGACACTGATCAGGCCAAAGTTGTACTCTTGAGTCCATGAAATCCACTCTTGTCCTGTGCCCAGGCCTCCGACCTGAGCATCCCTGGGGTTCGTCCTTTCCTGTCAGACCGTGAGGGCCGTGGAAAGGAAGCTGAGGCATTGGGCCCAGAGGGTGCGTCTTCTCCTTATTCCCTCCACATTCTGCAGAAGTTCAATGCATCCACCATTCCCTGGCCACAAGGATTAGCTGGTGCACTTGATGTTGAGGGTCAGTTGCTAGGGCCAAGGGGCCCCCCTACGTGGTTGCTAGGGGTCTGGCATGGGGCGAGAGGTCTGCCCACTGCCGCGGTCACGGAGGGAATTACACAGTCACAAAGAAATTGTTCTTCTCAGTAATCTGGTCTCGGCCACCGGGTGGGGTACGGGTGGGGGAGCAGGCTGGAGCCCAGCAGGCTGGGGGCTGTGATCACGGAGGCGTGCTAGCCCTGGGCTGGGGGCCAGAGGCCGAGAACACCAGGGACCAGCACACTAAGCTGCTTTCTCAGCTATTTCTGCCGCTGGACACAAAGGTGTTTACTTGTTTTAACATCTCCTAGGACTCCCCTTTCTCCCTTTGTGTGGTCTTTATCCCCAATAAGGTTTGAGCCCCAGATTACAGGCAGGAATTAAGGCCCTGGACTCTGGCAGCTCAGAGCTGCCTGACCTGCCAGATCAAGGAGTATAAAGTAACCAAGTGTGTGCTTGGGAGGGGGGCCGACCCCTTCCTTCAGCAAGACCCATTCATTGCCACAGAGGGAGCCGGCAGCCAGCATGCAGGTGTGATGGAGGAGGGCTGCTACATTTGCCCTACTGAGGCTTCAGCTAGGGGCTGGGGTACTGGGGGGAGGGGGTTGGGTAATTTCCTATTTGGAGGTTCAGTGGCTAGGTGTCTTCTCCCTCAACCCTCTTTCGGGGAGCACCCCCAGGTGATGGAGAGCTATGTGTGCCCAAGACCTGATGCCATTTGCAGGGTGATGTCATTTGCATGGCCAAGGTGGACAGTCTTTCACTTTCTGCCCTTCTTGTCTCCCCCAGTGGGCAGCTGATCACACATCTGGGCAGTGATTTTCCCCCAGGAGCTGGAGTCCTGGATGTCATGTATGAGTCCCCCTCTACACTGCTGTCCTGTGGTTATGACACATATGTTCGCTACTGGGACCTCCGCACAAGTGTCCGGTGAGTCTGCTGGGTGGGTAGAACACACAGAAGCCCTGTACCAATGCAGGCACTTGTAGTCCTGGGTCGGCCTGAGGCGGACACAGAGACTGTCAGCAAGGTCGTATCAAGTTCAGGTTCCCTACCCTTAGGCAGGGAGACTGAGAAGGGCAGACATTCCTCAGAGCCTCAAAAAGTCAGCAGGAAATGCTTCCTTGGCATCCTCGTGTGCGTCTGTCATGGATCCTGTGTCAGGTAGTCTGCCAGGAGAGCGTAGATGAGGATGTGTTGCCTCCGTGGCCCAAGGGTCACAGGCGGCCTCTGCAGCAGAGCCCCTCTCCATTAGCTTCGGTTGTTGAAGAAGTAATGTGAAGGCTTCACATTACTCTAGCAATTAGACTCCCTAACTTGACCCATCCCTGGGGAAGCTGGGCTGGAGGCCGGGCACCCAAACCCATTTGTATCACTTTCTCTTCCTGGACAGGAAATGTGTCATGGAGTGGGAGGAGCCCCATGACAGTACCTTATACTGCTTACAGACAGATGGCAACCACTTGCTGGCCACAGGCTCCTCCTACTATGGTGTTGTGCGGTTGTGGGACAGGCGCCAGAGGGCTTGCCTGCATGTAAGTGTTTCAACCAGTCTCTGCCTCTGGGATGTTGAGAATGATTGTGGGTTGACATGGCCAAGGTTGTGCCTATGGTACATGTCCCTGTTTCCCTGGGTCTGGGCTCCTGAGTTGACGCTCTCTCTAATCATCACTGTGCCTCCCTCCAGGCCTTCCCGCTGACATCGACCCCGCTCAGCAGTCCTGTGTACTGCCTGCGATTCACCACCAGGCATCTCTACGCTGCGCTCTCTTACAATCTCCACATCCTAGACTTTCAAAACCCATGACAAACCACCCTGCCTTTGAGCTGGGCGAGTACGCTACTCAGGGACCTCTCTTGCCTGGCAGGTGAAGTGACTGATACCTCACTGTCTTCCCAGCCCTGCTGTGCTCCTAGACCCGTGGCCACGATGCCCCAGCACCTGAAACGCTACCTTTTACACGCTGGGGCTGACTAATGCAGGCCCTGCCAGGACCTGTGGTCTTAGGAGAATGGACCTGAACTCAAGATGTTTACAATCGGGCCAAAGGAAGGGCCTGGACTGGCAAGGCCAACCCTGTCACCAGATCCTGCACAGAGCTACAGCAGCCTACAGTGAGCGGAGGGACTCCCAGCATCCCGGCTAGAGAGGCGCAGTTGCTAGAACTTCTGCTGGTACAGCCGCCACCTCCTCAGGCAGGCGTTAACTTCTTGGAGTTGGGGGCTCCCTTCTGAGGCACTAGCCTAGGTTTCCTTTGAAACTAAGGAAAAGGACACCTGTCACTTTGGGGTTCTGGGCTAGCCATTCCTCAGGCCAGCTTGGGAAATGTGCTGTGATTTTCAATTTTATAAAAATAAAATTTGGTTGTGCACAAATCTGGTTCTTTAGTGGTTAGGTCATTCTAGGAGGCCCCGGGAAGGCAGAAATCAGATTTAAGTTCAGAAATGTGTATAGGGGAAAGGACAGAACCATGGCTCTCTGTCCCCAAGAACAGGAGTGTGGACACGGGGCTTGGAAGGGCTCTAGGCTGTCAACCTGCTGTCACCTGAAGTGACCTCTCATTCTAACCCAGCATACACACACCTTTGACAACCTGTAACTGTGCTTGCTTTAATAACCGTGGTGTGTTAACATTTGTTTTTTCCAAGAGCGCAGATGTGCTCACATCTGCCTCAGGTGAGTCTTTCCTAGGCCACTTGTGCAAGGCCAGCCAGCACAGGGGAGTTCACAGGATACACAGCCTTATCTCTACTCTTCCCTCCTTTAGCTGGAAGGCTTGTGTGGCAGGTCTCCAGGATGGGAGGGGGGGTGGGTCACCACACCAGCATCTTCCCTAGGAAGGCCAGGGTGCCTGGAGACAGGCACCATACAGAAGTAGATAAAGGGGCAATCCTCTTAGAACACCTCCAAATGACTTTACTCAGGAGCAGAAGCACGCTGTGCCCCAAGAGCTAGTTCTTAGACAAGAAGAAGTGGCCCATGTCAGAAGAGCCAGGCCCACAAGTCTCACAGTTTGCTCCACACTGGAAGTCCAAGGCTCAGGAGAGCTACTGGGTCTTACAGTCCCCATCACTGCTGTGGGCCGTCTTTACCTTCTTTAGCTCCTTCTGGAGCTCTGACTCAGCTGCCATGACCTCCTTTGGCTTCTGATACTGTGGAGGGGACCAGGGAGAAAGCATAACTCAGTTACTAGCCCCTCCATCCACACACTCACCTGGCTCTTCATGCCCTCTTATACATGAGGAAACGTAGGTGTACAGGTCTGAAGGACCTGCTCAGGTTCTGGGGCTGGGGAGGAGCAGCCCCACGACAAGAACCCAAGTCCTGTGAGTTTTCACTGCTTCTCCATCATACCCTGTCGTGTCATGCCCCCAACCCCACTCCTCCCTGCCCTACCCCGCCCTGCCCCACCCCACTCTCAGCTTGGTAGTGTGGCTCTTTCTTGGTCTCCACCCCCCGCCCTCCAGATGAGTAGGAGATGCCTGTTCTTCAATAAGCACATTTAGGGCTTGGGATGCCTGGAGGCAGGGAAGTGGGTAGGGGAAGGGGAGCCTCTTCCTGATGCTAAGTCTGGACAAATCTTACAGAGATGATCAGCGTGCAGTTGGCGTGAGCAAAGCTCAGTGCAGAATCATCCAGAGGAAGCTGGTGTCTGTCTAGGTCAGGAATGGAGAACTTCTTGTAGTACCTGTGGGGACACCAAGAGGCTACTGGGGAACCAGCAATGGCAGCCCTCACAGTTAGGTACCAGGCCCTATGCCACAGGTTTCTATACAGCTCTCCCCCCCCCCGCCCCGACTTTCTATAGGCGAGACAGGAAAGGGGGAACCCACAAGAACAACCTAGTTTGAGTTTGTGGTTCTGGAGTCAAAAGGATGGTGGTAGCCGTAGGCCAGGCCAACCAAAGGTGAGCAGAACCAGAAGGAGTTCTGAGATTAGCCCAGGGGAGGGAGTGACTCACCAAGAGGGCTGGCACGCCCAGCTATCCAAAGAGCATCCCAGGGCTCATGGGGACTCCAGAAAATGGGGCATTTATCCCAGCAAGCATCAGCGGGATGTCTAGGGCTGTTTACCTAAAGTAGTACAGTTACTACTTCCATGAGACCTCGATGAAAGATTGGGCCACTTTTGTCCCTTCCATGACAATGATGTGTCTTTCCAGGCCTTATTAGACCGGCCACTGAAACCAGACAGGAAGTAAAGTTCACCTCAAGGGGCTATCTTCCTGGGAGGACAAGAGACTAGTGGAACTGGATCTCAGACTCGGGACCCTTTTTCTCCATTTCATGTACAGTAACCGCAAAACCAACCAGATAGCACAGATTCTGAGGCTTTGCCAAGAGGGAATGCAGCTGAGGGAGGTGGGGGCTGCCTGCTTTCCCGGTCAGCTGTCAGCAGTGGAGTCAGGGTCAGAGATTTCCTCATGCCAGAGCCTAAAGAAAGGCCCTTCCTCTCAACTCCCTTAGTGGCCGTGTGGGCTGGGCACTAGCCAGCGGCTCCTAGAGCCCCTACCTGGACAAGTTCCTTTCTGTAGAGAGCGGCTGTGTGGGCTGAGGAGGGAAACGCCTCAGGCAGGTACAAACAAACTCAAGAGAAGGGCCTGGAGAGAAGGGGCTTTTAATACTTCAGAGGGACCTGGCCCTTGTGGTGACAGCTACACTGAGTCCACTTCAAAAGCCCTGATGCCCTGGGGACTCAGAGAGCTGACATCAATGCAGTGCCTCTGCCCTGTCTTCCCTGCCCAAATCCCTCAGTTCAGAAGAGGCTCTGGGCCCCTCTCTCCCAGGTTCCCCTCTCCCCACCAAGGTGCTGGGACCCAAGGAAGGAAAAGAATGTTTGTGTAAAGACTGACAGTTCAAAAGGAGTGGGGGCTGGGATCCTAATGGTTCTGCACGCTGCTTTCTTTTCCAAAGCTCTGCCCCAGGGAAAGGCGATCCATCAGCCGCAATGGGTGGAATGCTTGCTACATCCTCTTCCTAGCCAACAGGCTGAGTGAGCGCTTTTCCTGGGGCCCTGGTCTGGCTAGCAAAGGTGGCAGACACTGATAATAGCAGGGGGTCAAAGGTTAAACAGCAGAGATTAGGTGAACACAAAGGCTTGTTAGGAAGTGTTAACATCTTCCCTGCAAATACACACAGAAAGCAGAACCTGAGGAGAAGCTCCTCCCACCCCAGGCGGGGCCAATGGAGGAGCAGCAGCTCAGGGCTTGTCCCCACCCCCACGCCCCCCAAGGCAAAGTCAGAATCACAGAGAACTTAAGGGGTCTGGCTTGTCCCCTTCCCTTCCCCCGTTCCTGCCTCCAGTCCAGGGAAAGCACAGGCCCGAAATACGATGGATTTCGTTTACTGGGTGAGGGCAAACAACCCCCCTGGAGACTCGCCTTTCCCTCTGCACAGTCGCCCCCACTCACCTACTCCTCCTAGGGTTTGCCACCACCAAAACTGAACTGAATGTCACCCTCTGTGCTTCTGGAAAAGTCGGAGCAACTTCTCGTCCCACTCTGCTTAGGTCCCCTGCCCAGTTCCCTGCCACCCCCACACGGAACAGAAGAGGTACAGATCAGGCTCGGGAAAGCCTCTGCAGGAGCGCTGAGGCAGAGGCAGGGGCAGGGCTGCTGTGGACAGTTGCTCGCCGGCCTACACTCCTCTAGCCTGCACACTGGCGTGGCAGGGATCCAGAAGTCCCCAGCCAGTCTTGCCCTGAGAGTGGCAGCAGCTAAAGAAACTTACACCTCGAGCACTGGGCAAACTACACCGCTACTTCCTGCTGCCCGTAGTAGAGTCACAACCAGCAGACTCAAGGCTCCACCGAGTCTGACTGTCGAGGTCATCCGAGCATGGGGTTGGGTCGTCTAGTAATACTAGTAAAACCCGCAGTTACAGTGTCATCAATGCCAAGTTAGCCAGGGTCTCTTCAGATCCCTTGCTTTGGCAGCTTGGCCATGGTATACAGGGTGTGTTCATGTACGTAACATCAGATTCCTCAAATGTGAGGTATTGTAAGCACGTTTCTCACAAGTGAGGAGAACTTGGAGGGAATCTACTGCTGACACCTGGCAGGGGCTAGATCTAAGCTAGGGTCTTCCTAGTCCAGCACACCACATCTTTCCAGTTACGGCTGCCAGCTTCCAGGCTGAGTCGTGGAACCCTCTTTATACACAAACATGCTTATCAGGACCAGGCGGTGCCACACCAGGTTCCTACAGGAAAGGTTTCAACCTTCCCAATCCATCCTATTAATACCCGAGGCCAAGGACCACAAGACAGTGGCATCGTCAAGTAGAGTGCCTAACCCAGGTCTGCAGGGACCAGGGAGACACCAACACGGCAACTGAGTAGCTCTGGTCAGGAAGCACGGGTCAGAATATTAAGAAAAGTGTCATGGTGGGGTACACTGCAAATGCCCAGGCGATAGGCGAGGAGGCCACGCTATCCTGCATATGCCACTTTATGACTTTCATATGTATTTCTATAACCACATATATAGGTAAGAATAAATATGCTTATGCCCACCTCTGGATGGTGTGATGATCAGGAGAGAGATTTAAAAAGTATTCTAAAAGAAATTATATTCTGCTCATATAAAACCTTGTTGTGTTTTGTTTGATGGCTGCAAGTACAGGTAGCAACTATATTTCTCCAGGTAGAAGGTAGGGATTCCACTGGGCACAGGAAAGGGCTGGTGGCCTCTCCAGCCTCCTTCCTACAAGAGGGACCTGCAGGGGGCAGGCTGAGCCCAGTTAGGACTCAGAAACTCAGTTCCAGAGTAGGCACCAAAATGTCATTTTTCCCCTTTGTGGGAAGCCTTCCTCCTAGGGTACCACTCCCATCCTACCTTGCCTCTAATAGCATCTCAAAAATGTCTCCAACCCCTGCCCTTGGGTGCTAGAATGCCCCACTAGCTACAGAGCCCCTGGCCAACAGCGCCACCTATGGCATACATGGTATCCGCTTGCTTTGCAGGCGATGGGACCCAGAGGACTGGCTCACAGATGAAATTTTTGGTGAGTTAGCTGTCTCTCTTCTAGCACTCACTTGTAATCACGTTTCTGCCTGATATCTGTATTCCACAGTGACCTCTGGGGGACAAACAGGAGGCAGCAGCCAGGTCCACAAAGTGCTAAGCTGCAGATTCAGATGCTATCAGAAGCACTTTTGTTCCCAGTTTGGGCCCAAGGCTTCATACGCCAGGGAATGCTTGCTGAAGCACGGAGTTTGTTTTCCTACAGGCAATTTCTCTGTTGTCTGAAATTGCTAAATTCCACTTTAGGCACTGACTCCTGTTAATGATGAGAACAATAACGGGAATAAACTGCCTTTTATCTGAGGACTTCAGCGTGCTTTATAAACGCAAACCCTTATTATTATGACTCTATATTTATAGACAGGGTCCACTACAGGGGCTGCTGGCTGCATGTACAGCAATAACCCTGAAATTAATTCATTCATCTCTACCCTTTCCCTTGTCCCTTAACCCTGCCAAAGTGACAGGCTGTGGGGGTGCTAAGAGGAGGCCAGGGCTGCACTGTGGGTGACTGGGGTTCCCCTGTCTCCCTGTAGGTAGGCCTCTTAGCTCAGGGAGACTAGGTCACACCACCTGAAGCGGGTGGGAGCCTCCCGTGAAATGCAAATGCTATACAGGCACCATGGGGTTAGGCTCTGTACCCCAAGCAGCAAGCTGGGTAGTTTGGCAGCTTGTGGATAAGGAGATTTTAAAAAATCTCCCAAAATGAAGTTCCAGTTTAGAATTGGCCCCATATTCTCTCTAGTTCAGGCTGAAACTGATTTACTTCCAAACTCTTCAACTGTGACCAGTCAGAGCACCAGAAACCCAAATGTGAGCATACCCTGGCCACTCTAAACCTGAACACCCACTGCCTCCCTCAGCAGATCACAAAGGGAATCTGAAGCAGAATTCTAGAGGTTTCCGAGAGCCAAACTTCTGCCTACTTCCCCTTAGCCCAGGGAGAGACGAGGACTGTCACTGCAGTTTGATGTTTTACTCTCAAACTGCCACCCAGGCAGGTTGTGTCTTCCAGGACATGGCTACCTGCTAAGTCAGTGACGTCATCAAGCCAAGTTCACCAGGTCAAGGACATAACAACCTTTGAGGAAAACTACAGAGGCCAGAGTTAAAGGTTATGTGATTCCCTTAAGCACTCATTCATTCAACAGACAGTCACATGAACCTCAGTACATGCCGGGTTCCAAACTAGACACTGGCTCGAGTTCTAGCTCGATGAGCTGCTGCAGTTACCCCGCCCACTCTCAGCACCCCTGAAGTTTAAGTTCAGTCTGAGATTTCAGCCACTCTACCCCAGCTCACGTAAAGTAACAGCTGCCCACCACGCTACTCACTTTTTGTTGGTCGTTCTAACAATGACACAGCGCTCTTTCTGGGCCACAGAGACACTATAGACATCCTTTGGGTAGGGGAGATTTCGAATGCGCCACTGGAAACTTGTTTTGGTGTCCTTGCGCATGAAGATGGGCTGTGAAAAGCCAATCAGCCCAGGTCAGCCTCAGGGTCGATACACAGTAGAATGACCTTGAATTTCTGCTTCTCCTGACTCTATCTCCCCAAGCGCTGACATTACAGGCGTGTCTATGATGCCCAGGTTATCAAGGACCATTCTTGGGGAAAAGTACAAAGAGTTGGCCCCTCACCCTTCCCAGGTGCTAGCCAGAGCCAGACAGGAGGCCCTCTGCTCTGCTCCATGGCTCCCACCTGAAGCTGTTGCTGTTGCTGTGACATGCAGGGAGGCCTTGCCCTGGAATGGCCAAGATAAACCCTTTTGGTGTTCACACACACCTAGTGTGGTTAGGTGGGCATAGTGGATCTAAGATGGTGAACAAATCATGGTCCCTGCCCTGAGGGGTCGGAAGGGAAGTCTCCTCCCAGTCCCCATGAGGCACTGGACAAACAGACATACATTGGCATTACTTTCCTTGATGAGCTCGGATCCCAGGCTCCCGGCTCCTGAGAGCACTGGCTCTCCCACTTCAAGCTGCCACTGGCCCAAAGCTCCCAGGGCATTTTTCACACGCCATTTTCTCACTGGGGAGAGAAACAAACAAAGGGTGAAAGCTTTCCCCGCCATATCTGACAGGACATTGGATAACTGGAACAGGACAAGCTGGCGCTCCCATCTCAATGCGGGGCCTTTGCATCTGACCGGGAATCGCACAACCTGTGAAACCAAACTAGGCCACTTCAGCGGCGGGGTGCAGAGTCCACTTCAGAGGCAGGCAGACAGCCAGAACTGGGCTACAGCTCTGAGAGGCGCCATGGTCTGTGGCACCAGGGAGGACGCAGAGAGCCGACAAAGGCCATTTTTGGGAATGGGAATCTGGGTCTCTAAATGGAGTTTAACTGTGGTTTGCTGTCTTACTAGATAGCCTGGGCTGTTTTCACACTATCCCTTCTGACTTGGCGTCAGGTGTAAGGATTGCAGGAGTGTGCCCGCTTGCCCAATTTTGATGTATCCCCTGCCCCCCTAAAAAACGATGCAAAGGAGAATGAACTGAGTGAAAGCTGTTGTCCAGGTTTGTCTCACAGTTCAGAAAGTCCACACAAAGACATTCATTTATTTCAGGAACACCTAGTTTAACAACAACAAACAGAAACCCCACAGCCCAAAAGTTGTTTTTAAATAATCTTGAGCTAGGGTGTAACTCAGAGTTTTTCCAAGTATAAGAATCAACCTCAGCTGGGCAGTGGTGGTGCACGCCT
Organism: Mesocricetus auratus; assembly: GCF_017639785.1. Taxonomy (NCBI): domain Eukaryota; kingdom Metazoa; phylum Chordata; class Mammalia; order Rodentia; family Cricetidae; genus Mesocricetus; species Mesocricetus auratus. Next base: position 15,955,345 of record NW_024429182.1, read on the forward strand.
TTAATCCCTGCACTGGGGAGGCAGAGGCAGGCGGTCTCTGTGAGTTCGAGGCCAGCCTGGTCTACAATAGTTAGTTCCAGGACAGCCTCCAAAGCCACAGAGAAACCCTGTCTTGAAAAACAAAAACAAACAAACAAACAAACAAAAAGAGCTAGTTCTAGGACAGGTTCCAAAGCTACAGACAAAACCCTGTCTCGGGGAAAAAACAAAAAACAAACAAAAAAAAGACTTATTTCTGTTTTCTGTGTTTGGCCTACAGTTATACACTACATTTTAAATGCACTAATTATAAATGTGATGTTTTTGGTAAAAAGGACCTTTACATATATAACTTGACAATGCAGATAACCATCGTTACTTTCCCATGTTTTACAACTCAGACGGTGGTGAAAGGGTTTTAAGCCCCGCCCCTCCTTCCTTTAGGTCTGTTTTGAGATGAAAATTCATTCTGTAGCCTAGGCTACTACTGACCTCAGGGTGGCTTTCTGGCTCAGCATCATGGCTTATAGACCTGAGCCACCCTGCCTGGTTTTCGTTTTGTTTTTGTCTTTTAAAGTAAGGCACATATATTATGGGAACCCTAAACCCAGACCTGAGTTCAGGACTGGGAAAACTGCCAGGATCTCGCTGAACAGCCTCAGTCCTGTGCTGGGGGCTGCTGTACAGTCCACCAGAGACGCTGGGCTGCGGCGCACCCTCCATCCCTGCCTTCCTGCTGTAGTAAGACGCCTGGGCTGCCGAGTTGGGGCATCCTCCCGCAAGGGCTGAGCAGTCACTGCTAAAATCTTGCAGCCTCCTACAGCTGCTCTAGGAGCTGAACACCTCGGAAAGGGCCTGGTGGGCTACCGCGGCTGCTGCCAGGGGCGGGTCTCTTTTTCAGGAAAGGGCCTGGTGGGCTACCGCAGCTGCTGCCAGGGGCGGGTCTCTTTTTCAGGGTGGGGCGGAAGGGGGGCAGCATCAGGCCTGCAGTTTCTGAGCAGCTGGGCCAGGCTTGCACATGCACACTCCTGTGAGCACAAAAGCCAAACACAAATCCGTGATGTAGAATTAGAACTTTCCCTGGAATATGGGCTTTTTATAAGGTCTGCTGCACTGTGCAGTGTGGTTTTATTACATCTCAGAGCCCAAAATTCTCCCTAGAAACACATTTGCAAGTTTATAATGAAAATTAATAAGGATGAGTAAAACTTGGAAATATGCTTTCTAGGCAACTTCTTGCACCCACAAATACCTCCTTAAGTGAATGGACTGTGAATGGGAGTATATGCCAACCAAGCCACTGGAACACCATGGAAGACAGCCTCAGGGGCCTCTGTCACAGATGCAAACAAGTGACAGATACCTCCTAGCAGCAGCTTATTGTGACAAGATGACAAAGCCTGTTCCCTACTACAGCAAAGATCACCCCGGGGCCTGAAACAATGTACAAAATGCTATGCACAGACTGGCGTGCAGCTTGGTAGTAGAGCCTTTGCCCAGCATGTATAAGACCCTGGGTATGCCGGGCAGTGCTGGCGCACGCCTTTAATCCCAGCACTCGGGAGGCAGAGGCAGGCGGATCTCTGTGAGTTCGAGGCTGGGCTGGACCGACAGCCTCCAAAACAATACAGAGAAACCCTGTCTCGTAAAAAACCAAAAAAAAAAAAAAAAAAAAAAAAGACCCTGGGTATGCTCCTCAGGACTAGGGAGAAGAAGGGGGAGGGAAAACCCAGCACTAGCTATCTATAGGAAAGTTAAGGCAGAAAATTACTTTTCCCCAGGCATGCTAACAACAGTAACAGGGTAACAACTACACAAGCCCCTGAGACAAGACAGGGTCTTACTGTGCAGCTCTGACAGTCCTAGAACTCGCTCTGTAGACCAGGCTGACTGTGAACTCACAGAGATCCGCCTGTCTCTGCCCTGCAAGTGCTGGGATTAACGGTGTGTGCCACTGTGCCTGGCTGAGACCACTTAGTATTGGGAGCAAATCAGCACTTCCGGGCTCCCATGGCAGAACACAATCATCACAGGCGTCAGGGGCGAGTTCACTTAGGAAACATCTCGTCTACCCTCTGGTTATCAAGGAGAAAGCATTTCTTCCTCATCTGCTCGCCTTTAACCCTGGCCTTTATTTTCTGGGGGACGGAGTGTAAAGAGTTACTGAGGAACAATGGGATCCATTTGCAGAAGGGACAGTTAAAATTCAGGTGCCACACACTTAGAGGGCTGGTAGGATGGAGGCGATAGGCTATCCTGGGCTAGATACTAAAACCCAACCGAGAACTCAGAATTCAACCATCAACAAAGAAGCGAACTCTAGTCTCCAGGTGTTGTGGACAGACAGGATCGCCTAAAAGCTCTCTTCAGCACTTCCTTGCTGTTTTTTTCCTTCGTTTGTTTTGAGGTAGGTCTCTCTATGTAGTCCCAATTGATTCAGTCACACTCTGTAGACCAGGCTGGCCGCAAGCTCACAGAGACCCGCCTGCCTCTGCCTTCTGCGTGCTGGGAGTAAAGTGTGCGCCACCATGCCCAGCTTGTGTTTTCACACTGCAGTCTTTACAGTCCGGGTTTGGTTATCTCAAGGGGAAACATGATGAAATACTGCCTAGTTGGGCAGACGAAGCAAGATGGCCCTGTGATCATGGGCTCTGTCAAACTGCTTGACCCAGGGACACCACCAGTATGGTTCCTGGGGCAAGAGCACTGCCAGATGCCAGCTCAGTTTTCCACAGAAAGCTGTCCTACAAGGAAAAGCCACAACACTCTGGTTTCCTTATTTCTCAACTCAGGGTCACGAGAACTTGCCACTCTCTCCCTCCCTCCCTCCCGCCTCACCTTGGGGACGTATACTCTAGAGTGTAACACAGAAGTTCCCTTTCCAGCCTTTAAGAGGCAAGGTCTGTGAAAGAATTTGGAGTCCTTACTCTCCCCATGCATGTGTGGCCGTGAGTACGCACATGCAGAAATGCAGGCATGGCTCTCTGGTGTCGCCTTTGTTCCTGTACTCAAGGACAGCTCCTGCAGCAACTGGAGGACAGTTTCCACCTGCTGTCACTCTGATTTGATTATGTGTTAAACCCAAACTGGTGTGCACAAGGCAGCTCCCCGGGATGCCGCCCGTCAACTCTTCCCGGCAGTCAGGGCCAGTCTTTGGAAAGGAGCCTTCAGTGACCCTAGAAAGGGTCTGACGGCCGATGTATGGAGGGGGCAGTGCCTGGGGGGCCTTTTCCCAAGTCAGCAGGAAGCAGGCTGATGCCCCAGACGGCTGAAAGCAGCCCCATCTTTCAGGTGGGCTGGAAAGTAGAGGTCCTACAGGCCTCTTTCCCCAAAGCTCCAAGGCCTGGCCCACTTCCAATACGGATAATTACATTCCCCTTCCTAAATACTCCCTGCAGCTTACACTGGATGCAGGATTCTTCTTTTCTGCCCTAAAACACTGCAACATTGCTATGTGGCTATTAAACAGCTGCCGTGGCCCATCCCTGAGGAGGCTGAGGGAATCGAGTGGACCATTTATAAAGCCGCTGAAGGGCCTGGGGATGAAAGTGCTCAATATCCTCCAAAGCGGCCTGTGGTGGTTAGGCTGGCGGTCAAATACCAAAGCAGATTAAGAGGTAATCCAAATGTAATCGCTGGGGGACGGTCTGCCCTTCAGCCTCGGGCCCCTGGACACGCTGTGTTCTTCTGGGGGTTGGTTTGATGTTCCGATCATTGTTACAAGGCCCTTCAGCCGTTTCTCTATGAATACATACAGCGCTCGTTGTGGGGGGTGGGAATGAATAGCCCCGAGAGGGTGGAAAAAAAGATGACACTAACATGCTTATTAACACCGACTGGAGGAACTTTGTCCCAGACAGATGCACACCTACTGGCAATTCTTCCTCTGTAAATTACTTTCTGAGCTTTTTTTCTAGCAAAAAACCTGTTTGACCAATTATCAAATTTGTGTATTAGCTAGGGAAAAAATGGAAACCATTTCTCTTACTGCTGCAAAAAACCATATCCATATTCCAGTTCATAGTATGCACAAGCCAGTTCTGGTCCTGAGATGATTTTTACAACATTTACATTAATAACCAGGCATGATGGCATGTGCTCGGTCCCAGCTACTCAGGAAACTTGAGGCCAGAGGACTATATGAGCCTCAAAAGTCTGAGGCCAGCCTAGGCAATGTATGGGAATCCTATCTCAAAAACAAACAAAAAAGCCTAATTTTTGGACAGTACTTTGCAAGGGCTGTTGGTTTGGAGGTTGGGGAGATAAAAATAAGAAATGGATCTTAGAACTTGGTTGCACACACCTTTAATCTCAGCTCTACAGAGATTTACCCAGCCTGGGCTACACAGTGAGTTCCAGGCTATGTAGGAGGAGGACCATGCCTTGAGAAAACAAGAACAAAACAAGGTGAACAGGATTTAAATGTTCTTAGCTCTAACACTATGCCACTGTACACCGAGGTTCAAACACTTCCTGGGATGAAGCCAAGCTTCCGTCTGGCTCAGATACCTCACGGCTTTGTGATTTTCAACATGGTGTTAACGTCTCTGAGCTTACTCCTTCAACTGTAAAATGGGGACAACAGAGCCTATGTCGTGGGGTTTTAATGAAGATGCTTACATGAAGTAATTCAAGTAAAGGTCCTGGAATCATGCCCAGTTAGTATGTTAATGTCATTATTAGGTAAAGCAGCCAAATGGTGAGCTACGTTACTTCTCCATTCTTGCTGCTGAACAAAAGGAAGTTTGAGGTCATGGTCTAGCCCAACCTGCTACCACCAGAATGGGATTGCAGAGCACAGAGCACTACAGAAAGGAACCTGGCCTTGTTCTTAATTGTAATATCACACGCAAGCATGGCAAAGGGACTGGGTTGTCTGTCTATTTTTATAGCCTCCACAGCTCTACCTGCTTTATTTGCTGTGTGGAGAAAAGAAGTGACACCAGGGTCTGGGCGGGAGCTGTGGCTGGGCTCAGGGTGATGGTGGTGGTTAGCTCACGTGACCTCTGCTTTTATAAGTTCTCCCCTGTTAGACATTCCAAGGCTGTCACCCCCTGGGAGCACTATAAATTACAATGCATTGTGAGGATATTACTACTGTATTGGTTTCCAGCGAATCAGTGTCATATGCTAAACACATCAAGATTTTTAATAGCGCCAGACTAAACCAATTGGGACTGGAGCCCAAGCAGCTCATAATAAGAAGGGATCAACACTTCACTGCAACCGAGCATGCGCAGGACACACATTTTAAGCCTGGAGACTGAGAGGATATGCAAACCAGTATAACCAATGTTGTCAGTTCGAGACATTTATGAGCTGTCAGGAAAAGGGAAAAGAAACTCCCTTACCAATACTACCTGTCGATCAGACCCAGGAAGAAATGAAAGTCAGGAACAAAGACAAGAAAATAACTCAGCCCATGATTCCATCATTGGTCTTAACATTTCAGATGCAACTTAATAAAGAGACCAGCTCCCATGACGGGCAGCTTTGAGCCCTGGGTCACAGGGCCAGTCACCCAACTCTGGGAAGTCAGTTAATGCCAATGCGCATTCTGGGAACAGAGAGCAGGCAAATCAAATAATCCCCAGAAATCCGAGCTGGAACTCCTATTCATGAGCCTGTTCTTGAGGAGGGGGAGCCTGTGGGCACAAAAGCAACGGTGCCGCGAAATCGCCATCCTCCCCGTTCACGCCATTCTTCAGGGTGAGGTGAGGGCCGTTTTAATGGTGCCGTCTGGGAGGCAAGGTCAGAAGCTGCCACATCCGATGCTTGCCCTTGTGTGGCTTCAGGAAGCAACAGAACAAGCAAAAGCCTTCAAGTGCAAGCCTTGCTTTTACCACCTTCAAGTGCAAGCCTTGCTTTTACCACCTTCAAGTGCAAGCCTTGCTTTTACCACCGCTCCCTCCTACCCAGCCGCCTCTGTGGTCTGTTTATCCAGTTGCTTCCTAGAACCCCACTCCTGACTGAGAGGCTCACTCACCCTCTCATTTATCTGGAGGCGGGGGATGGACACTGTTCTCAGAATGGTCTTGCCCACAAGGACCTCCAGCTCCCTACCATGCACACTGCATGCTGAGCTCCCTGCTCAAGCCTAAGGCCAGGAGCTTTCAACTGGGCCTCGATGAGAGCCAGGAGCTGCTGAGGACCCTCCTGCGCCCCACACTTACCCAGGAGCTCACTGGTCTTCTCATCATATTCTTCCGCCATTTCCTTCCCGTCTGGGAACAAATAGTGCACCATCCTCTTTCCTACACACAAAGGAAAGAGAGCGCTTTACTACAGAGCTGCCCTGGGCCTTGCCCCTGCAGACTGACCCATCTATCCCCCAAACAACAGCCTGAGAACCTGGCCAGAGCCTCCCCAGCTTCTTGCCAACCAGAGGCCACCATTGCTTATAAGATGCATCCCAGGCTCCCTTCCCTTCTCTGAACACGTTTGCTATGCGCTTCCACCACTAAAAAAGCCACGTTTCTTCTCAACTGCAGAACTTCCCTCCCTCTTCAAACCTAGTTCAAAGGACACTTCTGCTGGAAGTGTCCCTTACCTGTCACTGGCAGCTACCGTGGCAGATGAGTCACTTCCTTCCCTGTGTCACCTGTGTTTGAGTCTACCCCACAGCACAGCATTTACTCTATACCAGGATAGTGCTAAAAGCATCTGATATAAATGACATCATAGTCTTTCTCTCCCTGCTTCCTACATCCAGGGCTACAGGCGCTGAGGTGAGCTGGGTTTCCTGACTGGGCCCTTCCAGTCACACTGGCGCTCCGCCTTCATCTACACATCTCTAGGCCATGCCCAGCATAGAGCCAGGGATGCTGCCATCATGGGGCTTCCTGACACATGCTTGGTATATGGTTCTCACATCTCTCATGTGAGTCTTGGTTATTGCTTGCCTCTTCTATTGGATGGGGGAGGGGGTGTCCATGGATTCCCTGAGATCAGCCACAGTACCTGGTATGCAGAGGAACTCAAATGCTGACTGAAAGAATGAAAAACTGTGATGTGCCATCCCTTAAAAGAATAAAGAGCCCTGGGAGTCTCCAAGCCCACAAGCACTTGCTCAAGGGGAGGGCTGTATAATGTCTTCTTTTTCTTCCAGGCAGGTAAGCAGATACCAGTAGCTGCTCAGGAAGCCTGATAAAAGGGTCTTTATACCCAGGGGACATGTACCTTCCATCAACTTCAAGAGTAAGAGCCCTAAGGTGGCTTTTTCCTGTTTGACTCACTCCTCTAGGACAGTTTCTTGAGTCATTCCTAATTTGGATTTCAGGGCAACTTACCCCAAAATTTGCAAGGTCTCTTGCAACAAGGCCTCAACAATCAATCAACAATATCAACAACAATAATAATATCACCCCCCTTAACAATCTGAATGCTTCACAGGTAAGACTGCTTGTGCTGCAGGTGAAAGGGACTGAGTTTGAATCCTAGTACCCTACACAAACAGTTGGGTGTGGCTGTGCATGCCTGAACCCCAACACTGGGAGGCAGAGACTAACAGGATTGCAGTGAAAACCTGGCCTTCACACACCTGACACCCTGCTATGGCCTCCGTGTACATGCACATGGGTGTATGCCCCTGCACACTTACATGCAAATATCACACACTAATATACCATACTCCCCCAAATATGACCAAGAGCAACAAAAGCAGACTTTAGAATGTTCAAGGCAGTCTTGCTAACACCGATCAAAAGGCAGAAGCAACCCAAGTACCCATCGGCAGACAGATGAACACTTGGTGGAGAGTACACACACACAGTAGGACAGCTTTAAAATGGAGGCTGGCATTGGGCAGGTACAGTCAGTTAACGTCTCAAGCACGAGGACCTGGACTTGATCCCCATCATTCACGTACAAAGTCTGGGGCGGTGACATGTGCATATAATCCCATGATGTGACTGGGGAGTTGGAGACAGAAGGATCCTGGGGCACGCTGAACAGCCAGCCCAGCCTAATCGGCAACTCCTAGGTCCCAGTGAGAGACCCTTTCTCAGAATGGGATGGAGACCAGAAAGACGGCTGAGCTGGTGAAAGTGCTTGTCACCGACCCTGACAACCTGACTGATCCCAGTACTCATACGGTGGAGGGAAAGAACCAATTCCCACAATTTGTCCTCTGGTCTTCACATACATGCTATGGCAAGTGTACACACACACACACACACACACACACACACACACACACACACACCATCATTGTGGGCAATTGTGAGGAAGAACGACACCCAAGGTTGACCTTTGGCCTCCACACAAGCACATACAAAATAGAAAAAGGAAATTCTGCACATGTGATAACATGGATAATCTGAAAAACCTTCTGCTGTGTGAAATAACTAAATCAAATGTTATTTGATTCCACTTACACGAGGCTCTTAGATTAGTCAAATTAATTGAAACCCAAAGTAGAATGGTGACGGCTAGGGGCTGGAGAGAAGAGAGTATTGGTTTTGAGAATGAAAAGTTTGGAGATGGAGGGTGGTGACAGTTGCAAAACAAGGTGAATGTGAAATTAATGACGCCTAAGAATGGTTATGATTTAATCACAATCAGAACCAGGTCAATCATAGCGGTACACGCCCTTTATCCTAAAGCTAGGGGGACAGAGGCAGGAGGAGCTCTATGCCTTCAAGACCAGCCTGGTCTACACAGCACATTCTAGGCCAGTCAGGACTACATAGTGAGACCCCGTCTCAAAATACAAACAAGAAGACCACTGTCCTGTGAAGTAATGTCCAAAATCTGCACACTGTGAGATCACAGCATGCCCCAACTTATCTTCATTTTCTACCTCTCACAGCCTTTTGCAACAAGTGACTCATTTACTGTCTCCAGGCACCTGGCAATGCAGGCAGTGCCTGAATGGCTCAGTGGTGACTGTTTTCCTCACACCTAACCAGCTGCACACTCCCACACTCCCTTGCCTCTGTGTGACCCACTCTTCTGCATATGGCCACTCTTCATTGTACTTATCTAACCCTGCTAAGGGTGCTCCAGGGATTGGAAATACGGCCTCTTCTCTTTGGTGATTATCCAAAGAGAAAATTATTGTCACCTCCATGCTTTCTTAGCATTTCACACAGTATCTCAGCCCTCCCCCCACTCCCCCAGGGTCTCCTGCCTTAGCCCCCCCACCCCCACCCCAGTGCAGAGATGACCGACCCCTGTTGGCTCCTGCTAAGATCCCAACCTCTATTTAACACAAGCTACTATTTACTTACATGCCTTTTTCTTCCTCATTTTGTGAACTCCTAGGAGACCACAGGCCATAGGTCTTTGTTTGTGTGTTTGTTTTTCTATCTGCTCTAACACAGAATTTGGCACGCAGTAAAGGTCTCCCCAAGCGCTGCAGTTAGGAACAAATGAAACCTGTTTTTAATTTCCATAAACTTCAGGCTTCTTTGACTGGTAGCTACCTGTGGATATAAGTCCCCAGCTATTAAGCTTTAAAGGGAGTTCAGACCTAACTCTGCTAAGTAGTGCAGGAAAGACCTCTGAAGTCGAGGGACTTTGGTCAATTGTAGGATGGGGAAAGCTGACATCTCAAATTCCTGTTCCTTGTCATTTAGACTTTGGTCCTTTTTCTGTCTCCCCTAACAATCAGAGAACGTTGAGAAATCCACTCTAAACAAAACACAGTTGGAAAGGGCCTCTGAAATAACACTGGCAGCCCACCCGCTTCATTTATAGTTGAAGGAAATGGGGTTCTAACAAATTAATAGGTGTATCAACGGCAGAGTTGATCTTAAAACCCTGGTGTCCCTCCATTCTACGCCACCAGGCTGCCATCATCAACAGGACTCCCAAACTGAAGTGCATGGAGCCCACATCATGATGCAGTTATATCTGACTATCTGCAAAACGTTGCGCTGGTCTAAAACCTTCCTGGATTTCAGTAAAACAAGCAAACAAACAAATAAATAAAATGGGGTGGGAAATTTGCCTCTTGGTATAGCCTTGAGGAACGATGATGAGTGTAAAATGAATTATTGGGAGTCACCAACAAAACTCTGAGCGGGGCGGGATGGTGTAAGGAAAACAGAGGTGGGTGACCAGAGACTTGGGTTCCACTCCAGCCTTCTCCCTGTGCCTCAGTTTTCTCCTCTGCAAAAGCAGGAAGCTAGCGTCGCTGAGGGCTGCGACAATTCCAGCTCTGCCCACCCAGGCTGAGGCCCGCCCTGGAGGAGCCGGCGCGTAGAGCCCGCCCTGGGGGAGAGGACGAGAGGGCTCGAGTTACCATCCTGCAGCAGCGCCGTCTTCTCGGCAGCCCGCAAACTCTCCAGCCAGCTAGTCACCGCCATCTTCCTTCCGCCCAGCAACGCGCCCGGCCACTTCCATGGCAACTGCTGGGCCGAGGGTCACTTCCGGATGCCCCGGAAGGTATTCTGGGAACTTACTTTTCAATAGCTCCCCTCCCCCCCCCCATTCGTTTTCATTGGCTCCCATGGTGAGTGTATTTCTCTTCGAGGGAGATTCTGGCCTGGCGTGGACCGGCCCCGGGGCTCGGTCGGATGGGGAGGCTCCTAGGGCCTTTAGGGTTCCAGCACCAGCTCTCTTCTGCCCCAGCTGGGAGCCCCTGGTTCGCGCCAGCTGCAGTGCATGTGGCACCCCAGCTGTGAGGGCGCCTTACACCTGCTGCAGCTGCACCCCACTTCCCTGCAGCTCAGCTACGGGGCTCACCCCCCCCCCCGTCCCCCCATGAGGCTGCGACAGGGGCAGGTGCACGGCGTGTCTGCAACTTTCCCTGACGTTTTCCTCCGCAAATGACGGGAGGTTCGTGCGCACTGTACGTGTTCTTCAGACTCCTTTTCTGGGGAGGTGAAGACTTTACTAAAGATGAGGTCCTGCTTCCTAGCCCGTTATCATTTTGGAAACGGCTCTTGGAAGCGGAAGCAGAGGCCAACTCTGCGCTAGATCTGCAGTGTTGTTTCCTTTGAGTCAAAAGCCACCACCACCCCTGACTTCCATAGTCCCAGCCTTTCCCTGACTTCCCCCCAATACTCTTAACGCTGAAAAGCTGGTGTGTTTTACTGAGGTTTCTGAGACCTCGGAGAAGGGGCTTCTTGCTCCCAGAGCCTGCCTCTGTGGGCCAAATGGGTCTAGGGTGGTCCTCAGTCTTGGATTTCTGCATGACATCTATCCTTAAACGCAAAGGCAAGGACCCAGGCATCCAGGCATCTAGGCAATGGACCCCCAGGGCATCTGGAAGGCATTTCCCAAGCGAAAGAAAATTCGTGCAGATCCACCATCAAAAGCACTTGCAAAGATTCCCAAACGGGAGGCGGGAGAAGCTGGAGGTAAGCTGGCCACCCTCAGAACTTATGCACATCACCCCTCAGCCTCCGTTGTTTTCATCAGGAGTCAGATAAGGGAAGTGTCCTTACCTGTGGAGGGGCCAGGGCTCTTTCTACCTGTCTTGCTGTCGCTTTGGTGTCTGTTCCTTTCTCTTGTTGAGAGTCTCATTGTAACTTTGATCTTGCCTTATAGCTGAGAATGACCTTAAGCTCCCAATTCTCCTGTCTCAACCTCCCAGTGCTGGGCTTACAGCTACACAGTGTGCTTTCTCCTTGTGTGTTTGTTCTTCGAGACAGGGTGTCTCTGTGTAGCCCTGGCTGTCCTGGAACTTACTCTGTAGACCAGGCTGGCCTTGAACTCGGAGATCCGCCTGCCTCTGCCTCCCGAGTGCTGGGATTAAAGGCGTGCGCCCCCACAGCTGTACTTTGTCTTTCTAGGCTATTTGCTGTGTTATCAAGACCTCAGTGAAAAATGTTTCCTGATTCCTCAGGAAGTGGCCCTTAGAATTCTTTGTTGTCCTATAGGCAGTTCCAGGAGCAAACAAAACCCCTGAGTCCCCAGGCTTGTTCTAAATTGTTTTGCCACCAAAATTGTTAAATAGATGGCAGAGATTTTAAGGGGTTGGGGTCAAGTCCTCTAGACTGAGGGCAAGGAACTTGTAATGGCAAGAAATGTGTGTTTTATGGGCCTGGAGAGATGGCTCAGTGGTTAAGAGCACTGACTGTTCTTCCAGACATCCGGAGTTCAATTCCCAGCAACCACTTGGTGGTTTACAACCACCTTGAATGACATCTGGTGCCCTCCACTGGCCTGCAGGCAGAAGAAGACTGTATACATAATAAATAAAATATTAAAAAAAGAGAAATGTGTGCTTTGCTGGAAAAAAATAGGTGAATGATTTTTTTAAATGTGTTAAAAGCAAGGCTACATTTATTTAGCCACAAATACTAATAGAAGATCTCTGATATATCAGGCACTGCTCTAGTTTGCACCAAGAACAGGGTTTGCTGTGCTTGTGGTAGAATTCTTTGAAGGCATTTTAATCTCTGGGTGGCAGGAAAACTATTACTTTGAAGGGAGGTGATTTCAAACAGTTCATTGGGACTATATCTAAAAGTTTTCCAGCCCAGTGACATACATACATCTGTAATCCCAGCGCTTGAAGGTAGAGGCGGGAGAATCAGGAGTTCAAGGTTATCTTCTGGTACATAATGAGTTTGAGGCCAGCCTGGGCTACATGAGACCCTGTCTTAAATAGTAGTAATGGTAATAAAATAATAATAAAAAGTGTTATGGTAATAGGCATTTGGATATCCTCTCTACAGAATGGCTGAGTTCCCTGAGGGCTCACATTATGCCCACTGGCATTGGACGAGCCCGGGCGGAGCTCTTTGAGAAGCAGATTATCCATCATGGTGGCCAGATATGCTCTGCCCAGGCCCCAGGAGTCACGCACATTGTGGTGGATGAAAATATGGACTGTGAGCGGGCTCTCCGGCTCCTCAGACTGCCCCAGCTTCCTCCCAGTGCTCAACTGGTGAAGTCAGCCTGGCTGAGCTCGTGCCTGCAGGAGGGAAGGCTCATGGACACAGCTGGATTCCGTCTCTCCATCCCCAAGAGGTGGGCTGGCCCTGGCCTTTCTCACGGGCCTGCTGGTACTGTCTTTAGTGTCCATCCTGAGTTATTCAAAAAACAACTCCTACTTTAAAAATCACACACACTTGGAAACCGAGATTTCAGTGGAGGAAAGGATTGGGAACGGAGACAGGTGAAACTTTTGGTGCCCTAACTGCCTGTGAACTCCCCTACCCTCTAGTTCCTTGGACCAACCACAGCCCAGCAAGGCAGATGGAGGCACCCAGGAGGCTGTATCCAGGACAACCCTCTCTCATCCCCCGCCTCACCCCAGAGCTGCATCTCCTCCCCCAAAGGCAGAAAAGGCACCAAGAAGTCCAGCCCAGGTGAGAAGTTCCCTGCTCAGGGCCCTGACCGCAGAAGGGGAAAGGCTGGTGCTTGTGGGGAGTTCAGGGTCGGGCTGTGCGTCTGCCCCTCACTGGTGCACCCGCCAAGCCGTGTCTGCCATGCGGCACTGGCCCCACACTGAAGTTCGGCACAAGCCGGCACACTAGTTGCAGCCTCATCCTTGAGTGGAAGTAGGAGACGCCTGCCCACCAAACACGGCCCTCACTTTTGAAGAGGACGCAGACTCATTGTTTCTCCTATTTCCAGCTCGGCTCCGATGACGAAACCAGTGATGAGGAAGGGCCCCAGGTTAGCTCAGCAGATCTGGAAGCCTTGGTCAGTGGGCACTACCCCACTCCTCCTGAGGAAGATGGTGGGCCTGACCCAGCCCCAGAAGCCCTGGAGAAGTGGGTCTGTGCACAGCCCTCAAGCCAGAAGGCAACTAATTACAACCAGCATATCACAGAGAAGCTAGAAGTACTGGCTAAAGCCTACAGTGTCCAGGGAGACAAGTGGAGGGCCCTGGGCTATGCCAAGGCCATCAATGCCCTCAAGAGCTTCCACAAGCCTATCAGCTCCTACCAGGTACTTGGAGGTTGGGGAAGAGGTCTCCTCTTTATTAGCTAGTGGTTAATGGCAATAGACATTGAATCTAGTGGTTAAGATTTTATAACAGCTGGGATTTGCACAGAGACACACTGATAAAATTTTTTAAAAAGTAAGAGGTAGTTGAAAACAGGCCAGCAAAATTGTTAGGACTGGGAAATGAGTACCTAGGGGTTTATTACACTGTTCCCTCTATTTCCAAGTGTTTTTATATAATAAGTTTAGCCAGGTGGTGGTGGTGGTGGTGGTGGTGGTGGTGGTGGTGGTGGTGGTGGTGCACACCTTTAATCCCACCATTCGGGAGGCTAAGGCAGGCGGATCTCTGAATACAGAGTAAGCTCCAAGACAGTCAGAGCTACAAAGTGAAACCCTGTCTGGAAAAATAAAAAAAAAAGAAGTTTAAAGTCCATTTGTTATGGACTCTATAGACAAGTTACTCTAATCACCTGGAAGAAATTAAACACAGTAGCCCATTCATGATGTTTTTGTAAGGTTGAAAGGTGATCATTGTAGCACAGCAGGGTGTACGGTAAACCCCCAGTCTGTGTGTTACAGCAGCCCCCCAGTCAGTGTTCCGGCCCCGACTGGCCTGGAACTCGGAGATCTGCCTGCGTGCACCTCTGCCTCCAGGAGTTCTGGGGGTGAAGGCATGCACTACCACAGCTGGCCATTTCTCTACTTCTTATTGCTGGTCCCTGGAAACCAAAGGACAGTCCTGTATGGTTGCTGGGCTGGCTTTTGGGCAGATATTCTGCTGAAGGAGCCAGACCCCCTTCCACTGGCTCTTCCCCTCTAACTTCTTACTCCCCCCGTGCCACTCCCTCCCAGGAGGCCTGCAGCATCCCAGGGATTGGCAAGCGGATGGCGGAGAAGATTGTGGAGATCCTAGAGAGCGGGCATCTGCGGAAGCTAGACTACATCAGTGACAGTGTGCCTGTCTTGGAGCTCTTCTCCAACATCTGGGGAGCTGGGACTAAGACTGCCCAGATGTGGTATCATCAGGTCTCACCCTGCCCATTTGGCCACACCCTTCCTCTTCACCTGCAGGGCCAGGGTCCTTGGGTTTTCCCACCTTGTGTTCTCATGGGAACGAATCCAACTACAGGGGGACCACTTTTCAAGGACACCAGCGTTCGCATGGGTCCCTCTCCTGTCCTTGAAGTGTGGACAGAGCAATAACTACATTACTCTGTTGCACAGACCAGCAAGGGGACTTTCTGCTTGTTAGTTTTTTGTTGAGACAGTGTCTCACTATATGGCCTTGGCTAGCCTAGAACTTGCCATGTAGACCAGACTGGCCTTGAGCTCCCAGAGACACACCTGCCTCTGGCAAGGGACTTCCTAAGGAGCCCAGGCTTTGGGCTCCATGTCTAAAACAGTGACTCCCAAATCTGGCCATGCCAAGAATGATCTTGGAAGCTGATAACAGGGAAGCCCAGAGTCATTTTAGACCAAGGAATCAGGGACCAGAATCCCCAGATTATGGTGTGTCCCCCTGAGGCTGGAAATGGTCCGTCTTGCCTTCTGTCTTCCATGGTAGCTGCTGTGACAGAGCCACCCGACATCTGGTCCATACAAACACTTCATGAGTCCTGGGTCCTCATAGTCTCCTCTCTGGCTGTTTTTTTCCAGGGTTTCCGGAACCTAGAAGACATCCGAAACCTGGGTTCACTGACCACTCAGCAGGCCATTGGCTTGAAGCACTATGATGACTTCCTGGAGCGCATGCCCAGGGAGGAGGCCGCAGACATCGAACAGACAGTAAGCATGGTTCCTAGAACACTAAGGCTTGACGTCAGGAGCTCCTGAACTCCTAGCTGGGCAGCCCTACAGGGAGAAGAAGTCAAGGGGTTGCCAGAGATGACAAAGAGAAGATTGTGACTGGCACCATAGGCCCAGAGGGCATCAGGAGCGGGAAGTCACTGCAACATGAGCCCTGTGGTGAGGGCTAGAGAGAATGAGCACTGGGCCTGTGCGAGGGGGGGGAGCGGACAGTCCCAGGACTGGGATGTGCAGTTTGAACAGACCAGATTAGGGGTCAGGGCAGAGGTGGTGATTCATTGTCTTTGAGAACTTGATGGAAACTACGGGGCCAGGAGTGGTGGCTCACACCTTTAATCCCAGCACCCTGGAGGCCGAGGCAGGTGGATCTGTGAGTTCGAGGCCAGCCTAGTCTACAAACTGAGTCCCAGGACCGCCAAGGCTACACAGAGAAACCCTGCTTTAAAAAAAAAAAAAAAGAAGGCAAAAAAAAGGGAACTCTGGACTTCTCCCCTCGGCTTGCACAAATGGCCCTGGGGTCTGTGTCTCTTTGCTCAGGATTGGTTGGGTTCAAATGAAAACTCAGGGTTAGGGGTGGGCTCAAGAGAGCATGGCCAGCCAGGACTTAGGTAAGGGTAAGTCCTGCTAGGGATTTCTCCCAGGTGTCTGTTCTCTTTCCTGTTAATATTTGTAATTGTCAAGGCTGGACTGTGGTCCAGAGGTAGAGTGTTTGCTGAGTATGCCCAAGACCCTGCTTCCATCCCCAGCACCACAGAAGGAAAACAAGAGTTTTACTTGGCCAGGTTAAAGGTTTGGTTTATGTAAGTTTGTATATAGCATTGAGTCAAGAGAGGCAGAGAATCCTCGGCTGCCTGAGTTGTTTGTTCAGCTGGTGTGGGCGACGGTTCTTTCCCTTTGGCCTGGGGTCCTGATGAGTGATAGGTGACACTACTGCACTGATGCTGGATGGATAGACAGGCCCTATTGTACACCCATCACCGGGCTGTGCGGGCCGCTAATGATGACACATCACCCAGCTACGGTGTCCAGGCAGAGAACGCCCCGGTCAGCCACCAGCCGCAGCCCATGGGAGCCGGGCTTTCCACCCGAAGGACCCCAGCTGGAGGGAAGGTTGATGGGATGACTCTTCCAGGCCGCCTCTTCCCACTCTCCAGGGAGGCCTAAGAAGGGATTGGAGGGATTAGCAGAGCTGCTTGCCAGGTCAGGGGAATTGAGGTGTCCTGGCTGTGGGTATCCAGGAAGCTCAGTCCTGCAGTGGGGGTGGGATCATCTACATATAAAAGGCCTCCGCAGTGTTTGCTGGAGGCTAATGGGTTTATTCCTCCTCAATTAGGCCCCTCAGACCTTCCACAGCCAGACCAGTCTCACCCCTCCTAGAAGGTGCAGTAGTATTTCTTGCTCCAGCTTCCCAGCCAGATTGGAATGCCAGCTACCTGCTCAAGCCTTAAGCCCTAACCGTCCCCGCCCCCCACTGCCATCAGGTCCAAATCCATAGGCAGCATGAGCTGCAGGACGTGGTCTTTTATTATCAGCGGAGTTTCTCAGGCCTGGCCACTGGGTGTGGGTTGGGGCCAGAACCCAAAGAGTGACTCTCTGGTCTTACACAGAGCCCCTGTGCCGAGGCAGAACCAGAGTCTTCAGCCTCTCCAGGCTTGTCTCTCTGGGGCCCCAGGGGCCTCCCCTCAGTTTAACATAAAGCTTGGCATAGACCTGGGACATGGTACAAAGGTCTTGCGCTGTCATGGGAGTGGTCTTCATCCCCACCCCCAACTCTTCCCCAGGTCCGGAAATCAGCCCAGGCCTTCAATCCTGGACTGCTGTGTGTGGCCTGTGGCTCCTACCGAAGGGGGAAGACGACCTGCGGGGACGTGGATGTGCTCATCACTCACCCAGACGGCCGGTCCCACCAAGGCATCTTCAGCCGCCTCCTTGACAGCCTTCGGCAGCAAGGTATCCACTCTTGTCTTTGGGTGAGCAGGCTGGAAGGGGGCAGCCATGTGTGAATTGTCACCTCTACATTCTTAAATTTGAGGCATGCTATGTGGGAAGGGCTTTGCAAGAATCCCACCTCTCTTGAGGCCAAAGACACTGTAGAAACAGCGCCCAACACCCTACAGATGGACGTTCTCACCCGGCGATATGTCCACGTTCCATAGATGAGGAATTGGGTCCAGAGGGGCAGGGTCACTCAACATGGAAATGAGTAAGCTGAGAATGGAGGATGCAGGAGTTAGGGCATCTTGGGAGGGTCCAGATAGGACCTGGCCTCTACTAGACATCCCTTGTATCGGGCCAGGGTTCCTCACGGATGACTTGGTGAGCCACGAGGAGAATGGCCAGCAGCAGAAGTACTTGGGTGTGTGCCGGCTTCCGGGGCCCGGGCAGCGGCACCGGCGACTGGACATTATCGTCGTGCCCTACAGTGAGTTTGCCTGTGCCCTGCTGTACTTCACCGGCTCTGCCCACTTCAACCGGTCCATGCGTGCTCTGGCCAAGACCAAGGGCATGAGCCTGTCGGAGCATGCCCTCAGCGAGGCGGTGGTCCGCAACAGCCACGGTGTCAAGGTGGGGCCTGGCCGAGCGCTGCCCACCCCCACAGAGAAGGACGTCTTCAGGCTCTTAGGCCTGCCCTACCGAGAGCCGGCTGAGCGGGACTGGTGACCCAGGGCTTGGGCAAGGGAAGCCATGCTGGGTGAGCCGTCTCGTCTAGACACCCACCACCGCTCCGGCTTCGCCTAGCTTAGCCCTGCTCCTTCAGTCACCCGCTGTCTTTAGTGAGCCGAGCTGGGGGCTTTGGGCCTGAGGGAAAGAGCCAGCCTGACAGTGAGAGTCTGCAAGCCCCCTCCTCTGCAGTCTCCTCTACCTCACCACTGCTCCTAGTAACGCTTAAGCAGAACGGGTGGCTGGGTTCAAGCCAGTTTCCTGTGCTGAGGGCCTAGGCTTCCCTTTCAGATCATGATGCTGGGAATTGGGGAGAGGCTGGGGGGTGGGGTGGAGCAGCTGTGGGTTTAGCATCTTTCTAGACCCTTCACAGTAGGAGGAAGCCATGCGGACTCCCTCACCCACGCACTTCCTGTGCAGCTGGAGCTGCTGGGGATGCCCTGCACTCTGTGAGGACTGCTCCTGAAGGCCCTGGGGCCTACTAAAGACTTTTGACATTCATCCTGCCTGGCGTCTGTGAGCTACAGTTCCCTCCTGTTGTCCTCCTCCCCAGCAGAACAAAGATGGGAGCTTAACATCAGAAACCCACATTACTGCCTGCTAGTCAGGCCTGGCTGAGTCATCCTGAACCCAAATGGGGTCTAGGGTAGATGGTAAGGTGGAGAATCAGAGTTAGACACAAGGGGCCCCTCTCTGTCCACCCTTCGCAGCTCCTGTGGCCCTCAGATGCGACTATTGTGGGATATGACCGTGCTTATAGGAAACAATAAGGAACATGATCTGTACACCATGGATGGGAATGGGGAGATCTGGGGTTACCTGGAAGAGGAGAGGGCAGAATGGCAAGGAAATGGCCAGCCTGAGGGGTCAGCACTCTGTGTAAGGACAGTTATGGACCAGCTTTGGAGAGGATGCTGGGATTCAGGAGAGCCAGCTACAGAGTTTGATGGGGTAGGGGAGTGAGTTGCAGATACAGTGGGGATTCTGACTCCCCCCTCTCTCTGTCTCTCTCTGTCTGCAGCTGGGCTTTGCAGGACAGGAGAATGGGGAGGGAAACGGAAGGAAGGGGAGGGGTCTGGAAGGAGGTTTAAAAGTCAGAAGGCTTCCTGGACAGACCCTGTGACCCCATTGGGAGATTTTTGAGGTGGAACATGAGGCAAGCTTAAGTCCAGAAGTTCCAGCTTTAGTCTGTCAAGTGTGAGAGGTGTGTGTGTGTGTGTGTGTGTGTGTGGTGTGTGAGTATTGTGTGGTGTGTATGTGAGGGTGTATATGTGTGTGGTATGTGTGTGTGGTGTGCATGTGTGTGTGTGTGTGTGTGTGTGTTTGTTGTAGAATCCCAGAGTTGGCTTTTGCCTCCTTGGTCTCAGTCCTGGTGTCTATCTGGGCAGTGGCACATTTTTATAATTCCAGATACTCAGAAGACTGAGGCAGGAAAATCATAAGTTCTAGGCCAACCTGGGAAGTTCAAGGCATCACAAAGAGAACAAAACAGACCTCTAGCTCAAGCCTAGACCCCAGACACCAAAGCAGAGGGCTTGGCCTGCATGAGTCCTTCTGGGGAAGAGAGGGAATCCACTGCACAGCCCCCACCAAACTGTGAAGTAGACACATCCAAGGACCCAAAGCCCCTGTGAGGCCCAGTCTTTCTGCAGACTTCCCTTTCCACATAGAGTGACTCTTACAGGAGCGTGGGCCCCATGTCCTACACAGGGCGTTTCCAGAAACATTGGGAGAAGAGAGCTGACTACTTGGGAGTTCAGGGGTTCACTCTGTTCCTCACCTCAGCCCCTTCACTTGGGAGTTCAGGGGTTCACTCTGTTCCTCACCTCAGCCCCTTCACTTGGGAGTTCAGGGGTTCACTCTGTTCCTCACCTCAGCCCCTTCACTTGGGAGTTCAGGGGTTCACTCTGTTCCTCACCTCAGCCCCTTCACCTGCCTTAACGCTCTTGCCCCAGTAGACTCTGAATCCACCATGCCTCAGACAAGCTCTTGTGTCACCTGACCAGGGCAGCAGAAAGCCCTGTGCTGGAGAGAAAATGCCCATACCCTCCAGGGACCCTGGACACTGGTGTCCTGACTACAGTGTGACTTGAGGCAGGAGGCCACAGAGGCTGAGGCCAGTGTTCTGAGTAGGAGCCGGGGTACAGCTTGAGTCCTGCTCATCAGGGAGCGTGATGTTAGGGTTCCCCAACTTCAGAGAGCCAAAATCCGCCTCCAGGCATCCCTGCCTTCACCTTGCCATAAAGGGAGACTGAATTTCAGAGCCCTGGTGGAAACTGGGGTCCTGTCTAGTAGCTGAGCACCCCACAACCCTCTTGATCCCCGGGAAGAGGGAAGGAGCTTTACAAACCTGCCTTCAGCTCCAGCTCAGTCTCTTCGGGAACCAGGGCTGTCCCTGGTAGGGCCACGTGAGGTAGGGGCATAATGGCCAGAGAGTATGTCATGTCCCATGACTATGACGCTGTGCCTGGCTGGAGACTGAGGATGGGGGCTCTCATCCTCAGTGGTGGAGAACCTGCCCAGTCCCTCCATGACAGCAAATGTACCTAAGGCTGAGCATGTGTGGTGCAGTGACTCCTAGTGGGTGGCCCAGGAGCCTAGGAAGTAGAGAGCCTTTCCTGGCGGTACCCAGAGAGAAGGGTGCCAGTAGGAGAAAGGCCAGGCAGGTACAGTGCTTCTGGATTCCACTCCAGAGCCTCCAGAAGGGATGCGGCCTGCCAGCAGTTCTCAGCCTAGGGAAGTTCATCTTGGATTTTGAATCATAGGGTGACAGACAACTTTGTGGGTTGGTTTTTTTGTTTGTTTTGTTTTGAGACAGGGTTTCTCTGTGTAGCCCTAGCTGTCCTGGAACTTGCTTTGTAGACCAGACTGGCTTTGAACTCAGAGATCCACCTGCCCCTGCCTCCCGAGTGCTGGGATTAAAGGCGTGCGCCACTATGCCAAGTTTGACTTGGTGTTCTTTTAAGCCTCCAAGTCTACCATTTTCCTCCTACAACAGAGCGCCAGTACTGTGTCTGTCTTGGCCTCTCACTGTCCTGAGTGGGTGAGTGGACGCTGCCACATGTCAGGAGACCTGTGACTTGCCCCTATGGGAAGAGGAGGGTCAAGTTGACTGTAAGCCTCCGTTCTCTTTTTAGCCATTATGGGCCTCTGTTCATTTCAGCTGCCCTGTGACACTTTGTGCCCATGACACAAATCCTCTTAGGGTGCCTATGACCCAGCCCTGCCAGACAGTAACCTTGTGTTTACGTGGGGCCTGGGGTGACAACATGGGTCATGGCCATGACCTTGCTGTGAACCAAACTTGTATCTGCAGTTCTGGCTGCCGAAGTAGCACAGGAACAGGCAGAGGCAGGCATCACGTCTGCAATGGGCGCTGCAGGGTAGGCAGACGGTTGTGCCCTGCTTCGCCTGAGCCATGGATTCCTTCCCCTTTAACACATGAGACCTAAGGGGCAAACTTGAACACTGGGCCTTCTTCTCCTCTCCACTCCCAGCAGGGGAGGGACACATTCCTGTTCCCTGAGAGCGAGCTGTGGTTCCAGTCTACAGAGAGATTGCAGTGGAGCGGGCTCCAGTCTGCCCTTCAGTCAGCCAGTTTCCAAGAATCTCTGAGTCACTGGGGGGGTGGGGGCGCTCTCCTACCTGAGACCCCAAGAAAAACTGGTTTCTGACTCAGGGGTCTCAGCCCTGCTCCCCTGTGGAAGACATGGCTGCCTACTTGGGAGAGCATCCCTGAAGAAGGCCCTGGGCCTCAAGACAAGAAGAGGGGTTGATGGGCTGCTGGGTGGACCCTAAGAAAGCCACCAGAAGATGAACTGAATCCTCTGTGGAACCTGCTGGACCCAGGCCTGGCTCCGACTGAACAAGCCTGTGGCCTGGCTGTGCCTGTACTTGCCTCTTCTGGGAGCTTCAGCTCATACATACCCTGCGTATGTGCTGGAGTTGGGTCAGCTGTGTGTGGCTGCCTGTTTGTCTGCCACACGTTTCTGGACCCTGTGCCTGAGGGCTGCGTGTTCACACCTTTGAATACCAGCGTCTCCAGCCTCTGGGTACAGGCCCCCATGTCACCAAGGGCTCAAGTAGGTGCGTGGGCCGGAAGGGGTCCCTGGTGGTGCTGGTCAGGGAGCAGGAAGATAGTAGAGTCCTGGCTGGGTGTGGAGCTCTGGGTCCTTGTGTCCATGGAGGAGGCCGCAGGGCGGACCGCTTGCGTCAGCCTTGAGCGGCCATCAATAGCGCGCGCTTAATTAATTTGATGGGAACAGCAGGGACCGCCGTTTGCATTTAGTGAAGTTCCAGGAACTTCCAACCCCATCTTCATAATTGGCCTCATAAATTGTAAGAAAGAGAGAGATCAGCAAAGCGGGAGGAAGGAGGGGCCGCCCGTCCGTCCTTATTTAATTTTATTGCTGAAATTCATCTTTTTAGCCTCCTCCGCCTGAATCGGCTCTCCCTGCCGGATTTGCCTAATCATGATAAATTAATATTCATTTCCCCACCTCTTACCCAGCTCCCGCGCTTGGATAGAGCCGGGAGGTCTCCTTCCAGCCCCTCTGCCTTGGTGGGAGATGACCCCCAAAGTGGAGCTTGTGTGCTGAGGTGAGGTTGGTCCTTGGGGCGAGCAGGAGGGCGCCTGGGAGAAAGAAGGGGCTGTGTTTCTTTGGGAGGCAAACTCTGAGCTCAGAGGGCTCGGCGGCTGCGGTTAACAACCGTGCCCAGCTAGGACCGGGCTAGAAGGACAAGGAGAACCCAAGAAGGCTGAGCCTGACAGGGAACCCTGGGGAGGGGGCCGGAAGGAAGCGGGATAGGATTGGGAAGGGAGGCTGGAACAAAGAGTTGGTCACTGATCGGCAGTGTCTCACTCCACTCCCTCAGCTAGTTAGGAGCCGCCTCGCCAGGATGAAGCATGGTGCTCTGAGGGTTTCCCTGGGCGCCATTGGTTTCTGACCACCCTTTCTCAGCGCATCTAGAGGTGGCTGGCCCCAGCGTGTGACACCTGTGCTGTTCTGCTTGGCTGTGGCAGCTCCTACTTCAGTCAGTGCTTGGGTGGAGGTTGGGTGGAGTGCTGCTGGCCCCGTACACAGCCCTGCACCTCCCTCTGTGGCGGGGCTCCAGTCTAAAGGGTCACAGTTCCCTCGTCTGCTTGCACGTGATTCTGTGACACATGGGTCTTTCCATTTCATCCAGCCTTTGGCCTCCTTTACAAGGGCGGAACCTGAAGACCACACACGAACAATGATTGGTCCGATGCCCCACGTAGATCAGGAGGGATGGAACTAGGAGGGGCGCCCCCCCACCTGAGAGGCTGACAGTGGGCAGAACAGTCTGCTGTAGGGTGTGAGCTCTGTGGATGTGTTTTATTAGGTGACAAAGGGGACATTATCTCGTCACACAATCCCTTTAAAAGCAGAGCCGTCTGTGGTAGCAGGATGGTGGAAGAGTTCTGAAGACCCGGGGAGGGGCAGTGCCTACTGATGCTCGGCTGGAAAGCAGGTAACCACCAGCCGTAACAATGAGCACACAAGGACCTTCTCTTTAGAGCCCCACAGGGACCCCAGGCTATCCAGTGCCTTCATGCAGCCTGCGGGGCCCTAGGCAACAAGCTCAGCTGACCTGACCCGGGTCTGGCCCTGCACCCATGTCCGCTGTTTGGGGGTGCTAAGTGTGTAACAGTGTACCGCAGCAGTGGAGGGGTGCACAAAGCCAAGGAGAGGAGTCTCAGGGCGCTTCTGCTGTGGGCCAGAGTCGGAACTGGGGGGAGTTTGGAGGCTCTGCTATACCACTCCCCTCTCCCAGACTCCCCAAGGCAGTAATTGCTCCCAGTTTCCAGACTCCTCCGCCTCCTCTGTTGCTTTTCGTGGGACCGAATCCTTGAAGTATTCAGTGTGTGACCTGTGTGCGTGTGGAGCCTGGAGCCTGGGTTATGATTCATTGTGGATACTAGCCAAGAGATGGGGCTGGGCAGTCAGCTCCGCAGAAGCTCCCAGCACATGGGCATCCAGTCAGCTCCGCAGAAGCTCCCAGCACATGGGCATCCAGTCAGCTCCGCAGAAGCTCCCAGCACATGGGCATCCAGTCAGCTCCGCAGAAGCTCCCAGCACATGGGCATCCAGCTCTAAAACCATTCATTCACAAGACGTGGTTAGATTCTGGGAAAAGAGACCTTTGAGCCCCATAGGATGTGTTAGAAGGCTGGGAAGACCAATTACCACTGTGCAAATTATGGGAGGAGGCTTGGGGAAGGGCCTGAGTCTCCTGTATCATGCATGTGGTTTAATCGAGCAGTTTTGTCAAGCCCTACTTAGCCCAACCCTACATGAGATTGTGTAGTCTCCAGGTGGATTCGTAGCTCCATTTTATAGATAAAAACCTGAGTCATGGGATGGAAAGATAGTTCAAGGGTCAAGAGCATGTTCTGCTCCTTAGGTCCCTGGGCCTAAGTTCAATTCCCAGCACCCACACTGGGCAGCTCACAATTGTCTGGAATTCTGGGTCCAAGTGATCCAATGCCTCAGACCTCCTCAGGCACCGACACTCAAGTTCTCAAGTGCATACACATACACACACAAACACACATACACAGACATACACACACACACACACACAGAGAATTCAAAAAATAAAATAAATCTATTAAGAAAAAAAAGAACCCTACTCTCAGAGAGGAAACTTTCCTTGTCCTAACTCGCACAGCACACGAGGGTCAGACATGGGCGTCCCACAGATCTCTGTGACTAAGTTCTCGGTTCCATTCTGCACAGATCTAAGTGGGCCCTCTGTCTCAGCCCTTCCCTGCTTCCCTCAGCCTCTGCAGAGAGAGTCCATGGTGCCGACAGCCCTGAGACCAGGATTCAGTTCCATTTTGAGACAGTGTTCAGCAGTGTGTGAACTCAAGAGTCTCCAGACTCAGCCTCCTGAGTGTGGGGTACAGGCTACCCACAAGCCTGGTTCAAACCTGGTTTTTGGGTCATTGGTTTTCGGCTGAGCGGGGAAGCCCAGTTGTCTCCACCATCACGAGGGGTTAGGGAGGAGGCAGCACCAGCTCTGGGCCCTGCCGGGGAATAGCTCATCTGGCAGGTACCAGTTCCTCCCTCCGTCCCATACATGCCTGCTCTGTCTGGCTTGGACTCGGTGACAGGGCCCCCGGAGTTCTAGCCTGAGACACTCTGTCCCCCAGCAACTTGTGGCTTCTAAGGCATTCTGTCCCTTGACCTTGATTCAGCACTGTGGGTTGTACTTTTAGTTCAGTTTGATTGGGAAATCTAAATATGCTCAGGTCACTCTCCCTGCCCGACAGTCAAACACCAAACTGGGAAGGAATCAGCCCTGGCCTGTTCCCCTTCTCAAGCTGGGTCTCTCAGGGGTTGGCTCCAGAAAGAAAATGAAGGTCCTACCTTCTTAGGAGCTCTCTGGTCCTTCCCACCCAAAGACCTACCTGCCTGCCAACGCCTCCAGGGAGGTGCCAGGCGACGGATGACCTGACCTGCTTCAAGTTCAGTTTTCTTGTCCTCAATCCCTCCACTCGTGAACAAACGAGTTTTCTGGGATCTTGGTGCGAGGGTATTTCAAAAGCAGGGTCATGCAGAGCTCCATGCCTGTCCTACCAGCAGGTGCATGCAGGGCGGGGACGGCGAGCGTGCTTCCCGAGAGGCGCCGGCAGAGGGAGCGCGAGGACCGGCAAAGAGGTTGATTGCTAAGCCAGGCGAGCTCGGGAGAGGCGGGCCGCCGCCGTCCCCCCACCCCCTTCCAGGACCTGGGCACTGGAGAAAGGGTCCCCGCTCCTCAAGAGGAGGCACGCGACGTGACGAGGATACGGACCCACATTCTTTCAGGGAGGAGAGAGCGTTGCAGCACTCGCCCGGAGTAGGGAGGAACTGAAGATCTGATGCTGATGGTTACCGGGGTGTGAATCGAGTGAGACTCCTTCCCAGACTCATCTCTGGCTAGGACTCTGTGCCTCAGTTTCCCCTTCAGGAATTCTGTTCCTGTTGATGAAAGTTATAAACTGGAAGAGCTGTGAGTGACATGACCGAGGACTATCGCCTGCCCTGGTCACCCTTTTCTTGGCCCAGTCTGTCTAGACGCAGCTTGGAGGTGAAAGAGATGGATGGAGACTGGAGAGAGTGGCCACGGGACAGGCACGCAGGGAAGCCTGGGGAGGAGCCGAGAAGGACGTGGTCACACGGGCTGGGGCCGGTGCCCATGAGCCTGGCGGATCTCTGCTGCGACCCTTCCCCGGCCGCGGTCTGCACTGACTCCTTCACTCCCCTGATGCTCTCTACCAGCTGCGGTGATTTATGGCTGGGCCAGGCCTGACGACCTTGGACGGATAACTAATGACAGGTCAATAACGCTACAGAAAAAGTGAAGTGAGGACCGAGGCCCATCCCTTTCCGCCCATCCCCGGCTTCTGTCCCCCTCCCACCAACACAGGGCTTGGCGCACATCACTGACGTCTCCTTGCACGGGTGGGAGGCTCCCCAAGGTTCCTCGACAGATCTGGTGGTTAAACCAGCTGAAATGGGGCTGGTGTAGGGCCTAAACATACTGCAGAGACCCCAAGTGGGTCATCCGCAGTGTGGGCCGTCTTTGTGGGTCCCATGCTACAGGCAAGAGGAAGCCTCTGGGAAAGTAAAGCTGGCGCTTGGAATTGCTACCAGGCACAAGGCAGGAAGCCTCAGAGAGCAATAGGGAGGAAGGTTAGCGCAGTAATCCAGTCTGCCGTCCCTGGCTGTCTCTTTTCTTTGGCCTCCCTCTCCGGAGTCTCAAAACCAACTACCAGGAAGACAATGTTTGCTTCTGTTTTCCAGACACTTCATTAACCCAGGTGTCCCGTTTGCATGCGAATTGGGGTGGGGAACATCCCCCCTCCTGCCTGTGTCATCTGGGGACTCCTGAGAACCCACTGCTGCCTCCTCCTCTTGGGTCTGCCAACTTCCTGGTTCCTGTTTGAGACATCCTGATTCCCGGGCTATGTTAGAATCCCGGGAAAGGTAAGCAGCCTAGGATACCTGGCTTGAGTTCCTGCCTCCTGGACAGCAGGCCAGGTCAGCACCTGGGGACCAGTGTGGGCTTTTCCACCTTCTGTCCCATTCTGTGTGTGGGGAAGCTGAAGCTCATGGAGCCCTCGCTGAGCAGTCCGGCAGAGGGAGGCTCTGAGACCTGCAGCCTGATCTAATGCTTTAAACTAGTCTCTCCAAGCCACCACCCAGGGTCCTGGTCCTTCCTCTGTTGGCTCCTCCTTAACCATTGTCAGCTCCAAAGAAGACACCCAATAAAGGCCACAGAGGCAAGAACACTCTGCTTCTAGATTAAACGCAAGGGACAGAACTGCCTAAGAAGTATAGGGCAGTGGGAGTGGCCTGGTGCCTGAGGGTACCAGACAATCTCTGTGACACAGGTAGACTCCTATCTGTGTAGTCTCAGATGCATTCAGTAGGCCAGGACCATGTGGATGCCATGTGCTGGGGCGGGGCGGGGGGAGGAGCCACACTAGGTAGCATATAGGACAAGTGTGTAAAGGGAGAGACTTCTTGTGGAGTAGAAATGTCAGAAGCTTGGGGGTACAGACCCTAAATTTCCCCCCACCGATTACTCCGCCTCTAGCTTTTTGCATACCCTGTTCCAAGCCACAGATACCAACTTCTCCTCCAAACCCTCCTGTCTCCTCAGCCTGAAAACCCCAGGGGTTCCAGCTCTGGGTCTGGCTGCATAATTTTCAGGGTCCATAAAAACATGGGGTTCTTCGTTTAAAAGTTATGAGGAGTTTCGAGACAGAAACAGCGGAACTAATAAAGCGAGCACAGGGTTCTTGGGAATGCAAAGCGCATGTCACACATCAATGAAGTCAGCCCTACCCTGCCACCACCAGCAAGCTCTCTTCCCATCCAGTGACTTGATGGTGTATCTCTGTCACCCTGGGTCTGTCACCTGTACTGTCCCTACCTCCCCTACAGCTCCCTGCTTCTTGCTGTAGAGCCTAGAAGGGTCTTCCCACTCACCTGGACTCCCAGCTCCTGCTGCTGCCTCCATTTTCCCATTTCTGTATGTTTTGCTCAGTATTCAGTCCCTCTAGAAAATTCACCCTTCCTTTGCCGTCTCCTCCAGGAAGGCCCTTGGTTTTTGACATAATAAACGCCACACTGGGCCGAAGCACAAATCACTCCCTCCACCTTCATTCCAGGCCATTTGTCTGGCCCCGCCAGCAAAGCTAGCAAACAGGGATGGTGTCCTATTCATCATCAGAGCTTCCCCAGTGCTAGCTGACACCTGCATGGCAGGGGCTCAGTTAATATTTGTTGATGCAGCTGTGGACATCTTCTGCCTGTGTGTTCGCGTTTGGCCATTATTGTATATTGAGCAGTGTGCGGGGCCTGCGTACATACACACGCGTGTATGCTGTGTGCATTCAGATTTTGGTACTGTGCATGTGTAGTCAGGTACACTAGGATCATACACACACAGCAACGTAAGCGCTTTCTTTTTTCTTCCTCTCTTACCCCCCCCCCCTTAGATAGGCTCTCTTGTGTATTTCTGGCTGGCCTTGAACTTGGTATGTAACTGAGGGTGACCTTGAACTTCTGACCTCCCTCCTTCCCAAATGCTAGCACCCCTGGTTCATCTGGAGCTCAAACCCAGAGCTTCATGAATGCTAGGCAAGCACTCACTGGACCAACGAAATTACATTTCCTCACACCCTTTCCTGGTATTTTTGTTTGTTTGTTTGTTTGTTTGTTTGTTTGTTTAGACCAGGTCTGGCTAAAGTCCAGGCTATCTGGAAAAGCGCAGCGCCATCCTCCTGCCTCAGCTTCTCTGGTGCTGGTAATACAGGTGTGCACTACCTCTCCCAGCTTGCGCATGAATCCGGCTCTATGAGTGGATTTCTGCTGGTACACCAAGATCCATGTGGCAGACATGAGCCCATGTGAGGCAGTAAAGGACGTGCGTGTGCCTGGCCATGAGAGGTTGAGGTTGTGCCTGGACAAGAGCCGCAGGTGCATCGTGCAAGGACACAGGCGGCTGGCGCGTGTGCCGGCCATGTGTGTGCACAGCTGCGTGTCCTGGCAGGCGGGACGCCCCGTGCGCCCCCTGCGCCCGCTGAGCGCTCTGCTTTGTTCCTCCGCCGCGGGCGGCCGCGTGGTCTCCCGGCTCCGGGCTCGGGCATCTCCGTCGGCCGGCCGGGATTGGCAGCGGGCGACCGCAACGCGGCTCCCTCCCCGGCGGGCGGAGCCGGATCGGCTCCCGTTACCGGCGCGGGTGGGTGGGGGTGGGGTGGGGGGCGCCAGGCCATCCATCTTCTGTTATTACAGCGTAATGGGGCTGCTCGGGCGCCCGCCCATTTGTCATCGGCCTCGTTCGCTGATAACGGGCATTTGTCATCACTTTCCTCTGCCAATGTCATCAGCGCCGCTGACAGCGGGAGGGGGGCACACGCACATGGGCCTGCTGGACACGCGTTCCTGCATATACACACTAGCACATGAAACCTGGGGGAGGGCACAGGGGCCCTGGGGAGGGGGCATGTGTATCTGTCTGTATGTGGACCAGAGCTCCTTAGAGATGGATGCATAGCAGCCTGCACAGATGTTCCCAGCTGCAGATCTTCCTCCGCAGCCTTGGGGGGGCGGGGGATGAGTGCAGGTGGCCTTCTGCCAGATCTCTTTGTGTGACACGCCCACGGGCTCCACAGACCTGCGTGTGGCTGTGTCCCACTGGCAGCCCAGCAGCGATCAAAAGGTCACATTCAGGCCTCCTGGGATTCTCAGACCCAAAGACTTTGGGAGAGGCCACAGGACAGGACAGCCTGCTTGTGGTTGCCAGGACAATGGGCTCCTTCCTCTAAGCCCTCCAGAAACAGTGTATGTGGCCTGGGAGTCACTTCCACTCCTGGCTCCGCTCAAGCTTTGAGCTTGGACTGATCTGTAGCAAGAGAGACTCAGTAAAGACTGCCAAAAGAACTTCCCATTTGAAAGAGGCACAAGGCTGACTGGTGAAAGGATGCTACTGGCAGCCAGGAGAGGAGCTCAGAGGAAAAGAAAAACTGTGTTTTGTGTCCTCTGGGTGGGCTAGGGGCTGGCCACTCCCCACAGGACTGTGTCTGTCTTCCTGATGCTGCCTCAGGGTGGCAGAGGGGACCCCATTAGCCCTTATTAGGCAGGCTCCTCTCCCATTTCACTGGTCTCTGGTTGCCTGGCACATATTAGGTGCTCAATAAGTCGCTATTGAATGGATAAATGATTGAGGACATGGTGTATGGGGCAGTGGGGGTCCCCAAAGTCCTTCCCAGAAAGGTCACCAGACACTGATGGCCCGGGTCTCATCTCATCTCCTCCCTTTGACTCCCCTCCTGATTTCTTATGCAGCCCCCCAAATTCCCCTTCTCCCTAGGCCTCTCCCTCCTGGGCAGAGGGGGAGGGGGAAGGTCCCTTGGCAGAGCAGGGCTGGCTTGTTCCTTGTAAATGAAGACCATAATTAACATTAAATTAAGGTAATACAAATGAAGGCAACACAGAGGCTGACAAGATGAGCGTTTGGGGAGGCAGTGGGGAGAAGTGATTCATATTTTTAATTTACTGTACGGATAGGCCGTGTGGCTGGGGAGCGGGCGGCTTGCATGGAGGGGGTGTTGCCCCGCCATGTTTGCTGGGCTTGGAGTGATCACACAATGACTATTAAACCCAACTGTCCATATAATGGGACAGATTCGACATGACGCCCACCAGAGCACCAGAAGCCCGGCCAGCCGGGTTGTAAATCCTGCCATACCGCACCCGCCTGCCCGCTGGCCTACTTGCCCACCTTGGCCGAACTGAGACAGAAGAGACACGGCCCCTCAGAATGGGGAAATAGGGTGACCAGAGAATCCAGGCCCCGGCCCACATCGCTCAGGCTGGTGCTAGAAGGAAGCTGTGAATCCAGGGTTGGTGTCACTCACTGGCTTGATCTTGACCTGGGAGCCAGAAGGGGCTGGAGCTCTGAGGACTGTGCAGAAGATTTGGTGCCATGCCAACTGAGCAGCGGTTCTCAACCTTCCTAACGCTGCGACACCTTATCACCATCCCCCATGCTATGGTGACCCCAGCCATAAAACTGTTTTCATTGCTACTCCACAACTGTAATTTTGCTACTGTTATGAATCAGGATGTAAATATCTGACATGCAGGGTATCTGATATTTGACCCTCAAGAAAGGGTCATTTGACCCCCGAACGGGTCAAGACCCACAGGTTGAGAGCCATTGCTGCAGAGGAACTAGTTGTCCTTGTCATCAACAGTGTCATTTTCATCAACACTGCGTGCACTCTTGTGCCAAGCCCCAGCACGCCTGATCCGTGAGCACCACCTGCTTGTGGGGACAGGGAGGGTGTCATGATGTTTTAAGATCATGTAAAGCCCAATCTGAGACATGGGGAGCCATGTAGTCCCAGAGCTTGTAAGTATCTTGGGCTCAATCCTGTCCCTCATGCCCCTGAGCCTGGGAGTGACCTGCAAAGTCCAACCGGGCACAAGGCCACTGGGGATCATGCATTCCACTCTGTCTCCTGAGGCCCAACCGTGGAACTCTCTAGAGGGTGTGTGTGTGTGTGTGTGTGTATGTGTATGTGTGTGTGTGTGCGCGCAAATGTGCACACATGTACGCCTGTGCTCTCTCCATCCAGAAGGTACCAACCAGTGCCGGGAGAATGGAGGGATTCCGCTTACCCACTCTGCAAGCCGGCCCCAGCCGCCACAGCTCTGCTCATCCCGTCCCTGGGACGAGAGACGCAAGTGTAATTTAGGTTTTGATATTATGAAAGTCTCGCTGCTCTAAAACAGCGGGGCACTCGGTGCCTCATTAATAAAGGATAAACTCGGAGTCTATTTACAAGGCGCTTTTTGGGGTTATTTACTCTCCAATATACATATGTAATGTTGCGCATACTTACCGCTAGGTAGTTCTTCCCTCCAGCCTGGGCCTCCTAGTCACCCTGAGAGGGTCCCTTCAGGGAGCAGAGGGTCACTGGGGAAGAGGGTTTCTGGGGCCCCACCCCTGGCAAGAGAGAGGCTCTGTGGGGAAAGGCAGAGTCATCTGGAACTTAAACTGGAGCTGGGAGGCAGAGGCGCACCACCTCCATGCCCCGCCCTCCTCAACAGTCCTGTCTCAGAGCCCAGCTCCTCTGTCAGACACCGGGCTCTTCTGAGGAGACCCCGCCCTCTCTCTGTATCAGGCCGGGGCAGCCCTGCTATCTCCCCACGGCCTGCTGTAGCTCCACACCGTACGCAGGGCAGAGGTGTGGAAGGCCGAGGCTAGCCAGGCCGCGGGAGATGTACCTCTGCAGTCTGTATGGTCTTCTATCCTGTCACAGTTCCCGGTGCCCACCAGCCCGGCTGTGTTGGGAATGGTTCTCCACAGAGCCTTTACCCTCATCTTTGCCTGCCATGGGCACCACAAACTTGGGTGTTTTACTATCATTATTTTTTAATTTTGTTTTTGAGACAGGCGTTACTATGTAGCCCAGGCTGGCTCAAACTCATAGAGATGTACCTGCCTCTGGCTCCCAAGTGCTGAGATTAAAGGTGTGCTCCAGCATTCCCAGCCTCTGGGTGATTTTTTTTTCATGGCTGGATCTGGGCAGCTACTGCATGTGGTAGCATGCTCTTCTTAGCCCATTTTGTAAATGGGAAACCGAGGTCGGGGAACTCACTCAGTGTCACACGCCAGCAGATGCCAAGTTGTGGGCTTAACCCAGAGTTGAGTTTGTTACACTACAGCTTCTTAAGGGTTTGGGGGCCTTAGGTTTGTCCCAGACCCTTCAGCCCTGGCCCAGCAGGGCCCCCGTAGCCTGCAGTCAGGAGTGTAGCAATCTGCCACCCAGACTGGGTAGCCTAGGTGTGCTTGAAGGCCAGTGGAGGGCCCCACCTTAGGCAGAGACCACGAATCCCAAGGGAGTTCTGAGTTCTGACCACCACGCTAGGAATCTTAAAGCCGTGTCTGGGGACCATGGTGTGGCACCTGTGTTGGGGTGGGGGTGGTCAGTTTGAAGAAGGCAATGCCTGGCCAATTTGGACCAAGGAGACATCTAGTGGCCAGTAGGAGACGTGCAGCCTCTTAATAGGTGCCCTGGGTCTCTCAAGTACTTTGGGAACTCATAGGGGCATAAGACCTTGTGCCTACTCCAGGCCTGGGACTCAGAGGACAGAGAGTCCGTCCTCTGGTCCCTCCTCATCCTCAAAGCAGGAGGAGAGTTGACCTGGGGTCAGGGCAGGGGTGAGAGTTAACAGGAGGCCCTGCTCCATCACTGTTGGTGAACAATGAGCCATCACCACCCTAATTAAAGATGTCATTACAGCAAATGCACCCTAGCCTGAGAATGGATGAAGTGGCAGGAAGGCACCTTGTGACCAGCAGCCAGTTACTGCTCCCATGAGCTCCCCCTTGGAGCTGAGAAGCCAGACTGACTACAGGGCTCCTGGGACATCCAGACAGGGACTGAGGCTGCAGCTGGGAATACAGACAAGGACCAAGGTCTGCACTCGAGGATCAAGGTTGGTCAGTAGATCTTGGGCCAGGGCCCCAGCAACAAGGGCCCTTGCAGTTGGAAGAGGGGAGTAAGATCATTACAAGCCCAGCTGAGAGCCCCCGGGGAAATCGAGGGTATAGGAGGCCCCAAGGGCTGTTAGGAATTTCTGGGAACACATGCTGGGGGGATCTGTATCTAGGCTCTTGACTAGGCCCAATGGGGTGTATTCAGTGACCAGGCGAGGGCAGTGAGCCCGCTCATGAGAAAGCACAGTAAGGCTCTATTGGGCCATGTTGGCCTTTGGTCTGACTCAGACTTCTGAGACCACAGCAAAGTGTGGTAGGGTTGGGGGTCTCTGGCCACCTGAGTGAGGAAGCGGGGGATTCCACTGACCAGCCTGGCTTCTGTTGTTTCCTCCTTTGGCACACCAGGCCCTCGATACCCATCACTCCTCCCTTGGGTACAGGACACTGGTTGTCCCTAGGTGTACTGAGACCCTGTTTCTTCTCTTGAGGGTTCTAAGGCCTATTTGGGGCCCCACCTCATTCAGATACTAGGAAACCTGAGGGCAGGGTAAGGTCATCTGAGATCAGCCAGAGCTGAGACTGTCTTCCTGGAGTTGGCAGCCTCAGCCTCTGTCCTATATGCTGTGGTGGCCCCTGGCCAGTTCTTCAGGGTGTGGGGACTGGCCCCAGGGGAGAGAGGATGGGTGGGGAGCCAGGAACTGGCAGGCAGGCAGAGGGGAGGGAGGGAGCCACTGACAGCAGGACAAATGCTTGTAATTTTATAACCAATCTCAGCATGTCCATGGGGGGCCGTTTGTGCCTCCACTCAGGACCAATCAGCCTGACAGAGCTATGAGTCTGCCTGAGTGAGTGTGAGCAGCTCCCCCCAGCGCCACTTACTGCAATCTCATTACCACCCAGCTTAAGGCTGGCCAGAGTGGAAGGCCCCACAGGAAAGGGGACCCAGCCCAGTGTCCCCAGGGTAAGGTCACAGGAGTCACGGGAGATCCAGGGGCTCAGGAGAGAGGGCTGGAAAGGACACAGGATCTTGGGTGATACTTAGCAAGCACCGTGGGGTACTGAACTAAATTTAGGGTGGAGACAGGGTGAAGGCCCTGCCCTCAAGGGGCTTGCAGTCTGTTCTTGGTGGTGGGGCAGATTGTTGACGGATGATCCTGGGAAAGGTGGGACAGACAGAGGTAAGGAGGGGACTGATGGACAAGGAAGGCAGGATAGAGCAAAGAACCAGACCAGCCAGTGTCGGGCCAGGGACTGAAAGAGGGGGGGAAGCAGGTGACCCTCCAGAGTGTGGAGCTTGGAGGGGAAATGCCACCCCATGGGAGACCAGAGTGGGGGAGGGTGACTAGCCAGTGGTGGATATTACAGGATGGCCTTGCTGGATATCTGGCTCTGGGGATGGCTGTGTGCCCATTAGTCTCTCTAATTGTCAAAAATCTAATTTAGTGTCTGGAGCCTGGGCCGGCCTCGGGTTAAATGGAGGGAGGCGGGCCCAGCCATAAATCTGCCCTCCCAGCCTGGGCTGGTGCTAATTCTGCAGCTAAGTGAGAGGTGGGGAGCTCTGGAGAGGGGACATCCTTGGTGACCCTGTGTGCCGGTCACCATGAGCCAGGTCACAGCCAAGTCCTGCTGTGGCAGGAAGGCTTGGCTGACTGAGGCCTAGCTGGGCCGTTCAGGGGGACGTGAGGGTCGCCTGACGGACAGGGCACACCACTCAGCGCTACGACGCTTGCCAGGTGTGTGCAAGGCCCCAGGTTCTGTTCCCAGTTCTCGCAATAGGAGTCCCACAGAATTCCCACTGCCTCCAGCCCCTCCACCTGGACCAACTCAGGGCCTATGGGGGCTCTACTCTTAGAGAGGGGACAGCCTCTTCCTGATAGAAGTCAGGCCATTTACAACATGAACCTTTTGGTGAGGAAACTTATGTGACTCTTGTCATCTACTAGGTGGTTGTTGGGGGTAGCCTCAGTTACGGGGACCACATGACATTTACTAGAGGGATGGAGAGTAAAGGGCCAGCTTCACTCGGGCTGTTTAGCCCCTCCTTCCCTGGAGGTGGTGCTTGGGGACCTGGACAGCTTCTCAGGGCCTCCTGTGGCCTGAGGTAGTGGTGGGGGCTCTGGACCTGGGCTTGGTAATGACCTCACTCCCCTCAGAGCCACTAATTGAAAGCAAGGGGCATGGTAGGCGCAGCAGGAGAGGTTGGGGACTGACAGGGTTTGGAGAGGCTCTGCTTCCATGGGGGAGGGAAACAATTTCTCCTGGCTTTGGCTCTATCTCACCAGGCACCCGCCCGGCCTCTCCTGCTGCTAACGAAGTGCCTTTAATTAGCAGCCTAATAAAATGCTCTTAATTGGCAAGAGCCAATCAGGAAGAAGCAAAATCTCTTCTTAGTCATTGCTGATGGCTGCCCAGCCCTAGGAAGAGCCTTAGGAAGGGTAGCCAGAGGGCAGTCTGGAGCAGACCATGCACCTTCACCTGGGGATACGGGCTGACTTGAAGCCTAGGCCCAAGGCCTTAGGCTTAGTCCGGGGCTTAGGAGTCAGACTGGTCAGGCCATTATCTAGTAGCTGCGGGTAGCTACAGTGTCTTTGCTGACCTTGCAAGTCTCTGGGGTGCTTCCTATTAAGGGAGATGTGGTTGTGGGCATGTAAAACCTGCACAAGACCAGATGAGCTTACACTACCATTCTCTAGGCTCTTAGTGGAAGCTGGTGGCATTGACCACAGCCCAAGTTCACCTTGGGGGCCACAGTGACTACCCAGGTAACAGACAATGAGGCCACAGCTGAGGGAAGGGGGAAGGACTAAATACACCATAAGCTTATAGTCTTTTAAGCCAAAGATGACTCAGTTCTGACAAGAGTCCTGCTTGGGTCCCCAGAGGGGAGGGCAGGGGGCTGTCCTTTTCTGCCACGGCCTTCATCTTGTGCTTATTTCTGTGTGTTGGTCCTGAGGAAGAGGTGGGGCTCACCCCCAAGTGGCTTGTGAGCCTCTCTGGCAGTACTCCGGAAGTCTAGTGAACTTGTGAATGAGTGACGAATGGAGTGGCCTCCATCCAACAGCAGGAGGAAAGCTCAGGTTCAAGGCCCAGGTGGGGGCTGTGGAGCGGCCCTCACAATGAGGAGTCACACAGGTCAGATCTCCCTGCGGCTTCACCACGAGCCAGCAGAGTGAGCTGCATGCGGGAAGTGTTTCTTTACATTTCAGTTAGGATTGTTTCTTCCCTTTTAAAGATAGGACCTTGCCATGTAGCCCTAAACTCGACAACCCCGTCTTGGGCTCCCAAGTACATCGTGTACAGAAGCTGGTTGGACCTTGGTTTTACGAGACAGGGTTTCTCTGTATTGTTTTGGAGGCTGTCGGTCCAGCCCAGCCTCGAACTCAGAGATCCGCCTGCCTCTGCCTCCCCAGTGCTGGGATTAAAGGTGTGTGCCACCACCGCCCGGCTTTTTTTTTTTAATAATTTATTTTTACTTATTATGTATACAGTGTTCTGTCTGCATGTATCCCTGCAGGCCAGAAGAGGGCACCAGATCTCATTACAGATGGTTGTGAGCCACCATATGGCTGCTGGGAATTGAACTCAGGACCTCTGGAAGAGCAGTCAGTGCTCTTAACCTCTGAGCCACCTCTCCAGCCCTTGGTTTTGTTTTTTGACACAGGGTCTCATTACATAGGTCTGACTGGCCTGGAACTATGTAGACCAGGTTGGCCTTGAACTCAGGAGATTCACTTGCCTCTGCCTCCCCAGTGTTGGAATTAATGGCGTGTGCTACCACAGCTGGCTCTTGATCTGGTTTTCTCATAAAAATAATCTACTATATAGTTCTTTTCTCTGTATACTGAAAACTCAGCCATTCTTATGATGTTGGGTCAAAGACAGAAGACACTTAGAAAATTCACTTTAATTTTGTATTTGTAATTTACTTTTCCCCCCCCAAACAGTTAAAAAACCAAACACACTCTATTACCATGGTCGTAGCTTGTGAACACATTGGTACATTGACTACACATCACTGTAACATAATCACAAAAATAAAGCAGTCAGCACTGGAGAATCTAGGAAACAAAGAGCAAACGACCAAAAGCACTCTGGCTCACACTCGTTGCCAGGGTTGCCTGTTCCCTGCTGGAGTCCACAGACGCCTCTGTAAGTTTGCCAGGGCTCAAGGATCACTGCTTTGGGAAGGTATTAGCTTTCTTGGTACCCAGAGGGCTAGCTTGTTGGACTTTTCCTTCAGCATCCTAGGGGATAGCTTAGGAGGGGAGGTGACACACACGGTCTCTGTCCAACTCCATCCACACTCAGAAACTAAGCCAGATGCTGAGCTGTTGGGAAGTAGGTATTTGGGAAGTCAGCGGCCTCCAGAAATTTCTGAGTACAAGCGCTGCACTATTTGGTTTTGAAGACAGGGCTGTCAGCAGCAGGCGTTTCTGGACAGCAATGCAGTCTCCACCTGCAGGCAGGCAGCCACAGTTGTGCTGCTTTGGTTTCTGTCCTCAGCTGTATTCCCCTGAGATGGCTGCCTCACTGGTGCCGCCTGTGCTCACTGTGCAGGGCTCTGCACTGCCAGAGGTCACCCATGTGTGTGAGTACTAGGGCTGATCCTGCTGGAAGTTTCTGCGTGCACTTCAAACCGCTGAGTTTAACCAAATGGGGATGGAGATTAGAGTGGATCAAAATTACAATGTAAACTGACCACTACCCCTCGGAACGCAGTCACAGGGACTGGGTCCCTGCATGCCTCATTTTACCCCTTTAGAACACACTTGTGCCTAGCCTATAGGCCTGCACTAATCCAGATGGGCCTGCCTCAGATCCAGGAGGTATCACATCTGACTCAAAAGGGAGAGGCTAAGACAATTAACACCACCATGGCCTAATTATTTTCAGTATTCTCCACTTTAGTCGGGCGCTAAACAAGTACATCATCTCCAGCCTCCAGGATGAGTGCGAAGCAGCCTTCTGCCCAGCTTTGGATCACTAAAAATAAATGTTTTTTTTTCATGATTTAGGAGTCTCAATGTCATTTCAGTTCTAAAACAAGCTATGAGGGCCAGACTTTATTACTTGTCAACAGAGTGCCAGACAGTCTCTGTCTCTAAAGTTAGGACAAATCAGAAAGAATTTAGCCAAGGGACAAGTGTAAAAGGCTTCCCATCCATAATTCACATCCACTTTCCAAATGTACTTCAAGGGAAAGGATGGTCCCAGCAGCAGCAGCACCAACAACATGTATTTGCACGTGTACACACACACACACACACACACACACACACACACACACACACACACAGCTGTGCACACTTACGCAGCAAGGCAGGTTGGCCTTGTCCAGACATCACCAGTGTGACACAGAGGTCACAGGGTACCCTGTCTCAGCAGTCTGTAGGAGAGGCCTTTCGAGCCACCATTGGAAAAGTAGATTTTAGTCAGAGAGAGAGAGAGAGAGGGAGGGAGGGAGGGAGGGAGGGAGGGAGGGAGGGACTGACCGACCAGCCGATCATGGGGACACTCAGAGCCACAGGACACTTGCAGTTTCTCGTCTACTATTCCTTTAAATGCGTTGAGATGTTCTTTGTTTCTCTTTTCTTTTTAAAAAGGTCAAACTTTACATTTATTCTCGCCCAGTTGGGGATTGGTGATAATCAATTCCCACTGAAATCATGCAGAGATGGTAAGTGGGGTTTACCTTCTCTGGAAATGAACTTCTACTTACCTGATTGTTTCTTCTACAATGAACTGGTAAATGACCCCCAGAGCTGAGAAATGTGATTCAAGTTTCTCAGACCACTTAACTTCATTCCCGTTTTCAGCAGCAGTAGAGGACAACCTGGAGAAAAAGCCTAACTGCACTAACGGCTTCCATGTGCAGGGTCCACCAGAGCCCAAGGACAGCGGGTGGCCGCACTTCCCCTTGGCTAACCTTGGGAAGGAGAGCAGTCCTGGCACCGAGGGTTTTGTCTGCAGAAGTACCCACACTGCCCCCAACCCCGGCGTCCAGCCCAGGGCCTGCAGACACAGGCAGATGCCCTCCTGCTCCTACTTCCTAGGCAGCACACAACTCAAGGGCCAGTCAAGGCAAGGCCAGCAGACCGTTTCTTGAAGCAGCTCCGGTCTCTTTACATCTGACTTGTTTTCCAGTAAAGTCCTTCACTATTAACAGTCAATGGGATGGACAAGGAGCTCAGAGTGGCTAACCAGATGACTGCAGCGTGTGGTGGTCAGGAAAGAAGAATGTGTACGCAGAGATATTTCTCAAACAGAACTTGAGACTGCAGTTACACAGGAAAAGGCAAACCGCACATGTGACCTGACTCAGCTTGTAATGGCATTCACTCAGGGGACATGTTGGGCAAGGGACAACTTGCAAACCAGAGAATGAAGACACTTTCTTCTCCCTCTCCTGCTGACATGAAGGTGGCCTGGCTTGTAGGTCACTTGTGACTGGCCCCCATTTCTGCTTTTATAGCAGCTGCTTCGGTTGGCTTTCTTAAAATGCATGGTTAGGAACAGCAAGGAGGGCCTGACTGCTTGGTTTCCAGGGAAAAAATGAGGCCATTCCGTGGCCTCGGGTCCAAGAGTATGCCTAAACCACCCCTTCACAGGCCCAGCATGTTGGTGGGGGGGTGAGTTCTCTGTTCAAGTGCTCCTGGGCTGGCCAAGAACCTTTGCGTTTACAGCCTGCTGGCAGAGGTCCAGTGCTGCCTTCCATAAGGCCAGCCGCTTATGTTTTCACTGACTGCCAGGGTTTCCTGGCTGGGGAAAGTGGACAGCAAAATAAGGCTCGGGGAAGGAAGGGAAGAGAAGGCAGTTCCCGCTTACTAGTAACCCTGTGTGCCAAACTTCACCCTGATCCCTTGTGGCAGCCTTGCCTTTCTGCAAACACTGGGTTTGGGAGAAGCAGAAGGAAGGGTCTGCAGTGCAAGGTTGGGTTGAGACGTTAGCCTGGCTGGCTGAAATGGAGGAGACGCTTTTCTCCCGGCCATGTCTTAGGCTGCTGTGCTCAGTCTGGGCAGTTATGGGTGCCTGGGTGCTTTCTGGCTCAGTCAAGGAAACAGATGTGAGCCACGGTACAGAGGGCAGTGGTGCCTGGTGATGGCCATTCCAGGCCTTTCTGCAGGCCCAGCCTTGCCAGTGATTTAAGATGAAGCACAATGCTTTTTATTACACATCTAATTGTTAATGAGAGGAAATGCAATCAGCAGCTCCTTTCCACTCTACATGGGACCGAGGAGACTGCTGAGTCCAGAGCAAACACAACCACTGATGGTGCCCAGGACATTCCTGTCCTTCCCCCTGGACACGGAGACGGAGGAGCGAGAAAGCTGCAAATATGGTGAATGTCATGTTCACGAATCCACCGCTGCCCCGGGGGTCACTGGCAGCAAAAGCCTGGGCTGGAAATTACAATACACTCAAACTCTTCCAAGTGTCACATTTTCTAGGTATCTGCCTCATGCTAGATGAGGACATTGCACACACCTTCTCAGGCTGAAGATGGAGGAGGGGAGGAGGGAGAAGGGAGGAGGGAGAGAAACCCAGACAGGAGAGGAGGCAGCAGGTACAGATCTTCCAGTGTGTGTCCCTCTCTCTTCTAAGGTGTGCAGGCAGCTGTCTCCTCCTACGCAGCGGCCTGGACTGCTCTGGCCAGGTGCTGGGCACTCCTGCAGGCAACAGGGAGAGGCCAGGCATTCTCTGCCTGGAAGTTGCAGCCCCTGTCCCCTAGAAGTAGGCCAGATGGGGAAGCTAGTTCTTCTGCTTAATGGCAAAGCAAGAGAGATTCTGGCAAAACACTAAATATATTTATAAGTCATCTTTGTCTGGAACCCAATGGGAGAGAAACAGGTGCAGGAGGAGGGGGAAGGGAGTGGGAAGGGAGGCTTAAAAGTTCCAATCATTCACACAAGATAAAGACATCCTCTGATAGCAGCACGGAAGCAGCCGGGTGTGCCGAGCAGACCGTCCTGGTCAGCTGCTGACCGACTGTCCCAACAGGAGTCTCAAAGCCCTGCTCCTCGCTGATCCATCCGGGGAATCCGGGTAGGAGTGTGATTGTTGTTGTTCATCCTGGTCTTGGCAGGTATGTTAAATACTGCAACATTAACGAGTCCTGTGTGGAAACACAGCCAGCAGTCGTTAGGCCTTTCCTGGTACTTTTCACTTGCGCTAAGACAGAGTGTGTGTGGTTGTCAATGAGAAAGGTTTGTGGTTCCTTCCCAAGAGCTGCTTGCCCACAAAGTGCTTCTGTCACAGTCTCCTTGGGGACTTACACAAAGAACAGGGCCTGGTGGTGTGCTCAGGGTACGGGGTGCTAAGATTAAGAGTGAATAATGGCTGGGACAATGCCATGCTTCCCTGCTCCCTGGAACAGCAGAGCGGCAGGGATGACTCTGGGGGCCCTGAGTGACTGTCTTGGAGCACAGTGGTGTCTCTGTAAGAAGGGTGCACTGTCGGGAAGCTGGCTGGGGCCTGCCTGGCTTAAGGAACTGTGTGTGGAGACGCCGAAAGTGCTCCTGGTCCCTTCAAGGACAGATGTGTAGGTGGTGGCTGGAGATGGGGCCTGGAGATTAAGGCAGAGGATGATACTGGAGATAAAAATTTGCCATCTAGGTTGAAGTGAGAGCTTAAGTCATGGGAAAAGACAAGACAGCCCAAGAAGAGAGCCTAGAGGAGTCAAAAATGACCGAGTCCGATTCTCAGGGGAAGTCTGTTTCAGCAGTGAGAGGAGAAAAAGATGTAAACAAAGTGAGGGAGAATAAAAACAGAGAGGGTTAGGGTACATTCCCATGGCCAAACATGTGTTTAGTATGAGTCAGGCCAGGTGCACAATACCCAGGAGCTGCTACCCCAACAGCAAAATACTATTACATTGGAAAAAAACCCAAAGATTGGCAAAAAGAGCGGACAAGGTACATGGTGATCAGAGGATCACTCCCCGTGGTTGCCTCTGCAAAGGGTTTATGATGCGTGTAGACTAAGACCTTTGCCAACACTGTCTCCATGCAGACCTGTGAGACAGGTGCTGGGCTCCGCATCTCACTATCAGGATATGGCAGACAAAGGGCCCAAGAGCACACACCCAGTGTGACTTATCTGAGGAATGATGAACCAACTGTCCTCTCCAATAGCAGAGACACTGTGGGGAGCCCCCAGAGGCATGCTCTCACCCTCAGGAAGACTGACAGAGGTACAGGAGTGCAGTGAGAGGCATGCCTGCTCTAACAGGAAGCACACTATGTTCCCAA
The DNA here is from genome assembly GCF_017639785.1 of Mesocricetus auratus. Lineage (NCBI taxonomy): Eukaryota > Metazoa > Chordata > Mammalia > Rodentia > Cricetidae > Mesocricetus > Mesocricetus auratus. The sequence goes on from NW_024429182.1 coordinate 15,998,412, forward strand.
AACTGGTCATATCCCTAGAACTCAATAACCCAACATGTCTGAACCAGGGATGGTACCCCATGCCAAGTGCAAACACCCATAAACAATACCTGGGTATTTTAGGTTTTGCCCTGCCTTAGGGAGGTGCTAGAGACTTGGGAAGGAGCCCGGCTTCATGCTACTACTGGGAATGAACAAACGAACCAAGTGGCTAATCTCCTGTGGATGGAGCAGAGAAGTGAGACCGGGAAGCCAGAGCTGTGCGCTGCCAGGGGTACATTTCAGCTAGAGACCTTTCCAGATAAGCTGCTGGACTGACGGGGTCTTCCTTGTAGGTGCCTGATCTAAAACTATACAATGACAGGCTTTTGGGCCATTAGTTTTCTAAGTGGCTCAAATGCCATTTACTTTCATAAAAATTGTACTACTATATAACAAGAATGCTAGAACCCTCTAGAACTGAACTTGCTACTTTCTACCAGTCAAAGTGGTGCTCACTGGGGCAGTCCCTGCCTCATGTCATGCTGTCCGATTCTGCCCTCTGCTGTACACGGCTTGGTGAGTCAAAGGAGGAGAAACTCCCGAGAGCTGGCAGTGCCTCATGGCCAGTATTCTATCTCCTACCACAGTGCCACCCACACCGCTCTTTGCATACCCGGGCAAGTATGAGGTCAGGGTTGGGCTATTTATCTGGAGATGTAGGTGTATGTCCGAGAAGGGGAGCGGGGTGGTTCAGCGTGGGCAGCTGGATCATTTAGGAAGTCCCAGATGAGGATTGTATCATCATGTGAACTACTGACAATCTGGAATTCATCAAACTGGAGTCGGAAAACTCTTCCAGAATGTTCCTAAAGAAGCAGAAACAAAAAGAAAGACTTTGAACTCAAACTCAAAAGCATTAATGTCTGAAGTAGCCTATAGAAAGGCTATGGTGTGCCCAGGGGTCGTTTCAGACAGTTAGACAGCAGTTTCACTAACTTTAGGATGGAAAACTCAAACACCAGTAACTGATAGCAGGACACAGTAAACAAGCAAATGGCAAAGGAAGTACTGGCTTGTCACCACCAACTGGGATTAGGCTAGGAGAGTGGTCTTGGTGCCTCCAGGTCTTTTCATCTCCCTGCAAGCTCCTCTGACCGGAAGTCAAGGGGTGATCAGCAGTGAGAAATGACATGCTGGTACAATGTCCACCAACCAGCCTTCTTGAAGCTGGAGGTTACCCAGCACCCACATGGAGACTGATAGTCTGGCCTCTGAGGGCATTGTACTATAAAATATACAAGCATGGACATAAAAAAATACCTTAAAAAAGAAACTTCTTCCATTTGAAAAACCATTTACAGATTTTCATGATGCATAATGTCCTACTATGATTAATTTGAAGCTATTCACATACAGTCAACAACTTGTAAAATTCTAATGGCTGCCTTTCATGTGGTCAGGAGCCTGGTCTAGCACATCAGGGTAGAAAGCACTGCCTACATCAGGCATGGGCTGTTCCTAACTTCCTGGAAAGTACTTTCCACACTGTTTCTAGTCAGTCTCGCCTACACTCCAATTATTAACTTTTACCTACCCTTGAATTTCATATAAACACATAACACACAGTACATTTTTGTGCCAGCTTATTTTACTAAACATTTGTTTGTCTGCTTTTACGACAGGGTTTCTCTGTGTAACTGACGTGGCTGTCCTAGAACTCGCTCTGTAGACCAGGCTGGCCTCAAACTCCCAGAAATCCATTTGCCTCTGCCTCCTGAGTGCTGGGATTAAAGGTGTGTACCACCTGGCTTTTACTCAAAATTGTAACTGTTTTTCTGTCACTACATGGAAAAAGTTATTTCATTCCTTTAAAAATTAGTGGCTAATATTCCACTTTATGAATATACTATAGTTAGTTTATTCTCCTGTTGGTGGACATATGGGCTGCCTATAGTTTTTCAATACTATTAAAACAAAACTGCTTTCATTTGAGAGGTGGGGGCAGGCAGATCTCTGTGACTTTGAGGTCAGTCTGGTCTACAGAGTGAGTTCCAGGCCAGCCAGGGCTGGACCCTCTGTCAAAAACACCAAAGAGCAAACAAACAAGAAAAGCTGCTGAGTGGTGATGACATGCATTGTGATTACAGCACTAGGAAGACGGAGACGGGGATCACCAGTTTGAGGCCAGTCTGAACTATCTTTCAAGATCTTGTCTCAAACAAAACAACAACAAAGAAAGTCACTACAAGCCGGGCGTTGGTGGCACTCGCCTTTAATCCCAGCACTTGGGAGGCAGAGGCAGGCGGATCTCTGTGAGTTCGAGGCCAGTCTGGTCTACAGAGTGAGTTCTAGGACAGCCTCCAAAACAATACAGAGAAACCCTGTCTGGAAAAAACAAAAAACAAAAAAACAAAAAAGTCACTACAGGCATTATACAAGTTTATTATTTTATGTGTTTTGCCTGCATGTATGTCTGTGTACCAAGTGTTTGCCTAGTGCTCCCAGAGGTCAGAAGAGGGCGTCAGATCTCTTGGAACTGGAATTACAGACAGTTGTGAGTTGCCATGTGGTTGGGAATTGATCCTGGGTCTTCAAGAGCAGTCAGTGCCCCTACCTGCTATCTCTCCAGCCTGCATGTTTTGATGAGATGCACTCACTTTCCACAAGCAGAGCTGTGGGGCTATGAAGAGGATATGCCTGGCTTCCACAGACACCTGAAAGGACTGCTTAAGCTGGACCAAACACTGCTACCAGCCATGAGTTCCAGCTGTGCTCCCCATCACATGATATTCAAGCTTTTAAACCTTAGCTTAATACCTTCACAGCGATAGTCAACTGTTTAATTTATGTTTTTCTTTATGAAGTTGAGCAAGTTACCTTCTTTTCCTAGCTTGCTCAGAGTTTTTTAATGAGTGGGCATTGGATTTTGAAAAATGTTCATTTTTTTATTTTTGTGAATAGGTGTTTTATCTGTACTATGTAAGTGCCTGGTACCCGAGAGGCCAGAAGAGAATGTTGGACCCCTGGAACCAGAGTTACAGATGGCTGTGAGCTATCATGTGGGGGCTGGGAATTGAACCTGGATCCTCCAGAAGAGCAGACTGTGCTCTTTAGGCACTGTGTTAGTTCCAGCCCCTTGCCAAATGCATTTACTGACCTGTTGTTGAGACGGACACATGGACATAGGGCTGGGGACATAGCTCCAATGGGAGAGTACTTGCCTAGTATGTGAAAGGCCCTAGGCTTGTGCCCTAGCACCATAAGAATACATCGATTTTCAAGTGTTCAATCAGTCTTGTATACTGTACTTGGAACTTGCTTAGTATCAGTGTAACTTTTTTTTTTTTTTTTTTTTTTTTTTTGGTTTTTACGAGACAGGGTTTCTCTGTATTGTTTTGGAGGCTGTCGGACCAGCCCGGCCTCGAACTCACAGAGATCTGCCTCCCTCTGCCTCTGGAGTGCTGGGATTAAAGGCGTGCGCCACCACTGCCCAGCCAGTGTAACTTTTATTATGCATTATTGGAATCAACTTGCTCGTATTTTGTGGAGTTTTTTTTTTTTTTAATGTAAGAATTCTTTCAAGGCTACTAAGAGCATTTGCCTAGCACTCATGAAACCTTAGACTTAATCCTAGCACCACAACATCAAAAAAAAGCTTCTGAATCGCTCTGGCAAGCATGGTGACTTATCCCTGTGACCCCAGCACTTGGATGATGGAGACAGGGGATTAGGAGTTGAGTCAAGGCTCCACATGAATGTGTGCCCTGACCTCCAGACAGGTGCAATGGCACGCATGCCTCCCCCAATGACGCATTAAATTCAAGTAGTCATCACTGTCTTAAGAAACAAGGAGCAGTAGAACACGTGTGTTCATGAGGCACTGGCTTCCAACTCCAGTACTGAAAAAGGAACAACAAAAAACAAGTCAAATAAAAAAAATTTTTTTGAGGCAGGATTTCTTTGCATAGCCTTGGCTGTTCTGGAACTCACTCTGAAGACCAGCTGTTGTGTGGGTGCTAGGAATTAAACCCAGGTCTTCCAGCCTGCATGTTTTTGATGGAAGCAGAAATTTCCTTGCCCTATGTCGCATTTAGAAGAGAGCTAGGTGGCTCATCTAAATACCTTCTCAGTTACCTTCCTTTCTGTACTTTATATATAAGGAGATATGCTACATGTTACTATTTTTAAACCTTAAATTACATTTATTTGTGTGTATACCTGTGTATGCATGCATGTATCATGGCATGTGTGGAGGCTAGTTCACTCTGTCCACTGTGTGGGTCTCAGGGATCAAACTCACGTTGTCAGACTTGGCAGTGAGTGTCTTGCTGGCCCATATCTAGATTTGCTAAGGTATGCTTATGGCCCAATGTAATCCTTCTTGGAGAATGTTTCACGGGAGCCTGGGGAAGTGAATTTCTTCTTCACACTGTTGGAGAAACTCTCTGTATGTAGCAGATGGCCACTTCCAGCTGAGGGCAGTGCTGAGGGCTTTAACTCTTCTTCCTGAATTTGCTGCCTGCTGTGTTGCCCATGATTTTCCTTGTAGTTCTATCAGGTTCTCATCTGTATGTCCTGATGCTATCAGTTGGTACAGATGCTCTAAGGACTGGTCTATCTTCGTGGTACATTTGCCCCTTTATCATGACACAACACACCTTTCTATCCTGATAATATTATTTGTTATGTAGTTAGCTTTGTATGAGATCAATGCAGCTACTCTTAACTAGTAATAGCATGGCACACACTTCGTAAGAGACTTCAGGATGAAGAGTCACACAATGGTTGGTTAAATGGAGATGCGTCTCCACTGTCTAGAGGTATTGGCAGAACTGGTTTAATTCTCAGGCCTCTTCCCCCAACCTGTGTTACAGATGGATGTCTTTGCAGGCTTTTCCATCTGTGTGCCCTCATCCTGTTGTCTTTTTTTTTTTTTTTTTAAGTTTTTCCAGACAGGGTTTCTCTGTGTAACAAACAGCCCTGGCCTTCCTGGAACATACTTTGTAGACCAGGCTGCCCTTGAACTCACTGAGATCTGCCTGCCTCTGCCTCTCGAGTGCTGGGATTAAAGGCGTGTGCCACACAGCCCAGCCCATCTTGTTGTCTTTTTTTTTTTTTTTTTTTTGGTTTTTCGAGACAGGGTTTCTCTGTATTGTTTTGGAGGCTGTCCTAGAACTACCTCTGTAGACCAGGCTGGCCTCGAACTCACAGAGATCCGTCTGCCTCTGCCTCCCGAGTGCTGGGATTAAAGGCATGCACCACCAACGCCCAGCCTCATCTTGTTGTCTTTTAAGGACTAATGCCTGTTCTCAGTAAGTTCGGCTGATCTTATTCACGCTTTTAAAAGACTCAGTCTTCTAATACAATCAGTCTGAGACACTGGAGACGGGAACTTTAACACAGGAGTTCCTGGAAGACAGACTTCAGCCCGTTAACACATGGCACATGACCCTCCTCTTTTTTTTCTGGGGTAGTAGTGGTACTGACTCAGCCCAGGGCTCTGTGCATGCTAATACACTCCTCCTATCCTAGCCCTTGGATTTTTGAGGCAGGGTCTTGCTATGTAGCCCAGGCTGGCCTCCAAACTCATGATCCACCTGTCTATGATCTACCTCCCGACTGCTAGGGTTAAAGGCATACGTCACCTTACCAGTTTTAAGTTTTTATTTATAATTGCCTTTATATTTATAATATATTCATTCATTCAATTATGCACGTGCCTCTGTGTGTATGGGGCATGAGTGCAGTGCCCGTGGAAGCCAGAAGAAGCATCAACTCTCCTGGAACTGGAGTTACAGGTAGTTTTCATGCACCTGATAAGACAGGGTTTCTCTGTGTAACAGCCCTGGCTATCTTGGAACTCACTCTGTAGACAGGGCTGGCCTTGAACTCACAGAGATTCACCTGCTGGAATTAAAGGTGTGTGCCGCTATCACTCTTCTTGCCTCATTTTTTAAGGTGGGGGATTATAGACACATGCCAAAACGCTCAGTGCATAGAGTACACATTTGAAAAGATGTGTGAAGAGAGCAGGCAAAGCAATGTACTATTGAAAGAATGCATCCAGTCTTAGTTTTTTGGATCTAAGAGACAGGGTCTTAATCTGTAGCACAGGCTTCTCAGGAAGACATAGCAATTCTCCTGCCTCAGCCCCTGAATGCTGAGATACACGAATGTGCCACGATACCCAGCCTAAGGAAGTGCTTTAAACCCAAAACACATAAAGCATTCCTTTCCTCCAGAGCTGAGGCTTCCCGAGTGTTGACTCGGAACTCAGAACACTGGGCTTTTAATGTTTCATCTTTTCCCTGAGCTGTTCAAAAGAGTCTGTTTACTCTGGATCCACACATATCTAACTAAAGCAACATCTGCCAGTCTGAGACTATGGCTTGTAACGTGACAAAGAATTTTATGCTCCCAAGCCTGTGGTAGACATAGACCTGTGATCCCAGCACTAGGGAAATGGGGCAGAAGGAGTGAAATTTCAATCCAGCCAGGGCCACATGAGGCCCTGCTATGACTCCCTTCCCTCCCCAAGTGTCAGATGGTGACGCACGGGGTGGCGGCACGGCCCAGTGAGTGAGATGCAGAGCTGAGGAGCTGACCAGGGCTCTGGCAAGTCCAGAGCACTTTTTCCAAGTAAGGGTTCAGGTCCTGAGATTCTGGACAGGTTCCAATTTGTGTAATTATATTCTCTCTCCCTCAGTACCTCCTGTGGCTTCTGGTGGATACAGAATTCTTATGCACTTCCTGCACTACATGTGGGAGAGGTAGCATACAGCTGTTAAACAGCTGCCACGGTCCTCTCCTATACGGTCTCTAAAGTACTTTTGGATGAAAGGCACTATACAAACATATTTTATTGTCATGTATTGGTTGCTTTTCTACTTAGTAGGTTTTGTGAGAGTCTAACTATAAAATCCAGATCTATATTCTACAGCACATTAACATTTAATTTCTTCCTCTACCTGCTCTTCAGCCCCTTTAACAATAAGGCTCTTACCACAAGCGTCCGTAGACAAAGCGTCCCTGCAGGAGCACGGGGGTCCAAAGCAGCCATAAGATCCCACACTTTAATTTTCCTAAAGGGGACAAGAGGGGACAAAAGTCTTAGTTAAAAGCAAACTGGAGGGAACACAGGGAAGAAGAGAGAAAAGACAGGGCAATAAATGTGGGTAGTGGATGTGTGCACAGGAATCAGATGGCGTCTGAGTCAGGGGCCTGGTTCTCACACCCTCTTATAATACCCACCTTACATGGCTGGCATTTTCTGGTGGGTTTGTCTGGTTCTTTGCTTTTAGGGCAAAGCAGACTTTCTGCTTCTGATCTACTTCTTAGGTCTATCTGTTCTGTCTTACTGTTAGTGAACTCACCCATCATAGGCCCCACTCACGATCCTTTTGTTATCAAATCGAATACAGCGCACCAGTTCCTCATGGCCTTCTAATACTCGTAAACATGCCCCACATTCTATGTCCCACAGTCTGGAAGAGAAAATGGAGTCAGGTGAAACTTCAGGGTTCACTTCCAAGCCTTGAATATTACAATTTATTTCACACATCCTTTAAAAATTCACAAGTGAGCTGGGCAGTGGTGGTGCACATCTCTAATCCCAGCACTCAGGAGACAGACAGGGGAACCTCTGTGAGTTCGAGGGTAGCCTGGGTTACAGAGCAAGTTCCAGAATAGACTCCAAAGCTACAGAGAAACCCTGACTTGAAAAACAAAACAAAATAAAATAAAAATTCACAAAGGGGGTTGGAAAAATGGCTGAGTGGTTAAGAGCTCTAATTTCCAGTGCCTAAATGGTGGTTCATAACCTTCCTTAACTCCTGATCCAGAGGGTCCAACACACTCTTCTGACCAACTCAGGCCTCAGGCACGCATGTGGTGCAAACATGTACACAAAGGCCACACAGTCACACACATAATGTAAAAATAATATACTTCACTTTCAATATAACTTATTTCCTGTCTGTCATACAATTTGGGCAGAAACTAACTGTGTGATTTAAGTTCAAATGCTGTGAGTGATTTCAAAACACAGTGCTTCATACAACTTTGAAACCAGGTTCTTCCAGGCAGGAATTCAATGTACAGTTGCCCAGGAAGGAGAGTAATGCTTCCTGAAGTCACCCTGAAGAATGAGATACATTGTGTCAGTGATCTCTCTGTCACAAAGTAGCTCCATCACTGCTGGAGGACACTGCTCTCACCACTGTCCAGGACAGTCACCACCAATAAAAATGCAAAGCCGAATCTCAGGAAGCAGCCTGCTGCAATAGTTTCAATGCTTCCTAACCATTTCCATCCATTTGTAGGAAGGGTAGGTTTCATTCATCAGGTTTAGCTCTTCCTTCCCTCAGGCAATGAAGGAAAGGAGATGACAGATAAAATTTCCAAATTCTAACCACCTCTCTGTCATTCATCTTTGTAAGGGTAAAAATACAAAAAAGTATAGACTTGTGAAACCTTCAAATTTGAAGACAGCCAGCTCTCTAGCCAACTATTGTGTTGAAGTAAAAAGTCATGATTTCTAGCAGAAAATCAAATCTTTATTCTTCTTTTTCTTTATGCTTTCAACAATAGTGAGATGGAGAAATGGTCTTTGTTTATTAGCATTTTTCAACTGCAGGAAAGGAATGTAAGAGGGCCCTGAACTTCCGTTAGCTGTCTTAGTTTCTTATTGGAGCAGCCCCTCTGGAATAGCTCTATTTGGTGAGAAAAGTAATCAGGAAGGAAGCTTGTCCACACAAGGCTTTTCTGTACCGCCTCTCTGGCAGGGCAAGGGTTAACCCTGTGAGAAGCCACAGAAAGGAAACAATGTTGGATTGGATCTAGGGGAGAGGAGAGGTATGTGTGGGTGATCTGGGAGGAGTAGAGGGACATATGGGAGAAGCATTAAAAAAAAAAAACCAAAATCAAAACAAAACCAAACAAAGTCAAGACAGTGGTGGCGCACGCCTTTAATTCCAGCACTCAGGAAGCAGAGGCAGGCAGATCTCTGTGAGTTCGAGGCCAGTTCCAGGACTGCCAGAGCTACACATAGAAACTGTCTTGAAAACCCCAACAACAACAAACCACAACAAACAAACAAACAAACAAACAAAAACCAAGACAGTTAAAAATCATGAGATGTGTGCACAAATGGTGACAGGGTTTTGTGGATCCACTGGGGGAAAGGCGCCTGCTGCTCACCTGATAGTATTGTCAGATGAGCCACTCACCACCAGCCTGTCTCTGTACTGCAAACAGGCGATGCCTCGTTTGTGTCCATTTAGGGTCCTTACAAATTCACAAGTACTCGTGTTCCATACCTGAGACAGAGAAATGACAACTGAGCAGTTGATGGGCACACTTCTACCAGTAAAACGGAGTACTGGGTAAGCAGACAACCGAAGTGAGGCATCAGAGGATGCCAACGTCTCAAAGAAACAGCAGTGCCAAATAAGAGCCATGCTCAGTTCACAGCAGCATGGGGCAATGTGAAGCTGGCTGCTGTGCATGACGTGCTGTCAAACTGACCCACTCTTCCTGCTGTGTGCATGTGCTCAGCCCTCCTGATTTTTTAGAGTCACATTTATTACTTGTATGTGTATGTGTGCCTCCTTGATTTTGTGTGTACCATGTATGTGCAGGAACCCACAGAGGCCTGAAGCAGGTGTCAGGTGGTTTTGAGCCAGTATTTGCATGCTGACAACTAACCCTGGGGCCTCTGTAAAAGCAGCACACGGTCTCCACACACCAAGCCACCTCTCCAGCCCTCCACCTTATCCTCTGTAAAAGCAGCACCCTGTCTCAACACACCAAGCCACCTCTCCAGCCCTCCACCTTATCCTCTGTAAAAGCAGCACCCTGTCTCAACACACCAAGCCACCTCTCCAGCCCTCCACCTTATCCTCAGACACAGGGTCTTTAAACACAAAGCTTCCCGATTTGGCCAGAGTGGCTGACCAGCCAGCACCAGGGACTTGCCATCCTCCCCCACCCCACACTGAGATCACAAACTTGTGCTGTGACGTCTGGCTTTTAAACGGCTGCTAGGAATTTGAACTCAGGTCCTCATCTTTGTGTGGCAAGGACTTCATCAACCTGGCCATTTTCTCAGCTACAGTATGTATATTTTTTTTGAAATTAAACTTGATCTGCTCTTCTCACACTTGAAATAATTGCCATCATCATTAGTGACACTGTTATTATCTTTCCGTGCTGGGTTTTGGCATGCTAGACAAGCTGTCTACCACTAAGTTACATCTTCAGCCCATTACCTTTGTTTATAGAAATAAAAATTGAATTAAATGTTACATTATTCTACAATAACCTTATGTACATAGTTGTCCCTGATCATTCTTTTACACAAACTCCTTACTGCACCTTGTGAACACACTGAAAAGTGACCCATTACCTTTATGGTTCTATCTCCAGATGCAGAAACGATGTACTTGTCATCAAAGTCTACAACGTTGACCGCAGCCCGGTGTCCCACCAGCACCCTCCTTAGGGTGATGTCGGTTGGGGAGGCCATGTCCCATACAGCAATAGAACGATCTTTGGAGCAGGTTACCATCATTCCATTATTGAAACGCAAGTGCAGAACTGCTTCACAATGGTGAATCAATGTGTTTAGCATCTCACCCGCATTTACATCCCACACTCTGAAACGGATACCAGAGTTAGATGGCACTTAGGTTACAGTGCTGTGCCTGTTTCAACTTTGGAGCTTATCATCAATGACACCCCGCCCCCACCTCCCACTTTCTTTTTAAAACAGGGTTTCTCTGTGCAGTTCTAGCTGTTCTGAAACTCACTCTGTAGACCAGGCTGGCTTCGAACTCAAAGATCACTGCCTCTGCCTCTGCTCCTGAGTGAAGAGACTAAGGGTGTGTGTCACCATGCTTGACTCACCCCCACTTTTTGTTTTAAACGTATTATGTACACAGCGTATGCATGCCTGCATACCAGAAGAAGGCACTGCATCTCATGACAGATGGTTGTGAGCCACCATGTGGTTGCTGGGAATTGAACTCAAGACCTCTGGAAGAGCAGGCAGTGCTCTTAAACTCTGAGCCACCTCTCCAGCCCCTCACCTCCACTTTCATGGCAACTGTTGCCCTCTTCCTTTGCAGCCCCAAGGTAGAGTATGGATGGACCATGAGGAAGCAGCATAGACAAAGAAGAAAGGCAGGAAATAGGTGCTTCCTGAGTAAGACCTTAAGATGGGAAATCTGGCCAAGTATAGTGCTCAGCAATGAGGAAGCAGTCACTATCACCTGATGATGTGGCATGGATTTTTCAGATTATTGTAATACAATATCCTATTATTATAATATAATTTTATTATTCTATTATTGACATTCAATTAAGAACACACATGTAAACCAAGATAAAGAATAGCAATAGGGAGAGCCAGGAGTGGTCAGTGGTTCTGATATGGCCAAGAATTGTGTTGATGTCTGTGCTGTGTTACCACCAAAGCCCTTGTGGATGCCCGTGGTTGGGGCTGCAGCCTGAAGCCATGTTAATGCCCATGGGCATGAGAGCATTATCTCAGCCCTGCTCTGGCCACTGTGTGGCTCTTCTCAGCTGATGGCTTCTGGCACAGATGCAGGTGAGGAGAGACTCATCCTCCCTGATTGGCTGGTCACTAGGAATTTGTCCATGCTCAATATGTGGACAATACAAAATGAACTTTTTTTTTGTGGGGGAGGTCATGGGGAGGCACAGGAAGACTGGGAAATGAGTGTGACCAGAGCACATGATATGAGATTCTCAAATAATCAATTAAAAAAAAAAGAATAAAAAAATAGCAGTAGGATCTGTCCCAGTAGCTACCCCCAGGAACCATGGGCCAAGATGTTCTGCCACAGACTTAGTCAAGGGGATTGGAACTTGACTTCCTTGAATGCTAAGTTTTCCACCTGGGTCAAGAGTCAGGGTTACAGACTCTAAGTTCAAGGCTCCATCTCTGTGCTTCTCAGGACAAAAGGTCAGAAGGGCACCCCTCCCACTCTAGCACTGCCTCATAGAGTGGGGCCTTGGGGAGCCTGAGAACTGTGCCACGATCGACACAAGTTACCTCGGTTACTCTATTTTTGCATATTGATTTTTGTTTTTAAAACATTTTATTCCCCCTTTTCAGCTTAACTCTCCTTTTGAAAAGCTGTTTCTTGTGTTGCTAAAAAGGTAGAGTGCTACTTAGCATGCTAAGTCCCAGGTTCAACCCCAACACCACCAAAACAAACAAAGAAAACATCGTCTCTCCCCATCCTATAAATGATATGAGCATCTACAATGCTTGCACGCCTGTGAGGCCTCCACAGCACGGATAAAAGTTAATTGCCAGCAACTGCATGGACCGGGTCTGCTATGCCTGGAAGTCAAAGGAGCAGCTTTTCCTGTTTACAGGGACAACTTCAGAGGATTTAACAACGCAGTTAACTGCCTTTATTCCAGTTTTTTTTTAAAGTTACTGTTGATGTAGTACATTTGCTAACCCTTTAGCTTAAGGAGAAATTCCTAGCAGGTTTCCGGCAGTGATGCCGGTACCCTGAACTCAAGCTACACTGGACTCCAGCAGCATAATGGCTGTGTCATCAAATCACCAGCGCCTCTGGAAATTGAGGACCCCTCCCTGAGTGAAACTCGCAATTAAACACTGTGGGGACAGCAGGGAAGGGGCTGACAAGGAGTGAGCCCTGCTCACCTGTATGCACTTGAAAGAGCTCATACATGCCTGCACTGCAGCTACAATCTCCTGAAAGGAAGTTACAATCCCTTCCTGAATTCCCGTGAGGTGGTTTCATAAAGGAATGCAAGGCTTCCCATAAAGAGAGGGAAAGTTCCTGTGACAGGTGCCTCTCCAAATTAAAATCTGTGTGCAGCTTCTTAAACATGCCAAAGCAGAAATCTACCCAATGGTTCCAAAATCAAGTGTTGGGTTCTAGAGTGACAAGAGACCAGCCGGAAGCAAATTCTAAGCTCTGACACTCTCACACAGATATACATACAGGTAACTCTCAATGCACATGAAATAACAACTAAAAAGGAAATTACTGTGACAAAAAGTGTCGGGTTTCCGAGTCTGACACTTCCTACCTGACAGTGGAATCCGATGAGCCAGTTATAATCACCCTCTCGTCATACTGGAGACACAGGACGGAGCCTGTGTGGCCTGTGAGAATTCGCTTGCATTCCAATGTGCTTTTATCCCAGATCTAGGAGGGCAAAGGATCACTGTCACAACGGGGTGCTGTGGAGACCTGTTGCTCTGTACACATGCAACCCCCAAACACCAAGCCAGAGAGGGCGAGACTGCATTCTTTCCTCCAGATAGACAGCACCTGGGTGTGCTGACTTCAGGGTTAATGCTAACTTTATCCTTTTCATTAAGGAGGAAGAGTAGCCTATAATTATGAAACCCAAAATAACAACAGCTTCCATCAGTGCACTTCTAGAAGAGATTTCAACCCTGGAATTATCCATTTGTATGATGTCATTTAAGGAAATGATTTTGGCTTTGGTACTAGAACTAATCTAAACATTTCACCTCCTAGAAACAACATTAGTTATACTTCAGATTGCTTTATGAGCGCAGTCACCCTCACTCCCACAGCTATGCTCTTCCACTGAAGGGGGGACTCCACCTTGATTGTGTTGTCTCGAAGGCCGCTCACTATCTTCTGGTCATCATATTGTAAACAGTAAACCCCTTTGCTTGTTTCACTCCGGCAGTGGATTCTCTGTAAACTATGGCGTCCACATCTCCAATTGGATTCTATTGTCTAAAAAGGAGGATTCAAAGAGGCAGTTAATTAGGAAAGAACCCAAACCAATGGCTCAGGGTCACGCTATAGCAGCGCTTCTCAACCGGTGGGTGTGACCCGCATCCCCATGTCACAGGGGTTGCCTAAGACCACTGGAAACACGAATATTTACAATTCATAATAGCAGTAAAATTATAGTTGTGAAGTAACAATGAAAATAATCTAGGGAGGCTCATCAGCTTATGAGTTCAGTGTCTCCCTGGTGTTTCAGAAGGTGATAATTCCCTCCTGCCTTCTCATCTATCAGGAAGGAATATTCTGAAACTGTACAGAAATTGACTGGAACTCTTCTGTACCTTATTCATGAGTAAAGACACCAATTCTTCACCCACACTAAAAACCTTAATGGTTTTCCTGTAATAATACCTGTAAGTTAAACATACCAATTATTCCCTAACACTCAGAAAATACCCAGAAATACATTGATTCTTACCTCAATATCTTGTATAATTTTAGGATAAAGTGCTCTATAAAAGGAGTTGGGAGGAGCGTTCTCATCAGGAGGCTTGTTTTTGAATAGGTACTGTCCCCTAAAAATGAAAATATTTACCAATGAAGATCATAAATCCATTTATAACAAGTTTTGCAGTTTTTCAAAATGTTTCATTTACCACTACACACAACATTTATTAAGTAGTGTGGCAAAGCATGATGATAAGGAGATTTTCGGAGTCCTGTGTCAGTGTTAACCTCCTGATGTCTAAGGAACTTGATCAACTTTGATTCCACTACAGACCATCAGAGTACCAATCCCTTTGGGATACTGGTAAACGTATACTCAGAATTCATCTACTGGCCTATTAGGCTTCTGCACATTTCCTGGTTTTGTAATCATAACTAGTACTTTCCTCCCTTGGCTCCAGGGCTGGAGCTCAGACTGCTAGGGAAGTAGTTGGCCACACTCTACCACTGTGCTTCCCTGAGCCAAACTGTGCCAGTGCCAGAAGAAGCCTAGCATGTTGGGTAGCAGCGAGGCTTGTGTCACGGAGATCTGGTCATTTATCACATGGGGTATGTTGTGCTAGCTTAGTCAGTGGGGCTATTCCTGACCGCTGTGGCAGGCCTCCAAAAGAGGCCCTTCAGTGCATCAGTGTCCAGCAGCAGGAAGGGCAGAGGTGAGAAGTGCTAAGCACACCATGCCATCATGTGTGAGGCACGGAGCCGGCTCTTACAGGCGTACACCCTTGTGCACACACAGATGTACACACTGACTTTTCTTGACTCCCGCAAGCAGCATTCGCTGGCAGCTCCTTCCCTATGACAACATCTCTGAACGCTCACGTCCCACATTAGACAGCTACCCCTCCGCCCACCCCCAAAAAAGGTAAATGGCAATCACTTCCAGCTGGGTAAAAAAATTTAATTCCTTACCCTGAAGTTAAGAACCCACCAAACCCGGTGTGGAAGCTAGTAAAGGCCACTGTGGGTGTACTAACTGCTGCTCAAACTGGCACTGTGCCTCGCAAAGTGGAGATAGGCAGAAATGCCTCTGTGTGTAATCCTGGCACCAGAGAAATCATGTTTTCTCTGGGCCAGTCATCCACCTGAGCCTCTGTAGCACCATTACAATATAATTAATTGTTCCATGTCTTCAGGAGAGCTTCTCCCCTGCCCTCTCCCTATTACACACCCTGAAAATTAGCTGAGAAAGTCTCCTATCAGGAAGGCAGCTGGGGCTGCTGTCTACCGTAATGCAGAAAGGGAAATCTGCAATGGAGACGTGGAAAGAACAGTCTTCTTAAAGGAGGACTGTGAAATCCGACATGCCAACATAAAGGGTAAGTGAGCTACTTTGAGAAGTAACTGAATTAATGGCATCCTTGTCTGGACAGTTTGGTTATGTAAACTCTCTGCATGCAGATAAGATTTTTAACTATTGTTTTCAGTGCCCACCATTCCTGAGACTCTTGTCTTCCTTCCAGTCTTTGCTGTTCCTATAAGGTATTCCAGGATTTCCTTTCCATTCAATGATATTGTCTCTATATCCTTGGGAAATAGGATCCAAATGAATCTCTAATCTCATTTTCTATCTCTCCATCTTTACCACGCCTTACAAATGCATACTGATTTTTCCAATCCAAGATGCTACAAAGGAGTGGTAGATGCTGAGAACTGGCTTCCTCATCTGCATCTGTTTTAAGGCAAAATCTTTTATGGTGTATGTTCCTTGACAACAGGGACCACTTCTATGCAAAATGTCTGGTACCTGTAAGGATGTGAGTGCATGACAAATGTGAAATATTAAATCTAGAATGTTATCATAAAATGTGATCTCCTGATTAAGAAAATGGACTTTTCCCAAGTGGCCCTTTATCATACTTTTAAGAGTTACCATTACTGAGTAGAGAACATTATCTACTGTTATTTAAGAGAGAAAACTGCAAAGTTCATGTCCTAGGGGCAAACTGTCAAATCTATCTAGGTATGAAATAAAACAGCAAAGTGGAAGTTAAATCTTGGTGGCTCAATCATTCCAGGAAGACTGTATTTACTTGTATACTTTTGAAAAGAAAAAATTGGAGTTACTTTCAATGACACTTGTATGGGAAAAGGAGCAACACAGAAAGGCTTTAACACAGAGGGCTTAGTAAGGGTAACTTCAAAAACTGATAATGAGCTGGGTGTAGTGATGAATGCCTTTGATCCTAGCACTCAGGAGGCAAAGGCAAGAGGGTCTTTATGAGTTTGAGGTCAGCCTGGTCTACAGAGTGAGTTCCAGGACAGCCAGGGCTACTTAGAAAGATCCTATTTTTCAAAACGGAAGGAAAGGAAGGAAGGAAATGAGAAATTGGTCGTAGATTATTTCTTCCGAAGAAGGGAGAATCTGGCAAATTCCTGTAATCCCAGCACTCAGAAGGCCGAGGCTAGAGGCTTGACAGCAAGCTGGGCTATGCAGCAAGGGCATGTCTCAACAGCATGGCCACCCAAACACAAAGGCAATAAACAAAAAGAGACACAGGTGTCACCTGAAGACACTCAACAGGCATTCATAGAGCACACAAGTATTTGTATTTACCACTTCACGGGACTGTAACAAGTTAAATCAAATTATATCAATGGATCAAAGACAAGGGCTTCTGGTCATAAAGCTGACTTGTAAAGAGTGTGTGTGTGTGTGTGGGGGTTCTGAGGTTGAAGAGACGGAAACAGTAGCACTACCCGAATGAAGACATCTCAGAACTATCTTCAAGGACCCCTCTAAAAGACTAAAAAGTGGACTGGAATTTAACTTAGGGGTAGAATACTTGCCTAACAAGTACAAGACCCTCAGTTTGATTTCAGGCACCACAAAAATTATTTAATAGAAAATAAAAGGCGCGGAACCTATCTTTTCAATGATGGTCTTTGTTACTGTCATTATAACTAACATAAAAGACCCCACCGTTTAGGACCAATCCTAAACAAAAGTTATGCTTTTATGTCTGCACTTACAGTGCACACATCTCAGAAGCCCCACTCTTTCTTCTCCTTGCTTTCAAAACCCATTGTGGTTATGAGGAAAGTTACTGTTACTTACAGTACAAATGGGAACACATGTATTTTATTAGGGCATGATGTCTTTTTAGCTAAGGAGTGAGTTTTTAAAACTGATATATTAAGGCATGAATAATCTGGAGGAGAGTTCCTTTGCTTTCCTGAGGGATAGAGAAATCTCAGACATCCGAAAATTCCACAAGTAAGACTGTGTGCTCATTTTTTAAGAAAGACTTATTTATTTATTGCGTATACAGTGTTCTGCCTACATGCTGGAAGAGGGCACCAGATTGAATTGTAGATGATTGTGAGCCACCATGTGGTTGCTGGAATTGAACTCAGGACCTCTGGAAGAGCAGTTAGTGCTCTTAACCTATGAGCCATCTCTCTAGTCCCTGTGTGTTCATTTCTAAAGCTAGTCTTGGACTCAACAAAACGATGGACTCATCATACATGCTATCTAACAGAGTATGATGTCAGTAAGCAAAGGCAGTTTCTCCTTTCCTACATAGTAAGGAAGGATAGGAAAAACATCTGAAAGAAAAACAATAGGAAACAATAACAATAAGCCCTGGTTTATAGTCATATAGCAAGAAGATTGCTAACATTTGGATCCTTGGCCTGGGATTTAAGAGTAAAGGTTTTAAAGTCTTCTTAATAGCTCAAATGACAGAAACCTTGAAGCACTTGCCATAACACTCAGATTTCAAGGATATACAAGCAAAAGAGTCAAACACAATTTTATGAAAGTTCTAAGGAAGGCTGATATTTACCTCTCTCTTTCCTGCCTCAACTTGCTTACTTGCTGGGATTACAGGTATGGACCAGATGCCTATGCAGCTAAATGAAGGTTTGTTTTCTGAGTGCTGAGACTGAACTCAGAGCCTTATGTATACAAAGCAAGAACCCACAGCTCCTAACGATTTCTAAACGTGTTTTGACACAGGGTCGGTCATGCTGCAGAGCTAAGGTGACCTCATACTTGTCAGCCCCCTTCCTTCTGCTTGGAAAGGCCGGTGTATACTACCACACCCAGCTTCCCTTTGTAACTCTTAACTATTTGAGGTTGTGCATGCCTACAGACAAAAACAGACCCCCAAAAGTTAACTTTGAAGGCAACCATTGGGCATACACATGCCAATTATCTTTTTTTTTTTTAAATCAAATACACTTAAGAACTTACTCAATGAGTTACTCATACCTGACTTTCTCATAGTGGCATCCTAGGGACACACTCTGAGGGAAAGGTCTAGGAAGGGAAATCTCTTTAAGAAGTTTTAATGACATAGAGAACAGCACTGGTGAAGTCATTCAGGCTGCTGATGACATAAGGCCTTAGGGAATTTATAGCTAAACATGTAAATCTAAAGAAACATATACATTTTAAGAAACAGTGATTTATACTAAATTCCATTTTCATTCTTTCTGGTAGCTATAGTTTTATTTTACTCGGAACATAAAAATTAATTTTTGATTATGAAGGTAATGAGATACTGGAAGTGGACTAAACACAGGAAGACTACCAAAGGCGAGCAATTCCATTTTCCCCAGGAGGAAGCAGGAACGGATACTTTCTACCTCGCTCAAAGCTGTCGTACCTGCCTTAAAAATTGCCCCTTGGCCTTTTTGTAGAGTCCCATTTTCTGTCCAAAGAGCAGAATACTTTAATGAGGAGATGGTCAGTTTTCTTTTGCCAAGCAGTATTAACAAATATGTCATTTAATGATTGAGTACATGACAACAATTCTCTTATCTTTTCAGTTATAAATCGGCACAGTGACTATACATGGTGCCAAGCGGCCTCACTGGCTTCCACACTTGCAGCGTGCAGCGGCCCCGAGGGAGAGTGCTGTGGTAAGAGATAGGTAAACGCTCACCACCCTCTGCGCTCTGCCAGGCCTCTCCACAGAGAGTCCGTCCTGACCATTCTCTCGATGAGCTTCTTCCACAACATGCCATCCGACGTCACACGGTACCACTCCTTGCACACAAGCTCAGCAGCACACAGTGATTTGGCGTCCAAGTACGACAGAATGTTCTCAGCAATATGGTCCAGACCCCGTGCTTTGGTGAGGGGAGGAAGAAGCACAGAAAAAGACAGAGGGGTTGCTGAGCAATTTTTCACAGAAAACCCTTTAAAAGAACAGCACATGCCGTGCGATGAAGGCACGCCACTGTCCCTAGTGTGGTCCAGTTTCTGTCTCAAGCAGAGACTTGGGTAAAATGAGTGTCAATAATTTTTCCATAAGGTTACAGAAATGAACAGTATTTTCCATCTTCTGTTAGATAAGAAAGTTAAAGCTAACAACCAGCAAACCCCCAAGACATTAAAAATAAAAAGGAATCCAGAAAACAGTTCCCATCTATCTATATGGATTTCAACACTAGGGGATGTTCTATGGATGGCATCTCAAACTCAGTGATTCAGACCCCCCCGAAATCTTGATATTAGGTCCATTTCTCATTCTGCTTCTATTACTGCTGTAGTTCCAAAGCTATCCAATGAAAGAAATATCCCTAAATGTACTGGGGAGACAGCACACCAGACTGTGCTGGGGAGGAAATGTGGGCGTACAGACAGGAGGGAAGCAGATAGACATGGCTTCAGGAGCATCCTAGAGGACACGCAGGGATAGTAAAGTTCAAAGATGAGCTCCACTGCATGTGTTCAAAAAAAAAAAAAACAACCACAACTATTTTACTGCTATAAAACCTAAGTGACGACCAAAAATTAAAAAAAAATTGCCAATCAATAACTTGGGTAGCATTTCATAGGAAATCATGGCAAGTTGATCGTGGGTGATGGAAACTGGTGTTCCCCAATTAAAGCTCTCTACCACCCAAATATGTATCAAAGTCTCAGTGGCAAAGAGCCTTCAAACAGGATGACCACCCTAGTGGTCATTGTCACTGCTGTTTACAGGTCAGACGAAAACATTCAAAATTATTAATCTCTGATGTTTTCTGAAGGCTCAAAAGGTGGGAAGGAGTCATACAATCTGTCTTCTGCAGGCACGAACTGAGAAGGACCCACGACATGCATGCGTGCTTCCCCTGAATCATATGGAGACACACTTGGATGCCATTAGCAACAATTCAAATATGCTTATTAAACATTATTCTAATTATAAAAATTGTATGGCTATCTATCACATTTTCCAGCAGACTTGGGGAAGAAAGCTTTAAATGGATCTTGTTTGGCTGGCATCACACGTTCATATTTAAGCATAAGCAGATGGAGGCATCCATCACCTAATTCTTATTAAAGGAATATGACTATAAGCCAATTAAAGATATAATAAACAGTTTTCATACAAAATACAATGATGGTATGTTTCCTGAATCTTTATATTCAAACTTTGTACAACATCAGAAGTTTCCAAAAGGTGTTTGTACATTTTTAATGGCTGCTGTCAAATTGCTCCTGATCTTTTACAATGTACCAGTAATAAGTTGCTGGAAGTAATTTCACCTAACACTCCAAACAAAACCATTACATTAATGGATTATAGGCAATTTTTGAAGTAGTTTGGTTTACTAAATGCAGCCAGACGGTGTAGGCTTAGAAATTTAAATGGCTGTTAAGCATTGGATGTGATTTAATACCGGATAGACTGGTCAGCAGATACACACTAAGGATCAGCATTAGGTATAATACGCAGGTTCAATCGACTCTGGTTCAATTCTCAGTGTCTAAGCTTAAGACAGTAGCATGTCTCAGTGATTGGGAAGGACACAGAAATAGGTACACTCAGATTGTACAAAGATAAACTGCTTGCCTATGGCTAGAAAAAAAAATCCAGATATAAGGGGGCAAACATTGATTCTAGTTAGCAAAGGATACATGTACAATTTGTTTTAAAGTGGTTATTTGTAATATACAAATAAGCATTTCTTTAATTTTAAAAGGCAATTTATTTTAAGTTTAGAAAAACAAAATTTGAAGAACAGCTGGCAAGGATTAAGCAAGTACGTAGTCCTGAGAAGGCTACCAAACAGTACATTCTTCTTACAGGAGAGCTTGCCAGCATGTTCCAAAAGCCCTTTAAAGACGAAGCTGCTGGTGGAAGTGCACACTGTAATCCCAGGAGGACTCGAAAGTTCAAGGCCAATCTGAGTTACACAGTAAGACCTTGCCTCAAGAGGAGGAGGAGGAGGAGGAGGAGGAGGAGGAGGAGGAGGAGGAGGAGGAAGAAAAAGACTTCAAAAAGTTCATGCTTCACGGCAGGTGAAGGTTAGTGGCCCAGTGCTTGCTGGCAAGTGTGAGGCACTGGGTTCAATTTCCAACACACCCATAAAACAAGCAACAACAACCAAAACAAAACCCAAACCCAAACAAACTATAACAAACAAATCAAACTACATTGAAGCTCCTCCTGTTCTTTAATATAGCAATTCTACTTTGAGTATCTCTATATAGGGAAATAAACACATGATCAGAACTTTATAAAAATATATGAACAAACAAAGGGCTACCTGTGTGGTAGAGTTCTGGGCAATTATATTTTTCACTTTGTGTGTGTATGTACATGTTCACATATGTGTGCATGGAGGTCAGTGAGCCCCCAGGGATCTACCTACATCTGCCTCCCTAGGTCTGGGAATACAAATGCATCCCCTCTCCCAGCTTTCTCATGAAGGCTCTGAGGGTCAAACCCATGTCCTCATGCTTACATAGCAAGCACTTTGCTGGCTGAACTATCTTCCAGTCTATTTTTTTGGGGGGGGATTTTCTAAATTTCATAACCATCAAAACAGAAAAACAGCCCCAAACAAGACCTGCAGTTTCGTTAACATTGATTGTATACTATTTCCCTGATAAATGTGTAGCCCATATAAGAACTTCCCATTTCCCATTTTTTACTGTGTTCTAGATCCCCATTCAAGATGGGGATGGGGCACTCTGGAGATGCTACTTAGTTACAGAGTACTTGCCTAGTTTGCATCAATATCCCCCACCCTAATTGGGGTATAGGTTAGTAGTAATGTCTGCCCTGGTTGATCTGCAAAGAACCTATGGCATCCTCGCAACACCCCCCCGTGTGTGAGACACACATCAAAGAACTGATACATCATTCTTTCAAAAAAAAATACTACCAGTGTTGGTGGCGCACACCTTTAATCCCAGCACTCGGGAGGCAGAGGCAGGTGGATCTGTGAGAGTTCAAGGCCAGCCTGGTCTACAGAGTGAGTTCCAGGACAGACTCCAGAGCAATACAGAGAAAACCTGTCTCGAAAAGCCAAAAAACTAACCAACCAAACAAAAAACCCTAAAAAAAAAATCCTGTAATTTAGGTATTCTATGGGTTGTAACAGAGGCTGACACAGGAGGATTGTGGGTGTTTTAGTCAGCCTAAGCTCAGTAGAGATACTCTGTCTCAAGCAAACAAACCAACCCACTAAAATTCCCATAAATTCAAATATAAGTGCAGGAAAGAAACGGAAAATAAAACACATTATAAAAGTCATACCTCAAATCAGGTAAAGGGAAACAAAACAAAAAACAAAACCAGATTTGGAACTGCATATAAGTTAAATTTAAAAAAAGCTGAACAGAAGGACATAATACAAGGACACACAATAAAACGGAATTTAATTTTTGTTGTTTTTTCTTTTTCCTTCTCCTCCTCCTCCCTCTCTCTCATATTTCTTTTTTGAGACAGGGTTTCTATGTATAACAGCCCTGGCTGTCCTAGAGCTCACTCTGTAGACCAGGCTGGCCTTGAAGTCACAGAGATCCACCTGCCTCTGCCTCCTGAGTGTTGGGATTAAAGGCAAGTGCTACCACACTCAGTGGTTTTTCTTGTATTAGATGAAGAAGGTATAATTAGTGACTTGGCATGTCAAACTATCAAACCAAATAAAAATTTAAAAAGAGAAATGTGGCCAGCAGTGCTACACTTGTAATCCCAGAACTTCCAATGCCAAGGCAGAAGGACTGCTGTGAGTTTGGGGCATATCTTGGCTACACAGTGAATTTGAGGCTAGCGTGGGTTGTGGAGTGAAACCTCCACAGTCTCGCAAAGGGGCGGGGTAAGGCTGAAGACCCAGTTCCATTACTGCTGTAGCAGTAACTAAGACTTTACAAGGAAAGCACACGTACCTGGCAGAGCAGTTATGAAATCCCTCTGCAGCATAGGCTTTAGATAGGAGTTGATGTGCCCATGCTGGTAATGACACATTTGGGATATAAGGTGTTCTACAAATTCCACTTGATCAGACTCTGACCACTGCTCAAAATACTTGACACACAGTTCCTTTTCCTTCTCATAGCTTGCTGAGAGCTTCCGCTGCTTGGGCACAATCATACTGGAAGTGCCATTGGCAAGTTTTGTCTATAGGAAGGGAGGAATTAAAAGAAACATGTAACAGTAAGCATTGAAAATGAGGGCAATAGTCTAATTTTCTGGTCTGGTATGTTAACTCGTATCTTTACAAGTGAGTTATTCTTGTTAGATTTATAGTAATTGAGTATTGTGAATCATAATTATGTGGAAAGACTTACAAATACCAGAGTAAGTTGGTAAATCAGGTATACTCCGAGAAGACCATTTCTAAAAGCTCACAGACATTCTTAATCTATGGCCAGAAGCACATAATTATTACTAGCAAGCAAAAAAGTTAATTTGCCCTTTCTTGTATGTAGCTGTTACCAGACATTTAGATAATTACTTCTTCACACTTACTTTTTAAAAGTCAAATAAGAAGTCTTCCATGCAAAGACAGATCAGCGAATATTTACAGTTCTCATAGCATCTCTGCAGATAAAGCCTATAACTCATATGCTCAAGTTAACCTTTTCTTTCCAAAATATCATCTTCGTGGTTATCAAAAAATTAAATGCTATATATATATATATATATTTTGAGACAGGGTTTCTCTGTGTATCAGCCCTGGCTATCCTGCAGCTCACTTTATAGACCAGGCTGACTTGGAACTCACAGAGATATGCATGCCTCTGCCTCCCAAGTGCTGGGATTAAAGGTGTGCACCACCACTGCTTGGCCAAATGCTATAGTTTTTAATAACTAAGTCATTTAATAAGTATTTACTGAATATCTACACTGTATCCAACACTGTTCTAGGTGCTGAGAATACAACAATGAACAAAACTAGCAGAGAATCTAGTTTAAGAGGCACACATCACTTATGATGTAAGTAGTGCTGCCAAGAAAAGCAGAATACAATGATTTTTGGATTATATAGGGCCCGAGAAATGGGTTAGCGGGTGAAGGCACTTGCCGCCAGCCCTGACGACCTGAGCTGATGTGCACGGTGGAAAGAGAGAGGCAACCACTGTGAGCTGTCCTGATCTCCACACACACTTGGAATGTGTGCCCATACACACACATGCAATAAATAAGTGTAACAGTAAGACTGTGAAAAAGAACACGAAGGGGAGCATGTTATCATGGCAGGCAAACATCTAAGATGGTTCCATGAAGATTCCCATTGCAGGGTGTGCACACTTCGCAGATCTCTATGAGTTTGAGACCAGGCTGACTACATAGCTAGTTCTATGCCAGTGAGGTCCACACAGTCAGGTCGGTCTTACCTTCCTTTAGGTCAAACCCTATTGTAGGTGCTGTCATGCACACTTAGCTGACCTTACATTACTAAATGGGAAGTGGCGATACACACGAACCCAGCACGTAGGGAGCTGAGGGAGGACTGCAAGTTCAAGGCCAGTTGTGTTATATAATGAGTTCCAAGACGGCCATACAAATTTACTCAATTTTTTTCAGTAAGTGTTACTAACTACACGAGGTCTTCAGCGAGTTTTAATTCTGTCCCCCAGAAGGTGGACATGGGGTATGGAGAAAGTGATCAGACACACTGATAAGCAGTGAGGAGATCTTGGCTCTAGTTTTACTGTACAACAAGGACTGGCCTGAAACCAGGAATAAGGTGTGAGGGTTTCCCCAGGAGCTTGTAGGTGAACTTGTCTGGCCAACACAATGATTTCAGCCTTGGACAGAGAACACAACCACGCTGGGCCAGACATCCCAGCTCTAGAACTATGAGCTAATGAAGAGGTGTTATTCAGCAACTTAAAAAATGATGTAATTACTTAACTCTACCTGCTCATGGACAGTTTTCCTAATGGGGTCATTGTTTGAACTTTACATCTTGTTACATAGGGGAAGATTAGCCAAGGGGGTGGGAATTTTAAGAGCACAGGGTCTGGAAGGCAGCAATCTGTCCTGCAAGCCAAGGACCCTAAATAAGTAGTTGAAGAGATCACTGAAGAAGTAGACTGAGTCACGCCTTTCAGCCCATTCATGAGGACAACTAACCTCCACACATGGCTTCATCAATCTGACATGAACCCTGCTCTTCCCACCAGAGAATCTCAGCCAACAGGGTTTGGAGTCACAATCCAGGGCAATAGCCCTGAGAACTTCTACTCACTCTTTAGAGCCTGAGCCACCATGCTGAAGAGAGAACCAGGATGCGAGGCCACAGGGACAAGCACTCAGAGATGAGAGACACACACGTGCGATGGTCCTGACTGGGTGGAGCATGCACTAGGTCCAGAATGGACAACAGCAGGCCAACTTAGAATCTACTTTAATGACCCATGGAAGAGAAGTCACCTTTTACACTACAGTGTTGGCTAGAGAAGTGGAGAGAAAGAATTAGTATTCAGTGTATTTCGAGGGCAGAGCAGATCTCACTGAAGCTGGATGTGGGCAGGAGAAAAGGAGATGAGGCTCACACCCAAATCTGAAACTGCAGAACCATGGGAAAAGATTCGGAAATCAACAGAAACAACTACTCTAAAAAAAGTGATTTTTATGTAGGATGGCACAAATGAGTGTAAATGGAGACCTTTCTATGTAACTTGATAGACAATGGATGTGTTCTCCTGAGCTGACCCTAAGGAGACATGAGGACCCATGTCGGTATGGAATTCATCATGGTTACATATGCTGAATGTGGTGTAACACACTCGGACACTCTACTTCTGCCATTAAGGTATGGGCCTGTCTTATCCTCTCAGACATTTCACAAATGGAACTTGGTCAGCAGCTGATACCAGTGGATTTCCAAGACCGGCATGAAGGCAGCTGGCCACAGGGAAAAGCTGGCCCTGTAAGCAGCAAGCCTGGTGTGCAGAGCTGGAGTTTTCTAGTGCAGATGCCAATGCTCCCACACACAGTAGAGATGATGGAGAAGAACCTGCTGGGCACTGGCCATGGGGAGTTCAGGCTACTTTCCATGTAGGCTGTTTGCAACTTAGCAAAGGGAAACTCATCAAATGAGGAGTAAGACTTGGAGCACTTAGCAAACTGGTGGGCTTACAAGCTTAACCAAAAAAGCCACTTCTCATCCTGATCTCCAAAGCCCACCATATCATCATGATCTTTGTCATAAAAGGTAGAAACAGACTGGGGATGGAGCAGCCCAGAGCACTTGGGGCAGAGCTTTCTTAGCATGGATAAGGCCCTGGGTTTCACATATAAAACAGGCGCTGTGGCACAAGAGATCAGAAGTTTATGATCATCCTCTTTTTTATAGCAATTGAGGCCAACCTGAACTATATGAGATTGTACCTTATAAAACAAACCAATTCTTCCTCCTCCCCCCCGCACCAAGAGAATGATGGGTGCTAGAGCTGTCTTCTGGTTAAAGCTCAGAAGTTCAGGAACATACAGCCATCAAGCTGATGAAATGGCTATTTACCTTTGCACAGACCAGGCTTATCTGTAACCACAGGGAGCCACGCCTGCTGCAGCCACCATCAGGACTGGGGGAACCTGGGAATTTCCCCGTTGGAGACAAGCTTCAGTCAAGGCTTTCTTTTACTTTCAGTGATCAGACCCATTTGGTTACTAGAAATCAAGTGAGGTGGCAAACACTTGCGTATTGACAACCTGCTCTGGGAGACACGGGTAGCACCTACTTTGTAGTCACCACCCTTCACGGAGTGTTTCCTCGTGAAGAAGATGTGTCTGAGACCCACATTCACTTCAAATGGCACTATCCTAATCCTAACCCCATGCTATACTGGTTTAGTTAGAGCTACAGCCCTGGAATTAAAAGACTTACTAGCTTCCCCTTCTGTGTCTGTTCCCCCCATTTATAAAATGGGAGTAACACAAACAACCTCACTGGAATTTTATGTGAGAACAGCGGTAACAAGTTTGTTTATGGGAAGTATTTAGTAGCCCAGCCTGTACCCATGCTGAGGATCTAACCAAGTGCCTCCACACAGGCTTGGGCAAGCATTCTACCACTGAGGCCACACACTCAGCCTCAAATCAAATCTCATAAAATAAAATGCTGTTAGAACTGTTTGAAACTCACTCAGCCAACAGTCTTTGATGTACCAGCCCCTCAGGACGGAGTCTCAGGTGCTACATGAATGACTGGGGGGTGAGCCTGTGCTCTTGGGTGGTGGTCACATCTTTCAGTGCTCTGGGCAGATGACCTCAGTGCTTCTCTCCCTTACTCTGTTATCCATGAGTGACTCCCAAATAAATACCTGAAAGCCCTTTATGTGGGCTTTCATGGACTTTATTACAATAATCCATTACACCCCCCACTTTTGAAAACACATCTTCCTTTCTTAGTTTAGTTTTAGTAAATATACAAGTTTCTTAGTTTAGTTTTAGTAACTTTAATACACAAAGGGGGTATAGTATAACACTGAATGCATATAACAGTTAACTGTCCCAGATGCCAGCAGACAGACCAAGAGCAGACGAGCACAAGCCTCGCCAGCTCCCTGTGTGTCCCCCCCTGCAGCCAGTCACCTGCCATCCTAGAGAACACACTGCTTTCATTTCACTTTTGGGACAGGATCTTATTATGAGGCCCAGGCTAGCTTCAAATCTGTGGCACTCCTTTTGCCTCAGCCTCCAGACTGTTGGGATTACAGAAATGCCAACACACCTGGCTAAAATACATATTTGGAAATAATCTGCTTATGTAATTTATCACAGCATAAAAAGAAATTTTAAAAAACGAGAAAGCCCCACACAATGCTTAAGAAAAAAATTGACAAATGTTTAATAGCCATAAAATAAAAACCTTGCTGAGGGAATATTTATTTATTAATTATTTTGTGTTTGTTTATTTATTTATAAACAGGGTCTCACTATATAGCCCTGATTATCTTGAAATTCGCTCTGTAGACCAGGCTGTCCTCTAACTAAAAGAGATCTACCTGCTTCTGAGTGCTGGGATTAAAGGTGTGCACCACTATGCCTGGTGGGAATGTCTTTAAAATAAATAAATGGAGAGATATGTTACACATGATCATAAACTGGACTTAATACTGTTCATACTTTTTAGATTAATCTATAGGATCAATGCAATAGCAACCAAAAACCAAAACCTTAACAGAAAAACTGATATAGACTCTACTAATTTGTATAGAGGTGCAAAGGGCCCTAAATTAAAAGATAGAGGACTTAGACCGCAGAATTTTATTCTACTTATTCTCTACAACTGTGTGTGTGCATGCGTGCGTGCATGCGTGAGTGTGTGTGTGTGTGCGTGTGCTGGATTCAAAGGTGTGAGTGTGGAGGACATTTTCAAGAGCTGGTTCTCTCCTTCCACTGTAGGTTCTGATGATCAAACTCAGATATGGAGCCTGAACTATCCACCTTCTGTAACTAGGCAAGGCTACCAGTAGTGGGACTGGGACACCAACCCAGCCACAAAACCTTCAACCTACAATCCATCCTGTCTGCAAGGTGTGCTCAGGCAACGGTGGTGCAGAACTTGTGGGAGTGGACAACCAATGACAGGTGTAATTTGAGACCCACAGCATAAGAGGAAGTCCATGCACAATACTGCCTGAATGACCAGGACAGTCCAGAGACCTAGGGTAGATCCCAATACAACTGGCAAAATTAAAAAAAAATCAATGAAACGATGATTCCTCAAGATATTCTGTTACACTCATAGATGGCTGCCCAGTTCAGCTGTCACCAAAGACACTGCAGATGGGAGTACATGCAGAGACCCACAGACAAACACTGGGGGTGGGGCTGGCTGTTCCAGCCCAGGGTGGAGACTTTCATCAGGTCTCTCCCCATGGAACCTGGGGAACCCTATGCAAAAGGGGAGGGACAATTGTGGAAGCCAGAGTAGTTGAGAACACCGGGAAAGCATGGCTCTCCCTGTAGTCTCCCCTCTCCCACCTGCAGTCACTAAGCTTGGCTCATAGGGCTCACAGAGACAAGAGACAGTCTTGGAGCCTGCATGGGTCTGTGCTAGGTCCACTGAACATATATTATGATTGTTGATTTGGTGTTTTGAGGAACTCCTGACAGTGGGAGTGGGGATGTCTCTGACTCTTTCACCTGCTTTTGGGACCCTTTTCCTCTTACAGGGTTGCCTCACCCAGCCTTGATAGGAGGGCTTGTGCCTGGTCTTATATCTTGTTGTGCCATGTTCTGTTGATGTCCCTGGGAGGCCTGCTTTTTTTTTCTGGGGAGAGATACCTGTAGGGAAGGTGTCTAGTTAGAGATTCTATTGCTGTGATGAAACATCAGGACAAAAAGGCAAGTTGAGGAAGAGAGACTTTATTAGGCTTACACTTCAGCATTGCTGCTCATCACTGAAGGAAGTCAAAGACAGGAACTTGAACAGGCAGGAGCTGATGAAGAGTTCATAGAGGGGAGCTGCTTACTGGCTTCTTCTCATGGCAGCCCCACCTTCCTCCCCCACTGATCATTAATTGAGAAAATGCCTTACGCTGATCTTGTAGAGGCATTTCCTCAACTAAGGCTCCTTCCTCTTTGATGACTCTAGTTGACACACAAAAGAATCCAGTATATAGGGGAAGCTGTGGCTGGATGTATGACAGAATAATAAAGAAAACGAGGAAAAAAAGGATTTACGTATTTTATGAATGTGTGCTCTATAGTGCATGCATGTGTACCAAATGCTGGCAGGTGTCTGTAGAGATCAGAAGATGGTAGCAGCTCCTGGAACTGGAGTTACAGATGGTTGTGAGACTCCTGATGTGCGTGCTGGGAACTAAACCCAGGTCCCTGTAAGAGCAGCAAGTGCTCTTAACTGTAAGCCATCTCTGCAGCCCCAAGGGTAGCTTTTTAAAGTGATGGTAGGCAACTGCATGTCCACACTGGGAAACACATGTAAGATTGACTTGTATAAACTCGAGTTAGAACTATAAACCATAAAACTTAAAGGGTAAAGGAAGTTTTTTTTTTGTACCCATTGGCTAGGCAAACATTTTAGAGAGGTTGCAAAAGCAACAAACTTAATAAAAGAATTTAATAAATCAGGGTGTGTGTGTGGTGTTTATGGAGGTCAGAAGACAATTTGGAGGAGTTGGTTCTTTTCTTCTTACTGCATGAATCTTGGGGATGGAACTCAGGTTTTCAGCTTGGCAGCAAGTGCCTGTCTCTTGAGCTATCTCACCAGCTCAGTTAGGAGCTGGGAGAAATATCTTTATTTTAGAATAAATAAATTTAAGTTTATTTATTTTATATAATTCATTTATTATTTTAAATTTAAAATAAATCTTTATTTTAGAATATATGAACTCTTAGGACTCAATAGTGAGGAAACGAATAATGCTAGCTGTTTGGTAAGTCATAAAATACTTTTTTTTTAATTGGTTAAAAAATGGACCCCCCCCCCAAAAAAAAACCTCTGGAAGGCCAGTAAGCATAGAAAAAGCTGTTCAACATTTCAAGTCAGCATGGAAATGTAAAGTAAGCTGTGAGAGACTACTAAACATGGACTAAGGTACTAACTATCTTGAACAATCGGTCTCTTACACATCACCGTTGTGATGCCAAATGGTACAATTACTTTGGAAAACAAGTTGAGAGTATTTTATAGAGGTAAATATAGACTTTACCATGATGTAGATATCTACCTCCCAAACAGTGTTCATTGTTTCTGTCTTCATAATAACCCCCCAGTGTAATAAGATACAAGTCCATCAAGAAAAAATTAAGCCGGGTGGTGGCGGTGCATGCCTTTCATCTCAACACTTGGGAGGCAGAGGCAGGTGGATCTCTGTGAGTTTGAGGCCAACTTGGTCTACAAAGCGAGTTCAGGACAGCCAGGGCTGTTACACAGAGAAACCCTGTCTTGACGCCCCTACCTCCAAAAGAGAGAAGAATGATGAACAATAAATTATAATGTAAGCACACAGTGGAACACTTAGCAACACTGGGAGGGAAACACATCAGACAATAAGGATGGATTCCAGAACACATGGATTAGAAGCTAGGCATAAGAGCACACAGTTCATGAGTTCACTTATATGCCACTCTAGGAACAACGAATCTTTATTTATTTTACTTATGAAAAAGGTCAGTGGTTTCTTTGAGTAGGGTGAGTGAAACTAGCTGAGAAAAGGCACGAGGGGCTCACTGGGGCCATGGGGATCTTCTTCATCTTGTTACACAACATACAACTGAGAAAATTTATTGAATCATAGTAACACCACATGGCATTAATTTTACTTGGAATTAACACACCACATTAACAGAGAACTCTAAAGGTCTTTGCTGTTGCGTCTCTACCCTGACCATTCTCCCATACAGATTTTTCTACAAATGTCTCAAGTAAATGAAGTAAAATTTCAATTTGAGAAACTCTAAAAAATCCACAAGGGTATAGTGACAAGGCTCAATTATTAAAATAACCAGAAGGTTGTATATTAGAATATATAGGGAAGAGAGCGGCGGGAGAATTGATTCAGCCTTCCCAACAAAACCCTGGTGACTGAACCATTCTGTTCAAATGTCCAGGAAAGCTGACAGACAGCTTCAGTTTAATGGCAACACTAACTTCCTGACGCTCTACACACTCTTCTGCCTTTCTGTTTGCAATGAACAACTGTCTCCAAACAGAGTCCAAATGATGCTGTCAGGTGACAAGCACACAAAATGAAAGGAGTTAAGTGTTTGTGGCACTGTCTTCCAGTTTAGGCTAAAAGGCTAAGTGCCTCACCCCTGAAAACACATTACATGTACTATTTTCAAAATGACCATGAATTTCTCTGCAGTTGCTGCCCTGGGCCAGGAGGAAAATATATTCTTTAGAGACATCAACTGGCCTAGCCAATAACATGGCGTATGTTGACTTTACTAACTGTATTATGTATGAGTTTAAAGATAACATCATGGACTAGTTGAACAGGACTGTGAAATGACATATGTTTCCAGTTTCCATGCAAACCCTGCTGTAACTAACCACTAAGGAGAGTAGAGTAAGTAGAGAAAGAATGTTTCAGACAAAGGACACCATTAAGAAGTGTTGCAAGGACAAGGACAAAATGAAGAGACCATCGGTGACTAGAGATGCAAATGCTAAGGCATCTAAGGGTTCTGTCTGGCTTTGAGACTCTAGAACTGGGGACTATGGTATGTGGAGGGAAATAATGATTCCGATAGGTACTGAGTTAAGAATAAAGCAAGCAACGGCTGTGCTGGGGATTAGAATGCACCTAAGAGAGACAGAAAGAGAATTCTGATTAAGGCTGGAACCTGAATGTTGTCAAGTCCCACTGACTGGCTCTCTCTGCAGGGTAGTTTAGCAAAGGCTAGTTAAACAGTGAACAGGCAGTTTCTTGCTTTCTCTGGGAAAGAGTGAGGAGAACACAAAAGAAATATACTAACTTTAGAATCGGATATGGGTTGTAAAGAAAAGTAACAAGGCAAACAAGTGAGTGAACAGCTGAGCTCACTTAACTGGGGAGTAAGGAAGTCAGGGCAGAAGGTGACATCTAAGCTGAGATTTGCATAAGACTAAGTCTTACCAGGACCCGGAGGAAGATCTTAAAACAAAAGCAGGGAGGAATGGGTACCAATGTAGATGTGGGAAGAATGAAAGGCCCATGTGGGCAGGTGCAGAGTTACCAATAAAGGGAAAGTAGTGACTGGTAGGTGAGGCGGCCTGCGGGAAGGCCTGCGGGGCCTTGGGAAGCAGTATGAAGGTGAGAGAGCTTGTGGAGGTTCTGGAGTAGTCAAACAGGAACTGTGCTTCCTGATGTGCTTGGAAGCACACCAGGCTCCATTATAGAGAGTAGATGAGGAGCTGTGAAGGGAGGAGGAAGACCAAGGATCCAAGCAAGGGGGGACTATGGTTAGGGTTGGAAGTGTTAGAACAAATGGATGTTACAGCCTGAAGGCTGGGTGTGCTGGTCAATGACTGTAATCCCAGCACTTAGAAGTGGACACAGGAGGACCAAGGGTTTCGAGGCTGTTCAGTCTTGTTAAGAGAGGTGGGAGGTGAGGAAAAGAGGAGCAGGAGCAGGAGGAGGAAAAGGAGGAGAAAAACAGAAGTTAAGAAGAGAGAAGGTGAAGGGAGAGGGGAAAGGAAGTCTGGGTTAGAACCTCATTCATTCACTCATTCACTCATTCATTAATTCACTGGAGACAGGGTCTCACTATGTAGCCCTGGTTGGCCTGGAACTCACTATGTAGACCAGGCTGGCCTTCAATTCACAGAAATCCACCTGCTCTGCCTCCTAAAAGCTTGAATTTAAGGCATGTGCCACCACTCTAGGCCACAAGACATTTCTTTGAATATAATCATGTACTTCTTCCTGAAGGAAGAACTGATTCCTTTGCCTGGATAGGGGCAGAACCAGAGTTACAAGGTTCTTGCTCCATGGCCAGGAAAAACAAGTCAAAACTTGCTAGAATTCTTATTTGTTTTGTCTTTGTGCTTTTGTAATACAGCCCAAGCTGGAGTTAAACTTGTGATCCTCCTGCCTCAGTCACCAGAGTATTGAAAATACAGGTGTGCACCACCATGTCTGGCTTGCCACAGTTTTAGGGAGAAAGGCAAAAGCTTTGTAGAGGTCCACAATCTGGTCTCTAAAGTCTACTGCCAGGTTTTTGTTAAATAAGAATCTAGAAACAATGATTCTCTCCACTCCCAATGTCTCTCCCTTGCTTTCTTTCTAAAGTGCCTTCTAGAAAAAAGTCAATGTTGTCTTGGTTGAATTGAGAGGAAATGGAATTGTCTGCATCTTGATTAGGCTGGAGAGATGGGGACAAGTGAGCTCTTCTAGGGAAGGAGACGGTGGAACAAGGCCCGAAGCAGCTCTGGGGCCCCAGAGGGACAGGGAGCAAGGGAAAGAAGCCCACAGCATCCGAGCAAGTTTCCAGGAAGGAATTCATGAGAAGTGGTTGGGCACAAACAGAAAAAGTAACAAATGCTCAAAAGTAGGGCCACAACTTTCAATAATCAAATTTTAGTTCTTAAAGGCTATAACTTAGAGTGACTAAAATATAATCCTTTATCTTTTACTGGGGCTCAGGTTGGGAGTCCACATGAAAGCAAAGAGAGCTGAATGTACAGAATGGGGTACACATTCCAGCCGAAGTAAACATCACATTCCTCAGTGGGGTTATTGTATTAATATTTTAACAGCTTCCACTAAATATGATTACATATTAGGTGAACTCATAAATATGTCAGATCTGATTAGTGAATGTGGAAGACAGGAAGGGGCAGATTTGTCAGCAGAGAGAAGTTCACATTATGAATCTGATTTCTAATAACCCACGAGACAGAGCTGGTGCTCATTCCAACGCTTTTAAATAAAGCTCACTAGGAAGTGAACTCAAAGCAGTTCTATACGTACGGTTGCTTAAAGACTAGACACTGGCCAAGCTCCTATTACTGATGATAGGAAAAGCCATGCACAACATTCAACCATGTCAAAGCAAGGCCATTTGGACGGTTTCTTGATTTTTACTGTAGTTAAAGGGACAAGATAGCCACTTAACATTTTTAGATTTCAAAACTGAGTCCTGTTTCTTTGGTGGGCTCTGGCATGCAACTACAGCTTGCAGGGTGACAGGGTTCTTTTGTTCTAAGCCAAGGAACTCACTGCAGCTTAATTTACTGCTGCATCATTATTACAGCGACTAACGACACACACCTCAAGGCTGCTAAACTCACTGATGTAGACAGTGCCACCTTAAAAGGATTTTTGGATGGGTCCTAGTGAGGAGGAAAAAAAAAGGACATAATGTTTAATTATAAGAAATGATTGAAATAGGCACAGACATACCCCGGGTGCCTCTGCACTGCAGCAAGCTCTAAACTTGTTATCGTTAATGGTTTAAATTTCACTGTGCTAATCATTTCAGGACACAAGCCTTTCTTGATAATCTAATGAATTATTCCAACATCCTTCAGCAAAAAAAAAAAAATAATAAAAAAAACCCTCCATGACAGCACTAATTACAAGACGTTTTCCCAGTGCTTATGTAAAATATGACAGAGCAGCAGCTTAGGGAATTGCAGAAAACTGCTTCTAATTTCCACTGAGAAACTGACAAACACCTCTCTTTCATCTCTCCCAGCTCTCAAGTAAGATTTAACTTTCTCATTTAGTTAATTACCGAGTGAGGATCATCATTTCCCCGGATCGGAGCGGCACAGAGCCTTTATCGTGTTAACTTGTGAACTTGATCGATGGCTGCTGCTAAAACTTAATAACTTCACCCCCTGGCAAATTGTAAGATAAATATAATAGGAGAAACTCTGACAGTAAAAACCTGCCAGAAATGAGCGCTGTGTTTATGTTTCTTTGCAGGCAGCAAAAAACCACCGACAGCTTATTACCGGTTGCGTGTTACTTATATTTAAAAGACTCCAGGCAGTTAACTTTCTGCGTACTGTTAAAACTTTGCTCATGAGATGGGGAAACAGCACAAGTGTTGCAGACTTGGGAAAGTGAGGGAAGAAAAAACGGAGAAGGGCAACATGAGGGACCACATAATTTGTGTAAATGTCATTTTATCATAGAAAATGCTCAAGCAGCAGACATAGGCAGAGTAACCCTCTTAAAAATAACCCTGGCCTTCTGAAACACCACAGGAGCTATAGGAGTAAAGCATGGGAAGTTTTACTCACTCAAATTTTTTTCGATGACCATGGGTCCATGCCTGAAGAATTCAATTAACCACAGAATTCCTCCATATCTTCAAAAAGCCCTATAGCTAGAGAAGCTCTCACTAGTACACCAGTTAACCTGTGGCCTGAGTGAGGTATAGTGAGAATGACGCATCCGGAGTCCTTCATCTAGTCTTGGGTTCACCTTCCGCCCCACAGCTAAGTCAACCCAGGAAGACATTTTCTAATGAACATTATTCTTTAGGTTGAATGTCAATTTT
Organism: Mesocricetus auratus; assembly: GCF_017639785.1. Lineage (NCBI taxonomy): Eukaryota > Metazoa > Chordata > Mammalia > Rodentia > Cricetidae > Mesocricetus > Mesocricetus auratus. The sequence continues at coordinate 16,034,803 of NW_024429182.1, forward strand.
GCCATTTGACTGTGGCAGAGCTGGCATATACACAGTTACAGTTTTGCAGCCAGCATTACTAAGGACAACTGACAGGGAATAACAACTGGAGGTGGTGGATCATGCCTATAGTCCCAGCACCGTAGAGAGAGTCACTGCAAGATTGAGGCCAGTCTGTGCTAAGACTGAGACCCTACCGCAAACAAAACAAACCAACCAACCCCCCAAAATCAACCAATCAAATAACAGATTCGCCACTCATTAATGTCTACTCCTGCCACCTAATAACAGGAATGAAAAATATATGTATGTAAAATGTCAAGGCCACTCATAACACAGAACCGTTAAAGGAAACAGCATGAACTAAATTTGGGAGGAGATAATCAGGAAAGGTCTCAAGGGACTTATAGAGGTTAAGCCTCATGTGTGCAATTGTGCTTAGCTCCCTCCCAATCATGTTGCTGCAACAGACCAACACCTGGAGGCTGAGTGCTGGAATCAAAATGAAAGTTTACAGGCTCTGGAAAAACAAACATTAAAATAGCAAACAAAAGTCCTCGTGGTTGGAGGATCAAATTTGAATCATCCTGTTTTGTTTTCACTTTCATAAAATAATGTGTCTGGGGAATAAAAGGGGTGGGAAGATGGCTCAGTCGGGAAAGAAAGTGCTTTCTGTGCAACCTAAGGACCTGGGTTCAAACCTCAGAACCCCCCCCCCCAAAAAAGGGCCAGGCATTGTCTATGCTTATTATTTTAATCCGTGGGGGTGGGGAGGGTGTGTAGAAAAAGCAATTATTCCTAGGACTGACTCCTTGTCCAGACAGTCTGTAATTTCTATTTGTGAAATCGCAGCCAATGAGGCACATGGATGTCACTCTTGAGGCTGACATCTGAAGCCTCCAGAGGATGGGCATATCCGTGTGCACTTTAGCACACACACAGTTTTATAAACGCCCAGAATTTATACTACCAGTAGACACTGTTTCCATTTCAATGTCTAGATTATTTTTCTATTCTTTTAAAAGAGGTATTAGGGGATGGAGCGATGGCTGCTCTCGCAGAGGACCTGGGTTCGGTTCCCATCATCCACACAGAGGCTCACAGCCATCATAACTTCGGTCCCACAGGATCTGATGCCTTCTTCTGATTTCTGTAGACACCAGGCACAGACATGTGATGCACAGACATATATGTAGACAAAAACTCAAGCAAAAAGAAAAAATAAACCTTTAAAAATAAGTAAAAGAACCATTAGTAAATTATTTCATATAAGTGGGGAAGAGAGGGTGGGGTGTTTTTTTTTTATGATGTTCAGGATAGCTTCTCCTTAGCAGTACATTAATTAGAACAAGCAAAATTTCCTTTTCTGAACACCTTAGAAGTCAAGATCTGAGAACACAGAATGATGACTGGAGAGGAGGAGGGGAGGGAAGCGGGTGACAGAAGAAAGGAGGAGAAGGGAAGCAGCAAGCAGAGAGAGCCCAGAAAGGAGCGCAGAACTGGGTGTTTCAGGGTGACAAGTGACGGGAGAAATGAGATTGACAGCATAGGTGGGTGTGCATGCTGGAGAGACAGACAATAGTAGAGGAGTCACAGACCGGGAAGGGGACAGAGACGAGAAGCAGGGAAGACAGGCAAACAGCTTGGGGAGGGATTGAACAGGAGAGGAGAGATAGAAGCAGACGAGAAAAACCGGGTAGAGTCGAGCGCACAAGGATCTAGCGTGACCAGTTCTGCTCCAGGAGAAGCCATGTGCTCGATGGGCAAACGAGTCGTCTCCCACATAATAAACAATAAACATCAGGAGAGGAGATGAAAAACTATTTCTTTTGAAAACCGGTATTTAATGTCTCAGGCAGAGTAATAAAGTTAAATTGTCTGGAATCTGGCTGATTCCTTTTTGTAAGTTCCTGAGGTGCAGGTTGCTCCTCTGGATGTAAAATGATATTAATATCACCAAATAAAATTGTGGTGACGCAAGAAGATCTCTGTGAGTTCGAGGCCAGCCTGGTCTACAGAGCAAGTTCCAGGATAGCCTCCAAAACAATACAGAGAAACCCTGTCTCGAAAAACCAACCAACCAACCAACCAACCAACCAACCAACCAACCAACCAACCAACCAAACAAACAAACAAACAAACAAAAATTGTGGTGATGCTGTGAGTTTAAACTAAGTCTTCTCTGCAACATCCCCTCATAGCCTTGCCTTATTCAGCATAAGAAAGTTAAGTTCTACCATAAATAATGGGGAATGAGGGAGGCAGGCCTGTCATGAGAACCAGAGATACTTAAACACAACTAAAAAGTAGAGGGAGTTTAGATAAAGCAGAAAAACTGTCTTCTTTGTGCTGTGATACTTGGGCCTTTTTTTTTGGGAGGGGGGGTCAATGAAAGTCAGTGACTTGGTATAATTTGCTCCTAGGAAAAGTTTAATCTAAAACCTGGTTTTGAAGGTGTGTGTGGGGAGAACAGACTCTCAAGAAGCCAGCTCAGCTTTCTAGAAGAAATTCAACTCTTTACAAACGCTTGTTAATGCATGTTAAATGCAGCAAGAAATAATCCTATGAGGCGGGGTGCAGGCCTCTCTCAGCTGCAGTGAATGAAGTAAATGACTTGTAACTTCTGGAAGTCTTGGTTATCTGCAGGTAAAACTTTAATAACCCTTGGAGCATCAAGGGACTAAAGACATTTCTCTCTGGAATACTTTGGTAATTGTTTTCTTAATTTATCCAGGAAAGGCTTAGTTTGGATGCAGTTTTTTTTTTTAAGCAGAGGTGATCAGAATAACTTGCTTAGACTCACATAAATTAGCAAAGTTCAGACTAAATTTCAAAATGTAGTTGTTATATAAGTTCTACGGTCTTTCTGAAACACAATTCTGGTTTTCCCTTTTTTTTTTTTAAGGTATTTTTATTTTCTTCTTATGTGCACTGTTGTTTTGCCATGGGTACTAGGTCTCCTGAAACTGAGTTACAGACAGGTGTGAGCTGCTATGTGGGTGCTGGGAACTGAACCAGGGTCCTCTAAAGAGTAAGTAGTCAGTGCTCTTAAGTGCTGAGGCATCTCTCCAGATCCTTTATGTAACATATTTAAAACACTAGTATCAGTTCAAGATCAGCCTAGGCTACATAATATACTTGAGACCTTGATGGGGGAAGTCCTTCTGTGTATATGTTTGTCTAATTGTTTGATGAATAAAGCACTGTTAGCCAATAGGGAAGCAAGATAGGTGGGTCTAGAAGTTGAGGAGGATTCTGGGAAGCAGAGGCACAGTGAGTCACCATGTAGGACTTGAGAGAAGTAAGAGGTCCAGACTCTTTCTCCGGTAAAGAGAAGACCACGTGGAAATACTCAGATTAGCAGTTATGGGTTAACAATTAAGTCAGAGCTAGCCAATGAGAAACCATAGGAAATGACCAACAGCTTTATAATTAAGATCGTATCCTGCGTGTTCATTTGGGACTCATGAGGCTCAGGGACCAGGCTGTTGGAAAGAATGTGCGTTACAAGAATTAAAACTAGACTTCCAAAAAGAAGGATGACTTGATGCTAGCTTAACATTTCCATAAACCCTAGAATGATGGGAAATGAGCTCAGCTTTATGGTCTTCCTGAAATCTGCCTCCTCGGTTGGACCAATTTCTTCTACATTTACATTCTTATCATTTTTGTACCACCCTCCCTCGGGTTGCCAATATTTAAGAAAAAGTTTTCTAGAAAACTATCAATAGCTGGGCAGTGGTGGTCGACAGAGTGAATTTCAGGACAGGCTCCAAAGCTACACAAAGAAACTCTGTCTTGAAAAAAATCAAACAAAAACAACAAAATAACTATCAGTAAATGATTTCTTTTTTTCCTAGTAAAAGTTCCCTTACTAACACACAGAGGCAAAGAAAAGCTATATACCAGCTGGTTTTATTTAGAGCCAAACCCAAACTACATAGAGTCCTCAAATAAACATGAAACTCCACTGGAACCCCCTACTGCTCTATTATGAAGAGTAAAGTCTCGGGGCCAGTTACCGTTCTCTGTCCATCAAGAACTTGCTGTACTAGAGTTTTTTCTTTCTTTCTCTCAGATTCCAAAGGCTAGCAAATTTCTCACAGTTGAGATGGCATACTGCCACTATAATAAATAAACAAAAAAGGACATGTACTGGGTCTGGGTTCCATTTGAAAGAACTAAGTTTCACTGGATATCAGAAGCAGAATCTATGACACCTGCTTCTGTGACAACAGCATTCAAAACTTTATTATTATTATTATTATTACTATTACTACTACTATTATTATTTTGGAGACATTGTCTCCCTATGTAGCCCTGGCTGTCCTCAAACTCACAGAGATCCACCTGTCTCTGCCTCCCAGCACTGGGATTAAAGGCGTGCACCACTACCACCTGGCTTGACAGCATTTTTAATAGTGAACAATCTAGGGGGCCTAAATTTTAAGTAAGAGGACTGAAGAGTGGCCTGACTAGGACAGCAGGAGTGAGGATAGACGTTAGAGAAGGACAGAGGATTAAGATATGCATGGTGGCTCAAGTCTGTAATCTCAGCACTTGGAAGACTGAGGCAGGGGGATTGCTACAAGTTTCCAGGCCAGTCTGAGCTATACAGTACTAGCAAACATACAAACAACCCAAGCAAATCAAAATGATCAAGACACTCGAGAGAATCTTAAGACTAACATCATGGAACCAGGGCACACTATGGAGGAAGCAAAAGAATGAACTGGTGAAGCTAGAACTGAAGGGCACCAGAGGCAGCTCAGGGGCAGGGCCTGTGCCATCTACAACTGGGAGACCTCAGCAAGCTCATCTCCTTAGACATTCCTCCCTTGTTCGTCTTTTTAACCTCAACATTTTCTAACAACAGATGACATACACACATTAATTACCACAAGGTACAGTAAATATGTTTTCAACAAAGGTAGTTGCAGATGGAAATGAAAAACAATACAAAATGTAGTGAACAATACTAATGTCCTTGCAGCTACTGAACTGCACACTTAGAAATGGTTATACAGTCTGTGGTTTCTTTTTGTGGGGGAAGGTTGGGGAAACACAATATAGAAAGAAAACTAGACTAGTGACACACAGCTCAGTGGTGGATCCTTACCTAATGTCCTCAACATCTTGGATTCAATCTCAAGCACTGGCCTGGGGCATAGGGGTGTGGAGGAACCACCATAAAATACCCAGTTCTCCACCCACACTATATATGTGACACCGCTGTACGCTACCAGAATGCTACAGCAAAAAAGCCAGGCAACACCAAACACTGATTGGCAAGGTAAAGGAACAAAGGAATCTCTCATTCTCTGAAGCCAACAGTTTCTAGGTTCTTTCCTAGTTTCATAGTTTCACATACATTTGAATTTGTTTCATCTACATATTCATGAAAAATATATGTGAGAAATTTCTAATTATCAAAAGCTGAGAAAAACTCCAAATGTTTGCCTACAGTGAATGTATAAATTTAAACATGTATCTATTGTGAAATATTACCTACTTATGAAGATACACACATTGCAACTATGTGCAACAACGTGAATGGCTCTTAAATACATTCTGCCCAAATGACACATAGTGTAGGGAGGCATGCTGAAGGGTTCCATCTACGTGTGGCCAAAACCAGGCAGAAGTAATATAAGGTGTGGGAAGTCCTGGGAGGGGACTGCTCCACAGGGACAGAGTGGGCTCTGTTATGTTCCCGTTCTCTCTAGTAAATGGCTAGACTGCTGGTATGCAGGTCTGCTCAGTTTGAGGAAATTTATCAAATCCAGAAATCCTTAACATTGCTAGATTATATTCACACAAGGGAGAATGGGGGAAAATCTGTCTGGCTACTGACAGACTGTCCTAACCTTTATTTTCTGATATAAAGGAAAGCCATTGAAGTAAAAAAAAAAAAGATTTAAATTTTGCTACAAAAGAGCTTGAGATTCCATGTCCTATTGTGACCCTGTGGCCACACAGACAATTGTTCCCACACAGCCCTCCTCTGAGCAAGGTTAGAGCTCCCTCTAGCACTTTAACTAAGGGAACACCACAGGCTCTCACAGAGCTGACAGTTTGGTGCTGCCCACGGTTAAATGCAACACGGTGATTTTTATTTTTAATTTGCTTTAATTGTTGCTATGATATGAATAATTAATAGGCCGCTTATGCCAGTTTTGTAAAGTTCACAGTACAGAAAGCCAGGAGAGAAATATCTACTTACAAAGGAGGCTTAAAAATGGTTATAACTGCTATAATATTAGAGAATTTGGAATATTTATTCATGATTTGTGGCAACATTATGTTCTAGCAACAAAGAAACATGCTACTAAAAGCATTTCCTGCTAGAACCATCTTCCTGTCTCATCGCTTCTCTGCTGGCTGCATAACCACCGCACCCACAGTGCTGCAGGGGCTAAGTAGGTCAGGCTGGGAACCTAGCTCTCTGGTGAGGACAGTCTGAAGGTCTGGCTGCAAACACTTAACCCGAATCCACCCATTCTAAGACAAGTACTTACTAGTGATCCCCTGGACAAAGAGGCTAGATTCTTTCCCTATGTCTTTGTAAACTTTTTTCTTCACGGGTACCTCAGTCACTGAAAATTATGACTTTATCAATGCTGCCCAACAATGTCTACTTCACATTTGGGTGTCACCACGAAGTGTAATTCAGACACCGTGTTGTAATCTTACACAATCTACATGGAACCCAAACAGGCGCTGAAAGTTCAGCACTCCCAACACATAGAGAACCATTCTGGGAAAGCAGCCAGGAGTAAAGGGTTTCATTTTTTTCATTGTTGGATTTCAACCCACATACACATTCTGAAGGAAACATTGCTTACTAAAATTCTTGTTAAAATCAATACACATATAAAATCAGATAAGTTTCTTGAATCAGGAAGAATGAAAAAGAAAACTACAATTTCCTTAAAGAAAATTCATTTTAAGAAAGACTAATGGGGATTATTCAATAGCTTCATTCTTAAAAATTAAGAAAATGTTTTTGAATTATAGTGAGAAGCAAGCTTATTTAAAAAATAACCTTTTCTATCTCTCCCTCCCTCCCCCGTCCGTCCGTCCATCCATCGTGTGTTGGGGGCATATCTGGAGGTCAGAGGACCACCTGTAGAAGCCAGTTCTCTCCTGCAATGTGGGACCTAGGGACTTGACTTAGGTCATTAGGTGTTGTGTTAAGTACCTTTATCTGCTGAGCCATCTCACCAGCCCCCAATCTTTCCCCTCCCTGCATGTGTGTGTATGTGTGTGAGTACTTGAGTACATGTAAGTGGAGGCCAGAATGTTTTTGGGTGTCTTTCTCTATCACTTTACATTTCCTTTGCTGAGGCGGGGTCTCTCATTTGAGCGCAGAGCTCACCCACTTGGCTACTAAAGCTAGCTCGCTCCAAAGAATCCCATCTCAGTTTCCTAGCACATTACAGTGGGTCTTGTGGTTCTTAACTTCAGCCCTCGTGCTTTTGTGGCAAGTTCTTTACCCATGAGTCACCTTAGCTCAAATTAACCTTTTCTTTAAAGAATCTTATGAATCCCCTTTAAAAGTAAACAGCGAAAGCTAATATGGTGGTACAAGCCTGTATATAATCCCAGCATTTAGGAGGCTGAGTCAGTCAAGGTTACACAGTAAGAACCTGATTGGGGCAGGGAGAGACAGGAGGGGAAGAAATTGAAGGGAAGAAGAGTAGTGTGTGTGTGTGTGTGTGTGTGTGTGTGTGTGTGTGTGTGTAAGAGATAAAGGTATTTGCAATTAAAGGAAGTTTAACAATTTGCAAATACATCTTTACCACTTTATTATTTGAAAAGATGAATAGAAGTCTATGATTTATCTGGTTATGGACCAGCACACTCCACCAAGACACTATACGGTAGACACTAGTCTTTCTTGCACACTCAATAAGGCCAAGATGTCAATTTGCCATCTTAGTTTGGTCATATTAACATGACCACACTCATTCCAAGGGCAGCTCAAACTAGGACTGAAATGTCTGAAAACAGCTCTTCATTAACCTACTGAGAGCCTTGATCATGTGCTGTATCGTCCTCAGACAGGATTCACTCACTACAGCTTCTCCTCCAATTCACCTGCTATCTGTTGGGAGCTGTACATTACCAACTACAACAGGACAGGTCTAAATTAACATGACAGAAAAGCTATTGGATGTTGCCTCTCGGTTTAGTCATTTCACTCTCTTTTGTGGCAACCAAAGGATTCAGAACCCTGGCATTAATTAAGCAACAGTTTTATTACACACAATCAAAGCCTGAAAGAAAATCCTAACCGACAACAAGAGGAGATTACAAGGTTCAATAAACACTTGTGGTTTTTTGTGGTTGCTAATTGAAGGATTTAAAATTTTTATCATCCGATACAGAATGCTGAAAAAGAAAACACTGGTGCAAGAGAATAAGAAACGGAAGATGCATTTCTGTATTGTGATTTTATAAAATCAGTTCACATATTGCTGTGATTTCCAAAGCCTAGTTTTTGTTGTAATAATTACTTTAACATTTAACAAGTACCACAGACAACTATTAGATAACCCTCCTATTTACAGAATCTACTGTAATCCTTCCTTCCTCCCTCCCTTCCCTCCCTTCCCTTCCCTTCCCTTCCCTTCCCTTCCCTTCCTTCTAATGGTTTTTCTAGATAGGGTTTCTCTAAGTAACAATCCTGGCTGTCCTGAACTTACTCTGTAGACCATGGTGGCCATGAACTCACAGAGATCCACCTGCCTCTGCCTCTGCCTCCCAAGTGCTGGGATTAAAGGCGTGCGCCAACAATGGCCGGCTCTACTCTAATTTTCTATGTACTAAAATGTATAAACAGTGGTCGAAAGTACAGGGCCATGTGGTTAGACTGTCTTAATTCAAATCCAAATTCTATGCCTGATCAGAGTTAAAGTTAATCTAAGATGTACCACGGGGACAAAGGAGGTATACAGAAGCCTTAGTTAAAAGTGATACATTATATGTTCAATAAAAATGTGTTTCAGGATGGCATGCTTCCTTAGTGGGTGAAAGCTCTTGCTGCCAAGCACCAGGACCCAGTGGTTCCAGAGCTCACAGAGTGGAGAGAGAGCACCCACTCTCTAAGTTGCTCTCTGACCTCTATACTCAGGAGTGCACACACATACTTGAACATACACTGTGTGCAAACACGCAGAGTAAATAAATGTAAAAAATACAATTCATGACATTTTATTTCAAGTCAATCAAACTCGAAAAATAATGTGAGACTCCACTTTGCACGACTGAAAAATAACCTTAAGTATTAAGTTACATGGTTTGTCTTAGAATCAGCCTTTTATAAGTAACATATGTGAAAACAGTGGCTCATGTTTGGAATCCCAGCTCTCAGGAGGCTGACTGAGGCATATTGTTCAGAGTTCGAGTCCAGCCTAGACAACAAAGCAAATTCTAAGCCAGCTTGGGCTACAGAGTGAGACTTTGTTTAAAAAAAAAAAACTAAAATAATAACTGATAGGCCAATTACATAAATGAAATAACTCATTTTATACATTTTCGATTGAGGCAAAACAGGGAGGAGCTAAGAGTTGAGTATCAAACCTAATAATGGCCTTAAATCTACAGTCAGCACCACCTAAACGGTCAGCTGAAAAGCAGTAATAATAGACCTCATTTAATATAGATAATTATGTCACTGTAAATGGAGTCTACTGTAATCTGGATACATGTCATTTAATAGTTTACTTATCAGAACAAAATATAAAACAAAAGATGTATTCATGGAATTAATACATTTTAGAAATCATTTTTTTGCCCTAAGTTATTATACAGAGAAAAAGAGAAAATTTCATCTTAGTTCTAAAGTATAAAATGACACTATATTCATTCTTAAAAACAACAAGGTAGCACAAAATTAAAGAAAGTGTCTTTTTTTTACCAAGAATTTCATTTTATTATCAACCTGCAATTCATAAATCTATAAATTCAGGTCACCAAGAAAAATTGGAAAGCACTAAGACAAGAAAAAAAAGCTACCATCTGGTGGTGATGGGGCATGAAACTCAGCATAAATAAATAAATAAATAAGCAAACAAATAATAAATAAATAAAAATAGAATAAATCACCAGAAACAAAACTAAACAAAGGCCAACACAAACCAACAACAGAACCTAAGAAAGAACACGCTAGTGTCACAAAATGAATGAGTGGTAAAGGAATTTTGCACCCTAGAGGCTGAGTCAGTCACTTCAAGATCTAGGCTAGCCTGGGTTACAGAGTGAGACCTTACATAAGAAAACAAAAACAAAAAGGAGGAGGGAGGAGGAAGGGGTACAATGGGCAGTGCCAGTAAGACTAAGGAAACTGATTTATTTTTGAAGTTCTATAATTAAACTATGGGGTTTATAATAAGTTCAAACACCAGAGTAAGAAAAAATACAAAATGAGAATGAACCTCACATAGATGTAAATAAAGCTACTCTTTAGGTTGCCCATTAATCCACAAGTGGCACATTCATCTTATTTACAGTATTATACCCCCTGCCATGATATTCCATTACAGAGTCACGCTACAGACTCCATAGTTAACACTGTAGGAACCGTTACTTTTTAAACATAGCTTTCTCTCTATATTCCCCTTTTGGCTCGCTTGCACGTGTAAGGAAAAAAAGTGTAATCAAATTTCTTACACTTGTAGATATTTCTAGAAAATGTGGCTCAAATCTGAATTTGAAGAACAGAACGTGGTTACATTTATGTTCCATCCCCTGGAAATACTCTAGCATCCCCGTGTCTCAACATCTCAGTTCTTGTGTGGGTAATAACTTCTACATTCCTTTATAATGTGTGCAGGAAATTCATGTCACAATTACCTGTTGAAAACTTCCATTCCGTCCCAGAGAATGAATACCCAGACAGTCACACCCACAGACTGACATTTTGGTTTTCGGGGGCCTCCTTAACCACTCTTCTCTACCCCATCCTCCCTCCTCTTTGAGATAGGAGATTTCAAAGTCCAGTTAAATCCTGATACCCCAACCCCCTGTACATAAATTGTACATAAATCAGCAACCTTCACAACCTAGAGGCATGAACAGGAATAAAAATATTTGTTAAAACAAAGACAAAAGAACCCAGGGCTTTGAAGCCTTAAAGGGCAATGGTTTTTGGTCTTTCTTCTTCTTATTAACTTATTTAGTGTACACAGGCATGCACATACACTCCCATGTGCAAGTGTGTCACAGTTTGCATGTGGAGATCAGAAAACAGCTTACAAGACTCAGTCCTCTCCTTTCCCATGTGAGTCCTGGATATCCAGCTCAGACTGTCAGGGTTAGCAGTTAACACTTTTACTAGGTGGGCCATCTCATCAGCCCAGGAGGCAATGTTTTGAACTGTCAAAATTAATAACTAAGCTTAAGTGGGGAAACAATGAGCCGGGTGGTGGTGGTGCATGCCTTTAATCCCAGCACTCTGGAGGCAGAGGCAGGCAGATCTTTGTGAGTTCGAGACCAGCCTGGTCTACAAGAGTGAGTTCCAGGACAGACTCCAAAGTCACAAAGAAACCCTGTCTCAAAATTTTTTATTTTATGTTTATGCATATGAGTGTTGTGCTGGCATGTATGTCTGTGTACCATGTGCATGTCTGATGCCCTCAGAGGTCAGAGGAGGCATCAGGTCTCCTGGAACTGGAGTTGTGATTCACCACGAGGGTGCTGGGAATTCAACCTGTGTCCTCTGCAAAAACAAGTTTTCTTAACCACCGTGCCCCCAGAAGAACAATTACTAAAACATGAGTCATTTATTTACTATGTACCACTCATTTTCTATGTAGAAACACTAATATGAAGTTACCCGAGACCCTTTGAAGTCTCATGCCCTATGCTTGTCAGGTAAGGGATTATTAATTACTACTGAATTAAGCAGCTAGCACTATAGAGGATTATTGAATGGGTAACCTGGAAGTGCTATATTTCCAGTAAGGGTTGGGGTGGCAGGAAGGCTAGGTGTCAAAAGCACTACACGGAAGTCAAGAGGAGGAAAATCGTAAGAAGGGGAAGCAGATTGGTCAGAGAGCACATGGGCCTCAAAACACAATTGAAAGGCATTCTTTTGAGGTCAGAGAGATCTCAATTCAGACTGATTCCATAACTTAGAGATGGAGGTGAGGTTTCAGCTCCTTTGAGCTTCAGGGTTCATCATGTCATAGGTCTGCATTTAAAACTGGTAATGCAAAGCTAGTACTACGATACTTAAGACAGAGGTTCAAGAACAGATTACTGCGTTTGTTTTTCCTCAAGCTTTTGTACAAAACTTGAATTAAAAACAAAAATACATGTTTGGGACTACACATTTGCCTAGCATGTACCATACCCCGAGTTAGATCTCTAGTGCTGGGGTTGGAGTGGGGTTCCTCCATCTGAAGGCACGTAAGAAATATAAGGACATTCAACATCTTTGCTGGGTATAGAGTGCACATCTGTGGTATCTGTGCTCAGGAAGGAAAGGAAGAATTGTGAGTTCCAGGCTAGGCTGAGTCACATAGCCAGACTGTTTCAAAACAAAACCCCAATTTAACACAGGAATGAAGGGAGCTGCTTTGGGTGTGGGAAATTTAGGGTTATAATAACTTCACAGGTTCAAACACTTCACATGTAAGAACTTGAAACAAGGTGGGTGGTGGTGGTGGTGCATGTCTTTAATCCCAGCGCTTGGGAGGCAGAGGTAGGTGAATCTCTGAGTTAAAGGCCAGCCTGGTGTACCAGAGTTCCAGGGCAGCCAGGATTATTACACAGAGAAACACTGTCTTGAAAAACAGAATAAACAAACAAAAAGAACTTGAAATAAACCATGTACTGGCTGAGTTCCAAAGGACCAAGGACAATTTCTCAAAGCTAAGCCCCATGATCTATGCTGAGATGAATAGAGTTTATGGTGACTTGGTACTCTGATCTCTTCTAGGAAGTCAAAGGGAATTTTTTAACTTATTTCGAACTGTACATTTATGAAATTGTTAGTATAAACAATAAAACTCCCACAAGAAAGACACCCAGCACTGATCATAAGAAGTTCTCTCTGGAAAGGAGCCTCCACAACAGGAGTATTGGCAGGTCACCGGGCAGATGAACTCCAGACTCTTAGGAAAGAAGGGCATCACTGTTAAATTCTTAATGAAACCTGTCACACGCTGGGGAAGTATTTACAAGCTGAGGTCACAACACAAGAATAAAATTTTACATGTATGGATCCTGAGCTCATGGGTATAGAAAGGTTCAAAAGAAGGGTTCAGGTTTCACAAGCTTTGTAAGTGATCTTTTTACACCATGTGACTAAGAACACATTTATTCATGGAGAGTTTATGAACCCAGACTTCTAAAACTACCAAACACATAGAAAGGAGAATGCTTATACCTGCCAACATTCACCTGGACTCACAACGGCTTTAAGAATTAAAAAAAAAATCTCTCTTCCACATTAAGGAATGGAGTGGGCTATAATATGAATTAGTATATTGTTCATTACATACTAACATGAACAATAGCATCAATATGCTGAAGTATGTGTTAGGGGACTGCTGAACACTATCTGGTATCATGTCATTGACCCTAAAACTGATTTATACAAATTTCAGGCAAGGCTAACTGGTAATTAAAAATTTGCTCTGACAGTATCAAGACTTTTTGAAGGGAACAGAGAGATCAGACAGGAAGCACCTTTGTGTTTTACATGAAAGCATTATACTAGGGACTCTGTATACTATGTATCTTACAGCAACAGACCTGGAGAGTTACACAAATTATGACAGGTATAATCAATATTAGTTATAAATGATTAAACAAGCCCCATTAACTATGATGAGAAAAGATTGTCTTCTACATAGTCTGTAGAAATGTGATGTCATCATCTACTTTTCCAAAGTTAAAGCTTTCCAGAAGGATCTTAAAAGCACAAGCTTAGACCGGAGAGAAGGCTCAGTGGTCTAAGAGCACTGGCTGCTCTTTCAGAGGACTTGGTTCAGTTCCTAGCACCCACATGGTGGTTCATAACCATCTGTAACTCCAGTTCCAGGGAATCCATTGCCCCCTTCTGACCTCCAAGGGTACCTGGCACACATATATACTCATATACATAAAACAAAATAAAAACTTTTTAAAAAGTTCATTTGGCTAAAACTTTTCTCTCATTAATGCCTTCCATTGTACTACACAACTTTCCTGTTATATAAGGATGATCAACAAGGTTACAACATTAGTATAACTGAGCTTTAAATGAATGAATTAGCCTTAAGTTCATGGATTTTTTTAATATTCCTTTCTTCCTTTCCATAAACATCATACTTGATTGATATTCAATTCTCAATTACATAAATTGAAATAACATAGTGCCAGCACTGAGAAGCCAATAGCACAAGAAATATATAAACAAAACAGCAAATTCCCTAATAAACAGAACCAGGAAAGGAACCCAATTTCAATATGCCACGGCTTGCTGCCTGGAGTTTGCTCCTCTTTTAAATAACTCAAAGTGACAGAACACTCCAAACCATAAAACCCTGTGTTATTTGCAGAAAAAAACTCCACATGAAGGGATAAGATAGGGGGTGACAGGAGAACTGTACAGAATTTAATTCCTATGGCCACTCTGTTTGTTTTTGTTTTAATCAAAATGTAAAACCCAGAGTACAATACCAAAGAAAGTACTGGCAATCCAAATCCTAAATGAATCCCGATAGAATTACAGACCATAGATTATTATTAACACACTGACGACATTTGTGGCATGACTTTGGAAAGGAGGGGGTATTTCTTACAATCTGTAAAGGAGTTCTGGGGCAGAATCACAATGCCCGTGTACAGCAGGGGAAGAGCAACGACTACAGGTTCCTTCCTCTCTCCTTCAGAAACTGTGCCTGGCACTGTGTGACTGAGGTGCTGCCTTCATCACGCCCTCCGTTTCTGGTCTTGCTAATTAAAAGGTTGATCACAGAACAATGCTCTTCTCATTAATTTCAGTGTTCCGATTGGGCAGGATCCCTGCTTACCCCACCTGATCTTTTCACACTGCTGAAGTTAATGTGACAGGAGCCCGAAGATGGATTACCTGCTGCCATATTGCCCATCGCCTCCAATCAGGAGCTATCTGTGTAAACTGATTGTTCTAATTTGCTCTCATTATTTTTACAATATCAGGAGAAAATAACGCACACAGCTCACTGTCAAAGTCATGAAAATCAGCCATTAGTTAAACCCAGACACTGAGTGGCTTTATTAGAGGCACTGCAGTTTATTGATATAGCTCCAGTCAAACAAGGCAGCATTTGCTTCAATAGAAGGAAATGTTTATACAGAAAGTAAATATTTATTGTGATAATACCCACAGCAACAGGGTATTATGGAGAATCCTGGGCCTATTTTGAAAGTGTAGTTTTGACACAAATCATGTAGCAATGAAGAGTTGGGTTGGCATAAGAAAGTAGGGATCATTTAATATATTCAGAAGCATGAAAATGCATCTATTAACTGACATCTGTAAAGCATTCTTCATCTCCCTTATCTTGTGTAAATAAAAACCTTAGTCTGTGACTACATACACCAATCAATAAGTAAGTGTAGCCCAAATATACTCTACAGTCTTAGAAACAGAAATATTATTGCCTAGGAACCATAGCTATTTATATAAGAATCATATAGGTGTATTTTAAATAACATTGTACTTTTATTCAATATAAGTTTTCAACAAACTTAATTAGTAATCCTAATATTATAGATATTCATTCTAGTACAATAAGCCACGCAAACAGGCTGGGTTTAAACCCTTTTAGTAAGCAATGGTTCTTTAAAGTAGAAAGCAGAAGTCTACAAGAGATGCGATATTCAGTGAGATAACATAAAAGGAATTTGTCCTAGGCATGTGTGTGAGTGTGCACTTGTGCATGTGCACACACACACTATATATATGTATATATGTCTGCATACACACACACACGTTATAAAGAAAATGCTGAACTTCTATAGAAAATAGATAAACTTGACATTTCAAGGATTACCTAGCTAAGACCATTTTGTTAAAATGTTATCTAAATGCTACCCAAACAGCATTTTTAGGGAGCTGGAGACTGAGGGTATAAATAATAGAAACTGATGCCTTTTAAATAAAGGAATCTAACTAATCCACCACTTTCCCTCATCTCTCCTCTTTAGAACAAGAAGGAAACATGGCTTCCTCCTGTTTTCTTTCTACACTGAGATTCCTAGGTAATGTGAAGGCAAGAGTGTCCCCTTCTTGCTGCTCCCCTTTTAATGGCCACTCTTCTTTTTCTAAGAAACATGTGCCATGCCTTTCTCCTTAAAATTCCTGCACTGAAAGACTGCACCATACTGCACTCCGCAAAAACGTGCTGATGGCGCCAATTACAAGCCCCCAGCCGAACTCCAGCCCCCACCATTCGGGCAGATTTATGCGGACTCTTGCCGACGTTATTACAAGTCAGAGTTTATTGGGAAATTGTTACATTATGCGGAGTGTCTAACAAATTGCTTATGCTGCTATAATTGGATTACAACAGCCGCTTGCTCCCACCGGTAAGATTAGGCAAGTAGGACTCCTGCCGATCTCTGAGCGTTAGCAGTAATTTTATTTGCCTTGCCTCTCTCTTTCCTAACAACATGCCTCTCTCCCTGCCAGCTGTCTGCTGAAAAGGCACAGGCTTGTTCCTTGGCCCTAACAATGCAATTACAGCCCTGCAGATCGCACTGTTTGTGCATTAAGTACAGAGCCAAAACGAGGCGAATTGATCGTTTGACTTTTGGAGAAGCCATGTGATCTCTCTGTGCGGGTGATCCGACATGCATCAGTAGGCAATACTGCAGTCAATTCTTGATGAAGAACTTTCTTCTTTCATTCCTCTCCCCTATAACCTTTCCTTTCTCACCGAGGAAGACACTGACTGAGCTCATCTCATGCTGATGCAGATCAACCCACAAGGACAAACTAGATCTTATTGGCTCCCCGGCTAGATAGAAATGTGATCAGGGTCTTTTAGCATCTTGATACCTCAGCCAGATAGATCAGTGGCTCCCAACAGCTGAAACTGAGAAAGAGAAGTTTACACAAGCACTGGAGTTGAAAACAATTGAGAAAGTTTTTGGTCCTGACCAAACTGCCCTGAAATGACTTACTCAGGAGCTCTGTCTCTATTCAAGACCATCAAGGAGCAGCAATGACACCCACGTTCTGCCTTTCTGAGCAGATCTACTCTGCTGGAAGATGCTGGTGGCCAGTGTGCACAATCAATGCAGCTGGACTCCAGGCTTAACAACAACCAGGGTGAGCTCCACCCCAGGCAAAGTTTTAAACACATTTTGTTGACAGCTTTCAGTTTCTTGTTTCTTCTTGTGTGTTTAACAATGAGTGCCTGTGGCAGCAAGACTGCACAGTAACTCTGAGTCTGGAGCATCATTTGTGAGGAACCCTGGATGAGTCTGGACTTCTTAAAATCAATTCTCTTTTGGATTCCAAACAATTTGAATTTGACCGATTTTAACACCGACTAAGCTCTCTGTTGACACTTCCCTTATCAATGATAAATCCTACTTCAGGTTCTGTCATACAACAAATGTGTTACCAATCTGCTAATCCTTTTAGTCCCATGTTTTTTGAGACATGTACAACTACAGAGACTATATTTTCACATTCTTAATCTGACAAATATATGAATTTAGCCAATATAAATCATTTTATTGTATATTTCTTAAAACCTTGGTAACCATTAACATCAAATTAATGGAACATTTAAGGATGAAAGAAAAGATGTTAATTCTGAATTTCATTCTTGGCCTCTTTAAAACAGTGTTACACCTCCTAGTTTTCCCAATCACAATTACATCTTGCTGTGTTCACCACAAGCTAACTGCAGATCTGTCAGAAGGGCCTGTGTGCACAGCAGACATCTCACTTCCGGCTTGTGGAACAGTGTATTAAAGGAGCCAGTTAACATGTAGTTTAAAACTCAGAAGAAACTCTGAACAGCTGAAACGCCTTATAAATAGCGCAGACCCAGAGGAAGTGCAAACGTCTGCATTGTGAATTGTAGATCTTAATTACCGACAATGGCTGGTACAGCAAGTAGCACGGAAAAAAAGTGAAACAGTTGCACTGTTCATGGTTGGCAATAATTCTTCAGGAAAATATTTACTATCAATCAGTTATGAGAAAAGGGACTCTGTGCTCGTAAAACAGCACGTTGCTTCTCATACCAGGACCATTTTGCTTCAGCATAATCTGAATTTAAACAGCTTGTTTCCTGCGGATATAATTTTGGAAATAAATAAAACAAGTCTTCTATCAAAATCCGGAGTGAGTGGGAAGGAACATCACATCTTTCTATCTCAGTCAGTTTCAAACAGATTATTAGTCTCAAGTAAAAAACGGTAATAACAAACAACAAAAATACAGAATGTACACAAGACCACTGATGGGCCTATTCCAAATAAAGACAGAACTTTCCCAATCTAGGTCAGGTATCAAGGTAGAGGTATCCAAACAATTCAGTTTTAACTATACATGATTATGAAGGGGTGAGAGGTGTAAAGGTAAATTATGGAAAAGCCTCACACCAAAATTTTCTGTAGTATTTCAATGAAGTCAATAACAAGATAACAAAAATTAATGTTCTCAGTTTTCTTTCATAATTAAAAACCATGAGGGTTGACAATTAGGTACAATGTGATTATAGATTTTAAAGACTAAACTGAAAGTCAATAACGGTTGTCCATTTAAAGCTACAATAAATATAGAGCTCATCATGTTTCCCAAACAAATAAACATAGGGCTGTGAGCAGCAGAGGAGATGCTCTAAAAGGCAAACTAGCTAGGCGTGGTAGCGCACGCAGCACTTGGGAGGTGGACACAGGCGGATTTCTGTGAGTTCAAAGACAGCCTTGGTTGACATAGCCAAAGCTATATCAGACAGACAGACAAAATGAAACGAAAAGGCAAACTATATTCAAGACATTTCATGACTTCAGATACTATTTGGACCCCTCCCACTTTTATTTTTAAATGTTTTTCTTGAACTCTTTGAGGAGACTGCTGTCACCCTCAGGCAGGAAGCTGTGCTTCCTAACACTATCAAGACTGGAAGGGGCTGTCCTTTCCATACAGAGCAACCAGCACGGGAAAACTACACACAAAATACTATAGGGTTCATCTCTGCTTTTGAGAAGGACCAATGCCTTCTGTAAAATGCAAACAAGTAATACTTAATCAAAAGGTCTAAGACTACAATTAGTAATTATACCCAAACCAAAATTACTCTGGGTCTGACCAAAATTCAGTTGCTTTGAACCATAAGGGGAAAAAAGGCTGGCTTCGCTGTGTTACAGTGGCGCTGACATGGGGACAGTGGACATGTAGGCCACATTGGAGACCAGTTTGAATCAGTTTCACACGCTCGCGCCAGTTTCTGAAGGAAAGCCATCACAGCCACATCAGTGTGGCTGACAAAACTACTGAAGAACTAAGGGTGAAGGACAAGAACGAGAGAAATGCTTACACATCTACAAAAATATCTTTGAGTCTTTTCTTTCAAAGGTCAAGCAGTAAATGAGGCCAGGAGAGACAGCATGAAATCATGAGACAAATATAACATGTTTAGCAATAAGGAAAACTCTCATTGTTGCCATGCTAGTGGAGGCCACTGCAATAAACATTTTTTTCAGTTACATATTTTTATTTGATAATTTGGCTCAAATTTGAAGCAATGAACTAGAAGACAGGATGTGGGCCAATAAAAGGAACCAGGAAGCTGGTTGTGTTCCAACTGGAAATTATAGAAATCATTATTCAGTTGGAGTGGTTAAGAGGACAATGAAAGAAGATAGGTGTCAGTATAGTGCTAAAACAAGCAAGAATGGGATGAGAAGGTCACCATCTGGGAGCAAGTGAAACAGACTGATGAGCAGCAACGAGCAACTTATTTCCTCACCCAAGAGCACGGAAGAAATTATACCACCACGCCAGATGCCAGAAGATTTCTAACTGTGCACCACTGAAGTAGAGGGTGGAAAAAAAAAGAACAACAAAAACAAACCCACCCCACGCTGTACACACAGCAACACGGCTGAGGAGTGTAGAAATACTGGCTTACTACATACAGGAAAACAAAAGGAACAGATGCTCAGTTGGCCAGCTCTCAAAGAAACTCATTAAAATTGTCGCCCTGTCCTTGGATTGGTGGTCATGGGAAGGCTGTGCCTTGTTTAGTCAGAAGTAACTTTTGATGAAAGTGAGAGTAGCATGTCAAAAAAAGAACTGAAACACTTGCTTGATTTGGGTCTCTATACCCCAATACTAGATATAAAACAGGATCAAAACTGTTACTAAGTAACTGAAAATTAAATATAACTTATGCTACTCCTCATTTTTTTTTGGTAGCAAATTAAGATGTGAACTTAAGGCACAATTTGATGAACCTACCATTTGCAGCTATAATATAAAATAAATTCTGACATTTCTCAAATGGCTAAGTCCAATGGCCATAAGCTGTATCTTCTCAGTAATAAAGCAAGGTCAAAAATTACCATCTATTTTAGGAAACACAATAAAAATTATTGTTGCTCCTACGTCCTGAATGATCGTGTCCTTCCCTAACCACCTAATGTGTAAGAACAGAGTCTTCATGAACAGAATTAGAGCCCTAAGCAATAAGTAAATGAATGAACAGATTAATAAGAGATGCCAGAGGGCTTGGCTCATCCCTTCCATCCAGAGATTATAGCAAGGTTCCACCTATGAAGAAAAGTGAACTTCCAACTAGACGTTGAATCTATTGTTACCATGATCTTCCCAGTTCTAGAACTATAAAAATAAGACACTGTTTTATAAGCTACCTTGTCTATTTTTTGTTGTAATAACACAAAGAAGTAAAATAGTTCTTCCTGAATTGTATAACAAAGATGGAATCTACATGACATAAAGTCCTATCTCTAATAATGACAGTAAGGGCCTGCATAGAACACAAGAGACGAAGCAGAAAGTTGGGGAAGTTGTAAAAAAAACCCACCCCCTAAATGGTAATAAAGGTTATTTTTATATAAAAATGAAGACAAACTCTAGAAATACAACCCATACTGAACATTATCCTCAAGACAGTAAAGTTAACAAAAAAGCTATCCCTAGTCAATCTAGAAAATTGGAAAAAAATTCTAAATAAAAATTTTTGTGTATGGGTGTTTTGTTGTCCATATGTATGTCTGCATACCATGTGCATGCAATGGTCACAGAGGCCAGAAGACGACACTGGGCCCCCGGAACTGGTTACAGATGGTTGTGAGCCATCGTGTGGTGCTGACAAGTAAATCCAGGTCATTTACAAGAGCAGTCCTTAACCACTGAGCCATCTCTCCAGCCCTGAAGATGTCTAATTTTTAACATTATTTTTGTATCTAGAAATATAACACACATTTATACATAAAAAACTTGGCCCATGTCAGCTAAATACACGTTTCCACTCAAAATCACTAAACAAGGCATTTCTTAAGAAACAGTGGCACAGCATAACCTGGGATCTCTGTCTCACACACGCTGCTCACACCGCCATCAGTGTATCTCTGGTGTGCTACACTTGCACTTGAAGGAGGCCAGGCATGGTGGTGCTGGCCTTTAATCCCAGCACTCAGGGGGCAGAGGCACGCAGATCTCAAGGCCAACCTGGTCTACATCATGAGTTTCAGGACAGTCAAGGCTACACAGAGAAACTCTGTCTCAAAAACACCAAAAATCAAGACAAAGAACGACAACAAACCACAAAGGAAGTTACAAAACAAACTGTTATCTTATATAAATCTTACTGATCGGTGTGACTGGATAATCAAAAGACTCTGCTGCAACAAGAAAAGGAAAACCCAGCTTTCAGTTCACTCTGTATAAAGTGGTGCCTGCTTATACTTTTCATTAATATGTGCTCTTACAAGAATCTGTGGTAACAACCCTGAATAAAAGCATCTACAGAAGTAGCACCATCGCAGTGTGATATGTTAACTGGTGAACATTGTTACTTACTTTGGCCACACAATTTTCAGTCTTCATAGCAGTGCTTGTCAGACATACTGTCTCTTGGTTTATGCAGAGCCTGGCACAGCTATTGTAAGTCTGTAGAAACAATTTAAGAAAGAAAAATCATGTTTGTTTTGGTTTTAGGTACTGAAATACTGGCATACATAGCTGTCACACTCTCTTCTATTTCTCTAAATCAACATACAATTCTATATATAAATTTGTGGTTGCTGAGGGACCCAGAAGTGAAGAGGAGGCCAGGACGGAGCCCATAAAAGCCAATGGTGTGCCCATGAGCAAGCAAGCAGTGAATTCACAGTATGAATGGGAGATAAAGGATTGGATATACAACATCTTTTAAAATGAAAACTTTAACCAGATGTGGTATAATCCCAGCACTATAGAGAGCAATGTGGGAAGACAGTAAGTCTGAAGCTAGCCTGGGCAGCACAGTGATACTGTGTCAGAAAATAAAATAACAAAGTAAATGTAAAACTTAAGAACCCATAGTCTGTTTAAAACAGCAATTAATTATCAGCCAGACATAGTGGCACACACCTGTAAACTAATCACTGAGGAAGACTGTGAACTGGAAGCCAGACCAGGCTATACAACCAGTTCCAAACCAGCCCGGATCAAAGAGCTGGATAACAGAAAAACAATAAAAGAAAGTAGGTCTGAAGTATACTTGGGAGCCTGATTAGAAGAAAATTAAAAACAGAACTCTAGGAAATGGATACAAATACTGATTACAGTACAGTCTTCCTTCACGGAGAAAAATGCTTTATCCCCTTGCCCTTCTGACAGGGTTTCTATGTGTAGTCCTGGCTGTCCAGGAACTCAAGAGATCCACCTGCCCCTGCCTCCTGATGCTGGGACTGAAGGCATGCACTGCCCATGCATGGCTAAAATGAGTTTCCCTCCATCCATCCATCCATCCATCCATCCATCCATCCATCCATCCATCCATCCATCCATCCATCCGTGTATTTATTTATTTGTTTGTTTGCTTGCTCATTTGTTTTTTTCGAGATTTTGTTTGTTTGCTTGCTTATTTATTCATTCGTTTATTCATTCATTCATTTATTTATTTTGAGACAGGGCTTTGCTGTCCTGGAACCCCCCAGACCAGGCTGGCCTCGAACTCACAGAGATCCGCCTGCCTCTGCCTCCTGAGTGCTGGGACTAAAGGCATGCACCACCACCACCCAGCTGCAGTAAGTGCTCTTAACCTCCAAGGCCTTTCCATACCCCAGTTTTCCCCCTTTTGAGACAGAACCTTACAATATAGTCCTGGCTGCGCTTTAACTTTTGGCAATCCCTCCTGCCTCAGCCCCTGGGTGTGCTTTCAATCTTGAGTTGTTGTGGGTAGTGCAGAATCTATACCATAGGTCATTGTGTGTGTCATCAGAATCACCTGGGGAGGGGAGACGCTTGCTGAAGCACAATTTCTAAGCAGACGCTGACACTGCTGGCCTGGGAATGGTCTTTGAGAACCAACATAAATTTCTGTGTTGGAATTAAGATGACGACAGTTAAGCAACAATCACTTAACATTAATTTTAAAAACTCTGTCTTACGAATTAAGACAGGTTTCAGATTTACAGAAGTTACAAAGTTTTTTTTTTTTTTTTGCACTTTCTTAACTTAGAGAACATTTATCAAAACTTAAGAAGCTCAGGGCTGCAGATGTAACTCAGTGGTAGACTACACACTTCCTAACATTAAGTGCTAAGTTCACTCTCCAGCACCACAGCACAACACCCTGGGAAGTGAACTTGGAGCCAGGCATGGTGGCACACACCTACAAACCCAGCACTTCAGCAGCGGATGGATACGAGAGGCCAACCCAGCTACACGGGTGTTTGGGAGAGAAATCTTTTTAAAAGATTAAGAGTGTGTGTGTGCGTGTGCGTGCTCATCTGTCTGTCTGTCTCCTCTCTGCCTCAGAGGTCAGAGGGGGTGTGTATGACTCCTTTGGAGCAGTGCATCTCAACCTGTGGGTTACAACGCCTTTGGGGTTGAACGGCCCTTTCTCAGGGGTTGCCAAATCCATAGGAAAACACAGATATTTACATTACTATTTGTAACAGTAGTGATAGTACAGTTATGAAGTAACAATGAAAATAGTTTTATGGTTGGGGGTCACCATGACATGAAGAACCGTATTAAAGTGTTGCAGCATTAAGAATGTTGAAAACCACTACCTTGGAGCCACAGGCATTTGTGAGCCGCCTGATGTGGAAGTTGGGATCCCAACTTGGATCCTCTGCTAGAGCAGTGAGTGCTCTTAGCCATTTGAGCCACTTCTCAAGATAAGCTCTTCAATTAAAAAGGGGTGTGTGAATTTGATACTATATGAAGTGCAGGCCTTACTCAGGTCAGTTTCCTCCTGCCAGGAGCTTTATTTGTGCCTGTTTGTCATACCCCTTCAGTCTTCTGAAACCTGGCACACATTCTTACTTTCTCTTGTCTTTCATGACTGACACTTCTAAATCAGTTAATCAATAGGATCTCCCTCAACTCACGACCAGAACTAGGCCATTATTTGAAGGATACGAGTAAGATGACAGGTCCTTCCCTCTCAGGGCATCAAATCAAGGTATGTCAACAGTTCTGGTGATATCTGTCTTGATCATAGGGCCCTACCATGAATGTGTAATTTCCCCTTTGGGAATTATTAAATACATCAGAGAAAATATTGCAGGTATGCAAATAGTTTCTACTTTAAATTATGCCTTCTAATTCTAGTATCCTTTGAAGTATCTTGTCTAGTAATTTTCTAATGGTGAATCTTAAATTTCTTTTTCCTTCTACATTTTTATAAATTGGAATCCTCCTATAGTGAAGAGTTGTGGTGTCTTCTCACATTTATTTATCCACTCACTTGTCTTTTATAATCATAAACAGAATCTTAAATTTGCTTTTGGCCAATTATTATTTTTCAAAATATTGGTAGAAAAAAAAACCAGTTTTTCATCTGTAGTCCTAGTTCTCCCTAACAATATTATGAAATGAATTTTTTAAACAAGTTGAAACATATTCTCGTTTTATTCATTTACCATTTAAATTAAAATTATTTCAACATATAGTAACAGTATTTTTAAAAATTTTCTTTATTTTACGCGTATGAGTGTTTTGCCTGCATGTACAATGCGTGTGTATGTGCGCCTGGTACCTGAAGAAGCCAGAACGCCACACCAGGGCCTCTGGACTAGAGTTATGGACAGCTGTAAATTTCCAAGTGAGTGCTAGGAACGGAACCTGCGTCCTCTCCAAAAGCATCAAGTGACCTTAACTCCTAAGCCATCTATCTGGTCCCATTAAAATTATTCTTATAAAATATTTTAAAAAGTACACATGGATAATAAACTTTTACTGAATAAACTAATAAAACTTTAAGGAAGAGAAGCTGATTCTTTCAGGATGGTTGGTGGTCCATGCCTGTAATCCCAGGGTTTAGGAGTTAGCTACATGAACCATGTAAAAAGCGGGAGGCTAGGGGGTAGAGGATCACAACAAAAGAACTCTGATCCCAATAATGGCAGAAATGTTACAATGAATTAACCTCCCTCTGGATGACAGCGTGACTAAAGTAAAATATTTTTGAAACTATGTGAGGCACTGAAGACTGACAAGCTGGTAGAAAAGGGAGGGGACACTGGAAAGAACTACACTGGGTGAGATGGATGTGAGTGTGTTTCCCCTGGAAGCAAGCGAGGGGAAACAGTCAGTCAGTGCAAGGTGGAGATGAGGACAGAGTTAGGAAGCCACAGCCTGCACGGAGTTCAGGACTGTCACAGTGGCTGGCAATTGAGAACAGAAATCCCACAGTGGAGAGAACCATAGGGGAAAGAAGAGGTCTTAGAAAATACATTTAAATTCTCCTCAAATCCATGTTTAAGCCCCAACTGACACACATTAGGGGCGACTGAGAATTTCAATGGAAAGAGCAGCTGGAAGGCTGAAGGAGCTGAGCCACCACTCCAGCTTGTGCCCACGAGAACAGGTAAGAATTCAGATCTGATTCCCACGTCATTAATGGGATACAGAACGGATCTCGGGCTTCCTCAAGACACTGAAAAAGACCAGAAGTTGAGATGATAAAATGATCTAGGTCTAAGGGATCTGATTTAGATGTATGGGTAAAACAAGCACACCTGTCATTTTCAGATGTCAGGCCAAGGCTCCACAGGTCACACTGAGCTGTTAATATTTATTGCTTGCTTTTAAAGACAGGGTTTCTCTGTGTAGCTTTGGAGCCTGTCCTGGAACCAGCTCTGTAGACCAGGTCAACCTTAAACTCAGAGATCCACTTGCCCCTGCCTCCTGAGTGCTGGGATTAAAGGCGTGAGCCACCACTGGCCGGTGAGCTGCTGGTATTTTAATCAGAGGCAGATTCAGAGTTTCTACAATGAATCATTTACACTATCCACTATATAACATAAAAATCACCACGCTTGAAGAGCAGTCAAGAAGAAAGAATATAAAAAATGACCTACTTGAAGAGCACCTAAAGAGGTTTTTAATCTGTTCAATGAAATGATTAAATGAGAGATAATGATCACAACGAGTAAGAAGATGGGGAAACTTTCACCAGAGAAAGGAAAACCTAGAGAGACAGTATGGTGGTGTACACCTATAATTCAAGACTGTAATTCCAGCTCCAAGGGATCTGGTACCCTTTTGCCTGCACATTAAACTATGGGCATGCATACCTGTGGACAAAGACACAGACACATACTCACACAGACACTATTTTTTTAAAAAGGAAATACAAGACAAATCTGGAAATACAGCGATGGACATAAGTCAAAGTTACAGCAGAAGAGGCTCTCGGCCAATCTGGAAAAACTGCATACTAAAATAAAAAGATATCTGAGGAGGTTGAGGCAGGAGGATTGTTGAGAGTTGGAGCCACCATGGACTGACTATACAGTGTGTTGTATGTAGCATAGTCTATACAGGGAGTCTTTTTCTAAAGGAAGGAAGGAAGAAGGGAAGGAGGGAGGGAACCAAGAGAGTTGTACTGGAAGTCAGCCTGCAATAGACCGTGAGATGCTGGTTCAAAACAAATGTGGAGAGCATGAGACTGTAATTCAAAGCAAAGGCTGAAGGATCTGAGATTCTATCTTCCAAATTAAAAACCAGGGGGCTGGAGAAATGGTTCAATGGTTAAGAGCATTCAAGATGGGCTTCTCGCACCACACCACCTGGCTCACATTGCCTGTAACCCCAGCTCAATGGGATCCAATGCCCTCTTCTGGCAACTGAAGGCACCTTGCATGCACATGTACAAACCCCCAGAAACACTCACATGATTAAAAATAGAAACAAAATAAACATAAACAACTAACCAAAACCAAAGCAAGCAAAAGTCAATACTACCTGTTGGATAAATAGGGCACAAAAGATAAAAACTGCCCCAATCACATAATTCAAACTAAAAATCCAAATAGCTCTACTTATTAAAGAAACTGAAACTGCTGTAAAAATTTTCCAGAAAGGAAACTTATGACCCAAATGATTTCACTGGTACAGCAGAACCATAGATAAATGCCTTCACGACACGGAAAAGGGCAACACTTCCCAGTTCAATTTATAAGACTGACAAAATCCTGGTACCAAACTCTGCCAAAGACACTAAAAAGAATACTTCAGACCAATATCATTTATGTGCACAAAGAGAAAATTCTTAATAAAGTTAACTCAAGTAATCTATCATCTTAACAGAATAAGGGGGCAGGGCTATAGACAACATTTCAGATTTTTACAAAGTTTTTAACTAGGGGCTCAAGAGATGGCTCAGCAGCTAAAAGTCCACACACTCTGCTCTTCTAGAAGACTTGACTTCCATTTCCAGTCTCTGCGTTGGGAGCTCATTACTGCCCATAACTGCAGCTCCAAGGGACCCAAGGCCTCTGGTCTTTAAGCATCACACTCACGTGCACACACTACCACAAAGACTCGTATGCACGCACATATTTTTAAAAAATCTTTAAATTAAAAACCTGCTTATAGTTTTCCAAAAAAAGTTAGACACCTGGGAATTAAAGGCAAATTCTTTAATTCATAATGGGCATCTAGAAACATCCAACTAGCACCATGCTTAATGATGAAAGATTTAACACTATCCCCCAAAAAACGGGGAACAAGGGAAAGATTTTCTTGTCATATCAATTCAACATACTTTGGAAGCCAAAGTCACTAAAATAAAGCAAGAAAAAGAGACAAAAAGCAATTAACTTAAAAAAGAATTCATAAAAATAAAATTATGGCACATCCCTTTAATACAGCCCTCAGGAGGCAGAGGCAGGTGGATCTCTATGAGTTCAAGACCAGCTTGGTCTACAGAATGAGTTTCAGGACAGCCAGAGTTACACATGGAAAAACATGTCTTGAAAAACCAAATAAAAAATAAAGTAAAATTATGAGGGCTGGATGCATGCAAAAATAAAAACCCGTAAAAGCTTAAAAAAATTCTGGAGGGAGATGGCTTGGTGGGTAAAGGTGCTCGCCACCAAGGCTAATGGTCTGAGCTCTAGTTCAAATGGCAGAAGGAGGAATCCGACCCCAGCTGTCTTGTGACCTCCACGTGTGTACTGTATCTATCTAGCAGGTGCACATACACATATTCACACACAAAATAAATGTAGAAAAGAATTTTAAAGTTATGCAGGGGAGCTAGGTATGGCGGTTCATACGTGAAATATCAGAATTCAGTGGCTGAGGCAGGATTGTTTCAAGTTCAAGGTCAGCCTAAGCTTCAAGGTAAATGCCACGCCAGCCAGGACCCTGTCTCAAAACAAATTTATGAATGCTAAAATAATTCATTTCAAGCCGGTCGTTGGTGGCGCATGTCTTTAATCCCAGCACTCGGGAGGCAGAGGCAGGTGGATCTCTGTGAGTTTGAGGCCAGCCTGGTCTACAGAGCGAGTTCCAGGGCAGCCTCCAAAACCACAGAGAAACCGTGTCTCAAGTCCCCCCCTCCAAAAAATTCATTTCATTCAGACTTTCCTCTTCTTCACGAATGACTTTTTTGGGGGGGGTGTTTCCAGACAGGGTTTCTCTGTATAGCTTTGGAGTCTATCCTGGCACTTGTTCTGTAGACCAGGCTGGCCTCAAACTCACAGAGATTTGTCTGCCTCTGACACCTGAGTGCTGGGCTTAAAGGCGTGTGCCACCGTCTGGCCCCATGAATGACTTTTAACATGCTCGAGGAACATGGGGTAGAGTCAGAAAACTTACTCTAGCACTAAGTGTCCGGAGTAGAGAATTGCTAGGGATATAGATTTTGATTTTTGGCAACTCATCTGTAAAATGGGTACATGACCCATTTTATGCTTATGTTCCAAGCAAACAGCATAGACAAGTGACTAAAATTTGCCAGTCTTTTGACCACTCTGTAGTAAAAAGCCTCAAACAATATTTACTATTATAAGATCCCTTCCATTTTGAAATCAAACTAATGAATATAATAGCTGCAGGCAAGCTAGGCTTTGTCCCCATGCAACATTGAAAAGGTAGCTTCATTGCTGAACCAGAGGCAGAGAGTTTTGCGTTGGAGTACTTTAATACGTTTTTATATTGCATATAAAGCACATAAGCATAAACCAGTAAGATGCCTGGCTGAAAACTACCTTCTTTGTGAAAGCAGGTTGTAATTCTGAACAAGTTTTCAATTTTCACACTGCTGCTAGGGTAAAACATTTTAAAGAGTTTAATTTTTTACAATGGATTCAATGACATAGGATTATCTAACAAAGTAATGGCTAATCAATAGAAGGTTTAGTTGTCAGGTGAAACATATAACACACTAAAAGGGATTGATTGCCAGGCTTCTCCTTATTTACTAGAAGGTATATATTTAAAATGACACAAACTTGTTACCAGGCTGCATTCTTTTAACCTTGCAAAGGGCTGCTTAAGAAATCTGTTCAACAGCCCTATAGCAAAACAAGATAAAGTATAATGAAAATGCTTAGAGACTGGGGGTGTGGTGGGGAAACAGGGACCTTTAGATATATAGTAACATCAAATCATGTCCCAGGCAAGAATATGGGCTAGAAAAATTAAATTACAAAACAACTCCAGGGAAGCTGGGACTGGGCCTTCCAAATGACACCCAGACTCTGCTAAATCCCAACTGAAGGCACAAAACTCTGACTCACTGTTTCTAAACCTTCCTGATGCTGCAGCCTTTTAATACAGCTCCTTATGTTGTGGTGACCTCCAACCATAACATTATATTTGTTGCTACTCATTAACTTTAATTTTACTGTTATGAATTGTAATGTAAATATCTAGTATGTGACCCCCATGAAGGGATCAGTTGATCCCCCAAACAGGTCACAACCCACAGGTTGAGAACCACTGCTCTGTTTTCCTTCTGTATTGATCTAAGGACAGATTTTTATTTTTTATTTTTTACAATGTGCAGCTGGGCACAATAGGCTTTCAATCCCTCTTTTCTCTTTCCTTTTTTTTTTTTTTAAATGGTACAGCCAGACTAAGTACAGAAAACAAAATGAATTGGGCCCATATGGACTTTGACCAGCATATAAGCTATTTCCTTTATAATTTATTCACAGTATCTCAACTCTCTATATGAAAATATACTTTTTATGGTCATTACAACCCAGGAGTTCAATAATATGTTTTCTACTAAGTCAGTGATTATACAATTTATCAAAGAATGATTACACTGAAATAAAAATAAAACAAAGCACTAACCCCCTATACGATCTTCTTTCCTCAAAGTAATTTTAAGAAAGCTGGTTATTAAATTGCTTCTTTTTGAAGAAGGGTTTTTGTAGCTGGGCACAAATTAAACCATACTGCAGTTTTTTTTTGTTGTTGTTGTCATCACCACAACTGCCACGCTCCCCCCTCCCCCAGTTATTAGGCTCTGTAGAATTCGGCCAAAGTGGGAAGTTATATAAA
This sequence comes from Mesocricetus auratus, assembly GCF_017639785.1. Lineage (NCBI taxonomy): Eukaryota > Metazoa > Chordata > Mammalia > Rodentia > Cricetidae > Mesocricetus > Mesocricetus auratus. The sequence goes on from NW_024429182.1 coordinate 16,065,764, forward strand.
CAAATCACTTCATCAGATTCAGAAAGATCACTTTTGTCTTACTTAAGAGACCTACATTAATTACCTTTAAGATCTTTTACATAGACTATTTAAAATATGTACAATTTATTTATTTATTTCAAATGAGGTACTTCTTCCAAAGTATTAAATAATGTCTACAAATGCAAAAGCATTTTTATAAATAGGTAATTAAAACAGATGACTAAAATTAAGTCAAGCTGCAAAACATTACCCAGAATGCACTGTTGTTGTTGTTTTTTTTAATAAACATCTCAGGCAGATTTTTTTAAACCCAAACCAAAGCTCAAAGCACCTCAGAAAGAAGAAAGAGGAGGTAGGAAGTTCCAAAGGGTAAAACATACATACAATGAAATAATGCTGAAGCATAAAGTATTTACAAGATAGTCCCTTAAGCATAGTTTATCATGTTGCAATTACACCTTGCCTACTGCCAAGCCAAAGTGCTTCCTATTGCCACTAGAGGGAGAAGTGTCTTAACACAAAGCAACAGCAGAGAGGGAATGGGTTTTCTTGAGCAATTATGAGAACAAAGCTCCCTTGGCTGTGTAGACCTTCTAATTACTCAATACAATTAAAATGACTAACCTAAAACAAATAGAAGGAAAAACTGCCTGCCTGATAGCAGGGACTTCATTAAGCCTCCCCCCATTAATTAAATCAGAAAGAAGAGAATGCCATCATACTTGAACACTGAATCTGGTAAAGGAAGTGGATTCTGTGAGGTTTCATTCCTTTCTTTAAGGAGAAGTGATTCTTGAAAAAGCAAAATCATTGCACTTTCCCCACCTGGATGCTGCCTGACAACAAACTGCCCTCCAAAGAACAGACACCGTGTGTCTTCTCAGCTCACTGGCTCATACATGACTTGCTGTTTTGTTAACCCACACTCTGACGTCATTTTCTATGTCTGGGATGGGCATCTTCTTCATAAGTGCCCAACTGTAGAAAGGAGCCAAGCCCGCCCATGACTCTGTTAGCTCTTATTAATGTTACATTCCCCCATGGTGAGGTTTAGAACAATGCAGAGATTTTTATCAGGGGAGAAGAAAATCTCAGGCAAGGGAAACAGTTACTTATTTCTTCCAAAAGACCTGTGTGGTTTCTTTTGTAAGGCCCAGTCTTAACAGAAGATGACAACAGATTCATTTTTCTTTGGCTGACAATTGTGACATTTTTTTTTCCAGCAACATGCAAGGTGTTGAAAACCTGGCAGCTGTTACCTCCTGGGATGAAGATACTTTTTTATCCTCACTTGACAGTTTAACTCAGTGGGTCAGCACCTTTAAAGACTGCAAAGTATCCTTGAAGAGGATGGAAACTTGAATTACTGCTCCCTCCCTAATCAATGTAAACCCTCACTGCAGGTGAAGTCTCCATCTATAGAGGTGCACAGGGGAGGAAAATGTAATGCCCTGAGCCAGATGGTTTTTATCTTGTTTTTAAAGAATAAAGGAACAAGCTAACAAGGGAGACAGCTACTTTGTTAGCTTCTTGGCCTCTCTCATGGCTTTGCATCCCCAGGGTTCCAGCTACACAAGAGAAAGAATACAGGAAAATGTAAACACTTAAAGAAATATAACTAGAGGGCTGGCATCATGCTGCTTTCAAAGAGTTGAGAGAGCTCCACTCAATGCTTTATTTATCACTGCCCACCTTCTCAGGATGGTGAGTGAACACACACACAAAGGGGGGAGGACGGAGAAGAATTAGGCAGCAGCCACAATTTACTCAATTACAGAGAAAGGGAGAGCTGACAGATCCTATTAGCTCCGATGTGAGCAAAGAAGAGCTGCATGCTGTAACGCTGCATTTTCAAAAAGTAAAGCGCACTTTCACATATCTTCTGCGGCCTTCCCACTCCTCAGTCACACACGGGATAAAAACTATAAAATACTATGGTTTCCACAGCCACACAGTTTAGGAGTAAAAAGCAGAAAGAAAATTGTATCTATGTCATACTTTTTAAAACTTCATACTTAATTCCAAATGATGACAAAAGGAATTGAATCTCTCAACTTTCTCCTTCACTATTTCTGGTAATTTCTCTGTCAAGTTTTGGAAGTGCTATTATGGCAGTCTTACAAGCCACAAGGTAGTCTTTCCTTTTGTGCTTTAAGAGTGGGCTTGTAGTACAATATTGCTATTACTTCTGTTTTAAATTTTTAAAAAATTCACCAGTGAAACCATATGAACATTTTGATAGCTAAAATATTATATTTAATAGACAAAACTTTCTTTTACCTTGTGTTAATTTTGTAAGTTGTATTTTCAAAGAATCTTTCCATTTAATCTAGTCAATTTTTGGCATTAAGTGATTTATAATATTCTATTTTTCTTTTAATGTCTTTCAGAATTACAGTGATAACCCTTCTTTTAGCTACTCCAACATTAAAAAAGCTTTCCAAACTAATGTAGTAGCCATGCCCCATCAACAATGGCAAGCCTTTGCCTAAGAATAATCTACATAAACTATAAGGCTTAGCTATAACAATATTAGGTTGTTAGAGTACAAGCGAATTTTTTATATTTAAGGGTAATAGATTCTTGAAATTTTATTAGAAATATGTGCAAATGAAATTCAACTTAAGAGACTGGCCCAATGAAGCTACACTCACTTTAGGCTGGCCTTGACATCTTTTTATCTATAGATCATGACAATAGACAAACAAAATAACAAATGGCATTTCCTTATTGTCAAATGCAACAGAGAAAAAGAGGAGTTTAAACAGCTTGTGTATTATGTACTAGCTTAAAAAAAAAAACCAGCAGAGGGGTAATCAAGTTCAGGGCAGTCCTGGACAGCTGCCCTGTGACCCGCTTCTACTGACCCCCGCTATTCATCACTCTTCTCAAGACTGAGAGGGCAAGCTCCTAGGGAGTGACCACCACAATAGACAGACACAAGCCAACAGTAATCTGGTTCGAGCAAAAAACCAGATGGCACTGCAATAAATTTACAAATCTGCATTCATGGGGCTGTTAAAACACCCAGCAGCTAAAAGGCTCTGAGGGCCCCAGGAGGATCTCCTACTTCTCTAATTCTAAAGGCCATTTCTCTTTCCAAGAACACGGAGTTCATGCTCTTCACAAAGAGAATGGAGATAAAACCCTTTACAAAGAAGGGAGGGGGGAAAGCCTCATGACCTAATTAATCTCCAGAGCTTGGATCTCAACCCTGAATGACAGATATTAGAAAAATCATTCTGAAGAAATGGGGGGACGAGTAAATTAAAGCAGAGAGGGTGAAGAGAACCTGATAAAACAGCAACGAGAAAAAAAAACATTAAATCTCTTTCAAATACTGCACACAACAGCTCTTGCAAGAAGAAAATGATTCAATAATGTATGCATTTATTTTTAAAATGAATCAGATTAGTCCCATGTGTGACCTGCTGGTCCATCTGTATGTGCTGGACTTAATAGGCACGATTCTCTCTCTTGCTTCAGTTTGAAGTATGAGAGAGATAAATTTAGTTTAATTTTCAACAGATCAGCCTATCCATTTTCCAAATGGACCATCTGGATCAGCCTATTAAAATTAATTTATAACTTTGCAGAGTGAAAATTCGTTTGTTAGCTTAAATAAAGTTGCCAAAACTTTCTGACGTGTCATTGTTTTTTTGACAGTTGCTTCTGTAGAGTGGACAGAGAGTTTCCATCTCTAAGTTTACCTTACTCAACATTTAGCATACAGATCTGGTGTCTATCTCCAAATAACTAAACTAACCGCTTCAACATCAATTTGTTTGTTTTGGAAGCAAATATTGACTCAATTCTATCTAAAATCAATTATTTTCATAAAAAAATTGGAAAAGAGCCTATCCAAAAAAGTGTTAACATATAATAAATGAAAAATGATTGTGGCATGTTTTCAAGTACTTTCCCTTTATGTTAAAGCTACGAAAACTGGGCTTGGGAGGCAGAAGTGGAAATTTTTTGGAAACAGTCTGAGTTCCAAATCAATGAGCAGCTCTGGTCAAGTCTAAGTCCTTCAAGCCTCCATCAGCTTCATCAGGAAACTGGAAATCACACATCTACCAATTCAGCAGAGTCAACACAGGATTAAATGAAATACACATGCTCATTGTGGGTATCCCTCAAAAACTACATCACTGCCCTCCTATGTACTGGAACAAGGCCATAAACACAACAAATTAAAATTATTTGCATTGCTGCTGGCATTCATTTTATATAATTTTATATTAAAAATAATTGTGACATTTATTTTCTAGCTATCATTTAATAAACAAACAATTTAATTATTTGTCTAGTTCTAGTAAATAATGAAGGTATTATAGGTTACAATATTGAGGGCATTTTTTTTAAAGTCACTATTTTGGATATCTTAATTAAAAATAAAGTAAAACACATTATCTCTGGGAAGCAGGGCACAGAAACCCGAGGAAAGAAAGGGGTTTAGAGTTTTCTCTTTCTCCCCTGTGTGTGTACCATGTAAGCATGTGTGTGTGTGCAAAGGTCCTCAGTCACTCTGCACCTTAGTCATGGAGAACCTCTCCTGGGATCCTGTCTCTGCCTTCACAGTGCTGGATTACAGGTGGTCTGCCACACTCATGGGTTCTGGGGATCTGAACTCTGGTCCTCTTGCTTCCATGGCAAGCATTTCAAACACAGTTCCACAAAAAAATGTTTTAAAAGTAATCATCATTAGTGGACTTCAATTTTAGAAAAACTTAATAAATTAAACAAATTCAAACTAAAAGAAACCATCTTTGTTACAGATCTGTTATTATTAGTATTATTGTTGTTGTTGTTATTATTACTATTATGTAAATGTATGATGAACCTTGGTGAGGCATGAGGTACAGGCTTATAATCCCAGCACTCAGGATACTGAGGCGTGAGAACTATTATATCAAGCCTTCTAGCCTAGGCTATTTAATGAGCTATTTATTTTAAAATTAAAATGTACAAATACTCTTTACTGGGAAATATAAATTAGTGTTAACTATTCCATGTACATTCTACAAAGCGCTTAAGGTCATCTTGCCTAAACAAGACTTTTTTACTTTAATTTAAATATCATACACATACACATACACACACACACACACACACACACACACACACACACACACACACACACACACTGTCTTGTACTTCTGCATCCAGGATATTTTTTAATGATTGAGAAATAATACTACCTGATTTAAACTGATGGCTATGGCGAGACTAACTCCAGGATACAGGCTCTTGATTTAAACTCCAGTGTTTAAAGAACAACAGTCAAAGGCTTCCTGTCTTTTGCTTTGTTGTTGAAAGCTTTTATTTTAAGTAAGACTGAATTTCATACCTGTCTAAGTGAATTCTTCTCTGGTATTATCTTCCTAGGGGGTTCGCCATTATTACAGTCTTCTCTCTCTGAGGAATTCTGTGAAAGAAAGTAAGCTTTAATTCAGTTCTCATTATCTTCAATCTTATTCTGTGGGAGTAAACTGAATTACATTTCTAATCCTGCAAGCTAGAACACCATGTATATTTATGCATTTGAAGATTTATATACATACAGACATACACACATGTAAAGGAAACCATATGCCCATGTATATAAATAAATTCATGTTGGGATCTGGGTGGAAGGAATTCTGTCTGTTTGAACGCTACCCAGGAGGATCACATTGACATGAAGTCTAGTTTATCATACTTTGATACTGGACTGATAAGAAAGTCCTAGGTCACATTTGGCTGATGACAATTTCAACTGTGATTATTACTTTCTCTTTAAGTAATCAGTCTTCAACTACTATGAATGTCTGTTTCATACTGATCTCCAAGTCTGGACTCTTAGAAGGATCAATCTCTTGTTCTCATCTCACATTTGATTTTCTTTTTTATACAAGAGAAGCACAATTCCTATTAACACAAGTAACAATCTAGGATTTAAGATTAGGGTCTATTTTTTTGTCACTATCACTTCAAACAGGAGCTACAAAATCCTAAAATATCAACGAGATTTTTATATACTAAGGAGGAATAATTAAATTAAAAACAGATTCAAAGGTGCTCAAAACCAGCTGAGCATGGCAGCCTATGCCTTTAATCACAACACTTGAGAGACAGACAGGAGGTTCTCTTGAGTTTCAAGTTTGAGGCCAGTCTGGTCTGCCTAATGAGACCCTCGCTAATGAACAAAACAAGGACAACTGTTAACCATTTACAAAACAAACACAGAAGATCTCAATTAATTTGTTACATTATATAAGATCATCATATTCTAACAGGTGTTACTTTAATTTTAGATTTGGGACATATTTCCTGAATCTAAATATGAATTTATCTGGAAAATTTCATGCATGTATGAAACTATTATATAACCACCACTCTGCTGTAAACCAACATATAATATATTGTTTTGGGAGGAAAGAAAGGAATGAAAATTGGCCTAAGAGTTGTTGAGTTAATGACTATAAAGCACTACAAATGAGGAAACTGTTTGAGACAGGGTCTCCCTCTGCAGCCTTGGCTGGCCTAGAACTCACAATGTAGAAGGATCATGGAGATCTACATGTCTCTACCAGAGTGCTGGGCTAGGTGTTATTGTTAAGAAGAATTCTTTACAAGAAAAAGGAAGAAAAACCTGTAAGCATGGTCAGAGCTAGTTCTTTTTTGATAGATTAACCAAACACCTTTTCTGACCAACCCATTAAAAGAAAGCCAACCAAAATGAAATATCCAGCACAACAGTTATATAAAACAGAGGTAACAGTGCTAAGTGATTAGGATATAGGAGCAAGGAACTGGTTGTTGGCTAATATTGAAGGAGAAATGCGGAGTGCCTGTGAATTAGAGATGAATTATCACTTTCAACATGAGAGTAACAATGAGTGATGAAACTGTCACATGAGCCTAATAGGTCACCTTGGTGGTCCTCAGGAACCCCTCCACTAACACTCACAAGAGCTCAATTACTTACTGTCTGCACCCCAAGTGAGAAGGAATCCCAGCAAGAAAAGGACTAACTGCTCTAGTCAACAAACTAAGTTACAATCAATAAACTCAAGAGTAACTAGTTGACACAGGGAAGGCACATCAAGGAGCTACCAAACTAGCAGGTGAACCTTTTAAAAATAGTAGGATTGTTACATAATTTCAAATGTATCTCCTTAAGATACTTGTCTACAGTGGAGAAATCTGGCAAAAAAAACCCACTAATAATACAATTCTTGGTACATAGAGAGAGATGGATTTGCAGAAGCTCTTCCAGAGGATCAGGGTTCAATTCCCAGCACCCACATGGCAGCTCACAATTGTCTGTAGCTTCAGTTCCAGGTGATCTGATGCCCTCTACCTACCTCCACAGGCACTAGGCACCCACATAGAACACAGACATACATTCTGGCTAAACACCCACACATATACAAATGAAAAAGTCAAGATAAATGAACACATTTAGGATGAATAGCCTTGAAGTTTCCTTGTCCCAAACAGGAAAACATCTGTCCTGGGTTGGGGAGATAGCTGGCTAAATGGGTAAAAGCGCTTGCTGTGCAAGCAAGAAGATATGAGTTTGGATCCCCAAAATTCATATAAAGCTGGGCACTTTGAACATCTGTAATCTCAGCACTCCTTCAAGACAGGAAACAGACAGCTTATGGGCTAGCTAGCCTGCCAAACACAGTAGTGAACAAGGACCCCTCTCAAACAAGGTAGAAGGTAGGTGAGGACCGACACCCCAGGTTGTCTTCTGACCACCATGTAAGTGCTGTAACACACAAGTGCACATGGATGCACCTCCTCCCACCTATCTACTCACTAAGAGAACATCATGGTAACCCAAAATGAGTAGTAAGACTACTATTCTGAATTCAGTAACAACAAAAGCCAAGGCCACAAAATATAAAGAAGTAACTGTTTCTGATTAAAAGACAACTAAAGAGACATGAATGTTATTTTTAATATGTGATCTGAGATTTTTTTCTCCATAAAGGCCAATATTGAACAACTGGGAAAAGAATCTGAGTAACGCCTTTTATATGTGCTAATATTAAATTCTAAAATGTTTTCCAACTTTACATTTCACATTCATTCTTTTTGGATTTTTGGGAAAAAAGTATATAACTGTGTACCTGTAACACAGCCAAGTTCTGAAACAATTTTACCACACCCCCAAAATTTTATGGTCAACCTTCTCCCCACTGAAAACCATTTATTTATTTACTTTTTTAGCTCAAAAGTTTTGTCCTTTCCAGAACATCACATAATGGGCCATATAACAATCATTTGAGTCCGTCCTTTTTTTCCCTCCTGTCTACCATAGCTTTTTGGGGGATCTACACAGGTTGTTATTATATTAGCATCTCCCTTTCTCCTTGTCTCATTTGAGTGAGATACAGTCTCACACTGGAGCTCAGGTTGATTTGGAACTCATTATATAGCCAATGCTTCAAACTCACAGCAACCCTTGGCTTCCCATGGAACTCATTATATAGCCAATGCTTCAAACTCACAGCAACCCTTGGCTTCCCATGTGCTGGGGTAATATATATAAGCCACCATAATTTTTCTTTTTATTGAAAATACTGTTATACTACACTATTCTATATTATATCATATTGATATGTCCATTTCTTTATTCATTCAGTTACTGTATTTGATCTTATATTATGTATTAAGTCTTTAAAATTGTTCAGAAAAAGTTAAATATGAGTGTGCATGTACAGAGATAAAAATGTGGCAGCATTAGAATTTGGTATACATGTATAAATAATATAAAGGGGTTATTTGTACTATGCTTTCAACTTTTCTGTACATCTGAAGATCATGCCTAAAATTTAAACAACAGGCTGTCATTACTTAGTATAACTCATTATCCCCGCACTTGGTCCCTCGTTGGTGGCACTGTTTCGGGAGTTATAAGCTCTGGGTGGAAGAGAATGGTTGGCAGCAGTGGACCCTTAGGCTCTGCATCTAGCCTAAGATCTATCTCTGCTTCTTGCCTCTCTTCACGATGACCAGCCACTACATGAGCCTGCTGCCAGAGGCTGAGCACCTCCAGCTGCCAGGCCTTCCTGGCATGATGGACTCACACTGTGAACCAAAACCAAGGCCACCTCATGTAATCTGCTTCTGCAGTTATTCTGTCAAGGTGATGAGAACACTAGCTACCACAGAGGTCAGACCCAGAAGACAGTATGTTAGGAAATGGTGGGCGAGGGGTGGGAGAGAAGTAAGTGAAAAAATTCAGGGGGGGGGAACCTCCAAAATTTAACTGAGACCTTTTTTTCTCTTTTGAGATAGGGTCTCATGCAGCCCATCTCCATAGGGACTGACTATGTAGCCAAGGATGATCTTGAATTTCTGATCCTCCAGTCTCTACTTGCCCCAATGCTGGGGTTACATGCATATACACCACCAAATCTGACTATATGACTCTAGGAATCAAACCCAGGACTTTGTGTCTTGTAGGCAAGTAGTTGAGAAACTTCTAGAACTACCATACCTTCAGTACCTGAAACTAACATCCTGTCACAAAACCCTAAACAAACATGACTGCTGAAAATAACTTATTTCCAATAGTCAGAACACTTTATTGCAGTAAATAATTTGTTCAATATGTTTGTAGTCCTTGAGCAAAAAAAAAATCTGCAAATAAAAGAAATTCTACAAACAGTAGCACTATGCTAAAGCAAGTCTGAAAAAGAATCTAGAGCTAGCAAGATGGCTTCCAGATAAAGGCACTGACCACCTGATAACCTGAATTCCTTCCATCCTTAGGGCCTACATGGTGAAGAAGAGAACTGACTCTCCCAGGTTATCATCTAATCATCTGACCTTTGCACACAAGCCAAGACACACACACCCTCTCTGTTCCCTCTCTCTTTCCCATTCCCGCACACAAGTCATGAAACACACACACATACACATGAGCAGAGAGGGAGAGAAACATTAAATATTTTTATAAAAAGATGTTACATAGCTTGTAACCTTTTATGTTAGCTCAAAGGTCCACCCCCAGCTCAAGCGCTTAGAATTAAAGGGGATTCTTTTTGTGTATGTGTGTGTGTGTGTGTGTGTGTGTGTGTGTGTGTGTGTGTGTGTGTGTGTGTGTGTGTTTGAGACAGGGTCTCAGATATAGCCCAGGCTGGCCTGGAACTCCCTAGGTAACCAAGACTAGCCTTGAACTCCTTGATCGTCCTGACTCAATCCACCTTGTACTGGGATTGTATACTACCCTGCCCAGCAAGCACTTCAGTGAAAACTTCAAACTGGAAGCTCTCAGGCTGAGACATCTGCTGACAAAATACTGATGGGTGGGGATAGTGTAAGGAGATGAAATATTAATAAAGAAAATAATTTTAAAGGGTGAGATATTGTTAAAGTTTAGGCAGACCTCAAATACATTATTGGAAAATGTTTTCAGAAGTAACCCAAGATGAAAAAGTAACCACAAAAAAAGTTCAGAGATGGCACAGAAGCATACGACTTTAATCCCAGCACAGGAAGCTCAGGTAGCTCAAGGCCAGTCTGGTCTACACAGTAAGACCCTGTTCACAAAGGGGCAGACAACAGGTAGCCCTGCCTTAGGTCAGCACATCTCAGTTCAAAGTGCTCTTTCTCCACTTCGAGACCACATCCTCACTGCCCAGCTTTCCTTTTGGTCCCAGACTTAAGTTCCAATTCTTCATTATTTTCTTCATCATTTTACTCATTCCTTTTTTGTTTTCAGTTATGAGTTTCCAGGAGACAATTTTTCCCCTTTGATTCAAATTCAATACTCAAGACTATTTTTTTCAAATGTCCCTCCTCTAGCCCAGACCAACACCGCTACAGTTGTTGACAAGCTCTGACATCCTTGCTTCAGTCTGTACCTGACACAGCACACACACTACTATCAGAGTCAGAACTGCCACGCTAAAAAGGTTATTTTGCTACTCAGAAACCGTTAGTCAGGCGTGCCAGCACACACCTTTAATCTTGGAGCTTGAGAGGCAGAGGCAGAGACAGGTATCTATGAGTTCAAGGCCAATTTGTTTGTACAGCAAGTTCTAGCACAGCCAAAGCTATATAGTAAAGAGATCCTGTCTCAAAAAGTGAAAAGAAGCCTCTTAAAGCTCCCTGATACCTATATAATTGACCCAAACTTAAATCATTACAACACTAGTAATTTCGCCAGTTTAACTTGACAAATCATTGCACCATTTACATGGCATTATTTATCATTCATTAAAATAAGAACATACTTGTTCATCCCTATGCTTTTGTTAAAGCTAATTTCTTTTTTCTTTTTCCTCCTTACCTTCTTTCTCTTTTTTAAAACTTCTTTTCGCTCCCCCCTCCACTCTTCCTCTCCCTTCTCTCAGACAGGGCCTCACAACAATACTCCTGCCACAAGCTGAATTGCTAGTGTTACAGGTATGTGTCATCATACCAGGCTCTTTTTCTCTTTTGAGACAGCTTTATTCTAGAGCCCAGGCTGACCCTACACTCAGTATGTAGTCAAGGATGGCCTTGAAATCCCATTCCTCCTGTCTCAGCCTCCCAAATGCTGGTGCTACAAATGTGCAAAATGACACTTGGTTCACTTTTGCTAACTGTATTCCCTCAATATGTAATAGTAGCCTTCTTTCCTAATCTCTTGACCACTAAAAAAAATCTCAATTGAAAGTCTGGTGAGATAGCCCATTGAAAGATGCTTGCCACCAAGACTGAATTCAATTCCTGGGATCTATGTGGTATAGGAGGAGATTAAAGTTGTGTATTATCATACCCCGATTTGGGTCTTCTCATTTATTTGTTTGTTTATTGTCATTATCCCAATTTTATGTAGTGGGTTAAGATGTGGAGGAAGGTATAAGCATCCTTTCTTACTGATTAGTTGAGAGTAACAATGTATCTTGAGTACCAGATTATATATGAATAAAATAATAAAAATGTTAAGGAGTTTTCAGTAGAGTAAGATTTAATGATTATGTTGTTTCTTAGTGAAGATGACAGTTTAGCCTTATCTTAAGGATATTGGAGTTTGAATAATTTCCTGTGCTTATAATTGTTAAATGAGCTAAAGTAGAATTAAGGAATCTTTCACTCTGATTGAGTATCATAGAACAAGTTTATGTGGCATATGAAGAGACTTGTTTGACTAGGCAGAAAATAATACAATTGAAGGAGATAACTGAGTATATTATATTCTAGAAGGTCCTAAAGGTCAAAATGAAGAATGTTTGGTTTCAGGGAAGTCACTAAAAGGTTTTATTTTGTTTTGGGGTCCCTCCCTCACTTCCTCCCTACCTCCCTACTTCCCTCTCTCCTTCTGTGTGTGTGTGTGTGAGTGTGAGTGTGTGTGTGTACAGCTTGAAGAAGTCAGTTCTGTCTTTTTACCATGTGGGACCCAGGTATTGAGTTCAGAGTGAACTCAGATAGTCGAGCTTGGTAGCAATCAGTTTTATCCACTGAGCCATCTTACCAGCCCCCACTAAATGTTTTGAGAAAAGGATCATCATGATGTCAGTAGTGTTTGAGAAAAGTCAGTCAGGGCCGGGCATTGGTGGTGGTGCACGCTTTTAATCCCAGCACTTGGGAGACAGAGGCTGTCGGATCTCTGTGAGTTCAAGGCCAGCCTGGTCTACAAAGCTATACAGAGAAACCCTGTTCTTGGAAAAACAAACAAACAAACTAATAAATAAATAAATAAAATTTGCCAAATTAGAAATCAGTATTCAGAGGCATTAATTCCCCCAGGGAATGATAATCACCAACTTTTTTGTAATGGTATTTTAGTTGACACTTGAATCAAGATTTTTAAACTTACACTTATTAACTTTTATTGTCTGCGTCTGGAGGTGGGGGCATAGGTCATTCTGGAGGCAGAGACAGATCTATGTGAGTTCAAGGCCAGCCTGCTCTACAGAGTGAGTTCCAGGCCAGCTAAGACTACATAGAGAGACCCTGTCTCCAAAAAGCAAAACAAGCAAAAACAGCATCTTTTTCAAGATTGAATAGTGGGACATAGACTTAACTAGTTTGAACAGACAGCACTTAGAAGTAAAACAAGTTTCAAAACTAGAAGTAATGTTTTTCCACTTATGCTACAGGACTGTTGCTTTATATTTATACTTATTTATTTAATGTGTATTGGTATTTTGTTTGCATGTTTGTGCCTGACACCCATGGAGTCCAGAAGATGGTGTTGGATCTCATGGGACTGGAGTTACAGAAGGTTGTAAGCAACAATGTAGGTGCTGGGAATCAAAATCAGGTCCTCTGGAAGAGCAGCCAGAATGCTCTCAACCACTGTCATTATCTCTTGTCCCAGTGGTAAAGTTTTCATTGGAATAATTAAAATTATTCTATAGCTCAGATAGCTATCATCTTAGAAAAGCAGGTAGATTTTGGTGAATGTTAACATTGAATTTGAACCCTTTAAAAGTGGAACCGGGGCCAGTCAGACAGCTAGTTGATAAGGTAGAGACACTTGAACACTGGTGACCTGAGTTCAATTTCAATACCACAAGATGTCCTCTGACCTACATATATATATTTATTCATCATGGCACGCACAAGCTTGCATATATGTGTTGTGAGTGCAATTAAAAAAAATGAAGTTGGAACCCAACTGTTCCCTGTCATGTACAATGGCAAACACACATGAAAAAAAGAACCTAAGACTAATTTCTAATAACCAACTGCAATATCATATAATGAGCTTTGCAGGCAAGTGGAGTAATACTTTTCCCATTAACTTGTTCTGTGACTTGGCAGTAACTTTAACCTCCAAATGCACATGATTTCCAACTTATAAAAGCAGAAGTTATCTTTTACAAGGTAATTTAGCTACATAAAAAATAATAACTCTTTAGTGAAAAGTGACCACACACACACACACACACACACACACACACACACACACACACACACACACACACACCCCGGGGTAGGTGGGAGGGAGGGAGAGAGAGACTGACAGAGTCAGAAACAGAGACAGAACGAGCGCTGGTCTGATAATGCCTATAATTCCAATACTTGGGAGGCAAAGGCAAGAAGATCATTGAAAGCTCAAGGCCAGCCTAGTCTACAAAATGAATTCCAGGCTGGCCAGAGCTACAGAGGAAGACTCTATCTCTAAAGACAACAAAACAAAACAAAACTTCACCAGCACTCTGTGTCTGAATCTGAACAAATTTAATTAGTCTTCCTGGGATAAATGGAGAAGTACAGGTTCAGCTCAGGGGCTTACTGGAGATTCCTACTCAAGGATCTGATTTTCGGGGAGACCTGAGATGTCCTGGTACAATAACCAATCCTCCCTGGCTTGGCTCCACAGATAATGCTCCTCTGGCAAGTTTACCATTCTGCATACTCTATTAAATGATAGCCACATCAAACAAAGTCTGCACACAGTGCTAAACTTCTACGGAGCCAAAGTCCAAGTTTTCAAGGAGTGTTATTTTTCAGCAGCGTACAGATCCAACAGTGGTGGGAAGCAGAGAGAAAGGGGAGCAACCACCGGGGGAGAACGGCCATCAGTACTGCCTTACTCCCCACGACAGAAGTCAAAAAACCTGCCAAGTAGGGTTTTCCCCCTGCTACATTGTCTGACACTAATTATAAAAATACTACAGATGCAGCCTTTCTCAAAATGCAAAGGGCCTGTGTGTATTTGCAAAGAACAACTATTTTTTATGCTTCCAAATTCTTAATCCTGTTTGGAGCTGTCAGTGGGGGTTAATGGAAGCCTTGGATAGGAGAATTCCAATCTGGTTGGCAGATGGATAGGTTGGTTATAGCTGCATAACTATGTCTTGCCTGCAGGCACAATTCAGAACACTGTTAAAGCAATATAAAGTCTCTGTCAAGCTGAACCATTTGGATCAGTAGCAAGGAGAAATAATAATAAAAAAGAAGTTCATTTCTGGGCCTTGTGCATTTATGCTAGTATGCAGAAACTGATTAATTGTCATAGTGTGCTGGTCTTCTATACCTCAGATTTCTACTTCTGGAGGAGATTTTGCATGCTAATATAATCATTCTCCCTCTTGAGACATTAGCAAATAATCAAATGAAAAACAGGATCATAATTTACTGAGATTCAAGCAATTCTCTATGCAAATTTGACTTGTTATTGCTGCTGCCTCGTTAATCTGAATGCCTTTGACAAACTCCTTTGATTTATGAACTCATGACAACTCCAATGTGTATATATTTTGCTAGATTGACATTATCATTAAGAGTGGGTGGACTGAGCTCACATGAATGGCTGATTTTATTCGCTGGTGTCTGCTGCTCAACAGCTGAGCATCTCCTCCTCACAAAGCCCCTGAGCGGCAGGCTCTTCCCATCTTCCCATCCATTCATCATCTCGATGTTAATTGGCCCAGGCTTTAAGCAAATTTTCAACACGATTTAAAGGCACGATGACACTGATTACTGACCCTCTGCCATACGGTGCCTATTGATTAACCTGACAGAGATGATGAGCTTGAGGGAAACTAGGTGTGTGGGGACCTCAGGGGGAAAAATATATTGTCTATGCAGGCAAACACTTGTCGTTACCTCACAAGCACAGCACAAAGTCTTCACAAGACACTATTGCTTTGATATGTACAGCTAACACAGAAAGTGCTGTCTGTATTCAGAGATATTACAAATATGTCATGTCAAAACACACCGACACATTCAGTATTTAGAACAATTCCCTAGATAGATGGTTGCCTTTCAACCAATTACGCTTGCGCTAGGGTGTGTGTGTGTATTTATTTGTTAAATTAGAAATACTGGGGTGGACTGACTGGTAGTATTTTATTATATAAGAAAAATAAAAATGATTACACAGATTTTAGAAAACAGAGGAAAGAAGGGAGGGATGAAATAGTCAGGGCCAGTCCCACCATGATTAAACAGGCTGCATTCTATCAGAAGAATCTCTAAAAGAAGAGATTTTTCTCAAACAGAAATCCATCAACCTGATTTCACAGATTCTGGTTTCTACTCTTTAAATACCACAACCTAATTCTAACTGCCAAACTATTCAACACAGAAATTATGAGCAGAACATTTCTAAATAAAGCAAAGTAGTATTAGAGTCTAACAGACATAACCATTCAACTCTTGCTTCCCTGTATTCAACAACTACTGTGAAAACCGTGTGCTTGAAGAAACTGAACGATCTTTTGATGTTAAGTTTTAGAAAAGCTAAATTCCTTATTATTATGAGAAGAAAATACAAAGGCTCAAATTAATAGTCAGTGAGTGCATATTTTAGCAACAAACAAAAATCTGATCAAGATATTGCTAGGTCTGCAAATGTATACAAGTTATACAGCACAGCATCGGGGTTCAGAAAGAATATCTTTAGATAGGGACAGTTATTATTTAAAACAAAGCCAACAAAATATCCTCCCTCTGGCCACACACATCACCTTGTTTACTTACGAGTCCTGGGGGGAGGACAGCCAATATACAATTTTATACACAGGGATTTTGGAGCAGAAGAACAGTTATTTCAAAGCTAAAATAGCAGAAAACTGAACAGTCTGACTGTAGCGCTGTTACAGTGAAACAGGCTGTAAATGTAAGAGATCAAATGTTGCTCAAGTCAAACAGCAGTGGTGCCTGTAACTCTGGAACATAGCTCACGCCCTAAAAACCTGCCTCCTGCTCTTCTAAGATAAACATGCTCTGATAAAGACAGATGAACTGCACCAGGGAGTGACAAGGGACGGACACCAATGTTGCTTTTGTAAACTTTCAGAAAACATCACAATCAAGACAATATTTTAATATTTTATTATTAAAAGTCTAGATATAATGGAAAAACAAATTTGCAGTAATCAATACGGGGACCTTTCCCCAAAATAACTAAAACAGTAGCTCCATTTTCTGAAGAGAGATGACAGCTGTCTGAACATATTTAGCTTTGTGACTTGTTAATCAAAGATTTGAACATCAACTTAGCAATGACTCTGAGTATATGTAAGAATTTGTAATTAGGTTAACATGTTCCACAACAGAATAATAGTCCGTTTAAACACTAAATTTTGGAGCGCTAAAGACTTAATTGAAACACAAACCATACTTTATTCCTTACTCTCCCAACTCTGTTGGTTGTGAAATTTTAAAAATATTTTATTTCTGTTGAACATGACAATGCAGTCACCAAACTATAACAATATGGCTTAATTTTTTTGTTTTTGTTTTTCGAGACAGGGTTTCTCTGTATTGCTTTGGAGGTTGTCCTGGAACTTGTTCTGTAGACCAGGTTGGCCTCAAACTCACAGAGATCCTCCTGCCTCTGCCTCTGCCTCTCAAGTGCTAGGATTAAAGGTGTGAGTCACCAATGCCGGGCTGTGGCTTAATATTTTCAAATTGCAAATAGAATAGCAAAGTAAGCCCTTATATGTTTCCATAGGTTGGTTGTTTTGTCAGACTAGGACCACTATTCTTTTTTAAAATGCTTTCATACATAATTTTACAGTTTAAAAAACAAAAACAGCCTGGTGTGCTAGCTCACGCCTTTAATCCCAGCAGCACTCAAGAGGCAGAAGCAGGTGGATTTTTGTGAGTTCAAGGCCAGCCTGGTCTACAAAACAAGTTCCAGGGCAGTCAGAGCTACCCAGAGAAACCGTCTCAAAAAACCAAAAACCTAACCAAACCAAAACAAAAACCAAAAGAACAACATAGAAAACAAGGAAAAGAAACCAAAAACAATTTATAAAGCTAAACAAGCATAGTAAAATAAATGTAAATTTGCCCGGAGAATCTGAGACTAGAAGAGTGAAATAAAAAGCCAAGTACACCTAACATGTTTAAACACACCTCAAAGAATATTTTGCCCTCTTCAAGATATTACCCTTCTTGAATATGTGTTTGGGACAATTTCTTTTAAGCCACATTTTCCTTTGCTATTGTTTTTATACACAATCTTATTCAAGGATTATTATATAGCAAACATTTGCTTCTCCTAAGAATGCCTTGTTGGTTTTGTAACTCAAAGGTATCTACATTATATAGATCTTTCTGGTTTCTCAAATTAAAGTTGGGAACTACAGAGATTTAGGGCTGTGGTTCCAAACCCCAGTGAACTGTGATCCTGACATCCCATTCCTCACATGTTGTTTGGTTTCTTCTTAAATTATTTTCCTCACCTTAGGTATCATTCTTGCTTGGGTATTACCATTTTATTACAGTTCAACACTATCTTCAAAGAAATGTAAGATTTCTTTAACTTGATAAACTCTAATATGCCCCAAAGGACTACCTTTAGGAGCAAAAATAAAAAGCACCCCAATGAAAGAAGTTGTAAAATTATTAAATATTTCTTAAAATTATAAAGTCTGCTCTTCTCACTGATTTTTGTAAATGTTTGGTTTCCAAGACTGAAAAACTTGGTCCTGCATAGCTCTTTAAGTGTATTTTAAAGAACAGAGAGAGGTATGTTTAAGAAAAAAAGAGCATGTATCACACTTACACTTCTTGTTTTCCTCTTAAAATGCTAAGAATGATAACTATATTCTAATACTTGACAATCTTTGTTTTTACTTTAAATCCTGTTGTATCATTTTCTGATAATATCTATTATAGAAAAAAGGGGAAGAGAGCTATGTTTTTAAAAAAGAGAGCAGATAACAGAACTCTTACCAACTGGATTGTCAGGTCTCTAAGGAGGCTGATAAGGAGGGAGAACTGGATTAAGCATTTAAAATATAAGTGAAGCATGCTTTTTTTCTAGAAGGGCAAAGGTTACATACACCAACAGTTCCATCTCGGCAATTGTTCATACTAACATTACTAAGCAGCAAAATGAAAATAAAACCACTACAGATTAACTTGGAGTTCTATTGGGAGTGGTTTAATAATACATTTATTTGAGATGATAAAATAATTTTGTTTCCCTAGGAGTAAATAATCTTGTTTGTGTTCCTTGTTTAATACAATATGCTCTTTGGCAAATAACAGATTTCAAAAGTATTTTTCTTTCAACAGAAGAATTTAACAATAGAAATTATTTCTATTTTAAAATGACAATTCAAAAGGATGTGTTTGTTGTGTTGTTCTAACTAAATTCATCCTCGAGTCTATGGTCTAAAGTTGTTGCAATGCTGGAGAACACCCACACACCTCTAATCATGCATTAGATTTGTGACATTATACAACTTGGTTACAATATTACTACTTTCCACAGTCTACGTCCTCTCTATGTAGACTCTTAAGAAACCTGCACTGTTTATTTTTACAAAATCATTCCCTGTCATATAATAGAAATGAAGAGGGTTTTTTTGGTAATATTAGTAACCCTTTGTTGATTAAAAATAAGTGAGAGTCATTAATTCAGGCACTCCTGAATTGTTACAGTTTGATCATCACCATTTTGGAATAAAAACCATGTCAATTAAATTAGTAGCCAAAAAACCCAGAAGAGGTAGGTATTCTGATACTTTTATTATGAACTTGCCCACATTTGATCATTCTCTTATATCCTATATTAAGGAGAAATTATTCTATTCCTGTCATCCAGTGTACTTTCCCGCCAATCATATGTCCTTGCAACTACAAACTCTGTTGTCTCTCATTTTTATAAAAGCTTGGTTTCTAAGGGTGAAAAGCTTGGCCCAGCACAGCCCTGTAAAAGTGACCCTTCAATTTAATGGCATTTTGGCATTAATCAACGATCTTTCAAGAAAATCTGGTATTTGCTATCACAAATAGTATTTTGTCATTTTATAGAATTAAAAGAAAAGCTTTGCATACTTCAGAGTCTGATCTATATTAGATACTAATTTTATTATTATAGAAGAGAGCTTTGAAATCTGTAATATTCACTTTTTGGCATCAGCATGTCCTGCCAAAATTCCCTCTGTGAAAAGCCACCCTTTTGCACATCCTTTGCTTCTGCAGACAATAGTTGGCTTCAACATCAGTTGCCTCTCACTGACTGCTGTACAAAGGACATTTTGGGTAGTGGTCAGTAAAGAAAGCAGTCATTTCTAAATGCCAGTGCTTCCCAACATCTCCTTTCCTTCTGAGTGAAATCAAGTCTGAGAGCACTGACTGGTGGGTCATTCGACCCACGAGGGCCTGGAAAGGTTTCAAGAATAACAGAGGTCATGTAATTGCCAAAAGAGCATTAGCCACTCAATCATAATGGATAATTAAATGACCTACATGATTCCTGAAATAGCTGCTCTATATTTGGTCTATTACTTGCGTCCCTCAAGATAAGCTACTTGTCTGGTCTGCCTTGACCCGCAAAAGTCCAACCTGAGCCTGGAAACTAGCTGCATGCTTCTATTGCTTTGAAACCCCACCAGACTTTGCTTTCAGGAGGACACACATAAAAAATCAATCTTGTATCCTTCTCTCTATTGTGCTCTCTGGAATACAAATGACTAAAGCAAAGAAAAAAATTAGTAAATCCTTGGCTTAGATCTTTGAGGGAATAGAAGAAGAAAAAACCCAATTTAAAAAAAAATGTAAGAACCATACAAAAAGAATGCTATGATGATTCTTTTTTAAAAAGTTTTCCTCATACGCCTGAGAAGAATTTTACATTTGATTATAAAGTTTGAGATATTAATTTTGCAGATAGCAAGTCGTTAAAATACCAATTGTCTAGGTTGCATTTTTTTATGGTGCAGGCTACTGGACTCTTTTACTGGCCTAGTTTCTTTAGTCCATACAGAAAGTAAACTGCCTCTCAAAAAAGTCAAATGTATATGGTACCAATTGTTCACATAATAAAAGTAGCAAAAATCACTCACTGCAATACTTCATTAGAAAATACGAGCAAACAAGAGCCAGTTTCATGGAATACCAAAACTATACTTGAGAATTTGCTTCTTTGTGAGGGAGAAAAGGTCTGCCTGTAGCCCTGGAGGTAACTGCACATCTAGCAAACACTAAAAAAGAGGCAAGAGACAAGGAATCAAAGACAACCCTACAATAATAGCAAGGGATAGAGATGTGAGGGACAAAAGAGCTAACATTTAGAATGCCCTAGAGGCTAGTAGGATTTTTCCGTTTCCACAGGAAATTATGTAGCTTGAGGCTACCGGCTACCCTGATCTCTTACTAGTACATGGATGGCTTATTAAACCTAGAACATATCTGTTTTAGTTAACTTCAGGGTAGGGAGGGGGCAAAGGGGGAGGAGAGAACAAAATGTACTTAAATGCTGAATTTTTTCTCCAGGCTGAATGCCTTTCATCCAATAAGACATTCAAAGCAGTGACCCAGCAAATGGATTGCAAAAGCAATCTTCCGTCCCGGTGCCACATTATCATTCCTATTCAGTATTCTCCATGAGATATCTCAATCAGCTGTGTGTAAGTGACAACGCAGCCCATTGCTGGGTTAATTAAACATTTGACTTTAACACCCTCCCCGTCATTAAGCAAATAAAAACAGATAATTCAAACTGCACTTCATCCTCAGGGTACACAACACACATGTCAAAATTAAGAGAGTCCAAGGCCTCCGGGGAATTCTGTTGAAGCTATAATCAGTTTAAATCTTATCTGGTTTATCAATTATTCTATTGATTAAACCAAAGCGATTATACACAACTCCTCTGCCACATGGGATTGATGTCAGCAGAGCAAGAAAATAACTCCAGGAGGTTCCAAACTGATTTAAAAAGCGACCAACAGACAGACCAATAACAGTCGATTATTACATACCAGTGATCCATACACTGAAGAGTTGATTCTTAGTTTCAGGCGGTGAAGTGAAGTGTTTCCAATCACTATGTCCCACTGACATACCTTACAGTTGGCTCCAGTAAATTTATGTTGTGAAGATCAACATGTATTCTACTGATTTAAGCAGAAGCTAGCACTCTCAGGAGCTAAGATATATTTTATAGATACTGGCCCCTAACTCTAAAACAAAAAGCTCAAGCAGAGAAAACTAAAAAAACAAAAACAAAAAAAAAAACAACTCATTAATTTCTTTTCCTATGTGTATATATGGCCAGTAACATGTAGGGATAAGAGGGACATATTTAAGACCCAATTCTTCTGAAATTCTCCTGAAAACTCCAGATTTCTGAAAAACAGACTCCCAACACATCACAAAGACCTTGACACAAAGAGTCATGACTTCTTTTATTAATTCTAAGGACAAACATCCTCAATACTATTAATAGTGCTGAAAATAATGAGCTGTGTGTGTCTTCAAATAAAATGTTGATAACTAAACCCTAACACTGAACTTCTACCAGAAAAATTTTACCACGATTTAGATGTCCTCCTGTCCAATTCATTGCGTACTATCCTTCAAGCGTCCAGGACCCTTAGCACCTCAAGGCCATGCCCTTCTGTATATGAGAAAAGCACTAATAAAACACAGTAACAAAAGCGGGAGGAAGACTTGGGCTACAGCTGGAATCTGTACTGGCCAGGCTCTTCAGAAGGGAAATATGTGCACTGCTCTGTTGGCACTGCATGTGCATTCAGCCAGAAATTAACTTATCTCCTTCAGACTTTTTTGTTTTCAAGCAGACTAAGTAGAAAACTGCATTAGCATGCTGTGTTCTACACTCACCACTAGAAATACTGAGGATGCTATTTGTAAGTGTGTTCTTTTTAAGAGGTTTGTTCTCTGCAGCTGTTTTTTGCTTGCAGTGTATTTTGTGTAATCAGCACATCATCATAAATACATTGGCTGTTCCCCTGAGGGTAGCTGTCAGTGTTTAATTTACAGAACAACCTGGCCAATGTGAATTTTAACACTCTAGCACTATGGCAAGGAGTTACCACACTCTGTGAAAAACAGGTTTCTATGAATTTTTATTTCAAGAGCTGGTCCCAGGACAATTTAAGCTTTAGAAATACTGTTTAAAAAAATACTTTCTATCTTGAATGGAATAAACTCATTGATAGCAGAAGACTTGAAGCTACTCCCAAACCCCAAGTGGGCACTACCAAAGGTAGAGGAAGCTAGAGAATTATCTACCAGGAGGAGGCACTGTGGCAAATGTCACCTCACTTTAAACTACCTGTAGAGCTACCCAGATCAACAGTGATCCCTGAAAGGGTATGCAAAGTAAAAGGCAAGCCTTTCTTGCAAACTGAATATCTTATTTCTGTCATTTCAAAGAAAGTGATTAGTACATTAAACTCAGGTAACCCACGCTTGCAATTAAAACAATGGGAATAAAACACTGGCATATTCATGGGGCGGAGGAGATGGCACAGTGGTTAGACCAGGGTTCAGCCAATAATCCTAGCAGAAGGTGGAGACAGGAAATCCCAGGGCAAGCTGGCTAGCTAGACTTGCAGGACTGGTGAGATTCAGCTTAAGTAAAAAGCAGAAATGGCTCAGTGGTTAAGAGCACTGGCTGCTCTTCCAGAGGACCAGGGTTTAATTCCCAGAACCCACATGTACAGAAAAATAAATAAATCTTTAAAAAACGCAGAGAGCAACAGAGAAAGACATCTGTTGACAATCTCTGGTACATGACACAAAAAGGCACATGATTGTACTTTCTGATTAATGAAGGGGCAGTACATATACATTCCATAAATCCAGTGAGTATTATAGATGAATATAGCTACATATTAATGTGTGCATACTTCTGTTAAGGGCTATTGTATAAGTTAGAATATCTAGAGTTAAAAGAGACCAAAATATGCTTCATATTCATTTGTTTTTGTATAAGACAGGATCTCTCCACGTAGCCTGGCTGGTCTGGAACTTACTATGTATATCAGGCTGGCCTCAAACTCAAGAGATCCATCTGACTCTTCCTCTTCTGTGCTGGGATTAAAGGTGTGTGCCACCAGGCTAGATTTGTCTTCTATTGCTTTTAGTGCTGCACAGAATTACATTGCATGATGTCTTGAGAAATTACTAAGCTGTGCTAAATGTGGTGGTAAATGCTGACAACCTTAACACTCAGGAGGTAGAGGCAACAGCAGCACACATCCAAGGATAGCCTCAGCCACAGCCGTGAGTTCAAATCAACCCAGTCTGTCTCACACAAACAAAAATCAACACACAAATAAAAGACCAAGTTGTGATTAACACATTCTTTAACAAAGAAAAATAGCTTGACAGTTGTGGCCCACACCTTTAATCCCAGCACCAGGCAGAGGCAGGTGATCTCTGAGTTGGAGGCCAGCCTGGTCTACAGAGTGAGTTGTAAGACAGCCAAGACTGTTACATAGAGATATCCTGTTTCAAAAAACCAAGAAGAAGAAAAAAAAGAAAGAAAGAAAGAAAGAAAGAAAAAAGAAAAAGGAAAAAAACTACCTACTTCACTGTGGAAGGTTTCAAACACACCCAAATTTATGTTAAAATTATATTTAAGCCACCTAGTAGACCAATGCATATACTTAAAACTCACTCTGGTACTGCCATAATTAATTTTCCGATAGCAAATTTTCATTTTATGAAAGCAGAATCAATACCTGCAAGATTTCATAACCTCTTTGGTGTTTGTTGTTGTCTTTTGTTTTGTTTTGAGATAAGTCTTCATAGCCCAGGCTGGTCTCAAATACTCCCATCTCAACTTCCCAAGTACTGGGATTACAAGTATGTGCTCACAGTACCTTTAAATTTACTGATTGCCAGGAAGTGAGAGTTTCTGACCACCAGAAAGAAGTCATATTTAGGTATACAATCTGTTATTACTCATCCTGCCTATTTTGTTCTGACAATTTATACATGCAATTCCTTTTTATTTTTGATACTTAAAAGGCAAAAAGAGAAAAAATGCCATAATCAGTTTTTACTGATTAAAAGTTAGAAAATTTTAATTCAGTTGATTATTACTTTTGTTCATAAAAATCCTCTGTCTAATAAAAGACATCTTAATTCTAAGAAATTAATCAGATTCTCTCTCCCTCAATTCATAATTATAAAACGCACACTAGGACCTTTTGAACTAACTAGGATGGGGTTAGTCTGAGGTCACAACAGATCAGATGACTACCTTCGCTTCCCTGGAGACCATGGAGTAGTTCCAAAGGCTGCCATTAGATAGCAGCACAGTACACACCATCAGTCACAGCTCTTACAACCTCTCCCACAAAGCTGGAATCATCTTAGTCTCAGTCTCTCTCTCTCTCTCTCTCTCTCTCTCTCTCTCTCTCTCTCTCTCTCTCTCTCTCTCTCTCTCTCTCTCACCCCCCCCTCTCCTCTCTCTCTCTAATTCAATTAGTGCAGTCAGCAACTCCAGAAAAAGAGTAATTCAATTAGTGCATTGTGAGCTCTACAATACCTCAGCAGATGTTCACCATCTTCGGGAACTGGAGCTAGGTCTCAATACCTGTATGACTTAGATACACCACTATGTTATATCATTTGTCAAAGTGCTTACATATGCTTCTGTGACTTCAAACAAGAGGCGAGGAAATAAACCTAAGCTAGAAAAATAAACCTCCTAAAAAGGTTCCTAATTTTAGGGTGCTTTAATTTATATTTTCTAAATTATATTTAAAACAAAATGCATCCTAGCCCTCAAAAGGCAAGATCTCAAGTATGAGGCCAGAATGGACTACAATAGAAGATCCTGTCTCAAACAACCAAACAAACACAAGAGGAAAGCGCTCTACCCACTATACATGTTATCGCTGTGGAGGATTTCTGTGTTGTTGTGCAGGGCTAGGGCCTGAACCCGAGGCTTTCACACATGCCCGGCATATGCACTACCACTAAGTCACACTGTGTCCCAGGCCTATTGCTGTCTACTGCTTTGCAGCAGGGTATCTAGTTATGAATTCCAAATTGTAAAGAAGACAATGTCAAGATGGGAGGGTATTCACAAGGAAGGACAACCAGAATGGCAACCCCCAAATAAGGCTATGAAAACGACAGAAATGATGGTAACTCCCAAAGAAACAGTAGAATTGGAAACAGTCAACATAGGAAACAGAAGAGAAAGCAACATGACAGCTCTCCTCAACACATAAATAAACTTGTCATTTGGAATCCAAAAAGATCAGTTCCAGGCCCCTCCAGCATCCTCCCTAGTAGTTCAGAGTGTGAGAATCTCAAGAATTGATACACAGGGCGCAGGGTTCACATGCAGCATGGACACAGCCTCCCAAATATTCCTCCCTAGATTGCATAAATGTAGCAAAATGTAACTGATGCTATAATTGTCATTCAGCATTGTTAAAGGAAAAATAGAAAGAAAGTCTGTTCAGTACACATCATAGGTCTAACTACATTTTCTGATCCAAACTTGTTTACTCTGCTAATGTAACACCAAGGTTACAATGGGTAGGGGACAATTATATATGAAAAAAAAAACCCGATTACTCTGTATTACTACAAAACACAGGGTCAGGAACAATAAGTAAACAAAAGTTTGACTCCTTGCAGGAAATCTTCCTACTACTACACCAAACGAAGAAAAGAAATAAACAAAGACAAGAAAGTTAGAAGAGTTCACTTCTCCCATATGGGTAGAGATCAAGCACAGACTAGATGACCCCTGCCAAACACACATAAGGACACCTGTATTATGAAACACGTGACATGTCCTCTGGCATTCTTTCCAGTACTGAAATTCCATAGTTTGTGGATGCATGGATTTTTTTTTCCTGAAGAGCAAATCCTGGAATAAAAGTACTGAAGATAACTGTCACACTGGTGTGATGAGACAGCGTGAAAGGTCACAGAATGGAAGCGGGTTTTTTTTTTTTTTTTTTTTTTTTTTTTGGTTTTACGAGTCAGGGTTTCTCTGTATTGTTTTGGAGGCTGTCCTCGAACTCACAGAAATCTGCCTGCCTCTGCCTCCCGAGTGCTGGGATTAAAGGCGTGCGCCACCACCGCCCGGCTGGAAGCGGGTTTTAACAAAAGCCTTAATAATATACCATGGGAAGAAATTTGCAGCTTCTCTGAATTAGATTTAGGAGACTGTAAATGCACACATTCCTGTTCTCATTTCCTACACCCCGGTTTTTTGTTTTGCTTTGTTTGATTTAAAAGAATGGTTTGTTTCCTTTCATCCTCTGGAAATCATCCAATGAGGAGTCAATTTCCAGAAGAGTAGTGTTTGGTTTGTTCCCCCCACCCCCACTCCCAAGTTAGACAGTGGGTTCTCACAGCCCATATAAAAATGTGAAGTCAGCATTTGTGTTAAAACCACAGAGCAGTATTAAAAACAACAGTAACTAGGTCTTACTTTCTGAGCACTCTGTAACTGGGTGCAGCGGAGCAGATCTTTATTAGGAGGAGGTAGGTAGCTCAGTGGAGAGCACATAAGCATGCACAATGAGCTGGGTTCAATCCCCAGAACCTCCACTCTACGTCTATAACAGGAAAGAGATGGCTCAATGGTCAAGAGCACTGGTTGCTCTCATAGAGGATCCAGATTCAGTCCCCAGCACCCACATGGTGGCAAGGGACCATCTGTAACTCCAGTTCTAGAGGATCCAACACCAATTTTTGGCCTCCATGGACACTGGTCACACACATGTGTAGACAAAACATTGGAGTACGCAAAGTGGTTCTTTTTCTTTTTCTTTTGTTTTTGTTTTTGTTTTTTGAGACAGGGTTTCTCTGTGTAACTCTGGTTGTCCTAGAAGTTGCTCTGTAGACCAGGCTGGCCTTGAACTTACAGAGATCTCCTTGCCTCTGAGTGCTGGAATTAAAGGCATGCACCATCACTGCCTGGCTTAAATGGTTCTTCTTAAATATTACTATAAAGTATAAATTTTGCACATTGATTTTCTTATTTTAATTTCAGTTTTTTGATAAATTGGTTTGAATAATATTAAAATAGTGGGATTAGGACTGGTAAGATGGCTCAGTGGGAAAAGGGAAGCCTGAGTTCGATCTTCTGACCTCCACATACATGCCCCTACACACAAATAAACGGAATCCAAAGTTTTAAAAATTTAAACAATAAAAAAGTAAATAAAAACAGCATATTAAATTCTATTTGATCAGCAGCATTGCTGATATAATCAGTATTCGGCCTAGCAAACAATTTCACTGTCCACTCACACCTGTCTACTCGAGCTTCCTAGCTTCTGCCTCCAGACACAGAAGTGAGACCTATGTGATTCTCCTTATGATGGGGTTCCCATAAACCTGGTATTCACATGCTAACTCGACGCCAGCCTCGCAGCCTGCGCTTTGGTTCGAGTGTTGGGTTCATTTGGCTCTACTGCTGCCACTTCTCTTTAACACCGTCCCTTTTCATGTGGTTAAGGCAACTACTTCCAACCCTATGAATGGAAGCGGACAACTAGGGGAGAAAGGAGTGAACTGTGAACACCTCAAACAAGAAAGGTTGCTTAAAAACTAAGTGTCACATTCTGACAGTTCAATATTTCATGACCAATACAAGGAGTGTGCAACCACACTGCAACTTTAAATCTTCCCTCTATGTCAGTCTCCTTCTCTCATTGTAATGCCAAAGGGAACAGCAATCAGAGTGGAGATGTTCAACGTGATAGAGGTCAGGACACCATCGGATCAACGTACCAGAAACACGACCTTGTTTATTTTTTTTCCACAGTATTATTGTTTACAGGGTGCTTTGCTCGTGTACCTTGTGGTTCTTAGCTAAAAGATGAAATTACAGCCCAGGATGAAGCGCTCAGGCACACATCCAATTTGTGTTTCCATCTCAGAAAACAAAAAGCTTCTAAGGCCCTCAGGCTGCCATTCAAACTTGGAGGCTGACATTTCTAACAGCATGAACCAGAGAATGGCAGAGAGAATGATCTAATGCATTTCTGACTTGTCAATCAAAGATCTCACCTCCGCTGTCTTGTAAACAGTTGGGGGCCATCTAACTACATTCATAAACCTAGGGAGAGCTTACTGCCAGCTGGGGTGCTGGAACCACACGTTCTGGCTTCCACCACCAAAACCATGATTCAGTTTTATAACCTCACTGCAAATAGTGCATAGGCACATTTCCAGGACTACTGAAATAGAACCAGAGTAGGGAATACAAAAGAGATTTTGGTCAAATACTGTTATTTTCAAGCTGTTGGAATCCTGTATCCATCTTATCCTCATTTTACTAATTTCTCTCAAAGGACTACACTATGCTACAGTTGATATGCTTAAAAAATTAACAACCTGCCACTTAAAAAATCTAGGGTAAATATATTAGTATTAAACTAGAAATGTCCCTTATGGTTTACTATCAGTAAAGAAACTGATACAAAACAGTGACTAATTCAAAAGGTAGAACTTACATTAACAACAGCAACTTCATTTTAATGAAGTTAATGAGGTGCTTTCATTCAAATATAAAGCTTTTGATGCTTATAAATGGATTTACATTTACTAGCTAGAAATGGTGAGTAGGTGTATGTAGAACATGAAAATATAAGATTACTAACCCCTTATGGTTTCTCTTATTTATGTCTATTGGTCCAACACATACAAAAAAAATTAGACCCAATCAAGCTAAGACTTTAACTTGGTAGTTAAAGTTCATGTATGAAAAGGAACACTTGCTTTCTTCATGAAAATTTTATAGGGCACAGAATTGTAACTTAATTCATACCAAGAAACAGACACCAGCTTTTCACTGTACAACTAAGAACGTAAAGGGGGGTGACAGATACCCCATCAGGAAAAAATACACTGCAAAATTCTGCCACCATATCCCAGTTGCAAATAACTATTTCAAAATAAAATAAATCTGGCCTTCAGAGGACTGCATGTGAGAATGCAGAAAAGCTCAAATCTATTCAATATGATGCACAGAGAAAATCAAGACCCATGTGCAGCAGCTTCTAAGAGTAAAGACGTACAGTTCGTAGGACCCTGTGAACTACAGTCAAGTATATATGCAGAAAATCAAGACCCATGTGCACCAGCTTCTAAGAGTAAGGACGTACAGTTCGTAGGACCCTGTGAACTACAGTCAAGTATATATGCAGAAAATCAAGACCCATGTGCACCAGCTTCTAAGAGTAAGGACGTACAGTTCGTAGGACCCTGTGAACTACAGTCAAGTATATATGCAGAAAATCAAAACCCATGTGCACCAGCTTCTAAGAGTAAAGACGTACAGTTCGTAGGACCCTGTGAACTACAGTCAAGTGTATATGCTTGTGGTTTGCTCACATGCTTGCCCACTAGTTTTAAATAAGGCATTAAAATACCTGGCTACAAGTGGTAGCGGCACACACCTTTTGTCCCAGCATTTGTGGGGCAGAAGCAGGCAGATCTCAGTGAGTTCAAGGCCAGCCTGGGCTACAGAGTGAGTTTCCAGGATAGCCAAGGCTATGCAGAAAAAATAAAACACCCTGGCTTAAATAAATGACAAAGAGTTTCCTAAATATCACCTATCTACCAAGATTTTTTTATATTGACAGTCCACATATCAAGTCTAAAAACCACAAGAAAGGAAAGCAAAACAATAAAATACCACCACATGAAATAGAGCAACAGTGAAGGAAGGCATAAATGGCCAGTCACAGAATGACCCTGATAATCCCTGAACAATACAAAAGAACACATATGGAACTATGGCCTCAAACACACAAACACGGAAACAAGACATCTTAGAATATAAAGCAACATGCGCCTCTCCTCAGAGAATACAGATAAGACAAGTATCCACAGCAAGAATCATTTCTTAGGTAGGGCACCTCCAAAGGCTACCACCACTCTCCTTCCATCAGTTAGTTCCCTTCCTGTGGTTTCCATCCCTGGCAGTGCCTGTCTTCACTGTCTATTCCTTCTGCCATTAGAGGTTCTGATGGAGTAAAAGCAGCTGAAGGAAAATCCACTATTATTCAATATATCTAAACTAAGGAATAAACACTTTGTCAAGATTTCCATTTTTCATATATATTATGAGAAATAAAAAGGAAATTTGATTTGTCTTACAAGATGATTTTGGCATATTCTAAACATTAGATAATGTCATACATTACCCTATAGATGAACATTAGCTACACTTGGACATGTCAAAATACCCAGCAATAGAGGTCGTGTTATTAACAAACTTGAAATATAATTCAACAACCACACAAGCAGCTGCAAAGACAACCAGCCCAAGATGTTACTTCTTCAATATAGATTATTCCCCAAATAAGGCAAAACTGTAGCAAACTCAGGTCATTTCTACTTTTTACACTTGGAAGTACACATAAAAGATGAAAGCACATACACTTAACACTAGATTTCGATGTTGCTGATATTCTAAACATAATTCCACTATATTTTTATAATTTGTGTTACACACACAGTCACACACACGCATGCGCATGCACACAACACACATACGCATGCACATGCACACACATGTTGTCTGGTGTCAGCCATCCCCCTTCCTCACCCTCCACACTGTTTGGGTTACGAGAGGCACACTTGACTATTCTGTGGATGCTGTGATTTGAACCCAAGTCCCCAAGCTTGCACACCATCTGAGCATCTCCCCACTCCCTCATGTTGAAGACATGATTTTCAAAAATATATTTCTAACATTTCATACATATGGTTAAAATTGGATTTAATCAAGACTAAAAGGATAATTTTCAGCCAATATGATGATTTTCAACTTTTCTCCAGCTTGATGCTCATCACATTCATCACTTTAATTTTACTCCATCCTTTTACAAAAGGGGTAAACTGCAATGAAACAGTCAAATAATTGCCCAAATATACACTGCTGTGAAGATGAAGATGTTGACATCATTGAAACTGAACTGTTAGTTGGCGGACAGTGCCAGTCTTTAATAACCTGAAATGTGCATTTGTTCATGAACAAGAGTCCAAATTCAGTATACAGAATCCAACTCAGAGGGGATCACCATAGTGAGCTGTAAGAAAGCCAAATATATAAAATGTGAGGACTTCCCATAAATCAGATTCGGCATGTTTTCCCTTTCTCTGTGCAAATGTGTGATGTTAAGAATGACTGTTTAATTATCATGATTTCTTTTTGAATGCAGAACATCTGTATATATGTATGGTAAGGGACTACCAGCAATATAATGCCTCCTGTTTCCTTACCACATATTTGTTATTGGATAGTTTTCTTCCAATTATCTAGGTCTGTTCATTCATTAATTCAGAAAGTATGAAATATCACTTTTGACAATGGAAAAATAAATGAACAAAACAGTCCAACCTCCAAAGAATTCAGTCTAACAGAAGACAAAGACGCAGACAATGGAGCAGACTAGTCGCCCTGTGGCAGCACAACACCGCTGCTGCATAGTCTGGACACAATGTGTGGCTAGCCCGAGAGGAGCAGGAGTAAGGCTCACAAAGGTTTTCCCATCTCACCCTGAGCTCAGTCTCTGAAAGACTCAGAGGTGTCTA
The DNA here is from genome assembly GCF_017639785.1 of Mesocricetus auratus. Classification (NCBI taxonomy): domain Eukaryota; kingdom Metazoa; phylum Chordata; class Mammalia; order Rodentia; family Cricetidae; genus Mesocricetus; species Mesocricetus auratus. Next base: position 16,097,990 of record NW_024429182.1, read on the forward strand.
GATAGACAGACACACACCGGCAAAGGCAGGGTGGGACAGCAGTGTGCGGTAGGGTCCTCAGGAAGAGGGATTAAATAACACAAGACAGGGCTGCATCGGAGTTTGGCCAAACTCTGCTATTTTCAAATGGAGTCCTGTACTCGTTTTTGCTTTGAAGGGAACTGTAAATTTTGCAATAGCTGAAAATTATGTGAGAGGGAAATAGTTGTGGGATAGAAGCCAAGTTCAAACTTCATGCAACCTAAAAACATGTAAACAACTGTCCACAAGATAAAGAGTGGTCCGAATCATCAGATATGCCAGCTGGTAACTGCAGCACGAGCAAGCATATAATTTATGTGAGATTCTGAAGTACTAGCTAACATAGATAAAATGGTAATATCTGAGAAGACATCACTATTGCTTCTCTTATTTCTGCTTCTTTGTATTTTCTACAGCTAATAATGTCTGATTTATAAAGTAAGAATAAAAACAACAAGAACATTTGAAAACCAAACCATTATTTGTCTGTACATGCCTATGTATACATGGATGCATGGTGAAGTCATCCCAGACCAATGGAAACAAGCATACTAACTAATAATAATAATTAAAACTTCTATAATTATATATTATAATGTTGACTATATTACCTTACAATTATATAATACACTATATAAAATTTTATAAATTATTATTATTTATTATTATTATTTGAGACAGGATCTCATGTATCCCAGGCTGGTCTCAAACTTGATATGTAGCCAAGGATGACCTTGAACTTTTGGTCCTTCTGGAATTACAGACATGTGCCATCACATCCGGTTTATGAAATGCTGGGGACCAAAAACAAAACCTCATGCATAATAGGAAGGCATTATACAAACTGAGCTACAGCTCCAGCCCAATAACAATCACCTTCAAGAGAAAAAACTGGGGCTGGAGAGATTGCTCAGTGGTAAAAGAACAGAGCCAGGCTCAGACTGCAGGCAAGCCTGCTCCAGGGCCCTAGGACCCTTCCCAACTTCCAACCTCGACACTTCCTTTTTTTCTGGTCTTATAAGCAGCATTCTCTATGCTTACATTAGAAATCTTGACTCCTGTGATGTAATCAACAGTCAACCTACTCAATTTAGTCTTTTGCTTCCCAATAAAATCTCTATAGAGGGCTAGAGAGATAGCTCAGAAGTTAAAACCACTTACTGCTCTTGCAAAGGACCCGGGTTTGATTCCCGCAGCCACATGATGCCTGATCTCATGCCCTTCTCTGAACTCCATGGGACCAGGCACATACATGCATGCACACACATTTCAAAGTCTCTAAATAAGATTTCCTCTTAATAAAATTCAAAAGTAGTAACATATAGAGAACATGTTAAGTTTTTAAAAATTACTGCTGACTTTTAATTAAAACTAGAAAAGGCTCTGGTGGTGAAATGGTTCAGAATGATTTGTACTTTAATTCAGAATTGCTTTAGGACAAATGAAAATTTGAATTTTTCTTGGTTCTTTGATACCCAAGTCAGAAGGTTTAAGCACACACACACATATTCATATAAATATTTTTGAGACAGGAGCTCACGGACTCCAGACTGGCCTCAAACTTGCTATATAGCCTTAGGCTAGGTCCCAATTTATAAAAGCCTGGCCGTGTGTGTGTGTGTGTGTGTGTGTGTGTGTGTGTGTGTGTGTGTGTGTGTGTGTGTGTGTGTGTATGTAACAGACCTAGCTGTCCTGGAACTAAGCTCAGTAGACCAGGCTGGCTTTGAACTCACTGAGATCTGCCTGCTTCTGCCTCCCAAGTGCTGAAATTAAAGGTGTGTGCCACCACCACCTGACCATGGCACCTCTCTTTTAAACTTTATATCTGTATAGGCCAGTCTTCCCATGATTTAAACAAAGCATAACAATGAATACAGAAGCATATATGAAAATTCATCTGCCTTAATTACTCCAGACAATAGATGTATCAAAATGAAACAATGTCATTATTAATGCTTTAAATATAGTTCATAAAATTACCTGTTTGGGCAGTGGTGGCACACACCTTTAATCTCAGCACTCAAGTGGATCTCTGTGAGTTTGAGGCCAACCTGGCTTACAGAGCAAGTTCCAGGACAGTCAAGATTATTGGGGGGGGGGGAAGTCCTATACATTAACATGACATACGTTTTTGTTGTTGTTATGGGGGGAATCTATGTAGGCCAGACTTACTTCAAACTTGCTATGAAACCAGACTGACATTAAACTTTCAATCCTCCAGCCTCCAGATTGTTGAAATTACAGGTGTGTACTTCCACATTCTGGAGGTTTATTATAATTGTAAATAAATTAATAATATTTTTCTACTTTCGTTTCAAACAACAAATACCACAGAAATAAGCTACATGCATAAAATTAGTATACGGTCCCTCAAAATTTTTTCTTCTTCTTTTTTAATTGTTTCTTTTCTTATATTACATCCTGACCAGTTTCCCTCCCACTTCCTCCCCGAAACCTCCCCTCTCCCCAAGATCCACTCCTTCTTTTCCTTCCCCTCAATATTTTTTCCTTTTTTAATTTAAATTAGAAACAATCTTATTTTATATATCAATTCCAGTTCCCTCTCCCTCCCATCCTCCCACGGACCCCCACCCCATCTTTCTTCTGCTCCATAGAAAGGGTGAGACCTTCCATGGGGATCATCAAAGTCTGTCACATCATTTGGTGCAGGGCCTAGGCCCTCCCCAGTGTGTCTAGGTTGAGAGAGTATCCCTCTATGGGGAATGGGCTCCCAATGTTCATTCGTACACTAGGGATAAATGCAGTTTCATTACTGGGGGCCCCATAGACTGCCCAGGCCTCCTAACTGACACCCATGTGCAGGAGGCCTGGTTCTGTCCTATGCTGGTTTCCCAGCTGTCAGACTGGGGTCCATGAGCTCCTCCTTGTTCAGGTCATCTGCTTATGTAGGTTTCCCCAGCATGGTTTTGACCCCTTTGCTCATCACTCCTCCCTCTCTACAACTGGATTCCAGGAGTTCAGTTCAGTGTTTAGCTGTGGGTGTCTGCTTCTGCTTCCATCAGCCAATGGATGAAGGCTCTATGATGGCACGTAAGGTAGCCATCATTATAGGGGAAGGTCATTTAAGGTAGCCTCTCCACTATTGCTTAGATTCTTAGCTGGGGGTCATCCTAGTATATCTCTGGATATTTCCCTAGTGCCAGATTTCCCTCTATTTAAGGTATCTCTTGTTTAGTTCTCCTCTATTCTTCCCCCAATTCAATCTTCCTGGTCCCTCATGTCTTCCTAACTCCCGCTTCTCTTTCTCCTAACTATACCCCCTCCCCCATGCTCCCAATTTGCTCAGGAGGTCTTGTCCCATTCCCCTTCTTCGGGGGACCTTGTATGTTTTTCTTAGGGTCCTCTTTGTTTCCTAGATTCTCTGGAGGTGTGGCTTGTAGGCTGGTAATCCTTTGCTCTATGTCTAATATCCATCTATGAGTGAGTACATACCATGTTAGTCTTTTTGTGACTGGGTTACCTTACTCAGGATGGTTTCTTCTAGTTCCATCCATTTGCCTACGAATTTCAAGATTCCATGTTTTTTTCCACTGAGTAATACTCCATTGTGTTAATATACCACATTTTCTTTATCCATTTTCAGTTGTCCCCTCAATAATTTTTAAAGAATGCAAATTGTCCTCTCCATCAATAAAACTGCTATGTATGATGGTACAGACATACAATCTTGGCACTTTGAAGAGGTATGAGGATTTGTAGGTCAAGGCCATCCTAGCCTACGTAAGACCTTTCCTTAAAATAAAAAACAACAACAAAAAGAATCAGTTACTGAAATAACCCTTCTATATAGTCTCAGTGCTACACATCTAACCAGGTCAAACTTGTGCTCAAACCATTCCAGCACATCATTATTCATGGTTCCTGAGTCCTAAGTGATTAGGTCATCAATAGCTTCCCTAGATCTTTTTCAGTAACTTACTGCTTCCTCTGTAGTCTCTGAAATAGTTGCTGTGTCTTATGCAGGGTTAATGCACCACCCCCTCAACAAAGGTTACCTGATCCTTCTTACCCCAACTCTGAAATCAGACCAAGATTACTTTGTGTTATCTATGGTGCTAGAGACAGAATGCAGGACCCTATGCACACCAAGAAGAAGCTCTTACCACTTACCTCTAACTCTAGTTAGGTCTGAACAGTCCTAGGACTCTCTACACATCCTTTATAGACTCAATCAGTCTGGAGAGATTTTTGCCTTTGGGTTATATGGCTTCATAGCTCTCTTGCTCATTTCACAATATAAATATAAAAAAAATCACACACACATATATAACTATTAAATATTAAATAAAATTTGGCTTCTATATACACAAGGATAAACAGGTCTCATTGCATTCCCAGAACAGATTATGACACCTATGACACAAAGAAATCTGGGCTTTGCCCTTGGTTACCAAGAGGTGGTCTCTCGGCTTCTTAACTTCTTGCTGACAGAAGGGTCTCTGCTTGCCTGGGAACTAACTTTAGATACTGAAAATACAGTCTACACTGAAAGCTTGAAGTCACACTGTATCAGTTTCAACACCAAGAGGAGATAGGCTTCAGTGCGGCCTACAGGGATGGGCTGGAGACTAAAAGCCAGCCATGTGGGCAGTAAGCGAGTAAGTCTTAATAAATATAACTTTGGAGGTTGGTATTACCACACACTGTGGCTGGGAGACTATAATACTATCCATGGTTCCATGGAAAGAGGGTGATTAAAGATTTTACATCTCACCAGGCTGGGGTGGCACACACCTTTAATCTCAGCACTGAGAGGCAGAGGCAAGCAGATCCCTGTGAGTTTGAGGCCAGCCTGGTCTACAGAGAGTTCTAGGACAGCCAGGGCTACACAGGGAAACCCTGTCTCAAAAAGAAAAGAAAAAAAGAAAGGAAAAGAAAAAAGATTTCTACATTTCAACTCCTCCAAGAGCCTTTCCTATGTGTCTCTTCTGGGTTTTTGCTTGTTGCTTTGTTTTAATTAAGTATTTCTTTAAAATTATTTATTTAGAGCTGGAAAGATGGCTCAGTGGTTAAAAGCACTATTTATACTCACAACTATCTGTAACTCCTGTCAAAGGGGATCCAGCACCCTCTTCTGGCCTCTGCAAGCACTGAATGCATGTGGTACATAGACATATACGCAGGCAAACACCACACACACAAAAGAAATGTTACTTGTGAGTGTGTGTGTGTGTGTGTTGTGTGTGTGTGTGTGTGTGTGTGCACACACGCGTACATCTGAAGACGGGGAGTAAGTTGTCTCCTGCTACCTCGTGGGATCCAAGGATTGAATTCAGCTCACTAATTCTTACCCACTGAGCCATCTCTCTGGCACTTGGATGTCTCCTTTGGACAAGTTTAACCTGTATCCTTTTCCTGTTAATAAAGTGTATTACTGCTTTTAGTAAATTCTTTAAATATTTCCAAACAGATTATTAACCTTGAGAGTGACTGTGGAGCCCCTAAATGCACCTAAAGTGAGGTCAGTCTTGAAGAGCCTATTCCCTCAGACTTGACAGGCTGGTTAAACTCAATGCAACCACCTAAAAGCCAAAAGGTTAGACGGACTTGGTGATACACACTTCTAATTCCAGGGTTCAGAAGGCTGAGGCAGGACGAGTTAGAGTTCCAGGCCAGCCTGGGTTATAAAGCAATATTCTGTCTCAAACAAAACAGTAACATTACAAAAAAAAAAAAACAGAAAACTCAAAATCAGCAATAGGTTAGACTCTGAGTTCTTAATTAGGTCAATACCTTCTTCAGCAGGATATAGTTAAAAGACAACAACAACAAAACCAAATTAAATAAGACAATTCATTCTGAGATGAATGGATACTCTCAGATTATCATACATACTCTCTAACACAGCAACAATACATATGATGATGATGATAAAAGCAACAACTATTACCATGTATCCACCCATGTCTCCAGTCATCACTTAACAGAATTGGAAAAAGAGCATCAGAGTAAACAAAAGATCATACTACGAGTGACTGACTGTGGGGTCTGAATGAAAATGATCCTCCAAGCCCACAGGGAGGGGCACTATCAGGACATCTGGCCTTTTGGAGGAAGTGTGTTACTGAAGGTGGGCTTTGAGGTTTCAAATACTCAAGTCAGGCCCAGTGTCTGTCTGTCTGTCTGTCTGTCTGTCTCTCACTCCTTCCCTCCCCCCACCTCTCTCTCTGTCCCCTCCCCCAATTCACTGCTAGCCCAGGTGTGGAACTCTCATGTATCTCTTTGGTACCACATCTGCTGTGTGCCACCATGCTTCCAACCACAGCAAAAATAGGCTAAACTTCTGAACTATAAGTCAGTCCTAATTATATGTTTTCCTTTGTAAAATAGTGCTGTGGTCATGGCTGGAGAGATAGCTCAGAGATCAGAACATTGACTGCTTTTCCTTCTGTCCTGAGTTCAATTCCCAGAAATCACATGGTGGCTCACAACCATCTATAATTGGATCTGATACCCTCTTCTGGTGTGCAGGCAAACATACAGATGGAATACTGCATACATAATAAATAAATCTTTCTTAAAAATTGCTGTGGTCATGGTGTCTCTTTACAGCAATTAAAAACCCTAACTAAAACAGTGACAATGTTATTTTAAAAGATTTACCTATTTTTAGAGTCAACATACTTTACTATTTTAGAGTATAAGCAAAGGAAGATTAACATTAAACTATAAAAGGAAAATTAAAGTCTCCAACATGATCACTGCTAAAATAATATTGCTGAAGACCAGAACCTATCAGCACTGACTTCCTTTCCTAAAGATTTAACCATGGGTACTTCAACATTTTGTTTAGTTACAGCGTGTCTGTGAATTTCCTCTCAACAGATAATGAACTGTATAGGCTAAAAACAACTAGGTAAATAGCTGGGCATGTGGCTCACTCCTGTAGTTCCAGCTTTGAGACTAGCCTATTCCACAGAGCCTGGTCCTTTCACACACTCACACAAAATAAAAAAAGAAATTTGGGGAGCTGGAACACTCAAAGCTCTTTCCAGAGGACCTGCGTTTGGGTCCCAGAACCCATGCCTGGTGGCTCACAACTGACTATACACAACAGCTTCAGGGAATCTGACACCTGCTTCTGGCCTCTTTAGGCGCCTGCACATGCATATATGTAAATAAAACTAAGATATACACAAAAGGAAAAAAAGACCATTTTATATTATTATAAAATGATAAACACAAATACCTGAAGTGGATAGCTAACACTTCTACCAAGAAAACAATCATTCATGATACCTTAATCTAAGCTCTGAGCACCAAGTTCTTTCATTTTCCTCTCCACTGTTCCATTCTCTTCTTCTATAGCTTTTCCTACATCGTGGAACTGACCGCCTGTCCTCTAAGAAAGACTGAGAAGAGCTATAGCCCATCAATCTTTAAGACCAACTGGACTGTCTCAAAATGAACTACATGTCTACATTTATCCCACTATGAAACCAGAAACCATCTTTAAGATACACGTAACAAACAGTTCTGATAAATTAAACACACATGGATAGTAGCATAGTAACCCAAGCATTCTGAACATAGTCATCACAAGAAAAACATATTTGTGCATCTAATTTCAATCACCTAATTACATGATTTGACCTTATGAAGGTCCAGAGTAAACAGTACAATCTGAATTGTTATTTAGATTATTTTAAAAATTAGTATCATACTTCTGCAAGATCTGAAACCCAACATCAAGTTGTGCTATGTCTATTTTGACAAACCAATTGTGATAAAGATGTTTTAAAAATGGATTAAGTCTGGGTCTACATTAAAAGTTAGTCATTAAAGAAATACCGAGTGTCTCAAGGAGAAGAGCAGGGTGTAAGTAAGGCATAGGAAAGAAGGAAGGATATGCTAATGGATTAGACACATATACCCACCAATAACCCACAGAGACAGAGAAAGTACCTGGAAAGCTGTGAGTGCGCCAGTCCCTGGGTTATACAGGCATCGCAGCGAAGGCATGCTGTCCGCCAGGCTGGAGCAGCCCAGCCACAGAGACCTGGGCATAGAGCACTGCAGAGAGAGGACAACTATGAGACGGGACAGTAGGAGACAGGATGGCAGATTACAGGAATTTTCAAGGGTTGGCTGAAAGCAATATTCAAGCTGTCGCTGGCCTTTATGATAGAAACCCTGGGGTGGGTGTGAGACACAGTCTCACTATGTAGCCTTAGTGGGCCTGGAGCTTGCTATGGACATCGGGTTGCACTCTACCTGCTTCTACCTCCCAAATGCCACCACTCCCAGCTAATAGAAACATTTCAAGGAACATAAAGTACGGTGATTCTAACCTTGGAGAAACTCAAAAGGCACCAGTAGCCAAAAGGCAAGAAAGAGAAAAAAAAAGTTAGAGGTCCAAAAACCAAGTATTCCATAAAATTTGTCTCTACTGTTTTACAAATACATCTGAACTAGGAAACAAACTTCTTAAATATAATTGACTGATTCATTTCCTCTTTGGACCTTAACCATCTTCTATAAATTCAGCATAAGATGAAATATTATACAGACTAAGCAGAAAAGAAAAACTTTGTGGTAGCATTACAATATTAAAGAATGGTAAATTAGAAAACAAAATACCACATGAGAATCTTTTTTTTTTAAGAAAAAGCATTGTACAGCAACTAACTTTGCATAGTTTACATATGCTTTATGTATTCTGTTAGCCTGTTATTCATTAGCCAAAATGCACAGTTAACCACAGCAGCCGCCTCTCCATTTTTCCAGATGAATTAAAGGAGGTGGGGCAAGAAACAATCTAAACAGAAACAAAACCACAGGGGGAAAAGAGCAGGGTCTCTGAATGCCACAGTACAAAGAACCTTCAGCAAGGAAATTACAGGAGAGAATAGAGTGCATTCAGTAGGCGAAAGGTGCCAGTTCTAATGGCACTACTGTTAGTATTATTGTGCTTTGAGGCTAGGGGTAGTTGCACACATGTGTGCATGTGCATGCAGAGGTCAGGTGTTTTTCCTCAGGAGCCATCCACCTTGTTCTCTGAGATGAAGTCTCTCACTAGAACCTGGAACTTTCTGACTAGACAGGGCTGGCTAACCAGCAAACGCCAGGGATCCTCCTGTCTCTGCCTTACAAGAGCACATCACACGCTCAGGTGGCTTGCTTGTTTGTTTTTTAACATGGATGCTAGAGATGGAGCTCAGGCCCTCATGTTTGCCTAGCATGCAGTTTACTGACTGAGCCATCTCCCTGAGCTCTGCTTCGTTCCAGAAGAGACTGCGTATGGCAGAATGAACCCTACATTCTTCATGTTTCTCTAAATGTAGCTCCAGATGAAGTTTTGTCCATTAGCCTGAGCACTATGATAGTTTAATAACAGCTAAAATAGGCCAGGCAGTGGTGGCACACACCTTTAAATCCAGTACTGGGGAGGCAGAGGAAGGTGGATTTCTGTGAGTTCAAGGCCAGCCTGGTCTACAGAGGGAGTTCCAGGACAGCCAAGGCTTCACAAAGAAACCTTGTTTCGAAAAAATCAAAATAATAATAGTAACAGCTAAAATACTAAATAGCTAACCACACTCAATGTATACATATTTTAAAATAGATAAGTCATTTATTCACAAGAAAATTTTTTACAGAATGTGAGATAACGTTCTGGTTTTTTACTTCTTTAAATAATTAGCAGAGATTAGCAATGGGATGCAAGATACAGTATTCCCTACTCACTGTCTATAATTCAAAGAAGGATAACGATTGCTAAGCTCCAAAAATGATCCAGTCTAGACTCCTGCTTACTATCATTTTCCTCATTTTACAGTACTTGTCTATTCACACTCAAGAATTTAGAAAATAGCACAGAAAGCAGGGCCTAGAATCCATACCTACTGCTTCCTAGAACTCCTGTGCTGCCTTCATCATCCCTACATCGTAAAGTAGGGATGGAGGACTTCAAAGGGTGTCTGCTAATGGCATCACCAGACAACACAAGTCACAGTGACATCACCCTGAATTCTATTCAGTACTCCAGAGTTTCTTTACCTCAAGCTACAATGAAGATTGAACAGATCCGCGCAACTAATATTAGAAAGGGGGTCTAGATATTTATTTAGAGAGAGCAAACACTTACACGAAACCATGGCAAGGATTCAACAGAGCTTTTACCTTCTTTTTCTCCTATATATCTCTTGCCTTTCCCATGTCCCTCTGTCCACGCCCCAAATGGGCGTGACCAGTATCTCGGGTACATGAGCTCTCCCCTACACTACAACCCATTTTACAAACAGCAACTGAATGGACAGTTGTCTTTGGCTATATGAAATCAAGCACACTACCAATCTGATTTGCTCTCACTGCCTTTATCAACTTGCCTTCTCTATCCTTTTAGCTGGCTCTGGAACTTTAGCTATTTAACTACTTTGGTATTCTACTCAAATGTCTATCTGAGCCCTAACACATTCAAATTTGCAATTCCCATACTCTTTACTTCTGCCCCCTACAGCTACCATTTAGGTCTGTGTCTCCTTGGCACTACATTTACTAATTTCAGACCTACCCAGCTGATCCTGGCACTTGAAATACTCATCCTGGGAGAAGAGAACAAAGGGGACAGGTGCGAGAATCACTGCCCTGCACCGAGGAACCAAGAATGCTTTACTTGGGCAGGAGAGATGGATCAGCTGTTAAGAGCATCCTCCAGAAGCCTGGAGTTCAATCCCCAGAACTTACATGACTGCAACTCCAGTCCCACAAAATCTGATGCCCTCTTCTGGCCTCCACAGGCACTGCACACACGTGGTGCGCAGTCATGCAGGCAGGCAAAATATCCATATACACAAAACAAAAATAAAATCTCAAAGAAAATTTAATTGGAAAAAAAGTATGCTTCATGGAAGCCAGGAGTAGTGACTCCCACCCTTCCTCCCAGCCAGCCTGTCTCATCTACTGAGCTCCAAGTGAGCCACGGCTACATAGTGAGATCCTGTCTCAAAAAACTCAAACAAAAGAATGCTCCACTGAAATAATTTCCCTAAATTTCATTAAATTTCTCTTAAGGCTAATGTCTTAATTTATTCAGTAAGTATTTATTGAGCGTCTTTCTTATTCTGGACATAAGATATAACAATGGACAAAAAGAAAGTTCCTTCCCCTTTTTGGTACTACCTGCGATGGAGCCAGAACTTTATGCGTGCTAGACAAGCCCTCTACCACCAAGTTATATTCCTAGCCTTTAAGAAAAATTCCTTTCCTGGCTAGGTATGGTGGCTTACAACAGTAACCCCAGAACTTGAGAGGCCGAGGCAAGATGACTGCCTCTAGTTGACAATCAGCTTGAGTTTACACAGTGAATTCCATGACAGCCAGTTATTAGCAAAATGGCATCAAACAAACAAAACCCTTTTCTTCATGGAACTTACAGTCTAACAAAATTCCACCAGCATTAAATCCCTACACATTAAAGATGCCTAATATAAAGGAACTTAAGACTTACTATTGTGTTATTCCTTAGAGACATGGTATATTATTAAGTGTTTAGTTAAAGCTGATGGGTAAAAAAGGAGTGTCATTCTGAAGAAGTATTTCAATATTAATGAGAGGTAGAAAAGGTGAAAGTGTGTATGTATGTGTATATGCATAAAAAAGAATACAAGGTGGAAAAGGAAACAATGGAGGGAACAGGAAGCCTGGAAGACGGCTGTCAGAAGAGGCAGCACTCACACATGCCAGCCCTCCCTCTGCCCAATGCACACTAGATGCCACTGGGTCTAGAATTCGGCCAAAGCCCTAGGACTCTCCTTTCTCATTACAATGCACAAAATTATTTGTATTTGTGAGAGCTTCATGGTTAAGTTTTGAAGGCATTCCTCCTAGGAATTATTTGCCTCTTCTGTTTCCATACAAATCTGTGCTAATTTTTACTATCACTTGATCTGAGCTTCTTCCAATGTTGTTTCTTCTAACAGTCTTCTTCATTCTCTCCAATCCTCCATCAAAACTCCTCTAATCACTAAAAATCTGAATGGGGCTTACCCTGTCTCCTTAAACTGAAATTTCAAAATAAAATTATGATCAATAATGAGCCACATACACCCAGGAAAGCCACTATGTATACCAGTGTGATTTCCAAAATAGTATTAACTTTCAAACACCACACAGAGGATGCATTCTTGATTATTACAAGACAATTGGAATGGGTATGAAAACTGTACTTGAATATAGTCAGATTTGCACATTGCCATAAGGTTTTACATATTATGGCTCAATTTAAAAACCAATTTTCAAATTGGTTTATATTGTAATAATTAATCTTATTCATACTGGTAAATGCTGCTTAAATCTTTGAGGAAAACAGATCATTACAAAATAAATGGAATAGGCTCTAACTTTAGCTGTTTCCCTTCATATTTAAGAACATTTTTAAAATGAAGGGAGAGAAAAGGCAAAGGAAATTTGAGCAATGAAAGTAGAAAGCAATGCCATTTTGGCTGTCATGACCATAGGCACTCTGTGCCCTGCAGGCCATTTTTATGGATCAGTTTTAAACAAAGACATAATACATGTTCTGTCCATCATTTAATATACTTTGCCCTTGATGGAACTGTTGGGCCTGGGATCCCAGCTACTGGAGGCTAATGCAGGAGGATCACATATTCCAGATCTGCTTGATCTATGGAGTGAGTTTAAGGCCAGTTTGGGCAACTTAGTAATACCATCTCTAAAAGAGAAAGATTAAAAGGAGCTGGGGAAACAGCTCAGAGGTACAGTGCTTTCATAGTGTGTGAGGCCCTAGGTTCTATCCCCTGGCCTGAAAAAATATTTGAAAAACCAGGTATGGTGGCACATGCCAGTAATCCCAATTCGTGGAAAGCTAAGGACAGAGGCTGGGTCACGCTGGGCTCTATAGCAAGACCAGGCCTGGTCTTCAGGCTAATACTTTTATAAGCACATAGTTTTTCTCTTTGCAAGTTATATTTAAATTCTAAACTTTTCCCACCCTCCCAACTCTTTTGCTGAGGATCAAACCCAGGGCCATTCAAAGATAACACTTTGCCACTGAGCCGGACACCAAACCCTTAATTTCTTTAAATAAACAGAAAGGAAGTAGGGGTGTCAATCCAGCAACTACAACTACATTCCCACATTTAAATATTTAACTTTTACTAATCATGAAAGAACTCTGGAACGACACACTCCTTAAATGATTTTCCTATGTAATCTCAGAAGCTCCAAAGTCAGTTAATAGATTTCATCTCATCCTGTGTAAACACAGATCTCTGCAGGGCACATACTTGTCTCTTCAGCTCATTTTCCCTCTAACCTCACCCCAGATGACTGTGCTCGGCAAAACCGGAGCAAGGCAGACTGAGGAGATGGCTCAGCAGGTAAAAGTGCTTGGTGAGCAAGCCTTAGAGTGAAGATCTGAGGTCCATCCCAGGAGAACATGGCACATGCACACATGGACAAAACAGTAAGTAAAAATAAAATTCAAACTAAAAACATTCTTAAAAACTGGAGAAAGGTAAGCACTGCAATACTTTATTTAAACAGACTCCATCAGCTTTTAAAACACATATATGGGGACTGGAGAAACGGTTCAGTGGATCAAGGTTGGGTTTCCAGTGTCCATAGCTCCAGGTGCCTCTGTTGGCACGAGGCACACAAGTAGGTAAAATGGTCATATATATAAAATATATAATAATCTTTTTAAAATACTATGTGTAAATATGTGTGTATAAACACACACACACACACACACACACACACACACACACAGGCTGAGTTGTGGCTCAGCAGTTGGGAATACTTGCTGTTCTTGCAGGAGACTAGAGTTTATTTCCCAGCACCCACAGGCAGCTCACAACCACCAGCTCCAGAAGATCCAACTACCTCTTCTGACTCCATCCACACTCACGTGCACATACCCATACTTTCTCCCACACACATATGCATAACTTAAAATCTTTTAAAAAAATTAAAAAGTCTACGCAAAATAGAAGGGGTGCTAATCGAGTTTCTAGTAAATCAAAGATTGAGAGAGAAGACTGAAGTGTTGCAATGGAAGGGGTATGGTGTTTCAAGAGTACAGCATCACATGCCCATCGTCTTCACAGGCACAAATCCACCCTGGGAACCCAGAGCCTTCACTCCTCCCTCGCACTTGACTGTCTCTCGTAGGTTCATCAAGCACTATTTCCATGGAATCTACACTCCATTTAATTCCCCACTCTGTGCTCATACACACGTGCACACGCACACACGCGCACATGCACATATTCCCAGTGTGAGCACAGTGCTGGGATCTGAAACCAGAGCCTTGAGTATGATAAGCAAACATTCTAAGCTACACCCTAATTGATACTCTATTTTAGGGAGATAAACTAACACAAACAGTAACCACAAGAAAAAAGCATATAACACTTGGTTGTGTTAAAAGGTAGGTGCTGTCAATGTTTTGTTTTTTCAATATTTAGAAAAGTTCAGACATAGGGGCTGCAGAGATGGCTCAGTGGTTGAGAGCACTGGCTGCTCTTCCTGAGGACCGGGGTTCAACTCCAAGTACCCACATGGCAGCTCCTAACTGTAACTCCAATTTCAGGGGATTTGACACCTTCATACAGACATATATTCAGGCAAAGATGAATGCACATGAAATAAAAGTCAGTAAATTACTTTTTAAAAGTTCAGACATAGTCTTTAGTTCTATTGCAGCAATATCACTATATGTGAATAACGCATTTGCCTCCTCTCCTAGATTGCCTAAATTGTTCCTCAGGATATGATTCATGTCTTTAAAATCCCCACTATGCTCTCTGCCTCTTACTTGCAGTTCATGATGTAAGCTATCTGCTGCTGCCCTAGCTGCCTGTCCCTGCTGCCTATGCTCATTCATCATGGACTCTAACTTTCTAAAACCATAATCTCTAAATAAACTTTCTTTTGTTATAAAAATCTTACTTTGGCCATGGTAAACATTCAAAAAATGTGCCCTTAATCATCAGATAACAGTACAAAGTACACACCAGCAACATTACAGAATAGTTATGCTACTGATACTACTCACTGGTTATTATGCAGATTAAGTCAACTAGAGTGCAAGGCATGTGTTAGATTAAATATTTTCATAATTCACTAATTCATTCACCTGTATAACCTCTGGTAAAGGAAGGTTAATCAATTACCAAAAGGTGAGAGGTACCTAGCAAATGGTAAAGAGGCTCTAAAGTACAATATTCTATGTAGTAAACTGTACATAAAAATGGCACTCTAGGTATGTTGATTCCCAATTTTCTGTACATCTCCACACTGATTTCCAAAGTGGCTCCAGATCCAATGATATCATTCTTGGGCATATACTCAAAGGATGCTCAATCATGCCACAAGGACACTTGCTCAACAATGTTTATAGCAGCATTATTCATAATAGCCAGAACAAGCAAATAACCTAGATGCCCCTCAACCAAAGAATGGATAAAGAAAATGTGGTACATTTACATAATGGAGTATTACTCAGCCGTTAAAGAAAAAATGACATCACGAAATTTGCAGGCAAATGGATGGAACTAGAAAAAAACATCCTGAGTGAGACAACCCAGACTCAGAAAGACAAACACGGTATGTATTCATTCGTAAGTGGATACTAATATGTAAAGCAGAGGATAAGCAGACTACAGTCCACAGCTCCAGAGAACCTAGGTAACAAGGAGAACCCTAAGAGGGATGCAGGAATTGCCCTGGGAGGGGAATTAGATGAGATCTCCTAGGTAAACTTGAGGTGGGGAGTGGTAGTACAGGGGAGGGGAGGAGGAATGAGAACATGAGTTGGGGGAGGGGCAGAGAGGAGACAATGAAAGAGATATCTTGCTAGAGAGAACCATTATGGAGTTAGGGAGGAACCTAGTGCTAGGGAAATTCCCAGGAATCTACAAGGATGACCCCAGCTAAGACTCCTAGCAATAGTGGAGAGGGTGGGTGAACTGGCCTACCCCTGCAATCAGATTGATGAATACCCCAACTATCATCATAGAGCCCTCATCCAGTAACTGATGGAACCAGATGCAAAGATCCACAACCAAGCACCAGGCTGAGTTCGGGAAATCCAGCCAAAGACAGGGAGGAGGGAATTTATGAGCAAAGAAGGTCAAGATCATGATGGAGAAATCTACAGAGACAGCTGAACCAAGATTGTGGAAACTCATCAACTCTACACCTACAACTGTGGAGCTTCCGTGGGACCTAATAGGCCCTCTGCATGTGGGAGGCAGCTGTGTAGCTTGAACTATCTGAGTGGGGGTCCTGGCAGTAGGAGCAGGATCTATCCCTGGTGCATGAGCTAGCTTTTTGGAGTCCATTCCCTATGGTGGGATGCCATGCACAGCCTTAATGCAGGGGGGAGGAGCTTGGTCCTGCCTCAATGTGCCAGGCCTTGTTGACTCCCCATGGGAGCCCTTACCCTTTGGGAGAAGTGGATGCAGGGAGATGGGCTGAAGGGGGGAGATGAGGGGGAACTGGAGAAGGTGTGGGAGGAAGAACTGTGGTTGGAATGAAAAATGAAATAAAAAAACTGAAAAAAATGGCACTTTCATGCTGTAAATTTGAGGTAGGTTAGCCTGAACTAAGAACTTGTTTCAAAAAAGAAAACAGGGAAGGCATTTTGGAAGTCACACATAGAATTGCATAATTTACTAAGAAATAGGAAGCCAATGATAGTTTAGGGGTTTAGGACCTACAGAACCTAGAGAAGTGAGGTCCACTGATAAAACTGTTGTAATCAGCAAACTAATGGGCATGAAATCGTGGGGCGGGGAAGAAGACTCAATGACAAATGACAAGAAAAGACGGGGACAAATAAGAAATAACTCCAGTATTTAAAACCCGAATGACAGGCTAGAGAGATGTCTCAGAGGCTAAGAATTATGATGGTTATTTTTGGCTGTCAACTTGACTACACCTGGAATTAACTAAAACCCAGATGGCTGGGCACACCTGTGAAGGGCTTTTCTTCCTTTCTTTTTTTGGGGGATGTAGGTCAGGCATTTACTGGTTCTTTCTTTCTTTTTTTATTGCTTCATGAACACTTAAAAAAAAAAAAAGACTGTTAACTTGCCCCTTTCTCCAACATTACAATGAACAGCCCACTTCTCAGGAAAATAGATTTCCACAATTAGTAAACATGTCTATTAGCAAACATTCATTCACTGAGATTCTCTGCAAAATCCATGTTCTTGGGTGTCATAAATTAATCATAAACCTAATCAAAAGCTCTCTGTCCTTTCAGATCCCTGCAGTTTTTTTAAATTTATTAATTTAATTTTTCCATTCCAATTCCAGTTCCCCCTCCCTCCTCTCCCCCCATGCCCCTACACCCCACCTCTCTTCTGCTCCTTGGAAGGGTAAGGCCTCCCCTAGGAAGTCTAAGTCTGTCCCTTCATATCATTGAGGCAGGACCAAGGTCCCCCCCACACCTGTGTCTAGGGGGATTTCTTTCTTAATTAAATCATTTGAAGTGGGAAGACCCATTTCTAACTTGGATCTTTGAGGTGACACGCCTTCTGCTGGCAGCCCATGTAAAGGCCATGGAAGGAGGACGATTGCTCTCTTTGCCGCTTGCTCTGGCTCTTGCTCTCCCTAGCAAGTTCACTCACTCACTGGTATTAGAGACGACTTCTTCAGGATTCCAGCATACACTGGAGACCAGCTGAGTCATTCAGCCCCATGGACCTAACAACTACTAGATTCTTGGACCTTCTGTTGGTAGATAGTCATTGTTGGACTAGCTGGATCACAACCTATAAGTCATTCTAATAAATCCCATAATATGATTTATTATTAATATACATATTATTCATTATATAATTTCTGTTTTTCTAGAGAACCTTGACTAATACAAGAATCCTTACTGTTCTTACTAAGGACCTGGGTTCACTCTCTAGCACCCACAAGGTGGCTCACAACCATCTATTTCTCCAGTTCCAAGGGATCTAAGACTCTCTTCTGGTGTCCATGAGCACATATATGCAGACACATATTCACATACATTCACATACATAAATACAAAAAATATACATGAAAAAACCCTGAGAAACCAGACGTGGCAGAAATGGACACTGACTCTAGTTGGGAGAGCAGTTTGAAATCATGACTAGGATGGGAAAGTAAATCTCTAGTACATGAGTAGAAAGAGATGGCACGAAAGCTTGAGTGAAGACCTTTAACATGAGCTAGGAATATAACAAGCAGTAAGCATTTGAAGACCTGAGTTCACACCACCCAAGAAAAGCTGGAAATGATAGCCCAGGGTCTGCAATCCCAAAGCTCTACAGCAAGACAGAAGGCAGAGACAGGAGAATCCCCAAAGACCATTGGCCAGCTGGCCTGGCATACCCAACTGCAAACAATGAGAAAGATCCTGTCTCAAACAGGTGGACGATATATCCAACACCTGAGGTTGTCCTGTAACCTCCATACATGTGCCTTGGCATGAGTCTCTCATCTCTCTTGTCTCCCTCCTCTCTCCTCTCCCTCACCCTCTCTCTCTCTCTCACACACACACACCCTTGCAATGATTACATATATATGTATAAGTGCAGACACACTGGTTAAAAGTGCTTTTAAAAATAATATATACTGTTGAGCTGTGGCACAAGCCTTTAATCCTCAGGAGACAGAGGCAAGTGGATCTCTGTTAGCTCAAGGTCAGCCTGGTCTACAGAGTTGAGTTCCAGGGTAGTCAGGACTACACAGAGAAACCTTGTCTCGAAAAAGAAAACCAATAATAATAATATAATTAATTTTCATTCTCACCCCTCCAGGTTAAAGTCAGTAGATTTTTACATAAGAAATTCCAATATATACATAACAATCTGAACATCAAATTAAACAGTGTTAACAGATTATGATCATGGCAAGCAAACTTTAACATGCTCCCCTAATGGCTTCTACCTCCCAATATCTATGCCCTTGTTTAACCCATTCCCTTGTATGGGTGGGTCCTAAAACCTCACTTCTAAAGGAGTATGGCAAAGGTAATCAGATGCCATTAGCCATGATTAGGTTACAAAACGTTAACTGCCATCTTCCTAAAGACTTGGCTTGCATGATTTAACAAAGCGAGCAGTCATACTG
Source organism: Mesocricetus auratus (assembly GCF_017639785.1). Classification (NCBI taxonomy): domain Eukaryota; kingdom Metazoa; phylum Chordata; class Mammalia; order Rodentia; family Cricetidae; genus Mesocricetus; species Mesocricetus auratus. The sequence continues at coordinate 16,117,109 of NW_024429182.1, forward strand.
AAGAGGTCCATGTGGCAAGGAATGAAGGATGGCCTTCATTCAACAATTAGACAAGAACTGAGACTCACAGTCCAATAGCTCTTAAAAGAAAAGAATTCTGGCAACTACCTTGAAAGCTTGGGAAGTCAGTCTTCTTCAATCAAGACTTCAAATAGACAACAGCCCTGACCAACACTTTTGTCCCTGTGAGAGCTCTTGAAGCAGAGAACCCAGGTCATCTGTGCCCAGACTTGTTACTACAAAAATCAAAGATACTAAATATATCCTATTAATGTTACCGGTATGTTGGTAAGCTTGATTGTGGCAAACACTTCACAATGACTATGTATGAAAACATGTTATATATGTTAAATACATATCACTTTAACTGACCAACTATAACAGAATGACAAACAGAATGGAGAAAAACCAAATGTATATATGTGAAAAGAGACAGACGTGAGAAACTTTTAGGAAGAGGGTTGAATCTAAGCCAAGGGATAGTACAATCTCAACACAAGGGTTAGCACTTTTGAAATACAGGAGCTAACGAAGGGCCCAATGAAATGACTCAGCAAATAAAGGTGCCTGTCACTAAACCTGATAATCTGAGTTCAAACCCCCAGGACCCACATGGAAGAAAGAGAGAACTGACTTCAAAAAATGTCCTTTGATTTCCCTCTCTCTCCTCTCTCTCTCTCCCTCTCCTCTCCTCCTCTCCTCTCCTCTCCTCTCCTCTCCTCTCCTCTCCTCTCCTCTCCCCTCCCCTCCCCTCCCCTCTCTCTCTCTCTCTCTCTCACACACTTACTTCAAGGCCAGCTTGGTCTACACATAGCGAGTTCCAGGATAGCCAAAGCTATACAGAGAAAAGTCTTGTCTTGAAAAACAAAAAGACAAAATAAAACAAGGAAAAAAAAAAGATTTCCATACACATCAATCATTTTCATGCCTTCAGAAACTGCTGTTTTAAATTCAGATTTATCCTGTGTTGTGAAATATCTAAATAAGATATTTTATTTATTTGTTTGTTTGGGTTTTGTGTGTATGTGTGTGTGTGTGTGTGTGTGTGTGTGTGTGTGTGTGTGTGTGTGTGTGTGTGTGTGTCTGGCCTAACACACTATGTAGATCAGATTGGTCTGTAATTTACAAAGATCTGCCCGCCAAGTGCTGGGATTAAAGGCATGTTCTACCATGCCCAGTATTACATGAGAACTTATCATATGAAAATTTTTCCTTTAAAGTGAGAATGCTTTCTCAGTGACATCTTCATCTTTTCAAACATCATGATCCTTTTTTGCATTTATGTTAATAAAATTCACCTTCCCTAACTTCCTGTGGCTACACATCTAGACGCTTAGATATCATACAAACTGTCTGCTATTTCTTCTTTACCATCTTTACCTTTCACTCAAACTTCAGTTACTATTTTTGTTACTTTTATCTTTATTCCCCAATTTTCAATTCTAATTATCAGAATTTACAAAATATCACAGTGGGAAGAGACCAACACAACTAAATACTTTGTACATAAACTTAGTAACAGGTGAGCAGCCACTAATCACTAGCAGATTTTGAAGATATGACTGACCATACCACATTTTTTTTACAGTTATCATGGACTGGAGAATTGGCGGGAAAAAATCTATATACTGTGTAGCTATAGATAACATATCATGCTAACTGAAATTCAAACCATGCTATTGGGAAAGCTGGGATTACTTAACTAAATTGTGGCAAACGAAATCTCTGTAATTGGAGCTGTGCAAAATGAGAACTTACAAAACATTTAAATTTATTTTTTGCTTTGAGATTTTTCTGTTTTGTTGAGGCAGTGTCTCACTATGTAAGACAGAAGACTGTCCTGCCTCAAATGCTGGACTTACAGATAAGAGTCATCTCACACGGCTATTTATGTGAAATAAACAGAAACTCTAAGTAAAAGACAGGCAATAGGACTTCAACTTTTACCATGGTATCAACCACCACAGCCAAGAAAACTGGGTGCAACATTTGAGGCATATATTCTACGATAATACACAATGACAGGTGGACCATAAAACTGTACTAATCTTCCACAGGGGGTGGGGGATAGTTTCCATCAGTGACATAAAAAAGGAATCCCGAGCAGAATTTACAGAGGATAAAGAGATTAGATTAAATTAAGGAGTGTGTGTCTTGAAGGAAAAGCCTTCAGATAACTCAATCTGGAACTCACCTCCTCTTCAAGTCTGTTCTTGAGTATGGAGCTCTTTTTGCACATGGTGAAACTCTGGAAGACTAGGCAAACAGCTGCAACAGAGCTATAAGCACCACAACCAGCCAGACTCCAGAAAACTAAATGAGACACTAAAAAATCTAAGAAACCAAGAAAAAAGAAAAAGAAAAAAGCGACAGCTCCAGAAACCTAAGTCATTTACACTGAAAAACTCTACCAAAATAAAGGCCACTTGAAATCTATTCTAATAAATCTTAAGAATACATGAAAATAGAATAAAGCTGACCTGCAAAACCAGCCAAAATGAACTCAACAATTTCTCTGTCTCCTTCCTTCACCCCTCTCTTTCAACAGGGTTATTCTGTGTAGCCCTGCTGTCCTGGAACTCATACTGGAGATCAGGCTGTCCTCCAACTCAGAGATCTGCCTGCCTCTGCCTCACCAGTGAGAAAAGGCATGTGCCACCACTGCCCAGCTGGGCTCAACAATTTCTAAAAAGAAAAAATACGCATGTTCAATAAGATAACATTCAGTGTCTAGAACTAAACTTATGATGGACACATCGGCACACGCTGCAATCCCAGCAGTCAGGAGGCTAAGAAGAGTCTGGAACACAGCAAGACCAAGACTCACCCTGTCTCAAAACAAAATGGAGTTTCCAAAAGAAAACACAATATCTGAAAAGGTAATTTCACAAGATAGGATTTTTCCTACAGATTAAACATTTTAGGAAAAAAGTGAAAATATAGAAATATGAAAAAAGCAATACACAGAATGATGCACCAAGAGAAAAAGACTAAGAAAAACAAAACAAACAAAAAAACAGGCTGGAGAGATGTCTCAGTGGTGAAGAGCACTGGCTGCTCTTCCAGAGGACCCGGATTCAGTTCCCAGAACCACATGGCAGCTCACAACTGTCTGTAACTCCAGTAGTTCTTGAGGACTGACACCCTCACATAGACATACATGAACATAAAACACCAATGCACACAAAACAAAAGTAAATTAACAAATCTTTAGAAAAAGGACAACAAAACCTCAGTGACCTGTGAGAACTATCAAGTGGTGTAACATGCATGTGCATAATTGGTCTTCCACAGAGAAAACCTGGTGGGAAGGGGGAAGAAAAACAAGCAGGAAACACTTCTGGTTAGAGTAGTCTTTCTGAGGGTCAGGGAACTGAAGAAGGGGAGGCGGACTAGAAGAGACCCTGGGACTCACCTCTTTACCCAGAATTGTGGCCGATGAGGTTGCCCGCTAAAGATTTTGGAGAGAGCAGGGATAACAGGAACATACCTAAACATAATAATGGCAGTACACAGCAAACTGACAGCCAACATCAAACTCAATGGAGAGAAATTCAAGGCGATTCTTCTAAAATCAGGAACAAGGCTGTCCACTCTCTCCATATCTCTTTAATATTGCACTTGAAGTTCTTGCTAGAGCAATAAGACAAAAGGAGATCAAAGGGATACAAATGGGAAAGGAAGAAGCAAAACTTTCACTATTTGCAGACAATATGATAGTCTACATAAGTGGCCCGAAAAATTCTACTAGGGAATTCCTACAGCTGATAAACACCTTCAGCAAAGTGGCAGGATACAAAATTAACTCAAAAATATCAGAGAAACATCACCCTTTACAATAGCCACAAACAACATAAAATATCTTGAGGTAACTCTAACCAAACAGATTAAAGACTTGTATGACAAGAACTTTGAGTCTTTAAAGAAAGAAATTAAAGAAGATACCAGAAAATGGAAAGATCTCCTCCCATGCTCTTGAGTAGGCAGGATACATAGAAAAATAGCAGTCTTACAAAAAGCAATCTATTCAATGTGATCCCTATCAAAATCCCAGCACAATTCTTCACAGACCTTGAAAGGACAATTCTCAACTTTATATGGAAAAACAAATGACCCAGAATAGCCAAAAACAACCTTGTACAATAAAAGGACTTCAGGAGGCATCACCATTCCTGACTTCAAGCTCTACTATAGAGTTATAGTAGTGAAAACAGTTTGATATTGGCACAAAAATAGACAGGTAAACCAATGGAATCAAATTGAAGACCCTGCTATTAACCCACACACCTACGAACACCCGATCTTTGACAAAGAAACTAAAACTGTAACATTGGAAAAAAGAAAGCATCTCCAACAAATGGTGCTGGATTAACTGGATGCAGGCATGTAGAAGACTGCAGATAGATCCATATCTATCACCATGCACAATAAAATACATGAAAAGTGCCAGAAATATAAATATGCCACTACATGTTTTAAAACATTCTCATCCAAAAACTTCTTTAAGAAATAAGCAGCCTGGGGCTGGAGATATGGCTCAGTACATAAAGGGTTTGCTATGCAAGTCCAAAGACTGAGTTCAGAATCCCAGCACCTACATAAAAGCTAGGTATGGTGGAACTCACTTGTAACCCAGCACTGGGAAAAAGAGGGAAGGTGGGTAGAGATGACCCCATGAGCTTACAGTACAGGAAGCCTAGCCAAAATGGTGTGCTTCAAGGTCAATGAGAGATCCGATCTTAAAACAAACAAACAGACAAACAGAAAAACAAAAGCCACACAGGCACACAGGCGGAGCCTGGAGAAGCAGCATCCCAGATAAGAGCTCTTCCAGAGGACCTGGGTTCAATTCCCAACAGCCACATGGTGGCTTCCAATTGTCTATAACTCTAGTCCCAGAGGATACAACACTGGCTTATGGTATCTATTGTCATCAGGGATGGACGTGGTGTACAAACATACATGCAGAAAAAACACCCATGCACATAAACAAATAACTAGATAAATAAATAAATAAAATTGAGGTTTATGATGCACTCACACACACAACTTAATCCCAGCACTTCGGAGACAGAGGCATGCAGATCTCTGTCAGTTCAAGGTCAAGGTGATCTACATAGTCAGTTCCAGCACTTGTCTAGGAAAAAAACACATAAAATTAAATAATAATAATAATACGAACAGCTGGGCGTAGTGGTGCATGCCAGCAGTTGGTTGGCAGAGGCAGGAAGGCAGGGAGGCAGGGAGGAATAGTATTACAAAAGAAAATAATTAAGATGCAGAGCAACAGAGGAAGGCACCTGACACTGTCATCTGTATATGGACATACATACAAGCACAAGCATACACACACACTCACTAATGCATATGCATTCATTCATGTGTAAAACATACACAAAACACGCATACATGTAAAATAAGCAATTTAAGAGAAACTAATGAATTGTAGTGTTTATAACACACACAGAAGTAAAATATGACAAAAAAATCAAAGTAGAAAATAGATACCAAGTGTGGAAAGAAGTTTTTTTTAAGGGAGATTATGGTAAATTGAGGCACATATTGTTTTGTAAAGCAAACAACAAAGTATGTGTTTAATAAGGTTCTGTTACAGAGGATTTATGAAGAACTTTTCAGGAGTCCAATATCTCAGTCAGTAAAGTGCTTGTGCAAACACGAGGCCCTGAGCTTGATCCTCAACAGCCATGTAAAAAGCCAAACATGGTGATGTGTGCTTATAAAACCCCAGGGCTGAAGACAGGCAGAGCCCTGGGACTCACTGGCCTGCCGGCCTATGTCATGGTCCTGGCTAACCAATGAGAGATCTTGTCTCAAAGACTTAGGTGAATGGCTCTTGAAGTGATACCTGAGGTTGACCTCTGCGCTCTACACATGGCAAACACACAGATAACTTTTGTACTGGAGATGTGGCAAAACAGAAAGCTTGTCTTGTATGTGTAAAATTCTGAGTTCAATCCCCAGCGTAAAAATAAAAAATACCAGAGGAGGAGGAGGAGGAAGTAAAAGCAGAACAACAGAGTTCTTAGAACATGCACTCTGGGGGCTGAGACGGGGACTGCCTGAGTCCACAAACTTGATAACTTATGTAACAACAAAAGCCAAGTAACCCAACTTTAAAATAGGAAAACAAAACAACCTTGTGGAATTTCTCTATAGCAGTTCTCAACCTTTTTGTCACAACCCTACTGGGGGTCAAATAACCCTGTTACAGGGAACACATATCAGATATCCTGCATAACACATTATTTACATTAGGACTCAAAGTAGTAGCAAAATTACAGTTATGAATTAGCAATGGAAATAACTCTATGGCTGGGGTTCACCACAGCATAACTGTTAAAGGGCTGCAGTTATGAAATAGCAATAAAAATAATTTTATGGTTGGGGTCACCATAACATAACTGTGTTAAAGGGCTGCAGCATTAGGAAAGTTGAGAAGCCCTGTTGTATAAGAATATGCAAATGATAACAAACAGATGAAAAGATTGCTCAACATTAGGAAAATGGAAATCAGAACATATAGTTCACATCCAAGTAGGATGGCAATCAAAAAACACTGGAGTCAACCAGATACTTCAAAAGAGGGCTTGCCAAGACACCCATATGTGCTGGAGCCCTAGTGTCACAAAGTACAAAACAATCCCAGGACAGAAACTAATGCTAGAAAGGATGGAGGAAAAGCAGGAATCCTTAGCATGTTGCTGGTGGAGACAGAAAATAGTTCAGAAACTTTGGAAAAAGTCTGACAAATCTCAAAAAGGTAAATGTAGAATTACTATATGATCATCCTAGCAACTCTGCTTACTCATAACACATAAATATACATATATACATAAAATTGAAAATAAGTACTCAATCAAATACATGTACACCTATGTTCATAGCAGAATTATCCAAAATAGTCAAAAAAGTGCAAATGGCCTAAGTATTTACCAATAGTTGAGTGAATAAAAAAATTGCACTATGTTAAATAAAACATTATGTAGCTAATAAACAAATTGAAACATAATGTAACATGGATGAACCAAAAAAATATTGTGCTACTAAAAGGTCAGAAACAAAATATCCAGAACAGGAAACACATATAGACAAAATATAGATTGGCAATTGCTGGAGGAAGAAATAGAAACTGTATTACAGATAATAAGTTTTACATGGCATAATGGAAATATTCTGGAATTAGAGATTGTAGATACATAATTTTAACTGATTAACATTTTAAATGCATATTACATGATATGGAAGTGGACAGCTATTGCTCACAAACCTAGGAAGCTGAGGCAGGACAGAAAGCTAGCCTGGGCTAAATAGCAAAACTTTGTCTTTAAAAAAGGTGTATTTTGACCTCTAAAGAAACATTCCTACTATGCCAACATTAGAAACAAAATACCAAAATGTAATTAATTCAAAGGCAAGTTTAAAAACAGGTGAGACAAATAGCAAAATGGATTGTTTAAACTTAATCATGTCGATATCTACACTTAGGGGTGTGTGTATGTGTATGCATGCAGCACACACACATAATACAAATCACTAGTCACCTGTAGCTACTGTGCACTTGGATGATGGTATATTCCAAACACAGTTGTTTAAACACCCACTGAATTTTTTGTAAAACAGATCATCAATAACTTTATACTGAATGCATGCTGAAATGATTAAGTATACTGGGTCAAAATACATTATAAAAATGTGAATTACTTTTTATCACATCTTTGAAATTGCTTCAAAATGTAAAAGTATTTCAATCTCCCTAATAACAGAACTTCCAAATGATAAGCAAAATAGGGGCTATAGCTCAATGGAAGAACACTTATTTACCGTATAAGACCCAGAAATCAGTATTGCGCACAAAAGAAAGGGAGGGAGAAAATACGATTCTGTAACCAGTTTGAGATTTTTACACACATTCTTCAGGTACTTGAGAAAATTAGCACAAGGAAGTAACAAATGCAGTAAATGAACCTGACCTGACAACTTAACCTTAGGCACCACAGCCATCAAGTACAGTTCACACTCTCTTTAAGCACTCTTGTCACCATGACAGATCTTATGATGGAGCATGATTTTAGTTTACCGAGACTGAAGCTGCAAAGTGTACCGCTGACCCACATAATTATCAATGAGAAGGTAACTAACAAAGTCCTAGCTCCATGCATGGCACGGTGGGCACACGCCCCTGTATTTCCCACTGAATTCAGCTCACACAAATGGCCAGACACATGGAGCAGCTATTGGAGGCCTCTGAAAATTAAATAAGAGCAAGTGAGTGGGGAAGAGGACCTTAACATAGCATAGTACTGAACCAACAGTGAATTTACCTTTTTATTATTCCTCCAATATCCACCAGCCGGAACTGCAGCCTGAAACCCAAAAGTGAGCATCAGTGTAGGTACAGGGCTCCAGAAAAAGCCTAATTCTAGCTCAAGTTCTGTAGGGGATCCTCAGAGAATGAAAAACCTCACATTTTTCTTTAATTTTTCTGCATTATCTCTAAGCAATCCTATGATAAAGGTCACCTAAGAAACAGTGACCCACAGGAGCCCAAAACTCTGAAATAAAGAGACCTTCTCCTTTGACCAGAAGGAAGAGGCAAAGCTTCCCAGACCCCAACCCCCTACCCCTCATTTTTTGTCATTTACTCCTAACATTTTTAAGCTTAAATAAACCGCCTGCCTTTCTAGATACAGGACTGAAATAAGTAGCCATAAGAAACCAGACAGTACTGATTCTATGGGCAAGATTTTTGCCCCAGCTGAATACAGGTGGATTAACTCAAACAAGCAAGCTAAAGACTCTCAGAACCGAAATATAACACAGACCACCAACCAGATCCCAGGTTGGTCATGAAGTATCATGCACAGAGTAGATCTCAATGCTGTTTGCAGAGGCTTTCTTGAAACTAGGGTAAGATGGCAACCCACAAACTCACAACCCTCTTGTCATAGCCTCCCCTAAGCACTGAGATTACAAGTGTGCACTACTATGGTCATCAGAAAATATAACCATTTTTAATTCGATTAGAGTAAAATACAGAGCCTTGTAATATCAAAAGTGCCAAAGACACCCAGGTGGTGGTGGCCCATGTCTTTTATCCCAGCACTTGGGAGGCAGAGGCAGGCGAATCTCTTGAGTTCAAGACCAGCCTGGTGCATAGAGTGAATTTCAGGACAACAAGGACTACACAGAGAAACCCTGTCTCAAAAAACCAAATACCAAAAACAAACAAACAAAAAAGTGCCAATGGCAACCCAAATTTGCATACCAAAAAGGTAAAAACTTTAGTTTCTGTCAGCCAAAGCCAAAATGATAGAGATGCTGGAAATGTGAAAACTTTGATATACCTAGAATGAAAATATTCCAGTAACAAGGGTAAATACTCTTGGAATAAACAGTACTAGCAAAGAAACAATAAAGAAGCAAATGGAAATGTTAGAAGTGAAAAGAAGTTGAAGTTTAAAACTTGCTGAATGAACTCAATAGCAGCAGAATAAAGATTACAAACCAATATACCTTATGAACATACCAACAACATCCTCAACAAAATAATGACAAAATCCCACAACAAGGATTATAAACCATGCCCAAGTGAGATCTATCCTAGCTATGGAAAATTTACTGTCTTGGGATCTAAAGATAATTGGTGCCTGGCTCTACCACTTATTGGGACTTGACTGTATATCTTCCCATGAACTATCTCTGTATCCTTTAAAAGAATTGCCCAGCTGGGCGTTGGTGGCTCACGCCTTTAATCCCAGCACTCGGGAGGCAGAGGCAGGTGGATCTCTGTGAGTTCGAGTCCAGCCTGGTCTACAAGAGCGAGTTCCAGGACAGCCCCCAAAGCCACAGAGAAGCCCTGTCTTGAAAAACAAAGAAAAAAAAAGGGGGGAGGAAATTAGGCAACTTGACATTTGAAACCAAAAGCAACTGATAAAGACACAATTCCAAAGAGCTTGTAATCTAGTTAAAAACATGAAATTCAAGAATTTAGCCACAATTTAGCATGTTAAAAGTGTTCTACAATTGTTTTTTTTTTTAATGTATGTATGTGTGCATCAGATGAGTGCTCTGTGTGCAAGTAGGGCAGGAGAAGGAGGGCACTGGATCCCCTGAACTGGAGTCACAGATGGTTACGAGCAGCATGTGGGTGCTGAGAACTAAAACCAGGCCCTCTACAAGAGCAGTCAGTGCTCTTAACTTCTGAGCCATCTCTCCAGCCTCCACAGTTTTTTGTTTATTTGCTTGTTTGTTTTTTGAAACAGGGTCTCTCTATTATGTTGCTCTGGCTGTCCTGTAACTTGCTATATTGACCAAGCTGGCCTTGAACTCACAGAGACCACCTGTATCTGCTTCCACAGTGCTGGTATTAAAGGCATGCATCTCCACAGCTGGCCAGCTCCCACATCTTAACATTTATAAACATTTAGAAATCACGGAACACGCTGGGTGGGTGGGGCACACCTGGTTACAGACAGTACTTTGGGAAGGGAAAGGATTACTGCATATTCAAGGCCAGTAAGATTAACATGTTCCTATAACATGTTCCTACCTTGATATGGCCATAAATTCACCTGTTCTTATTATAGTCATTGTAGTACACATGAATTACTGTACAGGATACATGGATAGGATCTCATGTATCCCAGGCTGGCCTGGAACTCACTATATAGCTAATGAAGACCTTACACTAGACTGCAGCTCCCATCCCGGCAGGAGCCAACCCGCCCAGAGACTGCCAGCGTCCAAGTCCCATTCTCCACCCACAGGACAGGCGAGCCTAACTTCTGGTGTCCTGAGCAGAACCACCGGAGACCTGGGGATTGCACACTGAGGATCCCATCCCTTTTTCCACCCACGGGACTAGATAGGCCTGGGTAGGTAGGATCAAAATAGTAGGATAGATAGGCTAAATAGGTAGGATCAACATAGTAAAAATGACAATCTTACCAAAAGCAATATACAGATTTAACGCAATCCCCACTAAAAACCCAGCACAATTCTTCACAGACCTTGAAAGAACAATTCTCAACTTTATATGGAAAAACAAAAGACCCAGGATAGCCAAAACTACCCTGTTCAACAAGGCAACGTCCGGAGGCATCTCCATCCCTGACTTCAATTGGTATTACAGAGCTATAGTCCTGAAAACATCTTGGTATTAGCACAAAAATAGACAGATAGGCCAACCAATGGAATTGAATTGAAAACCCTGACATTAACCCACACGCGTATGATCTTTGACAAAGAAGCTAAAACTATACAATGGAAAAAAGAAAGTATCTTCAACAAATGGTGCTGCCATAACTAGAGGCTGACATGTAAGAAGACTGCAGACAGATCCATGTCTATCACCATGCACAAAACTTAAGTCCAAATGGATCAAAGACCTCAACATAAATCCAGCCACACTAAACCTGTTAGAAGGGAAAGTGGGAGATACCCTTGAACGAATTGGTACAAGAGACCACTTCCTGAACATAACTCCAGAAGCATAGACACTAAGATCGACAATTACAAATGGGACCTCCTGAAACTGAGAAGCTTCTGTAAGGCAAAAGACACAGCCAGCAAGACAAAAAGGCAACCCACAGATTGGGAAAAGATATTCACTAACACCAAATCTGACAGAGGGCTGATCTCCAAAATTTACAAAGAACTCAAGAAGCAAGTCTCCAAAACACCAAAGGATCCAATTAAAAAGTGGGGTACAGAACTAAATAGAGAATTCTCAGTAGAGGAGTCTAAAATGGCTGAGAGACACTTAAGAAAGTGCTAAACATCCCTGGCCATCTGGGAAATGCAAATAAAAACAACTCTGAGATACCATCTTACTTCTGTCAGAATGGCTGAAATCAAAAACACCAATGACAGTTTATACTGGAGAGGATATGGAGAAAGGAGAACACTCCTTCATTACTGGTGTGAGTGCCAACTTCATACAGCCACTTTGGAAATCAGTATGGAGATTCAAGAAAATGGGAATCAGTCTACCACAAGACTCACCAATTCTACTCTTAGGCATATACCCAAAAGATACACATTCATACAACAAGGACGTCTGTTCCACTATGTTCATAGCATTATTTGTGATACCCAGAACCTGGAAGCAACCTAGATGCCCCTCAACTGAAGAGTGGATAGAGAAAATGTGGTACATTTACACAATGGAGTACTATTCAGCAGAAAAAAAAAATGGAATCTTGAAATTTGCAGGCAAATGGATGGCACTAGAAGAAACCATCCTCAGTGAGGTAACCCAGTCACAAAAAGAGAAACATGGTATGTACTCTCTCATACATGGATTTTAGACTTGAATCAGGGGAGTTCCAGCCTGCAATCCTACTGCCAGAGAGTCTGGGAAAAAGAACCTTCATCCAGAGACTGACAGACGCAGAGGCAGACACCCACAGCTAAACACTGAACTAAACTCCTGGAATCCAGTGACAGAAAGGGAGAATTGATTAACAAAGGGGTTAAGACTGGGCTGGTTTAACTCACAGAAACAGCTGACCTGTACAAGAGGGAGCTCTTGGACCCCAGACTGATGGCTGGGTGGACAGTATGGGACTGATCCAGACCCCCTGAATGTGGGTGTCAGTGAGGAGGCCTTGGCAATCTTTGGGGCCTTGAGTAGTATTTATCCCTGGCATACAAATGGACAATGAGGGATGCTCTCTCAGCCTGGATGAAATGACAGACTCTGGAGATCGAAGTGGAGATTGGGTGGGGGACTGGGGGGCCTGGTGGGGAGGGCAGGGGAGGAGGGTAAGGAGAGGGAGCTGGGATCGACATGTGAAACAAGCTTGTTTCTAACTTATATTTTTAAAAAAGGAAGAAAAAACAAAAAAAGACATTATACTCCTCTGATCTTCCTGCCCACACCTTCCCAGTTTTGGAAAACCTTAAACAAACTTAGCCAAGTGCCAGATCTAATTTATGTTAATACAAAAAGAAAAGTAAAACATAAGTATTTGGCAATTAAGAAAATTAGGATGTTGGTGTCAGAAAAATTGTTTTCTTATTTCATTCTTATGTCTTGCCAGTGGCTTTTGTTTTCTGTACTAGAGTAGAACAGTGAAAATGTTTTTACAGAAAGTTGAAGAAGCTATGTATTCATTTGCTTTGGGTTGTTCTAGTCTCTGGGGTAAATCCGTAATTAGGAAGGCCTTTTTAGGGCTGTGTTCTAGTCTCACAGGTGCAAAGCTACTCCATATCTGGAAAATCTAAATTCCTCTGTGAGAGGCTGGGTTTTTAAAGCATATTATTTACACAATTCACTGGAATGGCTCCTCTGAAAGCTGGGTGGCTCTCTTATGCAATTATGTACTTAGGAACCCTCCTCTGCACAGCCGTGGAAATTCAAGTAAGAATAACTTACTGGTTATACACAGTTATTAGAATTTTAAAGCATTTGTTTGTTCAAAATTCTAGTTTATCAAACAGTTATATTCGACTAATTGTGCCCTTAATCAATAATAAAGAATAATGCTTTAGAAGGTAGCCAGGCTTGAACTGTAATGTTCTAAGGGAGAATCGGGAGCAGCTTCCCTCCCCATTGTAAACGGGAGCTCCCTCCCTTTCTACCCACCAAGCTTCGTGGTGAAGTTAACAACTGGGATTCTAAATATCTGTATTAGAATACTGACTTCAATTACAGATGCAGAACTTTCTCTGTAAGGAACTGTTAGGAACATTTTAACAATGAAGAAGCTGGGGAGTATAGAAATTAAGACTGTCAAATTTGAAAATAAAATAAAAACTATTTTTTAAAATTAGATAAAATATTAAACATAAGCAGGCAACAGGGCATCATAGCACTATCTAGAGACTGGATGTTCTTGACAGTAAAAAAGTCATTTTGGGGATGTAGGTCAGTTGGAAGAGTGTTTGCCTAGGATGCACAAAGCCTAGGTTCAATTCCCAGCACCACATGTACAGTGCACAGTGGTACACACCTGCAACCCAAATAAGCAGGAGAGGAGAAGGAAGAATCAGAAATACAAGGACCTCTTCTGTTACATTGTAAGCTCCAGCCCAGCCTGGGATAAACTAGGTCTTTTGTTTTGTTTTGTTGTTTTTTATTTAAAAACAATCATTTTATACATCAATCCTCCCTTCCCTCTCCCTCCCATCTTCCCATGCCCCCTACCACTCCCCCAACCCATTGCCCACCCACTCCCCAAGAACAGTGAGGACTTCCATGGGGGATCATCAAAGTCTGTCACATCATTTGGGGCAGGGCCTAGGCCCTCTTTGTGTATCTGGGCCGGTATCTGGGTTAAAACAGTATGTCTCCCTGTCTCCATAGGGAATGGGCTCCCAAAGTCCATTTGTGCACTAGGGATAAATACTGGTTTCACTGTTAGAAGTCCCATAGACTGCCCATGCCTCCTAACTGGCACCCACATTCAAAGGGTTTAGTTCAGCCCAATGCTAGTTCCCCAGCTTTACAACTGGGGCCCGTGTTCTCTCACTAGGTCAGGTCAGCTGGTTCTGTAGGAGTCAAGACTGTGTTTCTCCAGCAGGAGAAACACAGTCTTGACTCCTTTGCTCATCCCTCCTCCCTCTCCACAACAGGATTCCGGGAGTATGGCTCAGTGTTTAGCTGTGGGTGTCTGCTTCTGCTTCCATCAGCTACTGAATGAAGTCTCTAGGATGGCAATTACGGTAGTCATCAATCTCATTATAGGGGAAGGACATCAAAGGCAGCCTCTCCACTACTGCCTAGATTCTTAGTTGGGGTCTTCTTTGTGGATCTCTGAACATTTCCCTAGTGCCAGATTTCTCTTTAAACCTGTACTGGCTCCCTCTATTAAGGTATCTCTTTTCTTTTTTCTTTCTTTTTTTTTTTTTTTTTTTTTTTTTTGGTTCTTTCGAAGACAGGGTTTCTCTGTATTGTTTTGGAGGCTGTCGGTCCAGCCTGGCCTCGAACTCACAGAGATCCGCCTGCCTCTGCCTCCCGAGTGCTGGGATTAAAGGTGTGTACTACCACCACCCGGCAAGGTATCTCTTTTTTTGCTCTCCTCTATTCCTCCTCTGTCTCAGTCTTCCTGATCCCTCTTTTTCTCCTCCCCCACTTCTCTTCTCCCCTTCTCTTTTTTCCCAAAGAAGCTAAAACTATACATGGAAAAAAGAAAGCATCTTCAACAAATGGTGCTGGCATAACTGGATGTAGGCATGTAGAAGACTGCAGATAGATTCATATCTATCGCCATACACAAAACTTAAGTCCAAATGGATCAAAGACGTCAACATAAATCTAGCCCCAATGAACCTCTTAGAAAAGAAAATTGGAAATACCCTTGAACTAATTGATACAGGAGATAACTTCATGAACATAACACTACTAGCACAGACACTGAGATCAACAATTAATAAATGGGATCTCCTGAAACTGAGAAGCTTCTGTAAGGCAAAGGATATAGTCAACAAGACAAAACAGCAGCACAGAATGGGAAAAGATATTCACTAACCCCACATCTGACAGAGGGCAGAGAAAGATGGGCAGATTTCTGTGAATTTGAGGCTAGCTTAGACTATATAGAGTATTTATAGTGAGATCCATCCTCCGCTCCCACCTCTTTCTAGAGTACACACACATTCGAGTACGCATGCACACTCTTTAACAGACATGTGCAGGAAAAGAAGCTTGATGGACATTATGGACAGAGGCAGGCAGCATATTGTTTTTCTTGTAAGAGAACAAAAGTCTACCTACACGGTCTTTGCCATGCCATTTAAAATCAACTGCTTTGGATTCCTGGATTTTTTTAAGTGCTCATTTTCTTGTTCATAGGCAACTTGCAATTACCTTAGATTAGGTTTTACAAACTCAATCACCAATACCTGTACTGTTTTTGTTTAATAACCACAAAAGATTATTTGGCCATGTTGGAATCTCAGTGTATTAAATTCAAGTTTAAAAAGTCAAGCAAAGAACAAGGAAGCTACTTTTGCAGTGGCATCAATGACTACAGACTCTCAGTTGAGAAAGAGGGACATAGAGGCCTCTATGACAGCCCCTACTCCCCCACCCAAAAAAGTAGCAGCCTAGACAGAAAGCTACTGAAGAGAACTCTTAAAAATTGTGGTAAGGATGCTGAAGTGTAGCTCTCCACAACTGAGGATTTCTGGCAGGGGAAGGACTCAGGGTTTTTTTTTTTCTAATAAAAATATTTTTAATGTTTGTCATGTAAAGGTTATTTTTTAGGAAATTATATAACACTGATTTTAATTGCCCTATCAATTTGAATACATTTTCCATTTCCCTTTTTCTCATTTTTTTTAGTTCATTTTACATTCCAACCACAGTTCTCCCTCCCACCCCTCCTCCAGCCCCCTTTCACCTCCCCCCAGCCCACCCCCAGTTCACTCCTCCTCACAGGTAAGGGCTCTCATGAGGAGTCAACAGGGTCTGGCACAATAGTTTGGGGCAGGGCCTGGCTCCTCTCCCATGCATTAAGACTGAGCATGGCATCCCACCATAGGAATGGGCTCCAACAAGCTAGCTCATGTACCAGGTTTGTGTGGTGGTCTTACTGCCAGTGGACCCTCAGATAGTCCAAGTTCACAACTGCCTCCCATATACTGAGGGCCTAGTTCAGTCTCCTGGAGTCTCCAGTTGTAGGTGTAGAGCTGATGAGTTTCCACGAGCTTGGTTCAGCTGTCTCTGTAGATTTCTCCATCATGATCTTGACCTCCCTTGCCATGTGTTCCCTTCTTCCCCTCTTTTCCTGGATTCCAGGAGCTGGGCCTGGTTCTAGGTTGTGGATCTCTGTGTCTGGTTCCATCAGTTACTGGATGAGGGCTCTATGATGATAGTTGGGGTATTCATCAATCTGATTGCAGGGGTAGGCCAGTTCAGGCACCCTCTCTACTGTTGCTAGGAGTCTTAGCTGGGGTCCTCCTTGTGGATTCTTGGGAGTTTCCCTAGCACCAGGTTTCCCCCTAGCCCACAGTGGCTGTCTCTGTGAAGACATCTTTTCATTGCTCTCCCATTGCATCTCATTCCCTCCTGTTCTCACCCCCTTCCACCCCCCTTTATCACCCCCTCCCGCCCCCTTATCACCCCCTCCCCAGTTAGCCCCAGGGAGGACTCAGTTTTCTTTAGGGGGCTAACTATTGGGAGTTTGACCGTGCTCCAGAGAGTATTTGGGCAACACAAGTTGGATTTTTTTTCTTCTTTTCCTCTCCTCCTTCCTCTTCGTCTTCTTTTGGTGGGGGATGTTCACAAAGGTGGGGGCAGACCTGGGAGGACTGGGAAGTGAGTGTGATCTGGGTATAACCTTATTCCAATAAGCTCCAAAGAATGTCTAAATTCTTTTATTACCCTAGAATTTATTGTAGTGAATATTATTTTGAATAACTAGGCCACCAGCTGAAGCTTTTAGTAATGTGGAGTTGGCCTGTGCACACCCTTTCAATGGCCACAATGCTCACTGGGAAGATCAGGCTATATGTATTTCTGAGAGATGGAAGACAGGGAAGGAATGAAGAGAAGAGAACACAGGCTTGATGCCATGGGAAGAAACATTAGAGGCAGCTATCTTCCATTGTAGTAAAAGGCTTTGTCACATTTTCCCCTGATGGGCTTACGTATATGTTCCGAGTCATTGCCATGACCCCACAAAAGCTGGCACCATGTTAATAACCCACATACTGAGGCCAGCCAGGCTGGCAAAGGCAGCCACAGTAAGATCCTTTCTAAAGAAAAAGTCAAACCCATGAGTGACACAGATGAGCTGGGCAAGCTCAAAGGCACTGCCTGCTCGTGAAATGATCACCTGGTACCAAACAGTATTTCAATGACTGCAAACCAAGTCTCCTGCCTCTCTCGGGTACTCCTTAACTTTTGTGGAAAAGATAAAGAAAATTATTCACTCATTAGAAAGAAAATAAATGGTTACATAAATAAAGACAACCATATTGCACCTGATTTCCTGGGTACCTCAGAGAAAAGAAACTCATTTTCAGCAGTGTTTACTCCACTATTTGCAAATAGCTGATTGGCAGCTACAATATATGAAATAAATAACCATTTCAAAGACCAAGCGTCATGTTCCCTGGTAAATAACAAATATGAACATTATCTACCCTCCCCATCCAGAGTGTGGAATTTAGCAGGAGAATAGATTTATTGGCTATCTGATTGTTTGATGTGTTGTGAGGCATTTTCTGTGATGCTGTGGTTATTATTGAGGTTAGGTAAGAAAATCTCTCTCAGGACATTAGGATTAAGAGTTACATATTCACAAGAAGGATACAAAATGAGTATTTCTGAAGCAAGTGAAATGTGACAAGAAAGTGTGAGATGGGGAGTCAGGAACATACCTAATAATCTTTCTTTGAGAGATGGGGAGTCAGGAGCATACCTAATAATCTTTCTTTGAGGAACAGAAAGAGCATGGTCTTCCAGGTCAATTATGAGATGTACTAGTTTGCATCTTGGCTTATGATAAGCTGAGACACAAACTAGTACATCTCATACACACACTCTGATATTACCTACTTTCAGAAAACCAATTTAAAATTCTGCATCAGATATTAATATGAAATATTTTTACAGGTTTATAAACCAGCTTTAGAAGTTTCTCAGCGTGGACTCTTATGGGAGGGCCTGGACCCTGCCCTGAGCAAAATGACAGACTCTGGATATCCCCTATGTGGAAGGAAGTGGGGATAGGGTGGGAGGCTGGGGGGGGGATGGTGTGGAAGGAGGGGAGGGAGAGAGAACTGGGATTGACATGTGAAGCAAGCTATTTAAAATTAAAGTAATAAAAAAAAACTTTTAAAAAGTTTCTCTTCCAATGTGTATCCAATAGCTCTAAGGCCCGCCCAAAAGAAAGAAATCATGCCTAGTTCTGGAAACCTAGCCAACACTAGTGAAGTCTTGGACCTTGGAGGAGTATCAACAACTGCTGCTTTACTAAACCAGCACGATCCCTACCTACATTCTAATATTTGTCTTTAAACCCACGGATGGAGACCATTAACAGAAAATTACAACTCATCAAATGCAGAGTTGTAGAGTCCAATTCCAACTGATAATCTACAATGGAACTCCTGCAACTGAGGCTCAGGCATCACTAAGGAGGAGCTAGCAAAAAGACAAAGAGCCAGAAGAATAGGGGTTTACTGTCAGATTGTGAATCCTAGTAATGTCCGAAGTTATACCCATGAAGTCATCAACATGGCTGTGTATTCATAACCTGAACAAGGAAAATACCAATAGACATGCTAACGTGGATAGGGAAAGCTCAAAAGGCCTCAACCATATATGAAGGAAACCAGGGAATGCCAGATCAGAAGAAACAGTCTAGCAACTGGTTATATAATACCAAATGGTCAGCCCTGAATACATACATGAACAGGACATATTTATATACTTAGGAATACACAAAACACATACACACAGCAATTTTTAAAAGAGGCCATGAATTTTAAGGTTGTCAGGTGCAAGCCTTTATTATCAACAGAGCACTCAAGAGGCAAACGCAGGCAGATACGTGAGCCATACTAAGCTCCAGGCCAGCCAGGACTGGAAGAGAGAGAAGAGAGGTGGGGGTGACAGAAAAAAGAGACAGAAAATGCCAGCCTCAGCTAAATAGTGAATTCAAGAACAATCTAGGCTACATGTGAGACTGTTTAAATACTTCAAAGCCAGTTATGTTGGTGCAATCAAGAGACACAAGCAGAAAAATCAGTGCAAGTTCAAGGCTAGCTTAGTCTACATAGGAAATTCTCTCTCTCTCTCTCTCTCTCTCTCTCTACACACACACACACACACACACACACACACACACACACACACACACACACATAAATAATTCTCTCTCTTGGGAAGCCTGTATCCATGTTTTGGGCATGTACTATTTTTTCCTGAGGGAGGGGAAAGGAGGGAAAGGGAAAGGGGAGGGGGAGGGGAGGGGGAGGGGAGGGAGGAGAGCGCCTGCACTTAAGCACATGCTCTTAAATACGAAGCATGCACATTCCTTTACCTCTATTTAAAAACTCACTAACTTTACTTCAACCACAACAGAAAGAGTATAGACATAAGCCTGTACTCAAGGGGAAGAGGAATGACATTGGAGAAAGTAGCCCAGCTCAGGTAATATTCAATTATCTGCAATGAAATGTGGATGAAAATATGAGCATTTAGATGTGAATTTTTAGAAAAATAATCTACAGTTTTATGGATATTTACAGCATGTGTCCGTGCCTAGTCTTGCAGAACTCCATCTTCCTCCATCTCATTTGTAGTATAAACTGCTCCTAAAGCACTTTAATACATTGTAACTGGGAGACTGTGTACACAGTACCTATAAAGCAGCGATCAATACTCTAATACAGAGATGCCAATTCCATTACCACAGAAACCTGTGCAAGCAGCCAGTTGCTCAACAAAGAACCTGGCTCTCATCAGCTTTATTCCTAACACGTCTCCACTCTGGTGGATGAAGCATTTTGCTTTGATGCATAAATAGAAGTTGTGAGAGAAATAATGACATTTAAAATAACACTTAAGCTTTGATTACAATGAAAAACAGAGCTAAAATTAATTTTTACACTCATAAGATGCTTATCTTTTACCATCAAATCCATCTATTCATATGCAATCAAAATACTGACCTAATGTTTTATAAACCGCCATGACCTTAGATGATTGTGTTACAGTTCACCATTTATGACTAAAATGTTACAGCAAGAAAGTAAAAAAAAAAATGAGAAATGAAGAAAATGGGAAAGGAAACTGAAGAATAATATAAAAGAAAATCATTTTAGAAACAAAAATTTCTAAGTTTGACTTCCTTCTAAATTTGCCAACAAGAAAAAATGAAGGCTTATTCACAACCTTTCATACAGTCTATTACATGCACCTTTCCCTTGTGCCATTTTTATGATCTGAGACAACATCGTTGAAATATAATCAAAAAGAACCAAAAGCAGTCTGTACACAATGGTACTAGCAACTTGGGGCACCAGATTTAACTTGTGTCTAAAACCACTTCCCTGTCTTTGATTTCACTACTTACTTTCAGCAGACTAAAGCTGGGATACATCCTTTTCAACCAGCCTTAATCATTATCACTACTATGGTAACTATGACAACAGGATGCAGCTTATCTGTGCTGTTTTCATTTCCCTCTTTGAGTTGCCATAACAACACAATCATTTTGCTTTTCTCCAATATGTAACAACTTTATTTTAGGATTGAGGTCTTAAGGACATTAGATTTCCCTATAAAGAAAGCAAATAATGGAATTTATATAGGAATTTTAGCTAAGTATACAGCACCCAATTTTAAAATCTTAGTGGAAGAGTTACTTTCATCATATCAAAATTTAAAAAAAAAAATCAGGCCATGTGGTGGTGGTGTACACCTTTCATCCCAGCACTCAGGGAAGGCAGAGGACAGGGGGTTCTCTGAATTCAAGGCTGGTCTGGTCTACAGAGAGAGTTCCAGGACAGCTAGGGCTACACAGAGAAACCCTGTCTCAAGAAACAAAAAACAAAAAACCAAAAAATCTAGAGGCTGGAGAGATGACTCAGTAGTTAAAAGCACTGGCTGCTCTTCCAAAGGACAGAGTTTGATTCCCAGCATAGTAGTTAACTGTAACTCTAGTTCTTCAGGATCCAGCACCCTCTTCTGGCCTCTATGAACACTGCATGCATGTGGTACACAGACACACATTCAGGCTAAAGACCCACACACATTAAAAAATGTTTTTTAATCTAATCTTTAAAAAAATTAAAATATTTTTAAATTAAAAAATAAGCTGCACTAACAAGCATTTTATTAAACATGTCCTCAGTTCATAGTGACTAATTTTAGCACATGGTACTCTAACCAAAACATAACAATACCATTACAATTACGAGCTGTGAGCAAGTGTCCATTAATACCTTTCCCAAGTAAAAGAATCATGAATAAAGACATTTTAGGGGCTGGTCCTGCATTTACAAGTTCCAAAGGAAAGTCAAGCATGGTGGTGTACACCTTTAATTCCAGCACTAAGAGTTCGAGGCCAGCCTGGTCTACAAAGTGAGTTCCAGGACAGCCAAGACTACACAGAGAAACCTTGAGGAAAAAACAAAGTGGGGAGAGTGCTAGTTCCAGGTAACCTGATGGCTTTCTTCTGACTTCTCCAGGAAACAGGAATGAATGCACATGCTGCACTATATCCATGCAAATAAAACACACGTAAAAACTAAGCCTGAAACATTATAAATAAATGAACAAAGTTCCAACCCTTTGCTGCGCTGATCCAACTTCTCTTGTTGTAAGTGCCACAAAAACAGCAGTGGGCTTTTTTTACTTGCTAACCACCATTTAACCTCACATTCAAGTTTTTCTATGGTAGAACCATCCTGCATAAACTTACAGTTTAAATAATTTTACAGCATAAAATGTTTACAAAAACTCACAAGAAAACCCCAGGAAAAGGTCAAAGAAAAGGCAATTATTGTTTAAAATTGGCAATATAAAATTATACTAGTATCTTGGGGCTGACAAGATGACTTCAGAAAATAAAGACGCTTGCTGCCACACATGCCAACGGCAAACCGAGCTTGACCCCAGTTCTCACATGGTGGCAGGAGAGAACCAACTTCTCCAGGTGTCCTCTGACTTCCACATGTACACGCAATGTCCCCATATGTGCACACACAGAAGAAAGAGATGAAGCAACAAAGAAATGAAGGAAGGAAGGGGGTATCAAAGGAAAGGATTTTTAAAAGGTTTATCATGAGTATCTTCAATCCCTACACTCCAATCCCTTATCAGGTCACAAAGATAAAGGCCCCTTCAACAGTCCTGTAAGAGCCATGAGTATACACACACTACTGCTTACAAATAAAGCAGATAGTTCTGTTTAAGGAGAAATATGCAAATGCTACTAAATTTCTCATTAGTTCCCTGCAGGCATTGAGGAGATTATTTATAATATTGTACTATTTTTTGCTAGAGAGAATTTCCACATATTAACAAGGCACATTTTAATTTTAATCACAGTTTATATAATTTAATAAAGTTTGTAGAATGCAGTGAACTGAAAATTATAATATACTTAACCAAACCTGAGAATGAAAAACAAATTTAAGGTTTTCCACAGCAATCATTCCCTCAAGTTCATTTCTTATTTTATTGTTTATGTTTATTAGCTTGGTTGAGTTGTACTTTTCACTTTTTTGAGAGAGAGAGAGAGAGAGAGAGAGAGAGAGAGAGAGAGAGAGAGAGAGAGAGAGAGAGAGAGAGAGAGAGAGAGAGAGCGTGCATGTGTGTACATGTTGCAGGTGCCCTAGGTGGCCAGAAGAGGGCATCTGATCTCCTGGAAATAGTGTTAGCTGGTTTTGAGCCACACCTCATGGATGCTGGGAACCTGCTGAAAGAACAGCAAGTACTCTTAAAAGCAGAGCCACCTCTCCAGCCTAGCTTAATTTGAGACAAGGCCTCATTCTGTATTCCAAACTAACCTGACACCCACACGTGGACATACGCACAGGGGTGTTAGTGGCAATCTTTCTAAGTTTCATGCTATAGACTGACAATGGTCCCTTGATCTCATGTCAAATAGTCAAGTGTCACTTCTCAATAAAAAGCATATAGAATACTCAGTCCACAACACAAACAGGTGACAAGTAGACCCTCTGTCATCTATTCTCCTTTAGTATGTTGAAAACAAACCACCTCTATTGTGAGTTGGTGGGTGGAGTGTCTTCTCTGTAAGCATAACCTGTGTTTTAATACCCAGCCCCAACATAAGAGCTGGCCACAGCTGCAGGGAGAAGCATTCACAGGGAATCAGTGCTCTTGGCTGTCAGACTAGGAAAAGCAGCAAGATCCAAGCATAGTGAGAGACTGTCTCAAGACAAGTAAAGCTGGGCTAGGTGTGGCTTAATCCCAGCATTTGGGAGTCAGAGTCTGTGCCCGTCTGGTGCATAGCAAATTTCAGACCATGTGGCTACAGAGTGAGACCCTGTCTCAGCAACCAAATGAGGCAAAGTATCTACAGACCTATTTGGCACAATTCCGAGTGTTTATACTTGCCCTCCAAATTATACATATTATATAACTTGCACACATCATGTTTCTTTTGTAAGATGTTTTCATATAATAGCTGAGCTATGGCATGAATGTAATTATAATTTGTAAAATTAACAAAAATACTGGGTGGGATGAGGACTCGTGTGCAGGTTCCACAGGGGATAGGAAAAGGGCAGGCAGATCCTTGGGATCCAATGAGCAGCCAGGCTAACTTCAGGTTCATTGAGAGACCATGTCTCAAAAAACTAAAGTCGCAGGCCAGGCATGGGGGAGCATGTCTTTAATCCCTACAATCAGGAGATCTCAAGAGTTTGAGGCCAGCCTGGTCTATGTAGCAAAGCTACGCAGTGAGACTGCCAAGTAAATAAACAAATGTGAAAAAATAAGGTGGATATCAACAGAGGAAAATATTCAACCTCTGGTCTCTACATGGATTCAAATTGGTAATCGTACACACACACACACACACACACACACACACACACACACACACACACACAAATGTACTACTTAGGATGACTATTCAAAATAATTTTCAGATGGGTTAGAAGTCTATTTATTTAGATAGGAAGTTTCTTAGCTACATTTATTGTAGAATTCATAAATTAAGGAACATGTCAATCTCTCCATTTTTCTACTCTCTGAATCAACTTCAACTGGTACCTGATGAATGAGGAGTGTTTTGTGAATGCCTGACCCATGAAAGCTAACAAAGGCAAACTCTTATTTTGTATTTATCATTCAACAGTTGAGTTGAATAATTTATCAACCTAAAACTTAAAACAAAAAACACTGTAATAGCACTACATTTTAGTATTACAGTATGCTAGGCCTCTTGTTATAAAGACAAGCAAATCATATGTATTCCGAAATAATAAAATTTCCAAAAAGTAGTTCTCAACACTTGAAAATATTTGAGAACTACTTTTCTAACTCAAACCTATCTTCCAGGGCTTCAAATGTTGCTGCTTTCCAAGAGGCACACAGCTGGCCACCAGCCCAGGCTACCCTCTCATCCCAGCAGCAGATCCAGTGACCACACAGACAACAACTAGTCTGCACAAGGGTTTGCTTTGTTTCTGTTTCTGAGGCAGGGTCTGTGTAGCCCAGGCTGGCCTGAAATTCAGAGATCCCACCGCCTCTGCTTTCCTGAGTGCCGAGACTGAAGGTGAATACTATCATTTCGGCTGAAAGACAAGGATTTGAATTGAATGCTGTCTCAAGAAACCCATTTCTATACATACTTTTCAGGAAAAACTTTTAAGGTAAAAACATTAAATACCAACAAAATTCTAAGTATGATTATCATTTACATTTATTAATTCCTTTTTATACAGAGATTATTATCTAAACTGCTCATGAGACCTGAAAGATATAAAATTTGCTTGTTCTAACTAATGTGACCTCTTATAAAATATGTGAAACTGGAAACTGTGCCACAAGCCTTCACTGTCACCAGACAAGAGCTAGGCAGGAAGATCTTAAGCTCAGAGAATTTTTTTTTTAAGTTTGAAAGCTTCTTGGATAGAACAAAAAAGTTAGAAGCAAGAGCTAGAAACTGAAAAGTGTTGGTGGGAAGGGCACCTGGCTTTGTGGCCTATAATATTTGTAATCTGGGTAAGGAAGATTCCAAGCTTAAGGTTAGCCTAGGCTACATGGTAAGACCTTGTCTCAAGAAACAGCAAAAAAACAAATAAAAGGGCTACCCAGTAGTTCTACAGCAGGCTGGGGAGGTGGCTCAGCAGTTAAGAGCAAGCACTAACTGTTCTTGCAGAGGACTCAGAATCCAGCCTAGCACCCACTCTGTGACTCAGCCATAACTCCAGTGCCCACAGATCACATGGATACCCTGTCGTGACCTTTGCAAGCACCAGGCACACACATACACACACATGCAGCCAAAATTTTCATGCGCGTAAAATAATTTTTAAAAAATTTTAAAGAGCTCTACAAAAGGCCAGGCTCACTTGTCTTGGAAAATCAGGCCTAAGAGGTAGACAAGAAAAGACCCATTTGCTTAGTAAAATAAAATCAGTGTCAGTACTTTGCATTGTCTAAGTACAAAAGGAAGGTGTTGGAAAACTCTAAACTCAGATTTCTGAAGTTAGATTAAGAAAGAAAAAAACGGCCAAGTGGTGGTGGTGCACACCTTTGATTCCAGCACTTGAGAGGCAGAGGCAGGCGGATCTCTGTGAGTTTGAGGCCAGCCTGGTCCACAGAGCAAGTTCCAGAGAAAACTGTCTCAGAAAACCAAAAAGGAGAGGCCATGGGATGGCTCAGTGGGTATGGACATTTTCAGCTACTCCAAAGACCTGAGTTTGATTTCTAGGATCCACATCGTAGGAGAGAACCAGAGTAAATTGTCTTATGACTGTCACACCTCCATGTGCTATGACATACTGTGCACAATAAACAAGTAAATCTTTATTTTTAATTCTTTTTTTTTCCAGTGTGGGGGGGGGTTAGAGACAGGGTTTCCCTGTGAAACAGCTCTGGCTATCCTAGAACTTACTCTGTAGACCAGGCTGGCCTCAAACTCAGAGGCCATGCTGTCCATGCTAGAATTAAAGGTGTGCGCCGCCACCACCGCCGCCACCACCTGCCTATTTTCTAATTCTTAGGGGGAAAAAAAGGGTAGGTGGGCATGGTTCTGTACACCTTTAATCCCAGCACGCGGGAGGCAGAGGCAGGCATATCTCTGAGTTCAAGACTAGCCTGGTCTACAAGAGCTAGTGCCAGGATAGACTCCAAAACAATACTGAGAAACCCTGTCTCGGGGAAAAAAAAAAATCCCAGCACTTGGGAGGCAGAAGCAGGCAGACCTCTGGGAGTTTGAAACCAGCCTATATTGAGTTCCAGGACAGCCAGGGCTACATAGTGACCTTTCTCAAAAAAAAAAAAAAAAAAGAGAGATAAGGACAGAATTAGTTCAAACACAAACCAATACATGTAAAGATGCGACTTATGATGAAGAGAGTACTACAGACCAGCAGAGAATTCATATTCTCCTGGAAAAAAATAATGCCAGAGGTCACTGAAACCCTTATGAGAAAAAAAAAATGTAATGGAATCCCTTCCTAACATCAAATACACACAAATTCTACAAGAGACTAAAGTTTTGGAAATGCAAAGGGCATCTAGTAGGAAACAGGAAGCTATTTTCATAAGCTTCTGGTAGGTAAGCTTTAAGTCACTGCAAGCTGAACACCAAGTTGAAAGACTTCCAGCCAGCCTTACACTGGCTCTAATCTACTCTATCATCACCTATGACCTTGAAAATCTTTCCATCTCCATTTGCCTTTTTAAAAAAAAGGAATTATTCCATGATGTGTTTTACTGATAACATGTAAAACTGTTTTTCCAAGTAGCATGTGGGATTTGTAAAGTGGAATTCTAACTAGGTCTGTTGGGCAGGGTGTGCTGCTTACTGAAAAATCCTCACAAACTGCCTTTGCTGAATGAGCTAAGTGGGTGGACAGCATTCCCAGTGCTGATACCTAAGAGAATGCAGAAAAGGAGAAGAAGATAAATGTTTCCCAGTCTCCCAGACTGCAGAGTATAAATAACGGAACATGCTGACAGTGTTTAAGGCTGACCTTGATAGAACAGTTTATTTCAAATGCTCCTAGATGTAAAGTGCACTCACTGGGGTAAACTGACCTTGCTGGGCATCTGCTTGGTCATGCCATTTCTCTAATAAAACTGATAACAGCAGACATAGCCTGGAAATATCAGTAGGACAGGAATCAAAGGATTTAAGTGTATCTATCCACATGTTCCTGACAAGTGAAATTCCATCACTGTAGACAGGGATAAATTGTGGCTGCTTGCCTGAGCAGCTAGGGGAATGAGAATATTAAGAACAGGATGTTCCAGTAAGACGTTTTTTATAGCCATCAGCCAAGTCATCTCTGTACCATTTTCCATAACACTACCAAACATACTCAACATTTCATTAGTTTCTCAAAATGACATTTTATGATGACGCTCACACCTAATAGTCAAACCCTTATTAAAATAGTCATAACTAGTTGTACTAAAATGATAATTGTCAACAGCAAAGGCTTGATAAAAATACATCAAACAATAATAAAAATACTAGTGCAGGGGATATTAACCTAGGTCCACAGATAGGACTCAGGGATTGCTGAATCTCCTGAAATAACATACAAAGTGTACGTGGCATGACTGGAAGAGGGTCTTGCAGCATACAGAAGATTTTTAGGGCAGTCCATGGTCACAAGTTTCAGAAGCCTTAAATTAGGTGACCCTCCAGATACCTCAAATTTATGACCCATGGAATCTTGGTTTCATTTTAGAAAGAGGATCTAGAACATACACACCAAAACTAGACTATGCTTCCTTCTAATTAATTGTACTTAGTCTTGATTCAAATTCAATAAAAGTCAATCTTACTTTCAAATAAAATGTTTAAGGAATGAAGGTATAGTTCTGTGGTCTAGCACATACCTAGCACGTGAAAGACCTTGGGCTCAATCCTCAACATCCTTTCCAGTCCATGGCATTTAAGCAACTAAATATTCAATATCAGTCAGGTGTGAGAGCCACGCCTTTAATCCCAGAACTCTGGAGGTAGAAGCAGGAGGATCTCTGTGAGTTCAAGGCCAGCCTGGTCTACTTAGGAAGTTATAGGACAGACAATGTAGTGAGACCCTGTCTCCAAATAATAATAATAATAATACCAGGGAACAAAACAGGTGGCTCAACAGTTACGAGCACCTGGGCTGACTCCAGCTCCCAGTGCCATACTGTGTGGCTCACAACCACCTGTGACACCAGCTCTTAGGGATCTGACCTCTTCTGGTCTCCGTAGGTACTCCACACATATGGTACACTCACACAGGAAACAAACACACATACTTAAAAACGAAACTGAATTTTTAAAACTACAGTAACAGCCATTTATGGTAGCCAATGTATTTAATCACAAATACAGATGTATCCAGGCCAGCCACAGATACATAATGGGACTCTGTCTACAAAATAAAATAAAGTTTCAATACCATCCTGCACTTCAAATCTCCTCTACTTTTCCTCAGTTTATCTTCCTGTGCTTTAAGCTTCTCTGCACTCTCAAATTTTGACTATACAGTAGTAGTTTATTCCTCAGTAAGATAATTTTTTTAGGGTTTCCCCACAAGGTCCTAAGCACATTTTCTAATCAACTGGAGACAAGATTTGACTCCCACCACTAATTAATTTGGGGCTGTTAATTTAAGTTCATCAATCCTGGAGCTCTTGAAAACAAAACCAGTTTATCCACACCCCTACCTCATAAATTTGTAAGTTTTTTTAAAAAGACACAAAACTTACTAATGAGAACTGTAACTCACCAACAACTACACATAAGAAACTACAGTTCTGCTGACTGGCGAGTAATTTGCAAGGGTAGATCAGTTTAGCTACATAAAAGAAATATCCACCTGCACGTACTAGCACTAATCAGGGCGTGAAATTAAACTTCTTATTCGAAAAGAAATAGCTGCTTCAAGGCTGTGATTTAGTCAGGGAAGCAAATATTAAGTCATCCTCTTCTCTTTGATGTTCATAGCATTACTAATAGAAGAAGCAAAGAAGGAGAGCCAATCAGCTGACTTCTATAAAGTGAAAATATCCCAGTGACATGACAAATTTTCCACTTGCTTAATTGCACATATGTAACCCAACCAAGCTGTTACAAAGTGCAGAGATCACTTACATACTTGTAAAACCCAAACTGACAACTGTGGATACCTAGCCAAACTAGTCAAAACAGGGACCACAGTACAAAGAATTCAACAAATATTAAGTGCTATAATAAGTTTTAATATAACCTATTACCGTTTTCATTACAACACAGTCCATTTTGGATTAGATGGACTAACTCAGTAATTTAGCCAGTTGTTAAAATGATCTCAGTATTTGTCAAAATCTACTAATACAAACTTCTACGTATTTTAATAGACTGCAGTCCTATTATTCTGGTAGAGTTAGGGAAGGGGGAAAACCAAAATAACATACTATAAGCAAAGTATTGAGTTAACACAGCTATAGAAGCCACAGAGATTCTTAAGGGTGTAGTCCCTAACCAGCAACATCACCAGAAAACAGTGGGACATGCACATGGTTGAAATGAACAAGTCCAGGAGACACCCACAACTATCCAGGCAATAGTAATGTACTCCTTCTTTAAGGAGCCTACGTAATGCTTTCTTTTCTGTTTTTGTTATTGCTTATGAGACAAGACTCACTAAGACTGAAACTCCAACTGGTCTTGAATTTGCATCCTCCTGCCTCAGCTTCCAGAGTGTTATGATTATAAGCATGCCACCACACCTGCCTTCCTAATGTCTTCATTAAAGATGGAGATCTAGGGGCTGATGAGATGGCTCAACAGGTGAAGGTGCCTGCCACAAACCCTGACCACCTGAGTCTCATCTCACAGTTCCCCAGGGTAGAAAGAACATGTATGCACACATGCACATACACACAATAAACGCAATTTTAAAATCTTGCTGAGAGTAATTGCTCATAGTGCAATCCCAGGGTGGAGGAGGAGGAGGCAGGGATGTCCCCTACACATTCCAGAGCAGCCAGGGCTATATAGTAACTTTCTCTCTTAAATGAATGATAATAAACAATTACCAAGCATTTGCTGGGCATAGTGATTAATGCCTATCATCCTAGCTGAGGCAGGAAAATAGTTTGATTTCAAGGCCAACCTGGGCTGCAAACTGGGTTCCAGCTTGACTACAGAGTATGACTCTATCTTAAAAAAAAAATCAAGCAGTAACACGTCAATCATGATACAAAAATTAAGGCTGTCACACTGGCTCTGGAGGTAAAAGCACTGGCTAGGCAGGCCTGACCACCTGAGTTCCATCCCTGGAAGCCACAATAAGATGGAAAAAGAAATAGTGTCACACAATTGTCCTCTGACTTTCATACATGCACTGGCACCCACACACCATTCCATAATAAATGTGGGCTGGAAGGATGGCTCAGTGGTTAAAGCAACAATTGCTCTTCCAAAGGACCCAGGTTTCATTCGAATCACCCACACATGGCAGCTCACAACTTTAAATTTAAGTTGCTCTCTTCTAGCCTCTGAACAACACAGACATACATATATGCAAGCAAAAAACTCAGATGTAAATTGAGTTCTTAACTGGTCTAAATAATAAAAATCTGGAGTCAGATATTGAGGAACATGCTGAGAGATTAGAGAGAAGTAGCAAGCCAAAGCCACCTTTACCTCATGGCAGGAGCATGGGACTTTTAATCCCAGGATCATGGGTTCATGCCCAGGCTGGGCATCCCATGTAGATGGAAGTTTCTGTTCCCCCGGTCCTGCAACCGTTCAGTCCCAAATAAACACAGAGGCTTATAATAATTACAAACTCTTTGGCTTATTTCTAATAACTCTTATAACTTAAATTAGCCCATAATTCTTAGCTTTGTTTAGTCACGTGGCTTGGTACCTTTTCTCAGTGAGGCATTCTCATCTTGCTTCCTCTACATCTGGCTGGAGACTCACTCTCTGCCTTCCTCTTCCCAGAATTCTCCTAGTCTGGTAGCCCGACCTATACTTCCTGCCCGGCTACTAGCCAATCAGCATTTTATTAAATCAATTCTAGTGACAAAATTACTCCACATCATTCATACACATTTTTAAGTTCCAAAACCAGTAATAGAAAACATCTAAATTAAATCAATTGGTCTGAGTTGCAAAAACAAGAAAAATGAAGATTATAAAGTCCACACAATGTCATCCCAAAAAATGAAGGCACTATTTCAAAGTCAAGGATTTAAAAAAAAAGATTTAGAACTATGGATACTAAGACCACTGAGTAAAACAAATTTGGAAAACTAAATATTTATACTGTCTCCAAGTTCAATGTGTTGAACACTTGCTAGGTACAGATATACTGTCAAGCAGATGAGACCACTATTTATTTATTTGTTTGTTTGTTTATTATTGAGACCAGCACACTAGACTGTGTTAGGTGCCATGTGATCAGATGGAGGTATGCAAGATGGATCAGTGGGTGAAAGCACCTGATAAGCTAACCTGACCTGAGTTCCATCCCAGGAACCCACCCACATTTAAAAGAAGCTTGACATAATGGCGTGTTCCTAGCCAACCTGGAATAGGGAAGCACAGCAGAGGAAACTTCAAGAGAGACTGCCCGAATGAGGCAGGAGACAATAAAAGTAGTCCTCTGGTCTCCACATACGACATGAAAGATGCACTCAAAGACACACACATATACGCACACTTGTACAACAGTTATCTTTTTTTTTTTAGTTAAGAAAGATCAACAGGGGCTGGAGACATGGCTCAGAGGTTAAGAGCACAGGCTGCTCTTCCAGAGGTCCTGAGTTCAATTCCCAGCAACCACATGGTGGCTCACAACCATCTATAATGAGATCTGGTGCCCTCTTCTGGTGTGCAGGCAGATATGCAGGCAGAACACTGTATACATAATAAAAAAATCTTTAAAAAAAAAAAAAGCCGGGCAGTGGTGGCGCACGCCTTTAATCCCAGCACTCAGGAGGCAGAGGCAGGCGGATCTCTGTGAGTTCGAGACCAGCCTGGTCACAAAGCTACACAAAAAGAAAAAAAAAAAGAAAAGAAAAAGAAAAAGGTCAACAGCACCTACTTGTAATCCCAGGACTGAGAAGGTAGAGGCAGGAGGATCGGGAGTTCAAAGTTAGCTCAACTATACATGGGAAAACTCAGGCCTTTTAGCTGAGAGTCGGAGACTGACTGGCTCAACAACAAAAGACCAGGAGGTTCAGCTTACCTAGACCAGCAAAATAACAAAGTCCCATTCTAACCCTATAAGAAAACTAACTTTGAAACAAATAATCTTTCCTCTACTATGTTTATGCTTCCCTCAGCATTATTTTGGGGAGGGGTCCTATAAAAACCAGTCTTTCATGCTCGGTTCATCAGAACACTCATTCTCCTGAGTGTCCAATTCCAGAACCACAAATGAGAGCCAATTAAGATTTTAAAGCTAGAGCCAGAGAGACAGCTCAACCGTTCAGAGTTCTTTTGTTCTTCCAAAGAGCCTGAGTTTGGTTCCCTGCACCCATGCAGAGCATCTCACAGCCACCTCTAATCCCAGGACTATCTTCTAGCCCCCACAAGCACCTCACACAGGCACACACTCTCATAAACACACATACACATAGTGCAAGCAAGTTTTACTTTTAATTATATGTATATGTCTATCTGGGGGTAAATATAAGTGCACATGCACAGCTCCAAAGGTCTTGGAGCTGGAGTTACACACATTTGAGTCACCAGATACAGGTGCTAGTAAATGAACTCAGGTCCTCTGCAAGAGAAGCATGTTTGTTGCCTTAACTGCTGAACCATCACCCCAGCCCCCAAAATGAATCTTTAAAAAAAATCTTTAGCCGGGCGGTGGTGGCGCACGCCTTTAATCCCAGCACTCGGGAGGCAGAGGCAGGTGGATCTCTGTGAGTTCGAGGCCGGGCTGGACCGACAGCCTCCAAAACAATACAGAGAAAACCTGTCTCGTAAAAACCAAAAAAAAAAAAAAAACTTTAAAGTATGGGCTGGAATGTAGTTCAGTGGTGACACCTTTACAATGGAAAAGCAAGGCAAACAAAGTCCTGATAAAAAGGTCACTTAACATTACCAATGACAACATGCCGCTTTGGTATAGCATACAAAGAAACTACAATCAACATCCCTGATAAAAATTCTTAAACAAAATCTATCATGGAGAACCAGACAGTCCGGATATGGGGCATTCTGTGAAATTACTCCTGAACTCTACAAGAAAGCTGAAATCACAGAAGCAAAGGGTGATGGTCCACACCTGTAATCCTGGCAACTCAGACCAAAGCTACACAGGAGGACTTCCAGGATCGGTCCAGAATACGACTAGCTCCAAAACACAGAAAAAGAAAATGTTAATTTTATAAGTAAACCATGTTGAGGGACTACTATAAATTGACAGAAATTAAAGAGACACAGCATGCATGATTTACTCCTATGTTTATTTGGTGTTTTGTGTTGAGTTTTTGAGACAGGTGATCATCTATCCCAGGAGACTAAACTCAATATGCAGATCTCTAAATACTGAAGGATGACTTTGATTCTTATATTCCTGCCTCCACCTGCCCATTTTTTGTAGTGTAGGACACTAGATCTAGGGCTTCCTGCATGCTAACTAGCCAAGAGCCACATCTCCAGCTCTCTTTCCTGAATGTTTTTTAACATAACTCAGAAAGAGAGAATATACATAGCATGTAGAAAGGCCTGAGTCTGGCCCTGTCCCTCACTGGCCCTGGGATAGCTGGCCCTGCCCCCCTCCCTAGACACTGCAGCATGAGAGATGGCCCCACCCTTCACCACATAGCAATAGAACATTGACTAAGACACTCTGTCTCAAAAAAGAAAGAAAGAAGGAAGGAAGGAAGGAAGGAAGGAAAGAAAGAAAGAAAGAAAGAAAGAAAGAAAGAAAGAAAGAAAGAAAGAAAGATAGAAAGAAAGAAAGAAAGACAAGCAAAACCAGAAGTGAAATGTCATACTTGAAACTTACAAATGATTTACAAAGAAAGGTATAGCCACACATACAGAAAAGTCAGACACAGTAGAATGTTAACAATGGACCAGGTCAGGTGAGGGATGTGGTTTATCATTGTACTTTTCCCAGATGTTTTATGTAGATTGTTTTTAAATATTAGGGCTAAATTGGGGGTAGTGGTGCTCACCTTTAATATCAGCATTTGGGACAGAGGCAGGTAGATTATCTACGAGTTTGAAGCCAGACTGACCTACATGGTGGTTCCAGGCAGGCCAAGAATAAATAGTGAGACCTCATCTCAAAAAAAAAAAATGGGGACAACAGACCTTGGCCAGAGACCCACTTCCCCATCAGCCTGGGACCAGGCAGCTGTAAGACAATGTTTACTAAAAACATGTTTACCAAAAACAATACAATGCCCGGGGCAATAGGTTCCTGAAAAGGGCTTGCCGACAGGAACAACCTGACCTTGACCTTTTCCAAAGACTAACCGCCTCTTTCTAGCCACCCACCTCCGCCTCTGGTGTCAGGGTATATAATAACCAGCCTGGGGAGGAATAAAGGAGAGCCTTCTTGAGGAGCCTTCTGGTCTCTGTGTCATCAATCCCGACACCCTCCGCACATTCTCTGATACAGGCTGCACAGCAGGCATGGCAAAAAAAAAAAAAAAAAAAGCTGACCAACTAGGATTAAGAGAACCCAGTCAATGTAGTATTTGCCTTGCAAGCATGAGAATCTAAATTTGATCTCTAGAATCCACATAAAAAAGCTGGCAAGGTGGAAAGGCCTGTGCTTCCTATCAAAGGAGGTGAAGATATACAGACCTCTATATTTCTGTATGCTTAAGGAGCTCCAGCCCAGCCTGAAAGGGGCTGGAGGTGGACAGCACCTGAGGACGGTGCCAGAGGTTGAAGGTCTTTGTCCTTGCACACATGCATGCATGCACGTTCATTTAGACACAGACACACTAGTACTATTCACATACCTCTTCAAAAACTGTTTTTCTATAATAGGCCAAAAAATACCATCAATAGAGCTAGGGAGAGAGAGCTCACTGGGTAAAGCACTTACCATGCAAGCATGAGGACCTGAGTTCAGATCTCTAAGACCTATGTAAACCCAGATGCAGAAACACATTTGTAATCCCAGTGCTCCTACATCAAGATGGCAAGTGGAGATGGAGAATTTCAAAGGCCAGCAGCTAGCGTGGTCTGAGCAGCAGCTAACAAGAGCCTCTGGCTCAAACAAAATGAGAAATAAGGACCAACATCAGAGGTTGTCCTCTGACCCCAAACACATACCATGGCACTTGTATTCACACAAATATGTACAGACAGTAAAACACTTATAATAATACAAAGGGGAAAGGATATATGTAATCCAATGTTTGGAAGGCTAAGGCAGAAAAGATCTTGAATTTAAAGCCCGCTGGGCTATATACAACATACCAAGTTCAAAGCCAGCCTAGGCTGTCTCCAAAAAAACAAAAGGATGAAAAAAGAAACAATAATGCAAATGCTCTCTGAAGCTTTAGTGGAGAGCTAAGTTCCCTGCAAACTGTAAATGCTGCTAAACGTAAAAAAGCCAGGCATGGTATCACATGCCTGTAGCTTCAGCGTTTGGAAGGCAGAGACAGGAAGACCAGGGACAAGAACAGCTTAACCACTCAAGTCTACTACTGGTCTACATGAACGCCTAACTTAAAACAATGGGGGAGGGGCTGTTAATATCGTGTCTGCCTTTATGAGAAACATTAGATGCTTATAGTCCTTTATAGTTTCCAAAATACTTTCATATTTAAATTTTCCCTTTATCCTCATTAAAGCTCTTTGACACAAAAGTAATGATACCAGTGCTTTCCAGATAAGGAAATAAGATTCAAAGCAGTTAAGCAACTTATTCAATGTCTACTGATGTCTAGAAAGTAGAAGCTGGAAACTAGGTCTTGTTTTCACTATAGCACAATGTAAAACTGACATTATAGTCTAAACTAGCCCAGTCACAGGTATTTCAAAGAAAGCATGAACAACACAAGTAATACTTCTGTATCATCTGTTACTACTGACAGGTCCACTCAACACAGATGTCACTGTGTGGAGCTTTGATATTTTTCTTAAATACCTTTGAAAACAAGGATCAAAAAATATGAACTCTTATAAAAGGGGCTTTATTGTATTTTTATGGCTTATTACATACCTTGTAACAGTCATTTTGTTAAATGTGAATGTCAGTTTGATTTTCGGTCCCTTTTTTCCTGGCTATTTACAAGCTTTGTAAGAATCGTTCTTTAATTAAGTCTAAACATAGTTTTATATAAATGGATTCCTGGAAATAAAACGTTCAGACTTAAGAAATGATTGTTACAGAGACTGTAACAGGCCGTAAAAAAAACGAATGCCACTTTAAACAAAGATTTCTCATTTTAATTAAAAAGATAATCATCAGAACATTCCTACACTTAACAGAACCATTTAAAGAAGCTTCTTTGAGGAAAAAAATGTGTCTTATTCCAGCTTCTGCCGTATAATCTATAATATATCTGGATCCACATTTCAGTGACTTGACAGGATTCTAAAGTACTGGACCTACAGTTTAAAGACACACTGAAGGACAGCAAGTCTGAGGGCTAGAGAGTTAGCTTAGTGCTGGAGCACAAGCATGCCTAACGAGCACAGCTCTGGCTTCTCAACCCAACCGTGAACAGAAAAGACCAGCGGGAAAAAACAAGGGAGCCTCCTTCCTATCACTGCTAGGTCTTTCTAAATATGAATAACTGTCAAAAGATTGTGAATGTTTTCTCCATGAGGTACAGTAAAGAACACCTAATACAAAGTTGGGCGTGGTAACACACGCCTTTAATCCCAGCACTCAGGAGGTAGAGGCAGATGGATCTCTCTGAGTTCAAGGCCAGCCTGGTCTACAGAGTGAGTTCCAGGAGACCCTCCAAAGCCACAGAGAAATCCTATCTTGAAAAACAAAACAAAACAAAAACCACATTTATTAGACTTAACATAGTCTAAGGTGATACACAAAAATCTACATAAAGTTTCTACTCTGAAACCCCAACAGAAGTTAAATCTTCCTCTCCCTCCTTGCCCCACCCCCACACCCATTGTTGTTGTTGAGACAGGATCTCACTTTGTAGCTCTGCATGGCCTGGAACTTGCTACATAGATGCTTCTGTCTCCTGGGCACTGGGATTAAAAGTGTGCACCATCATACCCTGTGCATTGTGATTTTTTAAATCCCATTCCTGGAAATAAATGGCTGAAGGTTAAAAAAAAAAAAGAAAGAAAGAAAAAAGCTGTTAGAGACTGAATTTGAAGAGGCAAGATTCTTTTCAATTGATTCATTTGACTTTTAAATTGTCTGTTTTTAACTCAAATTGTGCCAAATTTGCTACAGTTGGACAACATTCTAAGAGAGTAAAAAGGAGCTCATAATTAACTGTCATTATAATTAACTCCAATTTGAAAGATACACCAAATGTTCTACTTAAGTCACCTTTCCTAAATTACACAAAAACTAAGCCTGAATACCACCACCTGACAATCTTTCTACAGCAATGTATTACTGAAAGCTGCTTCAAAGTGATTTATATTCTCCCACAGAAACAAGTTATAATGAGGAGGCTATTTCCTAACAGACTTTGTGGCAAAGAAAGAACTGGCATAAGGAACACCATCAAAACAGACTCTGTTACTGTAAAACTCTGCAATCATTAAAAAAGGAAATTATACTCCAGCTTCATAAAATGGGAGCGACATACCAATGATCAGGAAGCATGCACTTAGACTATACAAAGCATAGTTCTTCCATATTCACTCAGTAAACAAGCTTAACCTCAATCTAATACCAACCAAAATAAACACTGAGCATTTAATTACCAATCAGTTAGTTTTGCTTTCTATCATAGAAACTGCTGCTTGGAATGAGTTACACAAAAGGAAGATGAGGTAGAAGCCAAGTAAGTCTATTGCTCACAAGAAAGGCTACCATGACTTTCTGAGTCAGCTCCCCAAATAAGCAAGTTTTTCAAGGTAGTAGATACTGACCATCTTGTTCAAGATCACCATTGTAAAATGGGCATGGAAACAAATGTCTGATCTCAACACTCAACAATGAGGAGCTAAAAGCCAACCTCATCACCTATGGAAACCCAAAATAAATACATATAGAGCCACAAATACTCAAACTAAGAACAAAAGGCACTACTAAAAAACTTAAGTGACAGACAGGCAGTGGTGGCACATGCCTTTAATCCCAGCATTCTCAAGGCAGAGAGGCAGGTGGACCTCTGTGAGTTCAAGGGCAGCCTGGTCTAGAAAGCTACACAGAGAAACCCTGTCTCAAAAAATTTAAAAGAAAAACAAAACCCTTAAGTGGCTCTCATCTTCCATGTCATGGCTTTCTGTATTGAAACGTCATATGCAAGTATCAAGTTTACCTTATACATTCTTGAAAGATCATGAACAGTCAATAACATAAACTCTTTAAAGATATTTGTATGCTAGGTGTGGTAACACATGCCTGTAATCCCACCATCTGGGAGGCTGAGATAGAAGGATAGTGAGCTTAAGGACAGCCTGAGCTACTACCAAAACTATTTCTCAAATTACAATAGCAAAATTGCACAAAGTCTATGGACACAGTGATGTACAACCTTTCTACTTTAAACCCAGCACTCCAGAGGCAGGAGCAGGGGAATCTCTGTGAATTCAAGATCAGCCTGATCTACACAGGGAATTCTAGGATAGCAAGAACTATAGAGAAACCTTGTCTCAAAAGTGTGTGTGTGTGTGTGTGTGTGTGTGTGTGTGTGTGTGTGTGTGTGTTGTATTTCATGCATTATAAAACTCAACAGGATTAAGATCTCTGCGTGGTGATACATGCCTATAATCTCAATACTTTAAAGGGAGAAGAAAGACGGACCAGGAGTTCATCGTCATCCCCAGCTACACATCATGTTTGGTTACACTTCAAGTTTAAGGCCAGCTTGAGCTACAGGAGATGTTATCTCAAAAACAAAAGAAAGAAAGAAATAGAAAAACAAATCTCAGTTCTGGGCATGTGAGGGTGGGGGCCTAAGGAAAGCTGGAGCTGCTGGTGGGGGATTAAGTGAGGTCTCAGGAGAAGACGGGGCTTGGCAGATGTGGTCATGACAGACAACAGGTACTTTGAGGGACTAAGAATTGTTTCCTCATCTTCTCTAAAAGACAAATGTAGACATTAGCAGGAGATTAGGAATGGGCTATTCTGCCAGTATAACTTCTAGGCTCTGTATCTTCTAGTGGAAAATACATCCATGGGCAGGAACAGTAAGCTAATGTTCTGTAACATTAGAGTAATGTTTGAAGCTTTAGCACACTGATCATGTCATTGGAACCAAGTTTTCCTTGTTCAATTTGTTTGTTTTCTTTGGAAGGAGGTGTGCGGTGGTTTTGGTTTGGGTTGTGCTTTGAAATGGGGTCTCATATAGTATAGGCTGGCACACTGGAATCACTATGTAGCCAAGGTTAGCCTTGAACTCTTGGTCTTCCTGCCAAATGCTAGGATTGCAGAGTATCAAGTGCTGGAATTACAGGCATATACCACTAAACCAGACTCTTTGCTTTTTTAAGATAGTCTTAGGCTGAAGAGATGGCTCAGTAGTTATGAGCACTTGCTAAACAACCTAGAAAACCTGGGCTAGGATCATCTCTACGCTCACATAACAAGCTGGAAGTGGTCTCATAGGAGTCTATAGCCCTAGTGCTGTGCAGGGTGTGTAGACAGGATTGCTGGAGCTTGCTAGCTATCAGCATGGGCAAAAAAGTGAGATTTCAAATTAAAAGAATAAGACAGTGGTAGAGGAGAATAACTGACACCCTTCTGCAATTGCTATGTGTGTACCCACACATCCACATTTCCATACAATGGGGTGGGGCGTGCACACAAACACACATGCAGACTTCATTCTTTAGCCTAGACTGGGAGATTAATTAGTATCACACACTGGTCTTCAATCTGCAACAACTCACTTGTCTGAGCATCTTGAATGCTAGGATTACAGGTGCAAACACCATACCCAGCTTAGCTTATACTTTCAAAAGTAATACAGTCATGTCAAAGAAAAGCTAAGGAACCTGATCCAGACTGAAAGAGACTAAAGAGTCAGAACTTTACTCAATGTGCAGAGTTGGTCTTTCTTTGATAAGAGGATAGGGAATGGGTTTCACTTTGTAGCTCAGAATGGTCTAAAACCTACTATATATAGCCCAAAATGACCTCTGACCTCAAACTTGCAGTCCTCCCGTTTAGCCTCCTGAGTCTAGATTAAAAGGTGTGCACTGAGATGGCTCAGTGGTGAAGAGCACTGACTGTTCTTCCAGAGGACCCGGGTTCAATTCCCAGTACCCACATGGCATCTCACAACTGTTTGTAACTAGTTCAAGGGAATCTGATACCTTCACTCCAATGCACATAAAACTAAGGTTAAAATAATTTTTTAAAAGGTGTGCACTATTAAGCCAGATGTCCCATCACTCAGGATTAAAGTGGCAGAGGCAGGGAGATTCTGAGTTTGTGGCCAGCCTGGTCTACAGAGTGAGTTCCAGGATAGCTAGGGCTACACAAGGAAACCCTGGATTGAAAACAAAACTTGTGCACTATCATTCCTGGTTGGATTGGAATTTTTTGTTACAAAGCCCATTACTGGAATGGGCAGAGTTTGAATGAGGTCTAAAGACCAAATCTGTATCTGTACTGCATCATGTTCATTTCAACTTCCACATATGTATGTATGTATGTATGTATGTATATGTGTGTGCCATGGCTTCTGTGGGTTTCAGAACACAATTCTTGGGAGTCACTCCTTACCCTCCATCTTGCTCAAGTCAGAGTCTCTTTTGTTGTTTACTGCTGGGAACACCAGTATCTTAGGGTTTCTACTGCAGTGAAGAGATACCATGACCATGGCAATTCTTACAAAGGAAAAACATTTAATTGGATGGCTTACAATTTCAGAAGTAGGAAACATGGTGGCATGCAGGCAGATACATGGTGCTGGAGCAGGAACTAAGAGTTCTACATCTTGACAGCCGGACAACAGGAAGTGGTCTGAAACACTAGGCATGACTTGAGCATATATGAAACCTCAAAGACATCCTCCACAAGGACACACGTCCTCCAACAAGACCATACCTACTCCAACAAAGCCACACCTAATAGTGCCACTCCCTTTGGGGGTCATTTTCTTTCAAAACACTATAACCAGACTGGCAACTTCATCTCCCTATACGACATCCTGGGATTACACACACTCATGCTATTGCATCTAGCTTTTATGTGGCTTCTGAACCCAAAGTCAGATAGTCAGGCTTGTCTGGCTAGCCTTTTATCCACCAAGCTATCTCCCCAGCTCAATTTCCAAATTTTGATGTTTAGAGTAATACAGTATTTTTACTTGTAGAAAATGCATAATACAGTGTTTAGTGATCATAAAAAAAAACAATATGCTCTCCATGTTTCAGAAGAAATGACATGTATCTGAGACTCACTCAAAATGTTAACTGAAGCTAAGTGTAGTGGTACACACATGTAATTCTACTACTTAAAAGGCTAAGGTAGGAAGGTGGTGAGTTCCAGACTACCCTAGGCAACAAAGGACAAACATGCATACTAATTAAGGTAACTATCTTCTATTGGAAAAGATTGTGTTAGTTTTCTTTCTCTTTCTCTCTCTCTCTTTTTTTTTTTTTTTTTTTTTTTTTTTTGGTTTTACGAGACAGGGTTTCTCTGTATTGTTTTGGAGGCTGTCGGTCCAGCCTGGCCTTGAACTCACAGAGAT
This sequence comes from Mesocricetus auratus, assembly GCF_017639785.1. Taxonomy (NCBI): domain Eukaryota; kingdom Metazoa; phylum Chordata; class Mammalia; order Rodentia; family Cricetidae; genus Mesocricetus; species Mesocricetus auratus. The sequence continues at coordinate 16,159,569 of NW_024429182.1, forward strand.
CCACCTGCCTCTGCCTCCCGAGTGCTGGGATTAAAGGCGTGCGCCACCACCACCCAGCAAGATTGTGTTAGTTTTCTATGGCTGATAAAGTAAACACCACATACTTAGTAGCTCACTTCTGTAAGTAGACATCTGAAATGGGTCTGACTAGCCGGAAAGGAAGGTATTCCTGGAGCGGTACCCGATTCCATTCCAGAGGCTTTCACTTGCCTGAATTCCAGCTTCTAAACCTCATATGCTCTGGCTCCAGACTCTCTCCCTCATCTTCTACATCAACAAGAGATGCTCACATAGCACCACCCTAAATCTCTTCTGTCTGCCTCATACACTTTTTAATTCTTTTTTTATTGCTAGTGCTTGTGTGTGAGCATGTATGTGTGGGCACTCACAAGCTGGTGCACACGTGGAGGTCAGAAGTCAGTTCTCTTGCTAAGGCAGGGTTTTTCATGTCTGCCAGGCTCAGTACGCCCATCTCACCATGAGTGCTGCCATTACAATGGGACACTACACCTAGGGTTTTAACATGGGCTCCAGGGATGGAAGACTGAACTTGCATATCAAGTGCTTTTTACCCACTGAGGTTCCCGTGTATGTATCTGGGAACCCTTGTGAATGAATGAAATCTAACCCAGAGAGTCTAGGACAAACCCCTACCTAAAAGTCAAATGATTAGTAACCTAAATAAAATTTTAAAAAGGAAAAAGAAGAATTGGTTATGTTTGCCTGCTTCAGTGTGAATGAAAATGAACATTGCACTATCTAATTTTTAAAATGTCTACATTTTCCTTTATTCTGTGGTTATATCCTTCATATTTGGGAGAAGGGCCATTAAGGTATTTTCTTTTTAAGATGATAGAGCTAATAGTGGTCATTCTTTTACTTACTGTTCAGTTATTTGCTTTACTCCTGGGGACTGAACCTTAGGTATCACTCATACAAGGCAAGTGCTGTATTGCCCAGTCCTCATTTTTTTTACACATTAGTATGCACAAAGAGAAAAACTGCTGCCCCTGTAAACTCTGTAGGTAGTACAAAAATCTTCTAATGTTTTTTATTGATCCCTCATATGGAAACATCAGAAAACAAAACATTGTGTTCCTTAAAAATACCAAAAATATGATAAAGAATTTGTGTTTTGCAAAAACACAACAAATCAGTAAAGGCAAACAATCCAACAGGGAAAAAAGTCCAAGACTTAGATACTTCCTTAAAGAAGCCTAAACAGCCAATGAACCTGGAAAGGTGCTTATTTACATTACTCCATAAGGAAGGGAAAATTAAAGCAGTACAATAGTATCATTCATCCACTAAACTAGCTATAATGAAAAACACTGACCAGGTGGTAGTGGCACACACCTTTAATCCCACCACTTCGGAGGCAGAGGCATGGATCTCTACAGAGCAGAGCAGGCTCCAGGACAGCCAGAGCTACACAGAGAAACCCTGCCTGGTCAGGGGAGGGGGGGTGAGGGTGAACTCCACTATGTCACAGTGATTATTCCAAGAACCTGCACCAACTGAAAACACTGAGAAAGAAAATGGGATATAGATCCCAGGCCTGGGGTTAAACACCTGTAATCTAGGCATCCAAACTGAAAGCAAGTAGAAAATTCAAGACCAGCCTTGGCTACATAGTGAGTTCTAGGCTAGCCTGGATCACATACCAAGGCAGTCTGCCCAGGCATGGTGGCCAAAAGCCTTTAATCCCAGTACTCAGAAGGCAGAGGAAGTTAAATCTCTGTCAATTAAAGCCAACCAAGGCTACATCGTGAAACACAGTCTTTCAAAAAAAGAAAACAAGAACAAAAACAAAAGCATAAGCTCAGAAAGAGAAAGGAAACAAGCATGTTCTCAAGTAAAATTTTTATTGAGCCGGGCAGTGGTGGCGCACACCTTTAGTCTCAGCACCCAGGAGGCAGAGACAGGTGAATCTCTGTGGGTTCAAGGAGTTCCAGGACAGCCAGGGCTACACAAAGAAACCCTGTCTCCAAAAACTGGGAAAAGAAAATAGATTCTTCTTTCATACAATACATCCGGACAAGTTTCCCCTCCCTTCATCCTCCCAACTCTCCTCCAGATCCACTCCCTCTGTTTCCTCTTCAAAAGAGCAGTCCTCCAAGAGCAGTCAAACAGGACAAAAGAAGACACAGCCCTCACATCAAATCTAGACAAGGCAACCCAATAGGAGGAAGACTGTCCCAAGAGCAGGCAAAAGAGTCAGAGATACACATATTCCCACTGTTAGGAGTCCCACAAAAACACCAAGCTAACAGCCATAACATATATGCAGAAAAAAATCAATGAAATGCTTCCTAATGATATTCTGCTATATTCATAAAATTATTTTTTAAAGGGAGAGAGAGCAAGAGAGAAGCTAAGGGATATGGCTTGGTGGTAGAACATTTGTCTAATATATACAAATTCCTAAATCTGAATGTGATCCTTGATCCTCTGAGCCTGCACGCACATGCAGAGAAGGGGGGGAGGAGGATGGGGGCCAAGCAGCAGGAGGTACACGCCCACAATCTCGGGACTTTTGAAGGGGACACAGGGGGATCAGGAGTTCACGGACAGCCAGGTGGAGGTAGCACATGCCTTCAATTCCAGTACTTGAAAGGTAGAGGCAGGCAGTTCTCTGTGAGTTCAAAGCTAGCCTGGTCTACAGAGTGAGTTCCAGGACAACCAGGGCTGTTACACAGAGAAACCCTGTCTGGAACTCCCCCCCAAAAAATGAGTTCAAGAACATTCTCAATCATAAATTGAGTTTGAGGCTAGCCTGGGTTACACACACCTTTAAAAAGAAGAAAGACGAGGAGGAGAAGAAGGAGGAGGAGGAGGAGGAGGAGGAGGCAGCTCAATGGGTAAAGTGTAAAGGTACTTGTTGTCAAATCTTAAAAAAGGGAAGGGGAAAGGAGGGTTTATCAGAGCTGGAGATGCAGCTCAGTGGGTAGAGTACTTTTCTAATACATGTAAGTGCCTAGGTTTGAGCTCTGGAGTGAGAGAGAGCAGTGAGTCTAAAGTTATCCTTCGAAACATGAAACCCTGTTTCAAAGGAAAACAAATCATAGCAAGAGCTAATATAATGATACTGTGTTAACTGTAATGTCACATGATCAGAAAACACACCTGTGAGTCCAGATAGTAACTACTCTATTCAGGCTACCACCTAACTAACAAGAAAACATGAGATTCGGGCTAGAGAGATGGTTCAGTGGATAAGAGCACGTAATGAGCTCTTCTGGGGAAGATACTTGGAGGCACTCACAATGGTCCACCATAGGCTTTCCTTTAACAGTCTCTAACAAAACAAACTGTCCTGACCCCTTGGCAATAGGACTGTTTACCTCTATACCAACAGGGTTGGGAAAGCACCAAAATCTGCATGCAGTGTGTGCCCAGCAGACTTCTAGGAGCTCCTGCTGTAATACCTAAAGTTCTTACAAGACTATCTAAAACAAAGCATGCCAGCAGGGGCTGTGTGCTGTGTCCACGACAGGATCAGGAGACTTTCCTTACTGAGGAGCAGAAAACGGTTGTGAAAGTGTTGAAGGCACAAGCAGAGTCGGAAAGGGAAGGAATAGGAGCCTTTTTAAAGAAATAAATGTCAAGGCTCAGGGCTCAGTCTACGGGTGGGGGGTGCATATACTGTTCATCTAAAGGACAAGTTATGGTTCCCAGACACTGGACAGCTCACAACTGCGTGTAACTCCAGTCAGGCATGACTGTACCACCTCAGAATTCCAGGTCTGTGGTAGAACAGAGGTAAGAGAATTGTTTGGACTTGGATTAACAGCCTAAATGAAAACTGGCAAGCTCTAAGTTCTGAGAGACCCTGTTTACAGGAAGAAGGCAAATAATGACAATAGTCTTCCTCTGGTCTCTGCACACAGGTCGACATACACACATGCTTACACTCACGCACACATATACTATGACAGTCTCTGAGAAAGGCTGTCTGGGTTTGATCTTGGATTCCTTGTTATTAGAGTAACTCTGAACAAGTTATTTAATCTCTTTTGAATCAGTTTCCTTGTATGAAAAATGACAGAAATAATAGTATTGAATCTGCCTCACTAGGTTATTGGAAGAATGAAGTGAAATAATATACTAAGATAATAGTGCCTTAGAGATCAACCATATTCTTAGTTCAACATTAATTCAATCTACCTATGTTACTTCTGTTATCTGAGTCATGTGTAAAGATGTTGTCTATCTGGCTTTGTAAAGTTAAAGGGAATATGCCTTAAGCTCCTCTACTCAGAGATCTCGAAGTCCAGGTGGCCACTAGGGAAAAGTGGCTGACACCTTTCTCATGGACTTCGGAGCCTCCACTGCCTGTTTTAGGACACCTAACTGACCTGTTAGGGTGAAGAAGTCCTGTTTGGGTGCTGGGGACTGAGCTCTAGTTTTTACATTTCTTTTCGTTGACTAAGTTATTACTACAGTAAACATTTTCTATTTCACCTTCAACATATTCTCATATGCAGAAAGAACTTCTATGCTAAATACAGTATCCCTAGGAAATAGGAGCGGTGATAGTTTTATGATCTAACAAATAAAGCTTGCCTGAAGATCAGAGTGCAAAGCTAGCCACACTAGTTAGCCATAGAGGCTAGGCAGTGGTGGCACACACCTTTAATCCCAGTATTTAGTAAACAGAGGCCGATAGATCTCTGTTAGTTCAAGGCCTCCCTGAGCTACATGAAATTGATCCAGTCTAAAAGAGAAACAGAGCCGGGCGTTGGTGGCGCACGCCTTTAATCCCAGTACTCGGGAGGCAGAGGCAGGTGGATCTCTGTGAGTTCGAGGCCAGCCTGGTCTACAGAGTGAGTTCCAGGACAGCCTCCAAAGCCACAGAGAAACCTTGTCTTGAAAAACCAAAAAAAATTAAAAAATAAATAAATAAAAGAGAAACAGAGCTCATACAAAGGTGATCTCAACACTTGGAATAACATGCCTTTAATCCCTGAACTAGGGAGGTGGAGACAGAGGAATATAAGGCAGGAGGAGACAGGAACTCAAGGCAGTCAGAGGAGCAGTGCAGTCTAGGCAGTCGGTCTTGGGATGCATTCAGTCTGTGGATTCCTAGAGATAGACAGGATTGTCCCTTTGGTCTGAGGAGTCAGTAGAGGTAAGAACTAGTGGCTGGCTATTTTGCTTCTCTGATCCTTCAGCTTTCACCCTGACTCCTGGTTTTTACTATTAAGTACAATTAGAATTCATGCTACAAATAGTTAAGATTGTAAAGTATTTTGACATCACAAAGGCTTTGTTTTTTACAGACCTGAGTGTCAAATCTAGGGCTTTCTATATGCTAAGCAAGCTATCTGCCTTGAGCTATATCTCAAACCACAAAGATATTTCCTTTTTCACACTCACATTTCTGTTGGAATACTATTGACAAAAAGGTTATCTATATATGATCCCAAGATTTCCCATGTCTGGTCTTCCTTTAGCAGAGAAAGACTCTTACCCGCTTCCTTTCCCTCAGTTAAACACAGAACAAGTGATCTCTTATGAAAGTTCAATAATTTGGCAGCAAAAAAATTCCTAACAACTATTCAAAATAACATTTTTACTTTATATTTAATAATTCACTTCTTCCTCTTCACTGTCTTCAGGTACCAGTGATTAAACTCAGGCCTGACATGTTAGACAAGTGCTCTATGAAGGTTTTAGTTTTTATTTTAGACAAGATCTCTGTAAGTCACCCACACTGGTCTTGAACTCATTCTGTAATCCAAACTGTTCTCAAATCTAAGATTCTCAGCTTCCTGAGAACCTGCATAAACACCAGCCTGAACCAACAAATGCAGTTTAATAATTCACTTTCACTAATTTATTATAAACATCTATTACAAACACAAACCTAGGAGATTAACACAAAGAATTAACAATGAGTGATCATATTTAGTCCCCACACTTGAAAAGTATAGGCAAAGCCGGGTGTTGGTGGTGCATGCCTTTAATCCCAGCACTCTGGAGGCAGAGGCAGGCGGATCTCTGTGAGTTTGAGGCCAGCCTGGTCTACAGAGTGAGTTCTAGGACAACCTCCAAAGTTACACAGAGAAACCCTGTCTCAGGAAAAAAAAAAAAAGGAAGGAAGGAAGGATGGATAAGAAAAAGAACGATCCCAGCACTCATGAGGCAGAAGCAGGCGGATCTTTGTGCATTCGAGGCCAGGCTGGACCGATAGCCTCCAAAACAATACAGAGAAACCCTGTCTCGTAAAAACCAAAAAAAAAAAAAAAAAAAGAACGAAGCCGGGCGTTGGTGGCGCACGCCTTTAATCCCAGCACTCAGGAGGCAGAGGCAGGCGGATCTCTGTGAGTTCGAGACCACCCTGGACTACCAAGCGAGTTCCAGGTCAGGCTCCAAAGCCACAAAAAAAAAAAAAAAAAAAAAGAAAAAGAAAAAGAACGAGAAAGAAAGATAAAGAAAAGAATAGGCAAAAAGACCAATTCAAGGTCATCCTGGTCTACAAAGACAGCTCAAAGATAGCCTGGATTACATGAGATTCTGTCAAACAAATAAAAAAAGTTATAATTTCATAAAGAGAAAAGAAACTTTTTGAACACTAATCTAAATTGGGAAGGCAGGTATGGTAACCAAGTGTCTAGAGTTCCATCTAAGACACTGAAGCAGAATCACAAGTCCAAAAACTTGAGAACACTCTGGACAACACATGGAGATCCTGTCTCAGGAAACAAACACTAGGAAAAGGATGTGGAGAAACTGATAAGCAGAACTGGTTTCAAATGTAAACCACTCAGCAGGCAATCAATCTCATTGATTTAAAGAAAATCAGTTGTAGAAATTATGGAAATTTGATGCGTGGTGGTGGCACACATCTTTAATCCCACACTTGGGAGACAGAGGCAGGTGGATCTCTGTGAGTTCAAGACTAGCCTAGCCTGGTCTACAGAGCCAATTCCAGGACAGCCAAGGCCTCACAAAGAAATCCTGTCCCAAAAAACATTAGGAAAAAAAAAAAAAAGAAAGAGAGAAGAGAAACTCAGGAGATTTTGTGTCATATATGGTAGCATACAATGTAATACCACCACTCAGGAAGCAAAGCTAGGAGGACCACCTGGGCTTAAGGGCAGCCTGAGCTACATTATGAGCTCCAGGTCACCTGGACAAGACAGAAAGCACCTGTCTCAAACAAAAACCAAAGCCCACATAGACTTTGTCTTTAGATACTTTAGAAATGTGTTTCTCCAGTAAGTAAGTAAAGAAAGGCTGAGGCTAGGAAGGTAGGTCAGTGGGTAACAGTAACTGCTGTGTAAGGACTGGGCATGGTGGGTCAAGCTTGGAGTCCCAGCACTGGGAAGGTGGCAACAGAGGGATTCTCTGAACACCCTCCATCCACCTCCCAGCCAATCATCCTCCCCCACTAGGCTAGATGAGCCCCATGCTCCAAGAGAGACTCTTGATTCAAAAACAAGATGGATGGCTCCTGAGAATGATACCTGGGATAGACCTCGAGCACACACACACAAAATAAGCCTACTAAATTATACCCAATATCATTCCTACTACACTATCTTTCAATCAAAAAGAGCCTCCTAGTTTTTTTTCTTTTCTTTTTTCTTTTTTGGATTTTCCAGACAGGGTTTCTCTGTATTGCTTTGGAGCCTGTCCTGGCACTCACTCTGTAGACCAAGCTGGCCTCGAACTCAGAGATCCATCTGCCTCTGCCTCCCGAGTGCTGGGACTAAAGGCATGCACCACCACGCCCGGTGAGCCTCCTAGTTTCTTGAGAAATTCATTTCAAACAAAGACACCGCCCAAGCACTCTGTATTATTACCCATAAACTCAGCTGACCCCTGTTTGTACATGTAGCCCTAACACCCAACTAGAATAGCATTCAGCAGCTAGCAGAAGACAGCCCCCAGGAATTCTTTCCTTCCTGTGCATTAATGCTAGCCTTCACGTCATTGAGGTAGAACTTACTCCCCATCCCCAACCAGCGTTAATTTAGATTAACCTTGACTGGACTCAACCATAAAGACACAATTAAGCTTTTTTGTTTTGTTTTGTTTTTAATGTTTCCTATCTTGAACTTCAAATCTAGCACAAGAGGACTGAGCAGTTTCTACCTCCTACTCCTCCTTGGGGCACAAGCCACCATACTTACAAGTTCATACAGGGAATAGCAGGCTTTGGGTCCTATCTGACCTCTAAGTCTAGCCTCAAGCTCACGATCTCCCTGTCTCGGCCTCCTACATGTAAGGAACAGAAGCATGTGTCATGCTCAGGGATGTTCACCTTTTTATGCTATTTTGCTTACTAGCTCTTTATTTAAAACAAAATGTCTTAAAATTATTTCTCCCTACTTCATCTTGGGACTGGCAAGAAAAGAATAAATTTATCCTATTTTTGAAACTAAACACCAAGGTATTCCTTAGTATATCTTTTTATCCTCCCATACAGTCCTAAATACCCATGTGGCCCAGCCTCTCCATCATTGTCACTTTGCAGCTCCGGCCCTCTTCCAGTCCTTATCTTTCCTGGGGCTTTATGCTTTTATTGGCACACAGACTGTTTCATGCAAACCACTGCTTTCTTGTCACTTATCTCCTTTCATAAGCTAATCAGTTTACACTACTTTCCATAAGTATCCTAGGACAAGCTTCAAGTCTAAATCACGTGTGAATGTTCTACTTTGAAACTAACAGTAGCATTGACAGCAATTCGTTGTAAGCAAAGCACTACATTAGTGTGACAGTAAGTAAATTCATGCCAGCATTCCATTCCATGTTGACATTCTCCACAGATTTTACAATAAATTCTTTTTTATTGTTTTGTTTTTTGTTTCTTTGAGACAGGGTTTCTCTGTTTTGGAGGCTGTCCTGTAACTTGCTGTGTAGACCAGGCTGGCCTTGAACTCACAGAGATCCACCGCCTCTGCCTCCCGAGTGCTGGGATTAAAGGCGTGCGCCACCATCGACCAGCTCCACAATAAATTCTTTAAACTGAAAACGGATGTGGAAGTGTATACTCAGGAGGCAGAGGCAGGCAGATCTCTGTGAATTCAATGCTAGTCTGGTCTACATAGAGAATTCCAGTACAGCCAGGGCTACACAGAGAAACTCTGACTTATTAAAAAAAAAAAAAAACCTGTACCAAAGTTGCCATTAGCAACTGAGAAGAAACACTAAAAATGTGAAGTTTGACTAAAAGAACAACCCTTCCACTTCGTACTATGCATTAATTAGATGATGCACGCTAAAGCAGAACAAACTCTCTAGCTTAAGTTGGGTCTGAACAGGCAGTCACGTCATAGGAGGGTGAATGGCACCAAGGGAGGGAAAGTGAGACTCACTCAGATTCATAGTGAGGCTGTGGCTGAGCTCCGTGGGACAGTAAGTCTCTGTTCTCTGCCCCCCTTATGGAGGTGTCACTTCTTAGAAACTTCTTCCAGCTGGCCTTTCCTCAGAAAGCAGCCACAACAGCAAGGTCAAAAAGAAAGTAACTAAAATTAAAGAAAACGTCGGCTTCTCCCGGTGACTGACTCAACATTTAATAATGTATGGTGCCCTCAAAGCTTCGAGCTATATTACTTAGCCATCTCCAAGTGCTCTTGACTCAACCAGGAGGCCATTCTCAACACCTAACTCACTGGCACACAGCAGACGTGAAGCAGCTCAGAACATTCCTAGGCTGAGACTCAGAGGGGAGTAAAAAGAATGATCTCATAATGTCTCTTTATGATCTCCAGGTCTCATTATTCCATACATCATTCCACAAATCTGACTGTCAAATTTGTACTGAGGAACCACTTTCCAAACCGGAAAACAACACTGAGCACTTTTCTGGTTTATATATTAAAACTGGCTGAAGAAATAAAAGCAACTTTGATTTGCTTCCATTCCCTCCCCTAAATTTAAAAGTCTCTTTGCTGATTTGCTTGCTTGTTTATGAATAGTCTAGTGTCATGTAGCCCAGGCTGTCTTAACTTGCTGATCTTAAACTCCAGACCCTTCTGCCTCCATCTCTCCAATGCTAGGATTACAGACATAGCACCCCCACACTCAGCTTGCTTGTTCTTGGTTTGGTTTGGTTTGGTTTTTTGAGACAGGGTTTCTCTGTGGCTTTGGAGTCTGTCCTGGAACTCACTCTGTAGACCAGGCTGGTCTTGAACTCACAACGATCCACCTGCCTCTGCCTCCCGTGTGCTGGGATTAAAGGCATGCGCCACCACACCCAGCATCTCTCAATTTTTTAGAATGTCAACACAAGACAGAAATTCAAGAAATACCTTTAGGCTTAGTAGAATTTTGTTAATGACAATCTTTAGTTAGATGTTTTTGAAGGTACTGATACAAAAAAATTTAATGTATTTATTCATTTCCTTTAATTACTTTAATTGTATGGATGTTTTGTCTGCATGTATGTCTATGCACCACACATTGTATACCTGTTGTCTGCTTAGAGAGGCCAGGAGGGTGGTAGATCCCCTGGGACTAGAGTTACAAACCACTGTGAGCCATCCTGTGAGTGCTGGGAATCAAACCTACATCCTCAGGGAGAGCAGCAATGCTCTTAACTGCTGAGCCATCACTCCAGCACCCAATACAAAAACTTAAATTTGACTAGCGTCTATAAATATGAATGGGGCAACTCAAAACCTAATTTTAAATGAGTCAGTGTCTATGTTTAATTTGTTATGGCATTTGAGGCAAAGATGAAAAACAACTATTCAGCAAAAGAATGCTATTTGGAATGGTGAGTTACAATTACTTCTGGAAAACCAGGACGTGATTGCAAATAATACCAAAGTCCCTAAGACCACCTGTTAAGCTAAAAGAAAAAAGAAAAAAAATCTATGCATCCCATCGTCTTTAGATGTAACCAGAGGCTGGTTACACCTAGGATATACAAGAAGCATCGGATTAAAAGCATCACCTAGCCGAGGTTGCTAAACACAAACACAGCAAAGGAAAAGCCCATATAAAGTTAAAGAAAAAGGGTTTAAGGTTTAAACACACTCTCAAAATGCAATACCCAAACTGTGCTTCAACCTCAAACTCATGGGTAACCACTAACCCCGAGTTATTTCCTATCTCCTTCCTTATCCTCTCTTGAATTCCTAACAGCTCTTTATCATTTCTCCAAGGCCTTTCTTCTCCCAGAAAGTGAAACAGCACCTGGCCTCCACATTTTACTACCTCACCATTTAAGATTAAGTTTTGTTTTGCTTTCTCCTATTGGTTATTAAATTTGTCCCCATTTACCTGTACCTACAGTTCAGTACCTTGCCCTTGCTACAAATAATTTTGCCTCCCCTGCAAAGCAGAGCGTTTATCTCCTTTTTGTTATTTGTAATTCCGGCTCACAGTCAACACTGCCTTTCTCTCCCAGGGACTGTCACCACAGCCCTAGGTCTGAGTCCTAATCTTCCTAAATTAGGCCTCTCTCTTCCCTTCCAGAGTTTGGCAACATTAGTTTGGCCAACTGGGATTCCACCCTTATCCCTTAGCCAAAGGCTATCTTCCCAGCTCATTCTACAAAACTACTTGCCTCCCCCAGCCTGGGTTTCCCTTCTTCACCGTTAAACCCATCAGTACCCAGCAGTTTTCCCCTGCCCCCAGTGTCTTCTGTCTTGCCATTATCCTGAGTTCCCCACTATTCCCCACTCCTGAATGCACCTCCTCTCCCAGGCCTTACCCGTAACCCTGACACCGGGAAGGCCCCTGCCAGCGTCCACGGGCGTCTCTGCGCCCCGGTTCCTCCGCTCTTCAGTAACTGTCCCCACGCCCCTTTCCCTCCAGGGCCCCGCGCGCCGCCAGGAGCCCCCACCTCGAATGAGCTCCCACTGTCACTTGGCCTCTCTTCCACAAGATGGCGGAGCTGCTGCCCCCACCCCAGGGTCCCCTCTGCACCCTGCACCCTCCCCCGAGCTCCAGTCCAGTCCCTCCCTCCGCCTCGCCACCGGCCTCGGCCGCGGGTCCCACCGCCCCCTCCCGCGGTGAGCCGGAGACCCAGGCCTGAGCTCGGCGACGCGCCAACGCCACCGCCTCCACCATTCCCCAGCCCGCACCATCTCCTCACCATAAACTTGAGCGCTTTCTCCTGCAGCACCGCCTCTGCCGGGTCCATAATCGCCCGGGCTAGTGGGTCTGCTCTCCGCCGGGGCCGCCCCTTTCGTGCCAGGCCGCAGCCAACGCAGCCCGGATCCCGCCTCCTCTTCCTTCCCCCGCCCTCTCTTACCTCCTGGCACGGGCGGGGGGCGGGGGTGCTGAGACGGACCCGCGGCTCGGCGCGTGCGCGCCCCGCTCCCTCACGGGACTTGTAGTTCTGGAGGCTCGTGCTGCAAAAGGCGTGAACACGCGGCGGACAGCAACTCCCGCGGGTCACTGCGTAGAGTCGCGGCTGTGTGGCAGTCAAAGCTAGAGCGCTCGGGAGCCAGGAGGGGAAGGCGGCTGACGGGAATTGTAGTTTGCAGCCTTTAAGAAGGCGAAGCCAGAGTGTCGCCGTGGTTACCGAACGACGCCAGTGGCTGCTTGCCTGGCATTTGATAGCAAGATGGCGACTAGCGCTTCGTCTGTATTCCAAACACGGGGAAAACAGAGGACTCAGGGTCCTTGGGGCTCCCTAACTGTGATTTTGGAGAACTGGACCCTAAGTTTCATACTTAGGGCGTCTGCGGAAGGACTGAGACCTGGGGACTCTGAGCCCAGTGCGCTTGTGGAAACAGCCTAAACACCAAGGCAAGATTTCAAAGTCCTCCTAAGCTATTGCCTCTCATTTCTGAAGAGTCTTTTCTCCCCCAGAGCAAGTCCGGAACAGATAGAACTCGGTCCTGGAAATTCTTGAGTTTGGCACTCAGAAAGTAGGGACCGCCATTGCTAACCCTGAGATCTAAGCCCTGTGTTGAGTCGATAAAATACAATGGCCATCAAGCAAGTGAGGCCTGTGGGTGTCTTTGGCCTTGAAAAGGACAAAATGGGCTGGGGAGATGGCGCATTGGGTAAGAGTGATTGCCCTGAAAGGACAAAGTTCAAGTTCAAGTCCCCAGCACCCACATAAAAAGCTGACATGGGGGCTCAGTGGTTAAGAGCACTTGCTACTCTTGCAGAAAACCTGGGTTCACTTCCCAGCACCCACATGGAACTTCAGGAACTTCAGTTCCCTCCATACCCTTTAAGAAAGAAAAGGACAAAATGGGTTTATTTTGGAAATTGAGTATACCTCTGGGGGGGGATCATTAGACTTGGTCTAAAAGCCAGATTCTGATAAAACTGTACAAGATATCTGAGTTTTTAAAATAAAGGGATTAGGAGCACACCTTTTTTCTTCTGGAAACAAAAGGAAAGCCAGTGAGCTGACCATCCCAGCCCTCCTGAGGAGGCAAAAGGATCAGTGCAACTTGAAGCCAGCCTGGTCTACATAGTAAATTCCAGGACAGCCAAAGCTAGACCTGTGTCAAGCAAAAAGAGAAAGATACAAACTTTTTTTTTCTGCAAAGGACCTTCTAGGACCTCTCACATACTAACCGAGTATCTATTACTCATCTACATCTCCAACTCCTCCATTATAAACTATTTTATGTTTTCTTTCAACAAATACTGAGCATACAACCGTGCAGATGTGGAAGAAAAGCTTATGATGACTCCAGTCAGGTATGGTGGCCCATGACTCTAACCCCAGCACTCAGAGGATAGAGGCAAGAGGATCTCTGTGAGCTTGAGGCTGGCCAAGGCTACCGAATAAGAATCTGTCTTTTTTAAAAGTAGTAACATTGCCAGGCAGTGGTGGTGCACGCCTTTAATCCCAGAACTCGGGACCAGAGGCAAGCAGATCTCTGAGTTCAAGGCCAACCTGGTCTACAGAGTGAGTTCTAGGATAGCCAGAGCTACATGGAGAAACCTTATCATGAAGAGAGAGGGTGGGGAGGGAGAGGGAGAGAGAGAGAGAGAGAGAGAGAGAGAGAGAGAGAGAGAGAGAGAGAGAGAGAGAGAGAGAGAGAGAGAGAGAAGAGAGAAGTAGGTAGCAGCAGCAGTTGCTGACACCATCACTTTATTAGATTTTATGCCAGGCACTAGAAATGTTACATTAATAATTTCTAATGCAGGCATTGTGACGCAGGCCGACAGCCTTCTTTGTCCAGCCAGACAGAGGTAGGCGTTGGTAAAACAAGAGGTTTAATTTAGAGGCTCCACTTGCTAAAGCACTCGTGTGCATGTGGACCCAAAGGGAACTGTCAGGGGCTGGTCACAGAAAAGCTCATCTTCATTACAATTGGCCACTTGCACCTAGATATGGAGGGGAGGTGCGTGCTTTTAATCCCAGCACCCAGAGGCAGAGGCAGGAGGATGAGGAGTTTGAGAGCAGCCCGAATTACATGGCATTGTCTCAAAAGCAAACAAAACCAAAAGCCACTTCTCATGGCTAAATTAAGAACCTTTTAATGAACCAGCCTGCCTCCATTTTAGGCTTAAAAGCCATTTTATAGTAAAGATGAACTAGGTTCATTCATTAAAACTAGGTCTAATTCACTGCCTGTTCCAGGAATTGGCAGCCATGTCTTTGTTTCAAAGAATTGCTAGGACCATCTGGTTTGTTTCAAAAGGTTATTATAACCACCTGTTGTTATGACTACCTTGTTATGTTTTGCTTCTATAGCCCTACCTATTTGCCTACCAAATCCCCCCATTTGGAAGGTCCCTACCCCTGAACTATAAAAACCTTATCTTCCCCAAGTTCAGTGCTGACCCGAACCATGCCTTAGGGGGAGGCAGCCCATGTACAGAAATAAAAAAGCTTGCTTTAATTAGTTTGGCCATGCTGATTTGGGTCGTGGTCTTTTTCCCTCACATCTTTGGGATTAACACTTTCTTTCTTTTTTCCTTTCTTTCTTTCTTTTCTTTTCTTTTCTTTTTTTTTTTTTGAGGCAGATACTTGCTATTTAACTCCATCCTGACAAAACTTGAAATCTTCCAATCTCACCTCATAAATGCTGCAGTCACAGGTGTTAAAGCAAAAAGCCCAAGCTAGAGACTTGCCTTGAACTGCCCCTCACATCCAACCAGTTTAGGCAAATTCTTTGGATTGGGGTAAGAAACCCGAGAAGACTAATTCTTAGTATGTGTCTATCCCTAAATTCACTACCTCCAACTGGAGAAAAGAACAAGAGATTTCTAGTTCATCCTTTATTGGCTAATGGGTTTTAGTTAGCCTAACATTTCTGACCCTCTTTCCTTTTCTTTTTTCTTTTCTTTCTTTCTTTTTGTTTGTTTTTTGGTTTGGATTTTTTTTTTTTTTGGAGACAGGGTTTCTCTGTGTAACAACCCTGGCTGTCCTGGAATTCACTCTGTAGACCAGGCTGGCCTCCAACTCAGAGATCCACCTGCCTCTGCCTCCCGAGTGCTGGGATTAAAGGCGTAAGCCACCACCGCCACCAGGCTCCCATCCTCTTGCACAGTGTTTACTTATTATTATTTTTTAAGCAGACTCTCATGTAGCCTGATATGGCTTTTGTAATCAATGATGAAGTAAAGCGACCTAACCACTCCATAGGTAGAAAGGGTTATTAAGGATCAAACTGCCAAGGCTGAAGGCAGGCTTAGAGACTAGGCGTGGGGGCAGAAACACGGATTTTTAGATGACACCCAGCAGAGTGGGGGGGTCTTTGAGTTGATTCAAGCTGTTCCAATTGACCTGGAACTAGATGCCCTCACCCGAGGTAAAGGGAGATTCCTGGTATACTGAAACAGCAGTTTTATTCTTGAGACAGGATTTTGCTCTGTAGCCCAGGCTAACTAACATGGAACTTGCTATAAAATCCAGGCAGACCTCAAACTCAAAGCTATTCTCTGTGTCCAGCTTCAAGCCTTCATCCAAGGCAAGAACTCAGATTTAGGTATTAATGATTGGAGTAGTCAGTGGTACAGGGCACAGGAAGCAGTATGTAATGCAGTGTATTCATGCAATGACCAGGGACACTGCAAAATGAAGTCAGTCTCTGGATCGTGAGGGAATGGGGAAGTGGAAAGGAGAGGCCAGAGAAGACCTGTCTAATTGGAGTGGATCACACAGAGACAAAGGCACTACAGACAATAGCCACACATTCTGACTTTCTTGGGCAGGAGTGATGAGGACCCAGCATATAGTAGCACACCGACACCTCGGGTGATGTCATGTCCTTTTAAGACAACCAAAGATTTAAGCTCTGCAAAATGGTAATCAGGAACAGAACAGCTTCCCACAAGCCAAGCTTTCTCCCACACACATCCGTTTTCCTGTGTAGAAAGGCATGGCATCACTTTCTTAAAATTGTCACTCTCATTCAGAGAAAGTAACCAAGGTTAAATAACACTGGCTCAGGGATTTTGTCATTTGCTGGCACAGATATCAATGGAGTCATTATGATCGTGCTTTTGTGATGAGGCAGTTTCTGAACTTAATGTCATAGGTCACTTCATGGAATAGGGTAGTGATGTAGGCAGGGTATCTCTGAACTTTTTTTCCCCTGTGACACAGGATCTCAAATAGCTCAGACTAATCTCCAACTTGCTATGTGCCCAACAATGAACTTGAACTTGAACCTACTAAGTATTGAGATTACAGATATTCCCCTCGATACCCTTTTCATGAAGCCCGGGCCTCATGCATACTAAGCAATTATTCTACCAGCAGAGTTCCTTTTGTTGTGTTGTTTTATTGTTTGTATGTGTTCCTTTTGGTGCTTGTACGCATGCATGTATGTGCAAGGAGACGAGATTAGTTATCAGCTGTCTCTCTAAACCCATCCTTCCCTTTCTTATGTATACATAAGGTATAGCATGAATAATAAAAACCCAGAGACAATATTGGGTCCAAGCTGAAGATCAGAGAAGCAAAGCGGCCAAGCTACCAGAGAACTCTAACCTCTACCAATGCTCAGACTGGAGGGTCGATCTACCAAACCTAAGACTGCGTCTCCAGACTTCACTGCTCCTAGACAAATCCCAGACTGCTCCTGAGACTGCACTGAGCTCCTTATATTCTCACTAGTGCTGGGATTAAAGGTGTGTGCCACCACTGTCCAGCTTCTATGACTGTGGCTAGCTTTGCATTCTGATCTCCAGGCAAGCTTTATTAGATCACAAACAATATATCACCACAATATGGTGTGTATACAGCCATGGGGGGAGCACACAATTGTGAGTGTCTAGAAAGCAGCATCAGGTGGAGTCTTCCTCCATCAGCTCTTTGCTGAGGCCAGGCCTCTTGCTGAACTTGAAGCTCAATGGTTTTTGTCTAACTACCCAGCTTATCCCGGGAATTCCCCGTTTCCATTTGTCAAACATTAGAATTACATTACAGGTGACACTACTATGCAGATAGGCCTCTATTTTCTTATATTCCTTTTTTATGTAAGTTCAGGGGTCTGAACTCAGATCCTCATAATTTCAGGGCAAGTGCTTTACACACTGAGCCAGCCTCCATCTCTTTATTATTGTTGTATTGGGTATTTCTATGTAGCCCAAGCTGGCCTGGAACTCAGGCAGCCTCCTGTCTCAGCCTCCCACGTGCTGGGATTGCAGACATGAGTCATTATGCCCCCACTTGAGCGTTAAGCATGATGGTTTCCATATCCTTCATGCAGGGGCTCTGGTGTCTGCCAACCACACAGTCATCCCTGCTGTGATGTCTGGGGCTTTCCATTTCCACCATTCTATTCTACAACACTTGGCATTAACCCGCTCTCCACTCTTTTGCCAGTGTCTAGGCTTTACCTCACCTAGACAACCCCCAACCAGCAACTCTTCTTTACATACATTAGTCTGCTCTTCTGTCCTCCATCCCAGTAGCTTCTCAGTGGTGTTTAACACATAGCAGCAGAGCCAGAAATATTTCACAATATGTCTGTTCTCTTTTCTTCCCATCCCCTTTCCCATAGCAACTGAGTTTCTGACCCTGGTTATACATAAAAGTAATTTGAGGAACTTTATCAAAACTATCAGTGCCTGATCAGGAGTGATGCCTCCCACATGTAACCCAAGTGCTCAGGAGACTGAGGCAGGGGGAGTTCTGCAAGCTGAGGGCCAGTGTGGGCTGTTGTTACACAGCATTGAAGTCGGTGGTATTGTTACAGCTGTGCCCTTTGCAGTGAGGTAGTTTCTGAATTTAATGTTCACAGGGTGGTAGAGATGTGATCAGTATAGCTCTGGATTTGCTGTTGTTTGGGGGCTTTTGTTTGCTTGATTGGTTTTGATTTTGTTTGAGATGGGGTTTTGTTGCTTACTAAGTTTCAGGACAGCCTGCGCTGTAGTATGAGATGCTGTCTTAGAAAAAAAAGATCAAAACAGGGCAGCCAAGATGGCTCATCAGATTAAGGTACTTATTACTAAACCTGACAATCTGAGTTTAATCCAGAGACAAACATGGTGGAAGGAGAGAACAGATTCATGTAAGGTCCCCTCTGATCTTTTTTCTTTAAGTGTATAAGTAAATAAATACATGTAATAAATAATAATAAGAGAACAATGTAGGAGTGAACCCCACAAAGTTATCAATGACAATTTTTTTAGATGATGCCCAACTTTACCCTCCAGATATTCTGATTGAATACTTCTGTGGGCAATGGCAATTTTTAAAAGCTCCAAATGATTCTAACCTGTGGCCACATTCGAGATCACTACCTTGGCACTTAGATGCCCAAGGCCTTCTTGCTGACCTCTGGCTCTGCAATGTACTCCATGCCCAACTTGCCTTTCAAACTCTAAAATTCTCTTTTCTTTCTTCTCCCTAAAATACGCCCCTCTCTTTTGCAGGGACAGTTGATGTAAGATCAAAGCTGACTGGAAATAGAAATTAACTAATAAAAACCCGTCATCTGTCTAGGCAGAGTGGTGCAGGTCTGTGATCCTAGCTACTCCAAGAATGCTGAATCAGGATGATGACAGGTTCAAAGCCAGGCTATCCAACTTAGTAAGAGGCCCAGCATGCTTAAGGTCCTAAACTCAATCTTCTATACTAAAACAACAGCAAAACAAACACCCAAGGATTCTGTGATAGCTTTGATTCTTGGGTCAGGAGGTCAGAAGTTGGGAAACTTTTTTTTAAATAATTTATTCAACTTTATTTTATGTGTATTGGTGTGAAGGTGTCAGATCCCCTGGAACTGAAGTTACAGACAGCTGTGAAGCTGCCATGTGGGTGCTGGGAATTGAACCTGGGTCCTCTGGAAGAGCAGCCAGTGCTCTTAACCACTGAGCCATCTCTCCAGCCCGGGAAACGTTTTTTGTTTTGTTTTGTGTTTGATTTGGCATGAATGATAGTGCTTTACTTGAGAGCTAAAAAGAAAGCATCCTCCCTTCACTTCCTAATTCTCATATATATATATACAAAAGCCAACATCAATGGCACATGACTTTAATCCAGGTGGATCTCTGAGATCAAGGCCAGCCTGGTCCACAGAGTTAGTTCCATGGCCAGGGCTACACAGAGAAACCATGTCTCAAAAAGAAGAAAAACAAAACAAAAACGCTGATTTCATCTGTACTTACCACTGAACTGTGATCCAGAGAGGTTCCTTCAATGAGTACTCCCATTATCACAGACCACAAAGCCACTTTTGTCTGACTAGAAGAGCCAGGCCCCTGCAGAGCCACTCTGTGGGGTTCAGATGGGTGACATAAAGATAGGGCCACCAGAAAGAATAATACAGACAAAAGTAACTGTACATTTGATAGTATAGTCTTGGAACAAAATCAAGGCCAGTATGACTTTCTGGGAAGAATGGGTGACCCAGACCAGACTGCAGAGGACAGCAATAGGGCTCTTATAATAAACCATTGTTCAGTTGGCAAAGGCTGGTCAGGTGAGCCAGCTAACACCCTTTCTATCTGGGGTCTGTGCTCGCACTTCATGGACTATAAATACCTTGCCTTCCACTCCAGCTTACAGGCCAAGCTCAGACATTCATGGTTTATCCTGGGGGCTGTGGGAAAGTACTGAAAAATGTTAAGCAGGGCTGCAGTATGGTCAGATTTGTCTTTTCAGGAAATCACTCAGAGCCCAGGGTGGAGAATAGATTAGAAGGGAGCACAGCTGGAGGCTGGGGAAAGGATTATGAGTTTGCAGAAATCTTCCTGAGAGAGATGGTGCAGCCCGAACGAGGGGGGCGGTGAGAACCAAAAGGAGTAGATGGATTCCAGAGACGCTTCAGAGAAAGAATCAGTGAGACGGGGTGATTGATTACATGTGTCACGGGCGATGTCAAAGGGATGTGTCAAAGATGACTTCTAGGTATCGGGCTCAGGAAACAGGATGAATGAGGGGTGCCACTTTTTGAGACGGGGACACAACAGAAGGAGCAGGTGGTGGGAGGATAATCTGTTCTTTTCTGGACATATTGCTTCAAGGTGCCTGTGAGGCTTCCATGAGGACTCAGGCGGTGGGGAGGTCCTTAGCTGTTTGGAACTGAAACAAGAGAAAGGTTTCCTGCTGCAGACAGGGGTCTCACATATTGGTGCAACTGAAAGAGAGAGAGAGAGAGAGAGAGAGAGAGAGAGAGAGAGAGAGAGAGAGAGAGAGAGAGAGAGAGAGAGAGAGAGAGAGAGAGCACAGATGGTGAGAAGAACAGCAGGATGGAGTCCAGGAGAACCGTACTTTCTCAGGAGGAGCCGAGGAGGAGGAAGCTGCAGAGGAACCGAAGAAGAGAGAAAAGAGCAGTGATGACAGGTCTGGGCAAGGGGCAGGTGCCCTGGGGCAGTAAGCACACTGAAGATGGAGGGAGGGAAATGGAGAATGTTCAGTCTCTTACAGAATCTGTGGCTCAAAGGCAAGAATACCTAGCACAGTGACTAGAGGTGGGAGTTGAGTCGAGAATCCTCAGGAAAATGTTCTTTGGTTTGAAAAAAATAAAGACTTTAGCACATAGGAATTTAAAAGGCATGACAGAGGCAGGACGCAAAAAAAATTTTTTTTAAAAAGGCATGACAAGTAAGTAAAATGAATGAACCTGGATTAGATCCTGGAACAACACACTCGTTTGCTCATATGTGTGTGAACTCACACACACACCCAACAAGTGCTTAAAACAGTAATCTGTGTCAGAAATTCAAAACCAGCTTACCTGAGGGTTGCAGTCAATGTTAAATTGGAGCTGAGTCATCGTAGGCTTGACTGGGCTGGCTTTCACAGTGGCTCAGATGATGGCCCTGGTGACACTGTTTTGTATCCATATGTTTAGTAAGCTGAGACACAATAGTGAGTTCAAGTTCAACTTTCTTTTTTTTTTTTTTTTTTTTTTTTTGGTTTTTCAAGACAGGGTTTCTCTATATTGTTTTGGAGGCTGCCTGGAACTCTCTCTGTAGACCAAGCTGGCCTCAAACTCATAGAGATCTGCCTGCCTCTGCCTCCCAAGTGCTGGGATTAAAGGCATACATTTACCAAATAGGAGAAGAAAAATGTGAAATAAAATAAATGTATATAAAGTAAAAAAAAAAAAAAAGCTAGGTGTGGTAGCCCCTGCCTGGCACCTGTAATGTCAGCACTTGGAAGCCTGCAGCAGGAGGATTGCTTTTTTTTGGTTTTTCAAGACAAGGTTTCTCTGTGCCTTTGGAGGCTGTCCTGGCACTAGCTCTTGTAGACCAGGCTGACCTCGAACTCACAGACATCTGCCTGCCTCTGCCTCCCAAGTGCTGGGATTAAAGGCATGTGCCACCAACGCCCGGCCAGGAGGATTGCTTTTTTGAGGCCAGCCTGGACTACAGAATGAGATCCTGTCTCAGAAAGCTGAAACAAGTTTATGTGATGGCCTTGGCATCTGTGACTACCTGCACAAGGAGAGAAAGGAGAGGGAAGGGGACGCACGGGGGGGGGGGGGGAGGGAAACCGGGGATGGACAGGGTCGGAACTGGAACTCATTGTTTACATGTTTATTCCTAGTTTATGTTCATTGGCGTTTTGCCTACTTGTATACAGGTGTACAGGTGTCAGAGTGTCAAACCCCTGGAACTGGGGTTACAGACAGCTGTGAGCTGCCATGTGGGTGCTGGGAATTGAACCCAGGTTCTCTGGAAGGAGCAGCCCTCTGGAAGGGTGACTCTTAACTGCTGAGCCGTCTCAATAGCCACAAAAATTTATTTATTTACGTATACAGTGTATAGCCTGCACGTATTCCTGCATTCCAGAAGAGGGCACCAGATCTCATTACAGATGGTTGCAAGCCACCATGTGGTTGCTGGAAATTGAACTCAAGACCTCTGGAACAGCAACCACTGCTCTAAACCTCTGAGCCATCTCTCCAACCTATTTTTTAAAATTTATTTTACTGAACCATCTCTCCAACCTATTTTTTTTTATTTTATTGAGCTATACATTTTCCCCCCTCCCCTTCTCTCCTCCCTTCTTCCATTCCACCATCCCCCCTACCCTCCATGCTCCTAATTTACTCAGGAGATCTTGTGTTTTCCCCTTCCTAGGTAGATTCATGTTTCTCTTAAGGCCCTTTTTGTTACCCAGGTTCTTTGGGGTTGTGGAGTGTGTTGTGCCCAAGTTGCAAAGTCCCCAGAGACCACCAGGAAGACAGACCCAATAAACTGCAAAAGCAAGATTTAATGATTGTTCATCTACCCATGACAGGGACCCTGTCTAGCAAGCTGACACAGCAGCCCCCAGAGGCAGTGAAGTTCCCTGTCTACTGCCAGGTTTTAAAGACAAAGGCTTACATCAGTAAGTATAGGTTGGTTTCTGATTGGTTGACATTTGGAAACAATTAGGAGAATTTCTCAAAGTCATATTTTGGCACGAAATACATGTATACCAATTATTTTCACTGGTCACTGCTGAGAGGGAACATTCTGTGGTTTCTATGGCATTGTCTTGTTACCTGCAGGTGGCCTGTTGTACATAGACACCAATAGTTTTCAGAACTATATTCTGGAGACTACAGGGGAGGTTTTGGTCTCCCCTGGAGTTTCTTTTTGTGGCCCAACTGTTGGGGAAGTCCTGTGTATATGTTAATAAATTACTGCTGGCCAATAGGAATCTAGATAGGTGGTTGGGGTCACAACAAGAGGAACTGCATTAGAGGGTCACAGCATTAGGAAGACTGAGAACCACTGCTCTAGAGGAAGAACAATATAAAAATATACACTAATGGGGCTTTCTGGCAACGGTGGGGCCTGAATCCCTCAGAGTGCTGGCACATGCAGACATGGTCCATTTGCAGATTAAGAGCCTAGGCTGGGAATGTAACTCAGTAGGTAGGCTGCTTGCTAGCATACATGAGGCCCTGGATTTGATCCTTAGGGTTGTATAAACTGGGAGTGGTCCTGATGATGCATGCTTGTAATTCCAGTACCCTGGAAGTGATGGAAAGAGAGTCAAGAGTCTAGCTGCATTCTCAGATGTATAGTGCGTTTGAGGCCAGCCTAGACTATATGAGACCTGAAGATCTAGGCAGGATTTAGGGATGCCATCAAGGAATACTTCTAGCAACTTGACCAAAGGGTTAAGGGATGGGGGAGAATGATTAGTTACCAAGAATCTAAAAAGGCAGATATAGGAACAAGGCACCTTGTCAATAGCCGTGACCTTCCAAAAGGAAGGATGGGCAACTCAGCTGGGAAACATATCTTAGCGTATCTTCCCTCCCGTTTATTTATTTATCCATTGGTTTTTCTTGTGTAGCCCTGGCTGTCCTGGAACTCACTCTGTACACCAGGCTGGCCTCGAACTCACAGAGATCCACCTGACAATGCCTCCTGAGTGCTGGGATTAAAGATATGCAGTGTTACCACCTGATCCTCCTGTGGGTTTTTTTGTTTTGTTTTGTTTTGTTTTGCTTTGTTTTTTGTTTGTTTGTTTTTTACGAGACAGGGTTTCTCGGTATTGTTTTGGAGGCTGTCCATCCAGCCTGGCCTCGAACTCACAGAGATCCGCCTGCCTCTGCCTCCCGAGTGCTGGGATTAAAGACGTGTGCCACCAACGCCCGGCTCCTCCTGTGTTTAAACTCATTTTTTTTTCTTGTTGGTCAAGCATAAATGAAAAGCAGATGGCCAGAGAAAGCTTTTGGTGCTATCTATCTGACTTCAAGGTTCAAAGGGGGGTGGGAAACCATGGAAAATGTGTTCTAAAAGAAAAAGAGTGATTCCTATAGGTCCCTGTTTTGAGTATAGATAAAGTCTGGTAACTAGACAGGGAAGAGTATGCAGGGAAGGCCTCAGAAACAGGAGCCACAAGAAATCCAAAACTTGCCGGGCGTTGGTGGCACACGCCTTTAATCCCAGCACTCAGGAGGCAGAGGCAGGTGGATCTCTGTGGGTTCGAGGCCAGCCTGGTCTACAGAGCAAGTTCTAGGATAGCCTCCAAAACAATACAGAGAAACCCTGTCTCGAAAAACAAAAAACAGAAAACAGAAAAAAAAAAGAAGAAAGAAAGAAATCCAAAACTTTCAACTACAAGGAAGAGAGAGGGAATGAGGGAGACAGACAAACAGAAAGAGAGAGAGGAAGGGAGGGAGGGAGAGAGAGAGAGAGAGAGAGAGAGAGAGGGAGGGAGAGAGAGAGAGAGAGAGAGAGAGAGAGAGAGAGAGAGAGAGAGAGAGAGAGAGAGAGAGAGACGAGAGACCGAGACCCAAGGCCAACAAAATGGTTCATCAATAAAGGCACTTCCCCTCAAGCCTGATGACCCCGAATTCCATGTGAAACCCACATGGAAGAGGAGAGGAGAGGCCGGGAGTGCTAGAACAAGATATCCAAGTACAAAAAAAAAAAAAAAAAGATATCCAAGTACAAATTTGCCTTCTTTCCCCTTCCCACCTTACTAAGGGTTGGCGAGTTATATTGTTGGACTTTTATTTATTTACTTATTTATTTATTTTTGAGACAGAGTTTCTATATGTAGCTTTGGAGCCTGTCCTGGAACTCACTCTGTAGACCAGGCCAGCCTCTAACTCACAGAGATCCGCCTGCCTCTGCCTCCCGAGTGCTGGATTAAAGGGGTGCGTCACCACACTTGGAGAGGAACTTTTATTAAAATGAAAGAGAAGGCAGTAGATTATTCCGTGTAAAGGAGGTGGACAGTAAGGGGAGTTACTGGTAGAAAGGACGAGAATCTGAAGGTGGGAGAGGGGGCTGAAGAAAGGGTACCAAAGCCCACAGAGGAGAAAGAATCCCTCCCTGAGCCCAGGATGACCTGCCTACCCACAGAGGAGAAAGAATCCCTCCCTGAGCCCAGGATGACCTGCCTACCCACAGAGGAGAAAGAATCCCTCCCTGAGCCCAGGATGACCTGCCTCAGAATTTGCCCAGGTTATTCCTCCCGCCTAAACTGCTGGCTTCCCGCTCACAGCGAGTTCCTAAGGAGTAAAGCACCCACTTCATCCCTTCAGGGTTTGTAACTCAAGGTTTATAATCATTATCTACTTGTGTTTCACTTGACGTGATAACCACTGTGTGCCCCACAGGGGTCTTGATTTTGTGGTGATCCTCCTGCCTTAGCCTGCCAAGTGCTGGGGTTACAGGTGTGAACTAGCATACCTGGCTCCTGTTAGTTTTTGCTTGTTGTTGTTTTTTTTAGTTTATATTTTAACTTATTGATTTGGGGTGTGGCGGGAGGCTTTTATGTGAGTACTGGGAGTCTGAAGTTGGTCCTCAGACTTGTTCAGCGAGTGCCTCACTGACTGATTACTTCTTTGGCCGTCTGCTGTTGGTTTTGATGAAGCTTAAATGGAAAGTCAAAGAGAGCATGACTGTAATAACAGAAGGGCTGCTTCTAACCCAAACCAGAACTTGAGCTGGATGGGGGGCGGGGCTGCAGATGGATAATCCTCCTTACCCTGAGGCTAGAGAATGCTGAACCTGAGCATCAAACATAGGGTCTCTGTCAATTTCTGGTGTGGTGGTTCACACCTACCACTCAAATTTGGGGAGATAAAGCAGGAGGCTTGCCATACGTTTGAGGCAACCTGAGCTACACAGTGAGTTTTAGGATAGCCTGAGCTACAGTGTGAGATACTGTTAAAAAAAAAAACCCTCCAATAAAATATAAAGAGAAGCTTAGTGTTAAGAGTTCTTATCTACTATGTGTGAGGTCCTGAATTCAATTCCAGGACCAGAAACAAAACAACACAACTTTAGTCTCTTCTATAAACAGACACTATTTGGACTGTTAACATTTTATGATTAAAAATATAGGTTCAAAATCCATGTTCAAATTCCAGGCAATTATAATATCTCCAGGTCTCTCTTTCTTCTTTCTCTCCCCTTGTATCTCTGAAACAAGATCTCAAGATGTAGCCCAGGTTGTCCTTGAACTCATGGCAATACTCATGTCTCATCTCTGTGTGCCGGAGTTACAGGCATGTACCACCATGTCCAACTATAGGATTTGTGACTCCAAATTAATAGTGTGTTGGCATAGTTGTTCTTCATGATGAATATAGTATTCTGAATTTTCTCCAATGGAAGACTGAGAAATCAACAAAAACCAGGAAATTTTCTCAGAGGTAGTAGGAGGGTAAAAGTCAAGTTGTCCTGTCTTGTAAATGTTTTTAGGGATAAGACCAACAGTTATCCCCCTTCCCTCTGCACCCAAGAAGCTTGAGAATGCCACTGTCCAACATGCTAGAACTCACCAGCTGGATGTTGCATCTGTTTGGCAGCAAGACTATTTTTTGTTGTTGTTGTTTATTTTTGAGGCAGGGTCTTGGCCTCAGACTTAGTAGATAAGGATGACTGTGAACTTCTATCATCCTGCCTTTACCTCCTGGTTGTGGTGTACACATCCATGCACAGTTTCTCTGATGCTGGGAGTTGAACTGAGGGCTCCATGCATGCTAGGCAAACACTCTACCAGCGGTGCTACAACCCCTGCCTTAGGCTGGATCTTGAGAGAGCAGGCAGTGGCCACAGTTACAGAGCCAGTCTCCCTTCCTGCTGAAGGACTTCAGTTAGTGGTCTGGCAGTTTGTCAACTTAATTGTAGGAAAATTGAAAAAAATGTAATGCATAGCCATAAAACCCTTAAGGCTGGTTAGTCTTTCTAGATTGCAACCAATGTAATTTTCACTAGCTGATTCCATCTTGATTGTAATATGCTGAGCCCTGGAACTGAAGGCTTCAAGTAAGTCATGGTGTACACAAGGACAGACAGACTCCATCATCTGCCTTCGATGCCAGGGAGAGAGAAATGGCAGAGGGCACTGAACTGAACAATTTGGTTTTGAAATGCCAGTGGGGGGAGGAAACCAATGTCCGGATGGACACAAATGATGCTGGCAACCCCCTGAGTGTAGAGTCTCAGCCAAGTCCTGTAGCGCCCATGCCTTATATGCTGGGGTGCTCTGAAGGGCCATAGCTCAAGACTCAAGCTTCCGTAGAGGAAACAGACAAACCCAAAAGACCACAAACACATTTCCTTCCCATCTGCACTGGCTTACTTAGAAAGGCCTTATTCTTCAGTTTTATAGTTCAAACACGGTGACATCCCAAATCAGATGTCTACGATTTCTCTGATTCTCTGATAATTCAAGATCTGTAAAGGATGTCTGGAACAGTCTTTGCTTCTCCCCTCTGGACTCTGATTTTCTGCACCGAAGACTGACGAACACACGTGTTCATCAATCCTGCTGCCCATTTCTTAGCCCTGAAATATGAAGGGGCTTCCTTTTCTGCTTCAGCATCTCCAGGGAAGAGAGAGACTTTGCTCTCCTTCACGTACCTCCAACCCAGCAATAAGCCCTTTTTGAAGAGTGAAGTTCAGGACCAGAAACAGTGGGATTCTAATGACATCAACTGATGCTTTTTACCACAGACCCAGCAAGTGAGCCCGAGGCCTAGTCCAGATACATGGGGAACCAAGAGGTAGCATACAAGTATTTTTTCCAAGCCCTTTATGAATATAAATATTTAGCGCATGGTGTTTTGCAGAATTAAATCTCCAAGCCCAGATTAGCCTAGTAATATCATTATGTAGATGCCAGGGATGAGATACCTGTGACTGTTGTGTGCCTTGTCATTCAAGGATGCCTGTGACGACTTGATGCACTTTAATTTGCCAGGGCAATCATTAATTGCATATGAAACAGTTGGTGTTTGGCTTGAAGGGAAGCTGATTGGGTCAGTCACTGAGCGTTTGGCTCAATGATCTACAGCTGGCTCTTTGCTCCAGCACCCCTGCTTCCTTTTTGAAAACATTCTCACTCAATGTTTGGGGGACCCCCTGAGGAAGAGACTGTGAAACATTGGGGGTTTTAATCTGTGTTTTCCTTTGGGCATTATAGCTTTAATTTTAATATTTTAGATAATAAAGAATGATTTTAAATTAAATTTCCAAGTCTGCCATCTGTGATTGTTTGGACTTTCCCTCCTCTCTGGCTGTTCTCTGACTTAATGTTCCTTGAACAGGAGGAAAAGTGGGTTTCAAGCAAGGGACACGCAAACAGGACAAGCCCACAGACTCTAGAGAAACAGGGAGAAGCTTTGGCCCTGGAAGTTGGGGTGTTGGGGGGTGATATCCAGAGTCAAAAACTACAAAAGGGAATTCAGATATAATTGTAGTTTCCTATGGTCACCTCTAGATTTGTCTTTGAAAAAGTCATTGACAAGGTCATAGCTTGATTTGCCCGTCTGTTAGAGAAGGGTCCTGTTGCTATAATAAACACCATGACCAAAAGCAACTTGGGGATCAAAGAATTTATTTCATTTTACACTTCTAGGTTACAGTTCATCACCGAGGAAGATGGAGGATGTTCTTCTGTATATATGTTTCTATTATTGGTTGATGGAAAAACACGCTGATTGGCCAGTAGCGAGGCAGGAAGTGTAGGCAGGGCTACCAGATGAGAATTCTGGGGAGAGGATACAGACAGAGGCTGACTACAGAGGGAAGTCAGGGCAGGAACTCAAGGAAGGAAATCTGGAGGCAAGAACCAACAACCAATCAGGTATGATTGCACACGCCTTGATCCCTGTGCTTATGAGGTAGAAGCAAGCAGATCTTCGTGAGTTCAAAGACAGCCTGCTCCACATACAGAGTTGCAAGACAGCAAGGACTACATAGAAAGACTTTGTTTGTTTGTTTGTTTTTGTTTTGAATGGGCAAACACTTTTTACTAGCTTGCTGCATCTAGCTTGTTCCACTACCTTTTTTTGTATAGTCTAGGACCACATGCCTAGGAGTGGTGCTGCCCAAGTTAGCTGGGTCTCCCAGGGTAATAATCAATCAAGACAATCATTTATAGTCAGGGCCAAAACCAAATCTGAGTGATTTTCAGTTGGTGCTCCCTTTTCCCTGGTGTATCACTCTGATAGCAAAAGCTGGTCAGCACCAAAAAAGTGATTTTATTTGTTTGTTTGTTTGGTTTATGGTACTAGGATTGCTAGAAATAAAACCCAGAGTCAAAAGGAAAGAGATCCCTGTTCCAGTAGGAGAGTATGCTAGGAAGAGCGAACACACAGAGGCGGGAGCACTTAGTTTTAGTCTAGTGGTTGACTCTCTCCCCATTGGCTAGGGCCTGACCTCACAGTCTTATTAAAAGAACCGGTCACAGGAAACAAAAAAGGAAAGGGAACAGGGCCGCTGCTCCAAGGGAAAAGGGTCACAGCTTCAGGCTATCAACTCTAGAACTCGATAGGAAATCTTTGAATAAACAATTTGGTATTTGTGTGTGTGATGGGGAACAGTGCTAGGGGAATGTTACTAAAACATTTACATAAACCAGCACCAGAGGCAGAAGCAGTGGATCTCTGTGAGTTCAAGGCCAGCCTGGTCTACAGAGTGAGTGCCAGGACAGCCAGGGCTACACAGAGAAACCCTGTCTCAAAAAAAAAATGTTTTACATAAAAATCTTACAAGGTGGGGAAGATTAAGATTTGAATTCATCTTAAACACAATTGTATTTGATAGATGGACTCACATTTAATATTTCTTACAGGATCGAATTCAGACTCTCACAGATCCTATAGACAGTAGGCAGGAGAAGTAATCTTATTTATGTATTTGTGGAGGTGGAGGTGCTGTGTATGGAATCTAAGGCCTCACACATGCTTTCTGCCTTCAGTTATATCCCCAGTCCTATTATTATTATTATTTATTTTGTTTTGTTTCGAGACAGGGTTTCTCTGGCTGTCCTGGAGCTTGCTTTGAAAACCAGACTGGGCGACAGACCTCACTGAGATCTTCCTGCCTCTTCCTCCCAAGTACTGGGATCAAAGATGTGCGACTCCACCGCCCGGCTTTCCCCCCCTTCTTATTTTTATTATTTCATATGTTATGAAAATGACAAACTCTCACTGTATAGATCAGGCTGTCCTTCAAGTAACTGTATAGACCAGACTGGCCTTAAACTCACAGAGATCTATCTGCATCTGTCTCCTTAGTGCTGGGATTAAAGGCGAGAACACCACACTTGGCTTTTTTTTTTTTTTTAGACAAAATATCACCAAATTGCCCAGACGTGAGCTTCCACTGTAGCCTAATCAGCCAAGTACTCTACAGACTGAACTACAACCCCACCCCCAGCAATGAGACTTTTACAGTAAAGGATGACCCACTGAAGAGGTTTCCAGTTTCCATACTAGGCATCCTCAGAAGACAGCCCCTTGGACCCAGGTGCTGTCCTTATGCACTGAGAGCTGAGACAGTCTGAGTGTCCAGACCTTCAGCTAAACCTGAGAGAGCTCTGCTTCCACGCGCGGTCTTTATGTTGTCAGTGAACCCTTGGAAGGGGAGTGAGGGCACATCATCAACCTCACTGCAGACCACGACATTAATGAGTCAAACGGACAGCGCTTCTGAACACTGAGACAAATGCTGAGCAAATGCCAGGATCAAATGAAAAAGCGCCTGCCAGCAGAGGAGCTGGGATGACAAGTGGGTTAGCCGGGAAAGGCGGGAGTGTGGGGCTTGCACCACACAGCAAGAACTCCTCCACCTTGCCTTCTGTTCCTGGGAGGAGGTTTCTCAGAGGGCCAAGCTTTGCATTGGGGAGAGGATTTAAGGTGAGTTCCAGGGAGGCTTTCTGATGTGTTTTGTTTGGTTTGGTTTGGTTTTTCCAATGGGGAGTTTATCTGGAAAGAAAGATGATGAGACACACAGGGAATGATGGAGTTGTTAGAAGTCTTCACCATAGCTAGTTCGGGGGGCTTTATGTTAAATCACCATGTAACCCAGGCTAGCCTCCAACTCATGATCATCTTGCCTTGCTCGCTCACCCCAGTGTTAGGATTACAGGTGCCCCACCTCATGCAGCCTGGTGGGAGGTTTCATTACCATCAGAGTGAATTGTTTTACATGTGCTGGTCTCCCCCTCATACTCTCCCACCCCAAATTCTGCACATAGAAACAGGTCAAATTCATTGCTCCACGGGTCAAAGGGCAAAGGTTTATAAAATGACCTTGAAGATCAAGGAGGCAAAATCCACGACCCAGAACAAGTCAGAAGCTCAGGTAAGCAGGTAATTATCATATTTCTAAGACCCCCCACACATGACCATCTTTTGTGCCATGTGACTCCTAGAACAAGAGATGAACTCAAGCTCTCTCTCATTCTCCTTTTTTCTCTCAAATATACAACACACACACACACATACACACACACACACACACACACATACACACAGAAAGAGAGACAGAGAGACAGAGATTCTGTCTCCTCCTCTTCCTCTCTAAAATTCCCTTGTTCCCTGGCAGATACAACCTTGGTACCCCCCCCAACAGTGGAAAACAACCCCAACAAGTGCCTATGAAAAAAGCCTTTAAGACTCATGAATATTTAGCTCGTCCTCATGTAAAATATATGACTTTGTGTAAGGATCAGGCGAACGAGGTGCATGATTTTTTTCTGATTTATGGGGCTGGAGACGGATTATTCATAGCAGAGCAGCTGTGTGGAAAGATTCATCCGCTGCAAAATGTGATTGTACATCAGGCAGTGTGTGGGAACGGAGCTATGACTAATGGCTGCTTTACATATAAATGAGAAGGTTTGTGCTAGGAACTGTAAAAAAATACAATCACTCAGCTGACGGGCAGGCTCCTTATCGTGGATGCAGGAGAGAGACCACCAGAAAGGTAGGCAAATAGATGCCTCCCCTCCTCCAGAGCCAGGTCAGGAGATTCAGAGGGTGGAGACAGGAGATGGGGAGCTCTGGAAAAGCAGAAGTCTCTTTTCCTGATCCCTCTCACTCTGCGTTTAACCTGTTCTAGGCCCCATTAAAAGCACACCTGGGCAGAGAATGTCCCAACAGACGTGCTCTGCTGCCCACTCATCTCAAAGTGATTAGCACACTGTAGATCTCTTGAGCTCAGCTTTGGGCTGCCAAGGGTTCGGGTCCGTTTCAGAAATGAGCAATATGCATGGGGTAAACCTCAGAAGAAAAAAATCTCATTGAATCCGAGGCTTCCCTCTGCCACTCCTCAGTCTCTCTTGCTTTCTGTCGCTCATCTCTCTCCTCTCTTGTAGCTGAGACAGGCTGTCTAGACATTGCAGATGTGGACAGATGTTGGGTCTGTAATTTATAACAACGGCCTCCAGAAGGCAATTCCAATTTGTTTCGGTAAGGCTTTGAGTTACAGGCAGAAAAAATATCCTGTAAATACCGTTGACTTACATGGTAACTACACCAAGGGTTTACTTAGTGAGCAATCACCAAGTACAGCATAATTACACATCCCTGAAGATTACTGGAGAATTTAGTGTCACTGAGCAGA
Source organism: Mesocricetus auratus (assembly GCF_017639785.1). Classification (NCBI taxonomy): domain Eukaryota; kingdom Metazoa; phylum Chordata; class Mammalia; order Rodentia; family Cricetidae; genus Mesocricetus; species Mesocricetus auratus. The sequence goes on from NW_024429182.1 coordinate 16,192,224, forward strand.
CAATGACCACCAAACCGAATCTCTGACTTTGGGAAGGGTTAGACAACCCACACTTAGTAGGAATTTATGTCGATTTCTTCAAATTATCAATTAGCCTCTCGATTCTGAGGAGCCTTTCAGTTTCATCTACATCATACATAACCGCTCACCATCATACCACGCTCCAGGCAAGCGCGAGCTGGCTGGAGTCTTCAGCCAATATAGGTTTAGGCCATGCAGTATCTGAGGCTACTCACAAAGCCCTCAGACAAGCATGAGGCTAGTGATTAACTTCCCCATTATCGTAATGGGATACACATTCAGCAGCAGGGTTGAAGGGCACTGAGCCATCTTCACTTCGTCCTGGTGACCAATGATTCAACAGCTGTCTAGTTCAAAAATGCAGCTGACTGGACCACCCACGTTGTGAAGGCTATTCTGGTCGCACTAGTGGGAAATGGTAAGGTAAGGTTTTAGAATACTTTCTCAAGAACTTCAGGTTGCTTCATACTCCCATCTGGGGTGGTGAGTGTGCTGTGGGAGGCTGGTGCTAAGGTTGATAGTTTGTAAAGAAGTTAAATGGTCTGACCTAGATCACAGTGCTGGCATCAGAAGTCAAATTTGCACCGGAGGTTTGTCATTCCTGAGAATTCTGACCAGCTGGCCCCTTTGGGATTAGGGGATCAGAACTGGCTGGCAGCTGGGAGCCTTGGCTTCTCTGGATGTATAGGGTTGCAGCTGAAATAGCCATCAAGGTATCATTTGCTTCAGGCTGGGTGTAGAGGGGAGGGAGGCAGGAATAAAGGGGACAGAGATATGTAGAAATCAAATGAACACATTGTGTTGTATGCCAGTTTTTAATCCATCGCCAACCTCTTCTAGTTGATTTGTTTTGTATAATCATTCCCCCCCCCCAACCTGTCCAGAGATGATCAAAGAAAACTTAAGCTTAATACACCTCTGGCCCCTGGGTTTTCATGGACCCTGAAACAAATACCTCCCGCCTCTTTAAAACCAGCTATTGCAGTTGGGTAGTGGTGGCACATGTATGTTTTTAATCCCAGCATTTGGGAGGCAGAGCAGGTGGATCTTGGTGAATTTGAGGCCAGCCTGGTCTACAGAACTAGTTCCAGGCCTACACAGAAAAACCCTGTCTCAAAAAACATAAAACCAAAAAAAAAAAAAAAAAAAGAGAGAGAGAGAGAGAGAGAGAGAGAGAACAGATATTGCCTAGAGAATCTTAATTCTTTGTAACTGTTGTTTGAATATTCTCTCATTCTCCCTGACTCCTGCTTATGGTATGCTTGGTAGCCATCCAACTAGGGTGATATCTTGCCCTCACCTGAAGTGGTCTACTTTAATATGTTAGTGGAGTTTCGGCACCAATCACTACCTGGGAGGGAAGGCTACTGGAGCCGAAGGAAGAGAGAGAGAGACAATTACAATCAAAAGTACACTGCCTTGGCAAGCACTGGCCACTGGGCATGACCTCAGTTCTGCCTAGAAGAAAAGATGTTAGCTGCAAAAGATGGATTTAGGAAGTAATTTGTGTCTTAGAAGTTTAAAGTTCTCCACTTGGGCTTCATGGTCAATTTAAGGCCGGTTCGGGAGACAGTGAAACTATGTCTCAAATGAAGTAACAAACAGAAAAGCTGCCGACCTGCGACTGTAGCTCTGTCAATAGAATGGTTCCTTTGTTGCACTGCAGTATGAAGAAGCTGCACTTTCCATCCTCAGTACTGAGTAAGCCAGGTGCATTGGCATGTGCCTGTAACCTTAGCACTGAGGGGGTGGGAGCCGGAGGGTCAAAAGTTGGAGGTTGTCTGCAGCTATAAAGCAAGTTTAAAGCTAGCCTATACTATAGGAAGATCCCATTAAAAAAATAGTATTTGATCCAGGAAAATGTGCCATAGTCTCAGCACTTAGTAAACAGAGCCAGGAGGATCACAGTTTCAAGGACAGCCTAGGCTACATAGTGTAACCCTGACATCCTCACTGCCAAAGAAAAGAACTTTAAGGTTTGGGGTGCAGTGCTGAGATTCCTGAGACATGCTTTTTTAAAAATAATTTATTCATCCTTATTTTATGTACATTGATGTTTTGCCTTCATGTGTGTCTGGGTGAGGGTGTCAGATCTTGGGGTTACAGACAATTGTTAGCTGCCATGTGGGTGCTGGGAATTGAACCCAGGTCCTCTGGAGGACCAGTTAGTGCTCTTAACTGCTGAGCCATCTCTCCAGCCCCTGAGATGTGTTTTTATGATGACTTTGAAAATTACATGTGCATGCTGCCTTCCAGGGACCTGTGAGATCCCACTGGGATGTGGATGATGATAACCTGGAGCTCTCAACCACAGAGATGCTTCTCAGGGCACCACGCCCCATACGGAGTCCAGGAGGGCTGTGGGTAGATGGAAGGATGCTCTCTGGTCAGGAGAGACAATGGAACTATAGTAAACAATGTTAATAGTCAGTAAGACTAGAGAGGTTATTGTATGCCAGGTGTGGATTATCTCCTTGATGATCCATCCACACATTAGCTCTTTAAAGAAAAATGGACCAGGGGGCTGGAGAGATGACTCAGTGGTTAAGAGCACTAACTGATCCTCCAGAGGTCCTGAGTTCAATTCCCAGAACCCACATGGTGACTCACAGCCGTCTGTAATGGGATCAGATACCTTCTTCTGATGTGCATAAAGACAGAACACTTATATACATAAAATACATGAATAAATACATCTAAAAAAAGAAAAGAAAAATGTATCCGCTGCTGGAGGGCGAAGCGATCCTCAAAGAGGAAGATCAGCACTCATACATTGTCCCACTCCGTCTTCTGTGAGCGTTAGCTGGAAGGCCAAGTACAATTTCCAGGTGTGGAAGACAGAAATGAGCGGGGAAGGAGGTGCAGGGATTTGGATTCATAGAAGTCTTCAAGGAGTGAGCTTCAAGGTTCAGACTTGGGTGCTGCCACTCGAGTGGAGATATCCCTGGACTGTGAGAGAGCTAAAGAGAGGATGGACTTCTCACATGTATAACTATATGCATGATCATATGTTACATACTACATGCACATACATATCTGTGTATCACCTGGTACTTAAAGACTTCTGAACTACTGGGAAAAGACCAAATATCTCAAGCACAAGGAATTATTTCACAAGGTGTTAACATCTTCTGTAGGCCTCTGTTTTGCTTTGTTTGAGACAGGTTCTCTCTATATAGCCTGGCTGTCCTGGAACTCACAGAGATCCACCTTTCTCTGCCTCCCCAGCCCTGGGATTAAAGGCGTGCACCTCCAAGCCTGGGATGTTGGAGGAGGAAAGATGGAACAAGATGAGGAAGAACACACATTCAAATGTTTACAGTGGGCTCAAAGCCCAGTCTTAGTTTTCCAGACTTAATCATGTCCCAGGCAAGCTTGATACCTTAGATGTCACATGTGTGTCTGGGAAGGTCTCGGGCAGGGAACGTCAGATCCAGAGCCCAACATTAGGTATTTTTCTAGTACTGATCTCAAGGGTTCTAAACTAGATTATTTGGAATATAGAAGAACAGGAACATGCGGGTGGTGGTGGCACACGCCTTTGATCCCAGCACTCAGAAGGCAGAGGTAGGCGGATCTCTGTGAGTTCGAGACTAGCCTGGTCTACAAGAGCAAGTTCCAGGACAGACTCCAAAACAATACAGAGAAACCCTGTCTTGAAAAGCCAAAAAAAAAAAAAAAAAAAGCCCAGGGTTGAATTCTATCCTTTTCTGTTTATTAGCTCTCCATCTATTTATCCATTCAACAAATATTTAATAAAAGACATCATGTACTAGATGAGTGCCCTCTTTGGGGGCAAGCTGTTTAACTCAGCTACTTTTAATTCCCTCTTCTTGAAGGTAAGAATAATGTAACTACATATCACAGTTGTACACACAGTTGATACTGGATAAATGCTTGAATGTTCCAACAATAATTTTCTAATAATAACTTTCCTTGCTGACATTTCTCTCCAAAAGTAATTGATCTACATCTTGGGGAATTTTGTACCAACCTGGAGGATCACCACTTCTTATAGGCAACATTAACACTGGGTGAGGACATGACTCTTCTTTGGCAGAAGACAGCATGGGATAGGCTCAATCTTGGGTCTTCTCTCTCTAGGCTGTGAGCCCTTCATGGGCTGAGACTGTGTCTTCATATGTTCACCATGGTGGCCATAGTATGTTTGACAGTGCCTCAGAAAGGACAGATGTGGGACTAGAGAGCTGCTCAGCAGTTAGGAGTGCGTGCTGCTCTTCCAGAGGGTCCAAAAATGGGTCTAGCACATCTCATAACCACCTGTAACTCAGTTTTAGGGACTCTGACCTCCTCTTCTGTCCTCAGTGGGCACACACACACCTTTAATAAAAAAAAGCAGATGTTTGCTAAATGGGCAAAGGGTGGAACAGGAATTCTAGTACTAAGGTGGTCCTGTAGGACTCTCGTTGCTGCATTCAGCAAATAATCATCACCTTCAGTACCTCCGAGGCACTATGCCAGGTGCTGGGGAATATAATGATGAGTAAAACAGACTGGACCCCTGCCTTTGTGGAGCTCAGAGTCAGGAGGAGAATAGAGGCTATGCTCAAACACTTGAAAAAGGAAACAAATGGTACTAGAGTATATTTATGCATATAAGCATACATATAGGAAGGAGGGTACAGTGGTTTGGGTGACATGCCCCCGTAGGCTCAGGTGTTTGAACGCTTGGTCCTCAGTTTGTGGCACTGCTTGGGGAGGTCTAGGAGGGTGGCCTACTTGGAAAAAGTCTGTCACTAGAGGTAGACTCTGCATCATTGCTGTTTCTCTCTCTTTCTTTCTGCTTTGTGCTGTGGTAAAGGATGATTTCTCATCATTGTGCTCCTAAAGCCATGCCTGCTGCTAGCTGCCGTGTCTCCCCATCATGGTGGACTCTTCTCCCTCCAGAACTACAGGCTCAAATAAACTCTTTCTTCTATAAGTTGCCTTGGTCATGGTGTTTTATCGAAGCAATGGAAAAGTAACTAATACAGAGTTGGTGCTGACCAAGTCCAAGTAATCACAAGGTTTTTCCAAGGTGCAGTATTGTCTGCAGACATCTGCAGTAGGAGCTGGGTTAAGGCCAGGCTGGTAGTGGTTACGGGAAATCTTTCCCAATGGCTGCTTCCAGTGTGGCACATTTAGACCTTCGGGAAAGGTGAGCACGGCTGGAAGATGGATTTTAACCATGAATATTGAGCCAAGGAGCTGGAGGGATAAGTTTTGGCCTTTCTCTCAAGAGCAAGAGGACACCACTGAATGTTTTAAGTTCAGAGCCAGTGGTGGTACTGAGTTCCCTAGGTAACAGATGGCAGTGACCTTGGAATGCAGTGAGGGGGTGACAGCAGAGATGAGAATGGGTGATCCCTGTGCTCTAGAGTGAGCTGAGGAGGTTCACTGACAGCTTGGGACCTACAGTTTGCAGATGGAGATGAGGGAGGAGCAGAGCTGACTCTTGGGTTTGGGTTTTTATGTTGTTTTGGTTTTGTTTGTTTGTTTGTTTGTTTGTTTTTCAAGACAGTGTTTCCTTGTGCAGCCCTGTCTGCCCAGGAACTTACTCTGTAGACCAGGCTGACCTCAGACTCCACCTGCCTCTGCCTCCCAAGTGCTACATCTTCCAAGGTGTAAGCCATCACCACCCCAGGTGACTCCTGGGTTTGTAAAACTTATTCTTAGCATCTGTCTGCTCCTTGAGGACTTTTGTGAAAGGTCCTCCTTCCTGGCCACGGGTGTGTTCAGTTCTGATGCCTTCAAGAGGAGAGTGGGTTTCTGTTCCAGAGGATGAAGGAAAGAGAAGAATCCCTGCTGAACCTGGGCTTATGGAGAAGGTCGTTTCCCCCAAGCAACCCCTTGTTATTCAGGCACTCGCCCAAACCCAAACATGCATCTTTTCCCTCTCTGACCTCGCAGACCTACAAAGACTTCCAAGCACTCCCTGCAGGCCACTCCATTCTGCCCCTATTTATCCTCAGCTCCCCAAAGCTCCTGCACCCCTCCTTTCTCCTCCAGACCTCCCCCTCATTCCAGCCCCAGCCTCTCGTGCTTCCACTTCACCCTATTAAGAAACAACCACCCCACAGAAGCCTCTGCCCCTGGCGGCTGCTCCCTGAGCCCCGCCCGCCATCCCTCCTCCTGCTCCTGCTCCCTGACAGATGCCTCAGAGCCCCGGGCCGCAGTTAAGGTGACGAGATGCAGCAATTCTTTATGAACATTTCATTCCTGCTCGCTACACGACGTAAATTAGATGGTGTGTTACATTCGGGCAATAAGAGAGATATGTCACCACGACGCTGGCCCATTGGATGGAGAGGGTAATCCTGCCGTGAATTTCATTACTGCTTTTATATAGACAGAATTAGCTCGGTGACAGCGAGCCTGATTGTCTTTCACTAGGGGTTTGGCGAAGAGCTGAACGGATTTCACCCTGATGTGCACACTACTGAGTGACCCTGCTCACCAGCGGCTCTGCTGATTGCTTTGCACCTTGCAGACTCCGCAACTGGCTCAGCCTCATGCCCGCCTCACTCCCTCCGGGTCTCCAGCCCACCCCACCCTTGCTGGCTTTCTCTGAAGCCAAAGCCAGGAGACCTAACATGGAAGTCACAAGGTCATGAAGGGATTTGTCCGCGGAGAGGAACAGGGCGGCAGAGCTAAAACCAAAAGAAAACACAAAAACCTTCTGTGACTATGCTCTCCTAGCCCGGTGCTGGGGTCACTCACTCTCACAGCTCCTAGGAATGGGTAGAAAGTCCATGGCTCTCTAGCGGGGGAGCTGGTACATCCTCTTAGGTGTCCCCAGCAGAAACTGTGCAGCGTTCTTTGGGTTCCTGTCTCTTGGCCTCCTGTGTTTCTGCAGCAGATTCCCTTCCTTGCACTGGCTAAGTCACCCTAACCCCATACATAACACTCAGAGACCAGATGGCCCCAAACTAGCCGACTGCAAAACCAGACCAAGGCTTTCCTTCCTAGGTCTTTGCCTTGGAATGGCTGATCCTGACAGAGCCAGCCCAGCCCCTCCCTGGTACTCAGCTTTCTGTCCACTCCCTCCCTCATCCCTGTTGACCCCTCAGCCATGGCCTTCTGCCAAGGCCTTCCTGAAGCAGCTGTCTGTTCCTGGGGTTGGTCAGGGACACGAACCATCACTAGGCCCCTGATCACCACTCTGGTTCTTTCCAGAAGACTCCAGAAAGATTCTCTGAGCTTCTCTATTCCTTGGGGTTTAAGGAACCAGGTGTGGAGCAGACATCATAATCTCAGAGACTCCTTTCCTTTCGGTCAGTCACACATCTGTGAGGGAAGCTGCTCTTGTCACTCAGAGCAGTGAGGGCCAAGGCTGGGTTGGGAGGCATTAAGGTCACAGTGTCCACTTTCCAGTAGGGGAGGGGGTTTCTGGAGCTCAACAGAGATCCTAGCTGGGCGTGTGGGTGCTGGAGGCCTGAAGTAGAGTCTCTAAATGCTGATAAGTTTCCTAGGAACATCCAACTGAGCATTCCCTCTCAGTTGCCGCCATTACCTGTCAGCCTGCCCGTGGTCACATCCCTTTTCTTTTTTTTTTTTTTTTCCCCGAGACAGGGTTTCTCTATATTGTTTTGGAGGCTGTCCTGGAACTCTCTCTGTAGACCAGCCCGGCCTCGAACTCACAGAGATCCGCCTGCCTCTGCCTCCCGAGTGCTGGGATTAAAGGCGTGCGCCACCACCGCCCGGCTTACATCCCTTTTCTAACACAACTTGCACCTATGGGTCCTGACACTTCCCACCAGGTCAGGGCAATTTGGAGGGAAGGGACTGTGATAGGCTAACGTCTTTTGGGAGACCAAGACAGCCTAACTTCCCTCTTCCCAGCCCTGTGTCTTTCTAGTTTTATTGTCATCATTATCACCATTATCATTTTATATGGATGGATGTTTTGTTCTGTATCACACGCATGCCTGGTGAGGCCAGAAGGGGGTGTTGGATCCCCTGGAACTGGTGTGCGGGTGCTGGGAATTGAACCCGGGTCCTCTGGAAGAACAGCCAGCGCTCTTCAGTGCTGAGCATCTCTCCAGGCCCTTCTTCTCAGTCTATCTCAGCAGAGCATGGTAGAATGCTTGCACAGAATGCTCCATTACAGTCAGCAACCAGATCCCACCTGGAAACAGTTCCCATCCTACATGCTACTGGGGCCACAGCAAGATTAAAGGGTGTAAAATATAGTTTCCTGAGAGATACAGCTGCTGCCTTTTGTCATCAGGGTTAACATTGTGATTGCCACCATTGTCACAGCTGGCCCCACTCAGCTGTACAACAGAGGTCAGTATATAGATAAATGCCCAGCCTTCTTGCTTTACCCTAAGGACAAGGTCCTCTATATTTTGTACTTTATTTCTTCATCAGAATGACCTTCCCAGCTGACCAACTTGTTATTCAGGAAGACAGTAATCATCTCAAGGATTTAGGGGTTCAAACAGTTCTGCAGTTCTGTTACCCACATCTTGTTTTTAGTTTAGTTTGGTTTTTTTTTTTTTTTTTTTTTTTGGTTTTTCGAGACAGGGTTTCTCTGTATTGTTTTGGAGGCTATCGGTCCAGCCCAGCCTCGAACTCACAGAGATCCGCCTGCCTCTGCCTCCCGAGTGCTGGGATTAAAGGCGTGCGCCACCACCGCCCGGCCTAGTTTAGTTTGGTTTTTGAGGCAGCCCAGGCTGGCCTTGAAATTGCTGTATAGCCAAGGATGACTTTGATTTCCTGTCTTCCTGCTTCAACCTCCTGAGTGCTGGGATTACAAGTGTGAGCCACTACAGTTTTATGCAGTGCTGGAGACTGGATCCAGGGCTTCCTGCGTGCTAAGTAAGCACTCTGCTTACTTACTGAGCCACACCCTGAGGCCCACTAAGAAAGAATCAATGGGCTATACCCATAGCATTTTTCCTTTTATACTCTATGGGTGTGTTACTAGTTGGCTTCCTAAGCATAGACTTTCCTCATACAAACCAAAGCTTCCATCATTACAGTGAGGGTGGAGTAAGTTCCCAAGGAAAGCCTGAGAGCAGAATCTCCTGCTTTAAGTTATGATTCCTCCTCCACCTTATCTGCAGAGCCAGGAAACAATGGACTAGTCACATAACTCAGCAGGTAAAAGCGATTGCCCAATGTCTTCCCATGAATGTCCAGAACCCCATAAAGGCAGAATAGAGAGAACTGATTCCACAAGGAGGTCCTCTGACCTCCACAGAGCACTATGGCACATGCATGCCCCCTTCCTCACAATAATGATAGATTTAAAAAGTTTTACATTTAAAAATCTAAGGTGTCTTTCTCCCAGGTTGGCAGTGGTCTGTGTGACTCCTGGGTTCACAGCCTTATCAGCCCCTTTGGAATGAATGACTAGTAGAAGTCTTGCCAGTGGAGCCAGATATGTCCTCAGGGCTTGTACCCAGGCTCTTCCGGGTGCCAGGGTTCTCTGAAAAGCAAAGGTCTAGGTCTTTCGCCCATGAGCTTTCTGTGCAAGGCTATGGATGCTGAGCAGAGCCAGGGAGCTGAGGGATGGAGTTTCTCACCCTACCCCCACCCTCTTCTGACATCACAACCTTCACTTCCTGACACTAATTGGTTGCCTTGGAAACAAGTTCCTTAAAGAGCTGGATGACTGGATGTGGTGGGAGGGAGAACCACAGGAGCCAGCCTTGTCACAAAGAAGCCATAGAATCCTTCAAATCAAGCAGAGCTTCCCAGAGTTGCTCTCCACCTTGGTACACATCGCCAGTGTGGAGGAAGAGAGATGCCAACGCAGGGAAATGCTGTGGGCATTGATGGTTCACATTTCTTTCCTTTTTGTTTTGCTTATCTGAGATAGGGTTTCTCTGTGTAGCCCTGGCAGTTCTGGTACTCAATCTATAGACCAGAGACCAGGCTGGTCTTGAAGTCACAGAGATCCGCCTGTCTCTGCCTCCCAATTGCTGGGATTAAAAGCATGCACCACCACTACCCGACTGGTCAACGTTTCTTTTATTTTTAATAAATTATTTAACTTTATTTTATGTGCACTGGTGTCCCCTGGAAGTGGAGTTTCAGACAGTTGTGAGCTGCTATGGTCCTCTAGAAGAGCAGTCAGTGCTGTTAACCACTGAGCCATCTCTTCAACCCCTTGGTCCACATTTCTTAACAAAGGTAGTCTAGTTCACCATACCTGCCATTTCCTTCTTTACTTGAGGGTATCTTGTTTTTAGGTGGTGAGATCTTATTGTAAAGTCAGAGTCCAAGGCAAAAAGAAGGAGGAGGAGGAGGAAAGAAGAAAAGGAAGGGAGGGAGGGAAACAAAAACACACTCACTAACTCTGGAGTAAGTGGATATCAGAAGTGATAAGGACTTTCTCTTCCTGCACCACACACACACGCACGCACACACACACACACACACACACACAGAGAGAGAGAGAGAGAGAGAGAGAGAGAGAGAGAGAGAGAGAGAGAGAGCTCACACATACTTCATTCAATAAACACACACCTTTGCTGTGTTATAGAATCTGCACCTACCTCGGGAGACAAGATCATGAGCTGACAGGGTTCTCAAAGGAGCAGACCCACTCTCACAAGTGTCCTCTGACTTCCACCTACATGCAAGACACCTGATAAATGAGTGCATGTAATAAAACAAAAATTTTTTAAGACAGGGTCTTTCTACATAGCCCTGGGTGTCACTAGAACTCACTATCCAGGCTGTCCTCAAACACAGAGATTTACCTGCTCCTGCTTCTTGAGTGCTGGAATTAAAGATGTATGTGCCACCATGCCCAGCTCATAAGAAAATATGTTTTAAATGAGTTCTTGGGCTAGAGAGGTAGCTCAGTGGTTAAGAAACATGCTGTTCTTCCATATGCTGCAAGCCCCACTAGCTTTCAAGGGCTCCAGGGTCTTTTCTCTTCTCTCATGGCCAAGAGGCAGAGGAGTGAGTAGGATTGAGGGTGAGAGCAGAAAGGTATCCTGCTGGGCGGCTGTGTGTCCTTTGGAGTTCAAGCACAGACAGCAGACACAGGCATGTTTCCATGCACTTGTGTCCTGCCGTCACTTACACACTTTTTTGACCAGTAGCAATAATTTCGACTTCTTCTAAACTGGCCAGTATAGAGGTGTGAGCATGTGTGTGATTCCACTTAACGATCTGAGAGTGAGCATGTGTTCAGGAGAAGGAGGAGTGTGTGTGTGTGTGTGTGTGTGTGTGTGTGTGCATTTTCCAAATGCTTGGCTTTTTTCAAAATGGCTTAGAGCACTACTGTCATTTATGGGGTTTAAAATGTCAGAACAGGGCCCGAGGGGAGGCAGGGGAGATTAAACTGCAAACAGTGAAGGTTATAGATGACGTTTCTGATAGGCTGACAGGCGGACTCAAATGATGCTGCACTTCAGCAATCATTTAAACACACACACACACACACACACACACACACATCCCACTCCATAGTTCATCTCTCCATATTTTAATGGCATATTCCGAAAGCTAAAATCATAAAAGCCTATGTCTAAAAACCACAGCTCTGCTTTCAGAACCCACGAGCAACTCTGTGGTTTGTGTGCACACTCAAGTGCACTTGCCTTCCTAATATGTGTACCCAGTTTCTGTCTCTCTACATATAATATTCTTTTTTTAATTTTAGAAGATGTCTGAAGTAGACCAAGCTGACATTGAACTTAATACATAGCTGAGGATGACCTTGAACTTTTGATTCTCCAGGCTCTACCTCCTGAATACTGGGACCACAGGCGTTACCACCACAATTAGTTTATGTAGTGTTAGGAATAGAACTGAGAGTTTTGTGTGCATTAGACAAAAATTCTGTCAACTGAGCTATATCCCAGCCCCCTTTGTATTATTTAATTCAATCACATTTCCACACAGCATCCTAATTTTAAAAATAGTAGAATTATAAAACTAACCATTTATATCAAGCCCAATGGTCCACCTATGCTTATTAATTTGCATAATGTAGTAGGTAAAGTTGAGAATCCTGCTTTATAAAGATAAAGAAACCAAGGGTCAATGAGATCTGATGTGATGGCCAAGACCACCCAACTAGAAATGGACAAGGGAGGGCCTTGAATTTCTTTATACTTTCTGTTTGTTTTTTGAGACAAGGTTTCTCTGTGTAGCCCTGGCTGTCCTGGAACTCGCTCTGTAGACCAGGTTGGCCCGGAACTCACAGAGATCTGCCTGCCCCTGCTTCCTGAGTGCTGGGATTAAAGGCTCATGCCACCACACTCAACTTCTCACTATTTTTGAGACAAGGTCTTCCTATGCAGTCCAGACTGGCCTTGTTCTTGATCTTTCTGGCTCAGCCTCCCAAGTGCTACAATTAATTACTGGTTTATGCCAATAGGTGCCCCTTCCAGGGTCCATTTTACTGCAGGCTGTGGCTCTAAAACATGGCTAGACATAGAAGCAACTGGGAAGCTTAAAAAACCGCCAACGTCCAGGTCTCCTCACAGATTCAAAGGTTCTGAGAAATGCTTGCCATCTGTCTGTTTCATTTGGTTTGTTTGTTGAGTTATCACTCGGTCCAGTCTGGCCATGAACTTGCAGCAAGTCTGCCTAATTTCCCTAGTGCTGGCACTACAGGCGAGCACACTCTGTCATTGATGTGCTGCCCTTTTGTTTCTGTTACCTCAGCAGTTTCAGATTGACAGAGATTCTCCCATCTCAGCCTCCCCATTGCAGACCCAAGTTACCGTGCCCATCGTGTGGTCTGTTTTTAAAGGGCCAGTAAGCCTGGTGGGTAGAGCTCAGGCTCGATTTGCCTTTCTGTGACGGCCTTCTCATCAAGGGTTGTCTTTCTCTTTGCTTTCCTGTGGACTTTTTCTCAGGATGATCAATCCTGTTTCTCCTACCCCAGCTGCCTCCTGCTCCCTCCAAAGGGCTCAATGCTTGTCTGCCTCAGAGTGGTGAATGAAGAAGTCACTGTCTAGATGCCCCGCCGGTGGCCGTCCTAAATGGGTGTAGTGATATATTATTTATGATTTATTAAACCTTGCCTGAGGATTCAGAAAGCAAAGTCAGTCACAAGTCATAGAAGCCAGGCACACACCTTTAATCCCAGCAGCCAGAAGCAAGGAGGTGATGGTACACACCTTTAAATCCTAGGATTTGGGATTAAGAGGTAGACAGATCTCTGTGAGTTCAAGACCACCCAGGGATGAGATAGAATCAGTATGAAAGAATAACAGATCACACACCTTTAATCCCAACACTAGGGGAGTATAAAAGATAGAGGTCTTCAGTATTCGGTATGAGGCATTCATTCTCCAACCATGCTGAGGAAAGGCAGCAGCCTGAGGCTTGGTGAGAGCTTGTGGAGACAGGATCAGCCCATTCAGCCTGAGGTAGAGGTAAGAAGCTAGTGGCCAGCTGCTTTGCTTTTCTGATATCCATCTTGAAGTTTGAACCTTGATATCAGTCTCTAGGTCTTTTATTTATCCATGCAATAATTGGTGGCCCACGTTGGGTGCCACTTGTAGGCAGAAGTTTCTGTCCTGCCCAGTTCTGCAGCCATTTAGTTCCAAATAAACACACTGAGGCTTATATTAATTATAAACTGTTTGTCCAATAGCCTAGGCTTCTTATTGGCTAGCTCTCTCTTAATTATTATTCCATAACTATTAATATGTGTATCTCCACATGGCCTTATGGAAGAATGCCCAGGCATCCTACCTTCTGGGTTTCTACAATGGCGTCTTTCTGGTGACTCACTTCCTGCATTCCTCTTCACCAAATCCTCCTAGTCTGGTAGCCCCACCTATACTTCCTGCCTGTCCATTGGTTGAAACAGCTTTATTCATCAACCAATAAGAAAACATATTCACAGCTCACAGGAGGACCTCTCCTATCAGATGAGACTTTTGCCCCACCAAGAACAAGGGTAGAGCATCAGTTCCACTTAGTCCTGTGGAAGAAGGAGAAGTGAGAACAGTGGTAAAGTATTTAGGAGAGAGAATGGCAGAAGGGGACTGAAGAAGGAAAGGGGGAGAGGAGAGCTGGCTCCTTCGGGGACCACCCTGGCCACCTTTACAGCTAAAGCCCACATGGAGTCCTCTCTCACTTAACCCTCTACAAAACAGGCAACACCAAAGGCTAGCTGTAGTCTGTCAGGGGCTTGAAGCTGGTTTCTGCTCACTTAGCTCTAAAATGATGCTGATTTATGCTGGGCATGAGGATGTAGCCTTGTAATCCCAGAAGTCAGAAGCCAGAAGCAGGTGGATCTCTGTGAATTTGAAGCTGGTGTGGTCTACACGGTGAGTTCTAAGACAGCCAGACTGCATGGTGAGACCCTGTCTCAAGACAAAACAACAAACAAAAATAAAGAGTAGTACCAATGACAAAAAACCTTACGACTTTTTATTTATTTATCCCAACCCTATTCTACTTCTAGTTCCCACCTTATTTGAACCATTCACTCGGGAAAAAAATATGTTTGGGTTGGAGAGATGGCTCAGTGGTTAGAAACACCTGCTCTAATGGAGGACCTGGGTTCAGTCCCAGCACCCACATTATGGCCCACTGTATCAGTATATTTGCCTGTGACCCTGTAACAGTGGCCATGCCTTTTGGGCGTGGTTACAGGTTCAGATGTGACCAGTTAAAGGGAGAGAATCAGAGGTGGGGGCGGGGCTGAGGTCATGGAGAGCATCTGGGAGGCAGGGTCTGCATCCTGGGAGCAGCAATGCCACAGCAGCCACTGTTTTCTGTGTAAGTGCTTTCCCTAATAAAACTCCACCTATCATTTATACTGGGTCTGGTGGATGCATACTTCCTACGTCTTCAGCCCACAACCATCTCTAACTCTAGTTCCAGAGGATCATTCCCCCACCTCTGGCCTCTGTGGGCACTGGGCACGCAAGTGATACACAGGCCAAACCACCATACACATGTAGAGGAGAGTGCAGCGGAGTAGAGCAATGCCCTTCCTTCTCTCCAGCCCTCCTTCCTCCAGGAGCCCTGCCTCCTGAGCTTCAGCTGGAAAGGACAGCTGCTACTTTTTGTCTCCCTGTGCCCTGCAACCGTGAGAGGTTCTCACACTGATGTTTATCTCCGTAACCAACATGGCTGGATTTAGAATCCAGATTGAGTCACTCTTAGTGTGTATATAAGGGTGTTTCAGAGAGGATTAACTAAAGAGGAAAGTGTGGCACCATCCCCATGAACCAAGAGGAAGAAGAAGGAAGGACTACGCACTGGCATCCCCTTCTTCTTAGCTTCTGGCCCACCATGATTTGTAAAACTCTGCTTGGAGAAACACTACTCCCCTCCACCCCATGATGCACTGAATCCTCTGAGGCCACGAGCAAAATAGACTTTCTTCCTGAAAATTACTTATGTCGGGTGTTTTGACCACAGTGACAAAAAGCCAGCTAACAGCCTTGCTGTGCTCCTGCCTTCCTTGTTTTCACATCTGCCTTCCTCTCTGGTCTGTGACCATCCTGGAAGTCATGGACCCTGCCTTGTTCCTCATGAAGAAGAGCAGAAAGGAACAAGACCAGACTCTCAGTCCTCTTGTGACCGTTCCCTCCCTTTCTGGACCTCAAAGGGTTAGCATCTCCTTATGGTCAAGGCACAGAAGCCATGTGGTGGTTTGAAAGAAAATGACCAAAGGAAGTGGTGCTATTGAGAGGCATGGCTTTGTCGGGTAGGTGTGGCCTTGTTGGAGGAAGTGTGTCACTGTGGAGGCAGGCTTTGAGGTCTCATATATGCCCAAGATCCCACCTAGTGTTTTAGTCTACTTTCTGTTGCCTGCAGGATGCGGGACTCTCAGTTATTTCTCCAGCATCATGTCTGCCTGCATGCTGCTGTGTCCCACTGTGACAATAGTGGACTAAACCTCTGAACTGTAATCGAGCCACCCCAATTAAATGTTTTTCTTTATAAGAGCTGCTGTGATCTTGGTTTCTCTTCATGGGAGGGACTCGAAGTAGTCTCCGACCAGACACTGTGCCTGAGTTCTTCCCCTGGGTTTGCCTCAGTGATGCTGGATGCCCAGTTCCAGCTCTGACTTCTGCAGCACTGAGGCCATTCCTGTCCTGAGTGCGGTGAGGACCGCGTTTCTCTTCCACGTGCATTCACACTGGAACTTTCAGACAGAAACCAGGAAAGACTAAAGGCAAGCAAACAGAGCATTTAGAAACACAGAAGTAGGGCCTGGAGGTGGTGGCACACGCCTTTAATCCCAGCACTCGGGAGGCAGAGGCAGACAGATCTCTGAGTTTGAGACCAGCCTGGTCTACAAGAGCTAGTTCCAGGACAGCCTCCAAAGCCACAAAGAAACCCTGTATCGAAATCCACCCCCTCCCTGCCAAAAAAAAAAAAAGAAAGAAAGAAAGAAAGAAAGAAAGAAAGAAAGAAAGAAAGAAACACAGAAATAGGATGCAGATGTCTGGTCATAATTGGCTACTCTTGCTTAAGACAGGACATTCAAGAATCACTTTTTGAGCTGGATGTGGTAGTACATACCTTTGATCCCAGCACTTGGGAAGCAGAAGCAGGTGGATCTCTGTGAGTTCAAGGCTAGTCTGGTCTCAGGACAGCCAGCCAGGGATACAAAGAGAAATCTTATCTCGAGGGAAAAAAAGTCATTGTCTATACTGGATACAGTGGCCTGTGATTCTGGCTAGCCAGAAAGCTAAGGCAAGAGAATAGGCTAGCTTGAACCTTCACATTTGGGACCAGATTGTTCATAGTGAGAATTCATCTCATCTCAAAAGAGAGAGGAAGAAAGAGGAGGGAGGAGTTAGGAAAGAAGGAAGGAAGGAAGGAAGGAGGGAGGGAAGGAAGGAAGGAAAGAAGGAAGGAAGGAAGGAGGGAGGGGTGAAAGGAAGGAAGGAAAGAAGGAAGGAAGGAAGGAAGGAAGGAAGGGAAGGAGGGATGAAAGGAAGGAAGGAAAGAAGGAAGGAAGGAAGGGAGGGAGGGATGAAAGGAAGGAAGGAAAGAAGGAAGGAAGGAAGAAAGGAAGGGAGGGAGAGATGAAAGGAAGGAAGGAAAGAAGGGAGGAAGGAAGGGAGGGAGGGATGAAGGAAAGAAAGGAAGGAAGGGAGGGAGGGAGGAAGGAAGACAAAACTCACGGTACAGCATGTGTGAGCCCCTAGAATCTAGAATTGATCCCAAATCATACAAAATTGGGGCCTAGTGAGATGGCATTTGAGAGGCAGAGTCTGGCAGGTCTCTGAGTTCAAGGCCAGCCTGGTCTACAGGATGAGTTCCAGAAAAATCAGGGCTACACAAATAAACCCTCTCTTAAAACACCAAAACAAAAACCAAAGCAAGGCTTCATCTACATCTTGCATAGGGGTAAAAGTCAAGGCCTGTAATAAACCAGGGCAACAGAAAAAGTTAAGGACCCAGATCCCAAAGCACACAAATGTGGCTTCTGGGGCACCCTGAAATGTGCTTGTGTCACCTGTGGCTGGATCCACAATGTTCCCAGCCCTTACTTACTAACTGGAGCCCTTAGCTCATGCCAGCTCTATGCTAAGACTGACTCAACCCTATGGACCAAGAACTGTTCTGTTATGTTACAGTTGAGGAAACAGTCCCAAAGAGGCTGTAACACTTCCAAGGTTATCTTACTGTAAATGTTTCTCTCCAGGCTCTCAGCCTCTGTGATAACTTGCTCAGTTTAAGCACAAGGAAGGCAATTATTTAATATTTGATAATGATAATAATAACAGCTAACATTTAACAATGCATCAAGTAGCTGGGTGGTGGCGCACACCATTAATCTCTACACTCAGGAGGCAAAGGCAGGCAGATCTCTGAGTTCAAGGCCAGCCTGGTTTACAGAGTGAATTCCAGGACAGTCTTATCCCCCCCCCCTTTTTTTGTTTGTTTGTTTTTTTGTATTTTGAGACAGAGTTTCTCCATGTAGACTTGGCTGTCCTGGAACTCGCTCTCTGTAGACCACGCTGGCCTTGAACTCACAGATATCCACCTGCCTCTGCCTCCCGAGTGCTGGAACCAAAGGTGTCGCCACCACCACATGCACCTCCCCCATTAAAGTCAGTCTCTTGTAGCCCAGGATGGCCTTGAACTCTCTGTGTAACTGATGATGGCCTTAATCTTTGATCTTGGCCCAACCCCTGAGTGCTGTGAGTAGAGGCTTGTGCCATCACACTGTTTCATATAATTGTCATTTAATAGATAAGGACACTGAGGCTTGGAAAAATCAGGAGCACTGTCCATGGTGCCACAGCTAACAATCGGGAAAAGTCAAGGGAGGGAGGGCGGGCAGAATAGTAAGCAAACCCAGAGGGCACAGAAAAATGACCAAAGTACCATCCCCCTACCAGCATCACCACCAATCCATGGTCAGGTGGTCCCCACAAAGGAGAGAGACGCCCTCTTCAGAGAAGAAAATGTGACGGACACCATGATCAGAGATCAGCAGGCTTTTCTCTCGATGTGCTGAAAGGCACCTTTAGTCTGGACAGCTCTGGGGGACCAAGCTGGACTCAGAAGTTCTAGGAGACCGGATCTGGCTTTCCCCTTTTCAGGCCTCTTGGAATCACCTCCTCGCCAGTTCTATCTGACTGGCAATTGTCTGGCACTTGGAATGTCTGGGTGCGGGTCCCCCAGTATGCAGATTAGCAGAGCCTCTAGAATATCTCGTAAATAAGAATTGTCTCATCTCTCCCTAGAGGGTTCCTGTGGTTGCTGGTACTTAGCCTGGGCATTCTTGATGGGAGTCCTTTGTAGAGAGCCCTCCTGGTACCTAAGGGAAGAGACAAGGAGGAAAGATGGAATTATAGCCACCCCCCCCCAAGTCTAGCAGTCAGCCATTCTCACCCCCACTCCCCACCCCTGGCAGATTCTCACCTTCAGGCAAAGGCAGATGATGGCAGGGCTGGGGAGCAGGAATTTAAAACAACCCGGGGGCACTGCAAATCCCCACCATTAGTATTTAGGGAATGCAAGTCCCAGAGGGTGAGAGGAAAGGAGAGAAAGGAGGGGGGAGGGGGAGAGAAAGAGAGAGAGAGAGGCTGAGATGCTCAGAGATGGAGACATTACCAGGAGTGCTGCAGAGACAGACAGGGAGGAAGGCAAGAGGGAGGAAAAGAAAGGAGGCAGGAGGGTGGGGAGAGGCAGAGAAAGGGGGGCGGGGAGGACGGAGGCAGAAAGAGCCAGTTGCTTTATTCATGGCTGGTGATATTATAGACTGAGTGAAAATCACATTATCGTAATGGGAAAGTTAGAGTTGCTGAGATGATGCCCCGAAGCCTCGGCGCTGATTGGGGTGTGATTGCTATCTGTATTTATATGTAGAAAGCAAAGTTCACTGCCAGTTCAAGATGGTGGCGGCTGCTTTATGCAACATAATTCTTCAGTAGGGAGACGCCCGGAGCAAGCAGAGCAAGCAAGCTGGGAGTAGGAATGTGAGCCCAACGGGAGCAAAGAGAGCAAACGCCTGAGCAGGCGCTGGAGAGAGCGATGGAGCTTGGGGTGGAGCCCAGCAGAGCTCAGCTGCCAAGGGGAGCGATGGGAGCCAGAGTGGAGCCAGGGCAGGTGGCTGCCAGGGTGGACCGTAACTTGGGAGCGGAGGGGTGATAAAGAGCTGTCTCCTCCACCACCCCCTTCCTGGGCCACTCAGAGTTTGGCATTCTTTTGAGGAAGGAAAAACTATCTCAAAAGCAGCGCCAGGGCCAGACCTTAGTCTGAGACCTTAGTTGGGCCTGATGGCTCAGGTCTGTAATACCAGCACTCCATGGCTGAGGCAGGAGGATTGCTAAGAGTTCAAGGTCAGCCTGGGTTACATAGTGAGTTCAAGACCAGATTTGCTACAGAATGAGACAGGAAGGAAGGAAGAAAGGAAGGAAGGAGGAAGGAAGGAAGGAAGGAAGGAAGGAAGGAAGGAAGGAAGGAAGGAAGGATTATCTTTTTTTCCAAGACAGGGTTTCTCTGTATTGTTTTGGAGGCTGTCCTGGAACTCGCTCTGTAGACCAGGCTGGCCTTGAACTCACAGAGATCCGCCTGCCTCTGCCTCCCGAGTGCTGAGATTAAAGGCGTGCGCCACTAGCGCCCAGCTTAAATCTGTATTTTCATTTGTCAACTCTGGAACTCATGTCCAGTGATGTGATATAGTGTATTGATTTACTAGGGAATGCTATGCCCTGAGCAGAAAGAGCCCAACTCACCACTTTGCAGATCTGTGGCTTTGAACCAGTTCTTAAGCTCCTAGAGCCTCCATCTTCTTACCTCATCAGTAGATGACAGCAATACCCACCTCCCTTGATGACCCAAACACTCTTTGAGGTGCAGCATTTAAAATGCTGCTTCGGGCTAACAGGTGTAGCTCAGTGATGGAACACTTGGCTAGTATGTGTGAGGCCCCGATTCTGTCTAAGTCACCTCTTCCTTTCCCATCTCTATCCTAGGCTCTGGGGAAATCAAACACAAAGCTTGCAGCAAGTTTCCTGGCAGCTGCTGCCTGAATGAGGCATCTCATGATGGCCCCTCTCTGGCACAGGCCTGACCCACATAGTTGTCTGAGAGTTTTAGAAAGCCCTTTTCAAGAATGAGAACCTGGGTATGTGGTACTTCCCACCTGTAATTCCTTCACAGAGGAGGCAGAGACAGGAGAACCCCTGGGCCTTGCTGTCCAGTCAGCCTTGCCTGCATGGTGAGAGTTTTAGGCAAGTGAGAGACTATGTCTAAAAGAGAGTGAGGGTATTGTTTGAGAAATGACGTCTGAGGTTGTTCTTTGGCCTCCACAAGTATTCACACACGCATGTAGACACACCTGCACACGTATATGTAAACATACATTGAAAGTCGTTCTCAGCTACATAACAAATTTGAAGACATCCTGAATTACATGATATCCTGTCTCAAACAGAAAATGAAGGGCCTGTGGGATGATGCAACAGGGAAAAAGAGTTTGTCACCCAGGCTGACAACTCGAGTTAGATCCCTGGGACACACATGGTAGAGGTAATGGTAGGTTGTTCTCTGACGCACACACACACACTCACACACACACACACACTTTATTAAAAATAAAATAAAAATAACTATATTCTTGTTCTTCTTGTTGACCCATCTATCCCTAGCCACAGAGTCATGAACAGAGATAGCACCCATGAAGAAATACATTCAGAGCTGGAGAGATATCTCCCAGAGGACCTGGGTTCAATTCCCAGCACCCACATGGCAGTTCACAGCTGTCTGTAACTCCAGTTCCTGGTGATCTGACACACACACAAAGACATACATGTAGGCAAAACACCAATAAATAAAAATAAAATTTAAAAACAGAGAAAGAAATACACGCACCCCCAAGGATGCAAGGAGTCCTCTGCATTCACACCACTGTTGGATTCTGGAGAAGCCAGGGTCTGTAAGAAAAGCATAGAGACTCTCCCAAGAAGCTGCAAATCTGCTTCTGGACTTTCCTCCCAGGCTCCAACTCCCTGCTTCTCCTTCTGTGATCACACCATCCTACCTCTAACCCTTCCCTGATGTAGAACATTGCAGGCTTAAAGGGCATGATGGAAGGTCAGGACCCTCTGCAGAGCCAAGTCCTGGGCAGAGTCAGTGCGTGTCTGGCCTCAGGACATGCTTCTCTTACTTCGGGGTTTCTGAGGAGAAAAAGCGATTTTCATTTTCCTTCTTTAAGACTCCTCTTTCACTCTAGCACTCTGGTGTGGGCCTTAGTATCTCTGTTCAGTCACCAGCAAACACTTCAGGAATTCCACCAGCGATCCTAAAGGCCACTGCCATGCCAAGGTCAGCCTCTTTCTAGGAGGGACAGACCAGGTCAGGCAAGGAAGATCCACATCTTCCTTGGCTTTGAAACCCAGATGTTGACTTTCAATCCGGATGGTTTCAAGTTCGGGAGTGTTGATAGTGATGTGCTCCATTGAGAAGTATGGACACCCTTCCCCAAGGAACCTCTGGGCATCTCCAAAGCTCCCTGGGTTGCTCTCCTGCAAGCCACCTGTCCTAGCTAGAGATGCTATTGCTGTGATGAAACACAATGACAAAAGGTAAGCAGGGAGGAAAGGGTTTGTTCGGCTTACTCTTCCACATCATAGTCCATCATTGAGAGAAGTCAGGACAGGAACTCAAACAGGGCAGAAACCTGGAGGCCCGAGCTGATGGAGAGGCATGGAGGGGAGCCGCTTACTGGTTTCCTTCTTGTGCCTCGCTCAGCCTGCTTTGTAATAGAACCCAAGACCCAGCCTAGGGATGGCACCACCCATCATGGGATGGATCCTTCCCCCACCAATCCCTAGTTAAGGAAATACCCTAAGGCTTACCTACAGTCCAATATTTTATTATTATTATTATTTATTAAATTTTTTCATTTATTTTACATCCTGACCACAGTTTCCCCTCCCTCCTCTCCTCCTGTCCCCTCCCTGGGCTTCCCCTCCCCACTGCATCCACTCCTTCTCTGTTTTGGTTCAGAAAGGATCAGGCCTCCCATGGGTGTCAACAAAACATGGCATATCAAGTTGAGATAGGACTAGGCTTCTCCTTTTGTGTTAAGCCTGGTCCAGGCAACCCAGGATGGGGACTAGGTACTCCAAAGCCAGCTAGCTCAAGCATTAGGGCAGGCCCTGATCCCACCACCAGGAGTTCCACAATTAAATCAAGCTATACAACTGTCACACATATATAGAGGGCCTAGGTTGGTTCCATGCAGGCTCCCTAGCTCAATCTTATGGAGACATTTCTCAGTTGAGGTTCCCTCCTCTCTGATGACTCTAGCCTGAGTCATGTTGACATAAAACTAGCCAGCACACCAGGCTATTAAGAAGATGTCCCACTGACCCCAGAAGGATCTTATGTGAGGGTTAGCATATGGAGCTTTTCCATGCTCATTATAATCTACTGTCTTTGATTATCAGTGCTAGAACCTAGGAAACCTCTTCTGGGGTTGAGTCATTTCAGTGAAACAGAAGCTTGTTGCTGTGGACTATTAGTGTAAGATGTGTCACATTCATTTATGCCGTGGAATATTTGTTTGATGATGCAAAGATGTGTTGCATTCTTTTATGTTGCTTTTGTTTAACTCTGTAAAGCTGTGTTACTGTGCCTACCTAAAACACCTGATTGGTCTAATAGAGAGCTGAATGGTCAAATAGCAGGAGACAGAAATAGGTGGGGCTGGCATGCAGACAAAATAGATAGGAGGAGAAATATAGAGAAGAAGAGAGAGGGAGGAGTGAGAAAAGGAAGATACCAGTGGCCAGCTACCCGGCCACACAACCAGCCACAGAGTAAGAAGGAAAGAAAGGTATATAGAATAGAGAAAGGTAAAAGCCCAGAGGCAAAAGGTAGATGATATAATTTAAGAAAAGCTGGCTAGAAACAAGTCAAGATAAGGCTGGGCATTCATAAGTAAGAGTAAGTGTTCGTGTAAGACTAAGTGTCCATGTGTTTATTTGAGAGCTGGGTGGTGGGACCCTAAAGAGCAAAGAGTAAGAAACAAAAACAAAAACCAACTACAGCATGTCAGACCATTGCCATAAATAGTAATTTACGACTTTCTAAGTGTCTATGTTTATTCCCATAGATTTATGATGGTCTCAAACTTGGTCACATGATGTTTTCATAGTGGGAAGCAGTGAATGCAAAGACTCCCAGCTGGCAACAATTCTGATAAATTGTGACGGAGTCCTCAACCCTAAAATAAGTGCCTCTGTATCGCATTGTGACTGAGTCCTCTGTTAAGAGAAACTTTCCTTGAGAGGAGCCTTCCCGCCAGCCTGGTTCCAGAGCTGCTTCAATCCCAAATAAACACACAAGAGGCTATATTCATTATGAAGCTGTTGGCCTTGCTTGTCTCTTACTGGCTAGCTCTGCTTTAAGTAATTACCCCATAATTGTTAATCTAAGTATGTCTCTTACTGGAGAATAGTTCTGGGCTCCTACCCCCATGGCGGTACATGTTGACTTTCGTGTTTCTCCTTCCCAGAATCCTCCTGGACTCCTAGTCCCTCCTATCTTGGTTCCCTATAGGCTCAACAGTACTTTATTGACAAATGCACAGGACTTCCCCCAACAGTCCTCAACCCTAAAATAAGTGCCTCTATATCGCATTGTGACTGAGTCCTCAAAACTAAAGTAAGTGCCTCTGTATCGATCCCCCACCCCTACAAGGCACAGGGAAGCTGGCAGGAGGAATGGGAAGGAAGGAGCGCTGTGAAGTGCTGTGTTCTGGACATGACCCAGATAACATACAAGCTGGACTCATGAACTCACAGCAGCTGTGGGTGCCATACAAGACCTGTATAAGAAGAAGCCAGT
Source organism: Mesocricetus auratus (assembly GCF_017639785.1). Classification (NCBI taxonomy): domain Eukaryota; kingdom Metazoa; phylum Chordata; class Mammalia; order Rodentia; family Cricetidae; genus Mesocricetus; species Mesocricetus auratus. The sequence continues at coordinate 16,216,506 of NW_024429182.1, forward strand.
CCAAATGCCAAAACAGGTGGGAGAGGGGCTCACCATGCCCCACCTCTATCTGAGGAGCTGTTAGCAATTGATGGCTTCTGCAGGAAGTGGAGTGACTTTTCTTTAAGGATGTGGTCACATGTAGGTTCCTCATTTCTCAGTGGACGGCCCCTCATACACTGGCATATGGGCAACCCTAATTGGACTCAGTTATAAAAACAAAACAACAACAAACAAACAAAACAAAACCCCAAACCCTCAAAAACAAAACAACCCCTCCCCAAAACCCAGAATAAAACCAAACAGCTCAGGAAGTCTACCAGGGTAGTGGTGGAGTTGAAGAGGGAGAATGGGGATGATAATGAAAATACATTGTGAGGTCTGGCAAGAGGGTTCACCGGTTAAGAAGTAAAGAACAAGGGGCTGGAGAGATGGCTCAGACATTAAGAGCACTGGTTGCTTTTCCAGAGGTCCTGGGTTCAATTCCCAGCAACCACATGGTGGCCCACGTTGCTGCAGTTCCAAAGGATTCAGATTTGGATCACAGCACCCATATGGTGATTCCCAACCATCCTTACCTCCAGTTCCAGGGGATCCAGTGACTTCCATGGGTTGTGAGGGTAAAACAATCACATACACGAAATATTAAAAATTAAATTAAAAATAAAAAAATACTCTCCACACCAGTAGCCTTGAGTTGGCTGAGTCTACTGGCTGACAAGGAAGCAATGTTTTTCATTAAAAATATAAGTAACACTAAAAAAAAATACACTGTAGACACACATAAAATTCTCCATGTACTAACGCAAACATAGTAGTTTTTTTATTATTTGTGGTGATTTGAATGAAAATGGTTCCCATAGCTCATAGGGAGTAGCACTATTAGGAGATGTGGCCTTGTTGGAAGAAGTGTGTCACTGGGGGTGGGCTTTGAGGTTTCAAATGATTAGCCAGGCCCAGTGTCCCTCTCTTCCTGCCCCCTCCCAAGGCGACGCAGAACTCTTGACTCACTCTCCAGCACCACGTCTGCCTGTGTGCAGTCACGCTTTCCACCATGATGGCAACGGTCTAAACCCATGAACTGTAAGCCAGCCCCAATTAAACGTTTTTGTTTACAAGAGTTGCTGTGGCCATGGCATCTCTTCACAGCAATGAAACCTTAACTGAGACATTACTAAAATCTAGTACTGAATATTGGGTAATTTGTTCCAGTGGTCTATGCTTCTCCTGCCTCTTTTTTTTTCTCTCTCTTTATAGATAATACTGATTATGACCAACATCTTGTTAAGGCAAAGATGTCTGTACCTTAGGGAATGAAGACCCACCCACACAGAGCTGGGCCTGGAGTGTGGAAGGGGCCCAGGATAAGGCTTCCAGTCTTTCTTACAGGTGCAGAGGAAGAGACTGAACTCAGCTGTTACAGATGGCTTGGCTGACTAGTCATTCATTCAGTTTCCTCTGAGTTCCCATGTATGCCCCATTTGGACTTGTTTCTGGTCATCATGGTGAGACCCTAGAATCAGCAAGAGAAAGTGAGGATTGTAGGTTCTACTTGTAAAGGGGAGATGTCACACCTGCCCCACCCTACCACCCCACCCCCACCAGAGAGAAAATAGCCTAGTGCCCTTGGGACAAAGCAATGATCTGATCTGTGGAAAACTGGAGGCAGAATGAAATGACCCTTGCATATCAAAGAAACTCTCTGAGGAAATGTCACCCTGCTTCCCTGAAGGCCTCCGTCCCCACCCCCAGGTGGCTAAATTGGAAATCTACATGCCTCCTGTTGCCCTCCTCTCCCCTGTCCAACACACACACACACACACACACACACACACACACACACACACACATTGTAATTGTGTCCGGGGCTTTTCCCAGCGTTAATTAATCATATTTAGGGCTGTTTCCAGCTGTTGCTGAGGGAAAGAAGGTCCCACACGCCTGTGACTAAGAGTAAATCCAGTCAGATGGTGAAACTCTTGGATTCTGCAGAGACTGAGTATGGGAAAGCCACTTCTAATCCTAGACCCCACCCCCACCCTGCCTGCCACCCCCTCATTGCTGCTCTCAGAAACTGATCTGGGCTGGGGAGGGGAGGGGCACTGCAAAGGGCCCAGGGCTCCTGGGGGCTGAGCTGATTGCCTGGGGCCCTGCCTGACTTTGGCTAAGGGTTGGCAGGATTCTGAAGCTCAGGCCTGGTGCTGACTTGCAAATTCTGCCCAGTACTTGGGCCTTTAGAGGGCTTCAGAGACTCAATGGTTCCTGAATAGCCACCCGGTCCAGGAGTTATTCCAGGAGGCCGAGCCTGGACTAGTCAGAGCAGCACAGCATGCGGGCATCACTGACCTAATTACAGCTCAGCACAGCCATGGTCTGAGCAGAGCAGGGGTCTCTTCTGGCTGCTTCCTGCTTGGCTGTGACTTCTCCCCAAGCCCCCCCAGCACCTCTCAGTTCTCAGGCTTTCCAGGGCCTCTGGCTCAGGGTCCGTGTTTCTCTGCTACATCCCAGACCTCCAGGGTTTGGGTTCAATTATCTTTCACTGATCTCAGAGGTCCTAGGGCACCCCCACTTATCTTCACCAAGCTTTAAAGAAGTACACCATGCAGGGCTTGGCGGCATTTGCCTTTAATCCCAGCACTTGGGAGGCAGAGGCAGGCGGATCTCTTCGAGTTCGAGGATAGCCTGGTCTACAGAGTGAGTTCCAGGACAGCCAGGCCTGTCTTGAAAAACAAAAACAAAAAAAGAGAAAAGAAATTGTCACAAAAGGAGGGGGCCGGCCCAACTGTAAGAAAGCCGCCTGCTTCTTTGATTAATGTTGGTAGTTCATTAGGAGCTCCTATTGAGTAAATGTATTCAAGACAGCTGCTGCTGAGTGTGACAACGGTAAGGGGCTGTCTCAGTGTTGCAGACCCAAATATTGGGGGTCCCCAAGGTAAAAGGTGAGAGGATTATGGGAAGGTCAAGGAGAAATCAAGCAGTTATTACCCTAGCCTCCTCCTGTGATTCCCTCATCCCAGCACACCCCTTGTTGAGGTCTTCTGGGTCCTGGCCTAACTGGGCCTAAATAATTGAGAAGCCCATTATAGCCTTGCTGTTCCCTCACTGTCAAGTGTAAACGCTGCACTGGTTGGGTGGGGAGATGGGGCTAATTTGAATTGATAATAGGAAACGCAGGGAAAAGTCATCTATAGTGAGTGAGGAGCGAGCGATCCCCGAGCAGATGCTAAATCTTGTATAATGAAAGAATCTGCCGATGTCAATTATGTACGAGCGTCTTTGCAGTGGTTAGAGGCGGTGGGCGGGTGAGGGAACGGAGGGCTGGGTGCATCCCATAAACCCAAACACCCATCAAAGGCTCATACATATGGAGTGGCGGAGATTACAGCATAAATTTGAATGTTATGAATGTGCATGAGGGACAGGCAGGAAGCCCACCTCGTAAGGGTAGGAAAGGGACTTTTTTTTTCCCCAGTGTGTGTACAAGGGAGCTTTGTCCTCTTAGGTCCTCAGCTGGGTCTCCTCTGTCTGGGCTGTGCCCTCTCTGCACCCAGTCGTGTCCAGGATGAGAGGGAAAGGGTATGGGAGCTGTGGACAGGGACAGCTCAGCTGTGCTTCTGGAGCCTTGGCGCAGATCCTTGGGAGTTTGGCTGCTGGGCTGTCCTTGACGCTAAGAGAGCAAAATGACGAAAGGAAGGCCAGCGCAGAAGTGACACCCACTCTAGGGTGGCACGGACTCATCTCCTTATCTCCCTTTCTTCTTGCAGTCCTCGGAACTGAACCCAGGACCTCAGGCACACTAGTCAAGAACTCTACCACCGAGCTTCCCCCTAGCCCCTAGCGTGGGCACAGGGATCCTGGAAGATAGCCTGGAGGAAGAAATCACCATTTGCCACAGAGGCGACAAATGGTTCCGAATGACAACGCTGGGGACATCCCTCTGTTCTCAGGTACAGTTCACACCGCACATGGGGAATGTGTTGTGAGTGTGTACACACAAGCACACCCTGTGACAGGGCTCAGACCCCTCCATTGGCTCCCAACCTGCAGCTGCTCCCAGAGCAGACTCTGTGATTTGTAGTGCAGGCCACCCAGGGACTTTAATCTTCACCGTGACAAATGCAATAAAAGGAACAATTTGGAGATCAGAGCTAAGGAAGACACATTTACAAACCCTTCCCCAAAGGTTGGATGGGGCTGTCACCATGTGATTTGTGCAGGAGATGAAGCAGGGAGGGGCTGAGGGGGAGACAGAGAGCTGGAGAAGGCGGCTGGGCTGGAGAAGAGGAAGCACCCTGTCACTCCTCACCCTCTGCGAGATCACAGGGGGCCGGGCTAAGTGAGCTGGGGGAGGGACAGACCCATGGGCAGCTACTGCCTCCTCCCCATCATGACCAAGGAGCACAACTCAATTACCCCAGAATCATGAAGCTTCAGAGATTCGTCTCAGCAGTTCTAGGAGCGTGCGAGAAGAGTGGGGACAGTGGCTGAAGGAAAAACAGACAGGCGGAGCACGGCGGAAGAGGCATTGTAATAGAAAACAGCACCACAAGCTTCGGAAGAAGCCCCTCCCCCCACTCCCCAGAAGCCCCGATCTTGGGAAGGAAAAGGAGGTGGCATTTCCCTAGGCCCCGCAAGATGGAACATTGAGCAAAATCCACAGTGAGGTGCCATCTTTGACAAACATGTGGGGCCGGCAGGTGGATCAGCTGGGAGCGCCATGGGGTGAGGTCTAGCGTGGGTCTGGGAACTAGGCTAACGGGTAAGTTGAGGTAGCATCGGGGACTAAGGGCTTTCTCCTCTCTCCATCTGTAAAATGGTGCTAGGCTGGATGGCTGGGGAGAGGGCTGCCTGCCTTCAGTCCTGAGTTCTCTGAGACTCTTGTAACAAATGACAGGTGACACCGTAGGAGACAGAGCAGTCTGCTCCCCTCTCACCACCTGAACCTCTTGCCGTTATGCTGGTCGCCAGCTGGCACGTGACTCCATTCTGCTGAGGTTTCAACTCTACTAAGTGGAATCTATATCCACGGGTCTGACCACTCTAACTGCTTAGAGTTCAAACGAATTCCTTGGCTTCCTATGTTGTCCAAAGCCTGATCAGTCTTACTTCCCTTTTGGCCTCAAACCAAGACTATCTGTCCTTACTGCCTGCCCCCAACCTTGAACAGGAGATGGTCTCTGCCCCAGGACCTAACTGCAGCCTTGAGATCCCTTTTAGTTCCCTAGCTTTGCCAACAACTGAGATGTCTCTCTGACCTGTGTCCTCTTCTCTCCTGACTGCCCTTCTTTTCTACTTGTCTTTGTTTTTCTCAAGGCCAATTCCCAACCAGACTGAGGGACCAGGATGCCCTAATGGGGGAGGATGCTGCTTCTAGACTGAGACATTTAAACTCGCCTCCATGTCATTGTTGCCCAAAGCTAGCTTGACCCAGTCCCCAAACACAGTACTGTCTTCCTAGGTATCTCCAGGGCCAGGCCCAGTCCCTGTACCCAAGGAAGTAAGTCTGGCAAGTGACTAAATAGGGTTGGGAAAGATGAGACACCAGGAAGTAAAACTCCCCAGGGAAGACTCGGAATGTACTACCTGAAAATAGACACAGTGATGCCCCAAGGGGCTCAGGGAAGCTACTCCAGATAGACTGACCCTATCTAGGCTGGTGACACACGGTCCACAAGATGATGGGAGTTGAGAAGTTTGAAGAATAGAAGGAGATGGGAGAATGGACATGGGAAAGTATGGTTTTGTTGTTGTTATTGCTTGTTTTATGAAAGAAATCACTGCTCAGGAATGAGTAGAGGGGGCTGGAGACTAAGTTGAGGACAGGCCAGATTTCCCAAGTCATGTCTTCATCAAAGAAATGGGCTGGAACTTCAAACCACACGAAGCAGTCCATATGGTCTCCGTAGTGGAGAAAGGATCTGAAGGAGCTGCACTGCTAATATGGATGGGGACAGTTCCCATGGTCCTCTGCTGCCTCCCTCTGGAGAGGGCAGGAGGGGAGCTCTACCCTCCTTGTAGCCTGGTCCAGCTCCCCCTTTTTTCTCTTCATAAAGCTGCCCCATCCAGCAGCTAGATTTCTCCCTGTGTTCAGACATTGAATTAAGGATCTTCAGAAAAGCAGACATGATTTAGATGAGAGGGTAGGAGAAAACAAAGGGAAGGATAGGGACATTGGTTTATTATGATGAAGGACTGTCTCACAGATCATGGAAGCTGAGATGAGCCAAGGTCTGTCATCTGTGAGCTGTCACCAGTAGAGCTGTTGGCACAGTTCCAGTACGAAGAAGTAGAGGCCTGAGGGTCCCTGTGGGAGTCTGAAGGTCCAAGAACCAGGAATGCCATGTCCCAGGGCAGGAAGAGAGGCAACGAGTTCTGTCTTGGATCTGTTCAGGCCTTCAGTGGATTCGATGCATCCTACGCGACTGAGTGAGAGCAGGCGTCCTACTCGGTTGAGTGAGGGCAGATTGTCCTAGAATCCTAATGACCAAACGTTAGCATTCCCTTGGGAACACCCTCACAGACACATTCATAAATAACATTTTATCATTATTGACCAAGTTGATTCAGAAAATTAACCACTCCAGGCACCATCTTCACACCTAAGCAATTCTTTCAGATGCACCGCCCAACCTGCACTCTAGAGAAGGCAATAGATAAAAAGTGAGTTAGCATCTGGGCATGGTGGTTCACATCTTTAATCCCAGCACTTGGGAGGCAGGCACAGGCGCATCTCTGTGAGTTCGAGGCCAGCCTGGGCTACATAGTGAGTTCCAGGACTACCAAAGCTGTTACACAGAGAAACCCTATCTCAAACAGAACAAACAGACAAAAAAACAAAACAAAACAAAACAAAACAAACAAAAAACACAACAAAATGAGCTAGCAAATGAGCAAAGGGGCTTTGGACTCAGGAACATTCTCTATTTCCTACCTCTCCTCCTTGGGGAGGGAAAGGACTTTGCCTAATTAAATAACACACCCATTCCTCAAGGGTAGGCCAGAGACCAAGCGGAGAGAAGGGGACCTAAGAATCAACCTGTGGCCTCCACCTTTCCCAAAGTCTTTGCCCAGGGTTAACCCTGTCAGGCCAAAGCAGTCACAGTTCCCGGTAGGAATGGCCACTCACCTGTAGCTCGTCAGCCTCTAGGCTCCTCTGCCCTTTATCCTGCTAAAGATTGATCCCAGATGAGTGACTCCTGATATCAAACCTACTCACGTCTACTGGGTTTAGTGCATCTCTGAGGGGCCTTAAATCCAAGATGTGGTGGGAAGGAACAGATCAGAGATGGCAAGGAGTCTTGTAGGTGCTAGAAGCCATACTGCTCCATGCCACGTCCTCAGGTTTGGTCCAGCAACCCTGGTGGATGGGGAACTAACACAACAGTCAAGGAGGAAGTCATCCTGCACCTTTCTCCTTGTGTTCATACTTACTTAGCTGGTCACTCTGATTCAATTATGAAGCATGTTCTTTTATAAGATTTATTTTATTTATTTCTTGAGACAGGGCTTCTCTGTGTAGCTCTCGCTGCCCTGGAACTCACTCTGTAGAGTAGGCTGGCCTCAAGCTCAGAGATCCACCTGCTTCTGCTTCCGCCTTCTGAGTGCTGAGATTAAAGGTGTGCACCAACACTACCCAGTTTATTTATTTTGAGACAGAATCTCACATTGTAGCCCTAGTTAGCCTGAAACTTGCCATGTAACCAGGCTGTCCTTGAACTCACAAGGATCTGCCTCCAGAGTGCTTGGATAAATTTTTCTAAAAATTATTTGCTTACACAGACACACACACACACAGACACACAGACACACACACACACACACACACACACACACACAGCCACAAAGGTCAGAGGCATCTAATCTAATCTTCCTGGAACTGGAGGTAGAGACAGTAGTAGTAAGTAACCCTATGTGGAATACGGGAACTGAACTCAGGTCCTTTACAAGTATAGTGTGAGCTTTCTTTTTATTTTATTTTATTTTTACTTATTTATTGAATCTTTGGGGGGGTTTCACATCATGCACCCCAATTCTGTTCATCTTCTGGTCCCACTATCCCTGTTGCACCCCCCCACAAAAGAAAACAAAACAAAGCGGGCAAGCAAACAAAAGCAAGAACAACAACAACAACAAAAACCACACCTAAAACAGAAAAATCTCTGCTTCTCCTTCTCTCCTGCCTCTCCATCACCTCTCCATCTGTCCTGATGGCACTGGAGTCTTCCGTGTGTCATATAGTATATTCCCTTTGTCCCGTCAGCTTGATTGGCAACCATCCATTGCAATGAATCATTCATTGGTCTGGTTCAAGACCTCTGGTTTTTGGTACACCATCCTCACTGGATCTTCCTTCTGGGGTATCCTGTGCTTGGAGACCCTGCAGGTGTCATTCCGTAGGACCAGTCCCTTCAGGAGCTCCAGCAGGACCTAGACAGGGTAGATGCTAAGGTGGGTCAACCCAAGGCCCAGTTGTGAGCCAGGGTGTTAGCCAGTCAGGTCAGCTCAGATTGAGCCTCTGGTGCAGGGGTGGAGTCAGCGCCCCTACATGCTTGCCCTCAGGGTAGGTTCATCCCTGCCTGTGGTGAGCGCGGGGACCCTCTCTCCCCAGTGCAGGGGCCAGCTCTCTTGCCATAGTGGCCAGCGAGAGGCAAGGGCAGTGAAGGGCAGGACAGGCTCAGGACAGCCCTCAATATAGTGAGTGGTGGAGCCTGGACTGCAGGTTGCCATTGCAACCTCTTCCTCAAATGTCTAGAGTCATTAGAATTCAGCCCCCTTTTGATGAAACCCACTCTGCCACACTGAGGTTCTCGACCTGCTCCCAACAATGTGTGTGAAGAGATTACACTAACGGACAGCCCCTATGGTTCACTCAAATCCTAAACTCGGGATACAAAGAATCAGCAGTGACTGTGGCTTCCCGAGTGGCTTAGCGGTCTGGGCCTGGTCTTATAACCGCGTGTCCTTTAGTATCATTTAAGGTCAGTGTAGGCGGGAGGGTAGGCATTTCGATCGTGGGAGGCCTGCCTCTGCCACTATCCTCGCCCTGACAGCTCTCAGTGCCCTTTGGAAGTTTATAGTCATATAAATCGCAGAGTCCCATACCAGGCTTGGAGCCTGGGACTATAAATAGACATGAGGTAAACAAGGTGGCAGAGGCGGGGGCTTGGGACAAGACAGAAAATCTGCCCCTCTTTGCTTGGTCAGGGGCCAAGGCACATCCGAGGAAAAGGATCTCCTCCTTCACCTTCCCTCTCTAACCTCCCCTCCCCTGAGTGCCGGCTTCTGGCCGCCCATGCTCTGGGCTTCAGTGTTTTCCCTCTGGGGAGTATCATCCAAGGTGATTTTCTGCTCCAAGTCTCCCTACTGGCTTGTTCTGCTTCATCTTGCCAAGTTAGGGTGGGGGAGGGGTGTCTCCATTACTGTCACCGCCCCCCACCCGCCCCTTCCACCTGCTTCCCACCCTGTCCCCAGTCCCTCCCCAACGGTTGCCTTTGCTAACCACAGCTCTGCCACCAGGGCTGCCCTGACCCTGCCTCCACCCTAGCAGCCAAAACGATGTTAATGCTGTCAAGAAGGTGACTTACCAAGAAACCGGAAAAAGGAAGCAAAGAACCTTCTATCCCATCTCCCTTGCCCAAGCATAGACCATAGCAGAGCACAAATTTCCCGTCACTGAGATTAACTGGCAGCTGCCTTGCTAGTTGGAGTTTCTTCCCATCCTCCTGGGCTTTGCGAGCTGGATTCCAGGGCATAGGCAATTTAGGTGGCTCTGCTTGCCTGATCTATCCTGCCTTTCTGCAGTCCCACAGCTGGGTTGATTTACTGCTGTGCACTTGTCCTGGTCACAGCAGTTCTTAGACTCCAAGCATCCCTTGAGGGATTTCAGGCCCCACTGAATTTCAGTACCACAATTAGTTCTCTTTACCAGTCTCGGAAGTCTGAATATTCGGTCCTCAAATAGCTTCACTCCTTCCCAAGTCCGACTCTGTAAACATACTATAGACATTAGAACTGGCCTGTGCTGCTTTCTCTTTCCAGGTGAAAAAATTTAAAGCACAGAGACACTAGGTGCCAATCACAGCAAAACAACCAATAACAGCCCTGATGCCGAGGCGGGAGTAGCCCTCTCTAAAGCTTGGATCTTCATCCAGATCTTCAACCTTCCAGTTCCTGGCAACTTTCCTTCATCCCCAGAAACACGCTGGCTGCCTTCATAGGTCCCTTCTCCTCTGAGCTGGGTCCCCAGTCAACCTCTTACATAGGCAAAGGGAACAGAGAGTCTCTGAATCTCTGTGAATGGTTGGCTTTATGTGACTCTGCTTCCAGTTCTTTCCAACACCCATTCCCCGAATCATCCGCGGCTTACTGGGCGGATGACCCTGAATGTCATGCTAGAAGTCTGTCCTCAGAAGGCCTGGAGGAGTGGGAGGCATCCTTGCACTGTGGGAAGCCACCTCTCTGGCTCCTCTTTCTCTTCCAAAATGTCAAGTTCTTAATTTGTTTATTTGGGATTTCATGTAGTCCGGGCCGGCCTCAAAATCACTGTGCACCCAAGGATAGCCGTGAAATTCTGATCCTCCTGCTTTCACCTGAGATCAACAAATGTGCATTTGTGGTTCTAGTATCCATCCCAGGTCTTCATGTGTGCTAACCAAGCCCTCTATGAACAAAGTTACAGCCCCAACCCTCAGTTTCCTAATTTGGATGGCAGGGCAGAACCAAAACTGCTTTATAAATGATATCCCCTGTGTCCTAAATGTGCAGAGCCCCCATGTGCACACATGCACATACAATCATCAGACGCATGCGCCAATGCTCTCTGCACCAGGCTGCTTGAGAGGTCTTAGTCTGCTCCTGCTGCTACAACAAAATATAAATAATGGAACAGTATTCCCCACACTTTTGGAGGATAGCAAAGTTCAGGATCAAATAGCCAGAAGATTTGGGGTTTGGTGAAGGCTCCCTTTCTGCTTCATAGATGGTACATCTTGCTGCACCCTCCTATGGGAAGGTGGAGAGAGGGACAAATAGGCTCCCCCAAGCCCTTTTATAAGGACATTAATTCCATTAAGTTCTCATGACATAGTCATATGCCTCACAGGCACTCTCTCTCTCTCTCTCTCTCTCTCTCTCTCTCTCTCTCTCTCTTAAGGCATCTCTTAATACTATTGCAGTGAAGGTTAAATTTCAACAAGGATTTTGGAGGGGCACATACATCACATACATTCATCCCATAGCAGCCTCCTAAATTAGTAGCAAAGCCAGACTCTCAGGGTCCATATGCCAAATGAGTCACAGGAAGAGAAAGTAAGTACAGTGTGGTGTGGGGGCCTGGAGAGTGAGAACACACTTCCTCGTGGTTCTCTGAGGGCAGAGGCACGAGTGATGAAAGGCCTCACTCCCGGACAGCTGGGAAGAAACTCCTTTCTGCTGAGCTGTCAGATGGATGTAATCTGTAGAGGAGAGGGAAGATGCTGACAAGGGTCAGGTGGGGGAGAGTTCAGAGGAGGAGTCTAGTTACCCCAGACTATTCCCATCCTACAGCTGGACTGGAGTTTCCAGGCTGCCATCTGGGAGTGCCTGGGATGTGTGGGAACAGCTGGGAGGATGGCTATGACCCATCCTGCACCTGTCCTGCCCCAAAACTGATGATGTAACAGCATAACGATGTAGCAGAGAACAGGGGCTTTGGGGGTGCTGTTGGGGGGCAGATTGGTCCAGTTTTCAGTGATGTGGATACCATAAGGCAGCTACCCCCTGTCCTGTGCTCAGAGGAAGCCCTTCAGTGAGCAGCCTGCATCAGGACCCACCACTCAAGTTCCAGTCTTTCAGCCAAGAGCTCAAACCAAGCTATGGCCTCCTAAGGAACAGCAACATAGACCCAAGCCAGGGGGAGGGGAGGGACGGGACCTGCCCATGACTGCCATGACTGGAAGGCTTCTTGTGGGAAGGGATCCTACAGCTGCTGGAGACTCTTCAGACTAAACACCCCTCCCCCAAACTTCTACTCCTTCCTTCCTGCTATCGTTTACGTCTCAAGAGCCCCCAGAAGGCTAATGTATTAAAGATTTAGCCCCAGGGGCCGGTGGGCTTGGGGGTCTCGACTCCAAGGGAGATTGCTTTCTCTTTTTCCCTTCCCCCTTCCATCTCCTCCCCTCATTCTTCCTCCTCATCCTCCCCCATCCTCTTTGTTCCATTCTTTCTTCCTTTAGTGCTTGGACTTGAACCCAGAGCCTTCCACAAGTTGGACAAGCATTTCACCTCCAGGTCCTTATTCTTCTTGCTTCCCAACTATGACTAGAGGGGTTTTGTTTTGCCACAGGTGCCTGCCAGAGTTTTCTGCCCTGCTGTGGGCTTGGAACAACAGACCTAATTGATCATGAACTGGACTGTCCAAAACTGTAAGCCAAGGTGACTCCCTTCCAGTGACATGTCCTTCATCTCACATTTGGGTTCTTCTGGTGTCTCTACCGCCCTTGGGCCTTCCCTTCCTGCCTCCCTCAACAGACTCTCCACACTTGGACCCTTCCCACCTTATACTCAGGTCCTTGATGACCCATCATTTTAGCCTTGCAGAGACTCTCACTTTGGTGTGAACTAGCCCACAGATAAAGTGACTGTGTGTAACTAAGCACTCTTAGACATTCTGCTACTCGGGCCAGATAGTAAGGCTGGAGAGGGGTAACATCCCGTCAGCATCCTCCCTTCGTTTTCAAGTTCCCATCCTAATCAGGTCCCAGAGAAGAAATCTCAACCCACTTTCCCTACTGTTCCTTTGTTTTTCTCTAACCTGAGCTCCCACAGTGCCATCCTCTAAGCAGACAGAAGGCAGCCCGTTTACTCTGGCACACCAATGCAATGCTCAGAGGTAAAGTCTTCCTACATATTTCCTGAGGCCTCAAACTTCTCCAGGCTTTTTCCTTCCTTTCTTCTTCCATCTTGCCAAGCCCTGACAAAGACACTTGGATTCCCAAGACAGGTTTGGAAGAGCTGTAGAGAGGATTAACCTCTTTCTGCCCCAGATGACGAGGGGCCCGGCGTGGATGTCCAGGTCTGGCACCCAGAGCAGAGCACAAGGCCTGCCTGCCTCCTCTGAACCCCGGGGTGGTGCAGGTAGGTTAGATGCCTGGCCTCGCTCATCCTTCCTGCCAAGGCCTCCTCTCCTGTATTTATATACACTAAAGCCTCTGCCCGAATAAAACATCCATGTAAAATCCAATTTCCTCAGAATCCCTTTTGGAGCTGGGGCCTGAGATGGAGTAGGTAACCCCGGCGGTTACCGCCTGAACCACTCGTGCGGGCTGCAAAGGTGAGGCCCATTTTTCAATTATCTATCTGCTGTGACAGCAGCGGTCCAGCCATCGAGCTAAGGCAGGGGGGGAGGGGAGGAGGAGCTGGAAAGGCAGGAGAAAGAGGGCAAACGCACAGTGTGGGAAGAGAGAGATAAACCTAGGCAGACTCATGGGAGAGACCCTTGAGAAAGACACCCAGTAGGTACTAGAATTATTTGGAAAATGAATGGTCAGAAGAGAGAACCGGCAGGGTGGGGGTAAGACGAGGAGAGGGGGAGAGCTGGAGAGACACAGAGTGGGTGGAGAGAGGGAGAGAGAGGGAGGGAAGGGGGAGGGGGAGGGGAGGCAAGCGTGGTTGGAGCCAACAAGAGGCTCCTGTGTCAATCCGTGGAAACGGGAGGCAGAGTGATGCGGTCACAGCTCCTGCCATCAATATCCTCTAATATAAATGTCAGTGATGCTATTTTCCGCGCAGTCATTTCGCACACTGCTGATTACATTAACGTATAATGGAGGGGCGCCGGCTCCACTGCTTTCTCCCCTAACCCTCCCCCCGGTGATGTGTCAATAGCCGCCTCCATGAACAAGTCAATTTTCTGCAGGCTTGGCAGCGGAATAAATCTGCCCGGCTATGGGGAGAGCTGGAGATATTTATATACCCAGCGCCTGCCTTCCGTGTGCGCGCGTGCGTGTGCGCGGTAGGCGCGGGCCCGGACCCCAGCGACCCGGGAGGGGGGTTGGGGGGATCTGGAGCGCGCCGCCGAGTTGAATGATTTCCAGCCTCGACTCAATAAGAGGAGAATTTAGAGCGGTCCCCGAGCTGGGCTCCCAGAAACAGCCTTACACGTTTATTTTCCTTAGCTGAACAGGAAAGGCGAGAATTATATGTGGATTTATAGGACAGGCGCCGCTCAACCCAAATGCTCCCGCTCCGGGGGGCCGGGGGGGGGCGGCGAGGAAGGGACCGGGAGGAAAGGAGGTGGCGGGCCCCGCGCGGGCCGCTGGGACCCCCCGCTCGCGCGGGCTTGCTAGGGCGCACCCCCCTCGCAGGTCGCTTTAATTACATTTGTTCCTGTCCTTCGTGAGGGCGAGACTTCGGCACAGCCCGCTGAGGGCTGCAGGGGTGGGAGGTGTGTGTATGTGTGTGTGTGTGTGTGTGGGGTGATCGCAGGCCAGGACTGCCTGGAGATGGTAGGGAGGGGAGGGAGGGGGCGCGGGGAATGGGGACAGGGGGAGATTGGGAAGGGGGGCACTGTCAGCTTCAGCTCAGAAGCGGATCAATAGTACGAGATCTAATGGGCTAACTGCCAAGCTGGCGCACCGAGGCGCTGCCCGGCGGGGGCGGGAGGGATGGGCGAAGGACGGCGGGGAGGGAGGGGGCGGAGGAAGGCAGGAAGAGTGGAGATGGAGAGGAAAGGAAGGGGAGAGGAAGGGGGGCCAGAGGGAGAGTCAAAGAGAAGGACGGTGCAGGCGGCCCTCTCAGGAGCATCGCTTCGGCATCATCCTTCGACCCCAGGATGCAAGGAAGGAGGAACCTATCCCTGTGCTTCGCGATCCCACAGCCGCTGGCTTCTCTGACCTCGACTGTGCTGTGGAACCACCAGGGGGCGGCGCGACCCTGTTGGTCGCCAAGGGAATCTCCGCGATTCCTAGCTGAGGCTGTGACCTGTCGCCTCCAACACCTGGTTCCCGCCCTCTGTCCTCTCCCGGAGGTCCTACCGTGCGGCCGGCCGGCCAGGGTGGGAATGGGATGGCGCCTCTGCCCGGGAATAGAAGGAACCTTTGTCTTTCGCTAGTATTGAACTGGTTTCCCTAGGACAGTTCAATGTTTAGTGACCAGAGACTGTCACAGAGCCTAGGGCTAGCCAATGGTTACTGTCACATAGGCTTGAGTATGACATTTGGGCCTTTACATCCTGACAGTGGTGTACGGAATCTTGGAAATGTCCTTCACCCTGATGTGTAAGGCGCTAACCAGCCCAGCCAAGGTTGCTAAGGATCAATGGTGTGAAGTTCCCGGAAATTGTCTGATCACCTAATCTCCTAGTCACTAATATACCTTCCTCCTTTTCCCCAGCTTGGAGTCTGGACTGAGAAAAGAGAACACAGCCCAACATCCCTGCCAACAAAACTGTACCGTTCAGAAGAGGAGAGCCTGATGGTTGAAGCACTCCAGTGAGCCCCGGCCTCTGGTTGTATCAGAATTGCTTGATGAGGCTTCCTTTAACACACAAAAGTAACTCATATCCGTCACTGTCAGGGCTGTGCATGTGGCAGCAGGGGCTTCTGGGAACATGTACTTTATCAGACCTCCCCACTTAATTCTGATACACTCCCAAGTGGGCACTGTCCAAAGAGAACCGTCACTGGTGTGTTGGGTTTTTGTTTGTTTGTTTGTTTGTTTGGTGTTGCATGTGGTAGCTCAGCTCTAGGTATTTGCCCTTGTGAATATGCCCATGTGTCACAATGTGTAAATGCGGGGTGTCCGTCACTGGATAAGCACTGCTCTCTGCATTTCTTTGTGTGTCCTCTGTGTCTGGGTATCACTGGGTACCCATCATCCCGTGTGTCATCGGTGTTGTCAGTGTTTACTGAGAGCACCTATTGTGTGTGTGTGACAGTGTACATGCCTGCCCTGATGAGAGTGGCCCTGCGGAATGTTTGTCACACCGAGCACATCTCTGTGGGCTCCATGGTGGGGCACAGCCATTGTCTCCATGTCATTGAGAATATGTGCTGGCAAGAGCTTGTGACTCAAACGGAACGAAGCTGATGTGCCCCAGAAGCAAAGGCGGCAATGACCTTCTTTTTCCAATTATATCCTGGTCAGAGGTGAGCGACCTCTCTCCACCGAGGCCACTGCTGCTTGTCATGCAAACCGTGCAGAAGGGAGGAGATTAGAGGAATGCAACCGAGTCACGTGTGAAAACAATCAGCTATCAGTGGAACCAGATCAATGCCCTAGATTACAGATGGGCCCTGGGCTAATGGTCACTCTGGAGTTTACCTAAACTCCAAAGAGGGAAGCACATAGTCCACAGACACACACAGACACAGACACACACACACACAGACACACACACACAGACACACACACACACACACACACACGAGAGAGAGAGAGAGAGAGAGAGAGAGAGAGAGAGAGAGAGAGAGAGAGAGAGAGAGAGAGAGAGAGAGAGCCAAATGGACTGATAACAGATACAGCTGGGGGCAAGTGGAAAACAGTTGTGTTGGGTTGGACTGGACGAATACATGAATGGCAGCCGCCTATTTTAAATAGTGGGTGACTATCGCTTTGGTTGGTGCCTCTGTCTCTTTTCTAAGGAGGCAAGCTTTCTTCAGCAGTCTTGGGAAGTGAAAAGCTTGCGTTGAGTGCTTTCTATTTTAGGTCCGTGGAGTTAGGATTCTAAGTGGGTCACAGAAGGCAGTATGGGGATTTAGAGGAAACTCTCATGTCAGGAACAAGAGCTGCAGAGGGCTTGTGTTAAGGGGACAGCAGAATAATGCCTGCTCCGCTGCGGCTGGGGGCAGGTGGAGGCAAAGGGGCTTCTGTCTTTCAGGACAACTTGAACTCAGGAGGGGCCAGGGTGTGGGAGCTGAGCTTCTGAAGGACAGACCTGACCCTAGCCATATGCTGCCAGGCTGCCAGGCACAAGTGAGTCCCAAGCTAGAGGAGAAGTGGCCCTTGAGGGCTCCCCATGGCTCTGACTAGCCTTTGGAGGGAAATGGAGGTAGGCATTTGGAGGTTCTAAGACTAACTATGGAAGACAATCCTGGCTCTCATGTGGTCTAGAGAGACACTGGAAAAGAAGAGAGGGGTCTGGAAAGGTTTAAGGACCACAGCAGACCTAGCTCTGGTGGCACTGAGCCTATGGCTAGCAGTTGGTGTGGCTGAGTCTAGAACCCACACCAGCCGAGGTTAAGATAAGGGGAAGTATCGTATCTCTGCGTCAGGGATATGGCAGGCAGTTCTCTGAGGCCTCTGGCTGCTTTAGAATTCCTTTGGCATCATTTATGCACATCCAACTTTGCCATACCCTACAGGAATGCAATGATAGGCAAGAATGCCTGGGAGGAATTTAAGTGCATAGCCTAGTGCACAATAAAGAATTTGAAGCTGGGCTTGGAGGCACATGCCTTTAATCCCAGCACATCGGAGGCAGGTGGAGCTCTGAGTTCAAAGCCAGCCTGAATTCCAGGACAGCTAGGACTTAAAAGCTTCAATATTCTCTCTCTCTCTCTCTCTCTCTCTCTCTCTCTCTCTCTCTCTCTCTCTCTCTCTCTCTCTCTCTCTCTCTCTCTCTCTCTGCCTTCCTCTCTCCCTCTCTGCTTCTGCTTTGGAAAATGTAGTGTTACATAAGGGTACACCACTTGCATTCAAGTCTCAGATGTGCCATTTACCAGCTTGAGCCCCTTTTCCTCCATTTGTAGAATAGGGGTTCCTACCTCTTTCAATTAGTGTGAACATTTTAGGTAAAGTCCTTAGGATCAATCAGTTCGTGTTTTTGGCTCTTCTGCTCCCCCCCCCTCTCTCCCTCCCTCCCTCCCACAATGCCTTTGAAAAGCCCCATCCTTGTGTCAGCAGAAATAAGCGAACAAGGACTTGTTCATTGCTGGGGTAATATACTAGGGTGACTAGAAGCCCCTAAGGACTCGAGTGCACATGGAGGACCGCAGGGAAGGGCCCCGCTGAAGGATGGAGGAAGTTCGTGTGGGTTGTTAGAGTTTCCTTCTAGGTCAGCTAAAGTGGTTGAGGCTGGAAGAATGAGGCAGAATTCAGGACAGTTTGGTGCCACAAACTGACTCCTCTGTCTTGTATGGCACCCTCTGCTGGAGCCTCTGGTCCCTAGACATCCGGGTGGGTGGTATGAGGAAACACGCCTTTAGCCAGAGGGTACAAACTTTGCCACATTTCCCGGCCCACCACTTGACCTTAGCTACAGCAACCGCTCTGCTGGCCTTAGCAGCGCTAGAATTGGCCCTGCTTCTCCCTGCTTTCCTTCTGGCTGGCCATTCTGAAATGAGATGACAGATCACAGGGGTCCTATTCTATAGCCTGGGAAATGAGGAGCTGGAGTATCCCTGAATTAGACCTCCTTGTTTAGCCAGGCTCCACAACACTCTGGAGATATCAATGCAGACTGCTCAGCAAAATGGCCAAGTCATAGGCTCCAGAGACAGAGCTCTTAGCTTGCACTGGAATCCTGGCTCTGTCACTCAGTAGCTGACACAAGCATGGCTAAGTCATTTGACTTTCTTCATCTGAAAAGCGGGAACGACACCACTGCCTACTTCTTGAGTTGCTGTGAACACGAATAAAGCTGTATTCCTCCAAGTGTTTAGTGAGGATCCCTAAGGGATCAGAAAATCCTCCAAGAGTTCGCCCAAAGAGAAACTTCCTCCTTCAGCAGGACTGTAGTCCTTACAATCCCAAATTTGTTTTTTTTTTCTTTTTCTCAAAGCATAAAGTACTGAGTAGCAAGCTGATGCCTGAGTCTGTTGTTTTGATATGTATGTATGTATATGTATGTATGTATGTACATATATATATATATTGAGTGAGAGGGATAATATGGGGGAATCCCAGTTACGGTGCAGGAGAGAAAGGGTTAAGACAGGTGGGGGTGCTGGCATGGGATTGAGCCACCCCCTCCCACTTCCATTGATTATTCTCTCCAATTCTCCTCTCCAGGTGTTTTTGTGGCCTTTCCCCCCCTCCCTTGGGGTGGAAGTGGGGGCTGCTGGGTCCACTTCGGGCTTAGTTATTGTTTTAATTTTGGTGCTGGCTCCCTGGTGCCCGGGAGCAGATAATGAAAGAGGAAAAGAGAGGTCAGGGTGGTGCCCAGGCAGCAGATTTCTGCCCGTCAGACTGGGCCAGGGCGGGTGGGGAAGGAGTGCTGGGGGTTAGGTTAATATCAATAAAGCAACTGGAGTCTCAGAAGTGAAGAGCTGCAGAGCCAGGCACAATGGCTTTGTGCTCTGGGAGCCTAGAAGGGTACTTTGCCTGCTCTCGGTGAATCCTCCCGAATGGGGCTGGGCAGGCGGATGGAGGGACGCAGCTCAGTCTTAGCAAAGGGTGAGCATAGAGCAAGGGAGGCGTTGGGCTGAGGCTAGTCCCTGCCTGTCCATTCTGCATTGCTGCCCTGTGTTTGCAGCCCCACATAAAGAAGATTAGAGGACTGTGGTGCTGATGCTACTGCAGGCGGAGAGAAATGGAAGACAGTCAGGGAAGTAGAGGGACCAAGAGCACCAGGTTTTGATGTCAGACAGACCCAGGTTCCTGGCTAGCTTCTAAGTATTGGCTGTGACTTGAGGCCAGTTATTAAGTCCCTCCAAGTGCCATTTTCCTCTTTCGAAAGATGGCACTAATAGTGACACTGACCTCATAGTGTCCTCCACCTTGTCTCAGTACAGGGCCTAGTGTTCCATGAGCATATAGCTCACAGCCATATCCCTACTAAGCTGTTTTCCTCAGCTGTGAAATGGGGCTATCAGCTGTAACTTCCCCATAGGAGTCTTAGGGGGAACAAATTAGATAAAGCCTGTAAAGTGCATAGCACAATGCTTGGTACATAAATAAGCCCTCAATACATGTTAGCTGTTGTTATTATATTATTTTTATCTTTATTGTTCCCCGCTGTCTTGAAACTGGTGATTTAGTTGTGTAGACTGAGGCCAGGCCACTCCCCTCCTTGGCCATCTAAAGTATGTGGTTCTCTCCATAAGGGCTTCCTGAAGCCCAAGCCCACCCAGGCATGTCTAGTTCCTCTTTTATAACTGGGTAGACAGACTGACATAAGTTCCCAGAAGTTGAGGGGGGTTCCTAGCTTGGCAAAAGATCCTTGTGGACCCTTGTGACCCACTCTGCTGTCAGCAGTGTGGCTTTCTGGGGAGTGGGCTCACGTCTCACCTGGCCTTCCTCGAGTTGGAGATGGTTGGACAGCTGGAAGATGCTCACATGTTCCTCTATGGAAGACTTGAGGGGGCTGGTTGGAGAATGTGTCTCAGGAACCCTCACCTACCCTTGCCCATGCCCCCAAAGCCCCTCCCTTTTTCAGTACAGTGATGGGGTAGGGGGATGGAGCAGACCAAAAAAGAGGGTAGTTAATGGTTCCCACTTGACCTTTCCTCCCCGCCCCCAGCAGGCAGGCAGGCCGGGGGATGAATGGAGCGGAGGGCACGGTGTTCACATTAATGGCAGCATATGTTGTGTTTATTGACACCGCAGGGTTGGTGCTTGTGGTGGATGGGGTGGGGGGCGCCTGGGAGGCCATGGGCAGGAGGGGCAGGGGAAAGAAGGGGCAGAGAGGGGAAGGCTGCCTCAGGCAGGGAGGGGGGAGCAGAGCCTGGGGCCTGGGGTGGGGGGAGGAGGCAGGAGCAATATTGTAGCAGGAGCACACCAGGTGCTTGCTGTCAGCCAGAACAAAAAGAAGAGTCAGCAACTCTGGGGGGGTGGAGGCGGGGAGCCACCGCCTGCTCCAGCCTGCAGCCGCTCCCCATTAACCCCTGCTCTGCCACACGGCTCTGGGGCTCTTCCCAGGCTTTGGAGCCCCCTCCCTACAAACCTTGGTCTCTTCAGAGACACCAGATAGGTCTTTTCAGTCTTGTGGGAAACACTGATACCTTTGTGGTCAGCAAAACTCGATTGTCCCTCTCTCCTGGAGGAAAGATCTGGCCCTCTGTGCATTCTTTGTTGGGGGGCTTAGTCAATCCTTGAGAAGTCAGTAAACCTGAGTGGCAGGGGTCAAATGACCTTGAGCGCCTGCAGTGGGGGTGCATAGAAGCTGGTGGTCAGACCTCTGCTGGAGGTTGGCGCCTGCGAAGACCCCCCCAGCTCCACTTTCTCTGCTTGGGCCGCAGATTCCTCGCCTCCTGGCACCAGCAGGATCAGGAGGTGAAAGGGAAAGATCTTGCCTGCTAGAGATGGTTCTCATTTGAGTGTAGAGACAGAGCTCACTCAGTTTTCAGTGGGGAAAGCTCTGGGGCTCATCTGAGAATACCCAGTTGGTATAGACAGTGAGACAGCAGAATGTGTTCTGGAACCCTCCTGGTGGGAGACCCTGGCTGGGGAGCACAGCTGCAGGTGGGTATCTTCCCAGCCTCCCTTGTTCTCTGAGGCCCCCAGAAAGGGAAGCAAGGTGCTTAGGGCTCTATGGACTGGCAGCCAGCAGCCGTTTTAATAATTTGGGTGCTTCCCTAATGTGTGTGTGTGTGTGTGTGTGTGTGTGTGTGCGCGCGCGCGAGAGAGAGAGAGAGAGAGAGAGAGAGAGAGAGAGAGAGAGAGAGAGAGAGAGAGAGAGAGAGAGAGAGACTGCACTGTTAAGAGGAGAAAAAGGGAAGGACTGTACTCAACTCCAGAGAGGCAGGAATTAGGGACTGCTGGTCCCCTCCAGTCAAAACTGACATTCTGGAGCCTTCCACGTGGACATTAACTTTCCTATTGGCTATTCTAGAGTTCGTGCCTGGGTTCCACATGCTTATGCTATGGATGGGCCTCCTAGAAGCAGAAGGTGCCCCTTCCATACCTGCCCTCTGATCCCATCTCTGTCCCTCTGTCCACACAGCCAGGGTGAATGTAGGCACAGAGACCTAAGACACCAGGCCTTCAAGACAGTGGGACCCTTCCTCAATCTGCCTCTCTGGCAGAGAGGGCCAGCTCACAACGCCTGGTCTTTGCAGGCCCTCTTACGTGTAGTGTGTAGCGGCACCGGCAGCCATAGCCAAGCCACTCTCAGCCCCGTCCCATTCTGGGCTCTGGGCCGGCCCACGCCCCCCTTCCGCATCCCTCTCACCCCGCTCCAGCTGCGCACAGAGCAGTCTCCGGCTCGGCTCCAGTTCTTCAATGGCCCTACTCCCCCATTACCCTGATGTCGGCCCTTCTCCCCCTCGGCTTTATCGGCTCTCAGCCGGCTCCGCCAGGGTAATGAGGGCCCTCCTAATTACCATTGCAGAAACTCCACTTACATTAACAGCTCCATCCGAGGAGCTGCAACATCTGCTGTGCGCAGGCAGGCGCCCCTCCCCCGCCCGCGCTCCCCGCCCCTCGCCGCTCCCCTGGTTCCCGGCCCTCTGCTCCACCTTCTCCGGATCCCTTTTCCAATCCTCCTCTCTTCATTTCTCTCCCTGTGCCCTTCTATTACCCTATTAGCCAGTGTGCCGGAGTGAGAAAAATAAGTACAGAGGCGGGTCCCAAAGATAACGGGAGATGGAGACATGCACAGAGACTGGACCACAACTCCAAGATAACCCATAAAGTCAGGATCCTAGAACATTCCCAGGAACAAGTAGAAAGCGGAATCCGCAGAGATTGTGAAAGAGTTGGAGTTTGGGATGGGACCAGTTGCTTGTATGTCCGGGGGGGGGGGCTCTGATGTGCACCGTGTGCAGAGGTGTGTACATGGTAAGCACGGATGCCCATGCACAAGTGTCGTGTAGTTTGTATGCGGATCTATGCCAGCATCGTGTATGGAGTATTGTGTGTCACTGTATTTTACTTTCATGTGTCAGTATCTATGGTCATTCATCTGCATATTAATAATGCATTCACATCATCTTTATGATTATATTTGTCTACATGAACCTCTGTGCTTGCATTTTACACGTGTGTGGCTCTGTGCATATGAATGTACTTGTCTATCATACAGGCAATTTCGCATGTATATCATTTGAGTGACTTATGCATGCATGTGCACAATCCAGGTTCAAAGTCCACTGTGCGCATGTGTAGATTCAGGGTACCTCTGGGAGCCTTCCCGTCTCTGCATGCATGCCTATGCATGTGTGTATCATCTGTGTAATTATCTGATGCGACTGGGAGCATGTGTGTGTTCCTGCTCCATGGGGGATGACAGGCAGTTGGGAAGATGCTGAGCCCATTTTATCTGAGGTTAACAGGGGTCACAATTCACTCCTGGAAGTCCCCCACCCTTCTCCCCACCCCATACAATTAAGCCTCAGTGTGGTGGAAAGACAGCCAGCAGACATTAAGAAAGGTCAACAGTATTATCGGCTCCTAATCCAATTAGTTACTGTTTATTTGGGAATCCAGCTCCAGGTCAGCTTCCAGAGAGGAGGCCTGGAGAGAGGGGGGTGAGGATGGGATGCAGGAATCCGTGGGAAGCTCTGGGGCTCTGGGGGCGTGGGTCCCCACATCACATACACGTCTGGGGACGTGGATCCCGACATCACATACATGTCTGGGGGCGTGGATCCCCACATCACATACACGTCTGGACCATGGATCCCCACATCACATACACGTCTGGGGGCGTGGGTCCCCACATCACATACACGTCTGGGGGCGTGGGTCCCTACATCACATACATGTTGCCCATTGAGCTGGGCAGTTCTGGGACTGACATCCAGGTTTCATTTCTGGAGGCTGAGATGTGAGAAGCCTTCTGTCTCTTTCCAGCCTCCAGAATAAAGGGGATTATAGATATTCAGAAGGGCTGAACCAGGTTCCAAGAGACAGGAGGCCTCAGTTGTGGCCGCTGCCCCAGGATGGGAGGGTCAGAGGAGGAGATGTTGGTAAATGCACTATTAGCTTTTGAAGTCACTCCATTAATCCTGTGTCTATTCTCTTCCCCCTCTTCCCTTCCCACATGCCTTTCCTACCAAAAGCAGGACCTGTACTCACTCCCGCCTGAGGACACTCAGGGGCCCCAGCTTAACCCTATGGGGTTCTCTGGTTCCTTGGACTGAGTATAAGAATGAAAGAGACTGAGGTTTCATAGCCTTGGATAGCGAGCAGCTTAGGGATTCTGAGGGCCTGGACAGGAGAGAATCACCTGGATGGTCTTTATTCTGCTCCAAACCTCTCTGTTCTAGACATCGAGGTAGAGGAAGGGATAATAAAAGCCGTCTACTGAGTTCTCAGGTCAGATTCCTGGATGCCCACCACCACCTTAGAAGTCAGGTTAGGCAGGAACAGTTTCTGCATGAAACTAAAGGAAGATAAAAAGAAACACTGTGACACCAATGGACTAGGCTATTTGCTCCTCCGGAGCCCAGTCCCCTCCTCCATTTGGAGACCCTCATGAGCTGCCCTCGCTCCCTGTCCCTTCCAAGCACATAACCGCGAACACTGTGGCATGTGCCCGCACACTCCTGAAACTGCCTCCTCCAAAGCTCCAGATGAGAGGAGGGCAGGGTGTGAACATGGCAGTGGTTTGCAAAAGACCCCGAGTACGGTCCTTATCCCACCTCAGGAAGACAATGGGTATGTATGCCTCACATCTTTACCCCAGCATGAGAACCACCCAGAAAAGCTCTTAAAAGTTGTACATGCCAGCCAGGACAGTGGTAGTACACTCCTTCAATCCCAGCACTGGGGAGGCAAAGGTAGGTGGATCTCTGTGAGTTTGAAGCCGTCCTGGTCTACAGAGCGAGTTCCAGGACAGCCTCCAAAGCAATACAGAGAAACCCTGTCTCAAAAAAATTTTTTTGTAGACAGGTATAGTGGCACACCCCTTTAATCCCAGCATTCTGGGGGCAGAGGCAGATCAAGCTCTGTGAGTTTTAGCCCAGGCTGGTCTACATAGTAAGTTCCAGGACAGCTAGGGATAAATAGAGAAACCCTGTCTCAAAACAACAACAAAAATAAGTTTTGTGCCAGGCGGTGGTGGCGCACACCATTAATCCCAGCACTCGGGAGGCAGAGGCAGGCGGATCTCTGTGAGTTCGAGGCCGGGCTGGACCGATAGCCTCCAAAACAATACAGAGAAACCCTATCTTGTAAAAACAAAACAACAACAACAAAAAACTTTTGTGCCTGTCTTAAAGGCATGACTTTTTCTCCATCTCTTCTGCTGGCAGCTGCTAGCATTATAACCTAACCTGTGCTGCTTTTCTGTTAAGCTCTAATACAATTGTCCTTGAGCCCATTTCTAAGTTATTTTATTATTGAGACTAAGAACCCAGAAAGGGACCCTCAGTTTCTCAGTAACAAAACTAGAAAAATAAGACTTTAAGGGAGGAGGTGGGGAAGACATTGAGCAAAATGGAAGGGAAAACACGGGGTGGGGGTATAGAGGATGTAGCAAGAAAGATGGAGTAAGATTGGGTGAGAAGGAACAAAATGGAAACTGTATGTATGAAAATCCTATGTGGAAGTTTTCTTTTGTAAGCTAATTAAAATATGTATTAAGTAAATAGAAGTGCCACTTGCGATAAACAGGAAATCCTATGAAGTTGAAAATTATAACTTACCATCACACAGGAGGCTGAGGAAGGAAGATTGTAAACTTGAGGCTAGCCTGGGCTACGTAGATTCTATGTCAAAAACAAACTAACAAACAAACCATTCCAAACAATTATAACTTGCATTCAGCATGACACTCACTGTCTAATTCTGTCACTTAACTATATTTTCAACATCTTACAGATGAGGAAACTGAGGCTGGAGTGGATTAAGTGTTTTTCCTTTCTTCATTACTTCCCCTCTTCCTTCCTTGCTTCCTTCCTTTCTTCCTTCCTTCCTTCCTTCCCTTCTTGTTTCTTTGTTTCCTTCTCTAAGAACAGTTCAGACCTCAGGCTCCTGTGGCCGGTGGGAACCCCTCCTTGGCAAGAGCTTCCTCCTTTGTGCTGTCTGGCCCAAACACAGCTTCTTCATGGACATTCACTCATCAGACCCAGCATCCCTTTAGTAAGCTCTCCTTCAGGCTCCACAGAGCAACTCCGGAGGGACAAGCCAGACTCTTGCTCCCTACTGTGTGGCAGGAGACCAGCAACATGACACGGCTGGCCATATTTGGCCAGACAGTGCTGTGTTTATACACTGGTTCAATTACTTATCATTCATCACCTTATTCAAATCATTCGCCACTTGAAGCCTCCTTTATAAAGTCAAGTAGTAATGCTTTCTTTCAGAGACTGGGGTGTAGTTCGACGGTAGAGTATCTGCTTAGGGTTCAGAAGGCTCTGGATTCAACCCCCAGAACCGTGACCCCCCACCCAAAAAAACTTTTAAAATTTAATATGTTCGGGGGCTGGAGAGGTGGCTCGGAGGTTAAGAGTACTGACTGCTCTTCCAGAGGTCCTGAGTTCAATTCCCAGCAACCACATGGTGGCTCACAACCATCTACAATTCAATATGGTGCCCTCTTCTGGCAGAACACTGTATATGTAATAAATAAATAAATCTTTAAAAAGATTTAATATGTTCATAGGGAGAGAACAAAAAAGAAAAGAGACTATGAATACTAAGTTTCTAGTGTCATATCTAATCCAAAGGTGATATGTACTATCATTATGAAATATAGAGAAGCCAGTGTGCTCCCTGGAATGACTAAAAATGAGCAGACTGACAAGTAGAACACACCAATTGCTGGGATGGCAGAGCCGCTTTGGACCAGTGTTGGTCAGTGCTATCCGTGAGTACATGGCGTATCCTACCCTTCAGCAAATGTGCTCATGGGAAATGCAAACCTGTGTTGAGCAAAAGTTCCAGAATGTTCAAAATAGGGATCACCCCAGTCTGGGGTAGCCCAGTTTCTCCATCAACAGCAAAATGGGTGAATATTCCAAAGCATAGGAAAAATGCAACAATGCAAGAAAAGTCTCACAGATTCAATGTTGCATGAAATAATTTGTGAAGCATGGCAGGAGAAAGAACACTACGAGGGCAAATCTGAGATGACAGCAACAAGACTGTCCCTGCACATCAGCCGAGGAGCCTGTGTTTAGCTGGACACCAGGGCCTAGAGCTGGGCAGAGTTAAAATGGAGTTTCTCCTGATTCCTATAGTTACTAGCAGATTAGCCCTAAAGCTGACACAGCAACAGAAAGTGGCGCCTGCTGCCGTCCCCATGATGCTGAGCCTTTGGGTGGCAGGGTCTTGTTCTAGGAAGAGACAGAGCGCAATGACAGGAGAGGGCAGAAATGGGTGTTAGAAGAGGGTTCCGCTGAGGTCACAGTCCCAGGCTGAAAGGTCCGTTCCTAAGACCCCTGCTCCCCGCTGTGGACATCTGCTGCTGCTCAGTCCTGTATCTCTGGGCAGGAACGCTGTGCTGTGGCCCTGCAATTCTTTCTACCTGCCTTGAGCTTCCAGCAGGGGCAAACCCTGTACAGACAGGATGCAATGTGTGCAAAGTGAAGTGCAGAGATTACTCCACAGCAAATGACTGAGAGATGTCCACAGGAAAGTCCTCTGAAAACAGAATAGCTGAAAGCCTGGAAAGTGAGTCTTATGTGCCTGTCTGTCTCCTACCCCTGCCGCTTGCTCCTGTATGGTCCTGGGCAACTTGCCTTCTGTGTCACTGCAGCAAGTGGGGAATTCCTGTGGTACCTGTTCCTTGGAGTTGATGTGAGCAGGAAATGGAGCCAACGATCCAAAGCATTCAGGGTGTGCTAGCGTGCCAGGCATGGGGCCTCTATTTTGCCAGTGCTTTGGGAGTCTGGGCCAGGAGAGCTGCAAGTTTGAGGCTAGCCTTAGCTGCATAGTGAGACCTTGTCTCAAAAATCACAAGAAGGTGAATAGAGAAACAATTCAGCAGTCGAAACCACTGCTGGTCTTCCAGGGAACCAGAGTCTGGTTCCCCAGCACCCATTTTGGGGCTCAAGACGGCCTGTTACTCCAGTTCTGCAGGATCTGATGTCCTCTTCTGGCCTCCTGCACCTGTGTTCATGTGCACACACACACACCCACAGACATACATGTAATTAAAACTAAAAAATCTTAAGATAAGTGAACGTGTGCTCAAGGAAGCATACATTGGATGTGATGGGGTACGTTTGTAATCCCAGTACTCAGGAAGTAGAGGTAGGAAAATCATAGCTCCAAGGTCATTCTTAGCCACATAATGACTTAGAGACCAGCCTGGACTACAAAGAAAATAAGTAAAAAAAATAAAAGGAGGAGGAAGTTGTTGTAATTAAACAAAGTTAAAAATATAATGTGGAGAACAATAACTGAAGACGCACACACACACACACACACACACACACACACAAGAGATAAAAGACAAAAAGACAAACGTCAGCAATGTGATTGGAAATACTTTCTCTCCTGCCCCTTTAGACTTACTTCCTACAACAAGCATGAAGGAGGGAGGAAAAAAAGAATCTCATGACAGGAATCTGTCTGGAAGATCAGCCAAAATAATAGACACTGCTCTGCAGCCCCAGAGCCAGGAGAAGGGACTGTTCCACAGGCCTGGCTAGGTGTGGGGCTCCATTTGAATCCTGAAAGGCAGGAGAAAGGGTGTCAGGTTGGCATAAGATCCACAGGCAGATCTGACATCTCCAGCGAAAAATCCTCTTCCTAGACTAGAAAGGAGTGCAAGACAGATTTAGTATTTCATGTGGGATAGGTTTTAGGTCATCTCATGGGTTCCTGCAATTATTTGTATTGAATGTGATTAAGACACAAAAGTAAGCCAGGCCTCTGGTTGCAAAACTCAAATTAATCATGGGAAGGTAACTTGTTTCTTCTTTCAGATGGAGGAAGGGTTCCCGCTCTTGTTCCGTGTCTGTTTGGGATTCTGGATACCTACAGTCAGGTTGTCATCTGGTTTGCCTGTCTCCATTGCATCCCTAGTCCTGACTTATCACCTCGCTTCCCCTGCTTTCCCCTTATGGTTTTGGGGTTGTGGGGTACAAATGCGGAGTTGGCAGAAGCAGGCTTGCTGTGACGCCCTTCTCAAGAGTCTTTCAGCAAGCTCGTCATCAAGGGCTGGGGGTGGGACTCACATTTGTCTAGTATGTGTAAGGCCTTGGGTCCAATCCTCAAGACAAAAACGAACAAGCAAAAAACGAATAAAATCTAAATTTAAAAATCCACTAAGTTCTTACTAGGTGACAGTTTTATATGTTGCAATTAGTGACTGCCACGACCTTCCAGGGTAAATATCATTTCCCCAATTATGAGCCCCCCCCCAGAAGTAAGTTGCCCCAGGTCCTTCTACAAAGGTGAGATCTGAGACCCATATCGAGATGACATCTTCCTGCTCAGCTTCCAGGCCTCTTTATCTGTGAGAGACTAGAAAGGATGCAAGTAGAATCTGTACAGCCAATTACAGCATCTCGAGTCTGGAGGACGTTCTACAGTCTGGGGTCCTTATTTACTCCACTGGAGGGAATTCTCTAGCGCTGTGGTCTGCTTGCTTTCATGGCACGTGGGGGCACTCCTCCAGAGTGGGAGTGAGTGGGAATAGTGCTTGTACGTTCGTTGATTAATCCAGCTCAAGGCTGGGCACATGGTGACTCCTCCCTGGCTTTGCCAAGTGATTGAATATAGGGCCGAATGCACACATCACTCATGCCCTCAGAGACGCATGACCATCTTAGGATGTCTCCTCCACCCATGTGTTGCTCCTCTGCATTCTCCATTATACACACGCCAGTATCCAATGGAGCCGCTCATGTCTGCTGGTTAGTACTCACGACACACAGAGAGCATGGATGTGTAACACGGTAAGTATGCGGACGAATGAGTGAGTACTGTGTGGAGCGCTTGCATAGGTCGATGTGTGTTAGCCTGGATGAGCAAGCACAGCCGGGTAGCTGAATAAGCATGTAATGTGTGTCCCATGCATGTTCCCATTAGCCTGGGGCTCCCCAAACCCATCTTATTCCCTCGAGCTATTAAAACATGGAAAAGTTGAGGCTAGAGAAATGGCTCAGCAGTTAAGAGCAATGGGGGGGCCCTTGTAAAAGATTTGGGTTCAATACCCAGCACCCACATGACAGCTCACAACCATCTGTAACTCCAGTTCCAGGGGATTCAATGCCCTCTTCTGGCCTCCATGGAGACCAGACACCCATGATTCCCATACATACATGCAAGCAAGCACTCAGACATATAAATAAACACAAAATTAAACTTAAAAATAAAAATATAGAGCCGGGCGTTGGTGGCGCACGCCTTTAATCCCAGCACTCGGGAGGCAGAGGCAGGTGGATCTCTGTGAGTTCGAGGCCAGCCTGGTCTACAGAGTGAGTTCCAGGACAGCCTCCAAAGCTACAGAGAAACCCGGTCTCGAAAAACCAAAAACAAAAACAAAAAAAAAAATAAAAATATAGAAAAACATCACGGGGCTACGTTCCAGTCCCTCTTCTCCATACCTGCCGCCAAGTTCTGCTCCTTTTAAAGAGGTTGACTCTGTCTCCCTGTTTCTCTACAGCCCAGGGAGGTTTGGGAAAAAGTAGGGGGTGAGGTGAGAGGAGGTTTTTTTTTCACTCCGGTCACCTCTGTCCCACACCCAGCACACCCACATCCAGGAGTAAGCAAATCACACCCACTAGTGTCTTCCCGCGGGGAAGGGTGACCAGGACCCACAGACCTCCCTGCAAACCCAGCCTCCTCTGTCCCTGCTGGTAAACTCTGGCCCCTGGGACTCAGTGCTGTTCCTGGTCCCCTTCCCGCTGGTCTGGTCGACAGCCACCGTGCAGCCTGCCTTCAGTCAGCATCCCCAGCTCGCCTTCCTCCGGGCATGGCAGTGCTTCTCCAGGGCCCTGTCCTTGGACATCATTTCTCTGGGGGATCTGAGACTGTCTGCATCCTCGAGACTTAGCCATCTTCCCGAGGTGGAGCCCTCTCCTGGGCGCACTCGGTCACTGCCACAGCCTCTCCCTCTGTGAGGGACTTTGGTGTTGGTTTTGCCTTCTTCCCCTAGAGCCAGCCTCTTTCCCGGGATGCTAATGAGTCCCCTCAGGGTCTCTCCCCCATGTCCTGGATATGGACGTCCCTTTTGTGTCCCCTTCTCAACTTAGCCTCTGTCGGACTCTGCCCTAGCGGTTTGCCAGCCGCATGCCTCCCGCGCCCTTTCTTTAGACAGACTTCCAGAGAAGCCACTCACAGCCCTCACAGGTCCAGGGAGCTTGTTTTCAGAATATCGCCTTCTCGGATCACGACTATGTCACTGCACCCTTCTGTTCTTCTAAGCCTACTGGCCTCTACTGACCCCCAGCATTCATTCTTACCACGACCCCCTGCATCCCATTATACCCGGCTCCCGGCTCAGGGTACTTCCCTCACAGACATCCAGTCCTGGGCTCTGCTCGCTTCCTCTGCAGCAACAGGATGGTCCTTGCTCTAAAGTGTGATTCCTTCTCACCTGTCTAACCCCTTCTCATTCTTCCAGAATCTACCGTGAAGTCGCTTCTCAGAACAACCTGGCCTGAGCTCCTAAACCAGTCCTCCTGCGACCGAATGGGCTCACACACACTACCAGGAACACATACATCCTAGCGTACTTAACTGAACTTGTGCTTTGATGTTGAGGAGATTGTTGCATTTAGCGTCTCGCTCGCTAGAGAACTATGAAACGAAGAGTCTATTTTTATGCATCACTGAATCATCAGGGCAGTGTCTGCTGTCTCCTGGCCTTTGATAAATAGTCTTCTCAGGCACCACGTGCATGGCACGTATGCTTACACGTGGACAAAACACTCACGCACATAAAATTTAAAAAATGGACAAGTTTTTAATGAGGGAGGATGAGAGAGAAGGGGGGTGTGTGTGTGCGTGTGTGAAGGGGCATGTATGTATGAAGATGTGTGTGTGTGTGAGAAGGTGTGTGTGTGTGGAAAGGTATGTGTGTGATGGTGTGTGTATGTGTGTGAAAGTGTGTGTGTATGTGTGTGTGAAGGTGTGTGTATATTGTGTGAAAGGGTATGTATGAAGGTGTGTGTATGTGTGTGTGAAAGTGTGTGTGTGAAGGTGTGTATATGTGTGTGAAGGGGTATGTATGTATGAAAGTGTGTGTATGTGTGTGTGACGGTGTGTGTGTGTGAAAGTGTGTGTATGTGTGTGTGAAGGTGTGTGTATATGTGTGTGAAGGGGTATGTATGTATGAAGGTGTGTGTATGTGTGTGTGACGGTGTGTGTGTGTAAAAGTGTGTGTATGTGTGTGTGAAGGTGTGTGTATGTACGTGTGTGCATGTGTGTAGGGTGTGGTGTGTATGCCACTGTGCCGTGTGGCGGTCAGAGGACAACTGTTAAGAGTCATTCCCTTGCACTGTGGGTCCCAGGGACCAAGCGCAGGTCGTGAGGCATGTGCAGCTGCGTAGCGAATGTTCCTACTTGCTGAGCCGCCTGATTTTCCAACCTCGATTTTTCTAGAGTTTCCTGAGGCTCCATATGACCTCACAAACTAAGGCTCATGTCCTTTCAGATTGCTTTCAGGCTTTCCAGAGAGATTTTCTTCCTTTCTTTCTCTGCTTTCCCCACTCAGGGGTGCTTTTAAACTTTACTCCTTTAATGAGTGTGTGCATATGTCCTCGCTGACTATGTGGAATCAGAGGACAACTTTCAGGAGTCAGTTCTCCTACATGTGGGTCCCAGAGACTGAACTCAGATATCAGGCTTGGCACCGGGCACCTTTCCCAAACGTTGAGCCTCTCACTAACCCTGTTTGTTTTGAAACAGGTTTCAAGTAGCATAGGCCGGCCTTGAACTCCCTAAGCAGTTGAGGATGACCATGTCTTGATGCTCCTGCCTCTACCTCTGTGCTGGGCTGCAGGCTTGTGCCGCCACATTTGGCTTAATGTTCTTTGTTTTCTCTCGCTATTCTGTGCTTCCAAAGACCAAAGTCAGCAGCACATAAATACATCTCGATTCCTATGGCCTTGATGCCATTCCGTCTACCTGGGAGAGCTCTCATTTCCTGCCTATCTTCCGTCTACCTAGGAGAGCTCTCATTTCCTGCCTATCTATCTTGCCTTATATTCTCTACTCATCCTCTGGGGCCAAAAGTTGGTCCCAGCTCTTACGAATTTTTTCCTCCCATAGGACACTTGCTGTGCTCTTGTGACCCGTGCTTTGTTCAGAATGTCAGAGACTGCTTGTTCTGTAGTAGAGAGCTGAACAGTTATACTCCCAGGCCTAGAGATGCTAACCTTAAAGGCTCACAGTGACCACTGATTCAGCCAGAGTCCGAGCAACTGCTAAAATCATGCTTCCCAAATGCTAGCCTCAGGCAACAGCTTTCCAGTTCATGTCATATCCACATTCTATCTAGAATGGTATTTCCCTGATATTTTTCTGTAAATTAATGTGTTGTTTTCACTCCAATATGTTCATCATTAAAAATACTTTATAGGGCCAGGCATGGCAGCATGTGCCTTTAATTCCAGCACTCAAGAGGCAGAGACAGGTAAATCTGGGAGGTTGGGCCTAGCCTCCTGGTCTACAGAAGAGTTCCAGGACACCCAGGACTACACACAAAATCTGTGTTTCAAAACAACAACAAAGGCAGCTGGAGAGTTGGATGAGCTGAGTGGTTAGGAGCACTTGCTGCTGTTGTAGAAGGCCTCAATCAGTTTCCAGCACACACGGGGCAGCTCACAACCATCTGTAACTCCAGTCTCAGGGAATCCAGCACCATCTTCTGACCTTATAGGGCAACAGGCAGGAATATGCATGCAGACAAAACCTCATATACATAAAATAAAATAAAGAAATCTTAGAAACTTTTTCAAAAGTTATTTGCATTTGCAATCTGATGTCATTGTGAACAAAATTAAGAGCAGTGGGATTTTTTTTGCAGTTCGCAGAGGAGGGTGGGGAGCACCACAGACAGGGTCTTACTGTGTTATCTCAGACTGACCTTAAACCTGCAACCTACCTGCTTCAGCCTCAGCAGTTCTGTTTTTAGGGTTAAGTGCTGGGGCTATATGTACATATCAACATGCTTGAGGCACATGTGCACTTGGGAGGCTAAATTAGGATTACAAGTTTGGGGCTAGCCTGAGATAGCTAGCTTTTGACCCAGACTCAAAAGAACACTTTTATGTGCAATTAAAAATAAGTATAGGCCGGGCGTTGGTGGTGCACACCTTTAATCCCAGCACTCGGGAGGCAGAGGCAGGCGGATCTCTGTGAGTTCGAGGCCAGCTTGGTCTACAGAGCGAGTTCCAGGACAGCCTCCGAAACAATACAGAGAAACCCTGTCTCAAAAAAACAAAAAACAAAAACAAAAACAAAAAAAAAACAAAAAATAAGTATAGACTGGGTAAGGCAGCACACACTTTTAAGCCCAGTCTTCAGGAGGCAGAGACAGGCAAGTAAGTCTCTCAGAGTTTGAAGCCAGCCTGGGCTACATACTAAACTCCAGGTCAGCCTGGTCTACACAGAAAAACTACATCAAAATGAAAACCAGGCAATGATGAAAATGGGATTCAGGAGGTCGGCTACTGATACAGTTCACATCCCATTGCTTCAAGGAACAGCCTGGCCAAAGGCAACCTCCTCGAGGAGGAAAGGGTTCACTTCATTTTATGCTTCCAGGTTCATCACTGAGGGAAGTCAGGACAGGAAAGGAAGCAGAAGCCAGGGAATATTGCTGCTTCTGGACTTGCCCAGAAACATGTGCCCAGGAGAGGTACCACCTACAGTGGGCTGCTCTCCGGCCCACGCCCATGTCAATGATCAATCAAGAAACTGCCCCCATGGACTTGCCTTCAGGCCAGTCTGATGGAGGCAATACCTCAATTAAGGTTGCCTCTTTCCAAATGACTCTAGTTTGTGTCAAAATGACAAAGAACTGACCAGTAGAGCTAACTTAAAAGCAAGGACACATGGTGGACTATTTGGTTAATTATCAGCTACTCAATTACTGTCAAGGTCTTTCTGTGTAGCCCGAGCTGTCCTGGAACTCAGTGTGTCCACCAGGACAGCCTAGAACTTCCCGTGATCCACCAGCCTCTGCTTCTGGAGTGTTAGGATTAAAGGCGTGTTTGAGATTTTTGTGTATTGTAGGGGACTGTGCGTTCATGGCATGAATGTGGAGGCAGAGGACAACTTTCTCCTACCATGTGGGTTCCTGGGATCAGGTTTAGACTTCCAGGCTTGGTGGAAAGAGCCTTTCCCCCACTGAGCCATCTCACGAGCCCTAAGACTCTTAATTCATAGGATGCATTTACTTTTATTATTTAGTTTCAGAGATAGGGTCTCACCCTGTAGCCTATGCTGAATTTGAACTCAAGATACTTCTGGGATAATGGACAATTCCTGGGACTATATGATTGTGCATGCCTAGTCACATTTACTATCATTTTTAAACAACTAAGGAACTAGGTGGTGGTTCACACCTTTAATCCCAGCATTTAGGAGTCAGAGGTAGGCCAGTCTCTGAGATAAAACCAGCCTGGTCTACAGAGAGAGTTACAGGACTGCTAGGGACACACAGAGAAACCCAGTCTCAAAAAAATAAAAAATAAACAAATAAGCAACTAAGAGAGACTATATAATAAAATATTTCATGGAAGAAACCAGTGATGAGACTACATAGTAGTGGTGTATGCTTCTAACCCCAACACTTGGGAGGCAGAGGCAGATGAATCTGAGTTCAAGGCCAGCCTAGTCTACAGAGAGAGTTCCAGGACAGCCTCCAAAACCACAGAGAAACCCTGTCTCAAAAACAAAAGAAAACAAAAATCAAAACCCAAAGCAAATACACAGAAAAAGACCTGTATTGCTTCATGAGATCCTGTCTTAGAAAGAGTCAGTGATAAGAATGTATGATTCAGCCGGGCGTTGGTGGCGCACGCCTTTAATCCCAGCACTCGGGAGGCAGAGGCAGGCGGATCTCTGTGAGTTCGAGGCCAGCCTGGTCTACAAAGTGAGTTCCAGGACAGCCTCCAAAACAATGCAGAGAAACCCTGTCTCGAAAAAACCAAAAAAAAAAAAAAAAAAGAATATATGATTCAAGAAATATGATTATTTATCTTCTTGCGACCAAGTTCCAGTGGAAAGAAAGAAAGAGAATGAACAAGGAAAATGCTTTCTTATTGTGAGATTGAGAGTACCTTACCATCAGAGCCCAAATCACCTTCCATCACAGCCCCCAAGTAGATACAAAGCCATAAACTAGAGGCTGCCTGCCTCGACAACAATCTTGCTTCCCATATGAAGGAACTTTTGGCTAGATCCTAGCGGGAGATGCTCAGCCTGCCTCTTCTGTGCTCTGACTTGCCCTCCATTCGGTGCCCAGCACAGGCCTGGAACACGTGACCCTGGAATTTGTGTATCAGTTGGTTCATGTTGGAGTTGACACTCTGGAGAAGGAACCAAGTCAGAACTTTCAACTGAAGACATGGTGGGAAAATTGGGGCTGTGTCAGTCAGTAGTGCGTTTGCCTAGCATGTGAGAAGCACTGAGTTCAGTGTCCAGCATAACCGGACATGATGGTGAGCCTTGGGGTCATGGCCTATCAGAGCTAAACTTACAGGAATGTACCACCACACCTGGACTATTGATGTAGGCTCTGGGGATCCCACTCAGTCCTGGTGCTTGCAAGGTAAACACCTTGATTACCAACTGAGCCATCTCCCCCTCAAAACTGTCTACTGGACAGCGGCGCTGAAGCAGTTCTCTGATAAACTTGTGATGGGTTCAGATTTCTTTTCAGAAACTACTTCCCTGTCTATTCTACTGAGGGCACGTGTTTGAAGGAGATTATCTGGTCCTTATTTTTGTCTGTGTCAACAATGATCCCCGAAAACACCTCTCCCAAGAGATCTTAGCTGGGCCCTGTATAAGGTTCTTCACTTGTATCAAGATTGAAATAAACTTCAACATGTGTCACAAATACAAAGTCTAAGAGCCTTTTTAAATTGTGTGTTTCTTCTTTTCTTCCCGGCTTTAATGTAACTGAATAGTTGAAGGTGGGCTAGAGTTTTGTAGCTAGGTTTTTGCTAACCCACAACTGGGTTTAACAGTCTTTTTAGTCCAAATCCTGAGCCCAACCCTGCGTGGCACCACGCCAGCTTGGATCAGTTACTTTCTACTCCCGATAGAATGCATGGTCCTCAGACTCCTGGGAGGAGTGGGAAGGGGCCTTGCAGCCTGGATCCATCCCCATAAATCTTCATTGTACCAGAACTAGCCAAGAGGTCACTCCTCTCCTGCGGCTGCAGGCAGAGCCTGTCCCCCTGCCTTGAGCAGATCTGACTCTGGGTCTCTCTACCCTTAGGGATAGAAGGTGGGGAGCAGCAGTGGACACCGGTCCACATCCCGAAGCCTGGTTTCCATCCAGCTCAGAAATGAGCCCCACCTCCCATTGGACACGGATTGGCTCTAGACACAGCTGACTCCCAGCTGCTAGTCTCCCCTCCCCCACGGGCTGGTATGGAGGGGGCCAGCCCGAGATCACCAAAGCAGACTAGGTCATAGGCTATGGGCCTGGAGTCTGCATAAGTTTAGTTTACTTTATTTTTTTAATTGAGACAGGGTTTCTCTGTGTTCCTTGGCTGTCCTGAAACTCACTCTGTAAACCAGACTGGTTTCAAACTCAAAGATCCTCCTACCTTTGCCTACCGAGTGCTGGGATTAAAGATGTGTGTCACCACCAACTGGGTATAGTTTCTTAATTCTAAATATAAAACTCAGGTGGTAAAAATTTGGAGAGCTAGAGAAGTAAAACAAACAAATAAAACCTGGGCATGGTGGCTAACTTTGGCAGCCCTACTGGCTGTAAACTGAGGCAGGAAAAGGATCATGACTTTGAGCCAGCCTGGGCAACAAGAGATCCTGTCTCAGAAATTAATTAATTGGCTGTCACTGTCAAGAGGACTCCGTGAGTAAAGGTGCTTGCCACCAGGGTTTATGACTTGAGTTAGATTTTTGGAAGATTTGCCCATGGAATATTTTGGAAATTTGCATCTCCTTCCTGCAAGGTTTTCTACAACCTTCTTTCATGGGCAGCATGGAGGACATGCACACACTAAGTGAAAAGGGCTGGAGAGATGGTTCAATTGGTAAGAGTGCATCCGCACCAGGCGGTATTGGTGCACGCCTTTAATCCCAGCACTTGGGAGGCAGAGGCAGGCGGATCTCTGTGAGTTCAGGGCCAGCTGGATCTACAGAGTGAGTTCCAGGACAGGCTCCCAAAGCTACACAGAGAAACCCTGTTTCAAAAAATAAAATAAAATAAGTGCATCCTGTTGAAGAGGACCTGAGTTCAATTCCCAGCACCCTTATCTGAGGGCTCACACAGTTGCTTGTAACCCCAGTTCTGCGGGGAACCCAACCCCTCTGGCCTCTATGGGCATCTACACTCCAGCTCGAGTGTGTGTGCACACACAGAATGATTTCTAAAATACATCTTTAACGTGATGACACATGACTTTTATCCCAGCACTCAGGAGGCAGAGGCAGGCAGATCTTTGTGAGTTCGAGGCCAACCTGATCAACAGAGTGATTTTCAGGACAGCCAGGGATACACAGGAGAAACCCTGCATCAAAAACACTAAACTAAAATAAAGGAATCCACATACAACCCGTACAATCATTGTTTGTAATTTGCTAGTTTTCTTTTCTAATATGTGGATTTATTTTTGCTTCATACATGAGACTTTCTAAAAAATATTTGTTTCTTTTTATTTTATGTGTTTGGGTGTTATGGGTATGTCTGTGTGCCTAGCCCCCAAGGAAGAATTAGATGCCCTGGAACTGGAGTTACAGATGATTGTGAGCTACCATGTAGGTACTGGAAATTGAGCTCAGGTCCTCTGGAGGAAGATGAGCAGTGATTTTAAATGCTGAGCCATCTCACCTGACCCAGATTTTTTTTTTTGAGACAGGGTTTCTTTCTTTCTTTCTTTCTTTCTTTCTTTCTTTCTTTTTGTTTTGTTTTTTGTCTGTTTGTTTTTTTTGAGACAGGGTTTCTCTGTGGCTTTGGAGGCTGTCCTGGAACTAGCTCTTGTAGACCAGGCTGGTCTCGAACTCACAGAGATCCACCTGCCTCTGCCTCCTGAGTGCTGGGATTAAAGGCATGTGCCACCACCTGATAATATTCCTTTTTTCAAAGATTTATTTTTATGTGCATTGGTGTTTTGCCTGAGTGTATGTCTGTGTGAGGGTACCCACTAGTCCTGCATGAGGTAGTCTTCTTGTTTCCTCCCACTTTCCTTTTATTTGGGGGCGGGGATGGGTTTGCAGAATTTCTGAGGCCGTTGGAGCATCTTAAGGCCTAATAGCAATCCCCACCATCTCCCAACTTTCCTCTGGCTCTTGGTACCATTTCTGGGAAGAGCTGGTGTTGTGGTAAGTGGAAGGTAGTGGAAAATGGGCACCAGAAAATTAAAGGTGACTTCGAGCTGATGTTTTACTTATTTCCTTTATTTTATTTTCATTACTATGATTTGTTTATTTTTAAATTTTGTGTGTTTTGCCTGCATGTATGCCTGGTGTCCCCAGAATCCAAAAAGAGAATCAGATCCCCTGGAACTGGAGTTATGGATGGTTGTGAGCCATGAGGTTGTTGGGAATAGAACGTGGATCCTCTGGGAGAGCAGCCAGTGCTCTTAACCACTGAGCCAACCCTCCAGTCCCAGAACCAATGTTTGATGTGTGGAGTTTTGAAAGCCCACCCTTTCCCACCTGGGAAGCAGATGTGGGACTCAGAATGGGCCGAGCAGTGACACCTGGGAGAGGAATGATTGGCCTGCCAGCGAAGAAAGACACACCCTTGGTGCCCCGACATAACCCAGGAACTGCTTGGTGACCTCTGATTCTTCCCCTCCCCTGTCACAAGCCCTCTTCTCTACCAGGTCCTTGTCCTGACTGTCCACCTCCAAACGTTTCCCAAGGCCATTTCCCCTGCTGCAGACCCTAGTACTTGGGCAGCCACACAAGCATGCAATCCCCTTGTTGTCATACAAGAAGAAGGCTTTAGTTGGGTGGTGGCACACGCCTGTGATCCTAGCACTCGGGAGGCAGAGGCAGGTAAGTCTCTGAGTTCAAGGCCAGCCTGGTCTACAAAGTGAGGAGTTCTAGGACAGCCAAGGCTACACAGAGAAATCCTGTCTCAAAAACACAAAAACAAACCAAAAAATTAAATTAAGAAAAATGAAAAAGACATCTCTAAGCCCAGCCCCACCTACCACGCAGCTGAACCTGACTCCTAGAGAAAGAATGGGGCCTGAGCACCGTTCCCAGGTCTGCTTCCCAAAGGACACAGTCGCAGCACTTGGCCTGACCTGCTCACATGGCTAGTGAGCAAGAGGGCTGTTGCTCATTTTACAAGCAAAAGAAGCTGAGGCCTGAACCCAGATGGCTGGCCGTGTCAGGCCTAGGTCTGGCGGTCTGTAGCCCAGCGGCAGTCCTCCCTCCATCTACCTTTAGCTCTCCTGAACCCCACAGACTCAAGGCATCTCCTTCCTTGGTGTTCCAGGCCTGTGTGTTTGTTTCACACAGAGGCAGCCTCAGTTCTTCCAAACTCAAATGCTGCCACTGGCTTCCTCTGCACCCCTCCCCCACCTCTCCTGAGCATTTTTGCCTGCCAATGGCTTCAGCTCAGTGGCTTGCTGTTGGAAGGAAGGGCCAGGAGGGCCTCATTTCCAAACCTCCTCTAATTGATTTCTCTCTGATGAGGGTCTTAATTCTTCCTGG
This sequence comes from Mesocricetus auratus, assembly GCF_017639785.1. Lineage (NCBI taxonomy): Eukaryota > Metazoa > Chordata > Mammalia > Rodentia > Cricetidae > Mesocricetus > Mesocricetus auratus. The sequence goes on from NW_024429182.1 coordinate 16,257,114, forward strand.
CTGCCCTTACAGCATCTCTAGTGTCTTCAGGCACCCCACCCTCCAGCATGTAACCTGGGCTTGAAACAGCATTCCGTATTTTAGTATTGGCGGCCGTTACCCATAAGGGCCTTGTATCTCATGCAGCCATCATAAGAGCCCTGCTTCCTTTTCAGAACACACACACACACACACACACACACACACTCACACACACATATACACATTCACACATACATTCACACACACTCACACACTCACACACATATACACACTCACACATATACACACATCCACACATACACTCACACACTCTCACACTCACACACACACACACACACACTCACACACGCATGCACCTGCTTTGTTGTGGCAGGTTTCACCACATTTTGCCTCCTCCTGTTTAAGTTGGACAGTCATATTCAAGTCAGACAATGGGAGGCAGCAGTTTTAAGGGTGGATTTACATAATTCTGCCTGAGGTGAGGCCCTTCCTGCCAAATCTATCAATGGCTTGTTGGGAGTTGAGGGGAGGTTGGAGGCCTGCTGCTTGTTTTTCACTGTCTCGGGACAGCTGGGGGAGACAGGCTTGCCTGACCATCCTGACCCCATGGCTAGGTAAGTAGGCAACAGGACAGAACCCTTCACTGACCCCTGCCCAGGATGAGAGCTGCAGAGACTAGGCCTGCTTGGAGCACACACTTCTGGCCCCAGACCCTCCGGAGCAGAGCTGGATCAGGACTCAAGCTCGTAGCCCCTCATTCTTGTCCCCCTTCATGTTGCCAGCACTGGGGGATGGAGGGGAGATTGGCTGGGTGCATTGCGGTGTTTCTGGGGACTGGGGGCAGGGGAGTCCATTCAAATTGACAAAAATAGAACATCAGCCTCATATCATTTTTCTCAAAACAAGATTTATTGAAGTTCTGTCGGTGAAAACCGCTGCTGTGTGAACGCTTAACTTATAGATTAGATTACTCAATCGTGCCTTACTACATTTTTCATTAGAAAAATATTGGCTGGGAGAGTTTGACCTCATAATCTCTGCATTTTAAACAATAACCAGAGGAAAACCAAATAGAAGGCACAAGTTAACGGGTTTTTCCCCCCCAGCATTCCCCCCTGGGAGAGATCAGAGCGAGGGCTGGGAAGGGAACAGGAGTGGAATCTGCTGCGTGAGCAATTCCCCATCTCCCGGCCCATTCCCCAGGGGTTGCGGAGGTGCTGGCAGGAGGTGGGGGCTGCATGGAGTCCTTGGGGCGCAGGCCCGCTGTAGCAGCTCCCTGCTGGAGGCCCAAGGTGAAGCTGTAGGTTAGTCAGCTGGCCTGTCCCTGGTGGGTAAAGAAAGGATGCTGGCAAACAGGAGGCATCCCTGTGTCCAGGACTGTCCTCTAGTCTAGCTGGAGAAACAAAAGCACTGGAGATCCTGAAAGGGCTGCAGAACCATCAACTGAACACCTCAAATATAGTCAGTCTTTTGTTTTGGGGAGACATGGTCTTACTCTGTAGGCCTAGAATTGACTATGTAAACCAGATGGACCCCAATCCCAAAGCAATCCTCCTGCCTCCGGATTACAAGTGTGATCCTCCATGTCTAAGTTTGCTCAGTCGTATTTGACAATTCAACATGTTTTAAAAGACTCAGAATAATCTAGAATCCCAGGACAACTGTGGGATCCTGTGAGGCTGCAGAAGTCCCCTACTTGCATGCCTGCCAGCAGGGTAGAGTGCATTTTCCCAAAGCGACATTTACAGAAGAGGGAACAACCCCAAGACCAGGCCACCCCACGGTGAGACCCTCTAGCTGACTATGGGCAATCTAACCATTGTCTGCCACTCAGGGCCAGAGGCTCCTCAGGGACTGGAGGACTGCACATCTGAGGCTGAGGGCAGGTATGGTGGCGCTGGCTGGCCCCAGGGAGAAGGTCGAGACCCATGGGGTGCAAACGGACCCTGGGCCACTTTTCCAATTGCTGATCAGATTCCTTAGCAAGCAGCACCCCCATCTAGTCCTTGTCTTGGTTTCTACTTTCCGAGGCTTTGGTGACTTCTAAGTTCTGACACAGTCATTAGTTACAAAGAGCAATTATTTTCTTTTTGTCATTAAGTCATTTTTTAAATGGCTCCAGGCGACATCACAGAACAAAGAAACAAAATATCCATGAAAAGACTTAATCACAAATTACTAATTATTTCACCCCCTCCTCCTTCCTAAAATCGTGAAATCCGAGCCCCATGAAAAGGGAGAAGGTCTCCCCATTCTTGGGCTTGCCATGGCTCTTAGGCACCTAATCCATCATGGAGGGGCATTTCCTGGCCCCCTCTGAGCCCTGGGGGGGAGGGAGTGGCAGAGAGTCCATATTTCTGACGTTTGAAGTCTTCTGTCTATAGATAGAGAACTTCAGTATGTACGGGGAGGGGGCAGTTTGAAAATGAGCGGGGAAACTCCATCAGAAGCCCCCACACCTTGGATGGTGATGTCCCCTCCTCCCAGGCCAGCAGTCTCCCAGCTGGCATTCCACTGCCCTTTGAAGCCTGTGGGCCACAGAGGAGGAGCCGCCCCCTGCAGCGGGGCTCCTGGAGTCTCCAGCTGGAAAACAAACCGGAGGAGGAAGTAATCCTGAAGGGGAAGCCCCTGGGTCCCCAGACGTGAGGAAATAAAATGTGTTTGACACCAAGATGTATGGGAGAGGGGGGAAGTCTAGGGTGTGGGCCCCACTACCAGGCCAGGCCTTCTCCTGAAGCTGATCTTGGTCGCCTTATCTGTCCCTGGCTGAAAGAGAAGGCGCAACCAGGGAAGAACAAAAGCCTGCCGGAGCTGGGAGCCCCGAGGAAAGGCGTTCCCTTCAGAGACGCCGCACTCACCCAGCGTGTCCGGTTCCCCATGAGCAGCTTGTCCTGAGTTTAGAACAACCGCGCATCAGTGGAAAAGAAGGAGTTGGGAGAGACAGACTTGTAAATCACTGAGAAGGAATGGGGAACCCACTTCTGTGAGTTCCTACCGAAAACTCAAGTAATCTCCTACACAGGCTCTGCTCATTGCTCAACTATGAACTGGACTCCATAATACACCCATTCCATTCCTTCATTCATTCGTTCATTCATTCATTCATTTAACAAATGTTCCTCACACTTGTCATATACACAGAAAAGGAATGCATCAGTGAGCAGGGCAGGTATGAGTCTTCACGGGCCAAGTTTACTTTCTCAAGAATCTTTTTGTTATGAGGACCTGGGCCAAAGAGAATAGCAAGTCTATGTATGCCCGGCCCAGCCACCATCCACTCTGTGGGTATTTAGACAATGGTCCTTGGTTGTTTTTGTTTTTTGTTGTTGCTGTTGTTTTAATAACTGATTTCCCAGTGATACACTCCCTGAAGTATGTTTGTTGTGTCACTTGGGTCTACCAGGGTCTCTGCCAGTGCTGGGCACTTGATGGAGGTGGAGAAAGTTGCAGAAGGATAGACAGAAGCCAAGCAGGCAGCATCTAACAGCCAGAGTCTACCTAGTGCTTGAAGCTGCTGCTACCTCACTGTAGTAAAGACTGAATATAAAGCCCAAAACAATGCTGTCATGGGCTGTGTCCCAGCAAGAGAACACGGGTTTCAAATAGTTGCTCGTTTTGCTAACTGAGCTATTCCCTAGCCCCTTTTTATAGGAAAAATGTTTTTTAATTATTTATTTATATTTCATGTGCATTTGTATTTGCCTGTACGTATGTCTGTAAAAGTGTCAGATCCCCTGTAACTGGAGTTACAGAGGGTATGACTTGCTATGTGGGTGCTGGGAACTGATCCTGGGTCCTCTGAAAGTGTAGACAGTACTCCCAACCACTCTCTAGTCCCAGAAAAAAATAGTTTATTCAGTACACAGAAGGACAGCAGGCTGAAGCTGGGTGTGGTAATGCACTCCTTTAATTCCAGCACTTGGAAGAGGCCAGCAGATGTCTGGGAGTTAGAAGCCAGCCTGGTCTACATAGCAAGTTCAAAGACAGGACTACACAGAGAGACCCTGTCTCAAAAGTGTGACAGGGCAGCAGGCTGGGCACTGACTGGAATACGACCTTCAGCATAAAGAGGTCTTTCTACTCCGTGGCAGAGGCAGGCGGACTTTCTGAGTTCAAGGCCAGCCTGGTGCACAGAGTGAGTTCCAAGATAACCAGGCTACCTGTCTCGAAAAACAAAAACAAGACAAAAAACAAAAATAAAAACAGAGGTCCTTTTAAGAGGAGAAGGCTTTGTTTGGAGCCCATCTCTTCTGCTCCCAGCCCAGCATCTCAGACTTGGAGGAGAAAGGGCCCTCCGGTAACAGCCCTTCTTCCCTTCTTCGGGTGTCGTGAAGACTGCTGTGTCCCCCAATATTTATTATCCTTTGATTCCTTGAATGCTTAAAATTCTCAAGTGTCAGCTGGACAGTGGCCACCAACTTTATGACTGCATTTCCTAGATTCTCTTGCAGTTAGATCTGTCCAAGTAACTAGATTCTGGCTAATGAAATATAAACAGAAGTGATGAATATTTTCTGGATTCTTTATAAAAATTGATTATAACATTTATTTATGGACTTATTTGTATATGTATATAGGCATATAGGCACACACTCCATTGTGTGTGTGTGTGTGTGTGTGTGTGTGTGTGTGTGTGTATAGATCAGAAGACATTTTGGACCAATTGGTTCTCCCTTCTGCTATCTGGGGAGAGATAGAGCTCACCTTGTTTGGCTTGTCAGTGAGAACCTTTACCTACAGAACCACTGAACAAGCCCATGGTTCTGCTCCTGAGAGAAGCAGCTCACCACCCACCTGTTCTCCCTGGGTTTAAAACGGACGGGGAGCTGCAGCAGACATCTCAGACCTAGAGATGCGAGTTGTGATGAGGACAGTAGACACAGAGTGAAGAAGGTTCCTGAGGACCTGACGCTGGGGTGTGGCTGCTACATCTGTCCCTGCAGGCTTCTCATGTGCTAAACCCACTTTCACTTTGGGATTTCCGTCATTCCTTTTATCATTGCCACCCTGGACAAAGGAAAAGCAGGCGGGATTTCCGTCATTCCTTTTATCATTGCCACCCTGGACAAAGGAAAAGCAGGCGAGCGAGCAAAAGCAACACCACATCGTCATGTGGACCACATACAGCATGTACGGTCTTTCCGGTAGACCCTTGAAAAAGAAAAGAGAAAACAACAGGTGAGCTTGATTTTCGTGGCATCCTTATTTAACTCAATATTCACACAGTATTTCAGCACGTGCACAACATATAAAATTATTAAGTAGACCGTTTACACCTTTCTCTCATGCTAGATCCTCAAACTACCATCTCTGTTGGAGCAGTCATTTCCAGAGCTCAGGAGCCACATTTGGCTAGTAGTGGCAGGATTGGCCAGCACAGATCTAAGGGAATTGCTGGAGGCTGAAAACCAATTAGGGATTGAGGACCAGCCCTGAGTCGAGAATAGCAGCTACAGTAACCACTGCTCCTACTGCTACAAGGAGGGCCTTTTGGCAGAGCCGTCCCATTTCCAGCCAGATGCTTGGCACGAGGAGCAGGCTCTGGCTTCTAAGCCTCAGCTTCCTGTATTGGGCCCTGGGGTAGGACTATCTCAGGAAGCAAGTAGACCCCCAGGAAGATGGAGGCAAAGAAGGGAAGGCTGGAACAGGGGCTATTTTCACTCCCCTTTGTCTTTAATCTGAACAAGTAGACCAGGAAAAACCATGTGTGATGTAGGAGCATCAGGCTCAGGGGGACCCCTGGTCATGGTGTTTTCCTCCAGAGCTCATCTAGTGGGTCAGATCTACCTCATGTGGTGATGCAGTTAAAGGAAGAAGACCACAGAAAGAACTACTTAACCAACACAATCCAGTGTCCTACACACCTGGATAACAGTTCAGCATCTTGGCTATAAACACCTCACAGCTGCCTTCATTTGTAACTACAATTATTGTCAGGATCACCCACTGACACTCCCCGAACTCCAGAAATGATTGTTCCCTGTCACTCTGAGATTTTATAGCACCACACCACTCACCATGACAATAGCCAACACCACTTACTCCCCTCATCACCATGGCAACACCCATTTACAACGACCACTCATCACTCCGTTCCTGCTATTACTATAATCAGTCCAATAGCTTCAATTTCAACCTCACTATAACAACCATTTTCATTATCCCATAATAAGAAATGTGATAACTTCCAATATCTCTACCATCTTGATATTGTAAGGAGATACCTTGCCCTCTACCCAATTCCCCTTCTTCTGGCTAGAAATCTCAGAATATTCACATAATTTCCTGGTCAAATAATCTCATGGAGATGGAGATTGATTTCATGAGTAAATCACTTCCTGTACAAGCATGAGAGCCTCAGTCTGGACCACCAAACTCCACACTAATTCCAGGCCTGGCATCTGGGGACAGTGTGGTAACAGGCTGGTCCTAGAGGGCCTAATGGCAGCCCATCTAGCCAAAATGGTCTTGCTCCATGTTCAGTGAGAGATCTTGCCTCAAAAAAAAATCCAGTAGAGGGACTGGAGAGATGGCTTAGAGATCTCTGCAGAGAACCTGAGTTCAATTCCCAGCACTCATTTAGATAGCTTACAATGCCTGTAATTCCAGCTCCAGGGCAATCTGATGCCTCTGGTCTCTGTAAGCATTTGCATTCACATGTACATACTCAAATAGAGATACGCACAGTTAAAAGTAAAGATAGTAGCTGGAAAGATAGCCCAATGGTTAAGAGCACTGGCTGCTTTTCCAGAGGACCCAGGTTCAAGTTCTAGCACCCAAATGGTGGCTCCCAACTGTCTATCACTCTAGTTCCAGGGGATCTGAGGCCCTCTTCTGGCCTCTGAGAGTACCAGGCATGCAATAAGTACACAGACATATATGCAGACAACACTCCTTCACATAAAATAAAAATTAAGAAAATAAATAAATACAAACTAAAGTCTTTTTAAAATTTCAATGGAACTGGGTGTGGTGGCACATGCCCTTAATCCCAGCACTCCAAGGGCAGAGGTAGGCAGATCTCTGAGGTCCTATTGGACTTTTTGGATTCTGGGCTTGCCCTGCCTGCTTGGACATAGTTACTTATAGACCCCTGGCTGATATCTTAAGACCTCTGCCTTGACTACTCTGTCATCAGTTACAGAGGTTGGCTTGACTAGCCCAGGGAGCTTAGCAATGCCTTGCTCTGCCCAGGACTAATGTACTGCCAACATCTTTTCTTAGACTTTTGCTGAGCAAACCAAGCAAGTTTAGATAGTTGGTTTCTGAAGGCTGGTGGAACTCTCAAGCCCAAAGCAGGCTAGGAAATAGTATTTTCTGGCAAGACTTCCCCGTGTAGACAACAGGGTGCTTGGGAAGTATAGGGGAAGGAGAAAAACTGGGGAGAAGGAGTGTTTTGTCCAGAGTCAGGTGTGTTAGCATATACGTGCAATCCTGCCATGCAGGTGAAGGCAGAGGCCTTTCAGGATGCGTAACCTGGGCTATTCAGGAGTTCAAAGCCATTCCCTTCACCATGACTGCAGTACCTCATACAGCGGTCTTGTTCTGGCTTATATACTTCCCAGGGCTTCTAGAAAGAATAAGAGCCCTTTGCTCTGTTGGGAAGGCTTGCCATAGACAGACCCTGGATAGACTAAGCCTCCTCGTAGGCAGTGAGCTCTGGGGGTCTGAACTGGGAAGAGCATCTTCCTCCTCTGTGTCGTCATCTCTCCCCTGCTCTCCTGTCTCCTGGGGTGCACAGGCTTCTGGATTTTCTTTCTTTTTTTAAGTACTCCACCCCTTCTGCCACATGTGGTCCTCTTCTGTGCATGGGAAAGGAAAGGATGTGCCCCAGGATGCATATATGGATTAGGTTCAGATCCCTAACCTAACCCTGTAACCTGTCAATGGGTCTTGATTTTGTGCAGATAGAATTGGCAGGATCTGGAAAGATGGCTCAGTGGTTAAGAGCACTGGCTGCTGTTGCAAAGAACCTGAAGCCACATAGCAGTTTTCAACCATCTGAAACTCTAGTCCCAGGAAGTCCATTACCTTTTTCTGGCCTCCATTGATACTGCATGCAGTGATACACATACATACATACATACATACATACATACATACATACATACAGGCAAAACACCCATATACATAAAATAAAAAATGAAAAACATTTTTAAAAAATTGGCAGGGCTGAGTGGAGATGGTGCACACCTTTAATCCCAGCACCCAAGAGGCAAAGGCAAGTGGACCTCTGTGGGTTCAAGGCCAGCCTGGTCTACAAGAGCAAGTTCCAGGACAGGCTCCAAAGCTACACAGAGAAACCCTGTCTCAACCCCTACACACACACACACACACACACACACACACACACACACACACACACACACACACACATTGACAGAGGGCTAAGAGGAAGAAGGGAGTTAGGTCTTTGTTTTATAGATCTTGAGACCAGACCCCTTCCCAATTCCTGGCAGTATGTTCTACTCAAGACAACGACTATCTATAGAGAGAACATGTGGGTTGGCGCTATGTGTACATGGGCTGCCTGAATTTTAGTCAGAGCCCAGGGCTCATTAATAGAGACCCCACCTAGTGCTGGCCAGATGAACTATGAAGAGACCCAGGTGGGAGGGAAGGAAGGAGGCAGTCCCAGGAGACCTTATGTTGTAGACATACTAATTAACAAGACTCGCCCATATCAAGGAGATGCTAACCCTCACTCAATTTTTTTATTAGGATTTTTTTTTGAGACAGTCTTATGAGCCCACCCAGGCTGGCTCCGGTCATATGAGGAAGCAAGACACTTTAAAAGTTGGGGCAGGGTAATGAAGAGAAATGCAGACCTGGGCCCACCATCTGAGTCTAGGGACCTATCTTAATCCCCTTGGGAGCAGAAAGGCCGAGAACAGAACCAGCATCTTCTGGGTTTTGTTTTTTGTTTGTTTGTTTGCTTGCTTGCTTTTGGTTTTATTTTGTTTGGTTTTGTCTTAAGATTTATTTTATTTTAAAGTGTGTGTGTGTGTGTGTGTGTGTAAATGTGTACATGAAGCCAGAGGCATCAGGTTCCCCTGGAGTTGGGATTACAGGTGGTGCAGGTGGTTGTGAGCCCCCAGACATGTGTGTTGGGAACTAAGGCTGGGTCCTCTGTAAGAAGTGACGCTGTTCTTAACCACTGACCCAGTTCTACTGTCCTGCCCTTCATGTGCGTCTAGATAGACTGAGTTCTGGGAACCTGAGAGAGAGAGAGAGAGAGAGAGAGAGAGAGAGAGAGAGAGAGAGAGAGAGAGAGAGAGAGAGAGAGAGGCCAGAGTCAGGGGACTGCCTGCTCCAGAGGTTAGACTGCAGAACAAATAGCAAGCTGTCTGCCTTTCTAACACAGAAGGGATGGGAGAAAGTCTGGGGAGCTGAAAAGCCAGGGCAGAAGAGAGTCCCCACGGTTAGGGAGGAGGCTGCCAGGGCCTGACAGATACCTGGATGCTGTGTCTCAGCTTTTCTGTGAGGTGGAAGCCAAGGGCAGCCACTAGAGGGACACAAAACTCTCAGGCTTTGCCCCAGTCTGGCGGAGCATGAGGTCTGCTCCCCTCAGCAGAGCAGGGCACAGAGGCCTGGGTCACACAAAGATGGCCAGCTTACATCTCTCCTGCCAGACCTTCCGGTGGTCTGAGGCACAGGACCTCTCTTCAAGAGGACTCTGAGCACAGGTCCCCAGCTACACAAATCCATCTCAGCCACTCGGTGGCAGCAGGATGGGTCTCAGTGGCAGCTCTGGATTTATCGGTAAAAATGGGGCTGGCTGAGCCGGGCGTTGGTGGTGCACGCCTTTAATCCCAGCACTCGGGAGGCAGAGGCAGGCAGATCTCTGTGAGTTCGAGGCCAGCCTGGTCTACAAAGTGAGTTCCAGGAGAGCCTCCAAAACAATACAGAGAAACCCTGTCTTGAAAAACCAAAAAAAAAAAAAAAAAAAAAAAAAATGGGGCTGGCTGAGTCCATGTCCACCTGAGGTAAAAATGGGGTTGGCTGAGTCGATAGCCCCTGAGGTAAAAATGGGGCTGGCTGAATGGATAGCTCCTGAGGCTCTGATGAGCTCCAGACTCCCCCGTCCCACCCCTACCCTCACTAAGGGCATGGTAAGGCCTCCATGCTTAGCCATGTGCCCACGGCTCTGCCCTGGACCTGTTAAGCCACCAGCATCTTGTGTTTTCCATTCCTTCCTAGATCATTTTTCTCTCTGCTTTTCTACCATCTCTAGCTTGCCTTTATCTCTGTATGTATCTGTCCTTCCATATCTCTCTCTCTCTCTCTCTCTTTTTTTTTTTTTTTTTTTTTGGTTTTTCCAGACAGGGTTTCTCTGTGTAGCTTTGGAGGCTGTCCTGGCATTCTGTATACCAGGCTGGACTCAAACTCACAGAAATGCACCTTCCTCTGCCTCCCGAGTACTGGGATTAAAGGTGTGTACTACCAAAGCCCAGCGATTTGTTTTTGTTTTTCTAGACAGTTTGTCACTGTGTAACCCTGGCTGTCCTAGAACTCTCTCTGTGTAGGCCAGGTTGGCCTTGAACTCAGGAATCCATCTGCCTCTGGAGTGTTGGGATTAAAGGCTTGCACCACCACTACCACTACCCAGAAGGGTTTTTGTTTTGTTTTGTTTTGTTTGTGAGACAGTTTCTCTGTGTAGCCCTGGCTTTCCTGGAACCCACTATATAAACCAGGATGACTTTGTTCCCAGAGATCTGCCTGCCTCTGGCTCCCAAATTCTGGGATTAAAGTTGTGTACCAACTCCAACCAGCCCTCTCTGGCTTTTTAAAATAACTTTTAAATGTTTTTATTTACTTAATTGTGTGTGTGTGTGTGTGTGTGTGTGAACCTTACCTCCCCCCTTTGAGATCTTATTTGTTTTTAAGTGTAGGTGTTTGCCTAAATGCATGTTTGTGCACCACATGTGCAGCCCACAGAGGCCGAAAGATGTTTTAAACCCTCTATGACCAAGTTACATTCTGCCATGTAGGCACTAGAAACTGAGCCCCGAGTTCTTGGGAAGAGCAGCCAGTGCTCTTAACTGCCGAGCCATCTCTCCAGTCTGTGCCCTCTCCTGAAAGAGGGTGTCTGTATACATAACTCTTCCTTGTTCAGAATTCACTATATAGATCAGGCTGGCCTCAAACCTGAAATAAATCCTCTTGTTTCTACCGATTTTGCGCTAGGATTTCAGACATGAGCCACCACACACAGATTTCAGGTTAGCCCAGGCTGGCCTCAAAATTGCTATATACTCTCTTGAGTCCTAGGGCAGTGCCACCAGGCAAGGTTGGGAATCTGTACCAAGTCTGGGACAGAAGAGTATCAAGGGCTAACCCTAGGACAGATCCTGGACAGTTTGATCAGGAGTTTCTCCAGCTCTGAGAAACAATTGCCAGGGCTCAACCAGGCCTGGGAGACGCGGTGGGAGAACACGTGGAGGGACAGAGGAGTAAACCCGGGCTGCGCATTCACCCTGTAAGTGCAACCCTGCTCATCTCAGTGTGAGGTGGAACTGTCCTCAGCCTGTCTCCATTAGCTCCCTATCTGGACAATCCAGGGGTGGAAGCCTGGGGAGAAGGAGGGACAAGTGCCAGTGGAGTGACATGGATTCTCGGGGCACGCACATCCTACAGTTGCACATCAACTCCCAGTCAGGTCCACACTTACATGTCTGTGAGCTCACACTCAAGCACAGGCTCCCTGTCTGGCCCGACAGATACTCATTGTCATCCAGTAAATATATGTGAAGCCACTACCCTGATTTCCTAGAGCTTTGCTTAGCAGCTGGTGTTACCACCCCGGGCAAGACAAATCTAGACAAGGAGTCTTAACCACCATGGCGCTTTATTGACGAAAAATCATCAGAGACGTTGAAATTGTAAGTCCCACTGTAAAGAAACAGTGTGGAGGCCAGGCAAGGTCTTCTTGGCTTCATGCAGGCTGGTACTGCTCGGGGAGCTCCTTGAGGGCGTAGATTCCTGGAAGGGCATGCTGAGGACCCGGACTTTACAGCAGGATGGTCTTTTCCCTCTTCTTCCCTTCATTTGCTTTCTCCTTCTTTCCTTCCTCTCTCCTTCTTTATAGAAGTACTTCATGCAACCCAGACTGGCCTCCAGCTTGCTCTGTAGCCAACAATGACATTTAATTTTCTGAAGCTCATGCCTTGACCTCCTAATCCTAGGATTGCAGATGTGAGTCACGGTATTTGGTTTATGTGCTACCAGGGATCAAACCCAGGGCTGCGTCCATGCTAGGCAAGCACCGTACCAGTTTAGCTACGTCCCCAGTCCCTGGGCTATCTTTCCAACTTTACAAAGGCCCCTCATGGGCTGGCAATAGCTTACTCAGCCTACTCTAGGGGATAGTTTCCTATTTGCCATCTTTTAAACCCAATCCACTGGTCACCAAAGCCCAATTTCAGCTTCTGCCTCATTGTCACCATACAAAGTTACATACACAATACCCTACCATACATTTGCCCATTCGCCCCCGTGCAGTCGGCGTCACACACAGACTCACAGAGACTCTAACGCCGCATTGTAGACATGACGTTCAAAGGCTCAATCACACAAATATTCTCACACATGCCCTGTTAAGTGTGCGCACACAAGTCTCATAACAAGCACACATGACCCATTACATCCCATCTCTCACCAGATCCCACACAGGATGCTATTCCCATAGCCACCGCCTCACCCCGGCTGCACACGGCACCTCACACTCCGTTTCGTGTGCCGCGTCCATGTGCACACACAGCGTAGTTGCTCATACACGACAACCATGCTCCTGTTAGGTTTCTAGAGACAAGCATGTGGAGCCCCTGATCACAGCTAAATGTCAGCGAGTCCCTCTCCTCCCAGTTAGAGATGAATTGTTGCTCGGGAGATATTTCATCCTTAATGCCTCCTGCTTGAACTGGAGCATGCGTCTCCAGGAGGTTACGCTTCTCCCAATCTGTCTACTGCTCCCCCACCCACCCCAGGGACATGCCCTCCTGCTTCTCAGCTTTCATGGGGGGAACAGAGGCTCCCTCTCCCCTTACAGCTTCTCCTCATCCCTTCTCTCCTTGTGAGCTCAGCTCCTGGCAAAAGAACAAAGCCCAGGAAATGGCCCTAGCCCCCTTTGCAGCCTTCAAGTCCAGAGGTGTCCCTAGGGCCCAGGAGTCATAGCTTACCCAGCCCCCACTCTGACTGCCACCTGCATTCAGGACCAGAGTAGCCCTTGGCAAGGAGGAAAGCCGGGGTTACAGAGAGTGGGTCTGGCCTTGAAGGGGTCTGTGCATCCACAACCCTCTCTGTCATATTAAAAAATTTTTTTCAACGTGTTCCACACCCTGGGTTCGGTTCCCAGAGTTACAAAGGCAGCACAAACAAAAAGTTGTGAAGAGTGCTGGCATTGAGAGTGACCTGGCATAACCTTTCAGGAGGAAACTGTGTAAGAGGCACCCAAAGCCCCATAAGTGTATCCCTTTCCCTCAACAATGCCATGTTTAAGAATTATTGTAAGAACACAAACCAGGAGAGTCCAGAAAATGTGGCTTCAAGGGCTCATCCAAGCCTCGTTTATAAGAATGAAAAATTGGAAGCAGCCTAAACCTCTCCCACAGTAGGGATTGGCAATGGTACAGTCATCCACAGAATACTGTGTAGCCATTAAAACACTAGAAGAATGTTTAGCATCATTGAACGGCATTCCCCACATAAAGCTGAACGAACTAGCAGGTTGCAAAGCAGTGTGTATTTTAATGCAATGCGGTGTCCTGGACTGGATCCTGGATGAAGAAAAGGATTTGTGTGGAAAAACCCACCACAGTCAAATAAAATCTAGATAGAGTTCAGTTATTAACGGTGAGCCAATGCTGAGTTCCTGGCTCTGACAAATGTCAAGATAATGTAAGATTTGTTTCAACAGTGAGGGAGACTGCAGAAGGCAGACACGGACACTCCCTGTATTCGCTTTACAAGCTGTAAGTCTAAAATGATCCCAACACTGCATTTTATTTTTAAAAGCATTGTGTTTACTTAATAAGACTCCCTATTTTGGCTCTTAAAAATACATATAGTTCTTCCTCCACACGAATCGCTGAAAGGCATTGTCTATGAGGAAGGAGACCTCATTAGATGCAAAATCTGCCTTGCTTCACCTGGGACTTCCCAACCCCCCCCCAACTGTGAGAAATAAATTTCTGCTGTTTATAAGCGAAGCAAAAACTATACAAGTGCATGTGTGTGTGTGTGCACTCGTGTGTGTGCGTGCGTGTGTGTGTGTGTGTGTGTGTGTGTGTGTGTGTGAAGATGTGAGAGAGAAAGATGAGTGTATTGGTGCATGCCTTTGATCCCAGCACTCGGGAGGCAGAGGCAGGTGGGGCTCTGCAGGTTTGAGGCCAGCCTGGCCTGCTGGGTGAGTTCCAGGACAGCCAAAGCTATACAGAGACACTGTGTCTTGAAACACCAGATAAATAAATAAATAAATAAATAAATAAATAAATAAGCAAAAATTATCTGGAAGATTAATCATCAACATATCATCACTGGTGATTTCTGGGGAGTGGGATTTTATTTTAGTTTGTTTTATTTCAATTACTTGAATATTCTTTTTTTGTTTACAGGGTTTCTCTGGTAGCCTTTGCTGTCCTGGAAGACACTCTGTAGATTAGACTAGCTTTTAATTTTCACTCTGTAGACCAGGCTGTTCTGGAACTTACAGAGATCTGCCTCTACTTCCCTAGTGCTGGGATTAAAGGCATACGTCACCATACCCAGCTTATTTATTTTTATTGTAAGTGTGTTAAGTGTTTTGCCTGTATTAAGGTGTTTGGTCCCCTGGAATTAGAGTTAGGGATGGTTGTGGTCTGCCATGTGGATGCTGGGAACTGAACCCAAATCCATGACAAAAGTAGCAAGTGCTTTTAACCATGAAGCCACCATTTTGGTCCACAGATTTTAATTTATTTGTTTTAATTAAGAAACAGCCCGGGCAGTGGTGGCACACGCCTTTAATCCCAGCACTCAGGAGGCAGAGGCAGGCGGATCTCTGTGAGTTCCAGGCCAGGCTGGACTGACAGCCTCTAAAACAATACAGAGAAACCCTGTCTCGTAAAAACAAAAAACAAAAAACAAACAAACAAAAAAACCCAGATACCATTTGTGTGATTTTAAAAGTTCAAAACCTCTCACATGGTGACTCATGCCTTTGATCTCAGCACTCCAGAGGCGGAGGCAGGCAAGTCTGTGTACGTTCAATGCCAGCCTGGTCTACAGAGTGAGTTATAGGACAGCCAGGGCTACACAGATAAACCCTGTCTTGAAAAAAAAGAAGCAAGAAAGAAAATAAAAGTTCAAAGCCTGTGTCACAGGGGATGCTGAGAGCACTGTGGTCCCTAGCTGCCCCACCCAGCCTCTTTAGTCCCCATTCTGGGGCCGCTGAGGTCCTGAAGGTCTTGAGACCAGACTTTTACCCTGTCCAGCTGCAAAACCACATAACTTCCCTGGAGCGCTGGAAATCCCAGGGTCTGCAATCATCTTCTTTGAGCCCAATCCCCTCGTTTATTCCTCGATGCTGTCACTTGGGCTGTAGGTACCCTTGCTTCTCCTGCCCATCCCCCCTTGTGCTCTGCCTTCCTTCCCTCTTGCCCCAGCTCCCATCAGTCAGGTTAGCCCCACGCTTCCTGTCCCTCGGCCCAGCTCCCCAACTCCAGCCGCCCAGCTCCCCAACTCCAGCCGTGCGATGTTGTCACTCACTCTTCCAGCTCTCCCTCCGGGGCACACCAGAGCAGGTGACTAAAACAACCTATTCATGTGGCCTCAGTTCATATTTGAAAGGAACACAACAGCTTTCTCTTTATGCTTCATGCCCTCTCTGACTGTCCTCAAACCTGCCAGGCTACGTCAGAATCCCTTCAGCTAGCCTTCTTCTCTCCTGTTTCTGAGAAAATCCTTGAGTAGGAACTTTCACCAACAGCATCATCTGTGTCTCGTCCCTCTTGACTCTCCTGCCATCCTTTTTCCTTGATAAAGCTGGTTTTTATTATTTATAAATGTTGTATATGTGGGAGCAATGGGGGAATGTGCATATGAGTGCTGCTGCCCTTGGAGTCCAGAAGAGGGCGTCATATTCCCCTGGAGCTGGACTTATAGGCGAGCCATCTGATGAGGGTCCTGGGAACCAAATTCTTGACCTCTGCAAGAACGGTATGCACTGTTAACTCCGGATCCCCGGATAGTTTTTGAATGAGTGAGCAACCCAGCCCACATCTGGCTCTTTGCCACTTGTCACTCAATCCTCACTGTACTATGGCCAATCACTGTCACCGTACAATTGACCCCACCCCGCTGGTCATTCCCTTCTAGCTCACCGATAGCTCTGCAATTCTCTTCTTCTGCCGTCTCTGGGCCACTGACTCCCTGGTTCTCCTCTTCAGTTCTCTATTGCTCCTTTGCCATCTCCACTGACTTCTGTGCCCCTGCTTCCTGCACACAGGAATCTCCTAGGAACTGGGCTCAGCTCTCATCTAATTCCGCCCTCTCTGGCATGCTAACCACTTCCCTAGTTATAACTAGCCATCTGCTTGGAAGAATCAGCTCCAAGTCCTAGTCTAGAATGTCCAACTGCCTGCCAAGCATCTATGATATCCCAGAAACATCTCTAACTATCATGACCAAAACTCTCACCTCCATTCCCAGTCTTTAGCAAGTCCCATCTAAGGTCCCACCACCAGCTTTCAACCAAGTTCAGCTGATAGGAGCTACCTACCTCCTTCCGTCCTCCCTAAGCAGCCCCCAGACCACACCTGCCAGGTCTGCATTGGCCCTGCCCCTTGCCTGCCTGCTGTGTTCTATCCCTTCTGCCCTTCTGACCTAGCCTTTCCCAAACTATGGTACTTCCTCGCCTGCCTCTTTCTTGCCACATTCACAGATCCTACCTTAGCAACGGCCCATGAGCCCCAAGGCCAGAGCAACCACATACTTTAGTCTTTAAACCAGGATGCTTCTTGTTTTGTTTTTTGCTGTGCTTGTTTGTTTTGAGACAAGGTTTCTCTTCGTAGTCCTGGCTGTCCTGGAACTGGCTTGGTACATCAGGCTGGCCTCAAAGTCACAGAGATCTTGAGAGCCACCACCCCCTGGCCAGGATACTTCTGATTATAACCACCCCCTCACCAAGACAGGGTCTCGTGTAGCTCAGGCTGGCTTCAAGACCACTACATAGCTAAGAAAGATCTTGAGCTATTCATCCTCCTGCTTCCCAAGTGCTAGGATTACAGACGTGCACTATTATACCTGCGTGTATACAGACAGATATCCTCACAATGTAACCCAGTTTGACCTTGGACTTAGTATGTAGCCCAGGCTTCCTAGAATTTGCAGTCCTTCAGCCTCCTGAGTGCTGGTATTACAGGTGTACATCACCACACCTGGTTAAACCAGCATGTGTTTTCCAAGAGGAGCCTCTGCAAAATAATTAATAATTCCAGATTAAAATACACAAAGGTACAAGCTGTAACAGCCCAGGGCTTTGGGAAGGCCACTCTTAGGAAGCTCAAAAAGTCATGGGTTCACCAAATCACATCTCTCACTTGTTCAAAGACCTCCTGTGACTCCCACTGAACTACATTCCAGGTATTTTTGTTGTTGGTGGGTTTTTTTTTTTTCTGTGTGTAGCCTTGACCGTCCTAGAACTCTAGCCCAGGCTGGCCTTGGACTCATAGAGATCTGCCTGCCTCTGCCTTCCTCATGCTGGAATGAAGGGTGTGTGCTACCACCACAAGACACATCCCAGCTCTTCACCAACCTTCCGGCCCCACCTTTTCAGCCTACCTCGCAGAGCTCTCATGCAGTCCATCGGCCCAGCAAGCCGCTGTGACCCACGCCGTCCCCTCCATCCCACATTCATGCTGGTTCTTCCTTCAGAGTCTCCCGCTCTGCCTCCCAAACCCCATCCGTGTTGAGACCTGAGCCGTGGCCTGTCCTTTTCCACAGCTCCCTCGTCCATTTGTTGCACTTTGAGTTTCCTTAATAGGTCTGCTTTTCCCTTTAGCGCACACAGGGCTGCCTGTGCACAGAGCTCCACTCAGCTGGGCAGCTGCTTACCATGTAGCTTGGCATTAAAAGATGAGCTGGGCCAGTCCAATTCCCTCTCCTGGGAATTTGAACTGTGAAATACTGAGAGACTGCAGCAGTTAGCAGAGGTGATGTAGAGAGAGACTCAAAGAGGCCGGCTGGTCAAATGCAAGTCACAGTTATGAGAAATTATGAGAAAACCCGGGGAAGCTTTTGCTGCTGCATGAGGGTCAGAGTAGTTATGAGCTGGGGCTCTGGAGATTGACCTGAGGGGAAATCCTGACTTTACCATCTCCTGGCTTGAATACAGACAGGTAACCTAACATCCGTGAGCCTTTGTTGTTCTTGTATGTAAAATGGGACAGCAAAATTAGCTAACCTCACAGTAAGGGAATTAACTGAGCAGAACATGGACTCTTGGGTCTGACTCAGGGCATGGGAAGAATTATGCCTTTTCCTCCCATAACAATAGTAATAATAATAGCTATCTAATTAATCATAATATTTAATTAATATTGCCTATTATTAATTAATAAATAATAATAATTGATAATACTAATGAGGAGAGATACACATAGAAAAAACAAGGTCCCATAGAGTGGCGGGGTCTTACCAGAGGAGAGTTGTTTCCTAGAGCCCTCTCTGTCCCTGCATGCCTTCCACACCCAATTCCAGTGACAAACCATAGTCTTGGCCACCAACAGCTCTCTTCTTGTTGCTTGAGTGGCTCCTAAGCCTTGCAATGGGAGGGACCTGCCCAGACTACTGTTACCCTCTAGTGTCTGGGCTTAGACCCCACATAGTCAAGGACAATGGCCTGGTTGCACCATTCTTCTGCCTGGCCTTGAACACAGCTGATTCTTACTGCTTGGTGACTACAGGTCGTTCATGCCCTTCCTCAGGAACCTTTGGAAGGGCTGATTGCATAAAGCTCAGAAATCCACATGTACAGTGAGTGGTCTGCTGTGTCACAGCCCTGTACTTCAGCCCAGAAAAGAAGAATGGCCAGGACTAGGCTGTCCCTGAAGGACTGACAGGTCAGGGTTTGCCCCGGAATTCTAGTCTAGCCTCTGCGATGCTCTCTCAACTCTCTCCTTCCTCAGTCACTCTGGTCCTAGGATGAGGATAAGGGTGTCACAAGGGCAACTGGGAGATGAGCTGTACTGCGTTGGGTAGCTAAGCTGTGACATAGGGCCAGGATTGGTCCCCTCTCCTGTCTACTTCCATACCCTCTGCTCCTCCTCCCATACTCCAAACCCCTGTCCACACTGGTCCAACCTTCGACCATCACCAGGCAGTTTCCTTTAGGAGGGACGATCAGATAGGGTTTTTCTCTGGGTAGCCCTCATTCTGTGAACTCGCTCTGTAGACCAGCCTGGCCTCAAACTCACAGAGATCCACCTGCCTCTGCCTCCGGAGTGCTGGGATTAAAGGCGTGCGCCACCACCTGATTTAAAGACAGTAATTTTGTTGTTGTTTGTTTTTTTTTAATATTAGTGTTTTGCGTGTATGTATGTCTGTGTGAGGGTGTCAAAGTCCCCTGAACTGGAGTTACAGACAGTTGTGAGTTGCCTTGTGGATGCTGGGAATTGAAACCGGGTACTCCAGAAGAGCAGCCCCGGCTCTTAACCACTGAGTCATCTGTCCCTCTGTGTAGCTTTGGCTGGCCATGAACTCAGAGATCCGCCTGACTCTGCCTCCGGAGTGCTGGGATTAACGGCGTGAGCCACTGCCCTTCTCCACGAGAACACATAGTCCCCAAGCTCAGAGGCAGCCATGCTGGCGTCTTCCCTCATCTCACAGGACGGAGTGGCTGTTCTGAGCATCTTCAGATGCACGAGTCCCAGATCACTGCTCCAGTCAACCTGTGTGTTTGTCCACCTCCCCTGTGGGCAAGAAAAGAAATTATGTGCTATCTTTAATAAAGAAATTGTCCCACAGGAAATTTCACTACATAGAGAGTTGGAGTCCAGACTGGGTTACATGAGATCCCAGTATGAAATTCTCAAGTAATTAATAAAATATTATATTAAAAATATAAATATAAGCCGGGCAGTGGTGGCAAATGCCTTTAATCCCAGCACTCAGGAGGCAGAGGCAGACAGATCTCTAAGTTTGAGGCCAGCCTGGTCTACAAAGTGAGTTCTAGTATAGTCAGGACTACACAGAGAAACCATGTCTCAAAAAACCAAAGCAACAACAACTATATATAATTTTAATCAAAATAAGATAATGCATTACCTGAGTTTTTCCAACTCTGGGACCATCGGGGCCTGCTTTCTCTCCTTTCTCTCGTTGTCCTGGGTATTTCTAAATGCCAGACATGGCCTCATGACTATTCCTCTCTATGGTGAAATAGTCTTCTCCTAGTCTCAAATAATGCATGATGTTCACAGTGCACTGTACATTTGTGGTTCTGCGATGTCTCAAAGCTGTATTTGTGGGGCTGGATGCTGAGGAGGAACCACGAGAGAGCGAGGATCAAGTGGGGTCAGTTGGGGACTGGACCATCTCGTCTCTGTTGGCCATTTGGAACCTGGTATGTGGGTTCAAGCTCTCCCGCCCTGACAGGCCTCGTCCAGGCTCCAGGAAGGGATGCCACTCGCCTGCCCTCCTACCTCCGGGCCTGTGGATGAGCGGCTGGCGGAGGCAGCCCGAGCAGACAGCCTTGTGTGGCTGCTGGCTCCAGGCCTCCCAGCCCAGCTTGTAGCTCCCCCCAGAGTAGTGCGATTGATTGGCTACAGCCGGAATGGGCACCAGTCTCCCTGGCTTGGACAGAAACGGGGCCATCTGTTACACCTCTAGTTAAAAGTACATAAAGTTGAGCATTTGTGTGCCGACAATACCACCCCTGACACCCTCCACGCGGCACAGCGCTCCGGCTCCTTGGCAGGCTCGTGCTCCGCGACAGGCCGGCGCAGCAACGCCTACACACTGGTTCTGCTGGCACCAGCACAGACGGGCACCACAGCTCCACCTTCCAACAGTGTGGCACAGCTGGGTCCGCCTAGACACTCCGATCCCACCTGTATCAGAGGGTGACGGGAAGACCCGGGCTCGGTGGGTACCGAAGGACTCCTGTCTCATCTCAGGATGCTTGGGAGGCAGAAAGTGCCAGACTTTGTTCAAGATCTGGTTTGGGGAACCCCAGACAGCTAAGTCATTCTAGTCATGGGAGTCAGGCTTCAAGCAAAGTTGGGCTCTGGGCTTGGTTTTCTGTCTTAGCCAATTCGAGGAGTCCCATTTTTGGTTGATTTGATTTTCTTTTGAGACGATGTCTTATGTAGCATGAGGCCTCAAACTCCCTGGGTACCAGAGGATAACTTTGAACTCCTGAGGCTCTTACTTACATCTCCTTAGTGCTAGAATTACAGCCTGGCATCGCCACACCCGGTTATAGAGTTAATCTTGTTTCCCGACAGGAATATACTTTGAGACTGGTGTTGAAGCCCAGCTGGTTGACTGATTGTCCAGCATGCACAAGACCCTAAGTTCAATCCCCAGTGCCAAGCTGGGCATGGCAGGGCACGCCCGCAGTCCCGACACCCAGGCATCCGAAGCAGAAGGATCAGAAGCTTAAGGTCATCATCTGCTACATATCGAGTTTGAGGCCAACCTGGGCTACACGAGACCTATCTCAAACAAAAACAAAAAACCAAAACACCACCACCATCACCACCAATAAACATCGTCTCTTAAGCCACCTGAGGGGACAGCTTTGGACAAGACTAGGAGTTGAATTTTGGTCTTGGGTTCTTGATTTTCAGACATGGTTACCCTAATTTCTGAATCCTGTTTCCTGGTCTCTAGCTCTAGACAGCCAAGGTATTCCGCAACTGTCTTTCCCATGTATCCTATGACGCTTTAGCCAGGCCAACCTGCCGATGCCCAAAACTACCATGGGCATTTCTGACTCTGTTGGTACTTACTGCCTCCTCACTCCTGCTCTCAGTTTCTTGTTTCTTCCTCCCACCTTTCTTCAAAGATAACTCAGACCCACATCTGCCGAGTAGATTTCTCGGCTCTGGGACCCTTCCAGACTCTGATCCCCCACAGACGCTTTCTCCATCTGCATGGCTTCCCAAGAGTTTTGAACAGCCCATGTCCTCAGCTCATGAGCCTGCACTGGTTCTTGTTTTACTCACAAGCTAGATACAGCTTGACACAGAGTGTAGAAGGAGGCCCTAGAGGCACCAGCTGTATTCAGCTTGGCTGTGGGAAACGGGGAAGCCACACCCAGAGAGGTAGTATTGGCTCCTCCAGTAGTCACCTTAGTGGCTCCGCAGATGACAGTCTAAAAAACAACTAGCTAGGCATATAGATAGCATTTAGACATTGGTATATCCATGTTTTTTTTCCATACCTGCTATGTGTTATCTAGTTCCTTGCTTGACTTGGACTGGCCAGATCTCTCTCTCTCTCTCTGTCTCTCTCTGTCTCTCTCTGTCTCTGTCTCTCTCTGTCTCTCTCTGTCTCTCTCTCTCTCTGTCTCTCTCTGTCTCTCTCTGTCTGTCTGTCTCTCTCTGTCTCTCTCTGTCTCTCTCTCTCTCTCTGTCTCTCTCTGTCTCTCTCTGTCTTTCTCTCTCACACACACACACACACAGAGATGAGATGAGGCGAGCTAATCCATTCATACATATTGCTTGGAGACAAATTTGTACATAACAACCACAGTGCAGCAGCAGCAAATTACTCAAAGAGCCAACATACTCCTCATTTTACACAATAACTGGAAGCAAGCAAATGGCTAAAAGTTATGTGCCTTAGGTGGGACAATGTGGGCACACTTCTTACTTGACACCAAATAAGTAATGGCAGAATGGGAAAGACTGGTGGTGGTGTGTGGCGTGGTGTGACATGGTGTGGCGTGGTGTGACGTGGTGGCGTGGTATGGTGAGGTATGGTGGTGTGGTGTGGTGTGGCATGGTGTGGTGTGGCGTGGTATGGTGAGGTATGGTGGTGTGGCGTGGTGTGGCGTGGTGTGGCGTGGTGTGGTGTGGCGTGGTATGGCGTGGTGGTGATGGTGGTACAAACACAAGATTATTTTTGTCCACATGTTCTTTTTCTAATAATTTATCTTTATTTTGTGTGCATTTGTGTTTTGCCGGCATGTATGTCTGTGTGAGGGTGAATCCTGGGGTTACAAACAGTTGTGAGCTGCCATGTGGGTGCTGGGAATTGAACCCTGGTCCTCTGGAGGAGCTGTCAGTGCTCTTAACCACTGAGCCATGCCTCCAGCTTTTGGGCACACTCTGTCTGTTGGGAAAGCTCACTCTCACACAAGACAACACCTCCCACTACACGCTTATCTATCCTTTGGAAAGATGCTCTCAAGGATGAGTTGAGTGCAGACTCCCTGTCCCTGTCAGCAGGCCACAGGTCATGTCTTCATCTCCAGGGACCACCGAATGGAGCTGGGATGAGATTTAAGTGGGGAGCTGTCTAAGGCACAAACTTAAAGTCTACACAGCGTGGAGATCAAAGTCTCCGTAAATCCGAGGCCCCTGGTTCCTTCCTGTCTTTGGCCTAGCACAAAGTTAGTCCAAGTTGCTCCCTGTACCCCTCACCCAGAAGCCCAGGGGAGGTGTCAGATTCCTCAAGGACCTCAGCCTCCAAAGGGGCTTGCTACAGCAGCCCTCACTGAGGGGGTGAGCTGCTACAGTTCTGCCACACAGACGGGGCTTTGGCCCAGGGGAAGACTGCGAATGGAGGGACTGTAGGTCTAATGGGGGCATCCCTAGGCTTTTTCAAACTCCTCCTGCTCAAAGTGTCTGGGAGGCCTTGACCAGCCACCTGTTGTCTCTGGTGCATTTCCTCAAGATGCCTAAAGCAGACCATATCTGGACCCTACAGGTATCCAGCCATGGGCTCCAGGGAGCGTTGAACAGCGAGCCTGGATATGAAAGTTAGCAATGTTTCTCTTTCCCTTGGGCATCTCCAGTGTGTGTGTGTGTGTGTGTGTGTGTGTGTGTGTGTGTGTGCGCGTGCGTGCACATGCATGTGTGTGAGTGTGTGTGAGAGAATGTGTGTGAGAGAGAATGTGTGTGAGAGAGAATGTGTGTGTGAGACAGAATGTGTGTGTGTGTGTGAGAGAGAGAGAGAGAGAGAGAGAGAGAGAGAGAGAATGTGTGTGTGTTGGTGGGAATATTCACAATGTGTAGAAACAGAATGTAAAGTTTATAGGCCATGAAAACCCTAGAATATGTGGTGGTGAGAGCGGCAGCTCCGAGGTGATGTGGTATTCTTGTCCTTGGCTAGATCACCTCAAACAGCCTCCTGGTCCTTATGAGCCTCCATTCACTAACTGTAAAATGAGACTTAAACATAATTTTCCGCTGGGCGGTGGTGGTGCACGCCTTTAATCCCAGCACTGGAGAGGCAGAGGCAGGCGGATCTCTGTGAGTTCGAGGCCGACCGACAGCCTCCAAAACAATACAGAGAAACCCTGTCTCGTAAAAACCAAAAAAACAAAACAAACAAACAAAAACATAATTTTCCTGGGGCTGAGCTGATGGCTCAGTGGGTAAATTGCCTACTATGTAAGCAATAGGGCCCGAATTCGATCTCCAGGACCCATGTGAAAACAGTAGGTGTGGCCAGGCATGGTGGTACATGCGTCAGTCCAGGCGCTCAGGAGGCAGAGGCAGGTGGATCTCTGTGAGTTCGAGGCAAGCATGCTGCATGTAGCCAGTTCCAGGCCAGCCAGGGCTGCATAGTGAGGTCCTGCTTCAAAAAACAAAACAAAAGCAAATCCCATGTGTGGGCCACAACATATACATTTGCCTCCAAGTTTGCTTCCCTGGGAGCTCGTGTGGTGGAAGGTGAATTTCTCTGTCAAAAAGAAAAAAACAGTGTACAGTTCCTGAGGTGTAATGCTCCAGATTACACGCACACACACACACACACACACACACACACACACACAGGCACACGCAGGCACATGCAGAGAGAGAGAGAGAGAGAGAGAGAGAGAGAGAGAGAGAGAGAGAGAGAGAGAGAGAGAGAGAGAGTATTCAAAGGTCAAGCAGAACAGATGACAGATGGAATCTTTTCTTGGTTCCTGGAGGTGAGACCCAGGAGTCTGGAGAAACCTCTTGGGGTCTCCTCAGCCCAGAGCTGCCCTCTCTGCTCCTTTATGGAGCAACTCCGTCTAAG
The DNA here is from genome assembly GCF_017639785.1 of Mesocricetus auratus. Taxonomy (NCBI): domain Eukaryota; kingdom Metazoa; phylum Chordata; class Mammalia; order Rodentia; family Cricetidae; genus Mesocricetus; species Mesocricetus auratus. Next base: position 16,282,311 of record NW_024429182.1, read on the forward strand.
TTGTCTGGAACCACTCCTGCAGCCCGTTATTTCTCTCTGGCCTTCATAACTCCCTTCCCAGCGATCTTCCATTCTCAGCATCTTTAGTCTCTAAAAGCCCTACAAAGGATCAGCGATGAAATTCCCTCATTTTCATCATCACAAACCGCGGTTTAGGAACGTGGCGAGCTTTGTGCTCTTCGGAGATCCTCCTGCCGGGCTAGAGCCCCAGGAGTCGCGCAGACGCGTGCCATAGATAGACTCCCAAGGCGCAGACCAACCTGCACTTCCCGCCATCTGCCAGCAGCAGGCGCTGTGACGCAGGAGCTCTCTGCCCAGGAGCATTAACTTAAGAATGGCTCATACTAATGTCCCTGGCTGTGGGGAAACAGCGTTTTATTAAATGCTTCACACAGATTTGGTATAATAAAGATGAATATATTATATCCTTTGCCTCCCCCAGAGTGAGACCATAATAAGAGAGGGAAAAAAAACAATAAAGTGAAACATAAATACAGTGTAATGGGACTTGTGGCGCAGGACGCTTGGTCTGTACCGGCTACCACGGGCCCCCTACCTGGTCCCGGAGAGCCGCGCTCTAGTCCACCGCTGCCTGCTCAGAGGGGCTCAGGCTCCAATTTCCACTCTGCTTCCCTACAGCCAACCCTACCTCTGCAGAGATCTAGAGACACCTAGATGTCTGAGAAGCCTCCCTAGAGAGGAAGGATTGGGGTGGGTGGGAATGGGGGTCCTCTGAGCTCCTGCTTTCTATTGGTCTTCAGAAATACAGGTCCCACAGGAAGACAGACCGATGAGCTGACGAACAGACTCTACAGAGACAGAGGACAAATTGCTGGAACAACAGTTTCCACCTTGGCCAGGAAGCCATTGCTTCCCCATCCCCGCCCCCGTAGGTTTCTCCTATAACTTGCCTGAAGCCTCTCCTTGGGTCTTACTTCCACCCTTCTTTGGATGCCACCAAAACCGTTTGCTTGAAAATGAGGCTTTCAGCGGGGTGTGGTGGCACAAGCCTTCAATCTCAGCCCACAGGGAAGAGGCAGGGGAAGAGGCAGGCCGGTTTCTGAGTTCAAGGCCAACCTGGTTTACAGAGCAAGCGAGTTCTAGAACAGTGGGGGATACTCAGAAAACCTCTGTCTCGAAAAAAATTTTAAGGGAAAAGAAGAAAGGAAAAGAAAGAAAACGAAGCTTTCAAAACTTTCTTAGTCAGAAACAAGGACTGCTCTTCCATTCAGCCTGCCAGGACTCCACCCCTATCCAAGGAGGTAAATCAGGGCTGAAACCCAGATCAGGGTCTGGGTGCAAATAGCAATGCTTTCGGAGCAGCCCAGAGCTTAACCCACCCAGTTCTTTTCAGCAAACGGAGACATGGCCAGTCCTGGGGAGGATTCAGATGCCAGGCACCGCGTCGACTGTACAGAACAAACTCAAGAGGCAACTGCCAGTGTTTCCAAAATACTCATTAAAACAAACGGCCTTTCTGATCAAGCATTCTATGGCCAAGCTTGCTTCCTTGTTTTAGGCTTCAACGCAGTCAGTGCAATTCCCTAAACAAAAGAAAATGCTTAGTTGTTGGTCACTATTCCTAGACCATCTGTCTTATGGTAGAATCAAGGCTTGGAGAGGACAGTGGTGGTGATGCACACCTTAATCCCAGCACTTGGGAGGCAGAGGCAGGCAAGTCCCAGTGAGGTCGAGGCCAACCTGGTCTACAAAGTTCCAGGACAGCCGGGACTGTTACACAGAGAAACGCTGACTCAAAAAACAAAGCAAAACAAACAAACGAAAAACCAACAAAACAAACAAAAACTCTTACCCAAGGTCACCCATCCGGCCAGATGCGGTGCAGTCTTCAGGCTAAGGTGTACATGAGACTGTGTGTCTGTGAGGGCGCCTGGACTGCACTGCTGCCTTTGGCTTAGAGAGAACCCCTTTCAGGAGCGACAGAGTAAATCCAGGCTTTTCCAGGAGCCAAGTCTGCGGACCAAGCACCTATGAACAAATCCAAATCAATAAGAAAGGCCTGCTGAGGGCCGATGGTGGTATCAGGGTGGAGGGAAGGAGGTGCAGCAGGCCTGGGCTGAGCTAGCTGCCTCCTGTCTGGGATCTGGCAGTGCAGAAAAACTTGAAAATCCCGCTGGAGCCAGAGTGTGGGTCCTGACCCAAGATTCCCTAAGAGGAAGAAGGAGGATAAGGGAGCAGGCTGCAGACGAACCAGAAGAACCTGAGGGGTTGACCTCTCAGAAGTGAACCAAGAGCAAGACATGGGCAGGAATTTGAGGAGTCAGGGCCTGGGCGGATGTGGCTGCACCCTTCCAGATCAGGAACCCAGGGATGTGAAGGAGTCTGGCAAGGCCAAAGGGAGCTGTGCGCTACCCTCTCTCTCACGGCCCTGCTTCCTTGCAGACAGGATGAGCCAGCTGGCTTCAGACACCTGCGGGTGCCAAGGGCCAGGGAACCTGGGGCCTTGAGCCCATGAAGGGCCACGTAGCCAGTAACTCGCTTCAATCTCAAAGAAAATCCCATTAGCCCAAAGCGGCCTGGAGGGAGCGGAGCTCCCAGCTCTCAGCTCTGCTTAGAGTCATCCTCTTCAGCTGCCAGGCTTTCTCAGGGCAGGCACTTCACCCTCTTTTCCTACCCTGGCCTCTATTGGGCCTGTCTTCTCTTGCCGAGGGTCCGGGAGCTCTCTAGAGCCTTAGGTGGTGCAGCCCTGTCCAGAGGTGACCTCTGACCAGTGGAGTCCTAGGGGATCCAGGACAGAGGTGCTGGTAGGATATGGCCGGGAATAATTCGGGTTACATGGGGGCAGGGGTCCTCTACCCAGGTCTCTTTTGCTGGTTAGTGAGCTCGCTGCTCGGCACAATTGCAAGGCACTAATGCAATGAGCCTCGGAGGCTGCTGAATTATTCACGTGCCGTTTATTATGAGAAGCCTGACTCAGGCCTTTTCCGAAGCCGGCTGGCGGCTCATACTTACCCTGGCCTCCCGTTTCTGCACCCCAGTCTTTCCACCAGGCCCAGCATGCTGGAGCTGTCCTGCGTCCAGCTCCCTCCCCCAAGGCAGGGAGGCCTTGGCAGAATGGAGAGTGCATGTGGCTACCATCAGGGTTACCACGACCTCGAAGTCAGTAAAAGAGAATGTCAAAAACTGGAAGGCTGGGAGGAGAGACTGTTGGTCCATCCACAAGTGCAGGGTTAGCTCCTCAGTCCCTCCTCTCCAGGCCTAAACAGCATCCCAATAACCTTCCTGGATGTACCAAGGGCTGGGGTTTCATTCTGAGACCAGGAATTCACTGCTTGGACAACAGAAGGTGGCACTGTCTCTTTCTGTGTCTACACCTCTCTCATGTGTATGTTCCTTGTTTCCGAATGGTTTTCCATTAACCACCTGCCTAAAGGCTCCTGCTTTTTCAATGTGCAGCGCTAAGGCCAGCTTCTGCCTGGAATAGAACAAGTGAGTCCTGCCTAGGCGCACAGGTTCCCTGGCTCTCTTCACAGACCCAGGGCTGATGTTGGGACGCAATGAGTGTGTTTTTGACCTCTCCATCTGCTCCTGCTGAATCTTTAGCCCATTCTTCCTCTCCATTTCTGAACCCATCACGTGGCAGGGAATCCTGTTTAAAACACGATGAAATGCAACGAAGTCAAGTTATTAGTCAGACCACAGCTGGATCCAGATCCCAGCACTCCCCAGCACCCCTTCCCCCAGCAAAAATCGTTAAAGAATGAAGTCTTTCTGCACCTCTGCCAGTGTAGAGGTATGAGCAGCAGAGTGCCTTACACATCTGCATACAGCTGACAAAAACAATGCACCTACCCTTGGCCCTCTCCCATACACCTGGCCCTCTCTGGGGTGGGGGCAAAAGCTGGGCCAGTTCTCTGTCTGGCTCTCTTTGTCTCTTATCTGTTTAGTTTATTTATTCAACAAATGCCTGAGGAGCTCTTGGTATACGCCTGGCTGGCATGGGGTACACAGAGAGATGGCGGTCCTGTCCTCAAGTTCATGACCAGATGGAGAGAGAAGCAGAAGGGTTGACACAAACCATCACTGTCTGGTGATACGACAGTGACTCCCAGGGAGTCTGCTGAGGAGCCTTAGGGCAGAGAGGATTTTTCCCAAGGTGATGAGTTGGGCACTAGCATAGGGAAAGAGTTGCCAAAAAGAGAAGGGACAGAGGCCATTCTGACCCTGGACGAGTGTGCGGAGCAAAAGCTTGGAACAAAAAGAGAGGTCTGTTCTGGAAGCTGCAGAGATGGCACCAGGCAGACCTTCAGCATCTCTGGGGGACTCTTCCATACCAGCCTGCCTCTGTCATTTGCTGCTGTGCTGCCTCCATATTTCCAAAAAACATTTAGTTCTGCACCAACACCATGGGGCAGAAGCACCTTTGACACACTGGTCTAAAGGAATTCGTTCACCAAAGAATGAGTGCACCCCAAAGAATGGTCCAGACACAAACCCTGCCCCCCACCACCACAGGCAGAGGTCTTTAGAGCTGTGCCTAGCCAGGGGGAGAGCAGGGCAAATTCAGAAGTAGGCTTGGAGCCCAGACTGTATTTTAGAGCAGCTGGCTTCTTAATTCCTAGGCCTGGGAAGAGGCAGCTCCCTCCACTTCTCCACTGGCCTCCCTCCCTTTCCCCACTGGCCTCCTTCTGCCTCTCGTCTTTTCTGGATCTCCAACCCTGTGTTATATAATATTAGCCATAGGGGGAAAAAGGTGTTCACTGGGACTTGTAGATGAAGTTTACACAAAGTGTCTGGAGTCTTCAGATCTCCTGAAACCTGTGCACAGAGCCTGTGGAGACCTCTCTCAGATATCAGAGAGTAGGTGCACAGACAATAAAAATGCACAGTAAACAATAGTGTTCCGATTCTGATTAATCCCAGACAGGCTGTGTGACTTTAGAAGGTCTCCTGACCATCTCTGTTCCCTGCTTTCTTTATTGTAAAATGAAGAATATTAGAATAACTACCTCAAAAAGCTGTAAAGTAACCAGTGAAGAAGCTCAGCCCAGAGCCCAGCAATGTAAGGACTTACAGTAGTTATGGTCATAGTTATTGTTCCTATTATTATAGACACTGGCCCAGGACAGAATGTAGAACCCAAAATGAGTAATCCTGGCTCACCCAGGTTGATGAGACTATGGAAGACTTCTACAGGAGATGAGCTGTCTGAAGTTCATGGACTGAGTAGTGGTCTCCTGGGACAAAACTAGTGATCAAGCTTAGTCGTCTCGAGTGGTGCCACTGTTTTCTTGGGAAGGAAGCCTGGGCTGAAAACAGATGGTAGTCCTCACCAGAGCATGGGATTGAATGGGGCTACCCAGACAACCTGGGCTGAATCTGAGGAGCCTGGAGATGAGTTAAGTGAACTATTATCCTTTGCTCAGAAACAATGAGTTTCATTTGGGTCCAGTAGGGTCCCCCTAGAACAGAAATCCATGACAATTCATGGGATGCTTATTCCTCCTCTTTGTTTGGGATGTTCCCTAAATTAGAAAGCAAACAGATTTTTGTCAGAATAATCCCTTCCGTTGGAGATGGACAACGGCCTTTCTGTAGGCACTCCTCTGAGGAGATGGCGGGGACTCCAGAGTCTGGCTGCCCCCAGCTCCAGCTGAAGGCTACAGGCCAGCTGACAAGGGTGCCAGTGTCTCCATTGCACAGTGGAGGGCCCCAGGAGGACAACTGGATAGAGACAAGATCTGAACTCTCATGGCTGGGTTCCTTCTAGTCTCTCTTCATCCCTCTGAACTTTTTGATTCAGAAGCTTCCTCTCCTTTTGATTTTTATGACCTCTCAACTCCTCTGAGAGGGCACAGTCTGGAGCAGAGCCATCCCCTCCCATTGTAGAATCATTTTGACCTTTTTGCTGGATGAAGACCCACCTGATATATTTGATGGGTAAGAACTGGGTGTTTCCTAGGATTGGGTAGGTCCAGGTTGCCTGGAGTAACCCCCTACACTGATGCTCCTGCACTCAAGACTCTTGTGTGGGGGTTGTCCTATCACCAACTCAGAATATACTCAGTTTCTCTTCAGGAGGGGTACCAGAGGCCAATGGATTTGGGTTCCCAGGAATCTAGAAGATCCTGGTCCTGCCACACACCTTTTTCCATTGGGGGTTGGGAGGTTGGAGATAAGATAGGCCTTCAGATTGAGCAAAAGGAGGCTGGGGCCGTTGAATAGGTTTCAAGGTGGCCTGGACAAGTGACCTGGGCAAAAAGAACTGAAACAAAAAATGCCAGGTGGTGCCACACTTCCCTGCTCCCTCAGACTGGCTGTGCTCCTGAGCGTGCCTGGCTGAGAGGCCAACCAATTAGGCCAAAGAGGTAAATCTGCCGGGCGGGGCAAGGCAGGAAGGAGAGGTGCATGGAGATTAGACAGCAAATGTCTGTAGGATGTCCTCCTCTGACAAGAAGTGAACGAAGCTCCCAGAGAACAGGCTCTTTTCCCCAGTACACATCCCACCCCCTCTTGGCAGTTTCTCAGAAATCCTCAAGTCCTCTGGTCTTCAAAAACCATGAGTTGAGTCATAGCAGGCATTGGGCTTAGTGTTAAGGTTTAGACTTCATCAAAGGCTTGGTGTTATGCCAGGAAAGGGCAGGGGCAGGATCCTGAGGGCAGAAAGTCAGGAGAGGGCAGATGTATCTTGTGCCCTCCTTTAAACTTCCCTGCCTTTTCTCCCTCAGGTTCCTCTCCGCCAGTTCCTAGACTTCGACTTCATGTTACCCAGTTTAACATCTCCTCATGGCTTCCAGGGCTTCAGGGATGGTAGAGGCAGATGACATGTGAGAGACAGTAGGACGTGGGTTGGATCTGTGACTTGGGGGCGGGGGCTTTTATTATCACTATTTCTGTGTCAGAGCACTCCCCCTGCCTCACTCCCTACCTCCTGAAAATAGACTGGGAAGGAAGTAGAAGGTGGGCTTCAAACATTCCCAAGCAGGCAGGTCCCTGGCCACACTGGGCCTCCAGGCAAGAATCCTTTTTCTCTACTCTACCCTTTAAATTCAGAGAGCCACATGCCACGATTCCCAACAGTTCAACTAGAGAAAAGTAAACCTATTCTCTTATTCTCTGCAAAGAGAAAGCCTGCGCCTGCCCCAGAGCAAGCCAAGTTTCCTCTCTCTCTCTCTCTCTCTCTCTCTCTCTCTCTCTCTCTCTCTCTCTCTCTCTCTCTCTCTCTCTCTCTCGTCTCCCTCTCCCTCTCCTCTCCCTTTCTCCCTCCTCCTTCCACCCCCCAGCCCCACCGGGAGGGTCCCATTCTTCCAGTCCCACTCCCTGCCGTGGTCCACAAATTCTCCAGCTGCTCTTGGAATGCTTCTGCGGCCCAAGCTGTGTTTCTGTCCACACAGGCCACTCAGGAGTTTACAAACAAAGCAAGTCTGGTTTGTGCAGCTAGTGGAGAGAGAAGGGTTCTTCTGGTTCCTACACTCTCTTTCCTCCCTCCCTTTTCCAAGGGAAGAAGTGGAAAATTAGGACCCAACACAAACCAGATGGAGTAGCAAGAAAGAAGAGGGCCCCAGAGCACAGCCCCACTGTCGTACCTCAAGGGAAAAGAAAGGCATAGCTGAGGTTCAATCCCGCTTGGACGCCCAGAGGTTCATAAACCTTTAAAGAAAGACACACGGAGAACCACACACAAATATACACATTAAACACGCACACACATACATTTTCAAATAACGATGTACACAACATGCTCGCCTAACATTCAGAGATTCCAGGCCCTGGGATCCGCAGCCACCAGCCTCACTGGTTCCCCGGCCTCGCTGTGAGTTTCCGAGAGCGCAGCCCCAGCCGTGGCCCGGCCCCTTCCCGGTCCCCACCCCGCATCCGGAACAGCTGGAGTCGGCCCTGCCGCACACCCAAGTCCTATGCCCGGCTGGGCGGGGCAGGCAGCGGGGCCCTGGCCCTGGCCGGGGCAAACAGCAGCGGGGAAGCCCGGAACCCGCCCGGGTAACCCTGACACCTGGCTGAGTTTTCGTAGGACGCCGGTCGCCAGACGTGTGGTGGCCCTAGCTGGCCCCCCGAGAGCCGCGGCGGGAGGAAAGAGTGTGCAAGATTGCAGAAGGAGGTAGGGCGCCCGCCTCAGGCTCAAGCCAGGGTAGAAGCGTGCAGAACCGCCAACTCCTCCCCTCCGCCTCTCGCCTCGCCTCTCGGGGTGGGGAAGACTGAGCTCGCCAATTGCTCCCCTCCCCCAACCCTTAGGATCCCCACCTCTGTCCCGTGTCGCCCACCCAGGGCTGCGAAGCCCGCTCTGACCTCCTAGGGGCCAGCCCCGGGAGTCTTCAGCTTCTCCTTTCCCAGGCTTACGGCCCAGGGCTGGGGTTGGGGACATGAGAGTCTGGGAATAGGGGCGCTGGGTTCTTGATTTGGGATCATCAAAGTCCACATTGGGCATCAGCGGGGCCTCCCGGCCTCCAGTTCTTACCTGGCCCGTGCAGCGGCCGCGTCACTCCGCGACTGGGGCTCCAGGTACCCTTCTCTAGCTCCACGACCGCGGCTGGCAGAGCCTGAGACCTCCGGACTGGTCCTGCCATCGCCGCTAGGCCGGCGGGAGACGGGTGTACCCGGAGCTCCGCTCTCAGTTTGGGGTGGGGGCGGTGGCTTTTTAGTCACCCCAGGTTCGGGAGCAATAAAGGCGCCTCTAATGTAATTTACAAACATATCGGGCCGAGTACGGCGGAGAGCCGGGACTGACAGGCGCATTAGGCAGGCTAATTCCAGCCGGCTCCTCCTACCCCGGGCCCGCTAATTAATGAGCTTCCCAACTTAGAGCCGCCTGCATTGGACAGACAGAGAGTGAAAGAGAGGGCGAGGGAGAGGTAGAGAAGGAGAGGGACGGGGGGAGCAGAGTGGAGTGAAGAGAGGGAGGGAGGGAGAGAGAGAGAGGACGAGGGAGAGAGAACAGAGAGAAAGAAGAGAGAGGAGAAAGAAGACGGGAGAGCGAAGAAAGAGAAGTGCCGCTGCAGATAATTGATTACTCCTCGATCAAGGCTAACTTGTTAGCAATAGTCAATTGCCCCGTCTCTCCGCCTCCCCTCGCAGTCCGGGATCGGCGCCCTCGCCTCGGCTCTTCCAACTGCCGCCGCCAGGACCCGGGGCCAGGAGCCGCCGCGGCGGAGCCACCTGACACCTTTAAATAGCACCGGGGCTGGCGAAACTGGAGCCCGGCGCGGCGCTTCCCGGCTCCGGCCCGGGCTTGCTGGAAACCCCGGTGGCGCCAGCGGCGCCCGCGTCAGCGCTCTCCTCCCGGGGCCCCGTGCCGCTCCGCCTGCCCGGGTCGCCGCGCTAATCGGCCCGTTACCCGCCCTCGCCCTACCGGGTGCGGCCTCCTGCCTTCCTCTCGCACCGTCGGGCGCCCGAGCTGCCCGCGGGCTGGGTCCCCGCGGCCAGAGCCGCCCCGGCCGGGCCCCCAAGCGAGGCCGAGATGACTTCCAAGGAGGACGGCAAGGCGGCGCCGGGGGAGGAGCGGCGGCGCAGCCCTCTGGACCACCTGCCGCCGCCCGCCAACTCCAACAAGCCACTGACGCCGTTCAGCATTGAGGACATCCTCAACAAGCCGTCCGTGCGGAGAAGTTACTCGCTGTGTGGGGCGGCGCACCTGCTGGCGGCCGCGGACAAGCACGCGCCGGGCGGCTTGCCCCTGGCGGGCCGCGCTCTGCTCTCGCAGACCTCGCCGCTGTGCGCCTTGGAGGAGCTCGCCAGCAAGACCTTTAAGGGGCTGGAGGTCAGCGTCCTGCAGGCAGCCGAAGGTAGGCACAAGCTAGATTGTCCTGTGCCCCAGACGCCTATACTCAGTGTCCTGTACCTCGTAACCCCCCCACCCCGCCTCTGCCCACCCTGTTGTCAGGTCCCTCCAGTCCCCTAGTAGAGATAGGTGGGACAGGACCCTATTTCCTGGGGGCCTCTGAGTCCGGGGTGATCTGAGAGAGGTTGGGGAATCCAAGACCTCCCCGAAGTCTGACCGGCTCCTTAGACTTCACAGAGGCTTGGGTGTTCCCTGACTTACTCCTGGAGTGGGGGAGAAAAAAATATTTTCCTGGAAACTTCTGGGTAGGATAGAGTCCGGCCATGGGAAAGGGGTGGAAAATCCGTGTTCACGATACATTTGGGGAGTCTCAGTCTCGGCTTGGCTTGCTTGTGTGTCTGTGAGACTTTAGGTCTTTCCGATCAACTCTTAGGAAGCAGACACCAAAACATTTTTTCCTAGGGACTTCCCATGGCCAACTTGCTCCGGTATAGAGAGTGGAATCAAATTGAGTGGGAACAACAGCGAGATGGGCCTGGGTCTGGTGGAGAGTTATGGGATAGAGTCTGGGTGGGGTCTTCAGCGAGCGTACACTGTCATTTCTTTCCAGGCCGCGATGGGATGACCATCTTTGGGCAGCGGCAGACGCCCAAGAAACGGCGAAAATCACGCACGGCCTTCACCAACCACCAGATATATGAGTTGGAGAAACGCTTTCTATACCAGAAGTACCTGTCCCCGGCAGATCGCGACCAAATTGCGCAGCAGCTGGGCCTAACCAACGCACAGGTCATCACCTGGTTCCAGAATCGGCGCGCCAAGCTCAAGCGGGATCTGGAGGAGATGAAGGCCGACGTGGAATCCGCCAAGAAACTGGGCCCCAGCGGGCAGATGGACATCGTGGCACTGGCCGAACTCGAGCAGAACTCGGAGGCTTCGGGCGGCGGTGGCGGCGGCTGTGGCAGGGCCAAGTCTAGGCCGGGTTCTCCTGCGCTCCCCCCAGGCGCCCCGCAAGCCCCGGGCGGTGGGCCATTGCAGCTCTCGCCGGCCTCTCCGCTCACGGACCAGCGGGCCAGCAGCCAGGACTGCTCAGAGGACGAGGAAGACGAAGAGATAGACGTGGACGATTGAGCGGCTCCCTGGACCTTCTGCCTCCCGGGCCCCCAGCGCCCGCATGCCCGCCCGCCGCCTCCCGGACCGGATCGCCAAGGGGAGCTGGGACCTCCTCTGCATCTCCCGCCTCCACTCTTGTCCCGGGGCCCGGACTTGGCTCCTGACAGTCGCCTCCTCCCTCTCGAAGCAATAAATCCGGGTCGGCCGGCGGGGCCGGCCGCCACACGCGGCCTCCGCCGCCCCGGAAGCCCTCGCCGTGCAATTCTGTATGGCTTCTGTATAAATATTTAAGCCTATATAGTGGGTCCCTCCCACCGCAGCCTGATCTTTTTCTTTATTTTATTTTGTTATTTTTTTAAATATCAGCGATTTCGATGTTTTCAAAGCCCGGGTGCTACCGGGTCGGCTGACGGTGAGGCGGACTCGAGAGCAGCGGAACAGTAACTCCCGCGGTCTAGAAGCTGTTTTCATTTTTCTCTGCATGTGGCGAATGCACCGTTCGCTCACTCCCTCGGCCTATTACAGTTGACTTTTCACTTCTTTCTGCCTCTTTTTTCCCTGCGTGAGAGGAGGGTGGGGGACGGATGGGCCTTGACTTGCAAGTTTCAGAATCTATCTTTTCTTTCTCCAGCCAGAGAAGTCTGTTTTCAATGGCGTGTCTGCCTCCCGATGTCACTATTTTTAAAATTTCTCCAAACCATCTTGCGTTTTCTCGGACTGACTGCTGGAGTCTGGCCCGTAGGGAAAAAGCAAGGGAACATCCAACCAATTATCGAAAACAGAACCCAAAGGCCTAGAATTATTTTTTACTCTTTTTTAGAATTTTCTTTTTTTGCATGCGACAGAGACCGAAAGAAGGGCGGCCCAAAGGCTCACCATCACCTCCTCTGCAGCCCTGGGTCTGTCTGTCAACATCTCTCTCCCGCCTCAACTTGGCCGCCGTAGGAGGGTGGCCCGGTGAGGGTGGGTTCTGGATGCCCTTTCTCAGCTCCTGCCCTGTCCTCTCTTTTTCCGACTGTACCCAAGGCCTCTTTCTCCGATAAATAAAGTCTTTGCCATTTTACTAGAATGGGCCGCGACCGCGTTTGCGAGAATGGGCCGGATTCACTTAAAGCAGTCCAGTCGTAGGTTAAGATTACCCCTGTTGCTCCTTGTGGGTCCTGCCTGCCTTGGAGACTTGGGGGGAAGTTTCAGGGCAGGCTTGGGGGCGAGGGACAACAGCTAAGCAGTGGATGGAGGTGCCTTTTGCCCAGGTCTTTAAGCAGCTGCAGCTACTAAATGCACTGAGAAGCCTAATTCGTCGGGTCGGGGTAAAAAGCTAAGCTTGTAAATAGTGACAGAAAACCCGTTTGTACATGGAAGGCACCAAGGCCAGGCAGGATTTGTCCTGCGGTTTTGTGCTCCAACACTGAGCATCCTAGTCTACCTGTGCTTCCTCCACACCTGCTAAACAGGGCCGCAAGGGCAGGTGTCACTCAGTGGAAGATCAGGGTGGAGCCTGGAGACTTGCAAGTTTTGGTCGAGCCCTGAGGGCTTCAGCCCGGTTTAGGAGTCGGCAAAGGGATGGGTATAAGGCTGAAGGCAACTAGGGCATACTGAATTGCACTTGTGGGCTTTCGGGAATACAAGACCAAAGCGTCTGGGGCTTGTAGTACATTTCTAGTAACATCCACAAACGCTGGCCCAAAACTTGGCTAGCAGCAGAAACCATAGGCGTCTCAGGGACTTCCTGGTTTCCTAGCGACTTTGAGCCACTGGGGCGGGGGCTCAGGTCGCTTTCACTTTCCTGAACTGAGTGTGTGTGTGTGTTGGGGGGGGGGAGTGTTCTCTCTGGGCTTTTGTTGTCGCTGGGCTGGCGAGTGGCCGCTGTCACCAGAGTTGGGTACCGCCTCCAGGCCGCTGGGCTCCCTTTCTCCGAAAAATTGATGTGAGAAATGCTGCATCTGGTCTCAGGCAGGCGATGGGGCCCCGGGGCCTGAGTCAGGAACGTGCGTGTCCAAGGAGGAAGCTAAGAGAGCCAGAAATAGGGAAAGGAACATAGAAAAAGACAGAGAGGCAGGGCGGAGAGAACCATTTATAGACACCGAGAAACGGGCAGAGAGACGGAGGCGAAGGAGAAAAAGAGGCTGGGAAGACGCGGAAGAGGCGACAGGGACGAGAGAAGGCAAGAGGCGGCCGGGCAGCCGTGCGGCCGGCCGTGTGGCCGGTTCCTCCCGGGCGACATAAATCGCCCTCTCTTAGGATGGATGGGTCTGTAATTCGGAGCGCGGACCATGAAGGCCGGGACGAATGGGCCCGGGCGGCCGCTGACAGGCGACAATAGCCGGGCCCAGCCCCCCGCGGCTCCCGGTGCGGGCACGGCCGCGGCCCTCCGCAGCCCAGAGCGCGCCAGCGCTGGCGACCATATGGTTTTTGAATTTTCTTCACAATTTGTAGACAATTTGATGGATTAGGTCCCCGCGCGCGCCTCCCCGGCACAAAGGCGGCGCAGGGACCGCGGCGCGGCGGTCACCCGGGCATCTGCGCCCGCCGCGCACTCCTCCCCCCGCCCGGCCCCCACCCCGCGCCCGGAGCCCCCGGGCCGCCCGCCCAACACGCCCATGAATCCCAATGAAGCGGCCCTGGCACCTCCGGCCGCTCCGCGCTTCCAGGCCCTGGGCTGGGCCCTGCTGGGTCCCTTTGGGCTGGGGGCGGCGGCCCCAGGGCTGAGCCCACCCGAGCTGCGGCGCCCGCGGGGCGCGCAGCTAAGCAGGCGCATCGGGGCTGAGGAGAAACGGGGCCATTTATCCGCCCGTCTAGTTAAAGCGGGTTATTTGTTTGCTTCTCTGGCCTCCTCCCCTCCCCTCCCCCTTCCTTCCTCCCCCTCCCTTTTTCTTCTGCCTTTTATTCTTTTGTCTCTAAATGGATTTAATGAGCCTGAAAAACATGACAATTGAATATAACCAAGAAATAAAAAATAACGAGGGAGGAAGGAAGGAGGGAAAGAAAGAGGGGAAGACGGAAAGAGAAGGATTAATAAAATAAAGGGGGAAGTCGATTCAGCGAATGTTTACTGTGTGCAGGTGTCTAGGGAAATTGAAGCCAGGTAGATCTGGTCGCTGCCCTCAAGAAGCTCCCAATCTAATCGACCGGCCCGGAAGCGTTCGCGGATGTTAGGAAATGGTCGACGACCTAAGGGAAGCACTGTCTGCAAAACGCTGAGACCCAACTTGGGGCTCAAGGGTGGTGATGGCTTCTTGGAGGAGGAGGCATAAGACTCAGGCCGAGAGAGACACAAGTAATTCGTTGTGTCTGTGGGCTGGAAAGGAAATCAAGTTGAAGAAGAAAAGAGTGACCGTGTGTGGGGGAGGGAGAGAGAGGTGTACCGAGATGTCAGCCCCAGCTGGCGAACTCTGATCAACGCAATTTGGGGAGGGTATCAGAGTCACTCTGCTGTCACCTAGGCTCTGCTGAATTCCGGCTTCTGCCCCGCTGCTGCTGGGCTTCTGAAGCGCTCCAGGGTGAGGTTACCCGGGCCTGACTCCAGCAGAGCAGGTTAGGGTTCACCTCCAGGCTGGGTCAAGCAGCGGACTGCAGGGAAAGCGCTATCTGTGGGTGAGGGACTTCCTTCAATCCTAGGAGGCCAGAACTCCAGCCCGCCATCTTCTTAGCCATCTGATGCCAGCACGCGGTCCAGGGGAGCTCGAATGGCCTTGGCCACCGCCCGGGTCTTGCCTCTGGGACCTATAAGAGGGCCTTGAACTCCAGGTGACACTCCAGAGGCTCTCAGAGTGACTGCGCGGTGAGGTTGTGTGTACGCTCAGGAGTGGGCTCTGTGCGAGCTGCCCGTGGGCTTTGCCTATCTGTTTCTTCTGCTGAACGTGACATGGATCGTGTGTAGGACTGTGGACTTCACACCCATTCTGGGTGAAACTCGTTAAGGCTCGGCCTTCGCCCTGAGTTCCCTTACCGCTTGGGACCAATGCAGATTTGTTTCCTTGGGAATCCGGCCCTTGTGCCCTTGTGCGGACCCACTTTCGGTTCCCGGTTGATCAAGGGAGATCAGGCTTTGTCTCTCCCTTCTCGGTTGTGTCCCGGGACTTGGCGAGACTTTTTGAGTCCCGGGACGCGACCGGTTCCGTGGCCTGGAGCCCACTCTGCACGCGGACAGATCGAGCTGCGCGTGCCTCCTCTGCGCCTGCGGTCCTGCCTTCCCCAGCGCGGTGGCCTGGCGGTCGGCGCCGGGTGAGGCCGGGAGGCGCAGTTCCTTATTTTACGAGGTGTCGGGCCGGTGTCAGACGCAGCTCCGATAAGTAATACTCCAGTCTGAGGGACCAGAACGTGGTAATTAATCCCAAAGACTTAAGTGTATTTTAGTTCAGGAGAAAAAAAATCACTAATTCAATCGTCCGGAAAATTGAAGTTTGATGCATGAGTCCCCCCTGAAAGGGACGGGCTGGGGCCGCATGTCTCCCCTCCGCCTCTGCCGGTTGCTGCAGGGACCCCCCCTCCTCCCCACCCTCTTGAGCCAACGGGTCCAGGAAAGTTCACTCACCCAGCCCTGCTGACTCTCAGACACCAGAACCCAGGGACACTCGGGGCTTTTCACCCCACCCCACCCCCAGTAAACACCCCCCTTTCTTGGGACCCAGGAAATATTTTGTGGTGGAATACGTTTGCTTCCCAAACATACACATTTAGAAGGGGACATTAGGGAGCCTCAAAGATTGAGGGGAAAAGCCAGATAAGAGGCCAGTGTAGGTGAAATCAAGAGACACAGAGGTCAGAGGGGAAGGGGACAGAGAACCTGAGTGGGCTGGAGTGAGAAGGGCCAGCTGCCTCTGTACAATAGTGAGCCCCATGGGGTTGGGGGTGAGTTGGTGGGTAGAGCTGGCTGAGCTAAGCAGTGCGATTTGGATGCAGGAGTAAGCCATTTTATGAGAAATAGGTGCATCTCCAGACTATTCCTGTGCGGGTATGCAGGTCTGGCCCCGGAGCCCGCCTCCAAGGTGTATCGGTAGACCCAGTCTTCCAAAGAACCGGCTCTTAGAACCTAGGGGAAGAAAACCGAGGTTCCTGGGCGTAGTTCCCTGTGAGGGTGGGAGATCAAGCCCCGGATGGAGATCTTCACCATCTTCAGCCACTCTTGGGGCCCCATCTTTGCCCTCCCAGGCTCTCAGCTGCTGTCAGTCACCCATTCTTCCTCTTCCCCACAGCTGCCAGTCCCAAAAGGTACGTGGTGCTGGTGTGTGTGTGTGTGTGTGTGTGTGTGTGTGTGTGTGTGCTGAGCTGCACCGAGACCAACAAGGGTGTGTGTCATCCAAAGTGTGCAACTAGAAACTGCACATACGCAGTTGATTGATGGCAGCAGGGCGTGTGCAACTGGGGGTGACTGGGGGTGTACCTCCACGGCCAGTGTAACCAATCATCATAAACTAGTGTACGGAACTGCGTGTGTCTACATTTGTGCTGAGGAGAGAAAAAGAGCGAACCCCTGGGGTGGGTACGGCGGGCCCGTGGTCGAGCACCACTAGGGTATGTGCGGGGAAGCTGGTGTGAGCAGACAGCCAGGAGAAAGAGCATTGGTGTGGAACTGAAGGACACTCAGCCAGAATCCCAGCTCTGAACCGCTGGGCCAACATGGCTTAGCCAGAGGGATGTACAAGATGAGGGGGGAGGGGAGCGTGCCTGAAGAGAAGGCCACTCACATGAGGTGAGTAGATAGACGGTGGTCTAAAGGGCAGGTGAGGCCACTGAGGAGCTACTGTGTGCGCTCTGCTTCCCCGAGAACAGAGGGACTCTGCTATCCTTGGGTGGCCCTTGTTGACCCCCTCCCATTCAGCCTGAGTCCCGAAGTCTAGCTCCAAAGGGTTAGGTCGCTGTAGGGGCTCAGCTCCGTCCAAACTGAGAAGGGTACAAATGACGATTGTACACATACATGTGGAGGGTGCAAGGCTGTCAGCAGGTTAGATGTACACAAGTTTCACTCATTTTGGAATCTGGTGTATACTTGGTGTGTGCCGTGTAAACATGACCGTGCATTCTGTAGACACACCAGCACGCACAGGGTGCCCTATGGAGAGCTAGGTGTTTCTAGTTGTTTGTAAGTGCAGTGGGCACTTCAGGAAAAGAAAATTGGTTGCATGTTTGTTCCTGGGTCTCAAACAGAGCAACTGGTGAAAATACTGCCAATATTCTGGCGTGCTGCAGGAAGTACATACAACACCAGGGCCGAGGCACTGGAGCGGGTGGAGGGGCCGGGAGGCTTCTGTCTGGGGGAGCTCTCAGTCCTTGATCTGTGTACAGAGGTCTGTGATGAGCTGCAGCTGGGTGTGACTGTGGCATAGTGGTGTCCCCATCTGAGTGTCATCTCCCGGTCCCCTCCAGCAGTCAGGGGCTAATTTCAGGAGTGTTGGATCCTGGGGCTCTGTGTTGTGGGGAGATTCAGGGCTGAGAGTCCCGTCTGCCAAGCAATAGGGGCTTTTCTCTCCTCTTCCATGCCTGTCCAATACAGAGGATCAGCTTAGGGGCTTTGTGGCAAGAAGCAGCCCCTCACATCTGCTACAAGGTGTTCAAGGTTAAATGTCTGAGTTTTTACAGTTTATCTCCAATTCTGATGTCTAGGAGGGAACCTTTGTACCCAGCTCCCTAAGGTCTCACATGTTGTATAGAGTGAGCCAAGCAGTCCCACAGCCAAGACAGAGTACCCCACACAGGCACACTGTAGTGCACATCCCAGATACAATGAAGATACACATAAGGCAACACCAAGTGGTACAAACACACCCACACCAGATTCTGGACACAAAGTGTCGCTGAATATAACACAGCACATCCATCCAAACTCAGACAGCCAATAGCATGTACAAAAATTAAACACACAAGGGGCTTGGTGATATACCCCTGTAACTCCAGCACTTGCTTGGAAGGCAGAAGCAGAAGAATGGCCACAGGTTTGGAGCCAGTTTCAATAGTGAGTTTCAGTCCAGCTGGAGCCACATAGTAAGACTTTGTCTTTAAAACAACAAAACAAACAAAAAAAAAAAAAAGGAAGGAAGCAAGAAAAGGGGGAAGAAAGGGGAAAATACTTAAATAAACCTTGGCAGTTAAGCAGGCATACAACATCGCCACTGCTCAGCCTTCTACACACAACACAGGCAAGGGGAGAGGCTCAGGCCGCAGTCACCAGAAGCGCAGGAGGCAGGCTTCCTGATTTTCTGGCAGGCACAGGAGCTGAGAGGGAGCTGGCTGAGTGTTCTGGTGTGCTGAAGGGAGCTCAACAGAGCCACCGTGGGCTGCTGTCACACCACAGGGTGATGGGGCAGGGAGGCTTCAGTCTGGTGGAGCTCTCAGTCCTTGGTCCAGGAAAACACCAAATTCCCCAACCACCCTAGAAATGCAATCAAAGGTGCCTGCCGCCCACCCGCCCTGCACAATGGCTGTGGCTGGAGTCGTTATCATTTTTGTTAACTTTTTATCGACTGTTTGCTAGATGGCGTGTCAGTAAAGTGTATGATTTGAGATGAAAAATTAGGCAGATTAACCTGAGGGGAGAGCCTGATTGATTACTAAATAGGATCAATTTGAAAGTTTTAGTCCTGGCTTTTCTGCAGAGCCTCTTAATACTTCAAACTTCAATTTTACGGGCGATTGAACTAAGCATGTTTCTGACAAAATTGATATATGTATTAATTTGCTTTAACTGGTGATTAATTACTCTCCACTGAAAGAATTATATGGAGCTGTTTGCCTGCGATTTGCATATTAATCAAATTCTAGTTGATAATTCTGCCAGTGGGGGGGTCAGGGCTGGGCATGGGGCACAGGGTGTGAAGGGGCATTTGTGTGAGTGCCGGTGTATGTGGGGGGCTCCCCACCCCCTCCTTTGCTCGCTCCCTGCTTAGCTGCCAGTTTAGTGCATTAAAACCAAAGATGCAGAACGAGTTTGCCCGGCTATTTGGCGGGAGCAGAAATTGCCTGTCCGGTTTTATGATCTGCTCAGCCTGAGCAGCCGGGTCCTTAATGTCCCCTGTCAAAGTGTCCTCGATTTAAAGGGAAAACGGCCCCCGCTCTAGTGCCACACCAGCCTGACAAGGGACAAGGCAGGGAGGAACACCCCCCCTTAACACCCTCCCCAGGACCATGATTTCCAGGTGGCACCCTAGCCCTAGGGACCCTGGGAAAATAAGCAACTGTCCTTGGAGCAGTGGACCTCATGGGACATTTCAGTCACAGAGGCCCCCCACATCACTCTTATATGCAGGCACATGCAGAGTCCCAGAAACACGGCCACTTGAACTCATGCGCAGGAAGCCACTGTCTTAGACTTACACAGGCAACACAACTATCCAGTCACACTCTTACTCATTTAGACACACGATCTTAGGCCTGTCTGTAGACACACTCAGCTTCTCACATGCACACCCCAGTGCACAGAACCACACACAGGATGAGAGCACACATAGACATCCAAGTCACGTCCACACAGCCTCGAAGGCACACGTGGTCACACGCATTCAGACACGCACAGTTTCAGATCCACACAGAGACTGCGTACACACACGAACTAAGGCACCGAGCTCCACCCACCCACCCCCTGTGCTAGATTCTTGCTAGACATGTTTAGGACAATCACCCACACACTCCTGGGCACACGTAGTCCCTACGCCCCCTCCTGGTCCCTTCCCCGATCCTGACTCTTTAAGCTAAAGGGGGCGGTACCATCAAATCAACTTTTCCCATCTCCTGATTCAAAGGGTAGGAGTGTAATTAAAACCAGATAATTAATGAGACAATATTCCTCCAGCTACATCTTTAATGAACAAACCCCTCCAGGGCAGCCTCTTCTTCTAGGCTCATTAAAGAGAAGAAAGTTGGGCGGCTTGCGGACTTCCCAGTGCGTTAATAACGAACCCAGGGTGGGTGGGTGCCTCAGTCGGCCGGAGTGCAGCAGCCACAGCCTCTTTCGTCCTTAGCCCTTCGGTCACCACTCCGTTTCCTTACAGGACACACCCCTCCTCTCCCCCCTCCCCCCTTCCCCCTCCTCCCCAGGCTCCGACATCCCAAGGGCTTCCATTGCCTCTTTTCA
Source organism: Mesocricetus auratus (assembly GCF_017639785.1). Taxonomy (NCBI): domain Eukaryota; kingdom Metazoa; phylum Chordata; class Mammalia; order Rodentia; family Cricetidae; genus Mesocricetus; species Mesocricetus auratus. The sequence goes on from NW_024429182.1 coordinate 16,302,245, forward strand.
GTCACCCAGGCCGAGCCTGAGCGGTCTATGCAGCCTCTCATCCTTAGGAGACACCGTACACCAGGATGTAGCTGGCCCTCGGCAACAGAGCTTGTCTCCTCTGCGCCCCCCCGCCCCGCGCCTGCGCTAGCCCAGAGTATTTCAGGTGGTCCGGCTAGATAAGGCTGGCTCTCTGTAAAACGGAAATGGAGGCCCAAGACTTGGTGTTGTAGTTAAGTGGCCTAGGGTGGGCCATTCCTGGGAACTGGAGAGAAACTGGGCGGGGGTGGGGGGGCGGGGGTGCGGATCAGTGGTTTTCCGTGCACACCCTACTCTCAGAACACGCACTAACAACAGCATGTCTATGACTTGTCTCTCCCGCTCTCGTGCACGTATTGATGACCACTCTTCATGCATACGCACGCATTGCCAGGATGCCGGCCTGCGGTCCAGGCAGGCCCGGAGAGCCTCGCCTGGGATTGCCTGGGATTTTCCTTCTTGGTCTGAGGTCGCTCTAACGTCACTGGTCTCCCGACCTTTTACTCCTTGGTACTGCCTGCCGGCCCTGGACACTGAAAGCCTGCCACGTGCTAGGCGAGCGGGGCTGAGAGTCAACCCGGGCAGGCGGCGTTGTAGCTCTGGCAGTGGAGCCTGCGTTCGCCTGCGCCGGCTTTTAGGGATGAGTTATGTGGCAATGAGCGAAGTAAATCTGCATGCGCAAAAGATGCTAATTACTCTTAATAGCCTACCCAGACGCCCCGAGACTGGAAACCCAGAAACGTAAATCTGCTCCCGATAAATATTTTTAATTGTGAAATTTCCTGGAAAGAAGGCTTTGGGTGCGCGCGGGCCGAGGCATTCAGCTTTGGAGGGAGGCTCTCAGCCCCCACTCCCGAAGCCAGGTCTGGAGTCAGGGCTCCGCGCGGGGGCGTCGGGTGCGGGCCGAGCGACCTGAGTTTGGCTGGCCGGCGCTGGGTAAAGTTAGTGATGTATCGCATTAATTACCAGTGTGAGCTGCAAATGGTTCGAGGCCCTGGGAAAATTAATGGGAATCCAAATTCTAATTATGTAGCTGTTGTTAAAAGAGTTTAACTAGATAGTCACGGAAAAGATTGGATTATTCATAGAAATATGCAGCCAGCGCGCAGGCTCCGGGGAACAGTCTGGGGGACTCACAACCAGGCAGCCCCTACACTGCCCTGGAGGACACTCCTCTGCCAGGAAGGAAGAGATCCATCCCCATCCCGGTGTATAAATAAAGATCTCTGATGATCCTATGGCAGCGGTAGGAAGTCTCAAGATAGGGCAAGGTCGCAGAGATGCTTGGTTGCAGAGCCGGTGTGGAGGTTCGGTCCTCATGAGTCCCTTGTTCTGGGTAAGCGTTTGTGCCCATTTCCTAGACTATAGACTTCTTCTTCTTCTTCTTCTTCTTCTTCTTCTTCTTCTTCTTCTTCTTCTTCTTCTTCTTCTTCTTCTTCTTCTTCTTCTTCTTCTTCTTCTTCTTCTTCTTGTCCTCCTCCTCCTCCTTCTCCTCCTCCTCCCTCCTTTTCCTTCTTCCTCTTCCTCCTCCTTTGAGACAGGGTTTCCCTGTGTAGCCCTGGCAGTCCTGGAACTCACTCTGTAGACCAGGCTGGCTTTGAACTCAGGGATCTGCCTGCCTCTGTGTCCCAAGTGCTGGGTTTAAAGGCGTTGCTACCACTTTCTTTTTCCTTTTTAAAGACAGTCTTTAAAGACTATGTAGCCCTGGCTGTCCTTGAACTCTGAAGAGATATGCCTGCCTCCACTATGCCAGGGCTGGGCTCAGAGCCGCCTTTCCGAGCATACCGTGTACTTCTGATAGTCGCATAATTACATCTGGATGCTGTGGGTTTTTATTTTTTCCACTGTCAGTTTAAGGAAATAGCCACCAAACAGAAGCCCAATTACACTCGAAGCCTCGTCATTCACTTTATTAAGGACCCTGGATATGTTTCCATTTTCGCAGGAAATGAGGTCTGATCAAGCAGCACTAATATCTCTGGCCTCGAGGGAGGGGGGTGGGGACTTCCAGGGTGGGCTCCATCCCTCCGGAGGCCTTGGAGGCAGAGAGCACCAAGCTGCAAGATGGGCTGGATACCTTGGGGAGATAGATAGTCAACCACTCTCTTCTTACACCCTGGACTCCAAGGCCATCTCCTGAGCAAAGCCTGGGTTCTGAGCTCTTGCTCTTGTAGCTGGTACCTGTGGGTAGCAGGGTAGAGGATCGAAGGACTTGCAGTCCCAAGAGACCCAGACTTTGACAGATTCTCTTTCCAAGAACCTGACAACTCTTGAGTTGGGGTGGGGTGGGGGGGATTGCTGCTAAGGTCCCTGAAGCAGGGCATGGGCCGCCTTCCAGGATGCTTTAGTCTAATTTCTCTCTCTGTGAGAGTTCACCCTGCACCTGGAGGAGAAGCAGTGGGTCCCAGTCTCCCTAAGGAGCTCCTATCGCTTAAACCTGTGAGGCCGACAGCTTTTAGAGCAGATCTGGGTTTCCCAGAAGGACCAATGTGGTTAACACTTGTCCTGCCTGCCACGAGGCTGCTTTATCTCTGATGGTCTTCCTAACCCCAGTCCGATTGAAATTACCAAATGAGGAGTGGGAAGGATGGGGACCCTTTGGGTCAAGTCCCAGAAAATGGAAAAGGCTGAAGGAAGCTCACAAGTTAGAAGGCAGAGTCTCTGCGATTACAGGCTGTGGGGGGGGGGCGGGGGGGATCCAGGGTGAACCCCGGAAAGGCAAAAGAATGGCTAGTTCCCACAGATGCCCTGGGAGGCACTAGACATTCAGGGTCCATTTTCTCATCCTGGGAGCAGTTCTCCTAAGCTTGGAATAGATTCTTGCTTGGAATGGAGAAGCTGAGGATGTCCAAAGCGGGTGCAACGAAGGGGACCCAGTGACTGGGGAGTCCCACCTTCCGCTCTCTGCTAGAAGCAGGTGTGGGGCTGGCACAGACCCAGAGTCTGCAGAAAACAGATGCACATGTGCATTTCGCCTCCTTCAAATTCAGAGATTCCGAATAATTCTTTTGCCAGGGCTCTTAGGACGGAATTCATAAATTCAAAGAGGCAGGTGATGGTCTGATTACAGACCAGACTGAGACCAGGCCTAGGCGAAGTCTGGTCCTCTCATCTCTAGCCTTGAGCACCCTTTCACCTTGCCGGTGAAAGTCTCTGGTGAACGAAGCCTGATTCCTGAATGTACCCAGGTGGTCCTTCTGTTTCGGTAAGCAGTGTCCTCAGCCCCTGGCTTCTGTTCATTTAGGGTTTCAAAGTCCATGCAGCCCTAAAAAAAAAAAAAAACAAACAAACAAAAAAAAAACCGCGCTTCTCCAAGATGCGGGCTTTGAGTGCCACCTAGCGGCATTTGTGGCGACACTCAGCAGCAAGCGCCCTTCACCCGCTCCTTCATGATCTGGAACCTCAATGAGCCCACACAATCACAGCTCCAAGCTAAAATCAAAAGACCTTATTTGAGCAACTGTCGCTGCCTCTTCCTAGCACTTTAAGAGGCGCTGCACCAAGAATAACTAGATATCCCTGTGGGCCTTCGTTTGGAACCCGCAGGTGTGGGAAACTCAACTTTCAGGACTAAAAATTGGTTAGAGCTAGGGGTCCACCCGATGGCTCTGCTTTTGGGTAGCAAAAGCCAAAAACAACCAAACAAAACCCCAAAACAACAACAAAGGAGAGGTCTCTCTTGGACAATAGGAAAAGACAACTCACTCCTGTGGTTGAGAGCCCAAAGGGAACGTTCTCAGTTCCTAACCATCCCTACTCTTACCCTAGGCTCTCCTTCTGCAGTCAACCCCCACTCTGGTAACAAAGACCCTCTGACTCCTTATATCCGGATCCCGGCGCGCCCGCCTTTGCCTTGAAAAGACAAGGCAAGCGCTCCCTCTGCTGGTTATGAGTTGGCACTGCTTGGGCCACCGCGCAGCAAGGCTGTATATTTCCAGATCTGCGGTCTTAGATATACCTCTAATTTTACGAAAGAGGACCCTTTTCCAAACAGAAAGAAAGGTGCCACAGACTTCATGAGTTTTCGCAGGAAAGCAATGGCTCAGAGTTCGGCACCCATCTTGCACCCATCATCTCTCTTTTCCCCTCTTACTGCCCGCACAACTATCCCCCAACTGACAGTGTGCCCGCGAGGTTGGAAAGGCTAGGAATTTCTTCCCATACAACGTATTACATACCGTGAATATACACAATTATTTGGTATGTATGCATGCATGTGTGTATGTATTTGTATTCAGTAACCCTGATGACACACCCCAGACATACTGTGTGGCTGCACAGCTATACCCTCCTTTGAGATCTGCCCCCTCTGCGTAGCCTGGGCATTAGGAGACACAAGGGCTCCAGGGTAGGCAGGGCGCCTGGGGTGGGTAGAATGAAGCAGTCCATTAAGGTTATTTTAAGTCTTTATCCTTTTCCTGGGACCTGTCCTTGTGGAAGACGGGGTGTGACAGGAGGGGCACTGGGTTTCCAAGTTTCTCTGTGACCTAAGATCCTGTGATAACCTTTGGTGAGGGTTGATGGTCCACGTCTGTGTTTCGGTTCCAGAGCTCTGGATCAGTTCACGTTGGTTCTATTTGCTTTGTGCAGAACTAAATTCTCCAAGGTGATGATCGGAATAGGGCATTGTATCAGGCATCTTGTGTTTATCTCCACCGACAAAAATCAGAGTTCTGAGCCTCATGCCTGAGGCCAGGAAAACAATGAGAGGATCCTCGTCCTCCCTCCATAGTTTCCATCTCCACCTTGGGACCTCCAGTACATTTATTTCTATGCTATGGACATCCTGGTGTCTCTGGAGTCAGGGCACTAGAACCAGGACACATCTCGTCTCCCACGATGGAGGAGCAGCAGACAGGACACACCTTGTCCCTCCCCCTACCAAGGAGAAGGAGCATGCAGAACACACTTTGTCCTCCCCACACACATCATGGAGGAGCAGCAGACAGGACACACTTGATCGCTAAGTGGTAAGCCACTGGAATGAGAATTTAAATACTGCAGAACACTGTCCTCAGGGAAGTGGTGAAAGGTCATGTCCTCGTTGGGTTGAATCGAGGGTGTGACCTGGAATGGGGCGGGTCTGTGCCAATGGATGCAGAACAGAGGCCATTGTGGTTATTCAAAGGGCTAAGGGTCAACTAGGATGTAGACTTCCTGGCTTTGTTTGTTTTGTTTTTTGAGACAAAAAACAGGGTTTTTCTGTGTGTGGCCTGGCTGTCCAGAACTCAATTTGTAGACCAGACTGGCCTTGAACTCAGAGATCTGCCTGCCTCTGCCTCCCGAGTGCTGGGATTAAAGGCTTGTGCCACCACTGCCTGCCTCTTTCTGACTTTTAATAATATACAGCCCAAACAGAAAACAAATAGACCCGAGTAGGAGCTCTCTGTCCCTAGGAAACCTCATCAGGAGCCTGCCTGCTCAGTCCCTGACCTCAGGGTCCGGAGGTGAGAATATCTGGCTGATTTCTCTGGTGGCAGACATGGGGTATGCTAAGGTATATCCAAGCTGCTATAACTAAGAGGCCTCCGAATTCAAAAGCTTGCTGGGGTAGGCATCTGTTCTCCCTGACAATATAGTGTATAGATCTCTGTTCTATCAGTGTCATTTTTAAGAACACAGGCTATGGAACCAAACTCACTGGGTTCAAGCCCTGCCATAGTGACCTTATAAAAATTATGCAAACTCTCTGTGCCACAGGTTCCTTTTCTTAAAGTGGGGGTGGTAATAGTACCTCACTCTGAATTGTTATATAAATTAAGTTCCCCAAATACTTATTCAGCACAGTTAGTCGAGGCCAGTTATAGGCTTATGGTAATTTCCACCACAAGCTCAGAGTGGCCACGCTAGCTCCTGCTGTCTTTCTAGACAACGTTGAGAGAAAAGTTATGATTTAATCCTGGTCTGGATCCTGAGATGAAGCCTTGTAAGAGTAACACTAGGGGGTGCTTGGGGAGCTCCAGGCAGGGAAATGGGCCCCAAAACCCCAGGTTCAGACACCACTATTCAAGCACCCCAAGGTCCTAGGAGAACGAAGCACAGACAAGGATGCCCCATTGAGACAGTGGCATCGAGCCTGGTCCACTCAGTTCCTACAGCTGGCGGGATAGATGAAGGATTCCAGAAGGATAACGATGAATGGCCATTGATGTAGGCTGGGGACCTAAGGCCCAAGGACAGTAGTGATGGCACTGAAAACTGGGACCCTAGCCAAAGGGGAGCACATCAGGTCATTTTGCAATATAATAAGTAATGGCACCTGATTTCACCCTATTCTGCTCTCTGGATGTGTTTTCAAATAGCCGTAAGCTCCAAGTAGCTTCTTGACTCAGACACTACCTAAAATCCCTTGTATCTGGAATAGAGACGGAGGAAATGGATTAAATCATAGTTTTGTGGGTTTTTTGTTTGTTTGTTTTTGTTTTTTCGAGACAAGGTTTCTCTGTATTGTGTTGGAGGCTGTCCTGGAACTCGCTCTGTAGACCAGGCTGGTCTCGAACTCACAGAGATCCGCCTGCCTCTGCCTCCCGAGTGCTAGGACTAAAGGCGTGCGCCACCAACGCCCGGCTCGTTTTGTGGGTTTTGATATCTCTTTTTTACAGACTAGTAGTGCATCTGACATGGGAGAGGTCAAGGCATAGTCTCCCTTTTCTTTCCCCATTTTCTATGAAACCAAACAAACAAACAAACAAGCAAAATACTTTGGCTTTATTTTGAACTCCAGTGACCACATGTAGTTGGTGTAGAAGTTCAGCTGGAGGGTGATCTGGGATTGTTCGGCCCCTCCCCCCTCAGGACAACTGATGGTTGTGGTTGAGGCTGCTTGGAAGCCCTGTGGCCAGGGCAGAAGGCTATCTTCAGGTAGGAGGGGAGGAGCAGGGGACCAAAGTGGTCATCCTTAGGAGGCTCCTAGGGAGAAGAGGCAGCTGTGGGTGTGAGAATTTCCTGTCTCTCTCCGTCAAACTCTGGCTAGGGAAGGGTGTGAGGAAGGGAGGGACAACAATGAAGACGGATTTGTCATAGGAGGTGGAGGTGAGATACAGGCCTCTTCTCATTCCTGGCCTCTGCAAATCTGGATTCTACACAAAATTTCAGACAGCAAATTTTCTGAAGCCAGTTCCTCCCGGAGAGCTGCTGCTCTTCAGCTCACTTGGGAGCCCGAACCCCTTACTTGTACCCATCTGTTGCCTGACTAAATAACACAAAATGGTTTCCATATGGTCATCCCCAGCTACATACTGAATGGGAGGACAACCCAGGCGGCATGCAACACGCTGTCACAAACCAAAAAACACCTAGAAACGGATTCCTTGGGAAGATGCTTTTGGCCGGTGCTGTGGTCATTTCAATTAGCAGTCCCACTGTGAGGAGTCTCTTCCACGGGGGTCACTTGGTCCAGGACCCAGAACAACTCAGAAACATGGGTGTCCAGTGTTACGATGCCCACTGTACAGTGTGAAGCTTGGGGGCAGGGGTGGAATTAGTCCCATGTGACAATTTGCATGGGAACAGTCAGAATTGGGCCTGTTCTGCAAGGCTGGGACCCTTACTTGGCCCTCCTTACGCAGCAGCAACTGTTAGGATGTTGACTCCTTAACCTCCACACTGGATGATGCGTAACTTCCAGATCACAGCCTTCCCTTACCAACATCTCTCCCTCCTCTTAGGTGATGGGCAACCCACAATTTTCCAGCTTCTTGTACCTCAGAGTGTGGTCAGGGACCAGCAGCACCAGCAGCATCTAGAAGCAGGCCCCGTCTGGATCTGCCAGCCCAGATTCTTGTTTTAGCAAGATTTTCCCCACAAGTCTGAGTGCACAATGAAGTCAATAAAAATCATCTTGAGTCCATGCCATCTGCCCACAGGTAAGGGAAGCTGTTTTCTCAGGGGTTTTGGAGGTAGCTATATTGAGATTTCTTTTTTCATTTTATTAAAACATAAAACTCAGGAGTAAATATTAGGGAATAAACCTGACAGATTGTGGGAGCTTTGGTGACTCCATCTTGGTCTGATGGGTCAAAAGTACATACTTGTTTTGCTCAAGCTTTGCTGAAATAGGACAAACAATATGTTTTGCCAAGAAAAACAGTGGACAAATTACGTCCTTGAAAACAAGATGTCTTGAAGTGGTTAAACTGTGGGTTGAACTGGAAATACCTTCAGATAAAGAAGTCTGTAACAATGCTGCCTATTTCTGAGCTGTATATAAGCACTGAGGAGAATAAACTTGACAGTATTCACCAACAGTGCTCCCATGTACAACTCTTTGTCTTGCCTTCTTGTTTTTCCTTTAATCCTCACACCCATTTCAGGTGCTGTTTGACAGGTAGGTAGGTCCCCAGAGTGATGGAGCCATGCAGACCTGCTTCTCCCCACTTCCTGTATTGAAGAGAACATGCAACCCCTCGGCTCCTCCCTTTTCTGCTCAGTGTGTCCTTCTGCCTCTGAGTTCACCAGGAAGCTCTGTTGTCCACTCCGGCCATCTGAATGTGGACTCTGCCCTCCACCCCAAGGTTGGACTCTATTATCGGTCTTGGAGCAATCAACACAAACAAATCTCCCCCAACATTTCCCCATTTTTGTCTAAATAAAAAAGAAGGGTTTTAACTCTAACATAGCAAAACTATATACAATAAGAACAATTGTCAGGTATTGTCTAAGTATAAAGGAAAGGTATTAACTTTAACAAAATGAAACTATATAAAATAAGAACAATTATTAAGTAAAACTTATGTTCACAACATCCAGTCCATTTGAACTTGGCAAATTCAGAGAAAATACTCCCTTACCTATCCTCTTTTGATGAGTTCAAAGTTTTATACCTAAGTTATTTTCTATCATGACTAAGGAGAATTATAGTCTTTAATCCTATCAAAGACTCCAGAAGATCATATGATTACCTGAGTAAACAGGAAGTACAGAGCAAGCAACTTCCAAACCTAGGAAATGACAGAGACAGCTGGCAGCCTGGACAGTTACCCCAGGTTCCTATGCAACATTGGGGCGTCCATCTTTAGCCTACAGGCCTAAAATATCTGACAGACTTTTTTGTAAAGCAGGAATTTTGAAGGACTATCCCACCTTGTCTTGGCAAAATTTGGCTTCTGTCTTCTTTTGTGTCTTTCTTGCCCAATTTGGACAACATACTGTCAGCAGTTGAGGCAAGGGAATTCCAGGCTGTAAAGAGCTGAATCACCTTATTTGTGACTCCTAAATCTGTTAACATTTTCCATTTTCCAGACTTCTTTTTATTGACAAATATAGGAGAATTCCAAGAACTGGTCAATTCTTCAATGTGTTGAGCATTTAGCTGCTCCTGTACCAGCCGTTCTAATGCCTATAATTTTTCTGATGCCAAAGGCCATTGTTGCACCCAGATGTATTTATCAGTTAACCATTACAAGAGTAGGGCTGTTGGTACCTCTGAAAGATCACCACCTATTGTGCCCTGCTTATGTATAACCTGAACAGTCTGTGACTGTTCTTGATAATACCTTTGAATAATTCTCTCAGAAGCATTCTTTATTTTATGGTTTCTTTCTGAGACTGGAGGAATATTAACCTGTGTTTTCCATTGCTGCAACAAATCACATCCCCATAAATTCATTGCTATGTTAGCCACGTATGGTTTTAATTTGCCTACATGTCCTTCTGGCCCTATATACCTCGACCCATCTTGCACTTTGTTTTACCTGAGATAAAGTTCCAAACCCAAGAAACTGAACATTTACCTTCTGAAGAGGCCAATCTAGATGACAAGATTTTGGTGAAATTATTGTTACATCTGTGCCTGTGTCAACCAAACCTTCAATTACAATGGCATTTATCTATAGTTATTGAAGCTGTTCTGTCATCCAGAGCAGTGTGGTTTTAACAACAGGTATTAGGTTCTTTAATTGCTCTGTGGATGAGTTTCCCCCATGCACAGGGAATGATTGAACCAAACTTGACATTAGGGTCTGAGAGAGGATCCCCAAGGCATTTCCTGATAATAAGAGGTTACCTTGCCTGTCCCTTGTTGATCTGCATTCATTAGTCCAATGTCAGCCTTTGCATATTCTAGAAGGGAGGGGATTCTGTTTGGATTATCTCTAGAAAGAGCATGGCTTTTAGGAATGCCTTGCCTGCAGTTTATTTTTGATGACCTGTCTACCACAATTAAAACATCTGACCTTTTGATTTTTATTAAATCTTTTGGTCATTTGGTCATCACCGCTCTCTTGTGTGGTGTCTTACTCTTTTGTCTTCTTGAACTCCTTAGTCTTGATTTTTTGGGAGCCCACCACCCAGCACCCAAGTAAATCACACATGGAGTTTTATTCTTAGTTATGAATGCCTAGCCTTAGGTTAACTTGTTTCTTGCCAACTTTTCTCTTTTTCTTTCTTTCTTTTCTTTCTTTCTTTTTTTTTTTTTTTGGTTTTCGAGACAGGGTTTCTCTCTGTATTGTTTTGGAGGCTGTCCTGGAACTTGATCTGTAGACCAGACTGGCCTCGAACTCACAGAGATCTGCCTGCCTCTGTCTCCTGAGTGCTGGGATTAAAGGCGTGTGCCACCAACACCTGGTCAACTTTTCTTAAATTATCACATTTATCTGTGTCTGAGTATTTTTCTTATTTTCATTAATAGGTCTTACTAAGGCTTGTATGTTATCAATAGCAAGTCTTTCTAAAGCTTGTATGTTATCAATAATATGTCCTTCTAAGGTTTGTATCTTATCAGTCAAATTATCATCTTTGGCACAATTATCAAACCACTTTTTAAGGCTAAAATATGAATTACCAAAGTGATAATAATTGTGATCAGTATTATGTCAATCCCAGCTAAGTTACTTATCCCCTCACTTATTTTTTTCCATTTGCAAGCCATCCATAGTGGCACTAAACAGGGACCCAATTCCCCAATGCATTGTGATATTTCCAGTTCTTAACATGGAAAAGATTTTCCTCCATCTTTTGTTAAACATAATTCCCCCTTTAAAAATCCCCGAGCATCGCCGGGCGGTGGTGGCGCACGCCTTTAATCCCAGCACTCAGGAGGCAGAGGCAGGCAGATCTCTGTGAGTTCGAGGCCGGACTGGACCGACAGCCTCCAAAACAATACAGAGAAAACCTGTCTCGTAAAACCAAAAAAATAAACAAACAAAAATAGTATTCAGCAGTGTCATGGGCATTTGCTCTCACACAAATAAGTCATTTCCATCTTACAGAAGCACATTACATGGAGGCCTTTAGTCTGCCTGTGCACCAGGAGTTAGTTCTGCCCTCTCCCACCCCACCCCCATCCGTGGCTACGCTACTTGTTGATGGAGACTATTGATGTCTGTCCTTCCTAACACGATAGGTTACGACCACACACACACTCTCTCTCACACACACACAGGTAGTTAACACACACACACTCACACACACACACACACACACACACACACTGTGTGTGTGTGTGCCTTGTAGGAGTTTGCCTTTGAAATGTTCTATGGAAGTCTTTGCTACCCTCCACGGGATGCAGGATGCATCTAGGTAATACACCACTGGCCAGTTCTGCCTTAGGGGTTGTAGGGGATGGTGGAGGGGGAAGAAACTGGATGTCATCCCTACAAATTGTGGTTCACATTGACACTCACCATGGAAGGACTGGTGTTTCCATACAGTTGGCTCTGTCCTCAAACTGTACAGGTAAGGGACAAAGAGGCATTCCAAAGCTATTTGCAATTGCCTTAGTCAGTTACATTCAATGGCAGTGAATTGAAGGCTGCTCAAAACAGTGTGATGTGGTCTGTCTCCTCTCTCTCCAGAGGTAGTCCTTTGTCCCTCTGGGGGCAATATCCCTTCCCCTTCTCCCTTGTTTCTCTTCCCTTCTCCCTCATCCTATCTCCTGTCTTTGACTGACTCCTGTTCCCTGTCCTTTGTCCTTTTAGGGCAAATAAATCTCCTTTGTGCTGAAAACAACAGTGTAGTGTAATACATCTATAGGGAGTCCTCTGAGGTACTTAGGAGAAAAGCTGTCAGTCGTGGCTAGCTGGAGCAGGTAGACTTCCTTCGACTGGACCTTCCAGAGTCGTCTTCTGGGCAATCAGGAGAACTCTGTGGCCCCTTGAACCCGTGCCCTCTGGGACTGTGATCAGATGGTGTTCAGCCTCGTGCGTGTGTGTGTGTGTGTGTGTGTGTGTGTGTGTGTGTGTGTGTGTGTGTATGTGTGGCAACTGGAGGAAGCTGGTCTCCATCAAGACATCCGAGACTGTGGGACGTGGAGAGAGGATGGCTACCAGGCTTCCAGGCTACTCAGGCCTGGCTTTGAGTTCCAGGAGACAGCTGCATGCCTGTGATGACTGCCCTTCCACTGGGTAGCCTGGACATCTTCCTGTAATTATACCCAGAAACTCCTAAGTCGGGGTGCATGGAGAGGCTCACAGAAAGTGGCAGAGAGGACAAGAAGCAGTGAGCTTGGGGCCGTGTGTGTCCCCATTACTCACGTGGTTGAGCTGGGGCTGTGTGTCCCCATTACTCACGTGGTTCTTCACTGCTTTCCTCTGGGCTTAGCACCCCACCTGCTGCCACTTCCTCTTCCTCTTCCTCTCTCTGCCTTTCTCTCTCTTTTTCTTCTCAGCAGCCCAGGTGGGACTGGGCCCATGCAATCCTCCTGCCTCAGCCTCCCAAGCACCTGGGATTACACCTGTGCACCACCAGGCTCAACCAGCTTTTTTCCTCTTTATCACTAAACTTTCACTCAGATGCTTTTCCTAATCCTAATCTGTGCAATATTTTTTTTTAGACAATGTGGACTCTAATATCTAGCCTCAGTTTTGGGGCTTGGAGTTATTTATTTGTGCGTGCGTGCGTGCGTGTGTGCATGTGTGTGTGGTATTAGTGCACATGAGTATGCATGTTCACGTGTGTGTGTGTGGTATTAGTGCACATGAGTATGCATGTTCACGTGTGTGTGTGTGTGGTATTAGTGCACATGAGTATGCATGTTCATGTGTGTGTGTGTGGTATTAGTGCACATGAGTATGCATGTTCACGTGTGTGTGTGTGTGGTATTAGTGCACATGAGTATGCATGTTCACGTGTGTGTGTGTGGATATACACGCATGAGTTGAGACCAGAGGTTAATGTTTGTATCTTTGTTGACTGAAGCAGGGTACTCACTTGAGCCCAGAGCTTGACCATTGGGCTAGTCTACCTAGCTGGCTGGCTTCAGAGGTCTCTTGTCTCTACCTTCTGAGTGCTGGGATTACAGGCAGGACACTGTACCAGAGACTGATATTGGGGTTCAAATTTCAAGCTGAAGATCAGAAAAGCAAAGCAGCTGGTCACTAGCCACTAGCTCTCACCTCTAGCTCAGGCTGAAAGGGCTGATCCACAAATGAGGTCTTCACCAAATCTTAAACTGCTGCCTCTCCTCAGTGTGGTTGGAGAAGGAACGCCTCTCTGAGACCTTGCTTCTGTCTTATATACTTTCCTAATGTTGGGATTAAAGGTGAGAGCTATAATTCTCTTTTGTACTGATTCACTCTTGTGTAGATCTGGGTGGCCTTGGACTCTCAGAGACCCATCTACCTCCGAATCCCGAGTCCTAGGATTAGAGGTGTGTACTATCACCTCCTAGCTTCTGGCTGCTGGGTTTAAAGGTGTGTACCCGGCTTCTAAGGCTTGTGAATCCTCAGGTAAGCCTTTAGTAAATCATGTGTAATATATCATCACTACAGGGCACCACTTGGGTGCTGGGGATCTGAGCTGCCATCTTAAGTTCTTTACCCATTGAAGTATTCCCAAGTCTCTCTACAATTCTGCTTGTCTGCTTATGTATCGGTTTCCTAAGACCTCATTCACACCTGTCCTCACCGGGATAGATGATGACCACACAGCACACTGACCAGGATCATGGTTTTTTTGATTGTTTGTTTTTTTGTTTTGTTTTGGTTTGGATTTGGGTTTTTCAAAATAGGGTTTCTCTGTAGGTTTGAAGACTGTCCCGGAGCTCTCTTTGAAGATCAGGCTGGCCTCGAACTCACAGAGATCTGCCTGCCTCTGCCTCCCAAATGCTGGGATTAAAGGTGCGCACCAGACCGCCCGGCCCAGGGTCATGTTTTAAAGAGACTGAAGTCCAACTCACACAGATGAAGGGGAAGACAGAAACTTAGCTCAGGCAGCTGAGGCGAACAGTGGAGAAGGCTTCGGGGGAAATGGATCCAGAAACAAAGGTGGTGGGCCTCTGCTCCTTTCTCTGTGTGGACAGTATCACTTTGTGTGGGAAGTAGGGAAGACCAATGAGGCTACACTGTGTCTCCACACTGAGTGAGTCAGAGAAAAGAAAGGCCCTGTTTCCTAGGAGGGGATCCTTGAGTTAAAGAGCGCCCCGGTCTGGCTTGAGCCAAGAATCCTTCCCTGGTCAGAGCTGCACAGCCGAGGCTTGAGGAGGCTGTGGTCACCAGCCTCCCAGTGCCCATGTTGGGGCAGAGGCGCTCTTGTGAAAGAACGAGTGGGTTGTGGGGAGGCACTGGCTGACTGTACCGGAGTGCAAGCATGGCATCCCTTTCAGAGGCTCAGGTGCCACGGGGACTTTGTCAGAGCCGTAGATGGTCCTCTGCTATCCCTTCCTCAGCCCTCTGAAGGGAGAGCTGCCACTGCAGGTCAGTCATACTGCCCAGCCAGTCTCCTGCCATGACTTGCTGCCTGGGCTCAGCTGGCTGCCTCTTGGCAGCCACTTCCATTCTGGAAAGGGCTCTTAGGGCAGGGCCTAGAACTCCCCTCTGCCCCCGGACAGGTCTCTGAAGCACACAGAGGTGACTGCGTCCACAGGAGGTCAGCAATGGAGGCAATGGTGTAAACTGGGGCAGTTTTACCAGCCCAGGCATTAGGCCTGGAGGATTTCCACCCCAGCAGATCTCAAGACTAGCCCTCCCAGAAGCAGTGATAAAAGCCCCTGTCTGTGTTGACTTCTGTCATTCCCCGAGTCTTAAGCAAAGTTTTGTTAAATGCTAACAGCAACAGGAGGATGGTCAAGGTCAGAGGCCCGCAGGCACACCCAGCCTTCAACACCGAGACAAGGGGAGACACCAGGATTACCTCACAGCTCCTGCCGTCACTCAAACAAGTCTGCTCAGACATCTTCAAATATGCATTTTAGCACTTCTCCCTGTCAGGGCGTTGACACGGGCTGGCTTTAGCAGGCTGGGGGCTGCTGGTAGTTCTGTGTAGATCCCTCTCCCAGCACTCAGAAGTTGCAGGGCCCAGCAGTAGCGAGGCGAGCCCGGGGAGCATTCCTGCCACTCAGCGCATTGCTGTGGGCAAACTCTCCTATGGACAAATCTGCTCAGTCTTTCAAAAGACAATTCTTGGGGGTGAGGACAGAAGCGGCTGTCTCCCCTCCCTGCCACACCCACTTCCTATTCCCTGTCTCTCAGCTCTGGCCAGGAAGATTTGCAGAAGGGCAGAGTCTGACACTTGAGGAGCACAGAGGGAAGAGAGGCCAGGACCGTCTAACTGAGAGCCATGGGATTTCTATCTGTCCTTGGACCCACCATTCTGCAAAGGGGAGAATTGGTGGCTGTTAGGTTTGGTAAACTGGGACCAGTTGCACAGACCTGTTAATCCCAGCTATTCAGGAGGATCATAAGTCTAAGGCTAGCTTGGGATGTAGAGTAGCTTCAAGGCCAGCCTGGGTTACCTGGCAGTTGCCTCTCCGTAACTTCCTTTTAATGATCTTTTTTTTTTTTATTAGGGGAAAAAGATTCAGTCCTATAGAAAAGTTGAGAAAGCACAAGGCTGGGGAATGGTTCAGGGGGTCGGAGCACTTGCTGCTGAGCCTGACGCTGAGCTGTATCTCTGGAACCTAGATAGTGGAGGAAGTAAACACATTCCTAAACCCTGACCTCCTTATGTGAGCTGCCATGACATGTGTGCCTTCCTGAATAAACAGACAAATTAGTTATTTCTTCTTAAGGGTGGTAAATAAGGGGATGGAGAGGTGGCTCAGCAGTTAGGAGCACTGGCTGCTCTTCCCGAGGACCTGGGTTCAGTTCCCAGCACCCACATGTTGGCTCACAACCACCTCTAACTCCAGTTCCGGGGCTCTGATGCCCTCTCCTGGCCCCTGAGGCCACCAAGCATGCAAGTGGTGCACGGACATACATGCAGGTAAAAGACCTGTACGTAGGTTCTTTTAAAACAAAATTTAAAGCAAAGATGATAAACTCCCAACTGTTTTCACAGAGAACTAACATTTTGCCTCATTTGTGTGCACAAGAGTATAGAAATGGCATTATTTTCTTTTTCTCTCTGTCTCTGTCTCCCTCTCTCTTTGTCTGAGACAGGGTTTCTCTGTGTAGTCCTGGCTGTCTTGGGACTCACTCTGTAGACCATGCTGGCCTCAAACTCGGAGATCCACCTGCTTTGGCCTCCTTCGAGCTGGGGTTAAAGGTGTGGCCACCGCTGCCCAGCTTCGGTTGTTTAACATACAGTCTGAGTTCAGACTTTGACCCAGTTCCGTCTTGTAGGGCGATTCTCTTTCCTGAGCCGGAATCCACACCTCAGCTTTGTGCTGTGATCGCTCATCACATCTTTGTTTTCTTCAGCCAGGGAATGTTTTTCTGTAACGCCGCCTAAGAGCCAGCTGCTGCCAGCTTCCTCATGATTAGGTTGAGGGATGCCGAGTGAGGGACGTCCCCTCCCCCTCCCTCCGAGCGTCAGCAGGGGGGCACCGGATGTTAGTTGTGTCCTTTACTGTCGATGTTAACTTTCATCATTTGGTTAGCACGGTTCCTGCCAGATCTATCCACTGTAAGAGTTGCCTTTTTCTCCTTTAAAATGAATGAGCTCACTGAAGGGAAACACCTGGAGATTGTCCTTCTCCTCAGCAAACTCCTGCCCGATAGTTTCAGCATCCATGGATGTTTCTTGCCTGAATGGGCCATTATTACAGCGCTTGCAAAATGGAGCTGAGTCCTCCCAACGTCTGGAATTAGTTGCTATTCATAGTCTCATTTGCAGATGAAGTCCCTGAAGCTCAGAAGGTCGCAGAGCAAGGAGACTCGGGCTCCCGGGCCTGTAACCACACCGACTCTCCACATGGGGAGGGGGGAGAGCTGAAGTCCTACTGCCACGCCCTTTGCCTCCATCCCTCTCTCTGAGTGTGAGGCTGAGCTCTGGCCACAAGCGAAAGGAAAGGAAAGGGCTGCAGAACCATCTTCTTCTTGTCAGTGTTTGCTGAGATTAGGTCCCACTGGTGTAGCCCAGGCTGGCCGTAAATTCACCGCAGCCCTCCTACCTCAGCTTCCTAGGTGCTGAGATTATGGGACTAACCAACAGGCTGGCTGAAGGGTCATCCGAGCAGTCCCTCCTCCCTTGGCTTTCCTCTAGTGCCCCCCCCCCCGTGAATTTCTTTATTTGTTTATTTATTTATCTTTGGTTTTTCGAGACAAGGTTTCTTGGTTGTCCTGGAACTCACTCAATAGACCAGGGTGGCCTCGAACTCCGAGATCCACCTGCCTTGTCTTCCCAAGTGCTGGAATTAAAGGTGTGGGCTGCTACCACCCAGGCAGGCCCTTTGGAATTCCTAAAAGCTGACATGCAAAGAAGTTTTACCAAAAAGTCACTTCCGTCACCCTGGTGTTTGTTCCTGAACAGGCTTGAGAAACTCTCCTCTTCCAGCCCACTTTAAAAAGATGGCTGTTCTCTACAAGAATGAGGTAAGTAAGTGTGCAGCTGGAGGAGAGGCAGAGGCAGAGTGACAGAGCAACTGCTATTGGAAGCAAGTCTGAGAAGGTAGCGCGTGCGTGCGTGCGTGTGAGTGTGTTTGTGTGTGTGTGTGTGTGTACGTGAGAGTTCCCGAAAAGGAAGAGTTAGGGAAGACGTGCATGAGGCCATTTGGGGTGAGCACACTAGCACTCATGGGACTGTTCGGAGGGTTTAAAGTCACATGGGTGACTCGTTGCTTAGCTGACATTGGAAGAGTGTTGAAGATGATGTAGACTGTGGTGGCAGAGGAGCCTGGACAGGCCTTGGTCCCAAGATAGCATCTGCTCTGGGAGACAGCACAGGCTGGTTTTTCAGACTTGTAGGTGAGCCAGCTGATGGATATGGGGCAGGGAGGACCAGTGACTCACGTAGTCCCTTGTTTACACACTATCTCTCCCTGCTTCAGAAAGCTTTTGAAGTGCTCCTAATTGAAGCCTCAGGTACCTCAGCCTGCTGAGACCAGAGAGATCATGTCAGGGCTGGAGGCTGGCTTGGGCAAGGCTGGCACACCCTGGCAGGTGCAGCACTCACGAGGGTAGGGTGTGGAAGGGAAGCAGACCCAGCCCCCGCCTGGGCCAGCAGGGGAGCTGGGAGGTACATGGAAAGGCTACAGGATCCTTTCTGATACTTCCCGGTCACACCTATTGAGTGTCTTGTCTGAGGCAGGGTCTCATGGATCCCAGACTGAGCTCAAGCTGGCTGTGTAGTCATGGATGACCTTGACTTCCCGATCCTCCTGGTCATACCACCCAAGTGCTGGATTATGAACACACATCACCACACCTGTATTAATGCTGGGACTGAACCACTGAATCCAGGCTTCACCAGGCTAGGCAAACACTCTCCCAGCTGAGCAACATCTCCAGCCCTGGTGGGCATTCTCATTGTGCCTGAGCCCCACGTCAGAGGCTCGTCCTGTAGGAACTTCCAACTTCTGGTCTTTCCTTCCAGGGCCTTGACGTCCCTGACCTCAGGATAAAAGGGTTGTGGGAGGGAATCTTGTCTTACTCTGGCTTACCTCTAAGCCTACCCCATATCAGAATGGTTTGCCCCTGAACCCCCTGATAAAACTTGGAGGAATCCTAATTCTCCACCCGTCTTTGTCTGCTAGCATCCTGAGAAAGAAGTCCCTGGCACCCAACCCTCAGGATCTTCTCAGGCTATGAAGACATGGGGGTGCGGTGGAACAATTCTGAACTCTGTCTGCCCCTCCCCCACAGCACTTCCGGCCTCTCACCTGAACATCCGGACTCCCCCAGCTTCTGTCAGCTCAGGTTTCCTTGGGACGCACATTGACAACATTCAAAAGTTACACCAAGTTTTGGCAAGTCTGACTGAACTCTGACAGACTTTCTGTCACATCTCCTTACAGCTACTTAAACTGCACTTTGCCATGTAATAGGATACCTTCCAGTGGGCGAGGTGGAGGGTCTCCCCAAGGCAGGATTAAACATGATGACAGTCTGGAAACGCAGGGGCTGGGGCTTAGGCTACAGTGTAAGGAAGGAATACTAGGTGGGGAGACGCAGACGAGCCAGCTTTAGCCCGCCCGGACCATGAGCTGGAGAGGGGCACGCGAGGCTTCTCTTCCCAGTCTGCCTATCTGCAAAAGGGAGGCTCCGTCCTGAACTGAAGGACGCAGGTTGGAGATAGCTGGACAGGAAGACAAGAGAGCACTGAGGGGCTGTCAGGCCAGAGCTGTGCTCTTCGGTAGCCTGGAGCCAGAGGGGACTGGCTTTCCTGCAGGGTGAAGGAGAAAAGAAAAAGAGGCGGTGCTACCTGGAGATCCTCCCTGGTCATTCTTTTGTTTTCATTTTTTTATTTTGATTATTGACACAGGGTTTCTCTGTGTAGCTCTGGCTGCTTTGGAACTTGCTCTGTAGACCAGGCTGGCCTCGAACTCACAGAGATCCCCCTGCCTCTCCCTCCGAAGTGCTGGGATTAAAGGCATGCACCACCACCACTGCCCAGCTCCCCCTGGCCATTCTTGGAATGTGGGATGCATCCATGTAGGAAGTTAAGCTCCATGTTTGGAGGAAAAAAATCAATGCTTGCAGGAGCAGAACCAAAGAGGAATGTTTGTGGAAGGAAATTGGGGATGGAGAGATTTAAGTCATAGGGTAGGAGCGTATCCTAGGGGCTCGGATCCAGGCACAAGACATTCACAAACTAGGGGGAAAAAAGCAACAACAAAAAATCAAGCATGGCCTTGCTTTATGTGGGTGTACTAAATCTTTTTTAAGTGAGAAAAGGGGCTGGTGAGTTTGATCCCCCAGGACCTTCATGGCGGAAGGGGAGAACAGACCCTTACAAGTTGTTCTCCGACCTGCAGAGCGCCGTGCAGGTCCTTCACGACCCACCACAATGCATGCATTTAACAACAGAGAAGCATAGTCATAAAGACAGAAAAACGTCTCCTGGGTACAGAAAGGCTCCCGCCACCCCTGTGCACCAGGGCTTTGAGTCCTGAAGTGGGGACTGGGGAGGCATCAGTGGGGAGAGGCCACCCCTCAGCAGCGAGTCCGGCCACGTGGGCCCAGTGTGAGCTTTGCACTGTTGCTCTTCCTTTGTTCTAATTCTGTGGCTTTCTGGTGCATTTTATTTTGTTTAAAAGAGCCGTTTATGTTAGTCAGCTTAACACTGTAATAAAATACATATGAATGAAAATGAATATAAAACATGAATGATCATCCAGGTGGTGGTGGTGGTTCGCGCCTTTAGTCCTGAGGCAGAGGCAGGCAGCTCTCCGAGTTCGAGGTCAGCCTGGTCTACAGAGCCAGGATAGCTAAGGCTACACAGAGAAACCCTGTCTAGTAATGATACTAATGATAGTAATAATAATAATTTATTTTGACTCACAGCTCAAAGGATTCAGTCTCTGACTGGCTCTCTTGCTTGTTACTGGAGACAGGACATCACGTGGGGGCCTATGGTGAGGCAGCCCTGCTTACCTATGGCAGCCAGGAAGCAGAGAGAAAAGGGACAGGGACAGGATAGAGTCCCTGGGGAACACTCCAAGTATAAACTCTCTTCAGCAGAGCAGCACCTCTCAAGTCTCTGACCTTTCCCAGCAGTTCCTCAAATCACATGCCCAGGGACAGTGAGACACTTCAGTAGGTTAGTGATGTGGGATAATGCAAAGATTTGTCACTCATAATGGTTTAATAAAACATGATTGGCCAGTACCAGCCAGGGACTGTAGGCAGGGCTACCAGACTAGGAGAATTCTGGGAAGAGGAAGGCAGAGAGTGAGTCTCCAGCCAGATGCAGAGGAAGCAAGATGAGAGTGCCTCACTGAGAAAAGGTACCAAGCCACGTGACTAAACATAGATAAGAATCCCCAGTTAATTTAAGTTGTAAGAGCTTGTTAGTAATAAGCCTGAGCCACGGGCCAAACGGTTTATAATTAATATAAGCCTCTGCGTGTTTAACTGGGACTGAAGAGCTGCAGGACAGGGCAGGACAGAAAAATCCGTCTACAAGTTAAGGTACTTGCCCTAGGTCCTGGCAACCTAAATTGGATCCTCAGGGCTTACAAAGTGAAAGGAGAGAATCAACTGTCAAAAGTTATCCTCTGACCTCCAAACATTTGTGTATGTTTGAGGGAACATGTGTGTACATACACACACATGCACAAACACGAAAACTTGAACACACACATACTCTCTCACACACATACATGCACGCACATGCACACAAACTAAAACATACACACATGCACGCACGCGTGTGTCAGAGCACACACACATACTAAATTATTGAGGGGGGGAGGCTCTGATTATCAGCCTCAGTGTTCCCTTAGGGTTCAAAAGAAGGCTTTACAGCAATCTCAGGACCTGGAAGGATCTGAGGGTGAAATAAACTCCGCACTACGTATACTTTTTTTTTTTTTTTTTTTGGTTTTTCGAGACAGGGTTTCTCTGTGGCTTTGGAGGCTGTCCTGGAACTCGCTTGGTAGTCCAGGCTGGCCTCGAACTCACAGAGATCCGCCTGCCTCTGCCTCCCGAGTGCTGGGATTAAAGGCGTGCACCACCAACGCCCGGCCTCTACGTATACTTCTTGGCATCAATTTCTTTATTGTTCTCATTCTGTGAAGTTTCCAGCTTATACACGCACTCAAACAAAGGCAAGTCTCTCTGGCGATAGAAAGGTCACAGGACTTGCATTTTTCAGGGTCATAAGAACAAACTAAAAATCAAACAAGCTGGGACATGCCACCCCTATCTTGAAGGTCCCGAATGTGATCCATGTGAAGGACTCCTCTCTGGACCAAATGTCCTGCCAAATGGAAGATAACTTGCAAGGAGGCATCTTGTTTTGTTTTGTTTTTGTTTATTTCGAGGTAGGGTTTCTCTGTGCGACTTTGGACGCTGTCCTGGAACTAAATCTTGTAGACAACAGAGATCCGCCTGCCTCTGCCTCCTGAGTGCTGGGATTAGAGGTGTGTGCTACTACCACCCAGCTAAGGGAGCTGGTTTCTAAGTCTATCTCAAGGAATGAACTAGAGATTAGACTGTGGGGACCAAGGTTATTGACTGTGTGACTAAATTTCTTACGGTGTGGCGGGAAGTGACCCAATATACCTACCAGTACATGAGAAAAATTATGCTCAATAATCTATACACTGCTGAAGTTTGTACCAAAAGACAGTGCTTATGACTTTACTGTTCTTACTGTAAGAACAGCCATTATACTGTTTATCTCCATCATTCTGGTAGATCAGCCTTCTGCTTTATCATCTGAAATCTCACTGCATGATTCTTAGAGACCACAGCACTAAATAAAATAAAATGTTTAAAAAATGTATGACTCTATCAGTGAAATAATCAGAGCCCTCAAGATTAATCACGTTCCTAACAGAGAGCAACCATTAGTCAATAGCCTTTGGGGGAGATTTTGTAACAGGGTGTGGTGCTCAGCTAGAGGGTCCTTTCCTGGGATGGACGAGGAATTACTCTGGGAAAGATAGGAGACCGAGCCTAGGAGACAGAAAAAGTAACACCTTACCCCTGTGGGATGGGAGGGGCCCCAAAGCTGTATGTCTACTAAATGGATTCTGGCTTGAGTATTTTCTAGGGCCCCTGGGTCCTCCCCCTCTAGTTTTTTTTTTTTTTTTTTTTTTTTGGATACCATTCCGCCCCTTCCCTGACGGTTCTCCACTGATTCTTCTGCCTAGAACTTCCCGCATGGACACACCTCGAGCTGCAAGAAAGACCAGTAGGAAAGAAAGGATGAGAGTCAAGGTGGGTCCTGTAGAAGAGACAGTCGTGGAGTGATCCCTTAGTAAGTCACGGGTGTTGTATAATGCCTTTGTAATACAGGACTAAGACATCTTGAAGCCAGGAAAGACTGCAGGATAAGTAGGATTTGGATGGGTGAACATGGTGTCTGTCCCGGTTCAGCCTGTGAATGTGCTGTCTGTCCTGGTTTGACTGGTGAACTTGATGTCTGTCCCAGTTCGATGAGGGTTTGGCCAGGTGAGTGTGATGTCTGTGATGGGAGCTGGGAGCTATTTAATCTACTTAAGCTCTAGGCCAAGTTGCTGTGAAGGAAACAATGTGTAAATACTGGGTTTCTATCCTGTCTGGACCTAGGGGAGGCACCTCAGCTCCAGGAAGCCAGGACAGAAAGCGGTGTGTTAAGAAGGAGAAGAATGTGTTTTCCCTCTTGTGTGAAGGTCCAGAAGCAGAGAGAGCAGTTTGGTACAGAAACTGTTGTACCAAATCCTCAGGAACCACATCCGCTGGGGCTCAGGTGAGGAAGCAGGCTGTCGTGGAATAAACCCTTTAGTTCATGAACTAGACTTTGCACAGTCGTTGGAGGAGATGAAGTAAGGTTCATGAAGCAGGGATGGGAGAAAGCACTGTGAGGGCTGGAGCTAAGACATGGAATCTGCTCAGGAACCAACCAGCAAAGGGACCTTGTTTCCTGGAGTGCAACCAGGAAATGGGCTGCCTTAAGAGCGCTGTGGTAGGGGATACTGTTGCCTCTTCTGGCTACTATTTGTATAAATTCTCTGTAGTCAGAAGTTTCCTTCCAGCCAGGTCCCACAGCCAATTAGCCCCAAACAAACACACAGATACTTATATTAATTATTAAACTGTTTGGCCAATGGCTTAGGCTTCTTACTGGTTAGCTCTCTCTTAATTATTAACCCACGAGGCTGTGGTGTACCCGTAATCTGGCATGTTACTCCTTCGGCAGCATGGCGTCTCTCTTCTGGTTTCTGTCAGCCTTTCTCTCCCCAACCTTCTTATTGCTTGGTAGCCCCGCTTATACTTCCTGCCTGGCTACTGGCCAATCAGCATTTATTCATCAACCAATAAGAGAAACATATATACAGAAAGACTCCCCCATCAGTTCTCACCAACTCTTTAATTATGGGCCTGGGGGTCCCTGCTGGCAATCTAGGGGGCAATGAGGAAGAAGAGGGGACCCACGAGCAGGAAGAAATGTAAAAGGTAAAAATGGATCATGAGTCATTGGTACCTTTGCGCAAGTTTCTTTTTCAAGATGTTCTTTTACTTTTTGTTAGACTTATTTTATTTTTTATGTGTCTCTTTGGCCTGCACGTATGTATGTGCATCACATGTGTGCCTAGTAAATCCAGTGGAGTCAAAAGGGTTGTCAGATTTCCCAGAACTACAATTTCAGATGGTCATAAGCCACTGTATGGGTGCCGGGGTTTTCTGCCAGAGTAACAAACGCTCTTAACCACTTAGCTCCTGTATTGCTTTCTTGCTGTCTTTGGCCCTGACAAATTTGAGATTTGCTTTGCTTCTTCCAATCACGAGCAGATTTCCTTAGACTAACTCTAACCCAGATCTATACAGAATGAGTATTCTGGGAAATGTAGTTAGTCTAGGCTAACCATGGTGGCACAGCGCAGACAGACAGACAGACCAACATACACCACACACACCATCTAGGGGCCCAGACTTCCTATAGTTCAGTACTGCACATTTTCTTCTGCAAATCCCTTTGCCTTGACCCTCCAGAGGGAGAGGTCAGCCTTAGGGATAGCATTTTGGGTCTTTTGGGAACAATAGAACCCAGTTTGAAATAGACATCAGTTTGCTGAAACAAACTGGTAAGAGGGGTAAACAAGTCTGGAAAGGTCCATATAGGGCTCTGGTACAAACCACCAGCCCCCCCCCAAAGAACGATAGCCCCAGGGCGATATGAGCTTATAAGAAGCAGAGTATACTGAGTCATGCAATTCCTCTAAAGAAAATCCAACCTGTGTGAGAGGAAGCAGAATTAATGGAACGGTGAGAACAAGAATTTAAGATAATCCTCATAAAAACTCTCTAAGAGATAATGGATATTATTATAAATTTGAAATAGGAACGAGAATATATGAAGATGTTACAGAGTATGAGAGATGAGTGGCTGAATCCAAGAATTCAATATATAGGTTGAGTGGAAAAATAGATTCAGACAAAGATGAATTCATAAACTGTAAAATAAGATTGATGGACCCTCCCAGGAAGGAATAAAGAAATGGGAAAGATAAGGGTAAAATTAATAAGCATGGAAGACATGTGTCTAAATTAGGAGCTCCAGAGAGGAGAGGGAAAAATATCTGGAAGTAAATATTTGAAAAAAATGAATAGAAGAATGATCTGGAGAGGTGACTCAGGGGCTGGAGTATGTATGGCTCCTGCAGAGGACCTGAGTTCAATTCTCAGCGCCCGCATCAGACGGCTGTCACTTCAGTTCCAGGGGAACTGGTTGATGCCAATGGTCTCTGGGGCACATAGCCCTCGAGACCTCCCATATACACAGTTAAAAATGAATCACAGAAAAATATTGTAGCAGATGTAGTGGCGTATACATGTCATCCCAGCACTTGGGAGGTGGAGGTAGAAAGATCTGGAGTTCAAGGTCGCCCTCAGCTACATTGTAAGGTCAAAATCAACCTGGGCTACCGGAGAGTTTGCATATGTATATTAAAAACAATATCAGGGGCTGGGAGATGGCTCCATGGGCAAGCTTGAGGACATGAACTAAAATCCTTAGAAGCCACAGCAAAGCCAAATGACCACAGAGAACATCTGTCACCTCAGTGCTCCTCCACGAGGTGGGGAGAGACGGGAATCCCCTCAAGCTCATAGGCCAACCATCTTGGTTACCCAGCAGAACAAAACAAAGAGACATTATTCCCAAATAGGTGGAAGGGTTGGGTGAGAGACCAAAACCATGGCCATTTTAGAAAAGAGGGCCATCAACAGAGTATGGGAACTTCACCCCACAGCCCACCCAGTTAACAGATAACCATACAGATACCCCAGGTTAATCAACAGAGTTGCAAAACAGCTTTTATACACACATGTTGCACCAAAGATTAACCTATGGAAATTCCTCAAGTTCCTCTAGACTCCCCAACCAATCCTCTTTAAACCCTGCCCCTCACCCTTCCTGTGGGTTTAGCCTTTATAAACCCCTTGCTTACAAGGCTCGGGGCCTTCTCCTGCAGCTGCTCTGTCAGTCTGTGGGATGAGGTTCCTACGAAGGCTTGAATCCAATAAAGAAACCTTGTGCACTAGTATGCAGGGAGTCGGCTCCTTGGTGGTCTCTCCAGGGGGCTTTGTGAACTGGGCATAACATCGAGCCTGGAGAGATAGATCAGCAGTTAAGAATGCTTACTGCTTGCTGGGTAGTGTGGTGCACGCCTTTAATCCCAGCACTTGGAAAGCAGAGTCAGGTGGATCTCTATGAGTTCGAAGCCAGCCTGCTCTCCAGGACAGACTCCAAAACTACACAGGGAAACCCTGTTTTGAAAAACAAAAATAAGAAAAAAAAAACAAAGAATGCTTACTGTTCTATCAGAGGATCAAGTTCAGATCCTAACACCCACATCAGGTGCTTCATAAAAGCCTGAAACTCCAGTTTCAAGGGATTGCACTTGCCCACATATGTATACACACACACACACACACACACACACACACACACACACGTGCACGTTCACACACATGCACAGAATTACTGGGCTGAGATTGTAGATGAGTGTGTGCTTAGCAAGTACAGATCTCAGGTTCAATTTCTAATGAAAAAAAATCCAATAAGTCATAGAGTTTCTCAGAGTTGGAGAAAAGTACATTTCAGAATATCAGCCAGATAAGGAATTAAATAATAAGGTTTGAACACATTAGAGTATAATTTAATCAAGTGAGAGGCAAAAGAATTCTAAAAACTTCCAAAGAATTCAAACAAATTAGAAAGACAATAACAATAAAAAAAAATCCAGCCTCCATATGCAGCCCAGGAGTAAGAAGTGTTATCTGTTTTCTTTTTCTTTTCTCTTTTTAGATTTTCATTTATCAGATGAGTGTGCTCACTGGTGTGTGTGCTTATGTGTGGGCACATGTGTGTGGTGTGTGTGTGGGGGGGTGTGGGGTGTGTGTGTATATGTGTACATCACAGTGTCAGAAGGCAGCTTTCAGGAGTCAGTGGTCTCCTTTTACTGTGGGATCCAGGGATCACACTGAGTTGACAGGCTTCTGCGTCAAGAGCCTTTACCATCTCAGCCACCTTGCTGACCCAGATTTTTGTTTTTGAGACATGGTCTCACTGTCACGACGCTAATCCCAGAACTTGGGAGACAGAGGCAGGCAGAGCTCTGTGAGTTCCAGGCCAGCATGGTCTACAGATCAAGTTCCAGATCAGCCAGGGCTACGCAGAGAAACCCTGTCTTGAAAAAGCAAAACAACCTGAGTGAGGTCACCCAGACCCAGAAAGACAAACACAGTATGTATTCACTCATAAGTGGATATTAAACGTAAAGCGAAGGACAGCCAGCCTACAGTCCAGGACTCTGGAGAAGCTGGGCAACAAGGAGAACCCTAAGAGAGACTTACATGGATCCCCCTGGAAATGGAAATAGACAAAATCTCCTGAGAAAACTGGGAGCGTTGGGGGTTGGGAGGGGGAAGGGCAGACAGAAGGGGAGGGGGAGAAGAGAAGAGGAGAGGGAGGAGAACCTGAGGGAACAGGAAGGTCGAAATGGGGGAAGGACAGAGAGGGAGAGCAAGGAAAGAGATATCTTGATTGGGGGAGCCATTATGGGGCTATGAAGAAACCTGGTGGCACTAAGGAAATTCCCAGGAATCCACAAGGATGACCCCAGCTGAAAACCTGAGCATCAGTGGAGAGGGTGACTGAACTGGCCTTCCCCTGTAATCAGATCGACAACTGCCTAATTGTCATCATAGAGCCTTCATCCAGTAACTGATGACAGCAGATGCAGAGATCCGCAGCTAAGCACTGCGCCCAGCTCCTGGAGTCCAGGTGAAGAGACGGAGGAGCAACAATATGAGCAAAGGGGTCAAGACCATGATGGGGAACCACAGAAACAGCTGACCTGAGCTAGTGGGAGCTCGCTGACTCTGGACTGAGAGCTGGGAACCAGCATAGGACCACACTAGCCCTGCTGAATGTGGGTGACAGTTGTGTGGCTTGGGCAGTCTGTGGGGCCACTGGCAGTGGGACCAGGATTTATCCCTAGTGCTTGAACTGGCTTTTTGGAGCCCATTCTCTTTGGAGGGATACCTTGCTCAGCCTAGATACAGGGGGGAGGTCCTTGGTCCTGCCTCAAAGTGATATGCTAGACTTTGTTTCCTCCCCATAGGAAGCCTTACCCTCTGAGGAGTGATGGAGGGTAGGGTGTGGGGAAGTTGGGGAGAGCAGGAGGAGGGGAGGGAGTGGAACCCAGAATTGGTATGTAATGAGAAAAGATTGGT
Organism: Mesocricetus auratus; assembly: GCF_017639785.1. Taxonomy (NCBI): domain Eukaryota; kingdom Metazoa; phylum Chordata; class Mammalia; order Rodentia; family Cricetidae; genus Mesocricetus; species Mesocricetus auratus. Next base: position 16,330,744 of record NW_024429182.1, read on the forward strand.
TTTGTTTGTTTGTTTGTTTCATTTTATTTTCGAGAAAGGGTTTCTCTGTATTGTTTTGGAGTCTGTCCTAGAACTCACTCTGTAGCCCAGGCTGGCCCCGAACTCACAGAGATCCGCCTGCCTCTGCCTCCCGAGTGCTTGGATTATAGGGGTGTGCCACCACTGCCCAGCCTTCATTGCTACTTATTAACTAGAATTTTGCTATTTTGGAGACAGAGGTTTGCTAAAGGGGTGGAGACCCATAGGTTGAGAACCGCTGGCCCAGTGGGTAAGACATTTGTTAATAAGCCCGATTGTCCACACCTAATGACCTGATTTGACTCACAGGACCCACATGGTAGAAGCAGAGACCTGATTTCTTCAAGTTGACCTATGACCTCCACAGATAGGTAATGGCCAGAGCACACACAGTAAATAAATGTAATTTTTCAAAAAACCTGCAAAATAAATCTCTCAGACTTTCAGGTCTTGGATCATTTGCTATCCACAACCTCTGAAAGACACTTTGGATATAGGTTAGCAAGATATGATAGTCTCTTTCCCATGAGAGTTATTTGATTTTATTTTATGTGTTTGGGTATTTTGTCTACATGCAAGTATGTGTACCATATGCATGTAGTGCCTGCAGACGCCAGTAGAGGGCAGTGGACCCTCTGGAACTAGAGTTGCCAACAACTGTGAGCTGCCATGTGGGACCAAGCCAGGTCCTCCGCAAGAGCAAAAAATGCTCTCAATGCTGAGCCACCTCTCGACCCCTAGATATGATAGTCCTTACAAAGAGAACAGAAACACCCAAGGGGGGGGAGGGCTCAGTGGTGAAGAGTATCTACGGCTCCTCCAGACGACCTGAGTTTAGCCTCATCACCCACAGCAGGTGGCTCACACCTGCCCATAACTCCGGTTCCAAAGTGTCCGACTCAGGCCTCTGCTGGCACCTACACTTACATGTACACCCTCACACACAGATGTGCAGCTATACGTATAATATAAAAAGTCAACCTTACGAAACACCCCAGACTGTGCTATTGTGATGGTTAACGTGAGTGCTTGGTTCACTGGCATCCTCACATCTACAATGATCAATCCTGTCAATTTGATTGGATTGAGAAACACCTAGAAGATCGGCAAAGCTTACCTCTGGGTGTGTCCAAGCTTACCTCCGGGTGTGTCCTGGGGTGTTTCCAGAAACATCTAGATCATGAGAGCTAATTTTATTTTATTTTTATTTACTTATTTTTTTTAGGTAGGGTTTCTCTGCGTAGCCCTGGCTGTCCTAGAACTCACTTTGTAGACCAAGCTGGCCTCACATGCAGAGATCCACCTGTCTCTGCCTCCCGAGCAAGTGCTGGGATTATAGGCATGTGCCACTACATGAGGGCTAACTTTTTAATGTTTATTTTCCCCTACTTGTATGTGCTTGAGTGTGCATATGTGTAACTCATGTATGCAGAGGCCAGAGGGGGTGTCTGATTTCCTGGAGCTAAGTTATAAGCAGTTATGAGCTGCCCTATTTGGGTGTTGGGCACCAAACCCATTCGTCTTCAAAAGCAGTGAGTGCTTTTAACCACTGAGCCATCTCTCCAGCCCCATGACCCAGCTGATAGTTCAACCTAGTGATGTATTCAGATGTTGAACACACTGTTGGGGTGGTGGAACTGTGGAAGATGGGGGTCAGATGAGGTGCAGTAGCTCACTGGGCCTGGGGGTGTGCCTCGCCGTGACGCCTTCCTGTTGTGGCTCTGCTCGGCTCCTCTCCCTCCTGGTGTGACCTACTCTGGGATCTCTCAGTCCCTGCCACAATGGATGGAAAACAGAAGCAAAAGGAATATTTCCTGTGTTAAGTTGTCCTTGCCAGGTATTTCATCACAGCCATGATGACGATGACTAATACACATCATTAACCTCTGAAATCTGGAGGACACAAAATGAGAGGGAGAGTGTACAAATGAGTAGGATTTAGTGGAATGGGGTCCAGGAGGAGGTGGGAGGATGCCAATAAGCTCAAAATTAGAAAGAAGCCAGGCATGGTGATGCAAGTCATTAATCCCCTTAGTTACTCTGTGATGTCAGGGCCAGCCTGGTCTACATAGTGAGTTCCAGGTCAGCCAGGGTTACACATTAAAACCCTGTCTCAAAAAAGAAAGCAAGGAAAAAATAAGGAAGGAGCAAGAGAGAGAGAGAGAGACAGAGACAGAGACGGGGGGGGGGAGGAAGGAAGGGAAGAAAGAAAGAATACACACAAGAAGCATGGGTAATAAACCCAGAAGAATGAAAACAGAATGAATAATTTTCAAACTAGCAAAAGAAAATTCTATCCAATAAAAGTTATGAAAGAAGTAAAAAGGAAAACACATCTAGTAAGTAGGAAATATGGAATAGGATGGTTCATAGACTTCTCACTGCATGGCAGAAATTAAATAAATGTAGAAAAAGATGTGATTAAACTTGTAAATCAAGAGACAGAATTTCACATTAAACGTAAGTAATTATTGAATTGAAATGTGTTATCACTTTTAGAAGACATACAGAAAGTCTGAAAATAAAGAGGAAGAAAAGAGCAGTGGGAGGCTCACGCCTGTAAGTGTGCACTCTGGAGGCTCACGCCTGTAAGTGTGCACTCTGGAGGCTCACGCCTGTAAGTGTGCACTCTGGAGGCTCACGCCTGTAAGTGTGCACTCTGGAGGCTCACACCTGTAAGTGTGCACTCTGGAGGCTCACACCCGTAAGTGGGCACTCTGGAGGCTCACGCCTGTAAGTGGGCACTCTGGAGGTTTCTGCAGGGTCATCTTCAGTTTGAACCAGACTTGGCTACATTGTGTTCCCTAAACAAAACCAAACAAGAAGGCAAACAAAAGAACTAATCCAAAGGAGGAGGCAATCATAAAGGATGAAAGAGGTAGCACATTGATTTTTTTTAAAAAAGTCAAAGAGATGGATTCCAGGAGACATAATAACTCTTAAGTACTGGTATAGACTTGAAAAGTATAAATTATCGGTGACAAACTCAGAGATCTGCCTGTTTCTGCCTAAGTGTAGGGACAAAAGGCATGAGTCATTCCACCTGTCTCCTTTTTTGTTTTCCTTTTCTTTCGAGATAGTGTTTCTCCATGCTGTCCTGGAACTCTCTATGTAGATCAGGCTGGCCTCGAACTCACTGAGATCTGAGGAGTGGTGGGATTAAAGGTGTGTGTCACCTCTATCCCTCATCCCCCAACCTCGGTGGCAGAGTGCTTATGCATAAGGATTTTTTCTTTGAGACAGGGTCTCATATAGCCAATGCTGGTTTCAATTCTATGTGTAGCCAAAGATGGACTTCAACTTCTAGACCCTGCACCTCCTGAGAACTGGGATCACTGGTGTATGCCACATCACACAGTTTTATGTGGTGCTGAGGTTCAAACCCAAGGCTTCCTGTATGCTGGGCAGGCGCTCTGCCAACTAGGCCACATTAGCCCAGGAAAAAATTCTTTTTTCATTTCTCATTTACACTCCAGTAAGCCTGAAAAGAAGGGAGGGTCACGTGTCCTATTTGTAAGAATAACTTACCACAGTGTGAACATATTTACCCTCCACCATGATAAAGGAAAGGGGAAAATCATGGGAGAACGCATCTCCGGCAAAACGCGGGCTGATTTGGAAGGGCGTGGCCGGGGCCTGGGCTGCAGGTCTTCTGTTTCCTGGCCTGTGCCATAGATGGCTCATCTCACAGCTGACGGCGGCACTGCACGCGTCAGCTGCATAGACTTCTCCTCATCTCTTCCTCATTTCAAACACGGCCCCCTCAGCTCATCTCTCGTGAAGAGAGCACGGAGAGCCGAGTGTCTGTCACCCACTCTGTCACACCCTGCCCTTCCTTCTCTGACAGGTTTCTGGGAACCTGGTTTCAGAACTCCTGGCTTCCCTGGGAAGCAGAGGGTCGTTCACGTGGGGCGCTTTGGCACAGCGTCTGCCACTTCCCAGGGTGATGTCCTCGCTTTACTGTGACTAGTGAGGAGGAGCTGAAGCCCACATCACCCTGGGGCCCAGGTGCCTGAGGGGCAGATAGTGAGGAGCGACTGAGGGAAGCCCGGCATCTGCATCCCTCCCTGACACCCCCCGCCCCCAGCTCAAGCTGTATCTCCCAGTTCTCAGCATCAGTCAGGACGGAGGGGGCTATGGGACTTCCTGCCTGGATCACTTGTCTTATTTGAGAGTTAAATGAATGCCAGTCTCAAATGGCATTCATATATCTTCCGTGGCGAAGAGAGGAAAGCATGGAAAGCCTGGGACTATTTCCTCCTGGGACGCCGGGCCTTTCCAAACATTTAAGTGGCGATCTATTTCTTTGCGTTTGTTCCGTGGAGGGAGGCAAGTGACCAGCAGACTGAAAAGTCAGCCGGCCGCGTTCTAAACCTGTCCGAAGGCGCGTGGGCAGACACCACCCAGTTCCCGACAAGCACGCATCTCTAACCCCAAGAAGAGGGTTCGGGGGAGACTGTGCCTTCATTCTCCGTGGGAGTGGCTGGGGTGTGGCTAGGGATCGGCTTCGGGGATATTCGCAACCCTCCTGGCACTGGAGATTTCTCTAGAGGATGGGTGCTGTGCAAGCCTGGTGCGGTGGGGGGGTGGGGGGATGGGGGGCAGCAGAGAAAAGAGAACTCATGAGCATTTGGTGGAAACTGGGGCTGTTCTGAGGCGGAGGAAAGAATCCAGACTGCTCTGACACACACACTGGGCTTAGCAGGGATTGTCCAGTCTCGACTTTGGTTTTTTTGTTTTGTTTTTGTTTTTTGTAACCATTTCCTTGAGTGTACCTAATCAGCCCCTAGTGGAGAAAATAGTATTTGGCAGCTATCGGCAAAGGCCCCGGAATACCTGATGACAGGGCACGGGCGCCCCCCTGTGGCAGTTTACAGTGATGACAGCCCTGAACTTTGACATCCCTGTGACTGAGGAAGCTCTTAATGGATCTGGTGCGCTAAGCTGTTCACACCCACGGTGCTGCCTTCACACGATGAATCCGACGCCCTCCAGTGCTTGCATTCCTTCCTCAACTCCAAGACGCCCCCTAATTATCAAGTCCTGGCAGAAGCCCGCAGGTCCGGGCCGCTGGGTCCTCTGCCTGGTTTGTTCACTAACACTGCTACTCTTGACTCTGACCAAGTATCCAGTTGTCTTCATCAATGAACGGATCATAACTTTCCCAGGCAACTTGCTTTCCTTTACATGCCAGGAAGAGAAGGGGCAGGATAAATGTAATTAAGATGAAGAAGCAGTGAGTGAGGGTGTACACCTGGCATGCAGGGTCATCGCAGCCTTAGTAAGCTAGCATCATCTCCAGACGCACAGCAGACACATTGTCACCTTCCTAAGGAGAATGTCTTCAAAGACCGCAAGCCTGCCTAGAAATGACAGACTTCCCTTCACGCCAGCATTCCCAGTAAAATATGCAGAGGAGCAGCAGCCAGAAGTTATATAATTACAGAGTGTTGGTCCTGGATGTGGTCAGTGGCATGGGGAAGGACAGCATTACTTAGCAGGGGAACTCCAGGAGGGCATTGAGCTTGATGCCAAATTCAGCAGGGGTCAGGAACGCACTGATAGTCTCCATCTCTCAGGACATCGCCTTTTGTAGAGTTTTCATAGGTGACCTTTACCTCTCCCTGACGGAGGTTTCCCCTCATTGGTCACCTGTACACAGGGGTAGTAATGGTGGCAGAAGCCCTGGCCCCTCCCCCTTTCCACGCTTACAGGACACTGGGAAGACGCTTAACTGTCTGTTCCTACAGGCGTCCAGGAGTCTTAGTAGCTGGGTCATGTCCACACTGGGAGCAGAGCTGGAATGGCAGCCCAAGTCCTCTGTCATCATCTTCCCTCCTCCTCCTCTTCCTCTGTCTCTCTTTCTCCCCGCAACTCTAATACGTTGTATTCTCACACAATGCAGAGTTCATAAAGTTGAGAAGAGCATCAGGTGAGCCTTCTCCCTCCCTGTGTCAGTTTCAGTTTTCTTTATACTCTGTTTTCTTTCAGTTGTGGTGTTAAACAGCATGAACTGGGGAGGAAAGGCTCCATCTCATCTTACATCTCAGTCCATCACGGAGGGACGTCAGGGCAGGCCCTCAAGGCAGGAACCCGGAGACAGGAACTGAAGCAGAGCCGGGAGACAGGAACTGAAGCAGAGCCGTGGAGGAGGGCTGCCTACTGGCTTGCCTTTCTTTCTCATACAACCCAGGACAACCTGCCTGAGGGCGGCACCACCCACAGTGGCCTGGTCCTCCCACCCTAATCGTTCATCAAGAAAAAGCCCCACAGATTGCCTCTTCTAGCTCATGTCTAGGTGGCAAAAAAACAACAACAAAACAAAACAAAACAAACAAACAAAAAACCCAGCCAGCACCACCACAGTCATTGCTTTCTGGAGAACAAGTACTGTCATTTCTGGAAGTTTGTCTAAAGATTTTCTATAGAAATGCAGATATACATGTCTCCTCCCCATAGGAGCTCACCCCACACCAGTGACTCCTGAGTTGTCCCAGGGCAGTGTGTCTGGCTGTCCCATGGCTGTGTGTCTGGCTGTCCCAGGGCAGTGTGTCTGGCTGTCCCAAGGCAGCGTGTTTGGCTGCGCACTGGAACCCTGGTGCATCTCCAGCAGGTTATTCCCATTCCTTGCTGAGGCTGCCCGTCTCTAGAAATCATTAGTAACGCTCCCAATGAATAGCTTTGCATGTACTGTTTCACACACATACACGTGGAGCCCGTTTTCTTATGTTCTGTTCTGCTTGTTTGCTCAGATGTTGTTGGTCATTAACTCACGAAGAATCTGAGAACACAGAGATCAATAGCTCTGGGTCCCCTCCTGGAGGAGTGTAGCCTTGGGGAGTTGGGGAGTGGCGTGGAAAGGCTGGTTTTCTCTAAGCTTCTAGAGAGGTCTCAAAGAAATCACACTCTCCCTCCCACGATGCTGTCTTCTCATCAGTTTTCTGCTCTAATTGTTGGTCCCCACTTAGTCAGCCTCTGAACTGGGGTTTTGTTTGGTAGGTTGGTTTTTCAAGACAGGGTTTCACTGTGTAGCCCTGACTGTCCTGGAACTCACACTGTAGACCAGGCTGGCCTCCAACTCAGAGAACCACCTGCATCTGCCTCCGCAGTGCTGGGGTTAAGGGTGTGCACCACCATCACCCGACTTGTTTGTTTGCTTGTTTGTTTATGAACTGGGGTTTTGGAGATACGATGAACAGAAACGTGGGAGAGCACCCTCTTGTGGACACATTCCAGCACAGCATGCCAGCTGTTCCTGGGTCTTCCCCACTGACTCAGGACCCCATCCGTTTTCCTAATGTGTTGAGGACAGAAATGAAGAGTCCTCTCAAATCCTACTGCCTTCTACTAGAGCAGTGGCTTTCAACATTTCTAATGCTGTAACCCTTTAACATGATTCCTGGTGTTGTGGTGGCCCCCAGCCATAAAATTATTTTCATTGCTACTTCATCCCTGTAATTTTGCTACTGTTATGAATCATAACGTAAATATCTATGCTTTCTGATGGCCTTAAACAATCCCTGTGAAAGGTCATTCGACTCCAAAAGGGTCACGGCCTCAGGTTGAGGACCACTGTAGTAGAAAATGGCGATCTAATCTGGGGACCATCCTGTGTCATTAACCGGAGAGAGAGTCAGAAGAATGTGATTTTGAGACCAAAAAACAAAATGAAGGAAGGACTGAAGATAAAGAAATGGATCCACAAAAATTATGATTGGGATGGCCAATGAGAGAGCTCAGTGAATAAAGCGCATGTCACAAAAGCCTGGTGACCTGAGCTTGACCCCCAGCACCCTGAACAGGTGGAGGGAGAGAAGCAACTTCGCAAGATTGTCCTCTGATCACACACACACATATACACACATACATGCACACACACATACACACGCATATATATACACACACATACACACATATGCACACATATATACACATACACACATATATACACATGTATACACACACATATGCACACATATATACATGTACACACATACACACATATATACACATGTATACACACATATGCACACATGCACACACAGCATGCACACACAATAACAAATTAAAAAATTAAATATGATGAGCAGTCTTCACTCCCATCTCCAAAAAAAGAAATTTCAAGGCTTGTTCTTGCTGCATTCTCCCAGGGCCTAGACTTCAGTGGGTGTCCAGACACTTTGCCCCACCTGCAACCCATTTGCAATGAAGGCAGTGATACTCAAGTCAGCTCCAAGGCAGGCGGGGCTTACATTCAGTCACATTAGGCAGGGCCAGGCCTGGGAGACAGACAACCCCGGAAGCGTCTTTCCATTTGGAAAAGACAGTGACCTAGACTCACGGCTGGGTTGCCTTGTGCATCTGAGCAGCTCCAGGACAGGCAGTTGCCATGGCTACCATTCAGCCCCCCCGGTTCTTCTCTTATCTGCAAGTCAGTGACAATGACCATACCCAATACACATATTGATTCCGTGCATGGGTCAGGACTCCTGGGCTCTGGGTCCCTCACATCTGAAAATGCAGTTGCTTTCGGAGCTGCCCTGGGTACTCACCTGGGAAACAGGTGAGGCTGCGGTTTGGATTGGCCAGAGCCATGGGGTGAAGGGGACAAAAAAGAGCCTGCTCCTGGGGCTGTCATAAGTGAGGGGTACCACAAGCAGTCTCTGAAATTAGTTTTCAAGTAGAGCATCCTGATACACCCACCAAAGCCACAAAACCTTCATGTAATATGATGTCTAAGAAGTTACAGAAAAGCCAAACTTAATTTGGCTAATTTGAAATATATCCTTGGGTAGAGTGCAGTGCCTGGGGCATTATAGGTACTCAGGGAATATTTTGCCAAAACTTCAGTTTATTAAAAATGTTCCAGACAAAGAGAAACTGAGTTCTTGGAAAGGAAATAGGTAAGAGGAGACAGGATAATTACCCAAAGGGCCTGAGAATTCCCCAGCCCTACTACAGGAACAGAAATGGGGGAGCTCCAGGAACCCCCTTAGTGGGCCCTCTCTGTCTGTAGCTACCTTGACAGTGAGAAGCTGATTTTTTAAACATATGACACCAACTTTTTCAATAACCTATATTAGTAAGATATGCTCTGTGTGTTTGTGTGTGTATGTACAAGCAAACACATGCACATGTGCTCAAACATGTGTACATGTGCTCACATGCATAATGCATGTTGAGGCCCAAAGCTGATGTTAGGTTCTTCCTTGGTCTCTCTCTACCTTATACATTGGGGCACCATCTCTTACTTGAACCCAAAGATCAGTGATTTGACTAGCTCCTGGGGACCCCGGGTCAGGCTGCCATGTGCCAGGGTCATGGGCCTACCATGCTCAGTGCTAGGAATCTAGAATCTGGTCCTTATGCTCACACAGCGAGTGACCCACTGAGCCATCTTCCCTGCTCTGCTATGAACATACCTTATCTGTTCAGGTCAAATATGGCCTTGTGCTGGGGATGTAGCTCTGTGATACAGTGCTTGCCTAGAGTCAGGAGGCCCTTGGTTTGGTCCCTAACCAGAAAGAAAGAAAGAAAGAAAGAAAGAAAGAAAGAAAGAAAGAAAGAAAGAAAGAAAGAAAGGAAGGAAGGAAGGAAGGAAGGAAGGAAGGAAGGAAGGAAGGAAGGGAAGGAAGGAAGGAAGGAAGGGGGATGAAGGGAGGAGGAGAGGAAGGGAGAGAGGGAGGGAGGGAGGGAGAAGGGAGGAGGGGGGAGGAGGGAGAGGAAGGGAGGGAAGGATATTAACTTGTTCTCTATGTAAGATCAGTATTCACTTTGCTCACTATGCCTGCCCCTAAAATGCCAACATCCGGTCAATGACTTGAGGGGTCACTGTTTCCCCTGTTTCCAAATTCTCACCAAAATTTCTGCCCTCACCCAATAGAGTCCAGCTGCAGAGCCTTGAAAGAGCCCCAGAGAGGAATCTGGGCGCATGCACTGCTGTTTAAAGGGACCCTCCCAGCAGCAACAGCTGTGGGCATCCTTCCAGACTGAAGTCCTGATGACGGTGCCATGTGAAAAGAGTCATGTTCCTGCTTTCTGCTGCCCTGAGACAGGACCAAGCCCTGTGAATGTCAGGAGCAGCACCATGATAATCCTTTGCTGAGTACCAATGACCAAAGAGAAGCCCCAGGACAGAATCTGCTGTGACCCTGAGGGTGACTAAGAAGATGACAGAGATGAGGCTCATAGCACACACAGTGAGTGTGGGAGAGAAAGTGTGCCGCAGAGATTTCCTATCCTGGGGCTGCAAAGACAGCTCGGACCCCCGTGAACTACTTCCTCATAAACAGGAGACAAAAGCTCCCTCCCCAGAACCTAGAGGGAAAGGCTAGGTGTGGTGGCATGCTCACCAAGAAGGTGGAGAGAGGCAGATTCCTGGGACTCACTGGCATGCTCTGGTCTGCTTGGAGAATCCTTAACTCGTAAGAGATTCTGTCTTAAAATAAAGCAAATGAACGAAAAGCCCAACTCGGATGTCACCTGAAGAATAACACCCAAGGGTTTTCCTCTGACCTCTTCATGTGCACATGTACATCTGCTTGTACACATGTACACCCATGTACACACTCATACACAGTCACACAGAAAACACACACACTCATACACAGTCACACAGAAAACACACACACTCATACACAGTCACACAGAAAACACACACACCCATATACACACCCATACACTGTCACGCAGAAAACACACACACCCATGTACACACCCATACACAGTCACACAGAAAACACACACACCCATATACACACCCATACACAGTCACACAGAAAACACATACACCCATATACACACCCATACACAGTCACACAGAAAACACACACACCCATATACATACCCATACACAATTACACAGAAAACACATACACCCATATACATACCAATACACATTCACACAGAAAACACATACACCCATGTACATACCAATACACAGTCATACACTCATAAAGACAAAATACCACACACCAGCCCTGGGGTTCTGAGGGAGAGCAGAGCACTCTGGGAACTGCATGTCCTCTGGTCAAAACAGAGCCCTAGGTTGAGGGGAAGACCAGTGCCACTGAAAGGTGTTGCCGAATATGTTTTTACCCTGTAAAGATTCGTCTCTGCCGGCAGGCAGATCTCTGTGAGTTCGAGACCAGCCTGGACTACCAAGGGAGTTCCAGGACAGCCTCCAAAGCCACAGAGAAACCCTGTCTCGAAAAAACAAACAAACAAAAAAGATTTGTCTCTGCCTAAGGAACCTTCTGATTGGTTTAATAATGAGCTGAATGGCCTATAGATTGGCAGGAGAGGCTAGGCAGGACTTCTGGGCAGAGAGAGGAGCTCAGAGGATTAGAATCTAGGCATGCAGGAGACATGAGGAAGATGGGAAAGTCGGACTTACAGTACAGAGGAGTGGTAACCGAGCCATGTGACAGAAGGTAGAGTAATAGAAGCAGGCTAATTTGAGTTCTAGGAGCTAGTTGGGGAAAAGCCTAAGCTAAAGGCCAAGCCTTCGTTCTTAGTAATAAATCTCCATATCATTATTGGGGGTTGGCTGTCCAAAGATAGTCCAACAAGAAAGCTTGCTACAGAAAGGGTTTTATCTTCACGGCCATGGAAAGATGTTCAAGATGAGTCATCAAGAGGATGCAGCAAGCCACGTGAGATCGCCTGACAGCCAAGGGCTCGCCTGCACCCGCGCACACCCCCCTCCCCGAGAGAGTATGCAAAGAGATGGAGAGCATCTGCCTGCAGCGAGGCATGCGGTGCACACCTGTAATCTCAGCAGGAGAGTCACATATTTCAAGCTAGCCTGGGCTACATAGTGCAGCTCCATCTCAAAAAGAAGCAAGACATTAAAAAAAAAAAGTGCATGTGAAACCAACAATCTGTCTTTCTGGGGAGATGAGACAGAACAGCAGGAGAAATGTGGAGCCGACCCCTTTGACCCCACTTGACTCCGTATTGTTTGCTGCTGCCCACTCTGTGGTGCTCACACACTGAAATAACTAGAGGCGGAGCACTCATAGTCGCCTAACAGAATGATGTTCTTAAGGCATTTGGGTGATAACTGGAAGATGGCCAGATACGAGATGTTATTAGATGTTCTTAATTTTAGCCGCATATGAAAAGATTCTTGATTTCCAGAGGAAAGCGTGATATTTTACAGAGGGCTCATAAGCCTGAGTGAGATCCAGCGAAGGCTGGAACCATGAGTTTATCTGTCCTGCTGCCGTGAAGGTTTCTCCAGCGCTGCTCTGTGGCCTGATGACAGGAGGCTTGGGGTGTCCACGAGGGTCATGCACCAGATAAAGGCTTGGATTACAGATGCTGAGGGGATTTAAACTGTATGGGGAAAAAAGGGAAGCCAGGAAGTCCCTGGCTATAGTTAAGAGCATCCTTCCTCCCCCTCCCCCTCCCCCTCCCTCCCCCTCCCTCCACTCCCCTCTGTGTCCTCCCCCATCTGAACCTCTTCTTATTTGACTTCATGGTATGTATATCCCCTCCTCTTTCTGGGACAGGGTTCCTCTATGTAGCCCTGAACTCAGAGATCTACCTGTCTCTGCCTCTGGAGTACTGGAATTAAAGATGTGCATCTTGATGGGACTGAGACAGAAGCTCACCTGTCACAGAGGCAAGGATAGACTGTGATTCAAGTCTAGGTAGTTAATTATTGCTCCCACCCGGGATGACTTAAGGACACAGGAATAGCTGCGCGGGGGGGGGGGATCCAAAGTGGGGCAATGGGGTTGGGAACACTGGGCACATGGCATTGAGTAGTCAGTGGCAGAGACATCTTCAGAGAGTCCTAGCCAGGGAGGTTTGACCTTGGCTGCCTCGCTCCTCTTTCTGTACACTGGCCCTTTGGCAGTTAGCATCCTTGGCTAACCCAGCATCCTTCCCAAGAACCCCATTACTCTTGCATCTTCAGGGTAGCCGATGCTAGCATCTGCACTTACTGCCAGGAGTATGAACTGGTATATAACTTGTACCAGATGATGGTAGGCCAAAGATGATCAGAGAACTGGAAGAAGGAATTATTTGGCTTCCTTAGGGCTGTAGAATTTATGAACATCTGGGGATTCTTGAATCCCATGGATATCCGGTAGTCTGTGCCATATGATGTAAACCAATTAATTAAATTGTTGCCCTTGGTCACCTAAAATAAAGTGCTCTCTGAGAGGAAGGCTTTGGGAGACTACAGGCTGGGGTGTCTACTATAAGGTATTTTACAGACAGTAAGGAACAAGCTAGAATTCTCATTTCAATCCAACAAATTAAATCCATAGGCAACTCAGAAATGTATCTTAAATATTTTAAGGGCTGGCTCAAATGAAAGCCAGCCCCAAAGCTGTGTCTCTCACAATTCTTGAGTTCAGTTGAATGAACTGCATCCCTATCGAGTTAAGATGCTGACTTGGGAAAAGCAGAACCTTAGAAATAGGAGTGTGGACATAAGAGGACATCCAGGGGCTTTGGACTGACTCAATCTCAGTGACACTCACTCAGTTACAGCTCACTCTTGTAACAAGCTCAAGAACCCCCCCCACCCCACTGTTGTCTGACACTGTTGTGTCCTTTTCCGGCACTGCCCCACCAGAGGGCCACACTTATTTTCACACTGCACTCTCTTACTCAATATTCTTTCCAAATACATGCAGGCCAGAAGAGGGCACCAGATCTCATCATAGATAGTTGTGAGACACCATGTGGTTGTTGGCAATTGAACTCAGGACCTCTGGAAGAGCAGCCAGTGCTCTTAACTTCTGTGTCATCTGGCCAGTCCCCAGATATGGGTTCTTATATCACTAAATTCAGCCTGATTTAAACCTGTAATGTCAGAAATGATATAACTTTAAAGGAGTTCAAAGATCGTCTAAGGGTGGGATCTATCCTATGTTGACTCCTCGAGGACCATGCAGACATTACGTCCTAAGAATCCCAGATGTTTCCCTCCTAAAAACTTTAAAAAGTACTTTAGTCAATGCAAAGACAGAATTGCCAAAATGAGTTTTAGTGGGATGTTCCTTGTAGACTAGAGATCTGGAGCAAGGAAGTAGAAAGAGGAGCATAAAGTCTCCATGAGACAGACAGCGTATGCTGTGTGACACAGATCGCCCACTCTCACAGGTCAAAGGGTGTGGCGATCAAACCCACGAGAGAACTCACTCTGAGCTCAGTCTCCTTCAGCACTGCCAAGACCTCCTCCATGTGCACCTGAGCAAATGACCCCGAGGTCAAGTTGAAAGCCACACATGAACTTCTGTCTCACCTAGTTCTGTCTTACGCACTCTGCTGAGACCTGTTTGTCAGGACAGCAAGGCTGACAGTTGCCACACTTGCGACCCAGAAATCTGGAGCACTCCGGATAGGAGGGCAGGGATTGAGTAATCACCGTCTGAGGAGGAGGAGTCAGGTTGAATTGTTGCCTCTTCCCAGATTCTAGCTGTTCCTGGGGATGTGACAGAGAGGCAGCTAGGGAGGCCGTGGGGGGTGGGGGTGGAGGTTGGGGAGGGGGCAGGAAGGAGGCACTGAGGGCGTTTTCTTCTCAAGGGTAAGTGAGTAAGTGACTCCATCTGAGCCACGGCAGCCTTGCCCTTGACCTAATCCTGATCCCTTTACTCCTGGCATGGCCAAATAAAACTAGCTTTTAGTGAGAGGTGGGGGTGAAACTGCTGATACCATTGGGGCCCTTGGGGCAGTCACCTTGGAACAGAGCCTCTCTTAAGTCCGCCTAGACCCACTAAGGATGCCCTTAGAGCTGGATGGAAGGATCTTTGAATCCAAGGCAAAGTGTGAATTCCGCCTACCAGGTTCTCCACTGGAAACCTGTTCCTCATTTCCCCCTGCGCCCCCATCAGTCAAACCTCCCACAGCAGGGCGAAGGCTGACCCGAAGGCCCCTGTCCCCTTGGCTTCCAAGAACTTGCCTTTCTGTGGGTGAGGGTGCAGACTGGCATTGGTGTAGGGTACAAGGTCAGGAGACCTGAACCTTGATCTGGAGTCTTTGCCAGGCAACTCACCTCCGGAGAGAAGACACCCTGACCACAGGTGCGACAACTATCTGCTGTTCTGACTGCAGCAGGGCCCAGAATTAACCCAGAAGGATCCGGAACCTTGTGAGGTGCCAAGGACCAACTTCACTGTCACTCTCCCTACAATTCTACAAGCAGAAAGAGGGGGAGAAGGAGCCAGCTCTCAGCGCAGCAGAGGGGTGGGAGCTGAGCTCTAGGGCCCAGGGCTGTGGCAGAAGGGCCAGGTTTGACGGAATCATGCAGCTGTGGCAGTGTGTAGTTAGTATCACATCTGCCCTGGACACCCTGGCTTTGACAGAGTGGAGGCGCTTGGGACTGGCTAGTCCGATCAGAGCACAGGGCTGCCTCGATTCTTGACACTCTCAGAGCAGAAGATTCAGGGCAAGTCGCAAAAGAGTTCTCCTCTCCCAAGAAGTGGCTTGTCTCCCTCCTCTCAATCATCCCTTCATGTGCTACTATAATCCGTGGGTGTCTCCTAGAGGTACCCGTTGTCTGGGGCCTGAAAGTGCGTGGCAAGAGCTTCCGGATCCTTCCCTGTCCATCCTGAGTCTCCGGCACCTTGACAGTGGTCCGGGCAACAGTTAGGGCAAAGGCACCCTGAGTTAGAAAGGAAGAACTTTCTTTGTCCAGTGCTATTCCCAGGGCACTGCTGCCCCCCCACCCCAAAGCAGATGCTGACTTGTGGGCTCCTGTGTGCTGGTGCAACCGGAAGTGACTCCTCTCTGGTGGAAAACAGTCTGGCTGCTCGGTGGAGTAGCAATAGAAATCATCCCACGTAGAGTGCTGGAAATTGCTGGGAGGCCTAACCCTGAGGAGACCCTGAACGCCTCAGTGCTCATGCACAACTCCTCCACTTTAAGCTAGGGAGAGAGAGGCCACTCTGTCTTGAAGTCTAGGCTGCTGGTGTCGCAGGGGCATGGATATTGTTTTGTTGTTGTTAAAGGTTTCTTTTGTTTTGTTTTGTTTGAAACAGGTTTTCTCCATGTGGCCCTATCTGTCCTGAAACTCACGCTGTAGATCAGGCTGGCCCTGAACTCAGAGATCTGCCTGCCTCTGCCTCCCAAGTGCTGAGACTAAAGGTATGCACCGCCGCCGCCACCACCACGACCCACCACTGCCACCGCCGCCTGGCCAGAGACATGGAAATATCAGGCAAATGAACAAACAAACTAAAACAACTGCCCCTTCCTTCTCCGTGCTCCTCCCTGGGCACAGCAGTCACTCTGTGCTGACCAAGCTGGACCTGGAAGAGCTTGCCTTTGAACCCGTGATTGGAAAGAGAAGCCAAAGCCGGTGGATACGACACCACCTATGTACAAAGCGGGGCTGACTGGAGCTAGGAGCTGAGTGAGGGTTCAGGAAGTGGCTTTCTGTTGACAGCAAGTGAACAGTGAGGAAGAAGGCTGAGAAGGCCCCTGTGGAGCTACGGGACCAGCGGTGTCTGTGTGCAGTGAGGAATGGCCATGTGGCTATCTGGGCTGTCTGGGGAAAGCAGCTCCAATTCATACCCGGGGGTCATAAACAAGGGATCTTAGTGGGAACAAAGGTAGATGCACAGACATGCAGCATAGTGGACTCAGGTCGCCCTGAAAAGGACACGGAGGCAGTGTGTGGGCACTCGTGGAGCAAATGCTTCACAGCAGCCCTCCCCCTGCTCTGGGTACTGTGAGCCCCCAGGCCTGGGTGGCTCTGGGCAAAGGAAGAGCATTACTCTTGGGTTCTCTGCCTTCTTACCACACACACACACACACACACACACACACACACACACACACACACACACGCCTTCCTCCGCTCCTTGTGAATGAGGTGACTAAGGCCAGTCTTAGGACACCTCACCAAGGCAACCTTTGGAGTGTTTGGGAGCAAAGCTTCCAGCTAGAAAGCATCCACTGGCTTCCCCACCCCCCAACCCCAGAAATGAGGTGGGGAGGGAGTGGGAGGAGCAGCTACATCCCAGACCCCACCCTGACTCCAAGAGTGAAACCCTGGGTCTCTCCACCCTGGGGCACTCGGAGCCATTCCTGGAGTGCCTGCGAAGAGCCAGCACTTTTACCAGAGTTATCTCCTTAATCCCCTCGGTAATCCGGAGATGGGTTGGCCCTGTAATATACACAAGGAAATTACAAGTGCCTAAAACTTAATTAACTTGCCCCGGGTTAGACAGCAGAAAAGACAGGCTCGATGCATAGGCTGATATCCAGAGACACTTAAACTGTTGCCTGGGAGAGAGAGGGCTTTATAACAGCAGGTGCAGGAAGGAGCTGGGTTAGGAGGAGCCTGCAGGGTACCGGAAAAGGCAGCAGGTGAGTCCAGCATGCTGGAGAGCATCTTTTTTTTTTTTTTAAGATAGACTCTTTTTTTTAAGATTTGTTTATTTATTACATATACACCAGATTGAATTGTAGATGGTTGTGAGCCACCATGTGGTTGCTGGGAATTGAACCCGGGTCCTCTGGAAGAGCAGTCACTGCTCTTAACCTCTGAGCCATCTTTCCAGCCCCCGAGAGCATCTTATTTTATTTGGTTTTCAAGACAGGGTTTCTCTGTAGCTTTGGAGCCTGGCCTGAAGCTCTGTAGACCAGGTTGGCCTCAAACTCAGAGATCCTCCTGCCTCTGCCTCCCTGAGTGCTGGGATTAAAGGCATGCACCACCGCCACCACTGAGAGCATGTTTTAATGTCCTACAGGAAAGAGTATCAACTGTGTCCCTATTCTCCATCTCTTCAAATAAAATGGAGGCTACGGGAAGCTTGAACAAGAATAACAAAGCTGGAGGCCAGATTTGGCAGGGTCAGTTTGAGACCTGGAATTAAAGTTCAGAGGGGGAGCCCCGGCCCCTGGACGCAGGCCATGGGCAGCACTCAGTGGGATCACCTGCATTCAGAGCGCTGGGCACCACTGCAGACCTCATGCCTGTGAGTCTGTACTTTAACAAGCTCCCTGGTGATTCTTGCACTCATTGAAGTTTAGGGCACTGGCAGTGACTGTTTGTGGACAGGTGAACTCACCTTATATGGGATGGGAAAGAGCTTCTTGCTTGTACCTCTGTATCCCTCTGCCTCCCTGCAGAAAGGGAGACTGGAGAGAAGGCCTACCTTTCCATTCGTATTTTGATTGAGCCATACTCATTAAAAGGTTACCACAGGGTGTGGTGGCACACCTTCAATCCCAGCACTCTGGGGCGCAGAAGCTGGCAGACCTCTGTGAATTTGAGGCCAGGCTGACTGGTCTACAGAGTGAGTTCCAGGACAGCCAAAGCTACACAGAAAATGATGACGATGATGGTGGTGATGAAGAAAAAGAAGATGATGATGATGGTGATGAAGAAAGAAGAAGAAGATGATGATGGTGATGAAGAAAAAGAAGATGGTGATGGTGATGATGATGAAGAAGATGATGATGGTGATGATGAAGAAGATGATGATGGTGATGATGAAGAAGATGGTGATGGTGGTGATGAAGAAAAAGAAGATGATGATGGTGATGATGAAGAAGATGATGATGGTGATGATGAAGAAGAAGATGGTGATGGTGATGATGAAGAAGATGGTGATGGTGATGATAATAAAAGGCTATATAAGAACCTCTAGCTCCCCTGCCTCCCACTCTCACCCCTCCACCCTGTAACCCAGAGCAGCCTCTCCCACAACAAGCTTTGCATGAGCAGATGGGACAGGAAGGATTTTCCTTCCTGGTTCTCCATTCTTTTGTCTAATAAAGTATGATTCATTTGCTTCTATTTTTAACTTTCGGCTGGTTTGATCCTCCCATGTGTGAGATCCAGAGGCAACAGCAGAGGAAGGAGTGTGGGAGATGGAACCTCCTTCCAATCCTCGGGGCTCCTGGAAGAGTTGAACCCAGCTGGAAAAAAAGCCCAAAGGGTGAGCTCCCATTAGGTGTGAGCAGAGGAACAGGCGGTTTCTCGGGCCTGACAGAGTGGAGCCTATAACCTGAAGAAGGAGTGTGTGTGTGTGTGTCTGCCTGTGTGTGTGTGTGTCTGTGTGTGTGTGCATGTGTGATGTCTGTCTGTGTATCTCTGTGTTTGTATGTCTGTATGTATCTGTGTGCATGTGCGTGTGTGTCTGTCTGTGTCTCTATGTGTGTATCTCTGTCTATGTGTCTGTCTGTGTGTATCTGTGTACATGTGTGATGTCTGTCTGCGTGTATCTGTGTGCATGTGTCTGTGTATCTGTGACTGTCTGTCTATGTGTATCTGTGTGCATGTGTGTGTGTCTGTGTATCTGTGTATATGTCTGTCTGTGTATCTGTGTGTGTGTGTGTGTGTGTGCAACAGACTGGATTGGGCTGAAGGTGAACTTCACAGATCTCTAAGGAAAACACCCAGCTCACTTCTCTGTTGGGTGGTCCTTCCAAAACAGCAAGATCTGACACAAAGCTGGCTCACCCCCAATCCTCCCCAAATTCACTGCACCCCTGCACTTGGCCATCCCTCCTAAAACCCTAGCTCCAGGGTACGAACTCTGAATTATGGCACCCTCTCCTACCAACCAAGTGCTCTTAGGCAAGTTGCTTAACTCTCTGAGTGTATTAAAGGCAGGATAAAAATATGTGCCATAGGATGGTGTTTAGGAATGAATTAAATTTTCATAGCTTATCTCAGTACCTGGAACACTGAAAGCACTCCGTAATACTAATTTTAGTGCTCTATTATTATTATTATTATTTTGCGCCTGATCCTGAAGCACCCGCTCCAGCCCTCCCTGACTCTACTTGAAAAACTCAAGCTTAATTCAAAGCGACTCTCCCCATGTGGCCCCTAGAGGGCGCCCGGAACCCACTTGTCCTCAGTTTTCGAATTTATGCTGGAGTCTGATTCCCATTTAAAAGCCAGCGGCTGCAGAGTCACCAACGCCACCTTAGGATCACGAGGCTCCTCCCTCCCGAGGCACGGGAAGACACGTGGGGTCTGGGACCCCAGGGTGGAAAGCGGAGAGGCAGCTCCCACGGTAGCCTTCCTTTGGGAGGCATGCTGCGGCTGGGACTTCACACCGGTCCTAATCCCTACCTCCCTTCCCACCTTCTCTCTCTTGGGGACTGGATCTCGGGCTTTGCAGGAGGTGGTAGAGTTCTCTGAAAGGTCTAGGCTTTGCTGGGACTTTCTGCTGGAATCCAGAGCAGCCGGCCATGAGGCCTTGGGGTCTGTCCCACACCAGCAGAAGGGAAGCTGAAGTCCCGGTTGGAGGAAGTCCCCACCCCCAAAGCCCTCCTGCAGAATTGAGCCCTCCTCCCTCTGGGCTGGGGGAGTAGGGGAGAAGAGCCAGAGAGCTCCTGAGGTAACAGCCTGTGGAACTAGCCAGGCAGTAACAGGCGTCAGCTTGTGAAAGGGTTACCACAAGCCCCGGCAGTGAAGTGTGCACTCTGTGTGTGCCTGGCTCCACACTCCGGCGGCTTCTCTTGTGCAATATTGTACACTCAGGATGTGGTAGGCTGCACACAGAGTGCAGGCTGGGACCGGGAGGTGAGTACGTTTGCTCACTGCCCAGCACAAGCGGCATCCCAGGCTCTCAGTGCTCACCTGATGCGCCCATCCCCCATCCTACGCCACTTGTCCTGGTCACCAGGTTTTCTCTGGGCTAGTTGGAAAACCCGTCCTGGCTCCAGTCTGCCCTGGGCCTATTCCGTGAGTCCCCACAACCCGGAACCCAGAAGAGCCCCGGTGTGTAGACACCTGAGGGCTTCCAGGAGCTACACGGGTTAGGACTAAACCAGGGTCACTCTCAGCCACGCTGGAGAAGCGATGGGCGGGGAACCTGAGAGGAGAGCCTTGTGAAGTGTGCAAAAGTGGGGTGAGGAGCACAAGGCTTGAGGGTGGGGGAGCCCTGGGTCCGAGTTAGAGAGATCTGCTCCTTCCTCCCAGCCCTAGCATGGCTGTGGAGCAGCGCCAGTGCCTCAGCCTAGTGGGAGGAACCGGCCCAAATGCTTCAAAAGCCTAGCATCTGGTCCATGGTTCTCAACCTGTGGGCCGCGACCCTTGGGGGGGGTGAATGACCCTTTCATAGGGATCATCTGAGACTTCGGAAAACACAGATGTTTACATTACAATTCACAGCAGTAACAAAATTACAATTATGAAGTAACAACGAAAATCATTTATAGTGGGGTTATGGTGAGGAACTGTATTAAAGGGTCGCAGCATTAATAAGATTGAGAACCACTGACCTATACTGTTCATCCACAGGCCACTTATCCACAAAAGGAGAGTTATCTCAGTCAGGGCATCCCGCAAGCCAAGCAACCTCACTGCGGGCACCATAGGCCACCAATGTCCATCCACTAGGGAGTGCCTGCGTGTGCACACACACACACACACACACACACCACCACTACCACCACCACCACCACCACCACCACCACCACCACCACCACCACCACCACCTAGCAGAGCCCCAGCATAGCTCTGGCCACACAAAGCCTTTATTATAGTTAACAGGTTGGGCCAGATTTTCTGTGTGTCACCCAAGACACAGCTTGGGGGCTCTTTGCCCCCCCCAGCCCTGCCTGGGCTCCTGGGGCCACAGACTGCCACCCACTCAACCTCTACCACCCATGTGCACAGAAGTCTAAGCCGCTGCTCCCGGATTCAGTGGTGGAAACCCTGGGGGTCTGGTTAGTGCCACAGGCTCACTCAAGCCGGAGAAGGAAACAGGCTTTCCGCCCAACAGGTTTGTTAATTCTTTTCCTCTCTCAACACTTCGACACACGTTTACTGAGATGGTTTTTTTTCCCATTTCTATTTTTGATCTGAAATGGAGTTTCTGGCAGATGTTGTGGTTGCCCTCTGTACAGTCCCAGATGTGATCGAAAACAGCGAGTTTTGAGTTTATTTTTTTCTTGGAGTGCTTGGCCTTGACCTTCACAATCCCTGCTTCGGGCTTCAGGCCCAGTACAGAGCTTACCCGTGCTGCAGCTCGGTGCAGGCCTGGCCAGGCGGGCGGTACCACTTTCTAGGTGGTTGCTCACTCTGGGAGCGCTCGGTGCATGCGGGATTCACTGAGATTCGGGCCCAACGAATTCTCAGCAGCAGAGAGGTGAAAGTCCTGTAGCTTCTCAGTGCCAAGAAACCCAATTCTTCCTGGAGTCTGATACCCCTGGGAGGCCTCATCCAGGGTCTGGGAATCCCCGAGCGAGAGGTAAGGAGAGAAGGAAATCGAAATTCTGAGGTCTGGGGCAGGCTAGCGGTATGGACATCACGCACCAGCCAAAGCGCTAGGGATGAACCCGGGATAGGCAGTGCTCTAGTCCCAGACAAACTAAGCAGAATTGGAGAGCAGCGGGGGGCTTAAGGCTCCAGGCTTGCATCTGCTGGCCCAGTTATGAGTGCCAGGGCAAAGCTATAAGACAGGAAGTAACAGACCTGCAGGGGGGTGCCCAGTTTTGCTTTCTGTCTCTGCAAGAGAAGGTGGGGGTGGTGAGAGCCTGGCTGGGCAGTCAGTTTGGGCCCTGGGACCTCTAGTCAGTTGGACAGCCTGGCCAGGAAATATCCGGGGTCCTCCAGACACTACAGCCTAGAGTCTTTGTCCAAGCTATCAGAAGACACAGTTCCTGCACAGAGGACTCGAATCCTGCTTCTCAAAGACACGAATGGAGTAGACAGAAGAAAAGACGTGGCTACAGTTCCAGCCCTACAGTGAACCTTGGGGCAGCCAGGTTAGAAGACTCTCACAGCTCTGGGAGGTTGCTTCTGAACTTAGCTTGGTTCGGGTGTCTGGCTTGTGAATGATGTGTGCCTGCTCTGTACAGAGCTCTAAGCTCTGCTCCGACCCTGGCTGTCTAATTCAGAGCTCAATAAAGCATTAGGAAAGCCTCCCAGGTCTCCTGGGCCCAGATTTCTCTTTTGCTCAGAACCAAGAGGCCACTGGATGCGGGAGTAAATGACCAACCCATTTTCCATTGGGCTTTTCTGGGGGTGCCTGCTATGCCCTTTGTCTCTGCATTATAGGCTCCCATGACCCGGACAGCTAGGGTACAGAACAGTGGCTCTTTGCCTACCCAGACCCCAACCACATTAACTTCCCACCTATAAAAGTTCTCCAAAGAAATGGCTCCGATCTCCTACTCAATCTCATCCCCAGTGAGTTTTCCAGACCCAACACCGCCCAGCTTTTTCCAGAAAAGTAGGACCAAGTCAATTTGTTGTTGTTTTGTAGTTGTTCTAGTAGCTCAAGAATTATATAGATGGGGGTGTGCGGGTGTTATGACTACTGTTCTGGCCAGAGTAAACTGGAGGCTCCCCGAGGTCCCAGGAAAGTCACTTTTGCAGGCTACTAATAGATAGTCCATGCTAGTATTAAAAGTTCAGATAGAGTGCTGGAGCAGATTCTGGCTGTAATGCTTAACTCGGTGCCCTAGCCTCTGCAGCTTGCTGGGAAGAGCGTCCAGTCTCCTAGAGCACTGCCTGTCCCGGGCTCACAATGTACCAGCACCACCACATCCAGACATCATCAGTGCCCGATTATAACTACTCTCACACAGCCACATACTATCACTTGCCGAGACAGCCTCCCACAATGAGCCACACGCCCCCCAATTACACAGTGTGCAGTTAAAACATGGCACACATGGTTATCCCTCACATACAATTAGAGATGATACACAATCAGAAACACACACCACAAAATAGAGTCACAAAGAAAACGAATATGTACTTTCATGCACATTAACCTGATTTATATACAATCAGAAAAATGAGAATCACAAAATCAGCCAAACAACAGTCACATTCTTACATGGTCTATGGTCTCTCTCTCTCTCCCTCCCTCCCTCTCTCTCTCTCTCTCTCTCTCTCTCTCTCTGTCTCTCTGTCTCTCTCTCTGTCTCTCTCTCTCTCTCTCACACACACACACACACTACTGTTGTAATACAATGATAGTTTTGATTTGCAACTTAAGGAGAAACAAACTTTTTTATATTAAACTACAAACATAATCACACCTTCAATACCATTTCAGTCATTCACTAACAGTAACATCCGCTCCCAGAAACACCTACCCCATGCTCTCAAATGCTAGCAATAGCTCAATATAAGCCTGGATCCCCTCAGCTTTTCCCCACCAGTCTCTCTCTCTCTCTCTCTCTCTCTCTCTCTCTCTCTCTCTCTCTCTCTCTCTCTCTCTCTCTCTCTCTCCCCCCCATCAATCCCTCAAGCTCAGATACTAGATGCTATTTCTTCAACCCCAGCTTGCACCAAACTCAAGTAGCTGCAAAATGCTGGGCTCGGCAAGGAGCAGCTCCAGCTCCTGAACCGGAGGCTTTTATTATTTTCCACATAAATTACACAAGCACTTTATAAAATGATTACACAGAAAACACCTTATAAGTGCATAACTTACCCCCCTCCCCAAACAGGATCTGGAGAAATGGGCTGAATTTGTGTGAAGCCTGTCTGTGCATACCTGGGTGCTGCTCTGATGTGCTGTGATGGGCCAACTCTGGCTGGTGTGTGGGGGCTGTTGTGTCACAGTGTGACTATGGCCTTGTGTTTGAGGAGCCACCCAGGACTATGCCTAACAGCGAGGGTCACTGCTAAGATCCCGAGCGTGCATGATACTCGGTCATAGTGTGTGGCTGTGGGGAGACACACCTGGAGGGACAGTGGTATCACCTCTGTGCGTGCCTGGGCATAGGGAGGTTTCCAGCTCTAGTACAGATAGCCTGGAGATCCCAGAAGCCCTTGCAAGCCCCACTTCCCTTGGATCTGTCTGTCCCATATTAAAATCAGAATAAAATGAAATAGAGGAAAACGGAGAGGACTCTGAACAGTTCCAGAGTGGGGCAGGATCACACCGGCTTTTGGAAAGAGGTCTCCGCCTCTCTCCCCAGCCCTCTTCCACCGAAGACGGAACAGTGTCCACAGGTGTGTGGATCCGGGGCTTGGCAGCCGTGCCAGAAAAGTCCCCGTCCCCGTCCTGCGTGCAGTCAGAAAGGGTGGAGAGAGCATTGGTTCTCCGGAGAGCTCTCAACTGGGCTTGGGTCCCACTGAGTGGAGGTACAGGCTCACTCGCAGGCCGAAGCCACCGACGTGACACTGGTGATTTTCGTGGAGTCGTCAGACCAGGGCTGCAGGTTCTGCAGGGCAAAGAGCGACGAGTTGTGCACACACAGGGGGTCTGCCGGCAGGGGCTGGGCCAGGCTCTTCTGGAAAGCCTCCTGCTGCAGCTGCAAGAGGATGCGGTTCGCCTGCTGCCTCTCGGCCTCTCGCTCCTCTGCTGTCTGTCGCCTGCATTGGGAACAAGCTGTTAACAGCCAAGACTCACCCTCTTCGTGCGCCTGCGCAGGCCCGCAGTTGGATCCCAGGAGATAGCCCCTTATCCACCCCTGAGCTCCTGTATGGACCCCTTTAATGCACTCTCCACTCTTGGGGGTCATGATTGTCACAAAAAACAACAACCTTTTTGGGAACCCCAAAATGGATACAGCAGAAGTATCCTAGAGGAGCATGAAAAAACCCAAGGGTCCTAACCTGCTGGGCCTCCTCCATTAAAGCGCAGCACCGACAGTCTCACCGGCACCCACTGGTAGGCTGACTTATCCCAAGACCAAGTGCTATCCCAAGCCCGACAAGCCCTACCTCATGAAGGCACAGAAGGAGGACCAGAAGAAAGACCTGTCTTTTCCTTCTCTCCTCCAGCCGCCGAGGCCTCAGAAATCCTGTGTCCCTAAGCTCCCGCTGGACCCACTAGCTTCCTCCCAGGCGGTCTTGGGAGGCAATGACTCACTTATTCCATTTAATGCCTCCCCTCCACCCTGTCAACTGAGATCAAACGTCTGTCTCTAAGGTGGACAGACCTAATGGGAGTCCCCGGGGCCTCCAGAAGCAATTTGTAGGCGATCGATGAAGCCGCTTGAAGCCTTCGGCTCTGCCCGAGGCGGGGCGGACGCCGGCCTGGCCTGCTCGCACAGCGGCTTCCTGACTTTTCCTTGTCTTTCTGTCTCTCATCTTCCTGGATTCCATGAATTTCTAAACTGCCCAAATGTTTCCCTTCATGCTGTTTTATCCCGTGTTTTCTTTCCATCCCTCTGTTTTCTCTGAATTAGGGGAAATTGTTCGACCATGTTTTAAAATAATCTGTTATCTTCCTTTTCACACAGACTCCTTGCTCCTGGCATTTCTCCGTCATCCACCCCACTTCCTACCTTAATTTTTTTATTTTCTTCTAAAATGAGGAATCTTGGTTCCTTTGTGTTTAAGTTTCTCTCTTTGCCTGTGGATGGCTTTCTGCCCACCACCACCCTTCCCCACCTTAAGCTTGGAGCGCACGGGCCACCCTCCTCAGCGAGCCCTGCTCCCTCAGCGAGCCCTGCTCCCCGCTTTTCCTAGCTTTCCAGAGGACTGAAGTCACGTTCCCCACTCCTTCCCCAGCCACAGGAATGTTGGTGGGGGGCAGCCGATTCACAGGGCCAGGGCTTCCTTTGTGGCCTCGGAGGCGGAATCCCAGGCAGATTCCTCGCCTTCATTCAGAAAAAGAGGAAACTCCAATTCCTTCCTCCTGCCCCAGGCCCGCCCGGAGCGGCGCCGCCGACTTTGCCCAGACTCATGCCACATGCCTCCCCAGGGTCTGAGCTGAGACGCCCAGCCTCAAGGCGAAGCCAGACTGCGGACAAGGTGTGAGGAAAGGCCCAAGGGTGCGAGAAAGGGTGGGCATGAGAATAAAGGGTGTGTGTGATTCGTGAGCACTGGGGGAAGGTGAGCAGACCACGAGCAAGGTCGAGGCACATGCATTCGGAAAAATAAAACTCAACAGCGTGAGAGCCTGGTAAGTGCTGTTGTCGTATGTCAGAAGGGAAAACGTCTTTCTTTCTCACGCACACCCATCTGCTCCTAATTGATCTCCCCCTTTCAGTGGGACCCGAGAATCCCCGCCACAGCCGGCACAGATTGATTTTCCCCTTCTAGGACGGGAGAAGACTGCGCAGAGCTCACGCGCCTAGGGAGGAAGCAATAAGCAGCGGCAGCCGGCAGTCAGGGGCCCCAGACGCTCCGCGGAGAGTCCGGCTGGAGCGCAGAAACCTGGCGCGGGCTATTCTGTCTCCAGCTCATAGGGTCAGGGAAGGTTCCACCCAGTAAAAGCAGCTGGGTAATCAAAGGACTCCCTGGGCACAGAAGTCCGGATGCATAGGCTGGTCTATAGGCCTGTTTGCCTCAGAGGCAGAAACCAGCCGAGTCTACACCGGATAGAGTGTGCTGTCTAGAAAGCCCTGCCGCTCCTCTTAAAACACATTTCTCCAACCCCACCAGTCTACTGCCCTCCATTGTTTGTAGTCCCGGGTGACTGTAGGAGCCCACATGTCTAAAGCGATCGGAAACCAGCAAACAAGGGGGAGTGTGTGCAACCCAAAAGAAGCAGAGAAAGCCTGCTCCGCCGAGACCGCTCGGCCCCGTCGGCCCCGCCAGCTCACCTCCACTTCGTCCGCCGGTTCTGGAACCAGGTTTTGACCTGCGCATCGGTCATTTTGAGCGCCTTGGCCAGAGCAGCGCGCTCCGCCGAAGCCAAGTACTTCTGGCGGTGGAAGCGCTTTTCCAGCTCACAGATCTGCAGGCGTGTGAAAGATGTGCGCGGCTTCTTCTTCTTAGGGGGCGTCCGGTTCTGATAGGGGTGACCTATACGGCGTGTTACAGTGAAGGGTGAGAGGGCCACTGGAGCGGGAGACAGACAGACGGCAGAGGCAAGCGGCAGAGCGTCAGGAGGCGTCCCAGGCCGGACACCCCGCGAGTCAGAGCACATTGGTTAGACCCCCTTACAAGCAAGGCAGCGATCTTCCCAGCAACCCTTCACTCCAAGCCCGGGACCCGCAAAAGACTCCCTCCTGGCCGCAGGCTGACGCCACCACTTCGGAAACCTGCTTGCCTGGGGCTTCGGAGATCCCGTCCACTTCCCCTGGGGCTCCCCTCTCCCCCACCCAGGGGCAGTTAAACACCAAGCTTCGCCAACCTCTGCCACTAAACTTAAAAGCGTTACTCCAAAAGCAACCTTTTCTGAGTCCTGGTCACAGCCCCACACTCACATAGCAGATATAGCTACAAACTTCCAGATCTGTACTCCCACAAACAAGGATGCACACCTAGACAAGCTATAGGACGCAGGGCAACAGGGAACTATGGTCATATACTCGCTCAGAACCTCCTTCAGGCCTGCTGCTGTGGTTGACTGTGACTCCCCGGAGCAGGCCTGTACCAGATACCTTTCTTATAGTAGGCTCTCTGTGGGACACACACACACACACACACACAACCACGCGTCAGGGGGCTTGTAGTGTGGATTTTAGCAAAGCCCCTCAAGACTGAGTAGGAGAGAGAGACAGGCCCTAGGCCTTGTCTCCTCCCTCATGAGAGGACTTTGGTCGTCTCACCGGGAGTCCCTTGACCAAGAACCCTTCTTGGATACCCCACAGTGAACACAAAGGTTTTCCCTTTTCTGCTATGGTCCCAAAGTCTGTTCGGGGCCTGGGGACAGTCTCTCCTGTGCTGTCTGTAACAGAAGCAGGGACCTAGGGTAACTTTGGGTGGCCTGGACAGGTCTAGCTATTAGACTGTTCTTTCCATATGAACACACACACACACACACACACACACACACACACACACACACACTTCGCAGTTAAGGCATGGAACTTGCCTGGGGAGTCCCAGCCACAAGCAGCAGCCTAAACCTCCTACCTCCCCTCTCTAAGGCCCAACAGCTAACTGGAAACCAATCCTTAACATTTGGGGTCTGAACTTGCCTGGGACCACTCACAGTCTCAGGATCCGGGAACAGCTAAAGGCAACCAGCAGGAAGCGAGCACCGGGGAAGAGGGCATGCCAGAGCTGGGACCGGGTGAACCGAAACCAGGGCAGAGCGAGCTACCGCCGCCGAGGGGAGGGAGCCGCCGAGAGCCCAGCAGCTGGCCGCCACCGAGAGCGTGCTGGTTCCAGGAGTTACCCTTTAGCCAACTCGCTAGCCAGGCGGGTGCATTATTCATCCCAGAAATCGGAGACAGACCCCTGGGAGAGATACTGAGGTTGAAAACGAAGAGCTAAGAGCGGCCCAGTCCCTTGCTGCCGCTGACCCTGAAGAAGCCGGGAAGAAAGCTGGCTGGGTCGGTTCCTTCACCGAGGCTTGAGGCCATTGCAGATCTGCAGCGACCCGTACCAGAGCTCAGAACACCCAAGCATGTGTGTGGAGTAGGGGACAAGAGGAAGGAGAACCTTTTCTTGTGCCTAATTCTGGGGCTCCTGGCCTGCTACAGTAAACCGCAGCAAGGACAGAAAAAAAATGTTTTGCTCACATGGCATGCTTTCTCAGACCTGCAAGCCTCAACTGTTGACAGAGGTGGTTCGAATCTACAGCCCTCTACCCTCTGCCTGACTGGGGATCCCGAGAGGGGACCAAGGTTTGCTTCTATCCAGAGCAGAGACAGAAGTGCTCGAGCTGCAAGAACTCTTGGAGCTTAACGATTCTTAGCACATAGAATCCTGCAGGAGACTGAACTTGGGGAACGCCGCGGCGCGCAGAGGCGCTAGGCAACCTGGCGCTCAAAAAGCTTCAAGGAGCGACCAAGCAGGGTAGGGGTAGCACGGAGCCCGAGCCACGGCCAGGCGGGGCGTGCGCGGGCCGGACTCACCTGTGAACCTGTCCTTTGTGTATCTGCGGTTACTCTCCATCCAGGGGAAGGTGAGGCCGGTGAGGTTGTTGACACCAGGCACCGCAGGCACAGAGGGCACGGTAGGCAAGCCAGTGGCCAGGGGCTGGGGATGAGCCACCGCTCCGGCCAGTGGCCTGTGTGCGGGCACCCGGATCACCCCTGCAGCGCTCAGCGCCCCCGCGCCGCCAGCGCCCCCGCCGCCGCCGCCGCCACCCGGACCAGGGCCGCCCGCCAAGGCCATGTTCACGTTGTAGGAGCCGGCCAGTGGGCCCATGCTGCAGGCACCGCCGCCGCCGCCCGCCGGGCCGCCGGGACCACCCGGGCCACCGGTGCCATAAGCTCCTGTGGCCCCGGCCCCCGCCCCAGCGGCGGAACCCCCGCCACCGTAAGTGTAGGCGCCTCCGACCAAACAGCCAAGGCCGTATTCTCCGTCCTGGAGGCGCGAAGCGGGCCCCATGCAGCCTCCCTGGTCGGGGCTGTTGAGGATCTGATCGATGCCGAAGCTGATGGGCTCTGCGTGGCCCGGGTGGAGATGGTGCGGACCCAGGTGCTCCATGCTGGCCCCGGCCCCACGCGGGGGCCCGGGCGCGGACGCTCGCTACGCTGGACTACCCCGGTAGCTGGCAGGGGCGCGGAGGCAACCGCGGCTCCAGGCTACGCTGAGACTTGAAGGCGAAGTGCGCAGAAGGGCCAAAGTATGGGGGAGGGGAGAAAGGCGGGGGGGGGGCTATATTCTTCCCCTCTCCGGCTTCTCCTTCCCTTCTCCGGCTGCTCGCTCGCCGTTGACTCTGGGACATCAATCACCGGGCGAAAAAGCCCTGAGCGAGCGAGCCTAGCTGTTTCGGCCGGGTCTCTCCATTGGCTGTGCGTGGAGAGGAGCCGGGTGAATGACAGCGCGGGGGAGGGGAAGGGAGGGGGAGAAGGAGGCCAGGAGCCCAGACAGATGCCGGAGCCAGAGACACAGGAACGAGATCAGGGCCCTAAGTAGTTCCAGCGAAGAGAAAAGAGGAATACCACAGCGAGAGGTTTAAAACGAGAAAGGAAAGAACAGCAAGCAGACACTCCCAGAGACGACAGACAGACGGACCCAAGGAGAGGGAAATCAGAGCCCTTTCCCAGGCCTGGCAGGAACCACCCCCCTCACTTTGAACAGGGCCAAAGGAGTCCAGCCCACCAGGCCCCTGGGGACAGGTGTCCTGCCCAACTGGAGAATCTCCCCAAGGGCTGAGCTGGGAAACACCTGTCACTCAACCAGGCGATTTACTGCAACTTCAAGTCCAGCTTGTTAGAAAGTAGAAGACTGTCTACTCCCCAGGTATGGAGCCCAGGCCCCGAGGCAGGACGGTGAGTTCAGGCTTGTCCTTTAAAACAGGTCCTATGAACAAACTGCCTATATATTGTTATAAAAATTAGCAGCCACTGCAGCTCAGCCTCTTAGAGAATTTGAGGAAAGAGGAGTCATCCTGAAGCGCAGACACAAGTCAAATGATTGGCTTGGGACTTGTGCTGGAGTGCTAGGTCCCTCACGGTCCCCCTTCGTTTTGAATAAGCAGATGTGCCTAAAAGCGATCCCTCCGAGGTCTGAATGAACCCCTCTGGGTTTACATTGCTTTCCACCTTTCACCTAGCCCAGACTCGGGGCTGTTGTGAGGAGACGGAGTTATTTCTCTGCTTTTAGAATCGAATCCTTGGAGGGAGGCCTTGGGTCTTATGGCTTGGGGGGGGGGGCTGGAGCTGGTGGGACTGGGATGGGGAAGAGCGTCCAGGACAAAGCTGGGCCTTTTAAAGTTTTCCCTCTGCCGCCGGGCTGAGGAGGGAACTCCCTTCTCTGTCTCCCCTCTCTCTCCTCTCCAACAGGGAAAGTCTGTTGCCTCCTAGGAGCCAAGTTCTGGGATAGGAAAGCATAGGCTGTGCTTTTTGATCTATTTCAGGTCCATTTCATACTCAACCCGGGAGGGGGGAGGGTCTCTAACAGGCAAAATGCTAACACGTGAAAACTGCGACTCTACTCACCAAGTCCCATTGTCATCTGTTTGTTTTGGCCACATCTGTCTGTCACCTTCACTTGAAGAGCCATTCTCAGAGGCAGGAAATGCCATATTATATCTGTCCCCTCCCGATACAGCCCCAGCAAATAAAATATGCTCATCTTGAATTAGTAATAAATGGGTGACGCACCCAAAAATATTTGTGTACTTAAAATGTGCCTGGCACTTTCTAGGCACTGTGGGGAGACAGCAAACTGTCTCAAAGAACTTGTGTTCTAAACATGGGTCAGACAATAAGCTAAGAAGGATAAGACAGAACTCGGCATTATGGATAACTACAGAAACTCGATGCCATCTTTGGAAGATAAATGCTCTAGCTTATCCTCCAGCCAGGAGGGCAGATGTTCATTTAAGACATGAGCTGGCAGCTGTGGACACTAAACAAACCCAGGAGCTCAGAGCTTCACCTCCTGCCCAGGTTTTGCCCTCATCCAACCAGAGTCTACCCTGTGCCTTGACCCACACAGTTCCCTAAATTACTTGGGACTTTGTCTAAACGTGAGTGCATTCTTCCTTCCTCTTATCTTGAAAGATCTAGAGCAGAAAGCAGCATAATTATTTTCTGAGAAGCTACTGTGTCAGACACCACATCACACATTCATTAAAACCCATACCAACCCTAAGAAGTTGATGGGAATGGCCCAATACTTATACCTATAATGCTGAGTGAATATCCATAGCAGTACTGTTTCTAGCAGCTAGAAAGCACGGACCATCCCATTTGTCCATCAACAGATGAACAAGTAAACAAAATAGAACATTACTCCACCATAAAAGGGAAGCAAGTGATTGCTCATACCACAATGAAGATGAACCTAGGAAATGTGCTAAGTGAAAAAAGCCGGCCCAAAGGCACACACATTGTACAGAGCATTTATGTAAAGCTGCCATGATAGAGAACTCCACGGGACAGAAAGTAGATTCATGATGGCTGCCAGGGCTGGGAGCAGTGGGGAAATGATTGCCACAGAGTGCAGAGTTTCATTGGGGATGATGGAAACTTTCTGAAA
This sequence comes from Mesocricetus auratus, assembly GCF_017639785.1. Classification (NCBI taxonomy): domain Eukaryota; kingdom Metazoa; phylum Chordata; class Mammalia; order Rodentia; family Cricetidae; genus Mesocricetus; species Mesocricetus auratus. The sequence continues at coordinate 16,363,493 of NW_024429182.1, forward strand.
TTAGGTGTTGGTGATGGCTGCGAAACTTCACGAGTGTTCTAAAAGTCACTGAACTGCGCATTCTTAAAATTTGAGAAGTATGGGATGTGAATTACACATCACTTAAAAATTTTAGATTTTTTGTTCTGTTGTGTGTGTGTGTGTGTGTGTGTGTGTGTGTGTGTATGAGTGCTTTCCCTGCATGTATTCATATGTACCTAGAGCATGTCTGGTACCTACAGAGGCCAGAAGAGGGTGTCTGAGCGCCTGGAATTGGAGTTATGCCTGATTGTGAGCTACCATGTGGGTTCTGGCAACTGAGTCCTGGTCCTTTCTGCAAGAATATCAAGTGCTGTCAATCACCGAGCCAACTCTCCAGACCCTTCGATGCCATTTTAAATAAAAGACAATTTGTTCAAGGTTCCATAGGCAGAAGAGGAAACTCAATACCTAAAACTACTTCTATTTGAGGTTGAAAATTATGGCGGAGGGCCCTGTAGCATCCTTGAGGCTAGACCCCAGAAGGCTTGCTTCTGCTAGTCTAACCACAGTTCTGCCTGCCACAGTTCATCATCTTCAGAGCAACATCTTTCTGACATTCTCAGGTCTTTGCAGGAAACCACTTGAATGTTTCACATACTCTGCCCTCTCTCTCCCTGCAACACTGTATCTTTCTGGTCCCATTGCCTTCCTATCCTGCCTCTCCCAACTCCTGTCGGCCCACCTCTTAAACTCATCAGATCTAGCATCGGATGTCCAGGGTATCTGAGAGGATGCTTCACCCTTGCTGGCCCAGGCAAAGCTTGGCAGAGGTCACAACAACCTGCTAAGATTGTGTGGCTAACAAAACCCAGCAGCCCAGGGGTTCTTTGGTTTTCCCCTGCCCTAGCAACCTATTTTCTGAGTCACTTTTTTTTATATCTGAATCCAGTCCTGGAAGGCAGGAGTTCTGTGAGTCCACTGTGTTGGTATTTGTCCTGGGGTAGCCGGGAAAGCCCCACTGCTTATCACTTAGCATCCATTTTAAGACCAGAAGAGCTGGCTTTGTTGAGCTCTGGCCCCTCTCCTCCTCGCAACAGTGTTACCTAAGCACGTTGCTCCTTTGGTACAGCATCTGTGATTCTGAAGCATCTGTGATTCTGATGCAGAGAAGAGGAGGGAGGGAGAGGAAGCAGGACTTACAGATCACTGGAGATGTCCTGGGTGCCCTGGACCACAGTAGTAATCTTTCCACCAACCCTCCTAATTCTGTCATTTTTGTTATCCACCCCAGCAAACCCAGGCACTGAATTCTGGGAAGTGGCACCCTGGACTCCACTTAGCACAAGGTACTCCACTTAACACAAGGCACTTCCTCACTGCTAAACTTGACTCTTGCCATGCATGTTGTCTAGGTAGCTTCCCACCCTTCTCTCTGGTCCTCCCAAGGCCACCTGGCAACCACGCCTCTCAGTACCAGCTCCCTCTTGCTGCCTGCAGAATAAAGAAGCACCTCCAATTAAAAGAGGAGCAGCTGGAACTGAGGCTGGGGAGGGGGAGGGGAAGAAGGCGGAGGCCCCCAGAGGGAGTCCTCTTTGGACCCCAACAGCTTCCAGTGGGAGAGACCCCTGGGCCAGGGGTTGTCCTTTGGCTTAGGGATATGTGTGGTAACTTAATTACTTTGTGTCTGTGGGACTGTGTGGGAAAGTTGGGTGTGAAAGTCTAACAGTGAGGCCTGGATGGCCTGTGCAGATGTCATGGGCACGTCTTGTCTTTGAAGGGGAATTTGAAATGTTTTCCCCATGAATATTTATCGTCTGTGATGGGTCAGGCTGGGTCATAGTGAGACAGCGCCACAAGTCACATGTTGGCAAGACTGGTGGAAGAGAAAGGCAGCCCGGGTTGTCTCTGCAGCTGTGCTGTCACCTAAGGAGGTGTGTGGCCGTCAGCATGTAAGTGCCGTGAGGTTGCTGGAACGGAATCCATGCGCCCTGTCTCTATGGCTGTCCTCTGTGGTGTGCATACATGTGTGAATGGATGCCTGTAGCAATCACGTCAGGTTTGGTACCTGTGGGAGAGAGGCCTTATTTTCTAGTGTAGCTGTCAGGAAAATTGCCACACCTGGGCCTAGGGTGGAACAGAGTATGGGGGGGGCAGAGAAAGAGAAGCGGTGAGAAGCGTGTGAAGGGGTGTGTAAAACAGTGGGATCATTGGGCCTGCGTCCTGGAGGTGTCCCCTCTGCCTTGCTCATCTACCTTAGTAAAGCAGCCTTTACTAAGGCTCCCTTCCAGCAGACAGGAGCTGTCAGGGATTTGAGGACTCAAAGACATGGAGAAGGACCCTCTGCTAGGGGTGGGTTTGGGTGGATGGCAGTCTCTAGTACCTGGATTGCAAGGAAAGGGAGACTGAGCAGGATAGACTGGTCAGTCACAATACAAAGATTCTTCCTCAGGTCTGGGGCCTGGTTCCAGGCCAGCCTCTCATAACCCCTGCCTAATCACAACCCCACTCAATCCTAAAATGAGAGACTAGCAGTCTGTCCAATAGAAGGGCTGACACATGTCCCCCCATCAGAGGAAGGACCTTGAATGGGCAGAGGACAAAAGGGTGGGGATAGACAGACACCCTCTGTTCACTAGGTTTCAACCCAGTTTTTACCTGAGATTAGGGTAATTTTCTCTTCCCACCAGGGTCCATTAAAGCTGGGCAGTTAGGTCTCTCTGGAATAGGGTCCTTCCTTGGGGTGCCATTCACTCTTGGCATAAAGCTTCCTGCCTTTCCCTGACAAACTTCTTCCCAAGAGAATCTGGGCAAAAATGCTTTGGACTAGAATATGTTTGATGCTAAGTATTCTCTCAGGGTGCCAGAACCCCAGAAAGGATAAGATCTATGTGGTCTGGGAGAATACTCAGGGCAGGACAGACTTTCTTGGTCCTGCCCCCACAGGCTAGCCTCCCTGGCAAGAGTTCCCATTCCAGGAATCCACTCTATTGTCCATGTGAGTCTGCAAGGTGGTATTTACACAGTAGACAGCGTCTGCGGGTGGACCCCAGGTTAAGATGTGGAAGAGTCCTTAGGGGTCACCAGCCAGTGCTGGCATACCTTCGGAGGGCCAGCATCATCTATTCCCTGTGACACATGGGACTTCCTTTGTGGACCTCACGTGTGGAATTGGGCATTGGGCAAGCTTTCATGCTGGTTCACCGCTCTAACCTCTTCTAGATGGCGTAGCACAGGTTCCTCATCTCTTCATATGGGAGCATGGATGCCACTTGTGAGTCACAGTTGAGGGAGGGCTTGGTTGAGGGGAACGTGGATGGATCCTTGCAGATCTGGGAAACCTGACTTCCTCAGGTAGTCCAGAGAACTACCCGGTGTGGGCAGGTCTAGTGGTCCCCTCGCCACTCCAGATACAGGTTTGAAGCCATGGCTGCCTGTGGGGCTGAATGAGTGTGCTTGGAGTGGGAAACTGGGAAAGCTGGCTAGGACCCCACTGCAGGATGAAGTATGGAGTCCGGCACACCCAGCCACCTCCAATATAAGAGCTGAACTGGAATCTGGATTTGACGTTAACTCTCCAAGCTCCTCCAGCAGAAAAATACTGAAGGGTGAGGAGAACGGACTGCTGCAGTCGGCTGGTGGGGTAATAGTGCCACATAGTCTGACTGTGCAGACAACCACACCCTCTACACAAACGGCAAAACACCCATTGGATTCACATGCCCCACGCTTCAAGATTCAGGTTGGCCCCCTCCCACACGCAGACACACATACTTGCACTCCCACACAAGCGTGTGCAGATAGTTCTTCCAGTGTGAACACTCAGACGTTCACAAAGATTTTGGTGTTTGCTTTTGAGACAGGGTCTCGCTAGCCAGACTAGCCTCAATCTCACAGTGGTTCTCCTGTGGCAGCATTCCGAAGTGCCGGTATCACTCAGACACTTTTTCCTTCGGGGCCATACCCGGTACCTGCAGGTGCTCTCGATTGCAACCTCTCAGTTCAGACCAGAACAAAACTAACCCAACCCCTCTCCATGCACACGCCCCTGTGCGGGTCACTGCATGAAAATAGAGGCACGCAGCAGTTCTCCAGTAGACCTGCGGGTACTCGGCCCTCGCAGTTCCACAAAGACCTTCAGATAATATTCGCAACAAAACTAACAAACAGACAGACACTCCACCTTTCCTCTGCGATCTCACTCAAAAAGGTTCACGTTGAACTCATATACAATTACTACTTCCCCAACTTTCGGGGAAAGTCAAGGTCGCCTGAGAGGGGTAGGAGGACAGGACAGAGGCGGGGCGAGCCGCAGGTGCCAGAAGTGGGGTGGGGGAAAACCACAGGGAGGGACCCAATCCATATGCATAGACTCTGTGCACAAAGAGCAGCTGCGGGGAGCCGGAGCCCCCGCGGGCCCAGAGTTGCAAGGAAGCGTTGGCCGCGCAGCTAATTGAATTAGGTAGGCCTAGCCCTGCCACCCGCACGCCACCCGCGTCCGCTCTGCCACCCGTTCCGGCCGCCGCAGGCGCTGGTAGGGTACCGAGGGACCGATTGAAGGAAGGAGGCGCAGCCGCCTGAGCCCCGGCCCGAGGCGGCCTCTCCCCGCGGAAATAATCCCATTGTCCCGCAGACTGTGTGCAGCACTGGGCGCCAGGGATCCCCAACTGGACTGTGACTCTGTGATTAATGGGACTGAGGAGAGGGAGCTGAGGTGAGGGGGGGGCGACCCTCCTTCGCGCACTCGTGTCTGGGGCTCTCTTCTGTACCGGGTTCCGGATGTCCCTATCTAGTCTGGAGGATCTAGGGCCTCAGGAGGTGGGACCAATGAAGTACCCTAATGAGTGTGGTTTGTGTGTGGAGGGGTGGGCTCAGTGCTCAGTGCTCAGCAGTCTGCTGACTTTGCAAGTTGTGTTTCCTTTGAAAGGTGTCCTAGAGAACTGGTAGAGGACCCTACCCGTGTATAGGAGGTCACAGGTCAGAGCCCAAGACCCCAGCAACTGTAGCTAGTTAGGCACATCGGATTCTGTAAGGAGATAAGGGGCTTCCACACCGCTCTGCCTGAGCCCAGGCCCTGCCCTGGGTCCCTGGAAGCCTCTGCCTAAATCTGCCTTTCTGGTCAGTCCAGACCTCTCCCAGTGCCGCACCAGCAAGCAACTGACAAGGGACAGCCTTGTTCCTCGCTTCTTTCCATTCCTCTTTATCTTAAATTTGTTGTCCTCCCCCGAGGCCCCCACCTGCACCCCGTTTTCTCTGAGTTGCTCAGTTGGTTCTATACCAGAGCCTCTCCTGTATCGGGGCTATTTTCATACCAGCCGCTCTTTGAGGTTGGCAAGTAGTTACTGAGTCTTAGGTGGCCTAGGATACCAGGGGCAGCGAGCATGTCTGTACGTCTGCCCTACTCCTGAACTTCAAAGGCCTGTGTGCCATGGTCCCTGTCTCCACTAACACCCACAAGTGCTCTTGATACTGATGTGAGGAACGCCCCTGGCTGGTGACCTTCACTCAAGAGCAGCAGAGTTAAGTGTATTCAGTGGAGTGGGCACAACTGTAGAAACGGAAGCCTGGGGAGTATGTCCTGGGAAGTTAGCAGGGGAGTCTAGCAGGGTGGTAAATACCTACCACCCAGCCCTCCACCCCTACCCCTGGACTGCAGTGGGCTTTGGAGATCGTTCCAGTGGCCCGAACTGTTCTGACCCCTGGAACACCCCCTCCCTCACCTTCCCCACCTGCGGAGGCCCCACCCTCTGGGTTCTGCTGCTTTACCCAAGTTATGCAGCAAAACTAAAACCCTCCTCTCCCTCCCCTTCAGCTCCGGTGTGTATTTACCTCCAGGGAGAAAGAACAATGGGTTAGAGAAGGAGGTACACCCAACCCTGTGCCCAGCAGAAAACTTGAAGCATCTGAAATCTTTGCTCTTGGAAGGGATAAAGCAACATGAAAAAATGGCCACCACCCCTTCCTGCACCCCCAGGCTGCTACCCACGGTTGAAAAGGGAATCCTGGGCCAGTACCAAGCCAGCAGGGTCACCCACTGCCCAGAGTGACAAGCCCCTGGCCAGGACTCCTCAGTCCACACGGTATTTCCCTGGATTTTTACTGCAGAGCTGAGATGAGCAGTGACATTCCCTTCTCCCCTTTCATAAATATTGCATCTTCCCAATGCAATTACAGAAGACAGAACGGCATGAGCATTTACTAAATAAGATTATGGGGTAATGCTAATGCAGTTTATGTCTGCGCCCTGACACCAGACAAGCTCCCTATTAATAACCTCTCAATGAGGTTCAGGGCTCCGGGTGTAGAGCTGCAGGTCTAGGACTGCCTGCTCACTGGGGTCCATACTGTTATTGCTGCTTACAGGGCCTGGGAGGACCTGTACTCTCTCCAGCTTACCTGGACATCTGTCTCTCCATGTCTCTTAATCCAGAAGAGGCCCTTTCCGGGAGAGAGGGAGGGAGGGAGGGAGGGAGGGAGGGAGGGAGGGAGGGAAGCAGCCTCTGTGCCTCCACTTTGTCGTTTTCTATTTCTCTGCCTTTCAGTCCTAGCTGGTGCACCATCCTCCCCCCCCACCCCGCCCCAAGTCCACACTGCTTCAAACACACATCCTTCCTCTCCAGAAGGATGTGTGGACAAATCTTTCTCGCTTTAGTAATCTTCACTACGCACAGAAGACAAAGCCTGTGCCCTTCTACTCAAGGTCCTTAACTTAACTTTTTTCCCCTCATGCCCCAGTCAGGTGTCCAGTTAGCCATGGCATACCTTACACGAACACTGTCACCTCCTCCCCACCCAGTTCCTTGGGTGAGAAGCCCCTACAACCCCCCCCACACACACACAGAAAAGGAAATTCCTACTACTTCACAAACCAGTGCAGAGTCCCGCCTCCCCTAACATCACTCATGAGTCTTACTGCAAGTAGTCAATAGCATACAGGTTTTAAAAGAAACTCTTTTGAGCAACTCTAGGGTTGATGTTACAGAGGTGGAGTCCCAGTCACATTGTTTTTTCGTAAGTGCAAACTTGAAGAGATCAATGAGCTCCTCTGGCCTTTGCTATCTAATTTATTACGGAGCCACAGCTTCGAGCCACTTCCAGAACCAACAGTAAAAAGAAACACCAAGAGCTGCCCACTCAGCTCTACTGTCTTTCCCACCATTGCATTGTCATCTGTCACCTCCACATGTCTGGGACTCTTGCTGACTAAATGCAGAATGGCCCTCAGACACATCAAGTGTCCTTCTTGACACACACACACACACACACACACACACACACACACACACACACAAAGCCGCCTGCTTGAAGCCTCAGTAGAGTTTCATGGACAAGACTTGGCTGCAGCAGCAAAGACAAGATATAGACAAAGAGGACATCTGTGCTTCTCCAAGGCCAAGAGCAGCCCCTGCCTCACATACTGCCCCTGTGCAGGGTGCTCATTAATCCAACCCCACCCCCATGTTCTTCTTGGCTTTCAGGTAGCCGACCTTCCCTGCTTCAGGAAGGAATTGGGAGCGTGCAGTCTCAGCAAGAACCACCCCCGCCCCCCCAAGTGCCCCACTCTCCTTTCTTCTCTGCATCCCTCCGAAGTCAGCGAAACCTCCAAACCTTGGAAACCTTTTAGCAGCTTCCAGGAGCAAAAAGATAATGAGACAAAAGATGAGAGGCCCTGGCAAGAAAGGCAGCAGCTTTCTGGAGCCCAGGTTACAGTGTCGAACTCTTTTCCATCTAGAGAGGCTGTAGGATCGGTGGGGCCATCTGGGGCCCAGGATCTGTGTACTTAGAGGACATGGGATACTTTACCAGGTTCTCCAATGCCGTGCTCTTGAAACTGAGGCTAGATCCTTCCAGTCAGCACATACTTATCCCCGACCCCTATTTGCTGTGCTTGTCCAGGGCTGCAGCAGCTTTTGTTAAATGCTGCCCACAATCTGAATGGGTGAGTGCTTCTGGCTTGCCGTCAGTCATCCCTCTTAGTTATGAAACATCAGACCTGATTCTCTTTTTATTTTCCTTTCCACTCCACCTCACCTGTCCAGTTCCTCTCCAAGTCTTTCCTTGATGCTTGGGGCTTAGAAAAATTTCCTTTCCTTTCCTTTCCTTTCCTTTCCTTTCCTTTCTTTTCTTTTTCTTTCCTTCCTTCCTTCCTTACCTTTCTTTTTTGAGACAGGGTCTCTCTGTGTAGCCCTGGTTGTCCTAGAACTCTGCTCTATAGACCAGGCTGGCCTTGAATTCACATAATTCTCTGCCTCCAAGTGCTGGGATTAAAAGAATGTGCTACCACCACCCAGTTAGAAGACCTTCCTAAGCAGCCTTTTGTTGAACTTCTACATAAAATACACACGCATTCACACACCAACTTGGAGGGTCGGGCTGACGCCTCAAACACACAGACATTTTTGTGGTGGTAGGGACCGTGCACTCGAGGCAAGCACCTCATCATGCTCCCAGCCTACACAAATGTGTGTCTGTACTGTGTGTGTCCTCCACAAAACAAGCCTGCATTCAATATGCACATGACCACACAATGTGTTTGTGCACACGAAGGGATGCTCAAACACAACCAATGCACTTGCCAATCACAGTTTCAGAAGCTGGTGCTCTCACAGAACCTCCGGAGTTTGCTAGCATTGAGAGTGATTTCTCTTCTTGGTGAGAATCCATAACATAATGTGTGCTCCAGGGATTCAGGGCTTGCACAGTTGTGTGCTGGGATTGGGAAAGGCCACTCCCCAGAAGGTACCTGAGCTATGAGTCAGGCATTCCACAGGAACTGTGGAGAAATAGGAAGCACAAAGCTGAGTTGAGGGGTGTGGTCTTTTTGCTGGAATCAGAACCTACCCCTGGCCTGCTTTAGTAAACTAACTAAAGAGCCTCTGATAGGAAGTAGCAACACAGTGGGCAGGTACCAAAGGGGTCTAGACTTTGAGATGGTAAAGGAGGGAGCTGTTTACTCCTTTCTTAAGGAATGGCCCTCAGTTCCAGAAAGTAAATGATAAAGTTAACGCTTTGTATGGTAATCACAGTCCCAATAAAGCCAGGCTGACTGCAGCCAGAAGCTGAGCTAAACTAAATGACTTTATTTTCACATTTCTGTAAGTTAGGAAAACTAATCAGAACAAAGAGAAATGCACTAAGGTAAAGAATGAAGCCCCAGGGGCCTAGAAAAGAATCAAGTGTGAACAGAAAGACCAAAGACACTTATGCTTAGTGGGCAGGTTAAATTCTCTCTGCTTCGCCACTAACCGAGTCTGGGTAACGCACTTAAACCTTTCTGATGTTGGTCTTCTCCTCTATCCAATGAAAATATGAGCCTGATTTGTATGATTATGGTAAATATTAAGAAATGAGGGACTGGAGAGACGGCTCAGCAGTCAAGAGCACTTGCACAGGACCTGAATTCAGTTTCCCAGCACCACGTGGTACTTCATTTCTGTAACTCCTGTTCCAGGGGTTCCAGCATCCTATTCTGACCTCAGTGGGTACCAGGGACACATGTGGTCTGCGTATGTGCAGGCATACAGTCACACACAAAAATAAAAATAAATCTAAAAAAGAGAGACAAGAATATGTAAAAGTGCCTAGTCCAATGGTAGGTTGGGTACATATGATACAGAAGTAACTGGAAGGTGAGTGTAATGTCTGAAACCTAAGACTTGATGCTTTAGGTTTTCTTCCCTGGGACAGAGGCTGCTGGAACCAAGGCAGGACCCAGAAAAGGGGACTACTTGCAGAAGGCCTGTCTTCAGTCAGGGGAATACTGTCCAGAGGTTGATAACTGAATTCCAAGATGTCCCAAGTTGGCAGCCTAGTAGCTATGTGACAGCCAGTAGATTCCTCTATAGCTCGGTTTCCTCATCTTTAGAGTGGTTTTGATAGTAAAAGGACCTTCCCTTTGACTTAATGTTTGTAACATGCATAGAATAATACCTATCATGTAATAGGCAATACACAAATGGATGCTAAAGAAATCAGAACTCCAAGGCCAGCCTGGTCTACAGAGCTAGTTCCAGGACAGCCAATGCTGTTACACAGAGAAACCCTGTCTCAAAAAAAACAAAAACAAAAACAAAAGAAGGAGGAGGAGGAGGAGGAGGAGGAGGAGGAGGAGGAGAACAACAACAACAACAACAACAACAACAAAGGCACAGGCCTTTAATCTCAGTGTCTCAGTGCAGGCATTAAGGCCAGCCTGGTCTACAGAGTGAGTTCCAGGATAGTTAGGGCTTTATTGAAAGACAAACAAAAACCAAAGGAATCAGAACACAGCTGGGCTCCGGTACAGATGAGGAAGTGGCTGAGAGTGACTCTGGGCACCCACAGGTCAGGAGCAAAGAGGGCAGCCTGCCTCTGGCAGTGACAGACTCTCAAGCTCTATTTTGTCACCCACTGCTGTGGTTTATTTACCTTAGGAACAAAACACCCATTTAGTCTTCAAGCTGCTCAGGGCTTGCTAAGGAAAAGGCAGTGTTCTTCCTGTTCTGTTGCTGGTGAATCGGGCCCCAACCTCCCTGGATTGTGTAAGAAAAACCGTGACACTGTTCATATCCTTTGATCAGACAATCCAACTTTTGGAACCATATCCTAAGGAAATAAAAAAGTAATTTGTTCAAAGGTTTTTTTTTTATACCAGCACTAATCATGTTAGTTCTCCCTGGAAGTCACCCAGATACTCAACACTAGGGAAGCGGTTAAGCCAGCAGAGGAGTATCCATGAGAAGGATACTCAAAATGACAACACAGGGCTGTTGAGATGGCTAAGGAGGTAAAGGTGACTCTGTCAAGCCTAGTGACCCAAGTTCAATCCCAGGGCCCCACAGGTAGAAGGAGAGAACCCCTCCTGGTGACCCAAGTTCAATCCCCAGGTCCCACAGGTAGAAGGAGAGAACCCCTCCTGAAAGTATCCTCCAATCCCCACCTGCATGCTCATGCACACAATAAATGTACATATTTTGCCTGTTGTTTGTTTTTGTTTTGAGACAGGGTTTCTCTGTGCACCCCTGGCTATCCTGAAACTAGCTCTGTAGACCAGGCTGACCTCAAACTCAGAGATCCACACACCTCCGTCTTCCAAGAGCTGGGACTCAAGGTGTAAAGTAGACATGTAAAGCATTGTGCAGAGGTCAGGCGGGATTCTTCAGTCATTAAAGGCTAAGCTCACAACCAAAAGAATAAATCATGGTACAGAATGGGCCTTAGACAGGAGGTAATCACCTAGAACTCAGCATAGGCGTGGAAAAGAAAGAGAGAAAGGGAGGCTTTTGGAGTGGTGTTGGGAAGTTTGCCACTTAAAGATAAACATGGGTCACTTTGCATCATGTAAAAATAAATGCAAGCAGATTACGATATTAAAACGATGGGGCTGGTGATAAAGCCTTTAGCACCAAGCCTGATGACCTGAGTTCAGTCCCTGGGGCCCACATGGCAGAAAGAGAGAACTGACTCCTGTAAGTTGTCCTCTGGCCTCTGCAGTGTGTGCTGTGGTGCGCACGCGCACACACACACACACACACAGATAAATAAAGTGTGATGATGTTTTTTTAAAAGAATGACAGCTGTGGGGAGGCAAAATGGAGGTACGTGTGAACACAATACAATGTAAAAATTTCAAACCACGTCAGTCTGGCCTCAGAGTTCAGCTTAGTGGTACAGCATGTGCTTAGTATGTGCAATGCCATGGGTTTGATCTCCAGCACACAAAAAAACACAAATGGAATATGTATACATATATATGTATATATTCTCTTTTGAGACAGCTTCATTTATTCAGTTCTGGCTTCCAACTTGCTGTGTGGTGGAGGATGATCTTGACCTTCTGAGCTGCCTGTCTTCCTCACCAAAGTTCTGCCGTTACAGGCAAACAGCGCTGTGCCCATTCTACACAGAGCTGGGGGCAGCCTCAGGGCTTTGTGCATGATAAACAGGCTTCTACTAACTTATCTACAGCCCCAGCCAGAAGCCTGTGTATTCTTAACTAACTATACTAGCACAATCAGAAAACACCTTAGCTGGTTTTATTCTATTTCCACAGTGCTGGGAGCCAAAACCAGACCCTGTGTCTACTAGACAAGAACTGTACCATTGAGATAAATCCCTAGCCCAAAGCCCAAGTCTCAACTTCAGTAAGGATCAAGCAATGAAAAATGATTGATACAAATAGTTGGCATTTGGATGCGTGGCCTTTTGGTTGCTGCAAAGACAGAAGGGCAACAGAATGGGTAAAGGAGAAAACTGTGGAGACTTCTGCCCTTTGACCTGGTGCTGCTTGTGGGAGGGATCAGGGGCAAATGAGGAGGGCTGATTTTGAGATCCTGAACATCACACTATGGTTATTCAACCCCTCCTAGGCTTCTGACCCACTTTGTGAACTTGACTTTCCCTGCCCCTGAGCCAGACTCAGATACCTGCTGGCCACCTAGAAGCCAGGGTGTTTGGCTCTAATCCCAACCTCCTTAAAAACTGGAGACCTTGTACCAACCAGTAAGTCAGCAGCCTCAATTTTAGATCTCAAATTGGGTAACGGCGGGGCTTTTATATAAAGCTCCAGTAAAGTCAATTCACCGAAAGCCCACGGGCTAATGTCTGTCTCAGGAAAACTTCCCAGGAAAAGCTTATGTTGTGAGCCAGAACCGAGAGACCTCTAAGAGAGAAAGCAGAAAATGGAGTTTGATTTTCCTGATGTCCGTGTCATCCTCGTCTCTGACTGGCTTTCAAGTTGAGCCCACCTGCCTTTCCCCTTCATCTCTGCTGACGAGACAAGAGGGGGCTTTTGGTGTAGACCAAGAATCCAGTGCTGACACACAGGCTTCAGCTGCCTAGATTCCCCTCCCCGCCCTGGGACTCAGCACTTCTTCCCTTCAGGGACAAAGACCAACATGAGTCACCATCAGTGAATTCAGGGAAAGTGGGCTTTGTGCTTGAGGATGGAGCGGGGCCTGACTCTGGCCCCTTGGCTGTGGGCCGCTCCTCACTGGACAGACTAGCACTGGAGCAGTGCCCTTACCCAGGGCGTTTTCCAGCTATTACAGCCACCAGTAAGCCTCCTGCCCCAAATCTGCAAGCATACAGAGACACGGAGGCTCTCCCAAACTCTTCTTCTCTTCCTCTCCCTTATTCAGGGACAGATGTGGTGGCCTGTCTCCCATCTTCCCTATGCCCATCAAACAGAAACCTGGGAGTCTCTGTCTTTTGATGAAGACTTTGTGTGTGTTGCTATATTTTATTATTCTGGTATCGACATCTTCATTTTAATCAGCAAAGGTGAAACTTCCTAGGACCTACTTAATGACCACTTAGTGGCCAGCAGAGGTCATCAGATACCCTTGGGGCTGAAGTTACTGGTGTTAGTGATCTGCCATGTGGGTGCTGGGAATCAAACCCTGGTCCTAACTCCTGAGCTGTCACTCCAGCTCTAGATTTATTTTATTTTATGTGCATGGATGTTTTGCCTGCATGTTTTTTGTTTGTTTGAGGGAGGGTTGAGACAGGGTTTCTCTATGTAACCCTGGACATCCTGGAACTCACTCTGTAGACCAGGCTCATCTAACTCAGAGATCTGCCAGACTCTGCCTCACCTCCCAGTGAGTGCTGAGATTAAAGGTGTGTGGCACCACAACTCAGCTCATCTGTATCTTTGTATAGCACCACGTGCACACCCGCAGATGGGTGTAAGCCATCGTGTGGGTGCTGGGAACCAAACCCAGGTCCCCAGCAAGAACAGCAAGTGCTCTTAGCTACTGAACCATCTCTCCAGCCCACATACTTTTTCTCCTGGAGAACTGGAGCAGACAACACTCAAGAGCCGAGATGGCCGTGGAATAAAGTGACTGTCAAGCCCTGGGAGAGGTCACCCAGAAGTCAGTTTCAGAGAAAGGGGATACCTAGGAAAGGGTGTCACCACGTGTGACTTCAAGGCTGGGTCATCCCCACATGTGTGTTGCTGGGAGACAGACGTTAAGCCTAGGCCCTGCTGGGAGGTGGGTTTCCAGAGCCAGGTTCATTCTCTGCTTTCTCTGTTGGTCACTACTGAGCTTTTCAGAGAGGTGGCAGTCTGTCTGGTGCTGAGCTAGACAGGTCCCCAGAGCAGGGGTTGGTGGGACTCACAATGCACAACATTTCCAGGGTCCCAGTGACTTTGTTGTTTGTCCTGTGTGTGTGTGTGTGTGTGTTTCTAACTCCCGTTTGCCTGTAGTTCCTGGTGTTTAGCAAAATAAGCAAAGCAAACCTTAAGCTTCAGGAAGAGACCTGAAGAGGCTGCTGAAAGAGGAATCCAGGGAGGAGGAGTCAGAAGTTAGGATCCCCACCCCTCCCCCAGCCTCATCCCTCCCCTAGTGGCCCCTACCTCCTCCCCATACACTCTATCCCTTTCTCTGCCTGTACATGATCTCTCCCTCATGAGGGTTCTCATGTCTCTCGTGCCCCTTGGGAGTCAGGTACTGGAGAACTTGGGCTGAGCCTAAGTCCTTCCCCCCTAATGAGTATTCATTCTGGGATGTGCTCTGGTCTTTAGGGTCAGAGGTGGCAGCTTTATTTACTCTCAGCCATGCTCTCCCTGGGCCGGCCCTTTCATCATTTTTATAATGGAAACAGTCCGATGGCCACAGGCGCCCTGGGAGACCACCCCGCCACCTCCCCTCCCTGCCTCCCAGACACAGCCCTCCAATAAGGGCTCAGATTTCTCAACAGAGTACAGCTTTGCTCTCAGGACACCGTTCAGCTGTTCACTTTTGCCACACTCAGCTGTCTGTCCAGAGCCAGGGCCAGAGAGTCTGGAAGTGCTACCTTGTGAGAGAGTGGCGGAACATGCTTGTGGGAAGCGGGGCTGGTGCCGGAGGCTGGCGTCCAAGTGGGCATCTTGGATGGAAATGGAAGCAGGCACGATATGTTTAAGATTTCATGTGTGTGAGAAGCCGCATGTGTGTGCATACACATGAGTGCAGGGGTGCAAGTGTTTGCACACACAAACCCATATTACATAATCAGGGTCATGAATGGCGTATACATACGAAGCCGTGCTTGGGAGCATGTGTGTGACGGTCACTGTGTGCATATAATCAGTGGACCTGTATATGTGAGAACCTGAGTGTGTTTATGCTTGTGTACCAGCCTGTGTGTAAGTGAAGTAAGCAGACTTGTGACAGAACCATAGGAATGAGGCCCTCTGGGGTATGAGACTATTGGTGTTTGGTTTGGTTTTGGTTTTGCAGTTCTTTGGCTGGTAGATGTGAATGTTCTTAAGTGTAATGTGTTTCCTGATGTGTGACTGTTGTTTAAGTAAATCGAAATAACACAAATGGATTTCGGGGTTATAGATGAGTCATAGAAGCTAGGCATGAAAGTTTTTCACCTATACAGAGTATTAAGATAGACAAAAATAGTCTACAATGTGACAAACCAAAATAGGGTCCCCTTGGAGGTTGGCATTGTGTAGAAGGGATGTGAAGCTTCTAGGGCCCCCAAATTAGCTACTTTAATACATTTACATTGACTATGCTTTTGCTCGCTATCTTCTGTCAGCCTGAACAACTAGAGTCACCTGGGAGGAGGGAACCTCAACAGAGGCATTGCCTCCCTCGGATTGGCCTATGGGAGTGTTGGTGGATGGACCCAGCACACTGTGGGTGGTGTCACTCCTGGCCAGGTAGGACTGGGCTGTTCAAAAAAGCTGGGCAAGCCAGAGGAAGCAAGCCAGTCAGAAGTATCCCCTTAGTTTCTGCTTCAGTTCCTGCCCGAGATTCTGTCCTGGCTTCCCCTGATGATTGAGCTTAACTTTCAGGCTGAATTAAACCATTTCTTCCCCATGTCAGTGTTTTATTACAGCAATAGACAAGCACTAAGACAATGTCCACTATGGAAAATTCACTGAGCTCTATACCCTTATAGCAATAAATCATAAAGTGCATGTATAATTTACATACTGTCTGAACATGTTTCTATTCAATAAAGCATTTATCCACTAATTAGAACAATAAGGAGGAAGCAAAGCAGGTGTACACCCACTTCAGATTGTGAGGGAACATTTGCTTGATCCATGTCCCAAGGTGGAATTCAGAATCTTTTGTTCCTTCAATCTCCAGAGACATACAGTCTGTCTATACCATGAGGGAGGCTGCACCTCCAAATAGGAAGGGTTTATTCCCCCATCTCCTGTCCAATTGGGCTGTGTCCCAGGTTACCTTGACTCAGGATCTGGGCCCAAGTCCCTCCCCCAAGTCACCGACCTTCCCATCTTCTCCCAAACCTGCTCTGCCTGCTTGGCAGCCCAGCCTCTCCCAAAGCCCTGCCTCTGGGAGGATGGATGGGAATAACTGTCCCACCAGAACCAGACGGCAAATGCTGGGTGTGGAGTGCGGAGAGGCCACACGGGAACTTCTTCTCCAGGGGGTTGGGAAATTGAGTTGATCCTTCTCACTGGCCTTAGCTTGGAGAGCCCTGTCCCCCAGGGCAACCTGAACTCTAAGACTTATTTTCCCATCGTCCCCTCCCCCCACATATCCAATGGCTCCCCCTTGGCTCAGCAGGCATTTTATATCGGTCACCTAAGGGAACTAGGCAGGCACTGCCATCCACAAGAGTGTCTTGGATGCCTAGGAAGGGGGAGAATCACCTTGCTTTGCCCAGCACCTTCTGTAAGGAGCCATTAGCTCTAGGCTCTCCATCATGACTGTCTCTTTTAGTAGTTGTCTTCAAACAGACAGTAGAACCCAAGCAAGTCCATTCAGCCATCTCATCCACCTGCATGAAGAGCAAAACAGGGGCGACCGCCATTTCTAAGGAGAAACGTCAACCCGTGTACACAAAGACACAACTGAGAAACCCCAGCGGCAGCTGGATGGTGGTGGCACACACCTTTAATCCCAGCACTTGGGAGGCAGAGACAGTGGATGTCTATGAATTTGAGGCCAGTCTGGTCCACAGAGAGAGTTCCAAGACAGCTAGGGCTACATAGTGAAATACTGTCTCAAAAAAACAAAACAAAACAAAACAAAAACCAAAACGGAAACCAAAAACAAACACTCCCCACCTCGCCCCTCCCCCCACAGGTTTGAATGCTCCCGATTATCAGGGCCCATTCTGAGAGTTTCACATGACACGGTTCACTCCAAGCAGCACAGTGGTTAAGGAGGCAGAGTAAATCTTCACTTCGAAGACAGAAAGAGTAAGGCCCAGAAAGATTAGATAAATTAGCCGAGATCATGTCTCTGGTAAGCAACAGGCTCGGGGCTCAAACCCAGGCAGTCGGGGCTCAAACCCAGGCAGCATGGCTACTGGGTCTAAGCTCTGCACCAGCGTCCTGCAACATTTGCATAACGACCCTTCAGGAGGTGTGTTCCTCCTGCTGTTTAGGACCTGCAGGCTCACATATATAATTGTGCATAGACAGACATCATTACCTAGATGTTAATCGTAACCAGCAATTATACAGTGATTTATTTACAAATCACTTCCCACCTAGACACAATGCTGGGAAGGAGTGTTGTTACAAATTTAACACCTAGACACAATGCTGAGGAGTGTTGTTACAAATGTAACAGATAACAATTAAGGCTGCTGTTTGTTGACTCAAATGAGGCTCGGCAACAGGACTGGTGGTTTATCCTTTCTTCTTTCCTTCCTTCCTTAAATACATGTAAAATGTACTTAGCAATAAAAGTAAAGAGGTGTAAGAGATGAGGAAGTAAGGAGCAAAAGTCTCCCTTCTTTCTCCTGGGATCCTGTTGCTTTTGGTTTGGTTTGGTTTCTGATTCTTGGGCTTTGTTCTTGCCCAGCCTAAGCTATACCACAGAGCTACATGCCCAACCCTAAGAGGGGACCTTCTTTAGCCTTTTCTTTGTATGCACACCTTTCCAGAAGCTGTCAATGCTCACACAAGCAAATCACTTTAGATGGTATACATGGCTTCTAATTCTTGCAGCAAAGCTCTATTCTTTATTATTAATTAAGAAACCTCAGGATGAGGATGGCGTTTAATTAGAGTGCTGGCCTAGCACATACCAGCCCCTGGGTGTGGTCCCCAGCACAGCATAAAACCAGATATTGTGGAGATGCCTGTAACTCCAGTGCTCTGGAGGTACAGCGGGAGGATCAGAAGTTCAAGGTCACCTCAGTTACATTGCAAATCTGAGGCTATCCTGGGTTACATGAGATCTCTTTTTTTTTCCCTGTGATGGGGATCAAACCAGGGCCTCTGAAGAAACCATAAAAACAGGGTACCTCTGTAAGTGAGGAAGTTAGGATTCTGACCCAAACCTTCCAGACCTGTGTCCTCCAGCACCCTCTACCCCATGAGGTCACCATGGTGGCCCTACTGGGTGGCCCCATCTCCTCCTGAGCTAGGACTTGGCTTCTCCATGCTTTTTAAGATGGGCTGAAGGCTGGGCTGGAGAAGGACATCCCCTTCAAGAGCCTAGGAGAGGGCTTGCTAGCTGAGAGCCCTGTAGACAGAGAGGCTGGGGACCGACAGACTGCCATGGTGTACACATCAGCCAAGGGGTGGACTCCCAGCGTACCCTCCGAAGGTGAGGCAGGCAGACCCATGCCAGCCTTCATAATGCCTCCAAGTTAGGGACTTGACCAAGTGAAGGACCAAGGGCGTGCTATTTCCAGCTCCTGGGATGAGAACCGGCTCTGGAAAGTCCCTTGTGCAACCCTTCCCATGCAACTTTGCAGAAGAGTCCCTGGGACCCATGCTCACCCCCCCCCTTAAACACATCCAGTCCCTGCCAGAGCCAGGGCCTCAGAAGCCACTTGCCAAATCCCAGCTGCAAGCACAGCTGCTGAGATTTTTGTAGATTTTCCCATGTTGCTAACCTTAGTGTTGCTGGGGAGCTGGGACCCAGGAAGCCCAGGCAGGTGACGATAGGTCCTGTGTGTCACCAACCAAATCCTTACACCTCCTTGTCCTCATGGAATCTGTAAAGCATGTCAGGGGCAGGACAAGGCTATGCTGGGACTTGCCTGCCCCAGACCTCAGGGGGACACTATGGAACGGAATGCTAACTGAAGTACCTCTTCCTGTTTCACCAAGAAGGGGTTAGGCAGGGATCATGGGCTCTGAGGCCAAGACTTGCTGGAAGAAGGAAAGAGAAGTCTTTTGGGAGCCAGAGGAGGGCCTCCTCTTCAGTTTCAGGACCAAACTGACCTGTGGGACAGGGTAGGCCCTTCTGAATGCCCATACTCTCCTTTGAACACAGCAGAGAGGCCCCACGGTCCCAGTCCCTCTAAGACCATGCCCACACATGCTAACCTAAACTTGGTGGCTTTCAAGTCCCTTGGCTCCAATCATGGCCAGAGTGGGCACTTGTGGGACAGTCCATCTCTCTCTTTTGACTGTCACAGCATCTCCCTGCTGGGCTTCTGACGGAGAGTTGTGTGGTGCACCACTTTCCTACTCTGAGCTTCAGTTGACTCATCCATAGAAAATTCAAGTTGCAAACTACAGGAATCTGAATTGGACATGTGGTTGTGTCATTGATGAGCAGGGTGGGACCACTTTTTAAGGTAGGGGTCCTTGGTAGGTAGATGAGATGATGAGGTTGGGAATGTAGCTTAGTATGTGCAAGGCCCTAGATTTCATCTCCAGAATAAGTAAGTTGGTGAATTAATTAAATAAATGAACAACAAGAGATGGTGCATGTGTTTATTGTATGTACACATGTGCATGGTCATAAATACATGTGCTGTGTGAGTGTGTGTGTATGAGTGTGTATGTATGTGTGAGTGTATGTATGTGTGTGAGTGTGAGTATGTATATGTGTGAGTATGTGTGTATGTGTGTATATGTGTGTGCATATGTGTGAGTATGTGTGTATGTGTGTATATGTGTGTGAGTATGTGTGTGTGTGTGTGTGTGTGTGTGTACTGCAACAGCTCATTGATCCTTCCCTTTTGGGTGGAGGAGGGGCCACGAAGGCAGTCACTCATCAGGAAGCAGTTAATGGGCCCAAATGGCCACATCAGCGAAGACTGAGCCCAGATGAGCTTCTTCCCAAGGGAAGGGGGAGCCATAGACAGAGGTGAGGAGAAGAGGGGAGGCCAGGGGACAGGAGATAAGGCTTCCCAAGGAGAAATTATGAGGACTGTAATGTCTTGGCTTTATTTCCATTGATAAATACTCCTAGCTGTGAAAATAATAATTGTCTGACCTAAGAAAGTCCAGAGAAGAGTGGGAGCACAAGTGTGTTCCTCTGCCCAGAGATGCAGATATGCTGCTACTCTGCATGCGTGTGACCACACTGTCCAGACACAGGCCCACAGGCTGCACGTGTGCTTGCTCAACACCTGTCAAGCATGATGCATGTGCTTGCCCAGAACTACTAACTACTACTACTATTTCTTCTTCTTCTTCTCCTCCTCCTCCTCCTTCTTCGTTTGTTTCTCAAGGCATGGTTTCTCTGTGTAGCTTTGGAGCCTGTCCCACTACCGAATCTGTAGAGGAGCCTGGCCTTGAACTCAGAGATCCACCTGTCCCCGCTTCCCAGTACTGGGATTAAAGGCGTGCACCACCAACGCTCAGCCCAGAAGTACATCTTGCAACACCAATCCTAGCACACGAAAGTGTGGACACTTGTCTGCATGTGGTCATTCAAGGTTGCCAACTTTGTATTAGGTGTAAGAAAGACTAAAATGAAGAGGACTCTGTCTATGTCTCTCTGCCTCCAGTGGGTTGACATTTTTGTTGGGGGTGTGCTAAAGAAACAAAACATTCATATAGCGGGATATATGTTATATAGAAAAGATGTCTCTTGGACCAGGTGCATGCATGCATGGCCTCTCTGGGTCCTCTGGGGAAGTCGCCCACCACGCTCTTTGTCGAGGGTCATCTTCACACTGAGGGGTGGGAACCTAGGGTCAAAGCTAGTGTGCTACACATAGTATCACTCAGCTAGTCCCCTCAAGTCACTGCTATGCCACTGATACCTGTCAGGGTTTACAGATGCTCCCACTCTAAATGATGAAGGTGAATGCCTTGCGACGAACAAATCAGCATCACCTTGGATGCAGACATGTGTCTATACTTCTCCATGCTAGCACTGGTGTTATAGATATGCCTCTGGGGAAGCACATGCATGACACATGCAGTCTGTGGGTCTGTGTATGGATAGTGTGGTCATAGGCATGCAGTGGCCTGTGTATCCAGAGGGAGCTCTTTGTACATTATAAATGGACTATTTTGATTTCACACTATTCTTACAGTAGATTCTGGCAGAAATAAATAGATGGCTCTAAAAATAGGAAAAGAAAATATAAATTAAAGCTAACTCATTTCAGATCAGAGAAGACTCTTCAAGGAAGACGGTAACCATAGAACCCTAAAAGGAAAAGTAGTGACAAATATATTACATTTAAATTTAAAACTGTCACACTGTGAAAGATCATGAGTGACATCGGCAGATGAGCAACTAAAGTCTAACAAACATCAATTTCCAGAATTAATAACTTCAGTTCCACACTAATAAGAACAAAATTTTAAAATGGGCACGATGGTTCCCAACCATCATCCCAGGAACTGGGAGGCTGAGGCCAGAAGATTACAAGTTAAGGCCAGTTTAAACTACAGATGAAGACCCTGTCTCAATAAATGTAGCTCAGTGGCAGAACCCTTGCCTCACAGGTATGAGGCCTTGATTCAACTCTCAACGCCTCCCCCAGCAAACTAGAAATACCCATAGAAAAATGGGCAAATGTGTGGGCAGGTAATTTATAGTAACCGAAATACAAAATATCCAAGGGACTTAAGAAAAAGCCCTCGCCATAAGGGGAATAGGGTCATAATCAGAGATATTAACTAAAAACCCCTGATTTGTTCCTTCTGACCCATTAGCTTTGCAAAAATTCAAACTGCAAACAGGATAGCATGTGGGATATTACATACGCAAGTGGGTTTGTCTTCGTCTCCCTCGGAAGCACTAAACCAGATCAGTCTTCTTGAAGAGGCCATTAATTAAATGAGGCCATTTAATTAATTAATTAATTGACTGATTAATTTTATGTATGAGTGTTTTATCTGTATGTAAGTCTATGAACCACATGTATGCAGTGCCCAAGAATGCCAGAAGTGGGCGTCTGATCTCTTGGGACTGAGGTTACAGATGGTTGTGAGCTACCATGTGGGTGCTAGGAATCCAGCCTGGGTCGTCCGGAAGAGTCCCCCAGTGTTCTTAACTGCTGATCCATCTCTCCAGACCCAAGTCATCTCTGTTAACATCTCTTTTAACAATTCCCTTCTTCATCCTAGCAGCTAGCTTCTAGATATCTATTATCCTAACAAAATAGCCATGTGTTCCCACTGAGCCATGTGCCAGAGAGTTGTTCACGACAACGAGGGATTGGTCTTAGCTATCTGCTGGCTAGAATGGCTAAATGAACAACGGCAACCCCACGCATGGGATATTAGTACATATCCAACCCCACACGTGGGATATTAGTACATACCCACTTCACATGATGTAGATCTGCAGGTCTTGACACAGAGAGTATCTAAACCACACAGTTATCCTAAGTCATAGCTTTAATTAGAGAAGCAAATCACAGCAAAACGAAAATGTCTGTGTGCAAAGAAAACCCTCCTCAGTATATTTCTCCTTCTTCCTCTTCCTCTTCCTCTTCCTCTTCTTCTTCTTCTTCCTCTTCCTCTTCCTCCTCTTCCTCCTCCTTTCCCTTCTCCTCCTTTTCCTCCCCCTCACCTTTTTCTCTTTTGTGCATTTCAAGATAGGGTTTCTCTCTGTAGCCCTGGCTGTCCTGGAACTTGCTCTGGAGATCAGGCTGGCCTTGAACTCACAGAAACCCTCCTGCCTCTGGCTCCTGAGTGCTGAGATTATAGGTATGTGCCACCACAGCCTGGCTTATCTGCGCTTCTTTTATGTTTTGTTTTTGAGACAGGGTCTCGTTATATATCCTTGGTTGTCCTGGAACTCGTTAATGTAGACCAGATTAGCCAGTAACTCAGAGATTCAGCTGTCTCTGCCTCCCGAGTGCTGGGACTAAAGGCATGCGCCACCAACTCCAGCTCTCATCTGTATTTCTTAATAAGGACTCGTGTGTGCCTCATTTCAAAGTTTTAAATAAAACTTAGTAATAGTCTGTGTCGAATAAATAAAGCAGTGAGACTTGGCACAGACAAACATGAGACACTCATATTTTACCTGTTGCGTGAAGAAAAAGGGATCCCCTCTCTAATAGCACTTCTGATTTGACAAATGTCACTGGAACTTTCCTTTCATTCCATCACGGGAATGTTAAAATTGAGGGGCCAGGTTCCCTCATCTTACAGAGAGAGATAAGAGAAGATGGCTGGGACTCAGGCAGAGCTGCAGACAAATTACAAAGGGCCAAAAAAAAAAAGAGTAGGGAGTTGACTGTGGTCGTATTTGACTTGGGCTTTGGTGTTGTTTATTGTTGCCATCTCAGGGACAAATGTTAAGACCTAGGGGCTCTTGGCTATAACAGCTCCTGGCCTCACCCTCAGCAGTTCATGACAACTACTGAATGACAGTTGGTCCAGCTGGTAAAATCCTGCCCAGTTCATCTCTTCCCTGACATATCCACGTCACAGATGAGGAAACTGAGGCTCCAGGAGGTCAAGGACTTGTGGTAAAACTCACTCAGATGATCATGGCAGAGTAAATGGTCAGTCCTTTTGACCCATGATCCTTACTTAACTCTCCCCTGCAGCTAAATCCATCGTGGCTTCTGTCTACTGCCTGCTTCAGGTTTTCCAGGCACAGGCCTGAAAAATCCAGTGATGCTATCTCAGGCCAAGGACTTAAGTAAGACCCTGAGTCCATAATGAAAGTCACGAGGGCCAGAGTAAATCGGTGGCAAAAGTCACACCCTCTAGTGTCACATTAACCAGGACTCTATTTCCTAATCCAGTGAGCTTGGTGAGTTGCTTAGCATCTTCTCTTCTGCTTCTTCCTCTATAAAACAGGAATAATGGGATAATCTACCTCTCTGTGATGTGCACTGAGACAGGACATGTATAGTCTTTTTTTTTTTTTTTTTTTTGGTTTTTACCAGACAGGGTTTCTCTGTATTGTTTTGGAGGCTGTCGGTCCAGCCCGGCCTCGAACTCACAGAGATCTGCCTGCCTCTGCCTCCCGAGTGCTGGGATCAAAGGTGTACGCCACCACCGCCCGGCTTGTATAGTCTTTAACAAGCACTGAACGCAGGATTTGCTCTCGCTGGACACTGACGATGGGGCAGGTGGTCTAGACGGTGGCTGGCCCTCCACCCTTGGTCCTTCTGCCTCGCTGCACACTCGCCTCTTGAAGGACACATGTGCATTTAGAAGAAGGGTCAGATCTGCCTAGAGACTGGAGGACCAACAGGATTAGAGGGTGCTGAGCCCACATCCAGGGCAAACAGTCAGAGTCCCCAAGGAAGAAAACAGACCAAGTGTCCTGGAAGTGGACGGTCAGACAAGAAGCCGGAGCTTGTGAGGAAGGCCTTCTGGGGTCAAGGGTGGGATGGGCCAGTGTGCCAAGCAGAAATCCGGGAGATGCCTGGAGGTCTGCGGAGGGTACTCAGGATTCATCACAAGTAAGCCAGATAGGGTCCAAGGGCAAGATGTTTCTCAGACCCAGCTTTCCCTGCACCTGGACTTCCCTGTTTAGATAGGGGCCACAGAACAATGAAGAGTGAAGACATTCAGAAGACGGAGTCCCCGAGGTAGTCTCTGTCTTCTTAGCTGCTGACAGGAAGTCACTCCTGCAGGATGGTCCTTTTAAGACGTCAACTCATAGCACAGTCCAGGCTGCTTCCTGTTGCTTTCTGGCACCTAATCCCACAGGAGCCCATATTCAAACATGAAGGAAGGGTGCAGCGCCCTTTTCACCAGTGAGGAGTCATCAGTTGACCAGGTCATCTGGGAGCTCCCTTGCCTCTCCATCTCCACCCTCCCCCTCCCTTGATTACTAATTTCCGGGTCCTGCCTCCTTAGTCGGCTGCAACTTTCCCCCAGCCCCGGGCCACAGCCTCTCAGCGAGTACCTGACCTCTCCATCCCCCACATAGCCACTGCATAATCTTCCTAAAATATGTCCTAAGCCCTCCAGTGGCTTCCCACTGCCCTAGTGCCAAGTACAAGCTCTTTGTCATGGTTTTTCTTTGCCGATGGTTTTTCCAATCTGATCACTCACTCAATGCTTCTTTCTCCTCGTTTACACTCTGGCTGGACAGAATATCTTACGGTCTCTCAGGCTCCTCGCTCAGAACGCCTGAACTGAGTGTGCACATGTGGTGTATATCTGTGTAACACACCTTCAGCGCTCTCTGGTGATTGGATTCATCTGGGATGTTTGTTGAATATGCAAATTCCTGGAGCTGGGAAAATGGCTCACAAAAAGCAGGATGTGGTAGGCTAGAAGGAAAAGAAACTCCTGGAAACTTGCTGGCCACCAGCTTAGGCTACTTGGTGAAGTTATACCAAATGAGAGACAAAAAGAGGTATGAGAGGTATCGGGGTAGAATGGGCCTGAGGACCACCATCAGAGGTTATCTTCTGATCTCCACATGCCCCCTGAGCGTGCTCACAGCTGCATCCTCAAAAGCATCCATTCGTACACACGCCAGCAACACACCCAAACACCCCCTCCTACACACACACACACACACACACACACACACACACGCGTGCGCACGGATAAAAATTGCAAACATTTGGAAACTATATTAGACCTATGCAGAGAAGGGGAAGGGACACCCTCTGTGTAACAAGCATCCTGGGTCATTTTCTCTTCAGGAAAGTTTGGGACATCCTAGCAGTGCTTCCCTAACTTGGCTGCATACTGGGAACCTTCAGGAACCTTAAGGCTTACATTCATTCATAGCCCAGGGTTTTCAGCCTTCCCTGAGGGAAGGGGTTCCTGTTGAAGTGCATGCACCTACATCAAGGAGATGGTGTCTGAACACTAGTGACACCAGGTCACCTGAGACCCTCAGAGGGGCTGGAGGTGGGAGTGGGATGGAGCCTAAGACCTGCTGTCTTGGGGAATAAGCTACTCTGCCGCTGAATCTCCCCTCTGTAAAGAAAGAGCATCCGAGCACAGCGTAGAGACTGGGGGAAGTGGAGGGGAGGAGCAGAGCAAGGGGTGCAGAGAGGCTGGCGCTAGGTTTGGCGACAGTCTCTGGACTGAGTTGAAGTGGCTATGCCTGCTCACTCTCCCCGTCCCAGAAGTCACCCCGAGCCTGGAACCCCGAGCCTTGTGTGAGCTGCAGTTCTAGAGGGCACATCATCCCGACACTTGTGGGGACACTGGTGTGTTATGGAAAAACGACAGTAGAGGTCAAGCGTTCTTTGGTCTTCCTAGGGACAGACACTAGGCGCATTTCAAAGTGTTTCCCTGCATGTGTCTGTTCTTGGTCTTCACTACTGCTCCAGGAGGGGTGTTCCCCACATCTCTTGTATGGCCTCTAGACAATCTGAGATTTTTTCCAAGACTCACATTTGTATAGTCACACACAAGCACCGTCAGTCACACTACTAAGTCTCATGCCCCGCACAGTTGCACCAGCACATCTGCTTGGTCAGAGCCATACTTCCATGCTCTCGGGGCTGCACATATTCAACCCAGCTCCCTCACGGGCATATATCTACATACAGTCCTTGACAAACACACCCCAACCCAATGGGCACCCAATGCATCTGCATTCGCCCTCATGAGCTCTTGGTGGTTCTCCCTATGTCCCAGAGACCACTTTCCCTGCGCACTTCACTGACAGCATGTGTGTGTGTATGTGCATGCATGTGCACACACGCACACATGAGAATGTGCAAGGGTGCATCAAAGCACAGGTCAATACCAGATATCTTCCTCAATCACCTTCCACCTTATTTTTTGAGATAGAGTTTGTCACTGAACCCAGAGCTCATCAGTTTGGCCAGGCTAGCTGGACAGCAAGTGCCAGAGACCCTGCAGTCCTTGTCTCCTTTACAGACACCCTGCTGCCACCCTGGCCTCCTACATGGGTGCTGTGGGTCCAACCTCAGGTTCCCATGTTTGCACAGCAAGTACTTTGCTCACCAAGCCACCTCCCCAGTCCCAATTATCCCTCCAGGTGTTCCCAGGTGTGTCCTATCAGAAAGACAGACCAATGGGCAGTCATGCTGAGTAGGCTTTTCCAGAACAGAGAGGAAAGCCTAGGGTAGGGAAAACACAAGCGCTGGGTGAGAAGTCAGAGGGCAGTAATGGGGGGCGGGTACCTCCACCTGGGACACAGCACAGCTGATGCCCCTCATAATTTCCAAAGGAGTCAGAGTCACTTCCTCATTCCTGGATGCCTGGTATACCCTGTCCTCAGAAACCCTAGGTAGGACCTGCGTGATTTTAATCTCAGCATCCAGGAGGCAGAGGCAAGTGGATCTTTGTGCGTTCAATGCCCAGCTTAGAATACATAGTGAGCTGTGGGGCAGAACCCACACATCCAAGATCCCCGACTCTCTTCTGTGTCTTGCCACCAGCAGCCCCAGTGGCTCTACGCCTGCTACCCATTGTTGCCCAGGAGTTCTCTTGTCTATCCCCAGAGAGCTTGGGGTGAATCAGGATTTTTCTCCCTTGGGTACAGTCAAAATGAAGTCACTTTCCATTCATTGACCTCGCTGTGGGAAGCAGGTACTCTGCTCTGGGGGCTCAGTCCACACCACAAGGCCTAGGCCAGCAAAGGTAACTGGAGCACTCCCATAGTGAGGGCTTCCTCCCACCTCAGACCCATGGCTCCACCCACCTGTGGGCCTCCAGTAACCAAATGATGGAACTTAGCAAGGAAGAAGGGATGCTGGTGGGCTAAGAGGGTGTCGGGGTTCAGGTGGATTCCTAAGGCCCATGAGCACCCACAGTTTTCAACTCCAAAAGATCAAGCTGTGTCCCAGGGACCTCTGGAGCTCTGAGCAGAGTGGGAAGGGGCACTTTCTCACTTTTCCCTCCCTCCCCAGCCACAGACACTGTCTGAGAAGGGGTAAGTGGCCTCTATGGCCTGGCCTGGGTTCAGGAGTCAAACTTCTTGTTCTATAGAAATGAGGCCAGACTTAGCTAGCAGCGAGAGAGTAACCAAGTCACCATGTTCCCAAGCTTCTGCTAGATGAGACCACGGGGACACTGGAAATGGGGAAGGGATCACTGAGACCCAGACACTATCCCCTCTGTGGTCTTGCCGAGGAGACCAATTACCCACGAGCCTCTAATCCCTAGGGCCCCATCACTAGGAACAGCTCTCATCACCTCCAAGCCCAAGCGGATCCCCTTTATCACGCCCCCTGGCACCAGCCTGTCTGAGCCTCCCCCACCTCTGACGCCCAGGACGTTTGTTTTGGTATCTGTGGTGGCTGTGGTCAGAGCATAATTGGGGCTGAAATACACACTCGGACCCCCTAAAGGATAAACAAGCAGGGCTGGGGCAGCCCTGAAACAAATGTGAAGAAAGACATGAAGACAGCGGGACTGGGCAGCCAGACGAGCTGGTACGGAAAGGCCAAAGACTGGCAGAGAGGAAGACATCGATGAGAGGCCAAGGAGGTCAGCCAGGCACCCAGGCCCGGGGCAGCTGCTGCGGGATTTTCAGCACTCTGAAGCCAGGCTTCCAGTCACAGCGCTCAACTGCTGTCTGCAAGCTACGGGTTTTGTTGTTGTTGTTTTTAAGATTTAGTTGTTTGTTACATATACAGTGTTCTGCCTACATGCCAGATTGAATTGTAGATGGTTGTGAGCCACTATATGGTTGCTGGGAATTGAACTCAGGACCCCTGGAAGAGCAGTCAGTGCTCTTAACCTCTGAACCATCTCTCCAGCCCCCAAGCCACAGGTTTTAGGATGGCTCTCACCTGGTTCTGAGGATCTTTATGCTGTGGTGCTGTGGAATAATCCTTCTGGGCACTGGGTGAGTATATGTCGCTATGGTTGGTTTAATAAACAGGCTGACTGGCCAATAGCTGAGCAGGATACAGTTAGGTGGGAGAGCCACACTGAGAATGATGGGATGAGGAAGGGTGGGGTCAGGACGCAAGAGCCAGCCATCCAGGAAGCAAGGCATCTAAAGAACAGGTAAAGCCATGAGCCACATGGCGATCTAAAGATTAGCAGAAATGGGTTAATTTAAGTAGTAAGAGCTACTTAGGATAAGCTTGAGTTATTGAGCATTTATAATTCATTTCAGCCTCTGAGTCGGTTATTTGGGACCAGGCGGTCGGGACAGGGAACATCCATTTACACTGTGGCTCACTTTCCCTGGACTCCCAAACCTATAGCCTCAAATTCAATAGCTTTGAAGCAGGCATAGAAGTCATACCTGGAGAAATGTTGGTCTTCACTAAAGGTGGGACTTAATTTGATCCTGGTTTCGCAGACCCTGAGAGCAGGAAAACCATCCTGACTGGACTGAGTTCATCAAGACTCTTAGCCCTGCTAGGAATCAAGGGGGGGGCTCCATCACTCAGTCAGTATGTTTGGGGAGCTTGGGGAAGCATTTAGAGGAAGGATACCCAGGCAAGGATGACCAACAGGATGTAAAGTTCAGATGTTTCACCAGGGTTCTGTGGCCCTTGGGGCTGTAGGAAGCCTCCTGACTTCTTCAGAGCCCCTTACATATCCCAAGTTCCCAGTATTTAAATGATCAGAGTCTTGCATCTTGGTGGTGGAAGCAAGCTTTTGCTAGGTAGCCATGCAATGCCCTACCCACCATCAAACTGTAGCGTTAGTCCCAGCCTCAGTACATGGTAGAAGATCATACCTTCCACATGTATCTGGGAGGTGAAGGGCTGGGGAAATCTGGTAACCTCCAGTTTACACAACCAGCCTCCTGAATCCAAGACCCTATTCCGGTCTTTGGGACACTCACCACTCTCCAGTCAGGGAAGGGATGAAGGAATGGGCCTTTTGGAGGCAAAGATTCAGGGTCTGGCTGTCTGGCCATGGGTTCTGCCACTTTGTATGAAACAACCAAAGCTCCAGGTGATGACCTATGGACTTTACTGGGTGCCATTGGTCACCTCACTAGTAATTAACATGGTGGCTGCCTTCAGGGGTCTCCAGACCAAGAGAGGAGAGCTAGGAAGCAATGGAGCTGAGCCTCAGACTAACCCTGACAAGCAGTCTGGATGTTCTACAGGAGAGGTAGGCCAGAGCTAGGGACTTCTTGGTCCCACCATCTATGTAGACTTTCTGGACCCAATTCTTTGAGATGCTCACATTTAATGATGACATTATGCATGTTTTGATGTGTGAGACATGTTTTGTCCTCTGGTTCCACTGAAGCTAAGAGATGCCACTTTAGTAATACCCCCATATTCACCATCTTCCTGTCTCCCTAATCCTCCAGGGACCCCTTCAGACAGTTCCTCACCCAGCTCCTCTAGGTCCTCTGCCATTGTCTTGGGTTTTAGGACTGCCATCTGGTGGACATTGCCATAACTACGGGCATCTTCTGAGGTCCTTGTGGCCTTCTCCAAGGCCAACTTAGCTAGACACAGCAGTCAATGCTCTAGGGCAGGACAGGGGCACTGGGCAGAAGATACAGGTGTGCAGGTTTCCAAACCTCGGTAGCACACTCACATCCTGTTTCCAGGATAGAGAACTTTCAGGAGCTGTTTGATTGGCAGGTGGAGGGCAGGAACCTGCAGCAAAGGGCTCCCCTTGCTCTATTTGCAGAGCCCTAGAAAGCCTGGGAGCCACCCAGAAGTACACCCTCCATTCTGCCCTCGCTCCTCATCCATAACTGGGGAGTTTCTAGAAGCACAGTCCCATTTCCTGGAGCTGAGAACTCCTGTAGGTGTCCTGGGAGGATAGAAACTCTTGAATATGGACACCATCCCCAGTCCCCTTACTTCTTTCCTGAGCCAATGAACTTCCACAGATGGGTGGACCCGGATCAGAGATGGGAGGACAGAAGTCATCGGTACAGGGTTTCTCCAAGCAGCCTGGCGATGGTGAATAATTTATGTACAAGGCGGAGAAGACAATAAATCAGTAGCAATGATTAACATGAGCTATTTTACGTGTGAGAAAGATATATGGCAGGAGGCTGCCAGGTTGCGGGTGATTAATGCTGCTGTTTGCATTAGCTTCTGGGCCTTTATATTCAATTATGGACTTGGAGTTTGTGGGGGGTCCCTGGGGCAGCATCTGCAAGGCTAGACACACAGGGAGGGAACATCGGATGCCTAAGATCAAAAGTGAGGTGACAACAGGTGGCAGCCTGGTCCTGAGGGAAGGTACCTTTACCATGAGATCTTAAATTGCTGTGGAGAAGTGGTGGCTAGCTTTGTAAGAGGAGTCACTTTGTCCCTATGATCACTTCTAAGTGTTAGCCCAGGGTGTGCCCAGGGAAGTCATTCTTAGGAATCTGGCTCTTCCACAGTTAAAGGTTGGGTTTCTGAGTTGCCTCCCTCCCCCGCCTCCATGTTTCCATGCTGTCTCTACAGGCTACAAGTGAATAGCGTCGGGCAGTCAACTTGGGGGCCAAGGGCTAATCTAACACTGGGAAATATTCTCTGTTGGCAGCAGAGCCAGGGACACGAATCCTGTTTCCACACCCCGGGGACGGATGGAGGCTTGGGCAGACTGGGGAAGGAGGTTCCCAATGTTCTCCTCCCAGCTGACCCAGGAAGTCCTGGGTGGCCCCCTCCCCAAATTCCCACACTTGTCCTCTGGGTCTGCAGCCAGTTCCAGCTGGCCCCCATCAGAGCCCGGTACCAGAGATGAATAGTTGCCTTGGGGTTAAGTGATTTCTCCCTGCCCTTCCTAGTCCTGGCTCCCATCAGCCTGTCCTTCCTCCTCCTCCCCCTCCTCCTCCTCTTTGGTGACCTCTGGGCAGAATGACCTTGTCTTCCCTCAAACCCTGGGGTTTTCTTGAGGCCCGGTGTGGATGTGAGAATGCTTCTGGGACTGGGCTGACACTGGGCTCAGGGGCCCTCTGGGCCCAGTTAGATGCAGGATATAGGGGACTCACTGCTCCTTTCCCAAAGCCAGCCCTAGAGACTGCTCTGAGCTACTGTGCTGGCAGCTACTGTTTCTCAGGGCTGGAGTGGGAAAGGTGGGGAAAAGGAACATCACTGGCCTGACTGGGGCCTGAGGGGACAGGAGAAGGGGCTGGCAGGAGCAGGAGCTGATAGGGCTGAGAAGGCTGGACAGCTTCCCGCTGGGTCACCTCCTAAACCTATCTGTGTGTACCCAAAAGAACCTCAAAGCCAGTTCTAAGTCCCAATAATGTGCCTGCCTGGTGAGTGCAGCTGGACTTGGATCTCTGACCAGGATGTGGACATACCTGAGGCTAGTCTCAACTCCCTGGACCCAGCCTCCTCCACAACACTGCCTCTCAGCCTCTAATCCCCAGCTTGGGCGATTCATCCCTTGGACTCTTTGGGCTCCATTAATCAGCCCTGGCCACCCCAGGACAAGTCCCAAATTAACCCTGCTGCTGACCCTGACATGGACACCTGTAATTAGGCCCTGAGCCGCTGTGCATGGAAGCCCTGGGGGCTCATTGGGGTGTGGGTGAGGTTCGACTGGAACACAGGCCTAATGCCCAGGAATGCTCTAAAAGCTGTGCCTGGCTCCGGGGCAGCCGCTTTAATTCCTCACAAAGCCTTCAGACCGGCTACTGGGGGATTACCCCAGGGGGCCTGGAAGTGTGTAGCGCAGGTCTACTGGGCAGGCCCACCCTGCCCGCCCTGGAGCAGATAGGCCTTAGGCAGCCGAATGATGCCCCCCTTTGCACAGGTCCCAACAGTTGAGCGGCAAGGTCCTCAGAATCTCAGAGCCTGCGCCTTGGAAAGTCTGCGCCAAGCCCAGGCTGGAGGTACACCCGCTCCCCAGCCGAGAACCGGCTCCTCCCCCTCCCCTCCCCCAACTTGTTTTGTTTGCTTCGCTCAGCTTGTCCCAGTAGCTCCGTCCGCATTAACCCTTGACCCCAACAGTAACTCTCCCTCCTCGCTGACAACTCTGCGATGCCTCCCTCCACCCCACCCCCGCCAAGTTTTGCTCTCGCTGGTGTGCTTTTCTTGACACCCTGGAGCGGTGGAGAAACCAGCTCTGGCGGCACTACCTCAGGGGCTTGGCAGAAGAGCAAAGTGGTTCACCGTCTCTGCCTCTCATGCTAGACAGAGGCTGAGACCAAGGCCTCAAACATGCTGTATGTCCCACCATTGAGCCCCACACATAGCTCCACGCACGATCTCTTTCCCTTCTTTCTTTTTCCTTCCCTTCCTTCCTCCCGTCCTCCCCTTCTTCCTTCCCTCCTTCCTTCTTTTGTTTTCTTTTTTGAAACAGGGTTTCTGTGCAGCCCAGGCTGTCCTGGAACTCAGAGATCCACGAGTCTCTGCCTGCTGAGTGCCGGGACTAAATGTGTGCACCAGCATGCCTGGCTCTCACAATCATCTTAACATGCATCTTCTCTATCTATCTATCTGTCTATACACACACACACACACACACACACACACACACACACACACATATATATATAATTTCAGTGGAATTATCTCATCTGAAAACTGCATCTTTAGGGATTTCTGTGTGTAATTATTGCAGCAATCTAACTGCTGAGGACTGGAGACAGCCTAGGAACTCAGCTACGGAGCAGACCTGACCAAACAGTCTAGGAGAGAACACTTTGCAGCCGTTCAAGAGAAGGACACACGTGTTTCCACAAAGAACTGAGGCCAGCCTGGTCTACAGAGTAAGTTCCAGGACAGCCTAAGCTACATGGAGAAATTCTGTCTCAAAAAAACAAAACAAAACAGAAGCAACATCTTTTGAAGAGAATTATCTTCTCACCGCGGGACAGGTGCTAGAGTGATGGCTCCGGGTTAAGAGCACTTACTGCTGTTCAGAGGGCTGCAGTTCAGCATTGGGCAGCCATGGCTGGCAGGCTTTACCTGCACCTCCAGCTCCAGGGAGTCTGGTGCCCTTCTGGCTACTGCAGGCTCCTGCACGAATGTGGTGTGCAAAGGCTCCTGCAGTCATGCACACACCCATATAAGCAACTGCACCAATAAATCTTTTAAAAAGATACGGAAACAGCAAAACGTAGATCTGAAAAAGATACAGAATAGAGGTCAGGGTGCCACTGCTTGGGGGGCGGGAAACAAATAAGCACTTACATCCCTTGGGTTTTTGTTGTTATTGTTAATGTTTTAAAAATATATGTATACGGGTGTTTTGTCTGCATGTATGTCTGTGCACCACTTACATGCGGTGCCCATGGAGGTCAGAGGGAGGCGTCTGATCCTCTGGAACTGGAGTTAGAGATGGTTGTGAGCCATCATGTAGGTGCTGGGAATTGAACATTGAACCCAGGGTCATCTGGAAAATCATCCAATTCTCTTAATCACTGTACCACCCCTCCAGTCTGCTCTTTTTTTTTTTTTTTTTTTTGAGAAAGAGGCTCATAAGTCCTAAGCTGTCTTCCAACTCACTACACTCACTATACAGTCAAAGATAATCCTGAACTTGTGATCTTCCTGGCTCGTCTTCTTGAATACCGGTTTGTTGGCATGGACCACCAAACCTGGCTTATGCGATACTGGGGATGGAACCCAGGGCTTTGTGAATGTTAGGCTGGCGCTCTACCAATTGAGCTACATCCCCAGCCCTTGAAGATAACTTTGAAAAACTAAATCCTATCATAACTGGCAGTGGTGGCCTGTGGGGAGAGAACCTGAGAACATCTAATAGATGCAAATAAAGTTCTGTAGTGAGTTATATGGTTTTGTATTCTACAAGGTCTGCCTTCTAAAGCAAATGTATTATGTATGTAAAAATAAACAGACTACACATAACCTTCAACTCAGCTGTTCAGTTTTCTAGCTCACAGAAATACACAAATACACAAAGATAGTACAAGAATCATCTTATGTCCAGATGAGAAAATTCTGGAAGCAATTTATGTGCTTATCACTAAGTAATCTTTAAATAAATGGCAATACATCCCTCCTGTAGAACACCAAGCATCCAGTGTGGAATGAACCTGTAACATATCAGGAGGATTTTGAGTTCAAGGCCAGACTGCGCTGCACATCAAGATCTTGTCTCAAACAAAAACAAATGATACTGAGTGACCAAAGACTAGAAGGGGCCTATAATGTCTCACCTGTAAAGAAATGTAAGTAAACCATATAAAAGGTGCCACCTTATCAAGAAAGGAAAGGATGAGGGAAGGAAGGAAAATATTTTTTCATGTGCAAGTGTCTAAATGTATCTCTAAAATGCTAGAAAACTAACCACTAGTTTAATGTTAGGGACCGATTGGCTGGAATAGTCTGAGAAGAGGGCATCCAGCATTCCCTGTGTGATTACAAAGTAAAATGAGTAAAAGTTAGCAGGCCAGAGAAGAGGTCTACAATTAGTCACCTGATTTTCTCCCATCACAGAGCCTCTGGTGTCTTTGCAACCGTAGCATCACCCTCGTATTACAGAAAGGGAAACTGAGGCAGCTCCCAGTACAAACACAAGCCAGAGTCATGCTCTTTCTACCCTCTATCATCAGAAATCTTATTTCTTCCCTGCGCCAAGTCTCTTTGCAGAAGTGTCTTGGGCTGGAGTTGAGAGCTCCCCTCTGGGCTGCAGGCAGTACACAGAACTTCCTCCTGTCCACCTCCCCACTCCAGATCTCGGGAGACATACAGGGGACCCCAGCCAGGGGCAGCTCTGGAAGCCACCACGGATCAGCCCTGACTCCACTGCCAGATCCCCCATCCTTTGCTCTTTTCCTAACCCTTTCTGCCAGGCAGAGTCCTGTGCCCATTCCCCACCAACACCCCCTCCTCACCACAGAGAACCCCCTTAATTATACTTAATGGCAAAGACCATAAGAGCTTTATTAACTTTATTATGGACCCAATTAGCAGCTAATGCCCCATGACTACTGTCCCCCCCAATAATCCCATTAAACAATGAAACAGCCTTTTCCCCGTTCCCTGCTAGGCACAAGCAGAGGGGACAGGGAAATCCATCTTCTTGGGCCTGTTCTGCCCCCTCAGGCCCATTGGACACCAGCTCGAGCCCTGGAGCTTCCCAGGGACCAGAGCTGGGCATGCTGAAGACAAAGATTAATCAGCAAGTATTTTGGTGCCAGCCACTGCCTACACACACACACACACACACACACACACACACACACACACACACACACAGAGCCTGGCTCATATCCAAATAGCTTCTTTCTCAAAACAGAACTGTGGGACACACTCACTCTCACTCCCCAAGCATACCCACGTCCAGCACACGGATGTTCTCCTTGTCCAAGAGCACTTCAGAGCGGAGAGCGTTCAAGTTGAAGGTCTCTGCCTGGGCTTGCCCCAGAGTGCAGGATGGGAGGCTTGGGAAGAGAGAAAAGCCAACCCAGAGTGTCTCCCACACCCTCCCGACACCCCAGGTTTTGTCTGATCTTGCTGGTCATTCCGGCCACTTATTCAGCACCAAGGCCCTACTCCAGGCTCTTTCCACTACTGCACACAGCTGGTACCACAACCTGAGGAAGTAGGTGTCCTTCTCCCAATTTGCCAATTAAGGAAGTGGGTCACACAGAGACGGCCAGTGTTGTGTGTATGTGTGTGTGGTGTACACATATATCCATTCGGGTGTGAGTACACACACACATAGGTAAGAGTGCAAGTGTGCACATGCCGCTGGAGGTCAGAGGTCAGCGTTTGGTATCTTCTGTGGTTGCACCTTGTCTTCCGAGACAGAGGCTCTGTCTTGTTTTGATTTGATTTGAATGTGTATGTGTGTATGATTGCACATGTGCATGTGTGTATGTGTGATTGCATGTGTGTATGATTGCGTGTGGTGGGTTGATGCTGGATGTCTTCCTCAAGTGCTCTCTTCACTTTTTCTTTCTTTTTATAAAGCAAGTCAGGGTCTCCTGATGAACCCAGAACTCATCAGTCTGACTAGTTATCAGTCAGCTTGCCCAAGGATTCCCAAGACAAGACCTTTCACTGAACTTGGAGTCCCCCAGTTCAGCTAGACTGACTGGTCAGTGAGCTCCAAGATCTGCCAGTCTCCTGTTCCCAGTGCAGGGACTGTAGATGCAAGCACACACCCTGCTTTCCCTGGACCTCACTGCAGTCCAGGCTAGCCTCAGACCCACAGATCCGCCTGCCTGTGCCTCTTGAGTGTCCTGATTAAAGGCGTGCGCCACCACACTAGACCTGCATCTGGATTTTTAATGTAGGTTCTGGGTATCCTAACTCAGCTCCTCACATTTGTCCCTCAAGTACTTTC
The DNA here is from genome assembly GCF_017639785.1 of Mesocricetus auratus. Classification (NCBI taxonomy): domain Eukaryota; kingdom Metazoa; phylum Chordata; class Mammalia; order Rodentia; family Cricetidae; genus Mesocricetus; species Mesocricetus auratus. Next base: position 16,400,664 of record NW_024429182.1, read on the forward strand.
CCAACTGAACCATCTCCCCAGCCCTGACGAGGTCCCCTGGCCTACAGAGATAGTTCCAGGACAGCCAAAGCTGTTACATAGAGAAACCCTGTCTTGGAAAACCAAAACGAAGGAGGAGAGAGAGAACGACAGAATAGTGTCCCTTATGTAGCTGTGAAGGCACAGATACCGTTTGAGGACAGTCATGGAACTGTGATAAGACAGCTCCCAGCTCTGATTCCCATCAAACTGTTCAGTGCTGAGGATGGAACCTAGAACCATACACATGCTAAGCAAGTACTGTACTCTCTAGTAGGACCCCACACACACACCTATACATACACACACACACACACCTACACACACACACACACACACACACACACACTCCCTTGTACTCCTTTATTTTGAGACAAAGTCTTGCTAAGCTGCCCCAGCTGGTTTTGAACTTACTATGTAGTTCACCTTTTGCCTTGGACTTGAGATCTTACTGTCTCTGCCTCCTGGGGAAGAAGGGTTGAAGGCCTGTGCCACCAAGTCCGTATTCCATATTATCCTTGACAGAAGAGAGCTCAAGAATGTGCAGGACACGCCAGCGCCTGCCATATGGTTCTGTGTGAATGAGAAGGCAGATGGGGCCAGCAAAGGGTAAACAGAACAGCTGCCCCAGTTAGTACCCCAGCCACGGCAGCAGCCAGAACCCCAGGACTGGGACCTGGTGAGATGGTTCAGGGTCAAGACACTTGTCACCAAGCCTGACAACCCCAGTTATGGGATCCACACAGAGGAGAAAGCAGAGACACGATTCCTACAACCTACAAGTTGTCATCTGAACTTCACGCAAGTGCATGTGCCTGTCACACACAGGAACACGCACAGGCTCGAACACACATTCAATGACAACGTAAGTGTGGTGGCCCACGCCTTTAATGCCAGCACTCGGGAGACTGAGGCAAACAGATCTTAGTGAGTTCGATGCCAGCCTAGTCTATAGGGAGTTCCAGGTCAGCAAGGGCTATGTAGAGAGACCCTGTCTCAAAACACAAAACAAAATGAAAACCAGTAAGTAAAATAAATAATGGATATGGGTTTGGAGGGATGGATCCATGGTTAAGAGTATACACTTGTGTTCCAGAGAACCCAAGTTCAAGTCCCAGCACCCATGCCAGGTGACTCACTGTAACTCTAGTTTTGGTTTCTTGCAGATACCTGTGCTCATATGCACAAACCCACCCAACCATTCACACTGCTCCCCCAAACACAAAAATTAAAATTAAATAAAAATTAAATTTAAGCAGGGCGTTGGTGGCGCACGCCTTTAATCCCAGCACTCGGGAGGCAGAGGCAGACGGATCTCTGTAAGTTCGAGGCCAGCTTGGTCTACAGAGCGAGTTCCAGGACAGCCTCCAAAGCTACAGAGAAACCTTGTCTCGAAAAACCAAACAAAAAAATTTTAAATTTAACATTTTTTTCTTTTTGGGGTTTTTTTTCGAGACAGGGTTTCTCTGCATTGTTTTGTAGGCCAGCCTGGAACTCACAGAGATCCGTCTGTCTCTGCCTCCCAAGTGCTGGGATTAAAGGTGTGTGCCACCAACGCCCTGCTTAAATTGAACAAAATTTAAATCAAAAATAAAAATGGAATTTTTAAAAAAGAAAGAAGCTAAGCAGTGGTGGTACAAGCCGGTAATCCCAGCACTCGTGGCGGCAGAGGCAGATGGATCTGAGTTCGAGGTCAACCTGGTCTACAGAGTGAGTCTGAGTGGGGGTGGGGAGCAGAGAGAGAGAGAGAACCTTAACCTGGGGTTGTAGTTAATTATTTAGTAGGTCATATGTGTGGCATGAGCTAGGACCTGGGTTTGATCCCCAGCCCTACCCCTACCCAAGACAAAACAAAACAAAGCCTCACCGCTGGAGAGCTCTCAGCACTGACATCTCCATCCATTTCTACTTTAGGTTCAAGAACAACCTCAGACAGGGCCCTGGTGACCCACACAGTCTCTGGGAACTTGGGCCTCTGCATTGGCTTTGACCCAGATAAGGAGTCAGAGAACACTAAGACAGACAAGGAAAAATTGGTGGCCGCCCTAAGCAAGGCGGGCAGGGCGGGAAAGGAGACCCTTGAACTCTTGCTTGGAAAAAGACTCCTTATTCCCGCTCCCCTTCCCCAGGCAGGGCAGTTCTGGAAGAAGCCACTTGAAATGAGCCCCTGGGAGACAGGGAGAGGAGCTGGCCTGGCCCCAGCTTCCAGCTACACCCTCACCAGAGCCAACTTGGCCAGCTCCCCCTCCAGGCCAAACCCAGGGCGGTGAGTGTGGAAACAGGAGCTCTCTCTGCTGGTCCACATCCGGATCCAGCTGAGCCCTGACCCACCGGGCAGGCCTCTCAGTTGTCCCTGGGAGAAGTGGGCCATGCAGACACCCTCTCCTTCCCTAGGAGGGCAAGGCACTGGGAGTCTCCTGGGGCATGGTTCCCCACTCTTTTCTTCGCGGGCATGAGTGTTCCCTGATGCTAGGTTCCTGAAACCCCACCCTCTAAGCAAACAGGAGCACCCCACCCCACCCGCTGTGCTGAAAGAATGGGTGGGTACCTGGGTAGCCTCAGGTGGAGACACAGTCAACCAGGCAGGAGCTCTGGGGGCAGATGGCTGAAATTGGGGTCACCATGAAAAGTTCGGTTATCTTGAGACTCCAGCTGGGGGCGCACAGTGGCCCTACTGTTTTCTGACTGCGTGGACTTACTTCCCTTCCGTGGGTTTCCCAAACTCTCCAAACCTGAGATTTCATTTGTAAGATGGAGGTCAAAGTAGAGTCAGTTTCATAGGACTTTTTGTGATGGCTTCCCTAGTAACACAGTGAGGACTCTGGCCCTTGGAACACCAGAGATTGGTGCTATGATTGTAGAAATGCGGTCTGTGGGGGAGGTAGTGGTCCATAGATTTTAACAATAATGATAGAAAATGAATATGTAGCAGGGTTAGGACCTGACACAGTGACACAAGTCTATAATCCCAGCAACCATAAGGCTGAAGCAAGGAGGGCTATGAGTCCAAGGATATTTTGCCTCAAAACAAATTAACTATTATATTTAATTTGTAAAAGTGTGTATATGGCATTGTTAGACTAGTACAGCGAGCACAGCACCCTTAATGGGCCCTGTGCCTGGTTCTTCCTGAGGAGGGAAGGGCTTATGGGAGCTCACCTCTGTTCTAAGCCCCCCCTTGCCCTTCCCACCCTCCCCAGGTCCCACACATATACCTATAGCCAAGCATTTCAGAGAGCTGAACAGGCCCTGGCCCACTCCCAGGAAGCCCTTGATGTGGGCCCACTGAATCTCTGCATGTATACATGGTCTCCCTTCCCTCCCTCCCTCCCTCCTTCCCCCTCCTTCCTTCCCTCTCCCCTTCTCTCCTTCTCTCTCTCTCTTCCTCTCCCTGGAGCTAGGAGAAAGAGACATCAGCTTTGAAGGGTGTGAAAATTAGTTGGAGCTGAGAAAGGTATCAACTTCAAGGCGGCACCCCCACCCCACCCCAGCCCTTCTTTGCCTTAGGGATGGTGTTTCCACAAGTCTCTGCAGGGGACCCCCACCCCACCCCCAGGTGTGGGCTGAAACTGTCAGGCTGAAGCAGAGTGAGGTGAGGGAGGAGATGGCTTGCCAGGAAGAACAGGGCCTCAGTTCAGGGGCTTGTGCCAGGGATGGGGACCCAGACACCTTACCCAGAGCCTGGAGTCATGCGCTGAAGTGTTAGCACCCTTCATGGGACCTTCTGGCCCCTGGTTTCCTTGGCCAGAGCTGAGAGGCTAAACCACCTGGTTGGCCGAGAAGATGCTGGGTGGAGGCAGCTCCTCCCAAGAGATGGAGAGATCTGGGAAGAGACCTCCTCAGCCCCATTTCTGGCCGGTCTGGAGGTCTCTTTAGAGTCCCCTCCTTCATAGGGGAGCCAAGGGCTAGGACCTGCTCTGTACTTCCAGGGAGGGTCAAGCTGAGCAAGGAAGGGGAACCCCAGGAAGGAAGACTTCATCCTGTCTCTGTCATCGTTAACAGCCACAATTATTATTATTATTTAGCGAGATGGCCGGAGGTGGTCAGGGACGTGGCAGGGTGAATGCAATGAAATCCTCCGTACATGCCGTCTCGCCAGGTTAATACTCCTGCCTGTCACCCTGACAGCTGCAAGATTGATTACCCAGGCCTCCCGCTCTTTATAACTCGATCATTCGAATTAATCTCTGGCTGTCGGCCCATCTGATGCCTGAATCACAAATTTAATTTGGAGGTGCGCAGCTCCTCCCCCAGCCCGTCTCCTCCTTCCTCCCTCTTCCGCCTTCTTCCTGTTCTGACCCCTCTCCTCAGCTTCCTGCCCACCCATCTCAGCTACCAGGCTTTCTATTCCTCCCGCCCTGCCTCCTTCCCGGAGCCTCTCACATCCCTCCAAGGGGCAGCAGAAGAGGCTGAGGGGGAGTGGGTGGCCCTGAATCAGCAGCCCCCTCTGCCCAGGCCAGGGGAGGGGTCGCGTCCCCCACCCACTGGGTAAGGTGCCCACCCTGTCAGGCTCCACCCCAAACAGAGGAAGAGGCTTAGCTGACACTAAGTAAGACGTATTAACGTACTAAAGACTTAATGAAGTTGGGGGGGGCGAGGGGTGGAAAGTGCTTGCTTTATTAGTTTACGGCCGATTAATGGGGACGCCATTACTCTGATAGAGATGGATGCTGCTGTCAGGAGCCTGGGCTGAGGGCCGGCCCGGTTCTTTCCCTTGTGTTGTGGGTGCTCAGACGGAAGCTGTCACAGGGTCCTGCCTGAGGCCGGGGCAGCCTCATCTTGAGGCTTGAAGGATGGTCAGCACTGGGAGCTCATTTGGGTTAAGAGTTCACACACCCAGAAGTAACAGCCAGACAGTGGGGTGCTGGGGCTCTGGACTGCTTACAACAGGAACCTGAGTCACCTCAAAGTAGAGGAGAGCCTGCCTCCTTGTCCTCTCCCTTCATCCTCCTGAGGGTCTCAGGGGAGAACAAGGAAGCAAGCTCTCATCTTCCAGCTTTCCTCAGAGAGGGACCATGGGCCACGACATCAGCTCCACTAACCCAGGTGGGGCAGTAAGTCAGTTTCAACACTGCCGTCCCAGGTACCAAGGCCGAGGGCTCTAGGACAGAGGCCAAGGTGTCTCACTTCAGTCGCCTCCTGGCTCCTTGACCCTCAGAGGCCAGCGATAATCAACAAGGTAGAGAGGAGGCTGAGAGGCTGAGGAGAGAGCTGTGAGTGTGGAGGGAGCGGTTCAGTTTGCTTAGGCCTAGGACAGGAGGTCACTGGATAGTGAAACGTCACATCCCTCAGCTCCTTCTTATCCCCGTGCCTCTCCGCTAACTTATGCTTTTACCATGAAAGGAGAAACAAGGGCTGGAGTCAATCCAGTCCAGCTCCAGTGGGTCACTCATAGTCAGGAAGCCTCCAGATATCCTCAGAACTCAGGGTCTTTTGTAAGCTCATGTCTCTCTCAGCAACGTATGACATTTTAACATGACCGCTCTGATTCGGGGACATTAAAATGAGTTAGTGCCAGGAGGTGGTGGTCTTTAATCCCAGCACTCAGGAGGCAGAGACATGTGGATCTCTGTGAGTTTGAGGCCAGCCTGGTCTACAGAGTGAGTTCCAAGACAGCCTCCAAAGCTACACAGAGAAACCCTGTTTCAAAAAAACAAAAGTAAACAAACAATATATATATGTATGTGTGTGTGTGTGTGTGTGTGTGTGTGTGTGCGTGAGTTTGAGCACCAAACTTGCATATATGTGATGCCCAAACTCCTCGGGCTACTCTAGAACCCAAACCAGTTCTAAGCATGCCTCAGTCTAAACCCCATCTTAGAGAGGTATCAGCAATGAAGAGATTCTACATGGGCTCAGGATCATAGCTGACCAAAGTACATAGTCCTAAAAAAGACGCCCTGACATCTTCTAAGACATTGAGTGGAACAGCTGGGGAAGTGAGCCCAGGTGTTCTCTTTTTGGTTTTCCCCTTTCCCACCACATGTTTGATCGCCCACATGTAGTGGGCACTTGGTGCCATATGGCCTCAGGCTTCTGAGGACCTCACCTGTGTACACTTGGCTGTCCATCTGCTGGGCACTGAGGTTACTGCTCTGTGCCCCCCAAGCCAAGGCCCTACCATCAGGTCAGGAGTCATCACCCAGGCACACTCCCCAAGGTAGGAGCTACCTGCTCAGCTAACTGGGAAATAAATACCCTGTTTTTGAGAGTAATTTAATTATTGGCTCCTGCGGACTAGTGGGTAATTAAATTCTGTAGCTCCCAAAGTAATTAATTGCTATGCAAATAGTAATGCCCTCTGCTTGGGAGAGAAGGATCCTGGCCTGAGTTTGCCCTGCAATTAGAAGCTAATAATTACCCTGTCAGTTCCAACCTCTGCTGGATAATTGTCTACTGAAGCCCCACTGGTCACTGAGGCCATTCTTATCACCTGCGGCAATTGCTCTGACTTGGTGGCCCCAACAGTCAGAGCAGGGGGTCCTCAGAGTGCTGGTTAATTCCAGGGTCCTTTCCATGTCCACCGACTCTAGGAGCCTTATCAAGACACCCTGATCTCTGACTAAAGGAAACAGAGACTGAGCCTTCTCCACCCTCTGCTCTCTAAGAGGCATCACAGCTTCTTGTGGGGCAGAATTCCTGGTAGATAGGTTTGTACCACCTACACTGAATGATTCCTGTGTGCCAGTGACTTTTCTGAAGACAGTCTAGTCTGCTAATGGTCACACAGAGTTCCCCCTGGTGGTCTGTTGTTTTGTTTCCATGTCAATCGGACTAGACAAAGCTATGAGAGAAATGCAGGAGGGCAGAGGCATTCTGTAGCTCAGAGTCAGATCCTAGCTATTCAACGCGCTCTAAGCCACGTCCTCTGTAAAGGGATTTGGAAGATGTAATCTAAGTCTCTAATCAGTTGATTTAAACTGGGGAGACTGTTTTCAATGAGTCTGGTCCATTCAGAGCCCTTAAGAGGGTCTGGGCTCTTCCTCATCAAGGAGACTCCCATGGCGCCCCCGTGCTGGATCCCCAGACTGGCTGTTTGTGAGCAATAGCTTTGTCAGTTACCTGAGGCTCCACCTTGTCACTGATCCTTATTTTCTCACTCTCTGCCCTATACATTTCAGACGGACTTGGCCAACCATTGACTAAGTAGATGTTTTGAGAAGATTTTGTTAATTAAAGTTTTTTCACGGTGCTGGAGATTGAACTCAAGACTTTGCGTATGCCAGGCAAACACTACCACAGAGTCACAGCCTTTGGACTGTGAGGCAGTGTTTTTGTTGGCTCGTTGGCTGGTATTTTCAAGAAAGGGTTTCTCTGTATAGTCCTGGCTGTCCTAGAATTCACTTTGTAGACCAGGCTGGCCTCGAACTCACAGAGATCCTCCGGCTTCTGCCTTCTAAGTGTTGGGATATCACCACTGCCCTACCTAGCTAGGTTCACCTTCTTAAGTAGGAGTCAGAGCTTACCAACTATGTAGCTTGCCAACTTCTGAGATCACCCTGTCCTTTGCAACACTTACCTTTCCTGATTCTCAGACTGACTGGTGCATTCCTGTTTAGAAACTAGGAAACCAGAATCAAATATAAAACAGATTCCATTTCTAAGCAGGTTCCAGAGCTGGTGAGTGGGGAAATAAGACTTCAAATCGGTCCACCAGACATATCACTGTTTTCTATTCAGTAGCAAGTACAAGGTAGGCTATACCAATATGATGGCTAATGTCAACTTCACAGGATCTAGAAACACCAAGGAGACAAGCCTCTGGGTGTGTCTTTGAGAGTTTATGCAGATTAGATTGGCCTCTGAGAACATCTGTGAGGGATTACCTAGCTTTGGTTAATTGAGGTGAGAAGACCTACCATAGGTGTGGGAGTTACCAATGCATGGACTAGGGTCTCCAGATGAATAGAAAGGAGAGTCCTAGTTGTACACAGGCCTCATTGCTGTGTTTTGACTGCAGTGTGGCTAGCCTCCTCAAATTCCTTCTAACATGATCTTTCCACCAAACAGACTGTACCCTCAGAATCTGATCCCACATAAACCTTTCCTCTTTTAAGTTATCCTCCTTTTCAAAAATACTTTTGATTATGAGTCTATGTGTGTGGATGAGCACATGACAAGTACCTTAGAGTCTGGAAGAGGGCTTTGGATCCCCTGGACCTGAAGTTACAGGCGGTTGTGAGCTGCCCAACTCGGGTGCTCGGAATTGAAGTCAGGTCCTCTGCAAAAGCAGTACACATCCTTAACTGCTGAACCATCTCTCCAGTTCCCTAAGTTTGCTTCTGTGGGTGTCTTATGACAACGAGACAAGTAACTAACGCAAACAGCATCCGAGTGCAGAGACAGTGCAGCTAGCTACTAGGATCGCCGTGGCTCAGGCCAGCTCTCATCTCCATCAGTCCAGCACCGACTTCTTACTGACCACTGGTTCCTGGCTACAGACGCAGAGCTGACAGCACCCAAAGGCTGTGATGTGCCTCCGAGGCGCTGGATTTTCCCTTTACAGCACAGCTCACACACTTTCTGGACCACACCTCGGGTAAAAGTCCACAGTGTCAAGAAGAGAGCTATGGACTCTGAGGCCAACGTCTAGCCCTGTGAATGTCCAGCTTTTGGTTCAGACATATCCTTGGATGAGAGTGAACCACATAAGGCAAGACATCCTGTCTTAGTTAGGGTTTACCGCTGCTGGGAAGAGACACCATGACCACGACAACTCTTGTAAAGGAAAACATTTAATTGGGACTGACGTACAGTTCAGAGATTTAGCCCTCCATGGCAGGAAGCAAGGCAGGTGTGATGCTGGAACTAAGAGCTCTTAACATCTTGGCTCAGAGGCAAAGGAAGCCGACTGACCGTCACCCTGAGTGAGGCTTGAGAAAAAGACTACAAAGTCAACCCCTACAGTGACACACTTCCAACTGAAGGTGTGGCCCACATTAAAGGTGTGCCCTGCAGCCTCAAGGCCATCCAGGCTCCTCCAGCAAGACCACACTTTCTCCAAAAGGGCCACACCTCCCCATAGTGCCACTCCCTGTGAGTTTCTGGGGGCCAGATACATTCAACCCACCACACCTCCACACCACCACCACTGCCAGGGAGAATGAGAAGGAAATGGATAGCAGAGGTGGCATCAGGAAAGCCAGAGTCGACCAACAAACCAAATTTCCAAACTTTAGATGGGGTTGTGGACAAACACTATGCACAGGGGAACAAGCGTCCACAGCTTTCAATACCAGCAAGCGGTGTAGCCTGGCATCAGAGAAGGGACTCACCTATTTGGGAGAATCTGACCCTGGAGAAGAACTTTACTTTCTCCTCCCCTCAGCTTCACTTGGTGTGCGCGGACACACACACACACACACACACACACACACACACACACACACACGCACACACGGGCACACGGGCACACACACACACACACACACACACACACGTCTGTGGTGTCCCACTTCCAGTTCCAACTTCACTTTCATGTCCTGCCAGGACTGGAGTGAGTTACGCTCCTTCATAAGAAGGGAATTGATTGCCTCTCGCTTGAGATCACTCATGAGCCTCTGCCCTTTGGGGAGCCAAGCAAAGCATCTAAGCACGGCAGCAGAGTAGAGGGCCTCCAAAGGTCTTGGTGTTTACCTCTTGCTGACCCTGAGGTCTGCAAACAGAAGTTCCCAAAGTTCCCGGTGGGTGCAAAGGTGTGATCAGGGCATGCCAATGGGGGCACCTGCCTGCGCTGCGGCCACCACCTCATTGACAGCTCTTTAGAATCCACTCAGAGTCTCGGCCCGGCTGCGGTCTCTGGATGATGAATACTTCCCCTAATGAATGGATGCGAATTGAATTAGCGGGAATGCCCGAGTGCTTAGCCTCTCACTGATTAGACCCCATCTGTACAAGGCCTGCCTGGGAACAGCTCATTACATCTAATTTCTCCTTCCTTTTTGTCATGTTTATATGTTTCTGTGAAGCTATTATAGAGTGAATTCGCTCAGTTGACTTAATCTTTACCATTAGTAGATTACATGTCCTCATACTGATTTTTTGAGACTGTCACACTTAAGCACTGTATTTACATAATTTTCACCTCTCTCTCCCCCTCCAACTCCTCCTATGACCTCTTCTTGTTTAATTGTTACACATGTGTAGGTATGAATGTGTGTACATATACATGAAGCCTGCTGAGTACACTTAGTGTTGATCGTATGTATGTTTACGGCTGACCATTAGGATGTGACAGATAACCCACTGTGGGAGGCATCCCTGAAGAAGGCAGATTCCTTCTCTCTACAGCTATCAATCTATGGGTGGAGTTTTATAAGATCCCTCACTCCACATTAACATGTCAACTGGTGTCGTCATTGCTCAGTGTTATTTAAGTGTACACATAATTTCTAAAGGAGACAAAATGATGTGATATTGTTATTGAGGTTCTTTTGTTGCTGCTGTTGGATTTGTTTTATTTTAAAGACTTACTTTATTTTTAGTTTTGTGTGTGTGTACATGTGTGTGTGTGCACGTGTATGTATGTACATGTGTGTGTGCACATGTGTGTGCGTGTGTGTATATGTACGTGTGTGTGCACGTGTGTGTGTGCCAGTGAAGATCAAAAGAGGGCATCAGGTCCCCTGGAGCTAGAGTTATAGGTAGTTGTGAGCCACCTGACTTGGGAACTGGGAACTGAACTCAGGTCCTCTGGAAGAACGGTGTGCCCCTTTAACCACTGAGCCATCTCTCCAGACCTACTTTTGGTTTTTGGTTTAACCTCCCTACTCCACCCCTAATGCTGGGAGCTGGACCCAGCCTCCTGCAATCACTAGGCAAGCACTCTCTCACTGCTCATGCTAAGATCCACACAGTGTTGTTTGACTTATACAAAAGAATGGGAGGACAGGTCAAAAGAAAAAACATTTTTTAAAAATACTGTCTGCTTGGGTTTGTTTATTCCTTGAGACAGTAAGTAGCCTTGGCCAGCCTGGAGTTCACAGTCTGAAACTCACAGATGCTGCCTGATTTTGCCCCCTGCCCAGTGCTGCGATTGAAGGAATGTGTACCATGCTGCCTTTGGTTGGACTGGGGCAGCACTTCCCCACCATGAAGCCCCACCCCCACTTTCCAGTCCATTTATCTCATGAGCTAGTGTCAGGCCAAAGACCTTCTAAGACTCAGGAACCCACATCTTTCTCCAAGAGACCTGTTCAGTTTACTTCTGAGTCCCCACCAGGCCGCAAGGAACATTGATTGGACAAGGAGTTGTTTGGGGAAAGTCAGAAAAGGGAGATGGTGTAAAAGAGAAGTCCAACCTGGTATTGGGTACCCATCAGATGCAGCTCCGCCCTTTGTTCTTCATCTAGAACCACCCTGGCATCTTTAAAGGCAATTGTGGGGGTCCACAAAGACAAAGCATCTGGTTTATCATGGGCCTTTGTCAGGACCAAGGACAGCGTCCCTGGCAGCTTTAAACTCTCCAAATTCCGGGTCTTCAGCCCTTGTCCTTCTCTGAAAAACATATTTCCCACTTGCCAAATCTCTTTTCTTTTCTTTCTCTTCTCCTTCTAATTAGTCCTCATCCCTTTCTCTTCTCGCTTCTTGTCCCTAATTCCAGGGACAGAGCCTGACGCTTTAATTCTTCACCCCAGAAATCCCTCAAGCACAGAGAGTCTAGTTCCCCCAGGACCCTCTGTTAAAAACTGTGTTCCCATGACTGCATCCTCCCCACCTTACAGGGATGTGCACACTGAAATCAAGCATTCATGTGATGACAAGAAAGAGGGTTCCGGAGAATGTTTCAAAGACTGCTCTCTCCAGTGGGGCCCAGGCTGTGTGAGCACTCCAGCTTGTCCAAGCCTCTAATTCCACAGCCCTCTCTTCCTCTCCCTTCTCCTCACACTCTTTCCTTCCCCCTCCCTCTCCTGCCTCCTCTGTGTTGGTGAAAAGTGGCAGCAGCTGCTGGAGAAGGCGTACCCTTCGATGAGTCTCAGCAATCGCAGTGACTGAGTGTCCTAGCTTTCTTTCCCAGTTAATCTAACTTGGGGAGAGTTGAGGTGTGTTCTGGCTCTGCTGCCCGGGAAAGGCAGAGAATAAATAACAAGCCAGAGGCATAAACAGATGTGCAGATATATGCAGCTGGTGCTTTGCTGCCAAATTACCATGGACAGAATGCTGGCGGGGGGCCAGGATGCCTCCCCCTCTGTTTGGAGTCAGGCCACCAAGACCCATCCAAGCTCACTATCCATTTGGCAACCTCTGAGTGAGGGAAGGGATGCCAGGAAAGGAGTGGAGAGGCTTCGGGTGCCCTTGGGCTGGATAGAGAACTCCAAAGTCTTGTCCTAATGACTCAGGCAGGTGAGGGAAGAGTAGGAACCTCAGGCCAGGGGCCCCTGAATAGCCCCTTGAGTAGCTTCCCTAGGGTGTGGCTGGGAGTGGCTTAAGGGCCGGTTTTTATGACATTGCATGGTTCTACATTAGCTCCCACTCACTCACAGATGGAGTGCTCCTGGATTTTGATGGCTTCTGACACTGCTTAGAGTTGTTGTGGGGTACAGGGGACAGTCAGTAATCAAAGCAGAGAAGGGCGTTGCTGAAGACTCTGCCTCTGGGAAGGTCAAAGGGAGACCGAGACAGGCTATGAGTGTGTTGGAATCAGGCGAGCAGGCAGATGAGCAAGAGAGAAAGCATGCCTGAAGGCTTGTTGCCCTATCAGGCCTCTCTCTAAGGATGCCTCATATCTGAATTGAGAGGGACACCAAGCCACCACTCAGTGGTGAAAGGTGCCTAGCCACAGGCTGATAACCTGAGTTTGATTCCTGAAACCCACATGGCAGAAGGAGAGAACCCATTCCTGCAAACTGTCCTCTGACCCCCACATGCATGCTAGGACACATACATGCATGTGTGTGCGCACACCCACATGCAGAGAGGGGGAGGGAAAGTAAATGAAATAAATGCTTTAAAGGGGGAGAAGAGATGGCCCAGAGGCTAGGAGTATTTACTGTTCTTGAAGAGGACTTAGGTTCAGATCCCAGCAACCACACCAGGAGACTCACGACCACCTGTAATTCCAGTTCCAAGGGCCCAGTGCCCTCTTCTGGCTTTCAAAGGCACCCATGCTCATATATACACTCAGGTACAAACATATGCAAATAAAATAAATGAATAAATGGCTCTGTTTTTAAAAGATTATCACGAGCATGGTGCTTGGATTTGCAGGGATTTGCAAGGCTGACCAAAGCGAGGAGGCCCAGTGGGAGGGAAGAGGGTAATGGACTTGCTGAGACTGAAGTGCTCAATGACAGTCACCAACAGGTGACCAGCAGGTTACCCTCTTCCAAGCATGCATGAGGGCTGGCTTTAAAATGTGTGTTTCAGATACATTGCACAGGTTTGAACTGTCAAAGAATAGATAATAGATAGTAAGAAAGAGAGATGTGTTTAAAACTTGAAAGAGGATGGAGCTGGAGAGATGGCTCATGGGTTAAGAGCACTGGCTGCTCTTCCAGAGGTCCTGAGTTCAATTCCCAGCAACCACATGGTGTCTTATAACCATTTGTAACAAGATCTGGTGCCCTCTTGTGGCCTGTAGGCATACATGCAGGCAGAACACTGTATACATAATAAATAAACCTTTAAAAAAAACTTGAAAGATGAAAATAGCTGGAAAATACCTCTGATACTTTAATTGAAAAAACAAAAAGAAAATTATGACTGGGTGGTGGTGGTGCAAGCCTTTAATCCCAGCACTCGGGAGGCAGAGGCAGGTGGATGGTCAGTCTCATCTACAGAGTGAGTTCCAGGACAGCCAGGGTTAAACACAGAGAAACCCTGTCTTGAAAAAAAAAACAAGGGATGGAGGGAGGGAGGGAGGGAGGGAGGAAGGAAGGGAAGGAGGGAGGAAGGAAGGAAGAGAAAAAGCCAGCCTGTGTGGCGGAAGAAATGCTTCAGGCCCCTGAGGTAGGAAACATGCAAAGTCTCTTCCACGACAGACAGTGGCTCCACCCTTGTCTACCCTCCTGAGCTCTGGCTCTCCACAAGAGCCCAGCTTTGTCCCAATATGCCTGGATTCCAGACTCCTGCAGCCAGGAGTCTCCTATCTTCAGAGTGGCCCAGAAGACCAACTCAGTCCTGGGCATGACATCACTGCTCAGGTGACCTAACTCCTGCAGAGGTGGCTCCTCCCCAGGCAGCCTGAATTTCTTTCTTACCACCCCCCCCGCGCTGTCAAAAGTGCAGTGTTTCTCCAGGTAAAGAAAAGAACAGCCAGTAATGCAGTCTTCAGAGAACGCTGTGTGTGCGTGCTGGGTGGGGGATCCAGGGCAGCAGCAGGCTTCCTGACTCACAGGGGCTCCTCCCCTGGGGAGATGGAACCTGGCAGACGAGGCGGAGGCGTGGGGCTCTTCCTCTGAGGTGACTTCCTGACAGAGCCTTCTCTCCTTTCACTCAGGCTCGGCTCTCTTGCAGCCTCTCTGGGGCTTCTCTTCACCTTTTCCACCGTGCTTTCCCTCAGATGACAAGCCCTCTCCAGTGCTAACTTCCTGTCCTGCCGCGCCTCTTTCCAGCTCCTAGGCTGTTTTCTTTTTAAAAGAATGCATAGAGTCAGCTCTTTCTGTTGAGATGCCCTGGCCTCTGGCTCCTTCCCAACCACAGCAAATTTTACAAATGGTTTGAGGCCCAGGGATGTGGGAGAGCATAGATGGGGTTAGAGAGAGCAGGAGCTCCATGCTCGAGTTGGTCTGTGCCTGACTGCTCAGGGGTGACTACGGGACAGCTTTATGTGCAGAGTCTATCTAAAGAGTCTCGTTGGCACCCCCACCTCCGTTGACAAATGAGAAACCTGGGGTCCAGAAAGGTTAAGAGGCCTATTTCCTGTCAGCTAGTGGTCAAACTAGAACTAGAACCCAAAGAACCTAACTGGTGAGTGAGGCTGTATCCACCGTCTGTTGGAGTCGTTTCTCAAACTCTGTAAAGATTTGACTAACAAGTTGGGAGAAGCTAGAATCCTGTGGCCTTCGGGGTGCATGGGGGCATGACCACATCTCTCCCCCTCCCTGAGCCCCCTGGCAACAGTGGCAAGTCTCCTTACCACTCCCCCACTGCAGGGAGGGAGAAGGCTGCAGGACTAGCTTCTCCCTGGAGCTCTAGCTTGGGAAGGCTGAGAGGACTCTGCACTCTGGTCCCATCTGTCTCTCCCAGGACCTGGCCCAAGACACATCTGTCCTCTACTACAATCCCAGCCACCTCCCAAGGACTCCGTTTACTTTTTCCGTGTCCCACCTAAATCTGGACTCTTTTAATCCACACCGCCCCCTTTGCTGCTTGGAAGACACATCGGTCCAGCACAGGCTCTAGATATTTGCCATCAACATGCAGGACCAGCACGCTGTCCCCAACTCCCCCTACACAAGCCCACTGCAAGTCTCTTTTCCATGGCTCTGCGTGCCCCTGATAACACCCGAATGCTCCCCCTTGGCACACACTGACCCCCTCTTCTGCAGTGGCCAGAACTCCCCCCGCTGGGAGCTAGAGTGGGGAATATGGGTGCTGGACTTCCTGTATCCTCCTCATCCTCTCCCATCTGCACTGATTCCCCAGGATCAGCCAGGGAGAGGAGGGTAGTGGTTGGCCTGGCAATGAAGGAGTCAGGGCCTATCCTGCGTGTGCTCACTGCACTCGCGCTCTCCCTCGCCCCTCCATCTCCTCGGCTCCCTCCCTCCGCCGCAGCCCCGCAGCCCCAGCTAAAACCCGCACACCAGCCGCAGCATTTGGGGGTTGAGGCGGGAGAGGTTAATTATTGCTCCCCCCGCCCCCACGCCCCCCACAAGATGTATCTGACTGTCAGAAGGGGTGACAGATGAAGACAAAGTACAGGTACGACTCCCGAGAACCCGGCCTTCCGTGTACCAGCCGGGTTGAGGTGGGGGGGGGGGGCTACCGAGGTTTTAACCCCTGTGATGCCAGTGCGGTGCATAGCCAAGGAGCATGGGGGAGGCAAGCGGGGTCCTGGTGAGAGCCAACTGAGCCCAGGAAACCTGTAGGGCCTCCTCCTGCCCTACCCCAGTCATCAGGATGGAGGGCGACACATAGGAAGGACTGTGCCAAAGACTACAGACCAAGGCCACAAAGCCGCCATCCGGGACGCTGACTGACTGCAGGGTCGAGCCGGGATGTCGGGAGGAGTCTGGGTAGATTGCCTGAAGGTTCTGATCACCGGTGTGTATTGCAGAAGAGAGGCGTGGTTGTGTGTCTAGACCCAGGTTGCGGCTTGATAGTACAGAAGAGAGAGCCGGACAGAGAAAGACAGATGAGGGTGCCACTTGTGGTGTCCAGAGTGGGACAGGAAGGAGGTAGGACTGTGAAGGTGTGTGTCCTCAGGAGAAGGTGGAGGAGGTTTACAAGCACTGAGGTACCTTTTTTGGGGGTGGGGGCACAGCAGCATGGAAGGGTATGTGGGCGTTGATGGTGGTGTGTTGTGTGTGCTTACAAGCTTACATGCTTCTGCTGTGTGTGTGTGTGTGTGTGTGTGTGTGTGTGTGTGTGCAGTCTGAGGGGGAGGCCTCTTCTTCCCTCTTGCTGGCGGCTCTCTCTCTCCCTGATCTCCTCTCTCCATAAGCAAACGAGGTGAAATAATTACTTTTCCATTTAAATGCCCCATGTTTGAGCCAGAATGAAAACAAAGTGATTTAATAAAAATGTCTTTTAAAAGGAGAAGAGGAAAACGAGTGTCCTCTCCTCTCCCCTCCCTGGTGTTCAGGGAGGCCCCAAGCCCTTCAAAGTTAATTAAAACAGGAACTAAAAAATCACAGACTCACTTACCAACCCTTTCCCCTTCTCTGCCATAAAGGTAAGGTGCCCCAGAACCCTGCCCCGGGCCTGCCCCTGGAAGGCTGCCCCAGCCACCCCTCATTCCTGGCGGACACCCTGTCTCCCTTGCACCCTTTTCTCAGGAGGGGACTTTTCTCTTCCCCTCCTCCCACGGAGTCATCAAAGGCCTTGTCTGGCCATCTGAAGTCCTTGATGGCCACTGGTCCTCATCAGAGGCTTCCGGCCCTGCCTCCTCCCCGGACACAACCTGCCCTCAGCCTGCTCTGCCTCCTCAGGGATCCCGAGCCTCCAGCTGCTCTGAGCTTTATCTGTCTTCACTGACCCCTGGCCCTGTCCTCAGCTCCAGCCCAGAGCGGTTCTGGCAGCTTCCGTCTGGGTTGTATCTGTTCCCCATCAGAGGCCCCATTGGAGCTTCAGCCCTTCAGCAGCCCAGATAAAGGAGATGGATGGAGGTGAGTCTGGGGGAGGCTCCTCCCCACAAGCCTGAGCTAGAGCCCTGAGTCCTGAGAGGGAGTCCCTGTAGAGGGCTGGGGGTAGGGGTGATCTGCTAGGCTCTTTGGAAGTCAGGTCCCTGTATATCTCTACCCTGCTTCAGCCCTCCTCCTCCTCCTCCTCCTCCTCCTCCTCTTCCTCCTCCTCCTCCTCCTTCTTCTTCTTCTTCTTCTTCTTCTTCTTCTTCTTCTTCTTCTTCTTCTTCTTCTTCTTCTTCTTCTTAAGGCCCAGTGCCTAAGGCCTCCTCCAGGAAGGCACAAAGTTCCAAGGTGTTTCAAAAGAGATCCTGCCCTGGGCATCCTGCTCCTTTTCAGCAATCATACCTAGAAATAATCTTGGTTAGGCTGACCATTTGTGGAATACTTACTGTGCTTAGATATGTCACTTGTAGGAACTTGAGCACCTGTGAACTGTTGTCATTATCTCGAAGATGGCACAGATGAAGGAAGCTGAAAAACTGGCCCTGGAGACTGGGGAGATAGCTTAGTTGTTAGGAGTACTTGCTACTCTTCCAGAGGACCTGAACTCTGTTCCTAGCATCCACGTGGAGACTCACAACTGCCTGTAATTCCAGCTCTAGGCAATCTGATGCACACACACACACACTTTTTAAAAATGTTTTAATAAGCCAGGCGTTGGTGGCGCATGCCTTTGATCCCAGCACTTGGAGGCAGAGGCAGGCAGATCTCTGTGAGCTGGAGGCCAGCCTGATCTACAAGAGCTAGTTCCAGGACAGTCTCCAAAGACACAGAGAAACCCTGTCTCAAAAAACAAAACAAAAAAAAGTTTTAATAAAAAATGAGGCTGACTCAAGGCATAAACTAGAGAAGCAGCAGAGCTGAGGCCCAGACCTCACGCCCACTTTCCAGATCTTCCTCAGAGCCCCCAGCTCTGCTCCTAAGACCCATCGCTACCCTTCAGAGCCTATGCCTTGGAGATCCCTGCTGCTGTCACAGAATTCAGCACCTCAATGCTAGTGCACACAGGAGAGGGGCCAGGAGAGCTGGAAAAACCCAGGTTAGCCAAGAATTATGGGACCTTCTGCCCTGTTTCAGTTACCTAGGACAGGGAGCAGATGAGAGACAGAAAGCCATTGTCCCTAGAGTCCTCATCCCTCATCCCTGGAAGGTCCACCCCTTCCCTCAACCCCTAACTGTTTCTCTTAGGGTCCTTTATTTTCTCCTAGGGGACGCAGGTGTTTTTTGTTTTTGTTTTTCCAGTTCCTTAAAGTCTACCCCACCTCCCAAGGTGCTCTGTACACACTGCATGGGATGACACTTGGTTGTGGGATATAACTGACTTAAAGCTTGTGTCTGATAACCATCCACTCTGTCCTGGGAGACTTCAGTTGCCTGGATGGCAGAGAACATGTCAAGAAAAGATCCAGCTTGCATCTGCAACCCATCCTGACCTTTGAGAGAAAAGTTCAGCCAAGGACTCAGTGCTCAGACTGGGTGTAGTGGTACCCAACTGTAATCTCAGTGCTCAGACTGAGTGTGGTGGTACCCAACTGTAATCTCAGTGCTCAGACTGGGTGTGGTGGTACCCAACTGTAATCTCAGCGCTTGGAAGGCAGAAGTGGGCAGATTGTTTGGCTTACGCAGTGAGTTCCAGGGTAACCAAGGCTACACAGTGAGACCCTGTCCTCCTGCCCTCACCCCCCACCCCAGGGACCTCAACCCTAGGAAGAGGACAGGACTACATGGTAGAGAATCAGTGAGGAGATAAAAACTCTGGTTTAGGGTAAACTAATGGAGCAAACGTGGATGAGAAAGAAGGCACCATGTCTGTTTCCATAGAGACATGGGTAGTGCCTGAAGACTCTGGTCCTGACAGCATCCTTAAAGCAAAAGAAGGGAAGAGGGAAGAAAGTAACCGGGAAGTATCTTTCAGCCCTAGGAGTGTACTCAGGGGGAGTATGTGATCTTCCAGGTCTGTGCCCCACCCTTGCTTGAGTTCCCTGGATGGAGCTTAGACCAGAACTGTAGTGACAGCATGGTAGGAAATGACCCGGGAGCTGTGACAATGTTTCATGGATCACTGGTCTTGAGAGCCTGCTCCGCCTCACCCACCAGTGAGTCACCTAATTTAGGTTAAGCCCCAAGCTGAAAGCTCTCCTCTGCACCCAGCACATCTAGATCCCAGCACAGAAAAGGCTAGAGAGGCCTAGGGGCCCCTCAAGGAGGAAGGAAGTGGTGGGAAGAGGGGTGGTGACTTGTCTGCTCAGCACCCCTGCCCCCAGAGCATGTCTCTGGCCCCCTAGCTTAACACTATCCCTGAGCCTGGCTTCATTTCTTCCCTGGCCCTTCTTGATCCAACTCTCCCATCCCTCCCCAAGTGTCCCCCTCCTGACCTGCAACTGACTTCCAGAACTCAATGCCTTTCAGACCTGGTCCCCACCAGTCTCTAAGTGACCCCCACACGGCACTCAAACCCACCTGTGACCTTTCTTGAAGGGACTTTGCCTTGAGAAGTGGGCTGTGATCTGAACAAGCTTTTGTTACCCCAAATAGACTCCCATAGATTCTCCTTCTTAAGAAAGAATGGGGGTGCCAGAGAGATGGCTGAGCACTTAGGAGCACTGACTGCTCTTCCAGAGGAACTGGGTTCTATTCAGCACCCACATGGCAGCTCACAATCATCTGTAACTCTGGTTTCGGGGCCTCCGATGCCTTCTTCTGGCCTCCAAGGGAACCAAGCATGCACATAGTGTATCGACATACATACAGGCAAAATACTCATACACATATTTAAAAATAAATGTCAGAGGGTAATTTGGTCACTCAGAGGGCTGAGGAAACACTCCAGTACATTCTGAGGTAATCCACGCGTCTTCAGCACTTTTCCTTCTGCCTCCTGATGCCTGCACACCCAGAATGGAGTTCTAGGTGACAGAACCTATGTTTTGCTTTGGTTTAATGTATTTTTATTTGATATGTATGGGTGTTTGCCTGCATATATGTAAGCACCCCACGTGCATACAGGGCCCATGGAGGCTGGAAGAGAGCATGTGATCCTCCTGAGCTGGAGTTACAATGTTTGTGAGCCTCCGTGTGTGAGTGTGTGTGTGAGTGTGTGAGTGAGTATGTGTGTGAGTGTGTGTGTGTGTGTGTGTGTTGGGAAGCACACCTGGGCCCTCCTCAGGGCAGCTCTTTTAAACTCTGAGCCATCCCTCCAGCCCCAGGACCCATGTTCTCAAGATTAATTAATTATTCGTGTGTGTGTGAGTGAGTATGTGTGTGAGTGTGTGTGTGTGTGTGTGTGAGAGAGAGAGAGAGAGAGAGAGAGAGAGAGAGAGAGAGAGAGAGAGAGAGATGTTTGTGAGCAGCGATGACTGCTGCATGTGAGGAACATCAAGGTAAACTTTGTGGAGTTTACATCGAGTGGATTCCGGGGATTGACCCCAGGTCATCAGGCTTGGCTGCTGAGCCATCTCACTGGGCCAGGATCTGAGCTTCACAGGCACACATGCAGACAGTTACATGTTCTGTGCACATAATCCTGAAAAAATGCACCCATGTTCAATATGTGCAAGTATGGATACACTCACACATGTCTTAAAGCAGAATGTAAACTCCATGAGGAAAAGACCATTTTTCTCCCATGATATAGTCCCAGTTCTAATAATAGCCCTGGTACGTAACAGATGTACATTGAAATAATGACTTAGTGAACACATATTTGCAAAGAAATGTATCATGTGTAACAATGGATTCATATACCTATGCACGCAAATATGTCTGCACAGCTCAGTGTTGCCCACATATATATATATATATATATATACTTGTTTATTTATTTATTTATTTATTTTGGTTTTTCGAGACAGGGTTTCTCTGTGGCTTTGGAGGCTGTCCTGGAACTCGCTTGGTAGTCCAGGCTGGTCTCAAACTTACAGAGATCCGCCTGCCTCTGCCTCCTGAGTGCTGGGATTAAAGGCGTTCGCCACCAACTCCGGCTTATTTATTTTTATTTTTTGATACAGTGTCTTACTATGTAAAACAAGCTGGTCTCCAGCTCACAGAGATTCGCCTTGCTGGGATTAAAGGTGTGCTCCACCACACCCACACCCTAATGAGGTTTTTAAAGTCTTTTTATGTATTGTTTATTTTTATTTTATGTTCATTGGTGTTTTGCCTTCAAGTATGTCTATGTAGATTCCCTGGAACTGGGGTTAGAGACAGTTATGACTGTCAAGCAGTGTAGCTGGGAATTGAACCCTTGTCTTCTGGAAGAGCAGCTAGTACCCTTAATCACTGAGCCATCTCTCCAGCATCTTCATACAATTTAAACTCAAGGCCCCTAGCCCAGGCCCGGCTGCCACTACCTGAAATATCCACTAGATGGCAGCCTTTCCCCAGCGCGTGTACTCCTAAGACTTGCCGGAGACGTCGCTTTTCCCCCACTAAAGACACCATTCTGGGTGTTAGGTGTAGATTCAGCTCCCATCACCTTCAGCTGTTTTATGAACGCGTCCTTGATCCCCAAAGTCTGCAGTTTGGGCCTCTTCAAAATCAAGTTCTCTCTCTCCTCTCCAGCTTTCATGGATGGACGGATTCCCCCTGGAATCTCCAGTTCCATCCAGTCCTCAGATCGACGTGTGTGTGTGTGTGTGTGTGTGTGTGTGTGTGTGTGTGTGTGTGTGTGTGTGTGTGTGTGTGTGTTTTGGCCAACCCCTCCAAAGACGGCGATGGAGTCACGGCCTTTAGCACTTCCGTGTCACGACACCTGTATATGCAGTTTTCTCCACACATCCTGCGCTGAACGCAAAAGAAACGCAGCCAGGTTAGCCAAAAGCAAGGGAACGGCCCACCCCGTAGCTCAGAGGCCAGGACTACAAGTTTGGGAGGGGCTCGATTCGTTTTAATCCTGCTGTTCTGTCTCCGGGTGGGAGCAAAACGGAACTCTTTTGCTACACTGTGCAAACGAATTAAAGCCGCAGAGGTGGGCGCTGGGGGGCATCTCCCACCTCCAGGCCCGGGCCTCTCTGGTTCAGCTCTCCAGGAACAGCACACCGCGGCTGTGAGCCATCCAGTGAAGAAGGCTTAGAAACCCGTGGGGCTGCGGAGCCGGGAGTGCCCGAAGCCGCTCAGTTCCCCCGTCCTCTGCCCCTCTCCTCCCTTGGGAGCGGCGGGAAATTATTTATTAAAACACCGCCCGCGCTCTCATTTATTTGCGGTGAATAATCCTAGGCATCTCAGCGCGTTTATTAAACCTTTCCCGTCCCCGCGCCCGCATTACTTTAATAATAAATCGCGTGTCACTTCCCGGCGACATTATTAAACCCCGTCCGCTGCTGCGGAGGCGGGGTGCGGGGAGGATGAAGGCGGTGGGCCGCGGCGCGTCCTTCCACTCCAGGCTTCGGGGGCCCAAACCTTCAACGCGGCAGAGGGGGAACGGAGGGGTCTTGGAGGTAACTCCCTATAGAATGTGCGGACGCGACAGATTTGGGTTTGGGCGAAGAGCCAGCCTGTGCTCTGCAGGTGGGTGAGAGGGGACAGGCAAACCTCAGAGGCACTTGGAGCCCCCACAGAGAAAAAAAAAAAAAACAAGCTACGGTGGACGCAGGGACCCAGACCCAGGACTCCTCTCGCAGGATGGGGCGGACCTTCTTGAAGTCACCCAGCAAGACGCCCCTCACGCCCGCTCGACCCAGACAGACCCTTCCACTCTCCTGCTCCCTTGCAGTTCGCTGCAAGTGCTCGACCCAAGCAGCACGGGCCGTGCACGACTACCGGGGACCGCCGTGAGAACCCACTGGAAAAGAGGCTGTCGCCAGGCGGAAGCTATTGAAAACGCAGCGCACACAGGCGGGAGGGATGGCCAGGCCCGGAGGATGGCTTCCCGGCCACGCCTCTCCCAGGGGGCCCAGCAGCCTGCTTTGGGTCCCACAATGCAAATGCAGACACTGAGCCAAAAGCCGGTCCTCCCCTTGGTGGCGCCAGCTCCGGGAGGAGCCCCGGCGCGTAGGAGGTTGTCGCTTACCACACACAGCATCTTGGCCTGATGACTAACTCCAATTTACCCTTAGACAATTCCATAAACTCCTCTTTGTCCCCGGGCTAGTTACTGAGAATATAAGGAGAGACTCAGGCCAAAGAGCGCTTTGGTAAAGGACCTCAAATCAGATAAGACAGGTCGCAACTGGCACAGTTGAAAAAAGGATACCATGACTTTGGGTTCAGATGGGCTATGAGAAGGGAACAGAAGAGGGATGTGACTAACCCGGGTGCCCCAACCACTCAGTGTAAGCATTCATATCGGGGTCCCTCTCGCATAACCTGGTTCCCCACTCTGCCTGGGGAGGGGGGAGACAAGAACAAGAAATGGGAAATAGGCAATCTATCCCTATACCAACGAGGTAGGAGGGTGGGGTTTGTGGGGGGATTGGGATAACTTCGGTCCTCCCTCCAACCGGACGGCTCTAGGCTCCCTCATTAGGGGACAGGAGAGGGCAGTATGGCCTGAGCTCAAGCCATCTCTCAGAGCAGGCCTGTGTTTAGGGTTTGCAATCACTAGAAGCCAGCCAGAGTCCTGCTGAGGTGGGAGGCCACTCAGGGGTGTCCTCTCCATGTGCACACCGGTGACAACTGTTTGCAGCAGTGTGGCTCAGTTTGTCTGTATTTTTATTGGTGCCCACTGTTTCTAGTCATATGCTAGGTGGGTTTTGTCCATTATAACGGTACAAGACATGGGGCTGCCCCACCCTCACTACACGGAACTAAGTCAGCCCCACTGGGCTCACAGAAGAAAGGACTATGGTTAGTAAGTGCCCTAGGAACTCGGTGAGGTGGGACGCTTCTGGGAGATGGGTTTTGAGGAAAGGGAAACTGAGGCTATAAAACCGAGCATCAAACAGTCCATGGGAGCATATGGCCTGCCCTTTCCAGCCTCTGTACATCTTCTCCACAGCAGGGTGGATACTCTATCCACCCACCCACACCCGCCAATCAGAGATCTGGACCTAGTAGTAATCCTCTTCGCTTTCTGCCTCCTCCTCAGGAACCAAACTCATTGATTGCAGCTGGGAGAATCCTGTGGCGTTCAGCTGGTCTGCAAACGTGATACGGGGAAAGGTCAGAAGAGGCCCTGACGATTAAACACAGCTCAGTGTGTGGGAAGGCTGCGTTCACTGCGTACAGCATACATGCACATACAGACATGAATTCAAGCGTCCTAAAACACCCCTTCCTCCTGGTACCCAGGGCTCAGGGCTCCCTTACCTAGTGTGAGCACTGTCAGAGTAGCAGAGGCTTGCACTTGGCCCAGGGCGTTGCGGGCAAGGCAGCTGTAGGTGCCCTCATCACTAGGACGCAAAGCCTGAATCTGTAGCCAGCCAGTCACCTCAAACTTCTGAGGTCCACCCCTAAACTGGAGTCAGATGTGTTGTCAGCCAGATGTGCTGTCATTTGGGGCAGCCCTAGGCTTTCCAGGAGTATGTCCCTGCTCCATGTCCCTACCTGTACAGAGATATGAGGGTCATCCCCTGGCAGCTGGATGTCCAAGCCGTCTTTCCTCCACTCGATGGAGGCCATGGGATAGGCGAACACCTCACAGCCAAAGATCACATCCTGCCCCGTCACATTCCAAATATTGTGAGGCTGGGACACGATCTGGGGCTCTGGGGCAAGGAGATGGAAGGGTGAGGCTTGAGAACAGGAAGTTGAACCCAGCTCAGCAAGAACATAATTTACAAATTCATGTGGACACGTTTAGGGCAGAACATAACTCATGCCGAGGTCAACACACATCTGCGAAAATGTGCCCCAAGCACAGATAGACACAAATGTGGGTGCAGACCCACACAAGAGCACAATAGCAGGTACAGAGACGCGCGGGTACCCGGAGCAGTGTGCGCTGCACAGACACGCCTGTATACAGACCACAGCTTAGCTGAGCGGGTACCCGGAGCAGTGTGCGCTGCACAGACACGCCTGTATACAGACCACAGCTTAGCTGAGCGGCCACACACTGTCCTGGACTGCTCCCCTGTCCTCAATGCACCCTGGGGCCCCTTTCCTGCTGGCTATGTAACCAACACCTCTCCCCTTCCTCCCCCTTTTCTAACCGAGCCCAGTTCCCAAAGGCCTGAAGGGCAGCCACATTCCAAATGTCGTGAGAATGTGACACGATCTGGGCCCTGAGCGTGTGGAGGTGGGACTAGAGCCGAGGCAGCGAACCTGAAACCACCTTGTTGCACCGGGGAAACGGCTGGGACCCCCTGCTGCCGAGTTTATTTTCAATGCAACTCCAGCTCAGCTAGACTTGATTAGGTGGAGGCTGAGGAAGTGAGAGCCGCCAAGGAAAACCTCAGGGTTGAACATCCCCCAACCTCAACCCGGGGGACGAGGGGTGAGAGGAGCAAGTAGCCACCTTCCCTTCACTAATCCCTAGATGCCAGAGGGATAGGCGGGAGCCATGGTTAAGACTGTGTCTCACAGGAACCCCTCTGCCAGGGCTCCAGCAGTCTGGACAAAGTCTGGGTGGTCTTTTCAGTTCTGACCCAGCTGTTGGCTATGTGCCTGTCCTCTCGGAGAGCCGGTCCCTGCCAGCCTGAATAAGGTTCTCAGGCGGCTCTTTACATTAAGCCTGCAACAAATCTCGACCTGCGTTTTAGTTGGCAGCTTTTGAGGCTCTGGGGCTTACTCATCTTTTTACTCTGCTGACCAATCCTGTCGGGAATCAGGGAGAAGTGCCTTTAGGAAGCCCAAGTCCTGGTACAAAGAGCCCTGGGCTTGCATACCCGATTCGCAGGGGCCTGCGTGCACCACAGTGAGGTTAGCGTGGGGCCGAGCGCGGGCGGTCTCCTGCAGGCGACAGATCTGCGCGTAGGTACGGCCGTCGGAACCACACAGTGGGCGCTGTGAACGACAGACACACAGCGGCTCCGGCACCTCTCCTCGGCTCAGGTCACCGCCCGCGTCGAGCCGGCACTCGAGCTGCTCGCCGCAGCGCCCGTAGAAGTTGGCACTGGGGTCCAGATCGCAGAGCTGGCCCTCCAGGTTGGCGCATTCCCAGCAGCAGCCGCACGCATCGCGCACCCGGCCAGCTAGGCAGCCCCGCGGCGCAGCGCACTCTTCTGGCCGGCAGGGAGCACAGCCCTCGCCCTCGGCTAGTAGCCGCAGCCAGCCTCGCCGCAGGTAATCAGAGCCTGCGGACCGCCTCGCGCTAACGGGGAGCGGGGTCCACAGCACCAGCAGGAACAGTAGTAGCAGGGGCAGCGCCAAGGTAGGTGCAGCATGGTTAGCTGGAAGCCCTGTGAGCACTCGGGGCATCAGAGCGTAG
This sequence comes from Mesocricetus auratus, assembly GCF_017639785.1. NCBI lineage: Eukaryota > Metazoa > Chordata > Mammalia > Rodentia > Cricetidae > Mesocricetus > Mesocricetus auratus. Next base: position 16,427,274 of record NW_024429182.1, read on the forward strand.
GTGGCACCCTGCCAGGAGAGGGAAGCCAGGTCGGAGGTCAGAAATAAAGCCAGTGCCGAAAGATGAGCCTCACCGCTCCTCGTCCAGAAAGCTTGTTTCTCACACTGCACTTCCCCTGCTACCTTGGAGCCAACCAAAAGCCTCATCAAAGAGGCCTGGTTACTCCCTGGGGACTCTGCCAGTTGATAATTGATTGAACTGGTTTTGGGGGATAAAGTGAAGAAAGGTGTGATAAATCGTGGGATATGGTCCCTAACACCCACGCACGTATACACAAACGCACGTGTACACACATGCACGTGTACACACACGCACAGACACCAGCATCATCTCCATAAACCACCCAACTTTGAAGCACCATTGCCCCAGAGGTGTATAAACTACACCTGAAGTATGTTCAGAATGGGGTGCTGATGATGGGGAGTCCCAGCGACTCACCTAGTGCCTTTCGTAACAGCTGTGACTTCCAATCCCAAAGAACCGGCAGGGGAACGAAAAGAGTTGCATGCACGGCCAAGCAGACCCGCTAGCCACCCCTGCTTTTGTCGGGAGACTAAGATTCAAAGAGAAGCTCCTCCGCCCCCTCTCCCCGCCCCTAGACGTCGAACACCCGCCTTCTTTGCAGGTTCTGGGGCCGATAATTTTATCCAGTCGCCCAGGGTCCCTCCCTGGGCCTTTTCCTTCTACTCTAGTCCAGAGTCACAGTGAATGCACACAGCAGCCACGACCAGACACCAGAGCCGGGAAAGCAAGGGCATGAGAACGAGACACGGAGAGTAGGGGTGGGGGAAACCGAGCTCAAACTGTTGGCTGAACCCCTAAGTCCTGTCTCATCTGATCTAGTTCCTGAGAGCGGCAAACGGCTGCACGCGTGATGGGAAGAAGGGATTCTGTTGCTGAGAAGTTTGACGGTGCTGTGTGGGCGCTTCTGCAGGGCAGGCCGGCTTCCTCCGGGGCAGTGTGCAGCTGTGCCCACCCAGTCTCTCCACGGAAGAGTCTATAAGTGTTTCCATCTGCCATCCCACATCTGGCCCCCTCCCTCCCACTGCAGGTGCTTGAACCGGCGAGGAGCCTGGTTATTAGCGGTCTGAACTGGCTAGCGGCCGCAGAGAGGCCGGCGGGCGGCTCCCAGTAGGGCGGCTCTCGGCGTCCGGATTACAGGTTGCAAATGTGAGGACCTCGGGGCCAAAAATGTTCAGTCTGGAGACCGCCACCAACGCCACGGTGGCACTTCGGGCTGGGGGCAGGGAGCAGAGCATCCTCGGAGGCCCGCCCACCACCCTGAGAAAGGCGGGCTCCGCCCCTGCCCGCCCCCCCCCCCCCAAGCCTTCCAGAAGCCGCTACCCTCCAAGCGGAGGAAACCCCGTTTTCTGGCAGGGGAGGGGCGGGACTTATCTAAGCCCCGCCCAGGAGGCGCCGCGGGCCCTGGCTGCGCGTGCGCACGGGGGCCTGGCTCTTCATGGCGGCCTGAGCCACTGCTCTCCTTGGGCTGGTCTGAACTCGACCAAGCCCTCCTCGCTGCTCCTGGCCAGAGGGTTTCTGACAAAGGTGGACCGGAGCCGTACACTGACAATCCCAAACTCCGAGGGGGGGGGACGGGAAGCGAATTTCACGCGAGGTTTCGGAACTGTCGCGAGAATCGCGACGGGAAACTAGGCGCTCAAACTGGAAAAGCCCGCGGGTTTTGAACCAGGGCAGAACGGGAGCTGGCAGTTCCTGACGGGGTGCTAGGCCGTCCCTGGGCTGGAGGACGAATTAAGGGTTGACCGTGAACCGGGGTTTGCGGGATGTTCTGGAAAAGGCGCGCTCGCCTAGCGGAGGAATGGAGGCGACTAACGGCGCCTCGGGGCGGCGATCGCCCCGTCCCCAGGCGGAGTGTGAGCCGTCCGGGAGATGGGAGGGGAACTGCGAGCTTCCGGCGCTGGAGCCGCGCTCGGAATCACCAGCGTCAGGGTGCTGGGCGCTCCTTCCTCATTACCGTCGCCCGTGTTTACCTTTAGTCGGCTACACTGAAACCACGCCCAATTCACCACTGTACTTTATGACTCTCCACTCCCGCGACTGGCTGCTAAGTAGGTTCTCGGGGAGCATTTGTGCCTTAAAAGTGAAAGATTCCCCGACCCTGAAAGGATGCCTTTTACCTGGATTTCCTGCCGCTAATGTGAGGCTAGGGATTAAATCGACGGAGAACGAGCGCCCTCTGGTGGGTTTGCAGCTCTGGGACGCGTGGCAATGCGTACTGTAACTTTGAAAAACTTCTTACTGTACGTTTTTGCGTTGCTGATGACTAAACTCGGGGCCTGTTATATGTTAAGCCAGACTATGTCGCTGAGCTGCAGTCCCAGCCCTGTAATAATATTTTAGAGGGGATTTATTCGCAAAAGACAGTTTGAAAGCCCAGCTAGTCGTGTTCCCATATACTCATCTGACACTTTACCTATTGCAGCCTTAAAACACGTTAAACAACAACGGTGTGCATTAGAAGTAGCAAAAGATTTTTGCATTACTTATGCTTTAAAAGTTGACTTGGAGCAGGGTGGTGGTGGCACACGTCCTTAATCCCAGCACTCGGGAGGCAGAAGCAGGCAGATCTCTGAGTTCGAGACCAGCATGGTCTACAAGAGCTAGTTCCAGGACAGCCTACAAAGTCACAGAGTATTTCTAGTTCACTCGATGCAGTTACTACTACCAGGTAGCATCCTTTGCATATCCACGAGGGGGGCCAGATTCGGATGAAATCCTTTTATGATGTCCATGGTGGGTGTATATATGAGAGCAGACACACACATGTCACTGCACATGCTTGGAGCTCACGGGATAATTTCCAGGACTCGATCACCTCCTTCTGTCTTGAATTCACATCCTTACCTGCTGAACCGTCTTGCTGTTCCCCAGTCTTTTTCTACATTTATTTATTATTTATTTGTTTGTACATGCACAAGTCCATGTGTACACACTGTGTGAACATACTTGGAGGTCTGTTCTCTTCCACCTTGGGAGCCCTAGGAACTGACTCAGGCCTTCAGGTTTGATGCAAGTGCCTGACCTCTGAGCCACCTCTCCAAACTCCATAATTCTTTTTTAATATGGTGAAATCCAGGAATGGTGGCACATTGCCTGTAATCCCAGAACTCAGGAGGTGTAGGCAGGAGAGGAGGATCAGGAGTTCAAGGCTATCTTTGGCTGCACAGGGGATTTTAGGCCAGCTGGGCTACACAATACCCTGTCTCCAAAAACAACAGGAAAAACTCGGGACTACTTGGGAGAACGCACCTCATAAACTTTGGGGACAGTTATTGAAAATAGTGGGGCATCCTTTTGAGGAGGCACACACACTGACAGAATGGATACAGATGAACTGCTCTCCCTGCAATTTTAGAGTCAATTCAGTCAGAAAGGCTCAAGATAGAATATTAAGATGAAATGCTTTGTATTGACTTACTATGACAAATAGATGCTCTCATTAACGTAGAAAATAAGATTAAGATAAGTATACAGATACTGACCACAGCTGTATAAAGTTATATCATAAATATCAGTAAACACCCTAAGAGAATTTGGAGTAAGGTTAAGTGTAATGCTCACTATCCTTTATTTTGTAAACTCATTTTCATAATAAAAGAGTAGAGACCAATCCCCCATACCACCCAAAAAAGTGAATAGAGACTACTTTTTAGGTAAATTAGAATGTTAAAATAAATATAAGAAATTGAGTCGGCCAGATAGGAAGATAAATATTGTAATTTAGCTACAAGTAACATTACAAAATGGAACTAGAAAATCCAGGAACGGCTTCTGTAATACCTAGGAATTCAGGCAAGTTGAATGGGCTTTAAGACATCTAGACAAAGCTGGGCGGTGGTGGCGCACGCCTTTAATCCCAGCACTCGGGAGGCAGAGGCAGGCGGATCTCTGTGAGTTCGAGGCTGGGCTGGACCAACAGCCTCCAAAACAATACAGAGACACCCTGTCTCGTAAAAACCAAAAAAAAAAAAAAAAAGACATCTACACAAACAGCAGGCTAATGGTTTCTTAGTTTATCCTTCTTCCTCCATCTCAAGGAAGTTTCTTCCTGTCACCTACATCCTGCCTTCAGTGTCTCTTCTGCCTTTGATCTCCCGATGACCAATTTTTGTAAGAATAAAGTTAAAGGGAACATTTAAAGTAGTCTACATGTATTTAAATTTTAATTATTATGTGTAAAGTGGTATATGCATGTAAGTGCAGATGTCCACATGCTACTGCATGAGTGTGTGAGTGCAGATGTGCACACGCTACTGCATGAGTGTGTGAGTACAGGTGTGCACATGCTACTGCATGAGTGTGTGAGTGCAGATGCGCACATGCTACTGCATGAGTGTGTGAGTACAGATGCGCACATGCTACTGCATGAGTGTGAGTACAGATGTGCACATGCTACTGCAAGCAAGTAGAGAACAGAGAACAACTTCTGGAGTTGGTTTTCTTCTACCATCAGATGTGGGGAGTGAACTCAGCATGCCAGGTTTTACAGCAAGTGTCTTCACCCACTGAACCATCTCATCAGCCTTCCTTCGACATTGGTTGTTCTAGCTCCTTCTTTCTGTTTAGACAGGGTCTCACTATGTAGTCCTGGATGACCTGAAGCTTGCTATGTAGAAGAGGCGGACTTGAAGCGCACAGACAATGACAACTCCTTCCTTAATGCACCCTTCATCTCATTTCTCTTCCCTTGCACGTCCGCTCTCCCCACTGTGTTGAAACAACTAAGACAATTCCTAGGCTGGGGAGTAGTTCAAAGGCAGAGAGAGCCCTTGCTTCAATAGCACTGGAAGTTAAATTCTCTGATACTGTCCCTGAAAGGAAGGAGGCCATCTTCCTGAGAGCCCGACCAAGACCACACGGGCCAGTAGGAGACCTGGCACTCCACATGTGTCTGTAACATCACACCTCCAACCTTTGCTCTTAAGACAGAATGGAGTCTAGCCTCTTTCCCCGGGCTGTCAGCATGCAGACTGCTCAATCCTGAAGTTATGCTAATGGACCATAGGCCATCAGGCATCCTTCCTCAAAGAGCCAAAGAAGCCAAAAAGTCTCCAAACGGGTGGACACTGTCGTGCTGGTGAAACACTTGTTCCTTATTATGAGAACAGGCTCTACACACGTGCTGCTCTTACAGCGCGGCATTGGTGCATAGCACTGCCAGGGCTTGGCTCCATCACCAAGATCTACGAAGGACATAGAGAAACGCTGTCAGGCCTCGCCATTTCAGCAGTGGCGCTAAGACTCGCCCTGAAGGGGCTGAAAATGGTGGAAACGGACCATGATGAGTGAAACGAACTAACACCCCAGATTTTAAAAAACTGGAGAGAATTGCCAGAGAGTGACAGTTGCCAACAAGAAGCACTAAAACAAGCCACCGTGGTAGCACACTCCTTTAATCTCAGCATTTGGGAGGCAGAGGCAGGTGGACCTCTGTGAGTTCAAGGCCAGCCTGGCCTACAGAGACAGTTAGTTCAATGACAGCCAGGCCTGTTCAGAGAAACCTTGTCACGGGGGAAAAAAAGCACTAGAACAAAGGATGCTGGGTTCATAAATTCCCTCATTCAAAAGAAGTATATATAATGGAGTCTAATGTTGGCTTCTGAGAAGAGTCATGGAGTAAACATTCAAGTTTCTCCTGCACTGACTGCTCAGCTTGCTGAAACTAAGAAGCACCAGGTACCTGCACTCAGATCTCCAAGCAGGAAAGGGTGGGTGCTTCTCAAGCACTGAGGAGGACTGGTTATGTCATCTACGGATTTTAGGCAGCCAAATCCAGAGAGAACCCTGACCCCCACAGAGCACCTGACTGTAACTGCTCAACACTGAGCATGTTCAGAAGTTTGTAAGCCTTTCACATGGACATCCCCAGCTTCACAAAACCCTGGGCTACTTCGTGTCTTTTCTATCACTCTCCCCAAAGGCAAAGTGTAGGAAGGGAGATACGAAAAGGTGGCAATCGGAACTATGCTCACCAAAACCGCCTGCTGTGTCCCATGCTCAATGTGTCCCTTGCTCAGGACAGTCCTAGGGAGGGATCTGTGGAACCCATCAAAGTTGTGCTCCTAAGGAATGCAGAACTTTGAATCGGGGACTGAGGCCTCCTGGGACCTGGGCTTGATTTGCAGTCACACTTGTCTCTGCAGTTTAAAAGCAATGTAGATGGATCACAAGAGACAAGGCTACCTTGACCCTTGCTTAGGGAGCTAAGCTCACAGAAGTCCAGCCACCAGACAACGTCTTAATGGGGCCCACCTCTGCACTGGGTGAAGCTAAAAAGGCCCCAAAGTCTAGGAACGGCCCCTTAGGAGAAGTTATTTGGACTTAGAAGGTGAGTTTCCTTGGGGCTAGAGGTTACTCAGCATACAAGAGCTGCACTCACAGAAGACCCCATTTTGGTTCCCAACACTTCTGTCAAGCTACTCACAACTATCTGCAGCTCCACCTCCAGGGGAATCCAATGCCCTCTTCTGGCCTCCATGGACAACTGCACTCAGACACATGCACATAAGTAAAATTAAAAATAAGTCTGTGAGGAAAAAGTTTGGACTCCTTGAATAAACTTTGCTAGTCTCTCCTGAAGAGAATGGGGAGCCTGGCGGTGGTGGCATGTGCCTTTAATCCCAGCGTTTGGGAGGCAGAGGCAGGCAGATCTCTGTGAGTTTGAGGCCAGCCAAGATGGACACACACACACACACACACACACACACACAAACTTTCTTAGTTAGGGGTTCTATTGCTGTGAAGAGACACCATGGCCACAGCAACTCTTATAAGTTGAAATGAGATGGCAGCTTGCAGTCTCAGAGGTTTTCTTACTATCATCACGGCAGAGGGCATGGCAGCATGCAGGCAGAGTACTGTTTGCTGCATCTTGATCAGAAGGTAACAGGAAGTGGACTGAAACACTGGGTGGTATCGAGCATAGGAAGCCTCAAAGCCCACCTCCACAGTGACACACCTACTCCAACAAGGTCACACCTGCTAACGGTGCCACTCCCTTTGGGGGCCATTTGCTTTGAAACCACTCTAGAAATTCTGTTTCAAAAAAAATTATGATGAACTCAGTCTTCAAACATATTGAATTTGTCACAGTGGGTCTTCTTTATATGTTATATATCTTTCATGGTTTTTAAAATTTTTTTGTTTTATTTTTTGAGACAGGGTTTCTCTGTGTAGCTTTGGAGCCTGTCCTGGCACTCGCTTTGTAGACCATACTGGCCTCAAACTCACAGAGATCCTCCTGTCTCTGCCTCCCAAGTGCTGGGATTAAAGGCATGTGCCACCACTGCCTAGCCTGATTTTTAATTTGTATTTTATGTTCATTAGAATTTTGAATGCATGTGTGTATGTGTGAGGATGTCAGACTCCTGAAACTGGAGTTACAGACAGGTGTGAGCTGCCATGTGGTTGCCAGGAATTGAACCCAGGTCCTCTGGAAGAAAATCCAGTGCTATGAACCACTGAGCCGTCTCTCTAGCCCCTGACACAATGGTTGTCTTTTGTTGTTGTTGTCTGTTTATTTTGTTTGTTTTTGTTTCTTGTTTTATGAGACAGGTTTCACTGTATAGCTCTGGCTGTCCAAGCTGGCCTCAAATTCACAGAGATCCACCTGCCTCTGCCTTCTGAGTGCTGGAATTAAAGGAATGTGTCACCATAGTCTGTCTCTTGGACAGTGTTTTTAAAGTTTTTCCTTAACTACTAATATGTAACCATGGAGAAATATATATAAGAACCCAGAATTTGGGGTCAGAATTGTCAGGTCAACATGTTAGGGATGCCTCATAGGGAACTCCCAGATACTGCTGAGCTAGGGAGATGAGGAAAATCCAAGCTGACATCTCAGTTACTGGTGCTGCCAGATTGTTTTCGTTATTTTTAAACATTTTTTAGATGTATTCATTTAGTCTGTATGCCCGCAGGCCAGAAGAGGGCGCCAGATCTCATTACAGATGGTTGTGAGCCACCATGTGGTTGCTGGGAATTGAGCTCAGGTCCTCTGGGAGAGCAGCCAGTGCTCTTAACCTCTGAGCCATCTCTCCAGCCCACTGCCAGGTTGTTTTAAGGATAAAAAGCAAATAAAAATGGGGAATTGGCCGGGCATTGGTGGCGCACGCCTTTAATCCCAGCACTTGGGAGGCAGAGGCAGGCAGATCTCTGTGAGTTCGAGGCCAGCCTGGTCTACAAGAGCTAGTTCCAGGACAGCCTCCAAAACAATACAGAGAAACCCTGTCTCGAAAAACCAAAAAGAAAGAAAAGAGTCAGGCATGCTGGAGCCTTGGGGCTTGCTGGTATCCAGTTTAGTCTACTTGGCAGGCACCGGGTACCATGAAGACACGGTTAGAGGAGGGTAGGCAGTCAGAGAAGAGAAAAGAAAGGTGAGTTGTTCTTGAGGAATAATGCCTAAGACTGATGTTGGGTCTACATGTGTACTTCCTGGCATACAAATACAAGTAAATATTGCCTGCTATTTTGGATAAAACTGGCCTTCTCTAGCCTGCAACTGTCTCTTTCTGGTCTGTTTCCTTCATTTAAGATCCCGGCCTGCCCCTGTAACCTTGAGCTAGATGCTTGCCTCTGTTCTAACATTGCAATAGTAATAGAGCCATCACTTAGCAAATACTTAGAGGGGCCCGGCACAGTGGTATACAACGTACATATATTAGCTTGTTTCAGACTTGAAAACACTCTGCAAGGTAAGATTATGAACTTTATTCTTTAGATATAAACCGAGGTCCAGATCCGTAGATCAGCTTGCCCAATGTCAACACTGGCTATTAAACAACAGAGCTAAGACTTGAACTTGGAGCTGTCCAGGTCTGAGACACAACTCTTACCATCTCACTATTCTGACACTACTTATTTGTCAGTTTGCAGGCAGAAACAAAACTGCAATGCATTTTTTAAAATTGTTTATTTATTTTAGTTTTCTTGTTGTTTTAGAGACAGGATTTCTCTGTGTAGTCAGTCCTAGCTGTCCTGGGGTCACCCTGTGGACCAGACTAGTCTGGAACTCAGAGATCTGCCTGCCTCTGCCTCCCAAGTGCCTGGACCTAGGGCATGGACCACCACTCTGGGTTATAGTGCTGTACGGTTTAAATAAAGATTTACTACATGCAATGTGTGTGTGCATATGTGAATGCAGTTACCCACAGAAGAGAGATGTTGGGTCCCCTGGAGTCACAGACAGTTAGGGACCTGCTGATGTGGATGCTGGGAGCCAGCTCTGGTCCTCTAGAGGAAGAACAGTGATATTCAACCTCTGAGACATCTCTGCAGCCCCGCAGTGGACGTTTACATACTGGAAACTGCCATGGTGTGGGATGCAGGGATGCCTGAGCCCGGATGGCACAAAATGATGAGGTAGGAAGACGATGAGGAACTTTGAATGTCACTGCCTCTCAGCACTGTGACTTCAGGGCTGGAGTCAAAAGAGGTCTAGGGTGCGGGCTCTGTGGCATAGTTTACACAAGGCCTTGGATTTTGGTCCTCAGCACTTAAAAAAAAAAAAAAACGGTAGGGAAAACAAGCATTATCTCCAGCTGGGCCTGGTGACTCTTCCCAGTTCCATTCTTCTGCAGGTGGGCTCAGCCTTCTCACGGGACAGAAACAGCACAAGACCTAGGGAGCTGACAATTCCCTCAGGGTGGGAAGGAAAAAGAGGAGAGGACTTGTCCAGAGGCACCCTGCTCCGAGGCCCATCATGTGGATGACTCCTAAGCCAGAGCCCAGCCTTGTCGGGAACCCTGCATCAAAGGCCGGGCGCTCTCTGGGTTGGTGGGGGAAGCCCGCAAGGGGGCTCCAGTTGCAGACCAGGCGGTGCCCTCTTTCCACCTGCGCTAGGGCCCCCCACCGCGGGTGGGGGAGACGGAAAGGAGGGAGTCCAAGACGGGTCGGATTCCCAGCCAGCTCCCACCTCACAGGAGGCGGCCCATTATCCGGCGTCGTTAAAGAGCAATTAGATGGAAATTAAGCCGAGAACAAGTATTGATTATCTCATTAAGGCCGGGGGAGCCCGCTCTGTCGGAGTGAGTTTACGGCTGCTCACCCCATTATCTGCAAGGTGAAAGCCTGCGGTCATCAACAGCCAACGATGTATCGATCTTGCCCCAAATCCATTCCTACCCTTCTTTATGGTATAAGCGGGTTCTAGAGAGACGACACAGGGGTGTGATGAAATGGAGACGAGGGTGACACACTGCACGTGCACACGCACACCCTTACACTCCTTAGCACGCTCTCTTCAGATGCCCTCTTGGGTTTTCCTTGATACTACTGCGGGGGGGAGAGGCGGTGACAGTTCACATAATTCCAGGATTAGAGCGAAAGTTCTAGGCTTTACATCCAAGGAGTAGAAACCAGAGCTTACTTCTCTCTCTCTCTCTCTCTCTCTCTCTCTCTCTCTCTCTCTCTCTCTCTCTCTCTCTCTCTCTCTCTCTTGCTTTTTTGCTTTTTGTTTTTTTTTTTTTCAAGACAGGTTTTCTCTATGTAACAGTTCTGGGTTCTGGCTGTCCTGGAACTCACTTTGTAGATAAGGCTGGCCTCGAACTCACGGAGATCCACCTGCCTCTGCCTCCCAAGTGACAGGATTAAAGGCATGTGCCACCACCGCCCTGCCTCATTTTATTTTATTTTATTTTATTCAAGAGACTAGATCTTCCTTTGTTTCCCTGACTAACCTCCAACTTCTGCTTCAAGCTATCCCCCTGCCTCATCTGGGGATATAGGCACTGGCTACCAGGTTCCACCAGAGCTGAGACTTCGTGACAAGGATTGTCTCTTAATACAAAGACCGAATTTCTGGGCCCCAAATCCTAATGCGAGGGAGAAGAAAGCAGGCCTAGTTCTAGGTGACCCATCATGATCAAAGGATACCTCAGAGCCATCTGCAGACTCCCCAAGGCTTAGACATTTCCAAAATCAGAAGAAAAAATCAGTGTGGGGGACAAAGTTATTTTCAAGCTGGCTGTGTGCCTGAGGCAAACAGCTTTGCTTCCCTCAGCCACTTCAAAGACAGGGCAGGGGCCGGGCGGTGGTGGTGCACGCCTTTAATCCCAGCACTTGGGAGGCAGAGACTGGCGGATCTCCGTGAGCTCGAGGCCAGGCTGGACCGACAGCCTCCAAAACAATACAGAGAAACCCTGTGTAAAAACCAAACTTTAGCCTATCGCTGTGCCTAGGACTCCTGCTTGCAGGCACTGAGGGATAGAGCAATGTGCTCCTCAACTTCCAAGAGCTTCTGGTCTTACAGGAGAGAAAATACAGACCTGGTAATCACAGAAATAAGTGACAGGGGGCTGGAGGGATGACTCAGAGGTTAAGAGTACTTGTTGCTCTCTCAGAGGACCCAAGCTCGGTTCTCAGCACCCATGTGTGACACCTCCACTTGTAACTCCAGTTCCAGGGGTTCCCACTCCCTCTTGGGGTGTCTATGGACACTCCTATACAAAGAGACTCTCGTATGCATACATTTAAAAGTCAATCATTTAAACAAAGGTGGCTTTAAAAAAGAAATACTAAATTATCATCACAATGTGAGTGCAGGTGCTGAGAGTTGGGGGGTTGTGCACAGGAAGCAGATGTTCCCTTAAACAGAGAGCGAGCAAGCCTGCTGCCCAGCTAACACCCAGTTTCTAAACGACGTACATCTGAGCCCAGGGTATGCAAAACCTTCTCATCCAAACCCCCAGTCTAGTCGGGGAGACCAAAGCTGTAATGGCACAAAGAAAGTAACTGAAATGTCAGAATGCAGTGGGCGAACTCCTCTCGTTTGGGGGTAGTTAATGATGGTCAGACCTAAGGTTTGAGTCTGGGAAACTGAGAAAGTTCCCGTAGAGGGAGCCACTTTCCTCCTCCAAGCTCCAAGACCACGTCTTTATCGGAGCTGGCCCAGATCTGGGACGCAGTAGGGAGCCCTGACCCTTGCGACCCTGCTTTTGAACTCACCTGGGAGCCTAGGACGCGCCAAGGGCTGGGGGGGGGGGGTTGCGGGGAGGAGGAGAGGGAGGGGAGTGCAGCCAGGTGGTGCGCCCGGCCCGCGCTGGCTTGGCCCGCACAGAGCGAGCAGCAGCCCCGGATTCTGGGCTCGGCTCCCTGCCCCGAGGCCGGGCAACTATTAATCTTGGTTGACGGTTTCTCACGTCCTAATTGGGAGGTAGGGGGAGCGGCCCAGTCCGCCCTAAAGGTAGAAGCAGCTAATGGGCCTCTTCATCACCGCCAGGAACGGGTCCCTAGCGGAGCGCGAGGGCGCTGCAGCAGGTGAGACGGGGCTGGGGCCCTTTAATGAAGCTGCCCGGGCTGGGGTGCTGAGAGGGGAGATCGGTGAAGGGGGCTGTTCCAGGTGAGAGGATGGTAGCCCCCGCCCCTCCCCAGCTGACAGACCAGCTCAGGAGTTCAGCTGGGAGCCTTTTACCCCAGGTGGCCTTCATTGAAAGCAGGGACAGTGATGGACGTTGGTGGGACTTGGGGGAGGACCTGAGAGCTAGGTCGCCCTGCAATAAACGTGGACACATCACAAAGTGGGCGCTCCAAAGGTCAATAGAACCTGCAGATCCCTTGCTCCCTGGCTCATACATTAAAGATACTAAGTCCCTGGAACTGGGCTACGACAGTCATAAGGTCTTTTCTTAGCTGACCCACATCCCCATCTGTGACACACACACACACACACACACACACACACACACACACACACACTCCTCCAAAGCCTGTTCTTCCCTTAGCAAGCTGTACTAGCATCTTCTCAAACGAGGCCTCCCCCAATCCAGACTCAAACTGTCCTGGGGTGGGGGGAGGGGGAGAGCCCACCCAGCCATTCGTGCCTCTCCTTGGCCCTCCTTTGGGACAGGCTACATCCGCGAAGCCCCGACTCCTCTAAAGAGTTTCGCCTTCTCAAGCCAGCTGTCAGCCTCTCTCCCGCCCCCTCCTGCCTCTAGCTGCATCAGAAATATATTGTATTCTCACCTAATCCTGTTCAATTGCAGCATAATAAAACACATAATAAAAACCTAATTCATTTTTCTCCCGCGCCCCCATCTCCAGACATCTTCTTGCTCGGGATTAAAAATTTGTCTTCATGTTAGTGGCGCTGCAGCCCTGGCGCCTCCGCATCTTTAATGTATGAGGCAGGGAGCTGGGGACCCGCGGGTCCTGCAGCGTTCACGCCCTGACGGCGCCTGCTAGTCACCTGAGGATGCTGGTGGAGGAAGGAGGGAGGGCCGTGGACCTGCATGAGGCCCCACCGCCTCTCCTCGGATGTTCAGTGGTTGGAAGATCGCTTATCTGCCGGGTCCGTCAGACCGGTTGTAGCCTCCAGGGGGCGCATCGCAAAGCCTGTCTCTGGGGATCCAGTTTGCCAAGGATACCAATCCTACGTAGTGTAGGGGCCAGGGAACGCTGAGCAAGGCCGGGCAAAGCGTCAGTTCTCATTCTGATGGCTTGAGCTGGCCTGGGCCTTGAAGCTCGGTCTTCCAGGACCTATCATCATCCACAGCCGCCGTGCCCAGCCCCTAGAGGCCCCTGAATACCTTCAGATCAAGTTGTGGACCAGTGAAGCAAGGTTACAATGTCCCAGATGGAGGTCAGAATCCAGTGAGTGGCTGAGGGCACAGCCCAACGAAGAGCACTTGCTAGCATGCAGAAAGACCCTCTGTAGCACCACACAAAGGAAAAAAGAACCCAGTAAGGGAGCATTTGGTACAAAGACAATACTGGAAGATTGCACAGATCTGAGGCTGGAAAACTATTCCCGGGTGTTCCTTCTTATATTTATTTAGGAAAGGTCCCCAACTTGCAGTTGTGGAACACTTGGTTTTTCAGCATTTTTTTCACAGCATCCTTGACCAAAAGAAGTATTTAGTAGGAGCTGGGTGTAGTGGCTCATACCTGCAGCTTCAACTACTGGGGAGGCTGAGACAGAAGAACTGTTTGCGCCCAGGACTTGGAGACCAACCACGGAGAAATAGAAAGACTCCATCTTTAAAAACAAAAACAGCCAGCAGTGATGGCACACACCTTTAATCCCAGGAGGCAGAGGCAGGCCAATCTCTGTGAGTTCCAGGCCATCCTGGTCTACAGAGCAAGTTTCAAGACAACCTCCAAGACAATACAGAGAAACCCTGTCTCAAAAAACAAAACAAAACACTTTGGCCCTGAAACCAGAGCCAAATCTGACCCTAAACCTGTGCAGAAAACTAACCAATTCCTGAGCTGGAGATCTAGCCATCCTAAGCACAGGGATTGAAATCTAACCAGTCCCTACCCTGGAAATCTCCCTGGAAAAACTTTAACCCCCTAAGAATCCCTATATAAACCCTGCTTGTGACTGTTCAGACTGCCCAGCTGTCCTCTGTCACCCTGGCAGAGAGCAGCCACTCTCCTGGATTCTTCCCTCCCAATAAATTTCTTGAATGAGGTTTGGCTGAGACCTTCTTTTGCTGGGGCAGAGATGACCCTAGGCGAGCAGCGCAAAGCCACTTTTTGCTGGGGTAAAACATCCCCAGCAAACTAAAGTTGTTACAACTGAAGTGTTGTTATAACTGAAGTGTAACAACTTCGCAAGGGAAACCCTCTCCTGCCGGAGCGATATAAGGGAAACCTTTACCTGAAGCAAGGTTGTGAGCTGCTATGCATACTGTGACCTGTGGTATTCTTTGGCTCCCGAGTGCCAAAATACCTTTGTATCCAAGCTGTAACACCCAGTATTCTGTGACTCCCAATTGCCAGAATACCTTTCCATCCAAACTGTAACTCAGTATTCTTTGGCTCCCGAGTGCCATAATCATCCCTGTCCATCACATCCGATCCGTCAAAATACTTACACAGGACAGCCTCCAAAGCCACAGAGAAACCCTTTCTCGGAAAAAATAAAATAAAATTGATGGGAAGTCCTGTGTATATGTCAATAAAGCACTGTTGGCCAATAGAGAAGCAAGATAGGTGGGACTAGGAGTTGAGGAGGATTCTGGGAAAGAGAGACACAGGCAGACACCATGTAGGCTGCCAGAGTAAGAGAGAGGTCTGGACCCTTTTCTCTGGTAAGAGAAATACTTAGACTAACAATTATGGGTTAAATACTTAAGTCAGAGAGAGCTAGTAAGAAACAAGCCAACGGGGACTGGAGAGATGGCTCAGAGGTTAAGAGCACTGACTGCTTTTCCAGGGGTCCTGAGTTCAATTCCCAGCAACCACATGGTGGCTCACAACCACCTTGAATGAGATCTGGTGCCCTCTGCTGGCATGCAGGCAGAAGATGGAATACATAATAAATAGAGTATTGTTTAAAAAAAAAAAGCAAACGGCCAACAGCTTCATAATTAATATAGTGTCTTATGTGTTATTTGGGGACTGCAACTGTGGCAGGGCTCAGGCGCATGGCAGGGAAGGCAACACGTTACATAAAATAAATAAAAATAAAAAATAATAAGAATAAAAAGGAAAAAGAAGCCAGGCGGTGGTGGCACATGCCTTTAATCCCAGCACTCAGGAGACAGAGGCAGGCGGATCTCTGTGAGTTCGAGGCCAGCCTGGTCTACAGAGCGAGTGCCAGGATAGGCTCCAAAGCTACACAGAGAAATGCTGTCTCAAAAAACAAAAAACAAACAAACAAAAAGGGCTGGAGAGATGGCTCAGAGGTTAAAAACACTGGCTGCTCTTCCAGAGGACCTGAGTTCAATTTCCAGCAACCACATGGTGACTCACAACCATCTGTAATTAGATATGGCGCCCTCTTCTGGCATGCAGATATGAATGCAGTCAGAATACTGTATACATAATAAATAAATCTTAAAACAAAAAAACAGGCCGGGTGTTGGTGGCACACGCCTTTAATCCCAGCACTCGGGAGGCAGAGGCAGGCGGATCTCTGTAAGTTCGAGACCAGCCTGGACTACCAAGTGAGTTCCAGGCAGCCTCCAAAGCCACAGAGAAACCCTGTCTCGAAAAACCAAAAAAAAAAAAAAAAAAAAAAAAACAGTTTCAGGAAGTTCCTGAAACTGATCAGATTCACTAGGCCCCTCCCTGCCAGAATGAGATGAGCAATAAAAGCTGAGAGACCCCCTTATAGATGGAAGGAAGCTGAGCTGCAAAAAAGACTCTGAAGCTGCATCAGCAACACTTCTTTTTTTTTGTTTTTTGTTTTTGTTTGTTTTTCGAGACACGGTTTCTCTGTGGCTTTGGAGGCTGTCCTGGAACTCCCTTGGTAGTTCAGGCTGGTCTAGCAACACTTCTTAAGAGGTTTAGAGCAACTGAAGCAGCTGGAAAGGACTCTCCAACCTGCTGAACTGCCTGCCAGCCCCCCCTTCTGAGCTGACACCCATGTTGGGGTGGGTTTGGTGATACAACTGTCTTCCTGTCATTTCTGCTCCTGTAAGTAATTCCTCACCCATATTCCTGCATATCCCTAATAAAACTTATGTTTCACCAAGTTAAACTTTGGTGTTACCATCGTTTGGTCTGTCTGATCTGTTATGCCGCTCTATCTGGGTAGAGATAATAGGATGACTAACATTGTGTTGATGGCTAACTTTATGTTTAAAAGTTTAAATGTTCTGTCCTTAAGAGAACCATAAAGTTGGACTTTCAAATTTTTTTTTTTTTTTTTTTTTGGTTTTTACGAGACAGGGTTTCTCTGTATTGTTTTGGAGGCTATCGGTCCAGCCCGGCCTCGAACTCACAGAGATCCGCCTGCCTCTGCCTCCCGAGTGCTGGGATTAAAGGCGTGCGCCACCACTGCCCGGCTCTTGTGCAACTTTTAAGTAAACTGCTGTTCCTGCTTCTGTAAGCCCAAGCCTGCTTTCTATGACATGACCCTCTGCTTTCATGAAGATAAAATGTAACTTAGTGTTCTTTCCCTTTAAAAGCCCCTACTGATGTGGCTGCCAGACACATTCAAGATTTTCAAATCCCGGGTCTAGACCTTGAAGGGGACTCCTGAACAGTGGGGGCTCCCGCCCAGACCCCAAATTAGGAGCAAACCACACCCAAACATCTGTTTTCTCAGAGAGCCTTTATTAAGCACACCTGAGAAAATGCTGCTACCAAAAATCTGTGCTTCTCTCCGTTCCTCTGTTTCTAAAATTCCTTTAAAGCTTTTGTTATTTTGCGTTTGAGTTCTTTGAGTTGCAACCAAAGTGTGTGACATTTTCAGCGTTAGGGTCTTAGCGTCTAGTCATGGTGTTTAACCAAGAGCAATGGCAACAGCCTGTATCATTTTACCATCTAGCCATGGTGGGCAACCAAGAGCAATGGCAATGACCAGCTTGTTTTGAGGGCCGCTGATATCTCCCTGACCAATGTGGATGGGGAGGTATCTCACACCGGGCATAGGGATCTTCATTTAATAATTCATGGCTTCTGGGAGCAGCCTTATCTATTCATTCAGGCTATTTTCATTCAAATTCCTTTAAAGGTGATCTGTGCATGTGTCCTCATATGTACATGTCCATATATGCATGTTTTGTGTGTGTGCATGCACATGTGAATGCATGCCCCAGCATGCATGTGGAGGTCAGAGAACAGTTTTCGGGAGTTGATTCTCTCTGAATGCAGGCTGTCAAGCTTTGCAGCCAGAGCCTTTCTGCCTGCTGAGGCATCTCACCATCCTCCTCTCCCTGCGTTCTTTTCTGGCTGCCTGAGAGAAAACTCGGGTTAGAAGGCTTGATGGCAAGTGCCCCAACTGGCAGAGCCGTCCTGCCAGACCTTTAACTATATTTTTAAATTAGTTTACAAAGGCTTTTCATACATGTTTAGTTCTGCTTAGTTTTCCCTCCATCCCCCATCTCCCCTCCCCATTTCCTCTAAACCCCATACCTCCCCCCATCCTACTACTCTATGTTTATGTCTCTGAAGGGACTCTGGCCAGCCTGCCCATGGTGCTCTTCCAGAGGTCCTGAGTTCGATTCCCAGCAACCACATGGTGGTTTACAACCATCTATAATGAGATCTGGTGCCCTCTCCTGGTGTGCAGGAATACATGCAGGCAAAAAGGCTGTATACATAATAAATAAATAGATCTTTAAAAAAAAATCAAGGAGCCGGGCGTTGGTGGCGTATGCCTTTAATCCCAGCACTCGGGAGGCAGAGGCAGGCAGATCTCTGTGAGTTCGAGACCAGCCTGGTCTACAAAGCTAGTTCCAGGATAGCCTCCAAAACAATACAGAGAAACCCTGTCTCAGAAAAACCAAAAAAAAAAAAAAAAAATCAAGGAGCTAGAGAGGCGTCTCAGCCGCTAAGAAGTTTAGATCCCAGACCCCACATCAACAAGCTGGGCATCCCCCCAAATGCGGGTAACTCCAGCCTAGCCAAGAAGGCATGATTCCAGGTTCAGGGAGAGACCCTGCCTCAAAGGAATGATTGGAAAGTGACGATGGAAGATACCCTATGCCCTCTTCTGTCCTCTGTGTACACACACAGGTGTACACGCTTTCACATACAGATGTGTACAGATTCATACAGACACATACACACAAATAAATACATCTTCAATTTTTTAAATTAAAAACTTGAGAAAGATGTAGAGATGGCTCATCCCTTAACAGCATTTGCTGCCCTTGTAGAGGAAGTGGATTTGGTTCCCAGCACCCACATGATGCTTGGCAACCGTTTCCAACTCCAATTTCAGGGGATCAGATGCCCTCTTCTGGTCTCCTCAGGTACTACACATGCCCATGGTGCAGTTATATTTATTCAAATAAAACACTTGTACACAGAAAATAAAATTTGAAAGTACACGACAAGCATGGCAGTGGCGGCTCACGCCTTTTATTCCAGCAATCAAGAGACAGAGGCAGGCAGATCTCTGAGTTCAAGGCCAGTCTGCTCTACAAAACAAGTTCCAGGACAGCCAGGGCTACACCGAGAAACCTTGTCTCAAAACAACAAAAACAAAAACACAACAACAACAAATGAAAGATATGACAATTGTGACAACAAGCCCAGTGCAAGCTCAAATAATACTAAATCCCAGCGGGGGGTGGGGAAGAGGGGTCCCTAGCTTAGAAGCTATTGGCAACTGATGGCTGCTGAGAGATGGAGAGCCAGTTAAGTTTTAACTTCAGTAAGTTAGACATGCTCCAGTGAGGACCACACATCCAAAAATATATTGGCAGCAAAAACTGGACATGAAGGCTGCAGAGTTGGCTGGGTAGGGAAGGGAGTGAATATGAAAACACATCGGACAACATCCTCAACTAATAAAAGTAAAACATCTTTTAAGGAAAACAAGCTTGTGAAAAGGTGACCAAAGTTCCAGGGAGAGAGTCAGTAGCAGGGTTAGGCGTGTGTATAGCAGGGCAGTGCAGATTTGAGGGAGAGAGTCAGTAGCAGGGTCAGGCGTGTGCATAGCAGGGCAGAGCAGATTTGAGGGAGAGAGCCAGTAGCAGGGTCAGGCGTGTGCATAGCAGGGCAGATGTAAGTCAGAAGGCAATGTCTCCAGGAATACTGTATTGCATTTCTCTTACACCACAATCACACAACAGCAAATTCCCATTTCAGGGCACGGGAAAGCAAGCCATGAAAACGCCTTTATTACACCAAGAGCAATATACTCAAACAGCCCTCTTCTGGGGCCACTCTGTAGGAACTGGGCAATGATGTGACAAGGGTCTCCTTTCAAACGTACCATAAATGAAAGCTCCTCGGAGCCCAACTCTAGAAAATGCGACGGGAAAGAGAGAGAATAGCCCCAGGGAACTGCCAAAGAGACAGGCATGGCCCTGTGTAGGGAAGCAGATAAACAAATCACTGTGGCCCTGGTTGCATATAGGACACTCATCCCCACCTTATCCTGCACTCGGGTTCTAGACAAACATAAGGAGAGCGGGATCCACCCTTTTACTGGCTGTCTTATCTAGCCATGAGCCCCGTGTTGTCCAGAGGACTTTTCAAACAGCACCATCCTCCAAGATTGTGGCATGCTTGCTGAAGGGGGCTGGGCTCCATCCTGAAACCACCCGGGCTGTGAACCATGGTTCCCTGGGGAGTGCATCGTTCTTCTAGGCTTGCTGAGATGTGAACTAGACTGAGAACCACGGTGTTCGTGACCATACTTAGAATCAACAGGAGCGGTGTGAAGAGTGCTTTCGGATTACACGTTCACTTGTCTATAAAAACAACACTGGATTTCGCTTGCCTAGTTGCACTCGCCTATAATCCTAACATTTGGAAGGTGGAGGCACGGGGATCAGGAGCTCGGGGTCATCCTTGGCTACATCTTTGAAAAGAGCTGTCCGGCAGCTGGCCTGAGGGTTAATCTCGCACGTTGTTGCGAGGTTAACAAGGACGGGACGCAGCTAGGTCCTGGATGCCTGTCTGCTAGGGGACGATCCTCCAGGCGGGAAGGCGGCTCTTCTGTCCTCCGCGAGGTCAGTTTCCACTCCCCATGCCTGCAATGTTGGCTTCGAGGCCGGAGGAAGGCGGCCACGGACATCGAGGACCAAACCTCGTCCCGGGCCGCGGGAGATCAGGGATCGGGAGGCGGAGAAACCTCGCGTGATTCCTCGAAAACCTCGGGATTTCCGGGCAGGAAGTCAGGGGGCGGGCTTAGTGTGGCTTTAGGGTTTCGACACTAGAGTGGAAGGAGGGGATTTGGAGGACTGAGCGTTCCAGGATCAAGAGCAAGGCAGGAAGCGGGATCAGGGATCTGACGGGGAAGGGGCCTGGGGCGATAAAGCCAATCCTTGTCAGGGAAAACGGAAGTGGGCGGGGCCGAGCCTAACTTGTGTGTGACAGGGGCTACTGTTTCCGGACAGGCTACGTGCAGGAGGCGTGACTTCTCTTTGACTGGCAGGTCTTGAGGGCGGGGTTTGAAGCTGACTGGCCTCTCTAGGAGACAAAGGGTCCTGGTGCAGGAGTAGTGCCCCCAGCTCCTACCCCCACCTCCTCTGAATGCTCATTTCTCAGGAAAACTGCAATCGTGTGGGAACAGCTTGGAGAGTGTACCTAGCTAGGATTTGTCTCGAGAGAGCCTGTGATATGCCCCATTGCTAACCCTCCTTAGATGAGCTGCCAGCCTTTGCGATGTCCACAGAATGCAGACAGTTCTGTTATGAAACTTTCTTGCTAATTTTGTCTTGCACGGTTGGGTTGTTGCCCTCCTCCCCAAATGAGTTTATCTTGTACGGATTCACCAGTAAAAGTTCAAGGCCTCTTCAGGGCAGTGTTGAAAAGTCACAGCTTAACTGTTACAAGAAGGTAGGATTGGCCGGGGCTTCTGGGGCTTGGAAGGATGCCTTGGCATGACAGACAGGATGGAATGAAATTGAAGCTGGTCACCTAAGTGTTCCATATTTAATCAAGAATGAGGCTATTTACTTATGTCAAACTTTAAAATTCAACATTGGAAACTCCCTGGTGGCTGAGACTTTTTGTTTTATTTTTGATAGGGTACTGAAGACTGAACCTAGGGTTGTGCACATGCTGGGCAAGCACTCTGCAACTGAGCTATACCCCACTTTTTAGTTTTTACTTCAAGACAATCTCTCACGGAGTTGCTCAGGCTAACCATGAGCTTCCTTAGTGGCTTTAGTAAAAGATTTGTGTATAGTTGTGGACCACCGGTTTTGCTGGTCTGTAAACAAATTGGACCCAGGGAGGTGTTCCTGAATGTCACTGGGACCAGGTTTAGCAGGTGGCAGGAGAAAGGAAACACAGTGGTTGGAAGTCACAGCTCAGCTGGAATCCTGCTCCATCAATTTTCTCCGCTTTTGTCTGAGACAGAGCTTCTGTAGCCCTGGCTGTCCTGGAATTCACTCTGTAGATCAGGCTGGCCTCAAACTCAAAGATCTACTTGCCACTGCCTCCCAAGTGCTGGGATTAAAGGGCGCACCACCATGCTCAGCATCTTGTTGCTATTTTTGTTTGTTATTTGAAACAGGGTCACATGTGTCCCAGGATGGCCTCCAACTTGCTATGTAATTGAAGACCTTCAATTGTCAACCAGGTATGATGATGAGTGTCCTTAAAAACCCAGCACTTGGGAAGCAGAGGCAAGCAGGTCTCTCTGAGTTCAAGAGAGATGCTCTATGCTATCTGGGGCTACATAGTGTCTTAGAAAAGAGACAAAAACCCTTATCCTCCTGCCTCAACCCCCAAATGCTAGGATTACAGGAATGCAACCCCATGGCCACTGATGTGCAACTTTGGTAATGTCTCTAAACTCATGTCTTTTCTAAGAAAGGCAGAATGTGCCTGTCTCAAGTTTCAAAGATCAACAACTAAAGGTGTTGGCTTCATTGAGGCTGGCACCACACGACGCACTCAGGGGCTGGTGTCAGCACTCTTCCCACACAAGTAAATTGTTACCCCAAGACGAGTGACTCAGGCCCACTTGATGTGGGACTATTTAACCCTAAAGATTTCACCCAACCACTTATTAAAAGCTGAAAGTGGGCACAGAAGGGCTCTTTCCTTGCGTGGAGTGGGGTACAGATATTGTAGTAACTTTATCTTTTCTTTTTCTTTCTTTTTTTTCTGAGACAGGGTTTCTCTGTGGCTTTGGAGGCTGTCCTGGAACTCACTCTTGTAGACCAGGCTGGTCTCGAACTCACAGAGATCCACCTGCTTCTGCCTCCCGAGTGCTGGGATTAAAGGCGTGAGCCACCAATGCCCAGCTATTTTAGTAGCTTTAACCATGGTAATTTCCTTGTATCTAACAAGGCAAAGACTCCAGGAAAGAAAGCAATAGTAAATGACTCTTCCCAGCTATATGCAGGAACAAGTTTCCTACCTCATCTCCAGGGTGGGAAAATGTTATAAAAGTAAGGAGGTTAGTGAGATGGCTCAGGAGATAAAGGTGCTTTCCTCCAAGCCTAACAACCTGGGTTCAATACCTAGGACCCAATCACACACACACTGGTGTGCGCATGCATAGACTGGAGAACCCTGGGTTCCCTGACAGCTTCACTTTGGGGGGAGCATGAAACCGTTGTCCTCCTGTCCCCTCTCTGGAGGTTTCCTACAGACCAGAGCTCACCACTCCACACCAAAGTTCCTTAAAGAAACTAAGAAGCCAAGAGCTTGAATTAATAAATACATGAGCAGCCCTCTCAGTGAAGAAAGAAAAACACACTTTCTTCTTCTGAGGGACTTGGTGCTGGTCAGAGGACCCGCTTTGTAAAGTCAGAGAGCCCTCTGCTGGGAGATGAGGCTCCCTACAGGGAAGAGTTTGGGAGAAGGAAGGGAAGGCTGAAGGCAGGATCTCCTGGTCACTTACCTAGACACTTGGGGCATGGAACAAGTGAAGATCAAAAACTAGACAGGATTGCAGTTTATTGACACCATGACATGACAGCTGTTGTCACTGGAAGTGGTTAGTGAGAGCAGGAAGGTGGTCTCAGCGGACATCACTGGGACCTTTCCACCCACCCCATTCACCTTTTCAGCTAGAAGCCATGGATTCAGAGTGGAGATCACTACTACCCATGCCATTCCTAAACCCATCTTCTGTTTCGTCCATCTATTGAGGCCTGGGTTCCTCCTCTTCTTCAAGTTAAAGGCAGAGAGTGGGAAGAGTCATGTGTCAAGAAAGAGATGGGCTGCTGTCGGTGGTGGCGCACACCTTTATTCCTAGTACTTTGGAGGCAGAGGCAGGCGGATCTCTGAGCTTGAGGCCAGCTTGGTCTACAGAGCGAGTTCCAGAACAGTTAGAGCTACAAAGAGAAACCCTGTCTGGAAAAGCAAACAAAAGGAAGGAAGGAAGGAGACAAGAAAGAAGGGAGGGAGGAAGGAAGAAGGAAGAGAGACAGGAGGAAGAAAAGGGCTGGAGATGTAGCTCAGTGGCAGAACACTTTCCTAGCGTATGTGAATCCCCGGGAAGGAAGGTGGCCAGGAAGGAGCTGAGGTTTGGTGGATGTCTAAGAAACACAGAAGTACCTGTCTCGAGATTGTACGTGTGAGGCCTGTGCTTAAGCACCATTCCCACACACCAGCCCCCTAGAAGTGGGGACAGGTGGTGGCAGTTCGTGACGGGGAATGCCTGCTTTGCCTGTGTGCCTTTCTGATTAGGGAAGGAATTGGAATTGTGGGATTTCTGTTTCAAGTCATGACATCAGAATAGACCAAGAATGCCTAAAACTATCCCTAAAGCACCCACACTGCAGCGTGGAGGGCAGTACAGGCTACCACCATCCCTTCATTCCACTAGGAGAGAAGACAGGAATGGAGCCATTCTAGGATGTGGGGCACAGCAGGCGTGAGCCCCTTGTCACCCTGATCCCAACACCACTTCCTCTGCCAGCCCAGATCCTGAGCCAGGTTTTGGAGCCACCTACTCAAAACCTGAAGGATTGGGCTCTGTTTGTATGGCTGGTGGCTCTCAGTGCTGGTGGCTCTCAGTCAGTGTTCTGGGATTCTGGGGCTTCACCTATATCCAGAAGGGTAAGATACTGTCAGGTAAGTCTTGGCCAGAGGAACAGTTTAGGGAAGGAAGTGTCACCTTTGTGACCTGGCTTGCTGTTAGGTGGACAGGAGACGGGTGGGAAGCCAAATATTAAGACATCCTAGAAAAGCCTACCAAATATGTGAACACTTCCATGTGTGGCATACGTATGTCTGTGCTCACACGAGCTCAGGAGGAATGGGTTTTGTGACTTGCTCTTTGAAACCAGAGAGGAGAGGAGAAGCTTACAGGACTACCTCCCCCAGGCTGAGGGGTTGCTGGTCTCAGTGGCTACTCCCCACTTAATCCCCTGACCCAGAAGATAAACAAGTGGTAGCATTGTTAGGTGGCACCCAAGAAGCAGCCTGAGGAGGTAAGGAAAGGGGCAGGGGCCAACTCCCCTCAAAGCCCCTTGTTGTAGTAAACCACCTCGATGCTGGGGTGTTGAGCTTGGATCTGATCTCTCAGCTCCGGCTCCAGCCTGGTCACACGTATGGAGCTGCAACAGAACAGCGCAGGCTCGATGGATGTACCCTGGGCTCAGCACCTCAGTCCCAGGGCCCGGCTTCCCCTCGCTCCCAGAATCCTCTCCTGGTTTCAGAAGGGCTGGCTCACTGTCATTCATTCCCCCAGCTCCCACATCACCCGTGGGCCTCCCTGGCCTCCCAGGCACAGAGATGCGGCATCCTGTGCAAGGATTCTGGTCCGGTCCAAGGGCATCACTCACCTTCTCTGGGGGAACAGGGCACAGCACAGGGGCGTGGCGAATACCAAGCTAGGGAAGAAGAGCACGGAAACGCCTGTGAAGCAGGCCTGAGCATCCTCTCCCGGCACCCCACCTCATGGAGACGTCTTGGGGAGCTTTATCCCAGGTGTAAAGGTTTGGAAATGGACCCAAAGGACCATTTAGGAGTGATAAACTCAGTCCCGACATTAGACTCTGGGTGAGGAAAGCACCTCACGAGCATTGATCCAAAGCCCCGTGATTAGAAAGTGACAGAATCAGGATAAAATCGGGGCTGGAGAGATGGCTGCTCTTCTGGAGGACCCAGGTTCAATTCCCAGCCCCCACATGGCAGCTGACAGTCATCTGTAACTCCCAGGCTCACACATGGTGCATATTCATACACATCAAATAATTATAAAAGAATAATATTTAAAAGACAAGTGTAAAACTCAGTAAAAAATGTTTTAAAAAGGGGGGAATAAAATCTGCTGGACCTCCTGGATTGTGCCAGAGTTTATTTGCAAGGTTTTCTCTAGTGAATAAAGACTGAACCCCTCACCAAACGGCAAGAACCCCTAGGACTCTACACACACATGTATTATGCACTGTGAGTATCTACATCAACTGAATGTATGACTGAGCAATGTGTGTAAGCTCCTGAAAGGTGATAAGCGCCCTCCACACTCAGAATGATAAAGGCTCTCCAATGGCCTAGCAAACCTTTGCATACTTACCAGAAGCCTACCAGTCCCACCTGCAGGGGCGCTCCCAGCCAGGGGCGGTGCTGTGGGGAGACAGAGACAGCAGAATGGTTTGTGTCCCATCGAGGCTCCCCACCATGGTTCTAACCCATCAACTCTGCCTCTGAGCCCTTGGACATCTGGAATGTTTCTCCCTGCCGCAGAGCCTTGGAACTGGCTGTTCTCTCTCCCTGAAACACTCTTTGTCAGACTCTCCTTCTTCTTTGGATCTTCCAAGGCCTATCCTTGCCTAAATTGTTCCCCAGAGAGTCGCAATTATAATGCCCCACTGGTTTCCTACAAAGCACATTTTGTAACTACAATGATTGTTTACTGTTTTTGTTTGTTTTGTTTTTTGAGACAAGGTCTCACTGTGTAGCGCTGGCTGACCTGGAACTTGCTATGTAGACCAAGCTGGCCTTAAACTCACAGAGATCCACCTGCCTCTGCTTCCAGACTGCTGGGATTAAAGGTGTGTGCCGCAATGCCAGCCCTATTGTTTCTTACTTAGTTAGTTTCTGTAGACTGCACGCCTCATAGGGACAGGGTCTACAACCATCCTAGTTCTGTTTAGCATGTCTGGTGTATAGTCAGGACCTCACATTTATTTGAGAATGGATGATTCGATGAGTGAGCTGGAGCCTGTATTCCTGAGCCTTGCTTCCCTGTCATGCTTGTGCATTCATGAGAGTGTGCATGTGTGCCTCTTAGTGGGGGACACAGTGAGTGACACCACGAGAATGCAATCAGGCATGGCAATGACGGTCATCCCTGTGCATGTCAGAAACCTCTGGACAGAATAGTGAAAAGTGACTTCTTACCTTCAGGAAGTCTTTCTTCTCCAGAGCGTTCATGATCACTGGAGGAATGGCTGAGGGGCGAGCAGGGCAATGAGAGTTAGCGAACTCTGGGAACTGACAGAAGACCTCCCTCCCGCCTCCTCCCATTCTTCCTGGACCTGGTGACTCTGAGCTGTCAAAACCCCTGAGACCCTCAGCCCATCTTCTCTCCTAGCTTCCCGAGCTCCACCAGACATCTCCATCTCACCCATGGCAGGAATCGCCATGCCGATTCTCGATATCACCACCTGGAAGATTCCCTGTTTGGCAGCAGTCACCGAGTGGCCAAGCCTCTGACCTGCCTCATCAGTCACTGGAATGCCCACCTGCAGTTCCCTAAGAAGAGAAAGAGGCTCGGGTCAGAAGATCTCTGGAGACCCCTTACCTTCCCCCATTCAAAGGCTGGTTTTGAACAGCCCCCAGGTGTAGGAAAAAGCCCAGAGAGAAGCAGACAGGTGTTGTGCAGCCCCGCCCAGCCAGGGAGCAGGGGGAGGTTGGCCACGCTGTGTGGGTTGAAGAAGGTGAGTTTGAAAGGAGGGCTGGGTGTAGAGTAATTCCCAGAGTATTGGGATCCAGCATGACAGGAACAGCTATCTTGATCATAACTACCAAGAATCACCCTGAGTAGTCCAGGTAGGGCTTTCTCCACACAGCATCCCAGATTAGTATACATAAGCAAAACTGTTAAGAATGTTATTTGGACTGACCATTTAATCCTAGCACTTGGAAGGCAAAGGCAGGCAGATCTCTGTGAGTTC
This sequence comes from Mesocricetus auratus, assembly GCF_017639785.1. Lineage (NCBI taxonomy): Eukaryota > Metazoa > Chordata > Mammalia > Rodentia > Cricetidae > Mesocricetus > Mesocricetus auratus. The sequence continues at coordinate 16,454,732 of NW_024429182.1, forward strand.
AAGGCTAGCCTGTTCTATATCATAAGTTCCAGGTCTGTATTGAGAAACCCTATCTCAAGAAGAAGGAGAAGGAGAAGGAGAAGAAGAAGGAGGAGGAGGAGGAGGAGGGAAAAAACACATATTGAGCTTTATGACCAAAGATACTGGTTGCACCACTGCCAGAAATGCGATGTTCTTGATGGTGGCATAAGACCCATCAGGATCCATTTTTGCTTATTGAAGTCACCTTCATTCTGACAATCATATACACCCCTCCTTCTCATTCAAGTAGTGAGGGTCTAGCCTTGCTGCTGTCCAACACCACGCCCCTATCAGCAGTTTCCCAGTGAAGAGCCCTCTGTGAAATCGTGGATCTGTCTGCACCCTTCACACAGAGTAAGCCAGGGCCCAGTGGCTCACATCAGTGATGGAGAGGACGCTCCCTGTACCTGCTGGTCTGCAGAAGTCGAGGGTACCTGGACATCCCTGTGCCAGGAGCCTGGGCCACTCACCTCTGCCTCATCAGGGGGATGTTGATGCAGTTGGCAGCGGCCACAGCTGCGAAGGGCACAAATCGACCCACTAGTGGGGGCAGGTGCTGGGGAGGAAAGGCGGGTTCAGTGGCTCTGAGGACCACGGGTGGGGGGTTCAGAGCGAACCTGGGGAACCTCTTGAGAGGGTAACAGGGAGGAAGGAAATGGGTAGAGGATTGATGAGAGGCCTGGTGGCATAAGGGAGACTTTACCTTGGTGAGAGATTTGAGTCCCAGAGCAGTGGCCACAGCCCCGGTGGTGGCACTCACATAGGCTGTTCCCAGCTGCCTGTGGAGGAAAAGGCCAGATCACAAGGAGAGCGGCAGGGTCCGGCATGCCTTTCCCTTAAGGACATCACAGGTGTCCAATGCAGGGGGAGTCAGAGGATAGCTTCATTGAAAGCCCCCCCTCTCCAATGTAAACTTCTGTAAAAGTCCTCCTCCCTCTTTAAACAGAGTGGGTCCCCCAGAACAGATACAAAAGGACAGCGTGCCCTCGGGTGGTGGTCGAACGTGAAGTTGAAAGGAGAGCTGAACCCCTGGCACAGGGGTCCACGAGGGGAGGGTGTTCTCACCGCACAGTGATGGGAGCATCCCCACTGCGATTGGAATAATTCACGATGGCATTGAAGGACTGGTTCACCCACTGCCAGAATACCACAGTCGGCGTCGTCCTGAGGGTGCGAGGATAGACTACTTATGTCTGTCCCTCACCGTATCCCCTGTTCTTGAACCCCACTGTTGCATGTGTGTGTGTGAGGGACTTGGACCCACTGGAACTTGAGTTGCAGAAAGTTATGAGCTGCCATGTGGGTTCTGGGATTTGAACCCAGGTCCTCTGGAAGAGCAGTCAGTGCTCTTAACCACTGAGCCATCTCTCCAGCCCCCAAACTCCCAATATTGAAACCCTCAGAGTTCCTCAAGAGGTACTTAACTGATGGTCCCAGAACTGGTACAACTTATACAAGTGGACACACACACACACACACACACACACACACACACACACACACACACTGTTCTTTGCCCAAAGGGGGGAGCAAAAAGGAGACTTCTAGTCACCCAGCCGTGTTCTGGAACACAACGCTTGAGGGGATGTGGGTAAGACTTGCCTGTAGAAGGTGAGCATGCAGCCCGTAATGGTCATGTTCATGGGCACTTGGGCTGACATGCGGCCAATCAAGACCACCTTTTCCCCTGTGTCCGGGTGGAATGCAGAGTCATACACATACTTGGCTCTCCATAGCTGGTCCTCCGTGAGCCCCGGGGTTACCACACCGGCCCTGGAGGAATTGGAAAGGAACCAACAAGCTGTTGTAGGGGTCAGACCTGCCCTTCCTGTCTCTGCTGCTTGCCTCAGGGAACTCTTGGCAAAGGACCAGGAACTTTACTACTCAAGCCTAGAGTAAAGGAGCTCCTTGTCTGTGGGGAAGGCCAAGGCCTCTCCTATGTGAACTTTGCTCTTTCTATATCCTTTTTAGTCCCACATTTTCTCCAGGGTCACAGTGATGGTGGTTTTCAAAGGGTCTGAAATGACTAGGGGCATTCCAAGAGTTATTCGTGAAGAGATGAGAGTTATCGCCCGTCTGTCTGCATAGGACTCTCTTTTGGGCCTCTTTGTCCTTGCAGAGTGGACAGCCCTGAGAATGGTCCTGAAAGGGGATCTGTGAATTGCAGAGCTGCTGCCTACCCATAAATTCAACGCTGCCTCCTCAACGCAATGTCCTAAGATCCTTTGAAGCGAAGTGCTGTGTCACTGTCATCTGGCTGGAGGCTGGCTCACCTGTAATTCTGCACAATGTTTCGGGAAGCTTCCAGCTGGTCCCCGGACAACAGCAGATTTCGAGGGTCAGTAACTGTGAAGAAATGCCGGGCTCTGCCTAGGAATGTGCTTTGGTCCCATCGAGGTTCCTGGATGTTGATACCCAAGGGCAAGTCACCCATCTTCTGCAGGGCAGCAAGAACAAGGATCAGGTCCAAGGACTCCACTTGGGGAAACTTTGGTGGCTCTGCCCCAGTCCCAGAAACTATAACCAGTTCTTGCAAGAGTTCAAGGTGACTCTAGACAGATAAGCATGGGTAAGGGTGCAGTTGTGTCCTAGGTAGTGTTTTAGCCAGGGACCTATAGCTACTGAGGAGGGGAGGGAAGACCAGAACTAAGAGTGTGTATAGCTTTCCTCACGCTGGCCTGGTGCAGATTTTACATGGTGAGGATTTACATTTGTGTGGTTGATTCAACAGCGGCAACTAATCCGGGGCAGCTATGTTGAGCTCCTGCTGTAGGAACATGGATAACACGCCCAGTCCCATTTCAGTTTCAGGCCCCAGCTGCTCTAAAGCCAAGGTTAAAAAAAAAAAAAAAACTTCCAAGGCTGTTTGGGAAGATGACAAAAGTCATCGGCCTCTCAGGCCCCTGATTGGAGGAGACCAGGATCATTAGCCACCTGAGGGCTGATCAGTACCACATCTCAGACAGACGGCTCAAGTGGCAACCATTTGTGAGGGGAAGAGCATGTACACATCCCCTTCAAACTCATTTGTTTCAACTCCTGCACAAAAACCCGGGACTCTCCTGGTCCTTGGTTGAATAGGGCTGACACAGACATCGAGGCAACTCTCTCTGAGCCATCCACTTCAGGAAAAGGCAAGATTAAGTGGATGCCCCTCCACCCAGCACAAAAAGGAATGCCAGGAGCAGCCATCTGGCTGTGTTAAACAAAAATCCTGCAGAATGACTAATCCCCTCCAACTCCACTTCCTCCCTACAGTAGACAACGCCCCTACCAGACTCCCACATACCCACACACAAAGACATGCACACCCTCTCCGGCACACAAACAGGTTAGACCCACACTATACACACACTAGCCAAGCAGTCAGAATACCGCTACACACACACACACACTCACACACTCAGCAATGTCTATCAGGTGCAGACATTTGAAAGTATGCCTACACACAGCCTCACCCAACCACTCCCTCCTTGTGCCCTGCAGATCCTAACAGACCGTGCAATGCGGAATCCCTACAAAACAGAGAGCGCCTTTCAAGGCAAGCCTCCCCTCGGACCCCAGGCACTCACCCCTACACTCTGAAGATTCCCAAGGCAGCAAGCACTCAGGCTTTCCGGGGTTTTCAGCCTCTAGCAGCTCGCAGAACCGCCTTCCTCACAGCTCTCTGCTTTCCTCCCATCCATCACCGGGACGTCACGAGTGACGCTGAGCAGCAGGGAAGGGCGGGGGCTCCCTAGGCTCGTTCGCCCAACCCGCCCCCGGCTTGGCAGAATTCCGGGGCAGTGGACGTCCTGTAGAGCGACTCCCCCAGACCAGGCCGTTGAGACCAGACCGGACCCAGTCGTGGGAAGCAGTTCTGGCGGCCTTCCCAACAAGAGAGAGGAGGGGAGGAGCCGCCCCACTTGTCTCCTTCGCTTGCAGTCCCTTGGCTTGCCTCGGGAGGCACCCGACCCGGCAGCACCCGGTCTAGGTGCACTGGGCACGGGTGAGCGGCGTGGAGGGCGGGCCTCTGATGGTGCGCCGCCTGCAGGGACTCGGGTTACGTCTTGTTTACTTGATGGCTGCCTTGGCAATGGGCCCTGTCTGCTTGGCCCCCTGGTCTGGTACTCCAGGATCTATGTACTCCTCTTGCAGATCCTCACCATTTGCATCCCTTCCCAGCCACATTCCTGAGGTGCCTGTGTCCCTCTTTGCCACCCAGCCCCCAGCTCCATGGTGCCAGCAGTTTCCTTACGCCTCTAACACTTATCCGTGCACAGACTGACGCTCCAGTCCCTGGGATGTGCACGGCCAGAGTCGCCCGTGATCTCTGCTTCTTGCATCCAAGCTGGTGCATCCGAAAGATTGCTCTCCTCCTGTGTGCTGGGGTCAGCTCCTCTGTCTTGCGGACTTTCCAGAACAGGGTGCCCAGAGAAACAATTTTTCAACTCAGAATGTGAAGAAGGCATTATACACAGAGACCACCCCAGAGACCACCGCCTCCTCCCTCCCTCCCTCCCTCCCTCCCTCCCCCCCCCTCTCTCTCTCTCACACACACACACACCCTTCATCCATTAGCACCCAGAACCCGGCCGCTGCACACCGAGACTCCAGCTTTCTTTCGTTCCTGCTCATCTCGGGTTCATGTTCGGCTCTTTTGCTTGTGACATTCTCCCACAGAGACCTCAGGAGTGACCACGAGAGAGGTGGCAACTTCACGAGCCCAGGAAGCTGGGGGGTGAGGGCTGGAGAAGACGTGATTCTAGTCGCCAGAGCGAGGCTCCAGAGCTGCCCTAAATTCTAAAAACTTGTGGGGTTCATAATTGGGGCGGGCAGAGCCCAGAGGTACCTGGCAGGTGACGAGCTACAATCCGGACCGGCTACCAAAGGTGCCAGAAAAGAGTGACTGGCGGCGTCAGCAGCCAATGGAATCCCAGGACGGTGCAGGCCAGCCTAATTCCCGCAGCCGCGCCGAGCGTGGGCGGGGTCCTTAGCTGGTTCAGTGTCTCGCGCCCGACAGCGAAGCGGGCGTCTGCACAAGCAACCAGGTGAGGGGGCCGAGTCCTGGAGGTAGAGGGGCAGGAGGGCCCACAATGGGGAGTCTGTTTTGGGGATCACAGAGATGCTCTGGAGGGTGCGGTCTCTGGTTTTGCACTAGTTTATCACCAGGCATGGGATAGGGTCTCGCAGCGGCTTCATCTCCACAGCTGCAGCCTGGAGCGTAGCGGTCGCTTGGGGGTGGCGGTGGGGGCCAGCTCGGCTGCAGCTGTCCCAGGTCCTGAAGTCTAGCTCGGGAGGCTAGCCTCTACCCGTATACACACACAGGAAAGGCACTGCTCTAAACTGTCCTGACACTCATTTTTCTTGTTCCTTTTAAAGTTCAAGAGCCTGCTGTAATCCCATCTCCACTCTCTGAACCTCAACTGAGGACTGGAGACCGGGTGAATGACTCCGTTGAGGGCAGCAATGAGGGGTGAAAGAGAGCTTCTCAATGGCCTTGTAGAAAAAGCTCCCCAAGTCCAAGATGGTTCTGAACTGGGCAGATTTCCTCTGGCCCCAGGGCGGGAGAGGTGAGGGGCCCAAGAAATGAGGAGTCAGGATGCTCAAGGCACGGGGACATGGAGTACTGGGGCGATACAGCACTCATGCCTCTCCCAACCCTGCTCTTCCTGCGCAGATTTGGAACACACACTTGTCAGCATTGAGAGTGAGGGCTTCCGCCTCGCTGAGACTCCAGCCCTACAGAGCACGTTCATGGAGCCTGGAACACCAATAACCAACCTTTGGAGGACAAGCAGACTCCCTCTGGACCTGTAGGGAAATGCCCCAGCCTCGCCACCATGGCACGTGGTTTCACAGTGGGCTTTGACCCATTGGGTCTAGGAGAACTCAGCTCTAGCTCTCTGAGCTCCCTCTCCTCCCGAGGCCATCTGGGCAGCGACTCAGGCTCCACAGCAACACGATACTTGCTGAGGAAGCAGCAGCGCCTGCTCAATGGGCCCCCCCGCGGAATCCGAGCCTCGTCCCCCATGGGCCGAGTCATCCTCATCAACTCCCCCATTGAAGGTGGGTGTGGGGCTCAAGAATGGCTTGGATGGGGATTTCTGAGGATAGCAAGGACCGATTAGGATGAGGGTTGATTAGAGCCAGTATGGTCAGGGGGATTCAAGAGATGGGAAGGGGATTGTCTTCCATTTACCCTTGCCTCTCCTCCAGCCAAAATTTCAAGGCTTCAGAGCTGTAGAAGGATCAGAGGTGAGGGATGGAATCATTGTATAAGGAAAAGATATAAGTTAGCCCCAGGAATGCACAAGGCAGAGTGCTGAGTCAGCCCCTCCATCCCTTGGTCTCTGCCTTCCTCCTGACACGTTTGCATGCACTTTAGGGAGTGAAGCAGGATGGAGGAGATCTCCCATTAACCAGCCCGTTGTGTGACCAGCTGGGTGCTGGCCTGTGGAGAGTCGGTGCCCAGGCTTCAGAGTATGAGGGGAAGGGTCTGAAGACACAGCAGTGTACGTTCAGAAAAAGGGAGGGGGACCAATAGGAGGACCGAGAGTCAGGCAGTGTACCCCAGAGCTGGTCCTTAGGGGGGAATGATTGTGTATGGATGCCTGACACTACGCCATTGCACACCAGTTCTGTATCTAGCCCGGTTAGGTCTTGCGGGGACCTGAGAGGTGAAACTCAGTGTTCACCTTTCGGGGATTGCAGCGTAGTCAAACTTAGAACACAGCAGCAAGAGCAGCTGGGGGGTTGCCAGTGTCCCCCACAAAAGTCGGAAGTGAAAAGCATGAAGCATGATGGGCTTGTGCTACAGCGACAGCTGTGAGGCGACAAAGAGCTTGTGAGCAAGACAGGACCTTGAATGCCGGGAGGGAGTGAGGCCCTGAGGGACTGGGCTTTCTGTGGACAGGACTAGATACGTATCTCTAGCTGTTCTCCTCTTTCTTAGCACGGTTCCCCTGGCTGGATCCCAGGCTGGACCTTTCAGGCCTGGCGCTTCCCCTGATGCAACCAGGAGTCTCTCTGATCCCTTCAGACGTCGCTGGGTGGGGTGGGGCGGGGTGGGCTGCCTGGGATATGAATGGCACCCTCATTTACCACCGTAGGTCCCACCCTCAGGCAAGCAGCAAGGCGCTACTGAGGTCACCATTGCGACTCCAGAAGGCAGGAGTGATGACTCCTTTTCCCTCTCCTAGTTAGTTCATTCATTTTATTGCTGCTCATTCATTCATCTGTTTATTTATCTAAAAGTGTTTATTAGATCCCTACTATGCATTCCTAGGAATGCACGGGTGAGAAGGCACTACGACATCCCCTGGTTACGCTTGCAGACTTCCAAAAGGCAGTAAGCGATGCCCAGATGAACAATAAGACACAAGATAGAAAAACCCTGAAGGAAAATAATGGAGACCAGTAGACATGAGAGTGTTCCTAAAGCTTTGGAGCATGCCAGAATTGCCTGGGAGGGCTTACTAGAAGGTGGATTGGGGGCGGGAGGAGCTGGTGAGATCGCTCAGTGGGTAAGGACACCTGCTGCCAAGCCCCATGACCTGAGTTTAATTCCCAGGACCCACACTGTGCTAAAGAACTGATTCTTGAAAGCAGTC